>NC_134548.1:18416851-19755601 GCF_050624435.1 Tenrec ecaudatus
TCTAGTCCATTGTGACCCAGGTGGGTATTGCAGGAGGACAAGGAAAATGAAGAGAAGAGCCCAGGCTCTGTGCTCCGTACCTTGTCCACTGTAGCAGCAAGTTGGGAGTCTCCCTTTGCCCTGTCCACACCTAGACTTGGTAGCAGTCACCTGGTCTGCCAGGTCTCCTTGTTTCCAGATCTGAAATCCTGGGGCTCACCCTCCCCAAGTGCCCTGTTTCCCTGACCCTCCAGTTCAGCCATGGCTCATCTTTCTTGGTACCTGGGTGGGGCAACTGAGGCAGGAAAGGGTGGAGGGCTCCTGCCCAAGCATTTTCCTCTCCCAATCACTCAACTGAGCAGGGTAATCAGAATGGAGATGGCAGACAAATGAAATAGGCCCAAAGCTTGGGGTGACGTATCAGAAAACCTTTGCCCCGAAAATGCTGGTCTGAATTGAAAATCACTCAAACCCAAGACACACTGCCATCAAGTCAATGCTGCCTCATATTGACCGTATAGACAGGGTAGAGCTGCCTCTGTAGGTGTCCAAGACGGGAGCTCTTTAAGGGAGTAGAAAGCCTGGTGAAGGACACTAGTTCTTCTGAATCCCAATCCCTTCAGTGGAAACCTTCCTGCAACCATTTTACAGTTGGTCCTTTGGAAACAAAGGAAATAGTTTTCCACTCACCTTTTTTTCTTTGCAACTACTGTTCAGCTTTGGGGACATATTTCAGTTCACTTTTAATATTCTGGATCTCCGATAGGTTGACCGCGGGTCCTGGAAGTTTCTTTGCTCCTGGAATTGGCTTCTTCTCCTCATCCGAGGTGGGAGGAGCGCCCTGAAGAGAAAGGAGAAGAAATTCAACCCACGGAGACAACTTCTTATCTCCCTGGGTCACGGACGTGAGTCAGAAAGGAATTCAGACACAACTCATGTCTGAGTGTAATCCCGGGGTTCCCAGGAGCTCGGCGGAAAACAAGCAGCTTCGCCGAACTTAGACAATCATAATGTGTCTGATCGCTTAGAAAAACTACCAGCAGATAGAAGGATTCGTGTTTCCAAGAGAAGCAGAATATGAATGCAGGGCTGACTCTAACAGTGAACTTAGTCCAAAGTTTTCAACTGTCTTGTTTAGGGTACAGGGACTGAAAACCTTTGACACGGCGACATCTTTGGGAAGTGTCAATAAACAGAAACCAATTGCAGCAACCCAGTTGTCTTTGAATATGGGCAAGAGGGAAGGCGTGACAGAGGAGGCGATTTCAAAATCGCCTCCCCTGGGAAGGTTTATGCCACAGCTTTGGAACAGGACCGCATCCTGTGTCGTTTTTGTTGTTGTTGTTGTTGTTGATGATGATGATTTGTGGTCCAGTAGGGTCCAAGTCAGCTTGTTTGTTGCTTCCCTGATTCATCCTAAGAAGGTAGCCTAGTGATCTCTCTATACCTATGTGTACACGCAACACACATACGTTTAAGGTAATTAAAAAATAGCACGACCAGTTCCGTGTGGTTCAGACAAAAGTTCATTGCTAACCCATCCTTCATAGTTGCTGGAGGGCGGGGCTGGAGAGCGTATTGTCTGCCGCTCCAGAAGTGAGCTATCGGTGCAAACTTGGATTACCATGGCAGCCAAGAGCACTTCCCTCTCAGATCAGTTTCCTGCAGGAAGGGTGGGATTGAATGACAGCCCCAGCGGCTTCACCTTGAAATCCACCTGTCTCCATGCTGAGGTCATGCGTCTCACGGCTGCTTCCGCCAATGCCTGAGGGTAGCAATGCAGGAACACGGGCCTTTACCTAGGAGAACTGGGCCGCCTATGACAAGCATCTTTGGCTCAAGGATATCCTGACCATCTTGAGAATTTTCTGTGAACAACACGGCAGTCCTTCCCTGACTTGAGCCTACATCACACAGGGTCTGACAATTCCCACAGCCCCTGTGACTCCAGCCCATTCTTCCTCACGTGTGTTTCCCCCAGCCAAGAACTCCCTGTCTAATCCCATCGTTGGATGTGCTATTTGGTGAGGAGAACGCAAGAGAAGAATGGTCAACCTCCTTCTGCTCTGCCAGGAAACCGGGGGACCCGATCAGCACAGTTCTGGGGAAAAGGCCCAAGAACTGGCATTTTTGCTAAAGGGTCACGCCCTGTGCTCCACCGCCTGAACTAGGGAGCCTGTCATCGGGCATTAAAACTGATACACTGTTTGAACCCCCAGAAATGTTCCTAAGTCCCTGACTGGAGAGGATGAGAAGAAATATAAAGTATCGAGGTGCTGTTCCTCTACTACAGGCGAATATCTTTTTGCCCCTATAATTTTCTACTCTGAATCTGTGCTGATGAAAGGGAGAGTGCAGGTTGGGGCCACAAGACCCATCTGTAGGCAACTGGACATCCCCTTACAGAAGGGTTATGGGGAGGAGACAAGCCAGTCAGGGTGCAGGGTAGCACTGATGAAACACACAATTTTCCCCTAGTTCTTAAATGCTTCCTTCCCCCACTATCATGATCCCAATTCTACCTTGCAAATCTGGCTAGACCAGAGGATGTACACAGGTACAGATAGGAACTGGAAACACAGGGAATCCAGGAAGGATGATCCCTTCAGGGCCAGTGGTGAGAGTGGAGATACTGGGAGGGTGGAGGGGGATCTGATTATAAGGATCTACATATAACCTCCTCCGTGGAGGACGGACAACAGAAAGGTGGGTGATGGGAAATGTCAGACAGTGTAAGACATGACATAATAATAATTTATACACTATCAAGGGTTCATGAAGGAGGGGAGTGGGGAGGGAGGGAGGAGCTCACATCAAGGGCTCAAGCAGAAATCAAATGTTTTGAGAATGATGATAGCAACAGATGTACAAGTGTGGTTGACACAATTGATGGATGTATGAATTGTGATAAGAGTTGTATGAGCTCCCAATAAAATGATTTTTTTAAATGTCACCCATGTGAAATGACAAAGTAACTCCCTATAGAACATGCCTGCTGAAAAGATCTGGAAAACGTTTCCCCCAGATCAATGCCCAGAGCCCTAGCATCAGCTCTGTCATACACACAGTTCATTCACTAATAAATGCAGATTCAGAAGCAGTCACTAACACGGTTAAGCGTCTATTTGGAGGACTTTGTCTTCCTAAATGTTCCTTACAGGGTTTCTGGAGGGAAATGTTTAACAAGGCTATAACGGGTGGTGGGTTTTTGTGTTCAATACATGTTTCCTCACACAAGGTTCCCTGGTTGTTAGGTGGGTAGAGCTTAACAAAGCAGCCCAAAGGAGAAAAATGTCTCCTTTGTTGTTGTTGTTAAGTTCCTGGGGAAAACGCATTCACTATCTTTTAACATCAATCTGTGATATACTGACACAGGTACTGTCAATGTGTACACTGCAGTATGACTATGTACAGATTAATCATGATAAGATTTAATGTTAGCCATTTTCCTTTCAAGTTATTAAAACTTCAATGGATTGTTTTATTATTATTATTTATCAAGGTAAAAGTTTGCACACTTGATTTGGTAAGGGTTCATATAATAGAGACTTATAAGTGGATGCAATATTTAATCATCAGATTTTATGATAGTGACTCAGGAAAATGGGGTAGCGGTGGTGTATTTCCTTAACTCTCATCTTTTACAATGTACTGGGAATCAGATTCCATTGCTTCTATGAATTCCTTATTACAAGAATTAAAGTGAATTAAAGGCATGACCAAGCAGGGGTTCTAGATGATCTCATCTGGCTAAGCACATTATTGTGTTCTTACGTAGATCTTGAGAAGCCCTTGTGATGCCAACCAAGTCAACAGTTTGAAACCACCAGCTACTCAGAGGGAGAAAGATGAGGCTTTCTACTTCTGTAAAAAGTTAGTTTTGGTGGCAACATATGTACAAATGTGCTTGACACGATGAATGGATGGATGGATGGATGAATTGTGATAAGAGCTGTACGAGCCCCCCCAAAAATGATTTTTAAAGAGTTTTACATCAACTAAGTCCACAAGGAAGAACCATACCGGCCTATGTGATCCAAAGATCAAAAATAATCTAACCTAAGTCTAAAGTGGTATCAGAACTTAACTTGTAAACACCCGGTTTGCAGAAGGCTGTGGATGACAGTGGAAGCCCCAGTCCACAGCTGGACTAAGCTTCTGGTGAATCCCTGGTTGCATCTGGTTATATCTGAGGCATGTGACTAGCCCTGTTATCAGAAAGAGAGCACTATAAAGTCGATTATGGAAGATGTAGTGAGGATGAAATGTAATATCATTTCATCTCCCTTTTGATCCATTTTAAAGTTGTTTCCGTTTAAAAGGGTGGGAGGGAAAGATATCAGATTAAGCCTCTGGCGACTCCCCTCTGACCATGGACTAGGGATGTGAATTGCCTTGATATCATGCACAATGTATTGGAAAGTGGATTATTGCAGATGCAGTTAAAATTTTAACACCCTATCATTTGATCTCCCTTATGATCCATTTACACTTGTTCTAGTTTTTAATATTTTCTGATTTCTTTTTGATTGAGGTTTTTCATCTGTTTTACTTTGTTATTATTGTTAGTTTTTAAAAAATGTTTTTCTGTATATGAAATCCGGTTTAGGTAAAACTATAGAGACAGTAACTGGATTAGTGGCTCCTTGGGGGTGTGGCAAGGACTGGGGGGGGCGGTGGCGGGGGGGGGCGGGAATGGGAAGCTAATAACCATGAGTACAAGAATAAAGAAAATGTGCTAAAACTGATTGTGGTGATAATTGTGCAACTCTTCTTGATGTGATTGAACGATTGAATTGGAACATAGGTTAATTTTATGCCACAAAAACCCTTGGGGAAACAAAGAGTTAGAGTCTTGGAAGCCGAGAAAGGCAGTTTCACGTCACGCTGTAGGGTAACCGTGAGTTGGAATGGACTTGATGGCAGTGAGTTTGGTTTGGACTTGGAAGTAGATCAGTGATGGAGAAGGGGGCCTGGGTTTTGATAGCGAGAGCTCGAGAGCAGCCACATGAACCACGATATCATGTTCACCAGTTCCGGAATGGCTATTGTTTTGCTACGTATTTGTAAAAGTTACCGAACAACAAGCCTTTCTCAGCTCTTTATTACCAGTTGCCCTGTTGAGTTTCCCCCTAAGCTCTCTTATCTGGAGCGATGCAGTGTGTTCTCATTCCTGCTCACACATGGAAATCAGTAGTAATAGCATGCACACTGCTTGCTATTCTAACTGGCCTGTCCCAATAATGTGATCCTCCCACCAACCCTATTCTCAGAACGACCCTCTCGAACAGGGCAGACTGTCGCTGTGAGTTTCTCTTGGTGGGAGTAGAAAGCCCATCTTTCTCCCTCAGAGCGGCTGGTGGTTTCTAACCGCCGTCCTCATAGACTGCGGCCCAGCAGGTAGCCCCAATGCCACCTGGGCCCTTTCTACCCTATGAGGCCAGTGTTGTTATCATTCTTATGCCTGTGTCCCAGATGAAAAAAAAACTGATGTATGGGGTTTCAGAAACTTCTCCAAGGCCACCCAGCTAGGAAGCGTTTCTATCTTGCAATGGTGGTGAGAGGACTGATTAACTGAAAATCCCAATGTGATATTGTGTAACTTAACGAGAGAATTCCAGTCCAAAAGAGAAGATTTACGAGGCAGCGTGGGGAGTTGTCAATACCCCTCAAACCATTTCGAGTAAACAGCTGCCTGATAATATGTAAAAGATCCTCCTGTATATTAACATTTGGCTCTGGGGCCTCTGTGCTTGGCACACGACAAGCTCTGGCTGGGCCAAGTAGATAGAGCGTGTACTCCAGGTCTGAGCACAGAGCAAAGGGCTCATCGGAGACCAGAGACAGGCTGCAGACACTGCCAGTGCATCCAGGCCTTGTCAGACAGCCAAAGCCTGATCCTGGCTATTCGCTGGGATGCATCCTTTGCCTCTCTGAGAGGGTTTCGTGATCACAGTCGTTCTGAGGTTAGACGGAGCACCTACTGGCTGTGATAGAGGTCGCCTGTGCTGTTCAGGGATGGTATACATGCTCTTCACTTTATACAGAGATGATCTTAATAGAAGGCTAGGCAACGGATCCCAAATCTCACAACGTTAGCAATTTCAAACGTCAATGTATAAGCTATTTCTCTGAACATGTTAGCAGGATGGACAAGCCCCTGCAGGGCATATGCTTGGTAGAGTAGGCAAAGAAGAAGAAGACCCACAACGAGATAGATGGACACAATGGCTGCAACAGTTGCCTCACATATAGCCCTGGTTTTGAGAGTGTCCCAGGACAGGGCAACACAACTTAAAGGCACTAGACTTCTTCAGTCTTCCTTCTTCCTTGTCCAACTTTCTCATGCATATGAGGTGATTGATAGTACCGTGACCTGGATCAGGAGCACCTTAGTCCTCAAAGTGACATCATTGCTCTTTCACACTTTAAAGAGATCATTCATTTGCAGGATCATTCATTGGGGATTTGCCCAGTGCAATACACATGCCCTTTGAAATCTTGACTGCTGCTTGCATAGGCATTGAATGTGGATCCAAGTAAAACGAAGTGCTTGGCAACTTCAATATGTTCTCCATTTATTGCATGGCTTATTGGCCCAGTAGTGAGGATTTATGTTTTCTTTGTGTGGAGGTGTAATCCATTCCAAAGGCTATAGTGTTGATTGTTATCAGCTTCAAATCTTCACTCTCAGCAAGCAAGGTCGTGCCAACTACCTGTCACAGATTGTTAATGAGTCTTCCTCAAAAGATAAATTGAGTAAGTATGATGAGAGGATACAATTATGATGCACACTTTCCCTGATTGATCTCATCCAAATGATAACCTCGTGGTCTGTATGTAGGTTCCACATGAACACCATTAGGTTCTCTGGAATCCCCATTCTTCACAATATTGTTCACAATATTTTATATTCCACGTAGTCTAATGCTTTTGTCTTGTCAATAAACCATAAGTAAACGTCTATGTAGTATTCTCTGCGTTCATCCAAAGCCATCTGATATCAGAAATGATATCCCTCATTCTGAATCCTATTCTGAATGCAACTTGAAATCCTGGAATTTCCCTGTCCATGTACTCCAGTATTCATTTTCAGATTCTCTTCGGCAAAATTTTACTTGCATGTGATGTTAATGTCTGCATTTTATTGGATCACCTTTCTTTGGAATGCACACAAGTAGATGAATCGATGGACCGATATTTATCATATCCCGTCTATCAGGGGTCTCCCTCACAGCCACCCTCTGAGGATGGGAGAGGAGCATTATTTTGCAGACACATAATCAGAAATCCTTGACCACAGTCTCAAAGGAAGTACTGGTGATTATAAGTTAATGTGTGGAAACGTTGTAGCATTGGAATTTACAAAAGCGCCTCAAAAAGTGCTTGGGATTATGAAATCAAAAAAAATAATGGCATTTTCCCATGAACTTTTTGAGCCCCCCCCCTCGTATAGTCATAAAAGCAGAGTAGGGCCAGGTCTTTTGAAACTTGCATACTCAATTTATTTTTCATCAAGTATGATGTAGTGGTTGAGATTCCAGAATTTGGCAATGCCACTCAAATACCCCATCTGCTTGCAAAAGTTATCTTTGTGTTGATATGAGGCTGCCCCCATGAATTTAGGGATACAATAGAAGTATATGCTGAATAAAGGGTTTGATGCCGGGTAGCCAAATTGTATTATAAAACTTCAAAATGGTGGTTGGTATGCTTTGGGGTCAAAAAAATTGCCACTTGCAAAATCAAAACACCTTTTTAATGAAAGAGAAAGTAAAGTATGCTGTGTCTTACGGCTTTATTTCATGCTAATGTTCTTGACTTATGCTGCTAATGAAATGCTTTAAAATCTTAATATTCTCTCTCTCTCTCTCTCTCTCTCTCTCTCTCTCTCTCTCTCTCTCTCTCTCTCTCTCTCTCTCTTTCTCTCTCTCTCTCTCTCCAGAATTAGACCTTTCTGGTTTCATCAGAAAAGGCACCATTTGAGAAAAAAATCACAGCACCTAGGGAAGGAGCGCTTTTCTATTTGTTGCATTTGTAATTGTAACCATTGTAAGAGTTTTATTGACGTTTAGTCCGCATATCATGCAACTCAATGATTGAATCCTATTATAAAGAGTCTGCCATCTCAATTCTCTAACATAATCTGCATTCTTGTATGCATTGTTATTAGCTCTCCATTTCCCCAATCTCCCTGCCATACCCCCTAAGAAACTATTAACCTAGTTATCATTTGAGCAATTTTGAGCTGAATTTTAGCAGGCCAGGTGCGTACATTTGGGAGAGAATTAAAGACTTAGAAGAGGGGAATAGTGCAGACACGCATGCGTGCTAGACTTCCTCATGAAGGCCTCTTTCCAGTGAGTCAAGCAGAGATGGAGCTTTTTTGCCTGAATCCACAAGGCATTTCTCAGGCTTGCTCTCTGCACTCCTGCCTGGGTTCAGCCCTCACCAGAGGTTATACTAAACCCAGCCTGCTCAGTGAGATACCAATGGAAAACTGCCAGCCAAACTCTAGTGACTACTCCTGGACAAGACACTTGGGAGACTCTGTTTCCCTCCCTCCACACAGACCCACAAAGGCAGTCTCTTCAGGCACAGAAAGCTGACGGGAGGGAATGAGGGACCGTGTGTGTCATCGCCGATGCGGACTGTTAATACCATAGCATGGCTCCTTGTGTCCTCCCTTGTCTGAGAAAGGCAGCACTGGCCCTGCTTCAGCCCCCTTCTAGTGAGGATTTGAGAGAGGAAACCAGGGTTGAGCACTACCTAGCTCACTTGTCCTCACCTCCTCCGTCTCAGGAGTACATTCTTTTCTTCGGGGGGGCTGCCCAGCTCCTGGCCGAAAGGCTCCCATTGGAATATTGATATTTGCCTAAAAAGAGAAAACAGAGAAGACTGAGTTCAAGAACAGAAAGAAGTTGCGATGAAAATCTGAGATGGCAATGAATGTACAAATGTGCTTGACACAATGGATGGATGTATGGATTCTGATAGGAGTTGTATGAGCCCCTAATAAAATGATTAAAAATCTGAGATGGCAATCAATTGGGGGCAGGGGGTGGGGGGAAATGCATGGGAAAATGACCTCATCTAAGCGTTTTTTTTTCCCAATACTTTAAAAATCTTTTATATCATTGTATTGGGGGCTCATACAACTCTTATCACAATCCATTCATCAATTGAATCGGGCATGTTTGTGCATATGTTGCCCTCATTCTATTCTAGACATTTACTTTCTATTGAGCCCTTGGTATCAGCTCTACCCCCTCTACCCTCATAACCCCACTACATTGTACATTATTATTATTATTATTTTCATCTCTCAGCGACTGCTGTCTCCCCCATGTTTTCTGTTGTTCTTCCCCCTGTAGAGGGGTGTATGGTTATGCATCAATCATTGCAATCGGTTCCTCTTTTCTTCCTTACTCTCCCCCTCTCCCCCCTAACCTTTTGGTATCACTATTCCCACTCCTGGATTCTGTGTGTCATGAGCTCCTATCCCTTTCTACAACTGTGTACATGTTCCAGTCCAGTCTGAACTGGGAAGCAGCATTGGGGTCATGGTCGTGGGGGGGTAAGGATGCCTCAAGGAACCAGAGGAATATAGTGTGTTTCATCAAAGCTTTTGTGAAAAGAAAACGAAAAGAGGAGCCAAGACAAAAGATGCAAAGGACATTTTGACTTCTATGTTTTACCATTTAGTTAGTACATTTTCCGGTGCCGATCCCTAGAGCTGCATGGTGGGTTTAACATCCCCCATGAAATGGAAGAAGCAGCCCTGGTGGTGCAGCAGTTAAGCACTGGGTGGCTGATTGCAAGGTTATAACCCGCCAGCCACTCCTCAGGAGGACGTTGAGGCACTCACTCTGCTTCTGGAAAGATCCACATCCTTGAAAACCTTCTCTGCCCGGCCGAGTTGCTATGGGTATTTCAGAATCGACTCCAAGGTGATGGCTATGGAATCGAAGAATTTGAAGACAGCTTGTGACTTTGGGGCTATTGCCCTTTGGTTGGGCTTCTTGCTCCCCTCTCTCTAGGAATGGGACGTGGGCCCCTTAGAGAGGCAGATCAGGGTATGCACAACATACCGTCTGCACAGAGGCCTCCTTTGGACTCCTCCCCATCTCCCAAGTGGGGAGAGATACTCACACCTCCTAAGAGCCCCTGCTCCCCCTCCTCCTTTCCACAATGGTCTGTAGCAAACCAAACCCATTGATACCTCAGGGCGACCCTATGGGACAGAGTAGAACTGATTCACAAATGTTTTGAGGCTGTGCGCTTTATGGAAGCAGGCTGCCACCTCTTTCTCCCAAAGAGCACCTGGTGGGTTGGATCTGCCAAGTTTGGGGTGAGCAGCGAAGTACTTAAGTACTGTACCACCAGAGATTTTGATTTTCTTAACCCAAGCCCACTGCCACCGAGTCGATGCTGACTCCTCCTCCGAGCGGCTGGTGGGTTTAAATAACCCACCTTGCACATAGCAATCCAACCCTTTCCCCAAAGCGCCACAGGGTCTCTGTGAGTGGTAGTCTTCGACCCTCTTCCAACCCCATGTATGCGGGGGGTGGGGGTGGGGGGCAGTCAGGAGAGTGAAAGTCAAGTGCCCTTTGTATCATGAATCTTCTCATGACATCCTAATCTCCATCAGTGGTAAACGTAAAATTCCATCTAGTAACTGTGAAATAATTTGATGTATAGAAGGAGATGTTCTGGTTGGGTGACCTCAAGTTGATTCTGACTCATACTGAGCCCACGTGACAGAGGAGATCGGCTCCGTATGGTTTCCTGGACTGCGAGCCTTCTGGGAGCTCCTTGCCAGGGCTTCTCACGCTCAGCAGGGCTGGTGGGTTCCAACTCCCAGCCTTTCCGTTAGCGGCTGAGCACTTAACGTTTGCACCATGAGGGCGCCTCTGATGGACTGACCTAATCATTTGAACTTGGAGAAGAGAATATGTAAATTTGAATCTTCTCCCTATTTGGTTTGCAGTTCAAAAACAGAGATGTTTACTGCAGACTTCAAACTTCTTCAACCAGTAGTTTATTGTTCACAGCAAACAAGCATTATAGACATCTTTTTAAAATTATTTTCAAGTAGAAGGCATTTTTGTCCTCTTAAGATAGAATATTGCCTTATGAGTCATTCTCTATGTGGGCCTCAAACAAAGAAATTTCATTTGGATGCTACACATGAAAACGATGCCTGAGCAAAGGAAGCAGAATATTATGTTACCTTATGCCACAGATTGCATGATGACAGCATCGCACCTGTTATAAGCTCTGTTGCCAGAGGACTGTTGCACACAGAAAATACCCAATGTCCATGCAACTTGGCAGTTCTTGATTCTGGTCCCACCAAACTCAGGAAGGGACTTTTCTCACCTACAGACTTTCAGAGCCTTCTCCTTACTAAAATCATGCTGCTCCCACTGGAGGAAAATGAAAACAGATCCAAAGTGTTTAAGGCAGATAAATCCCATGGAGCCAGGCTGGGGCCAACAGGCCAAGACACTCTTGTGATCAACCTACACTGTAGGAGAGGGCTTCAAAAAGTTCGTGGAAAACCTTCAACATCTTCTAATTCCAGTTTTCCATAAAGGCCTTCCAAAGGGGGCCACACAAAATGAGTAATAGATGCCAAAGAAGGGTCACATGGTAGAGGGAGCCATGGACTCGATGACTTATTTACAAGGAGGCCTGTTTCCTTCGTAAAGAATCTCTCAAAGAAATCAAGAGCTTGTTAGGAAATATTGCCAAGAACCGAACCCCACCACCATGGAATCCAGTCCAAATCATAGTGACCCCGGGCTGGCCAAGAATATTGAAAATACTGTCGACTGCCAGAAGAGAAAACAACTCTGTCTTGGAAAAAGGATAGCCAGAGTAGTCCTTGGAAGCTGGGTTGGCGAGACTCTGTCTCACATACTTTGGACATGTGATCAGGAGAGACCAGTCCCTGGAGAAAGCCATTGTGCTTGGTAAAATGGAAGGGCCTAACAGAGGAAGACGCTTGAGACAACATTGCAACTGTGGTTGCTACAATGGGCTCAAACATAATGGTGCAGGACAGGGCGATGTTTTGTTCTACTTTACATTGGGTTGCTCTTGACAGCACCTAGCAACAAGAATCTTTACACACAGAATGCCACATAAACAGCTCTGGATTCAACCAACCAACACTTCAATTATCAGCCACTGCAAGAACCAAAGCAACCTAAAATCATCTTGAGTGTTCATTCATTAACTCACAAGGCAACTTTTCAGGAGTGATCTGTACGTGGTGACACACAGTAAGTACACTAATAATACGATAGGTTTAATTGATATAATTTTAGGGCAGTGCTCTCGGAGTCACGAATTATAGGCTAAACTAGAATCATAAAGAAATATCCCTTATAACTTGAAGTTGATCAAACTATGTAGACCCGTAGCTTTCTTTTTTATATTTCGTTGGTGAGAGAATTATGCCTGCCATATTCTTGACTCTCACTGAACAAAGCTCTGTGCTCGAAGAAAAACAAAATACCTACTCGAGGGTTCAATTTTCCCATCTGCAAATTGGATACGGTATTTGTTACTCATCGCGGGTTTGGAATAACAAGCTGGCCTTTGACGAAGGAATGAACAAACACAGACAAAGTCTAATAAAAGACCTAGAGCTGGGACACGGGTGGATTTCCTTCTCGTCACAGATTCTGTAACAAATGCAAAGGAGGCAGTTGCTTGTTCGTTATAGATGTCTTTCGATGTCCTCCCCCCCTCCCCCCCTCCTGGCAGACATGGAGCCTCACTTTCCCAGGCTATACATAATTTGTAACAACGTCAAAGTTGGGGGTGGAAAAAATCTACCAGATCATCTTTTGCCAGAACAGGATACCGTTCCCTGATAGAAGACCTATCTGATGTGAAATGAATACTCCACTTGATCTCACCGGGTGAAGAAAAGTAGAAAGAATTCCCTGTAAATTAATTCCACTACTCTCTTAATTATTTGTATTGTTCTCCTGCTTGGCTCCAGGCTTTGAGCTAGGAGGAGGCTGGAAACACTATTCCCTCCACGGCTACTCCTGTGGGGTTGACAATGAATGACTTCTTTTCCCAGTGGATTGAATTCTGTTAGGTGCCAGACACTGAGTACAGATAATTCCTATCCAACTTGGCTTTCCACAGCCACTTTCCCCACTTATCTCCCCTTCTCTTTCAGTTCTCCCTCTTTCTCTCTTCTTCTACCCCCCGGTGAGCTTTCTGCATGTCTCCACAGTGCTCAGGGAGGCTTTGGGAGTTTGCGCTCCTTGTCTGTTGGTGTTCAATGATCCCCCACTGATTCGAGCTTTAGTTTTCAAAGGTCCCCAACAGCCCCTGCCAGCACTGATAACCACCTCCATACCATTTTCCCCTGCCACAGGCAGAGAAAACACCACAGGGTACACGTTGCTGTGTTTTCTGCTCGTTCCTATCCCCGTCTTGGTCCTGGGGAATGTAGCAGGGTATGGCAGTGGACATGTAGACAGTGTTCACAGAAGACAGTCAAAAGAGGCCGATGTTAACTGATCACTTAATCGTTTAAAAGAAGGCAGACACAAACAGATCTGCGCACACACCTACCAACGACAACATAGCCCTGGTAGTGGTTATGTGTTGGGCTGCAAACCACGAGATCAGCAGTTTGAAACCACCAGCTGCTCCATGGGAGAAAGATGAGGCTTTCTACTCCTGTAAAGAGTTACGGTCTTGGGAACCCATGGGAGCAGTTCGAGACCGTCCTATAGGGTTTCCATGAGTCACAATTGATTCAGTAGCAGTGAGTTTGGTTATATATGTAGATATTTATAAGCATATCTATATCAATATATATCTATATCTATAATCATTACTAGAATGCATAGTTCCTTTGTCTTTGCGGACTCTTAAAATGTAGGGTGGATTCACAACACACCACACTTTCCCACTCTTTATAATTTTGAGAAATGCCCACGCAACCGCTATTCCTCACCCATGATGTTTCAAACAGAAAGATCCTTTCTTTCTCTGTTCTAAACACTTTGTGTTCTCTGAAGTAATTTCCTGACTGACTCAACTTTAGTCTCGTCATCCAGGGAAAAGCAGATTTCAAGATCTGTTAAAATGACATGCGCTCTGCATTTGGTCTGACCTCCCCCCGACTGCCTAAGCTGCCACCCATGTATTGTGAGATAAGTGTCTTTTCTTAACATCTTATCATTTTATCTCCCTATGACCCATTTTAAATTTGTTAGTGCCTTTAATATTTTCTCCAACCTTTTTGATTGTGGTTTTTAAAAAATTTTTATTTAGGGCTCATACAACTCTTATCACAATCCATACATACACAAGTTGTGTAAAGCACCCTTTGCTCTGTTTTACTTAATTATTGTTCAGGTTTGTTGTTTTTTTTTTTGGTTTTGTTTTTGCTTTTTTGTATGTGTTTCTGTGTATGAAATCCAGGATAGGTAAATCTATAGACAGTAACAGGATTAATGTTTTCTTGGGGGTATGGTAGAAGAGCACAATAAGTACTCTTATTGAGGGGCTGGAATTCTTTTTGTTCATTTCAACTAGCCTCCTGGATTTGATAACTATGTGGGTGATTTACTGAGTACAAGAAAAATTTAATTGAATAAATATGCAGGTCTTATAGTGCTTTAAAGAGTGAAAACTGTCACTCATAGAATATAACTTCAGGCTCTAAGATTGTCCCCTCATTGAAGCCTGGCAATCTAGTGCTAGGAATTCTTTTTGCATGAAATCCTGCAACTGATAACATCTATAGAACCTGCAATCCAATCTCTTCATTGTACAGGTGAAAAACTGAGTCTAGTAGAAGCTCTTTTCTCTGATAGTTCCTAGCCCCTGACAAGAGACAGATGTATACTGATGGCCCAGAAACCCCTGAAGTGCTCAAGGCTCCTTGGGGACTCCCCGGATCCCCTGTTCAATTCTGAGTTCTATGTTTATGAAGAGTTGGCTTCATCAGTTCTCCGACCTGTTTATACCCATTGAAGTTTTTTTGGTTATAATTATGCAATGTAATCAAACCACAAAACCAAAGTCACTGTTCTCAAGTCAAGTCCAACTCGCAGTGACAAGACAGGACAGAGTAGAACTGCCCCTGTGGGGTTCCGACACTGTCAGTGTGTGTGTGTTTGAGAGAGAGAGAGAGAGAGAGAGAGAGAGAGAGAGAGAGAGAGAGAGAGAGAGAGTTTTAGAACCTTTATTAGCTAATCAGCCACTAGTTTTCATCCACGTTGACTGTCTGTAGGTTTTTGAAAATGGTGACAGGCATGTAAGTAAGCAATGCATAGAGCTTCTTTGGGGAATGAATAGTCATGCTGGAAGTTTCCTGGACTACCATACACAGAGACAGTATGGGACATTCCTGCTTCCTTGGCCCAGGCAGCTTTGTTGAGCCTGGTGTTGAATTGTATATCGGGTGTTCCCATCCCCTTCATGGCCAGTTTCCAAATCTCCTTGAGCACCTGAAGGGCACACTTCTTGAAGCCCATGCCATGGATGCGCGTGTGAATGTGGATGGTGTCCTCTCCGGTCACAGCTTCATGGCACCGGGACCAGGATGGAAAAGCAGACTCTAACTCTTTGTGAGATATGGCAAATATATATATATATTAGACAAGAAAAGAATAAGGGGTCCTGGGGGATATTGTGGGGGAGGAAAGGGACAATGGAAAGCTGATATGAAGGAGTTCAAGAAGAAAGAAAATGTTTTGAAACTGATTGTGGTAGCAATTGTGTAATACTGCTTGATGTCACTGAATGCTGGGATGTTATGGCCTCTATAAGAGCTCCCAATAAAAGGGACGGGGTGGTTTGAAATCTTGATCTTTCTCCCGAGGAGAAGCTTGTGGTTTTGAACTGCTGACCTTGCAGTTATCAACCTAATGTGTAACCACTAAGGCAACAGGGCTCCATAAACCACTGAACTGGGAGTGTAAAAAGAGTCTTTATATAAAAATTACGCTGAATACTTTAGACAGACTACATTTAAAAATTTCTATCAAAGTAGGTATGGCTAAGACAACCATTGGGAACAATTTAATCCCTGACCCAGAAAGATCCTGCTCTAAATTTCTTTGCACATGATTTTAAGTTGCTGCTGCATTGAAAAGAAACCCCACATTGGACATTATAAGCAATGTCTGAATTATAGTGGCTTGTGTAAGAAAGAAAACAGTAGGTCCCTGATCAAATAAAGGCTTTGGCTCTACATTCAAGCAAATCACACATGAAGGTTCATTTTCCAGGTTTTAAATTTAAATAAAATATTGAAGGACTGAATGGATCATTTTCTTCCACAAGCAGCTTGATTGAGTCCATCGAGCATCAAGGTCGTTCAGGGGACACGGCCGTTTGCATTTCATGACCATGGCTGTCACTGAGTCACTTCACTTGTGCTGTTTGCTCCATGCCAAAGTACTTTTTGAGGAATTCAAGGTTCCGTGTTTGACTGCTAGTTGGGTGGCTCGAGTCCATTCAGGTGTGCCTCAGAAGACAGGTCAGGTTCTCTGCTTCTGAAAGGTCTTGAAAATCTTACGAAGTGGTTCTACTCTACACTCCTGGGGTCACCGGACTTTGGAATCTATTCGATGGCTGCCAACAATGCCAATCTCAATCACTGTCGGCTATTGGCTTCTTCACTGAAATACTAACACTACTTCTGAATGTTGATTGAGTTCCTTAAAAGGGAGGCAACCCAATAACCAGAGAATACTCAGCAGATGAACTTTATGCCTTAATACTTTGGATGATTCAAACCCACGCTTCCATCCTTACACTCTGTGCTAATTGTGGGTATTCAGTAATGAGACTAGATAGTATTACAAAATGGTTCAGATTACTGCGTGGCTTGTGAAGCTGTGTAACCCTGGATGTTACACCACCTCTCCAGACCTTCCATTATATTCCATGGAAATCTCATTGCACTGTATTCAGCACACAGTCAACCCTGATTAAATTATAGCTGTTATTATCATAATCCCTAATCATAATTCTCAAAAAAAACGATTCTCAAGATGTTCTGGACTACTAGAAACTGGCTGGAGGCTTAGGAGTCAGTTTTCTAATTGTCCCCCGTTGCAGGTTATGAGGTCCCAAGAGGTGAAGCCACATAACAAAGCTATGACTTGGGCACAGGACTCTTAAAACATGAAGTTATCAGATGTCATGGGGGGAGGATGAATAATTCACCAATTTGGATGATGAATTACTTGGATCAAGACTGGAAAGAAAGGATTGAAAAAGACTGACTGTGTGGGTTGAAGCTCTGGGGAGCTCTTTAGTGGTTCACAAAGGAGGGGTCTTCAACAGGAAAAGCAAAGACAAGCAAGTTACTTGGTCTCATCAGAGAAAGTCGCCAACCAAGCTTATCACTGATAGGATTAGGTATCCAGGAAACTCTAGCTTTCCCTACCACCAGTCATGCCAGAGTTTTCTATTTGTAGGGATTAGGCCCAGTATACCTAGTATGCTGATGTTTCCCAGGTGCAACTGTGTTCCTATTAGCAGTGTTTGAGGTCTAACACGTGGCCTGGAGAGTACCAAACTAGAGTCAAATCCAGCCCACTACCTACTTTCCTTAATAGGGTTTATTGGAACATTGTTCCTTTCCATATTATCTATGGCTACTTTCATGCTTAAAAAGAGGCAGAGATGAGCAGTTGGAACAAAGACCTTATATATATATATATATATATATATATATATATATATATATATATATATATATATATATATATATATATGTATATATATGTATATATTCTGCTCCTTTGCTAAGGAGACAAAAGTTTTCATCTATTCAAGATGTTTTTTATGCCTTGGCTGAGATTTAATGAATACTGTTAAAAATTCAATTACAATTTAAGTGTCATCTTTCTTCAATGTGAAAGACAACAGTCCCTCCACCTTAGCAGGCACGATGCCCTTCTCCAGGGACTGGTGTCTCCTGACAAGACAGAACCAGTTGCAGAGAAGGCAAGGCCGTCCCAAATATTACTTGGCTGTTTAGAAGAATCATCTCTGAAATAAGTTGCATACTATAAACCACGTACTTGCCATACATTGTTTTGTTTATTCCTTGTAACAACCTTATTAAAAAGTGTGATCGTGTCCATTTTACAGATGGGTAAATGAAAGGTGAGAGACTAGGTCACAAGGGGAATGAGTGGCCGAGCAGAGATATGTAACTGGTTGATTCCATGCTGTCTGAAAGCACATGTTGTTGCTGTTGTTAGATGTCTTTGAGTCGGTTCCGACCCGTAGCCACCCTATGCGCAACAGAACAATAGACTGCATGGCCCTGTGCCATCCCTACAATTATTCCTATGCTTGAGCCCATTACTGCAGCCCCGATGCCAGTCCATCTCGTGGAGGGCCTTCTTCGTTTTCACCGCCCCTCCACTTTACCGAGCATGATGTCCTTCTCCAGGGACTGGTCTCTCCTTACAATGTGTCCAAATTATATAAGATGAAGTTCTGCCCTTCGTGCCTCTAAGTTGCACTCACTCTGGCTGTACTTCTTCCAAGACAGATCGATTTGTCATTTTAGGAGTCCATAACACTTTCAACATTCTTCTCCAGCACCACAATTGAAATGCACTTATTCTTATACAGTCTTCCTTATCCAATGTCCAACTTTCACATGTATATGAGGCAATGGAAAATACCATGGCTCCGGAGAGGTACACCTTAGTCCTCAAGTAATAGCTTTGCTTTTCAATACTCTAAAGAGGTTTTATGTAGCAGATTTTCCCAATGGAGTGCATCTTCTGATCTCTTCATTGCTGATTCCATAAGCATTGATTGTGGATCCAAGCAAAACAGAAACCTTGACAACTTCAAACTTTTCTCCATTTATCATGATGTTACCTGTTGTCCTATTTGGGAGGATTTTAGTCTTCTTCCCATTGAGTTGTAATCCATACTGAATAGTGCAATGCTTGATCTTCCTCAGCACGTGCTTCAAATCCTTCTCGCTTTCAGTAAGCAGGCTTGTGTCATCTGCATATCACAGTTGTTAATAAGCCTTCCTTCAATCCTGATGCCACATTCTTCTACATATAAACCTGATTCTCTGATGATTTTCTCATCATACAGATTGAACAAGTATGGTGAGAGGATACATCCCTGGCGCACACCTTTCCTGATTTTAAACCAGGCAGAATTTATTCCCTTCTTCTGTTCACCCAACTATCTCTTGATCCATGTACAAGTTCCTCATGAGCACAATGAAGTGTTCTGGAACTCCCATTCTTCTCAAGGTGATCCATAGTTTATTATGGTCCACAGAGTAAAGTGCTTCTACATAGTCAATAAAGCTATTTTTATCTAAACACTTGATTGACTTATGAAATAAGCAATATCACTTGTAAATACTGTGCTCTCTTAAACTAATCAACTATAAGAAACCAAACTATCGGCATTTTCCCCAGAACAAGGATGAAAAGCTAAGGAAGGGCACAGAAACTACTGTAATGAAAAGATTGGAAATAATGACGTTGTTGACACATTTTGGAAAATGTTACCAATGTCATGGAACAAGTTATATAAAAATTGTTACATAAGAACCTAATGTGCTATGTGAACTTTCACCTAACATACATGCATACATACACACACACTCACACATATAAATTTTCACACTGCAAAAGACTATCCTGTAAGATACTCGTTGAAAAGGTCCAGAATAGGGCCTTTACTCAAGTACTCCCTCAGTGCAAGTACACTATTAAACTGGTATGCCATGATGCTCACCTTCCCAACATGATCGCTGAAGACAAAGCAGGTACATAAGCAAATGTGTTGAAGGAAGCTGATGATGCCTGGCTATCAAAATATATAGCATCTAGGGTCTTAAAGGCTTGAAGATAAACAAGCAGCCATCTAGCTGAGAAACAACAAAGTCCACATGGAAGAAGCACACCAGCCTGTGTGATCATGAGGTGTCAATAGGATCAGGTATCACGGATCAATAAACAAAAAAATCATATCATTTTGAAGGAGGGGGAGTGTGGAGTGGAGACCCAAAGCCCATCAGTGAGCAAGTGGACATCCCTATACAGAAGGGTCACGGGAAAGAGACGAGCCAGTCAGGGTGCAGTATAGCAGTGATGAAACATATAACTTTCCTCTGGTTCTTTAATGCTTCCTTCCCACCTCCCACTATCATCATTCCAATTCTACCTTACAAATCCGGCTAGACCAGAGCATGTACACAGGACCAACAATGAGAGTAGTGATACCAGGAGGGGAAAGGGAAGGTGGGGGAGAAGGGGAACCGATCACAATGAACTACATATAACCCACTCCCTGGGGGGTGGACAACAGAAAAGTGGGCGAAGGGAGACATCAGACAGGGTAAGATATGAAAAAATAATAATTTATGAATTATCAAGAGTTCTTGAGGGAGGGAGGCTTTCTGATTACAGTCTTGGAAACCCACAAGAGCAATTCTACTCTATGTTATGGGGTTGCTATGAGTTGGAATTGACTCAAGGACTCATTGATAATGAGTTTAGTTTGGGAAGTTTTAAATAGAAAGAAGCGGTGGTTAAACTCTGTTGAGCAAAACACTTACTACCTTTAAATGCTACATATACAATAAGAATACTCCCTCATCAATTGAGGTTTCTATTTGTTCCAGACATGACCATACCTAGAGGTTTCTACTATAAACGATTTTGGAAATCAGATGGAAATATAATCATTTCCATATTTCATTTAATGCACTCTACTTTAGTCTAATGCAAAGATGATCAAAAAGACCAGATAGTGCTGAGTCCAGTTAGCCACATGAAATAATACTTCATTTGAAGGTACGTTAAATTAGGCTTCTTGCATGACATGAAATATATTGAAAGAGGTAATACCGCATCCATAAGGAACCGCCTAATTGCCTTTATTGGTAGATTGTTTTAAATGCAACATAATGGCAGCTAGGGGAAATAGTCAATAGGGACTTTTTAAATATTGAAAATCTAAAAATATGTCAAGGTCAAAATTGAAAATAAAATGCTAATGAATTTACAGAGCAGATTTAAGGCAGACCAAGGAGCCCTGCCAGGGCTTACACATGCGGCGGCTAAGCACAAGGCCAGCAATTTAAAAGGACCAGCCTCTCTCAGGCAGGAAAGTAGGCTTTCTACTCCTCCAAAGAGCTCCAGTCTTGAAACCAACAGGGGCAGATCTACCCCATCCTATCGGGTTGGTTGCTAAGAGTCAGAATCACCTTGACAGCCATGAGTTTCATTTAGGGCTTGGGAGGTGGCAGTGACTTGGGTCTTTGGTTTTGGAGGGAGCATTGAGGAATAAAATCCATACACTTTCAGTTTATGAAAAGGAAAAGAAACAAAGCCTGTGAGAAGGAAACTTGTTTTGTGTCCTGCAGAACACAAAGGACAGGTTCTGCTTAGCACTTCGGAGCTTCGGCTGCAGTGATTAAATAGGGTCATTTCATCTGCCTTGAACATAAGGCCATCCTGAATAACAGCTCTTACAATGATGGACAATTCATGAATATTTCATTACACTGTCTGAAGCATCTTGGATATAGACAGCCCTCAGAGGTGAGTATTGCCAGGGGTTTTCCAAAAGGTCATGGGAAAATGGGATTCAAAAATCATGAAAATTTTCCATGACCTTTTTACAGCCCCCTCATATTAGTAGTCCCACTTTACAAATGTGGAAATGGAGGCACAGCAGGGTACAGTCATTTTCCCATGATCCCACAACTTGGACAAGGTGAATCAAGGATTCAAAGTCCAACAATGTAGCTTCAGAGCTCTTGTTCCTAACCACGATGCACCCTGGGTACAGCAGAAGGTTCAACGGCTCAAGAACACCCACAGATCAGGGATACCCATTCAATCCCGCCATCGGAGATTCACTGGGTAGACACCAGAGGAATAAGCAAGATGATGTGGAGTCAAATCTTTGCCAAATGCACAGTTTGTTTGTTCTCTGGTAGCTACATGGGTGATAGGTGTCCGGAGATGATTCTATATCTTGTCACTTAAGAGTCCCATCAATTTAAGGATATGCATTAGTCATGGCAGGGAAATAGCTGTTCCTCTACCACTGGAGTGTGCTGGGATTTCTATAGCCTTCAACAATGCACTCAAGACCTGCCGGTGCACTTGCCCCTCCAAATTGCAGTCCTCCACTCGGGAGGTGTGGCAACAGTCAGCAAGTGCCAAATGTCCTGTGGAATTCAGAAGAGCCCAGGGGAAACGTAAAGGTTTAAAAGTTCCTTTGGACAAAACAAGAAGAGGCTCTACATCGATGGAAAGGAAAGATGGGATTTGAGGACCATTCACAGTATCCAATGGGAGAGCCTCTTTGGGCTCTGAAGAGAAATAACACCTGATGCATTGACAGAGTCGTCACAACAAGCTATCTTCCTAACTATCATTTGGGCTCAAAATCCTGACTTTCCTTCCCTCTTTATTGTGGGTAATATAGAAAGTCAGTTTAAATAGCCAGGGAATTTGTTGGCTGGGAAGGCTTGAAAAAGAAATAATAGCAGCACACGGGTTTTACAAGATAAACATTCAAGTCTTGAAAAGAACACTTGACTACCAAAGAATGTTACAGAAAGGTGACTTTTAAACAGATTGGCCAACAAAATCCACAGAACATAAAAATGGAAATCGAGTTATATCAATGAGTTCATTAAAAGCATATACATTGAGAAAGAGATCTTGAGAACACATATAAACTGCATTTCGGTAGAAGAGGATTCTCATTTGCTTGCTTGTCTCACAGGTCAAAACCATTAACAAAAACAACTTGCCTTCCATGTGGGCTTTGTTGCTTCTGAGCTAGATGGCCGCTTGTTTACCCTCAAGCCTCTAAGACCCCAGACACTATATCTTTTGATAGCCAGGCACCATCAGCTTTCTTCACCACCTTTGCTTATGCACACATTTGTTTTCAGTGATCATATAGGGAAGGTGGGCACATAATGATAAGACTTTTTATTCTTTGGTGCCTGATGCCTGATCCTGTTGACACGTCATGGTCACACAGGCTGGTGTGCTTCTTCCATGTGGGCTTTGTTGCTTCTGAGCTAAATGTTCGTTTGTTTATCTTTAAGACCCCAAATGCGATATCTTTTTATATCTGGGCACCATCAGCTTTCTTCACCACATTTGCTTATGCACCCGCTTTGTCTTCAGCAATTGTGTCGGGAAGGTGAGCATCATGGAATGCTGGTTTAATAGAACAAAGTGTTCTTGCACTGAGGAAGTACTTGAGTGGAGACCCAATGTGACCACAAGGTGTCAAAGGGATCAGACATCAAAGAACAAAAATCATATCATTGCGAAGGAGGGGTAGTGCAGATTGGGGACCCAAAGCCCATCTGTAGGCAACTGGACATCCCCTTACAGAAGGGTCATGGGGAGGAGACAAGTCAGTCAGGATGCAATGCAGCAATGATAAAACATACAATTTTCCTCTAATTCTTAAATGCTTCATCCCCTTCTACCCCCACTATCATGATTCCAATTCAACCTTATGAATCTGGCTAGACCAGAGGATGCACACTGGTACAGATAGGAACCGGAAACACAGGGAATCCAGGACAGATGATCCCTTCAGAACAAGTGTTGAAAGTGTCGATACCGGTAGGGTGAAGGGAAGGTGGGGTAGAAAGGGCGAGCTGATCATAAGGATCTGTGTATAACCCCTCCCTGGAGGACAGACAACAGAAAAGTGGGTGAAGGGAGAAATAGGACAGTGTAAGATATGACAAAATAATAATTTATAACTTATCAGTGGTTTGTGAGGGAGTGGGAGCTGGGAGGGAGGGGGAAAATGAGGAGTTGATACCAAGGGCTCAAGTAGAAAGCAAATGTTTTGAGAATAATGAGGGCAACAAATGTGCTTGACACACAATGGCTGTATATATGGATGGTGATAAGAGTTGTATGAGCCCCCAGTAAAATGATTTAACATAAAAGATAAAAAAATCCCTCCTTTCTTAGTTGTATCTTACAAGGCTTACAGACAACATTCTTTTCTTTTTAAAAAAAAACCATTTAATTAGGGACTCGTACAACTCTTATCACCATACATACATACATCAATTGTATAAAGCACATCTGTACATTCTTTGCCCTAAATCACTTTCAAAGCATTTGCTCTCCACTTAAGCCCTTTGCATCAGGTCCTCTTTTTTTCCCCTTCCTCCCCGCTCCCCCCTCCTTCATGAGCCCTTGAAAATTTATAAATTATTATTTTGTCATATCTTGCCCTGTCCGGCGTCTCCCTTCACCCCTTTTCTGTTCAGACAACATTCTTTTCTTTGAGAAGTAAGCCATCAGCTACTTTGGGTGGGGGTGTGTGGAAAAATATGGTTTATTCACCAAACAGGCTAGAAGTCAAAGAGTTGATGCTAAAACGCCAATGTGCCTACTTACCTGGATGGCTCTGACATTGGAAACGGGTTGTTTCGACATGTTCACGTGATCTGCTCCCTAACAATCAAAAAACAAAAACAAGTAAGAAACTGTTAGAGGTGGCAGCATTTCGATTCTCCGTCTTGATAAATTACAATTTAACTCACGATTCTGCTGGACAGTCACCCCTTTCCCTGGCCATCTATTCTTTCGGTCTCAGTTTCCAAAGCGACAGAGGGCCTCTCCTTCCTAATGCCTCGGGGAGAGGGAACACCAGAGCCCCCAGATAAATCATTCAGGAGGAGAAATACTGAGATGCCTCGCCCCTGATGCTAATGATAGGCAATCAGAAACTTGAAAGGCGCTATCATCTCCCTCCCTGCCCTCCTGACCCTCTGTGAGAGCTGCAAAGAGGCAGTGGGAAACAAGACACCGTGTGTCAGGCCTCGGAAGCTTTCGGCCTGAAATGGAAAGTTTGAGCTGAAAGGGCCAGTGCCAGGGTGCCTCAGAAGTCTGCAAGGACCACCTCCTTGTTTGGGGACCACTGAAGAGCAACAGCCTGTGTCTTCCTCCTCCTGTGCTCTCGACTCTAGGTGCCCTTGTCCGTTCAGCTCTGAGACCACGTTCACAGCCCCTATGTGCCCTGAGAAGAGACTTCGCCCAGTGCACGTTCTCAGCAAACAGGCAGATGGGAAGCCTCCCCTGTCTTCTTTGCCTTTTACAAAACATCTCCAAAGGCACAGGAGACTTGGCTGAGCATGCCAGAGTCCCAAGATCTGGAAGCACGTCCCCCGCAAGAAGAGCCTTTCCCTTTCTTTCAATCCAGGAAACAAAAACTTAACAACTAGTGCCCACTGTGTGGAGGCTGTGTAATCTGACAGATCGCGGCGATTCCTGTCACTCAGTCTAGTCAGTGTTGCCAGGATCGATCGAGCACTTAAATAGGCAACGAATTGAAACGTGTTGCTTTTTAAACCCCAACTGCCAAGTCCGTGAAGGAAGTTCTCTCCGCTGGTTGGTGAGAGTGTGTTCCCTGGGGAGTGAATGAGCTCATGATCCAGAGGCAGATGTCACTCCCAGCTCAGTCTCCCTCTCTGATACTAGTCACTGTGGCGGAGTTACAGGGAGAGGAGAGCGAAGGGGTCATCGGCCTCAAGTCCTGGGTAACCTGCACCATGTCGCCCAACATGTCTAGGTCAGATTCCTTTCCCTTAAATTACACCTGCTTCACAGGTTGCAGTAACAATCAAAATGACCTCATGTGCTTTAAGACGGCCTGGGAGCTACGAAGCACAATGTAAATATGAATCCTGTAATTGTCATTGCTCATACCTTGGGGTGCTAACTATAAGGTCAGCTGTTTGAAGCTACGGTTGGGGACGGGAGTGGGGGGTGAGGTTTTCTCCTCCTTTACAGTCTCGGAAACCCACAAGAGCAAATCGATTCTGTCCTCGAGGGTCACTGTAAGTCGGAACAATGACTAATAAGTTTGGTTTGGAGGGACTCCTGAGTGTGATGCTTATCTGTCACTTTTAAGTACAGGATGATGATGGAAATCCAGATAAGCCTGGTCAGAATAGAAGAGCTGAGAATAACCGGGGGTAAAACTTGCCCCTTGAGATCTTGAAGACCCTTGGCTTTTCCATGTGAAGTTAAATGATCACCTGTCTGGTAGAGGGGCAGCAAAAATCGAGGAGGGCTTTTTCAAGGAGATGGATCCACACGGTGGCTGCAACGATCTTTTGTTGTGCATCAGGTCGCTATGGGTCAGGATCGATTCACTGGAATTATTAACTGAACAACATAATTTGCATGACCATTTACACAGCGATCTGGGACCACAGACATGAAGACAAGGGGATCTATGCTGTTTTCACCTGATGGCTTTTGTAACACACGGACAAATGTTCTAGTAACATCTGGACAGAGCCTACATGTGTAAGGAACTAGGTAGACTTATATTTTATTATTAAAGAGCATAAAACGATTGAACCATCAGGAGTGACTTTTGCTCTGGGTGAGTTTGGGATAGATTGGTAGCCGAGATTTCAGGATGGATTTTCAATTTCCCATCTACAACACATAATTCAATCCCCAAAGGAAAAACTTGGTGGTTCCATTTGGAACCTATCTACTCCTCGAAAGCTCGTCAAAGCCATGGAGGACTTGAAATCCCTCCACCTCTAGTACTCTCCGTGCATGTAACTCAAACATAACTAATATCACTGGGGAACTTTAAAAAAAGGTATTGGACATAGCATTAATACCTTGCCATCAGTACATTTTTTATTATAATAGCAGATTGGAAGATTCACACGCACCCCCAAAATCGGACCGTGAATGATGGTGCTGTTGGGACTCCATTTACCTTTCAGAGAACAAAAAAGAGGGAGGGAGATGGCCATTGTGATTTTTCTCAGACACAATGACACAGACTGCTGGATTGCTTGGTTGTGGGCTGTGTACTGCTGAGCCTAATAGCTCAGGATCACCCTCAGGCCTGTCCCCTTTAGAGTTTCTCACGAGCCTACGGTCCCTCCTTCACGTTGATGGTCACCCACAATAGCGACATGTATAGAGCGTTGGTCAGGTCCCGACGCATTGCTCACCGGCAGATAAGATTGGTGCAAAGCAATTCAGTGGCAGCCCTTGCTGGCCTCATTAATCACAGAGAAACCAGGGCAAAGCACACTGGCGAATAAAAATAGATAGTGTCTCCTGCCTGTTGCCCTGGCCCTCCCTGAGCCCCCACCAGGGATCTAGCGTGTGGAATGAACCTGCCTTCTTCCTTGCCATGCTGCCTGCCAGGACCAGAAAAGCAAGTCCTGCTTCATACAATGGCGCAGGCTGCCGTCCTAAGAGGAACTCTCTAACGGGCTCTCTGACTGGGTCTGCTGGTTCTTGCTCCCATTGGAAAGCATGAAACGCTGGACGAGACAGATAGTGGCTGTTACAAAGCCCCCGCTATCGTGGAGATGCTCGCCAGCTTAGCACAGCTGAGTTTTCTTGGCAGGTTTTCAGGTCAGTGGGAGCCTTTAATGGTCTGTATGCTGAGTCATGTCCCGTTCACCCCTGCTTTTTTATTGATTGATTGATTGATTGATTGGGCAGCAGCTAGTATCTGACTTCTAAACCGGACTCTTGCTCGCTTACTAAAACTATGTCAACATGCACGGCACTGATCTAATAAGGCATCCGGAAGGAAATCTATCAATATTTGGAGATAAGGGGCTTTGTGTTGTTTTCAAGGTCAAGTCAACGGGTAAAGCTAAATCTCAAAGGAAGATACCCTCTGTCCTGCCGCTAAAAATAAGTCCTGAGCAGGGTGTAGAAAGATGCTCAGCTGTCGGAACTGGCGGACTCCTTATTCACTCTGCGGTAAATATGCTGAGAGGGCAGGAGATACTCAGAGTGTCGCCCTGCTTCGTAGCCTGGGGCCCACAGGGCCAGAGACACGGAGTCTGCTGGGTACGGGGAAACGGGGGCCAAAATGGAGCTGTTGACAACATGGTTCGGGAGTATTATTCTATACGGATAGGTATGAATCACTAATAGAGCTTTATTACCGAGACGAAGCCTGGTGCCTAGGGATGGGAGAAAAAGCCTTTTAAGCGAACTCTGTAATGATCCCAGCAATCATTAGCACTTAGGTAAACCACGGAACTCGCCTAATAGCTTTTCGCTGCCCCAAATTCTCCAGATTATTTATAGGGTGCCAGCCCAAGCCAGTCTGTAGCTGACCAACTGGAAGTCTGGCCAGGGCTGTGTCAGGGTCAAAGTTACCATATCTGAAAGGTAGAAATTTTGTAACTGTCACTGTCAAGGTAAACTACTTCTAGCTCAATATTTTGTTCAGTGCCCCCCTCCCTCTCCCCCCCTCCCCTGCTACCCCACCCCACCCGCAACGTATAAGGCAGAAGCAGCGCCAATGGACAGTACATTTACCAGGAATACACTCCATGGCTTAAGAGCCTACAAAGTTTTAAGCAGCCACAGTCCAGTTCGTTATCAAGGAATTTTCCTTTAGAAAGCCCAGGTGCCGGAGCTGGGTCCCTCTGCTTACCTGCTTTATTTATTTGTTTACTGCCTAAGGGAGGTCCCAAGCAGCCAGGTGCAAGAATACAAGGCTTCTTGGAGGGTGGAAGGGATGCACGGCGTCCTCTGAGCTGTGCTCTCAATTCCGATGCTTTTCATGTGGCTGAAACAGCCCGAGTGCTCGGCGCCTCACCGGTACGGAGAGCGGCTCCCGCCTCGGGGCTGGAGGGGAGCTGGGTTGAAGGCTAAGTGTTAAAGAGAATTCCTGTCATAGCTCACAGTTGTTCTTCCTAAATATAGAGTTTGATACAAGCCATACGCTGCCTGCCTCCGAGCGGCTTGGCCGTGCTGACAGCAGGGCTCAGATGTCAGCCGGGAGGTGGCTACGGGAGCTCACGGCCCTCCTAGCTTCCAGAAGGTGCGGGCTGCATTTTCTCACATCCTCGGAGGGAGCCGAGAGAAGTTCGCCAACTAGGAAAAGTTGCTATCTTTAGCTGTACTACCTGGAGGCCAGGAAATGTGCACGTTCGATATAGTTCGACTCCGGGAGGCGGCACCGAGGTGCGTTTCTCAGCGGGGGGTCCAGAGCGTGGGAAATACCCGGAACCCACCTTTGGCCACTTGGTAGCTGTTAAAGTTCTTTAAAAGCAGTATTCAATGAGTAGCCCCCAGCTGATCATTACAACATTACTTTCGACTGATGACACTGTCCTTTTGTAGGTCAAAAAAATGGTAGCCAATGGACCAACTCAGATGGTCTAGGTTCTAGTCAGTACTCACTCCCTAGACCTCTACTACTATACTGCCTCTACTAATGCCTATGGCTTTGTCCCCAAACAATAGGAGGAAACAGAAAATTAATTAATTAATTAACAAATTAAAAATATCCATTTAAAAGATGATAAGCACTAGGTCAGAGACAGCAAATTTTTTTATACAGTGCACTGTCAAATCCTATGGCACATGGCCGCTATTTTTCCCCCACTGTAAATTCAGAAATGGTTCTTTTTATTGTGGCAAAATAGATTTTTAAAAATATATGCAATTTTCCTGTCTGATCAAAGCACGTGAAAGCAAATGACGAGGGAAGAAGAGAGTGGAGCACATCCTGGCCCACCAAGACCTGAGGATGATATTCCTACTCAGAGCAGCCAATGCACAGAGAGGACCATAGATCTGGCCCCACCACGAGACACGCTGTCCCTCACTGACCCATAGGACTACAAGGCACGACACTGGAGGCACAGTGTGGGAATTGTGCCCAATCTGACCCCACCACTCCGGATCCAAACACTAAGGGCGTGCAACAGAACAGCAAGGGCAGCAAATCAATGAAGTCCCTTGGGGAATACCAAAGACAGACTTTGGGGCCAGGGTGTGGCACCCCATCAGACTCTACCGGAAAACACTCCTAAAAGTCAACAAACAGAGCTTGAACTATTTATAGGATTTTCTTTTTGTCATTGGTTTTGTTGTTGTTTTGTTTTATTTCTTTTACTGTTTTGTTTTGCTCTGCCTTTGTTTGTACTTATTATCTTCTCTGCTTGTCTATCTAGATAAAATAGGTGGGATGAACAATCCGGAGGAGAGAACAACGGCAGGATTGCTTCCTGGGGCACATAGGAGAGGGGGAGGAGGGGAATGGAAGGGACAAGGGAACAAAAAGTGATCTAAAATAAATGCTGAGGATGCCTGGTGGGGCTTGATCAAGGGCAATGTAACCACGAGGAATTACTGAAACCTGAATGAAGGCTGAACATGATCGTGGGACAAGAGGAAAGTAAAAGAAAATAGAGGAAAGAACTAGGAGGAAAAGGACATTTATAAAGGTCTAAATACAGGCATGTACATATGTAAACATATTTATATATAACAATAGAGAGATCTATGTACATATATTTATAGGTTAGGTATTAAGGTAGCAGAGGGACATTGGGCCTTTACTCAAGTACTCCCTCAACACAAGAACACTTTGTTCTAATAATCTGTTATTCTGTGATACTCACCTTCCTGACATGAGTGCTGAAGACAACATGGGTACATAAGCAAACATGGTGAAGAAAGCTGATGGTGCCTGGTTATCAAAAGATAAGGCATCTGGGGTCTAAAAGGCTTGAAGGTAAACAAGCGTCCATCTAGCTGAGAAGCAACAAACCCACATGCAAGAAGCACACTAGCCTGAGTGATCATGAGGTGTCGATGGGATCAGGGATCAGGCATCAAAAACCCAGGACAAAAAAATTATACTGATGTGAATTAGGGGTAGTGTGGAGTGGAGATGGAAAGCCCATCTGTAGACAATTGGACATCCCCTTACAGAGGGGTCACAAGGAAGAGACGAGCCAGTCAGGGTACAGTATAGCACCAAGAAAACATACAACTTTCCTCTAATTCTTTAATGCTTCCTCCCCCCACTATCATGACCCCAATTCTACCTCAAAAATCTGGTTAGATCAGAGCATGTACACTGGTACAGATCAGAATTGTATACACAGGAATCCATGACGCATAAACCCCTCAGGACCAATAATGAGAGTAGTGATACCATGAAGGTAGAGAGAAGGTGGGGAGAGAAAGGGGGAACCACTCACAATGATCTACATATAACCCTCTCCCAGAGGGATGGATAACCGAAAAGCGAGTGAAGGGAGACAGCAGTCAGTGTAAGACATGAAAAAAAATAGTAATTTATAAATTATCAAGAGTTCATGAGGGAGGGAGAGGAGAGGGAGGAAATGAGCTCATACCAAAGGTTCAAGTAAAATAAAATGTTTTGAAAATGGTGATGGCAACATATCTACAAATGTGCTTGACACAATGGATTGATGTATGACTTGTCATAAGAGCTGTACAAGCCCCCAATAAAATAATTCAAGAAAGGAAAAGAAAGTGTCTGCTGGGTGAATGTACTCCAAATCTGAGTCCCAGTCAGCGTGCCTGAGCCCTTGAACTAAATCCAGCCATCATCTCCTCCCAGTATTCGTAATGGCTGAGAAAAAGAAGCTCCAATTTACCAAGGGCCCTAAAGTCAACTTTCTGTTACCTGCAGCTGAATGCGTTTCAAATAGCAGTTGGCTTGTTCTCAGATCAATGAAAAGCAATCCAGCTTTCTGGTAGTGAAGGAACTCAGCAAATACCGGTGTTTGATGGTTAAGTCCTTGTCACGTGCTGCTGGAAAAGAATGGTGTTTTAAAATTCAATTTAGATTTCACGCTTTCAGATCAGATGTCACCAAAAGTGAGGGAAGTCTACAATAAAGAAGAGAACATCATGACCACCAACATGTTGCCCTAGATTTTCAGCTGCCCCCATGTGTTTGGAGTTCCTCCCCAGAGAAAATGGAGAATCACTCCAGGGACTGAAGCAACACTGAGTCATTGTTGACCCCTTGGCCCACAGGGGAGGAGTTGGGTTTTGTTTTGGTTTTTTTTTTTGCCAATTTATTTATTTATTTAAACATTTTATTCGGGGCTCATACAAGTCTTATCACAATCCATACATATACATACAATTGTGTAAAGCACATCTGTACATTCTTTGCCCTAATCATTTTCAAAGTATTTGCTCTCCACTTAAGCCCTTGGCATCAGGTCCTCTTTTTTTCCCTCCCTCCCCGCTCCTCCTTCCCTCATGAGCCCTTGATAATTTATAAATTATTATTTTGTCATATCTTGCCCTGTCCGACATCTCCCTTCACCCCCTTTTCTGTTGCCGTGCCCCAGGAAGGAGGTCACATGTAGATCCTTGCAATCAGTTCCCCCTTTCCAAACCACTCACCCTCTACTCTCCCAGTATTGCCCCTCACCCCCTGGTTCTGAAGCTATCATCCACCCTGGATTCCCTGTGCCTCCAGCTCCTATCTGCACCAGTGTACAACCTCTGCTCTATCCAGACTTGCAAGGTAGAATTCGGATCATGGTAGTCAGGGGTGGGGGGAAGCATTTAGGAACTGGAGGAAAGCTGTATTCTTCATCGGTGCTACATCGCACCCTGACTGACTCATCTCAGAGAAGGAGTTCTTATGGGTGCTGTGGTTCCAACGTGTGCTGCTAAACCCAGGACTAGCAGTTCAAAACTACCAGCCATTCTGAAGGTGAAAGACCATGCTTTCTGCTCCTGTAAAGAGTTACGGTCTCAGAAATGCACTGGGGCAGTTCTCCGCTGCCCTATAAGGACCACTATGATTTAGAATCAACTTGATGGCTGGGAAGGTCTTTTTTGAGTTGAACCCTGAAGGTCACTGATGAATTTTGACACTCCTGCCAGTCACTGTCTGCAGCAGCCACCAGTACTATACATGACAGGAATGGTGCTCTTGGCAACATGTGTGCAGCTGTGTCTGTGATAAGAAAAAAAATGGCGATGAGCTGCCCAATCAGGTCTCCTTTGGTTGTTAAGACTCGGTTGGTGCCTTTCTCAGTCTCCTCTCTGCCCACGTTAGCTCTCCTGAAGCTGCACACAATTCCCAGTGAACTGCTAGCTTTGCACCTCAGACTTCCCAGAGTTCCCCTGTAGGCCTGAGCCTGGGACCCCTACAGCAGGAACCTGCTTGCTAATCTCCCTTTATTGATCGATCTCTCTTCCTTATCTCACTTCGTCACATGAGTTCTCTGATACCACCTCCCAAACAAACCACATGTACACAAGCCTTCGGAGGTGAGACACCCCAAATCCAGACAAAAGCTTGTGAGAGTGGGGAGTTTTCATATTGTGGCAGGAAGGGCAGAAAGACCAACCAGTAAAACCAAACTTACTGCCATCGAGTCGATTCCAACTCATAGCAACCCTCTAGAACAGGGTAGAAATGCCATGTGGATTTCCAAGTCTGTAACTCTTTACGGGAGTAAAAAGCCTTGTCTTTCTCCCACAGAGCAACAAGTGGTTCCAAACGGATGGCCTTGGCCTTGCAGGAATCACCAGGATGTGTCACCGCTACACCGCCAGGACTCCTTGGTAGAGGTGCAGGGATGTCTCAACCAGGACCAAGCATGTCTTCTGTCATGTCAATTTTGACTCATATTGATGCTATATCTAAGAGTAGACTGGTCCTATAGAGTTTTCTAGACCCTGGTGGCACAGTTGCGTAATTGCTGGTCTGCTAACTATAAGGTCGGTGGTTCAAATCCGCCAGCTGCTCTATATGAGAAAGATGAGGCTATGAACTCCTGTACGAATTTACAACCTCAGAAACCCTATATAGGGTTGCTTTGAGTTGCAAGTGACTCCTAAGCAGTGGATTTTGCTTTGAGGAATCATTTTTTATTATTAATCACTTTACTGGGGGGTGCTTACAAATCTTATAACAATCCATAATTCAATTGTATTAAGCACACTTGTACATATGTTTCCATCATCATTTCCAAAGCATTTTCTTTCTACTTGAGCCCTTGGCATGGGCTCCACTTTCTCCTCCTCCCTTCCCCCTCCCACCTGCAATCCTTGATTGCTTATATGTTATTGTTGTTATTTTGTATCTTACACCATCCATTGTCTCCCTTCACCCACATTTCTATTATTCATCCCCCTGGCGGGGGGAGGGAGTATATATCCAACCTTGTGATCAGTTCTCCCTTTCTTCCCTCCACCCCCACCCCGTTCTCATGGCATTGCTACTCCCACTACTGTCTGTGAGGCATCTATCTGTCCTGGATCTCATGTGTCCAGAGCTCTTATGTGTAACAATGTACATACTCCTGTCTAGTCGGATTTGTAAGGTAGAATTGGAGCATAATAGTCAGGGGTGGATGGGGGTGGGGGTGGTTAGAGGGTAGGGAAGCATTCACGAACTAGGGGAATGTTGTGTGTTTCGTCCGTGCTATACTGCACCTTAGTTGAATCATCCTTTCCTTGTGAACCTGTGAGGGGATGTCCAATTGTCTAAAGATGGGCTTTGAGTCTCCACGTCAACCTGAACCAGATCACCATTTGCCCCCCACCACACACACACACACAGAAGAGCTAGTGGGTTCAACTCAACTCACTGAGCGTCTAGTTCACAGTCAAGAGCTTAGCCACTGTGCCACCAGGCCCTCTTTCAGACCTGATTTTCAAGTGCCAAATCTATCTAAGTCCAGTTTTTAAAATCCTTGGGTTCTGATTATCCCAACCTGCATCAATCACATCCTGCTGGTCAGGCGTGAGGCCACCTGGCAAAGACATGGTCATTGTGGTAGACAATTGTGAGACCAGCTCTTCCTGGAGAAGAGGATACGTATGAGCTGAGCAGCCTTCGCAGCTGGAGTCTTCCAGAAGTATCAGGAAGCCATGCACTTTTCTTAACCTTATGTCACACCCCCTTGAAATTGCTATTTTTATCTCATCAGTTTAAGGCCCCCATTTCTTAAAAAGGCACAAACAAAATTCACTAGCATCATTTCTAGTTGCGTTTTTTTCATCCCTTCTCCACTACAGTCAAACAGCCATAGTATAGCCACTAGTTCTGCTGGTGCTGTCAAGTCAGCATTGGAATGTTAACCTTAAGGTGCATGGTTTAAATCCACCAGCAGCTCTGAAGGAGAAAGATAAGTCTATCTGCTACTGGGAAGATTTCCAGCTTTAGACCCCCTACATAGAGTCTCTAGGAATCATAATCAACTCGTTGGCAGTGGGTTTGGTTTGGGTTAGGTGCTGGGCTGCAAGTTTGGCAGTTCAAACTCACTTAGAGCAGGAGAACAGTGACGCTATCTACTCCCATACAGGTTTAGCGTCTCAGGTTTTAAAACTGATTGTGGTAATGATTGTACACTTCTTGATATGACTGAACTATTGAATCGTACTGTCTGGATTATGTCCCAATAAAATACTTTTTAAATATAATAATAAGATGAAAGAACTAAACTTAAATATAGATATAGTCACTGGAACCCTAAGAAACAGTTCTACTCTGTCCTATAGAGTTACTATGAGCCAGATTCGACTCAACCACCAACCAAAAAAAAAAAAAATCAAAAAACGAAACTCACTCCAGTTGATTTCAACTCATGGTGACCCTATGGGACAGGGTGGAACCGGCCATGTGGGTTTCCACAATTGTTAACTCCTTGCTGGAGTAGAAAGCCTCATCTCTCGCCTGTGAGTCAGCTGGTGGTTTCGAACTGCTGGCCTTATAACCCACTTGTAACCCATTATGAGACCAGGGCTCCATCAACTCAATCACAGTGGGTTGGCTGGTTGATTTGGTTTTTATAACCCTTGTTCAGTTGCAAGGCATTTGCATTTGTACAGTTTTGTAGTCCTCTGTGGGTTGAGGAGGTTTTTTTTACTACTATAGATCAGTGAATCAAGGCTCAGAGTGTTCACTCAGAGTCACTAAGCCCCAGCCTTTGCCTCACAAATTTGGAATCTTCTTTGTTATGCTACATTGACCACAAGGAAGCACACAGAATGACCTAGACCTATGGTATCATTTAGGATGCATTTTGTTGCAAATCATAGACTAACTAGAACAAGGGTGTTCAATACGTTGATAGTGATCTACTAGTTGATCACAAATGTAGTGTGAGTAGATCGCATGGCATTAAAAAATAGATGTAAGTCTATCATCAATCCCATCACTTAATTAATATACAGTGCAGCCAATCAGATGCAATCTTAGGTGTCAAACACTTGCGCAAACAACTGTGCTGAGTGCTGCAAAACTGACAAGCTAAATTATCGCCAATGTTAAGATCTTGGAATTTTTTTCTCTTAAATGCAAGAAAGGGTATTAAAATGAGTGAGGGAGCTGGACCAAGTAAGTAGGCAAACACGTAGCACTTTCATACAGAATGAGAGATTTTGACACTACAAGCCGACATTCAGCTGAAGTCCAGAGCGCATGAACAGTTCTGGGCCTTACTCGCAGAGGGAAAGGACCCAAACATGAGAAAATGTGCTGCCTCCTTGACTGCGTTATTCGGCTCTACTTATTGATGTGAGTCATCCTTTCCCACATCAAGATCATTAAGTCCAAGTACCGTTCCCCCATGACTGATGATCATTTGGAAGTGTGCTTGAGGCTGGCTGTCAGGAGTTACTGTCCGGACTGTGCATCCCTGGCTCATTCCCCAGTGAAAGTCATCAGAGTACACTCAGGGAATGACAAAAAATGTACATAGTTAATTGTGTTGTGTTGTGCAACATGGACTCATGCAGTTATGCAAGGTACAGAAACATACATTGTACATATAAAAAATTCTCAATGTATTTATGAATAAATGTAATGAAGAAGTAAATATGTTTTGGACCTCATTTTGACTTGGTCATTTTATAAGGAGCTCGCATGCTGAAAAAGTGTGAGCACCCCTAAACTAGAAGTGTCTTAACCAATAAAGCCATTTCATCATCTCACAAACCTAGACTTTGAGAGCAAGATTTCTGGACTGGTTCCGAAATCCTTCGCCATCAAACAGACCCAAGCTCCTTCCGTTTTTCTGCTCTGCCACGCTCCAGTCAGCATTTCATCTTCCTGCTTACCTCCTGTTACCAGGACAGCTGCCACAGCACCAACAATTGGCCTGTCTTACTAGCATCCAAACAAGAAAGAACAGTAGTGATGGTGGGAATGGGGCTTTCCTTTCTCAGGGAGAAAATTTCTCAGAGGCCCCCCAGGAGACACCCCCTTGGGCTGGAACTGAGTCTCGTGGCTGGAAAGGAGGTTAAGGGGAAAAAAATGAATAAACGGTAGAAAGTGAATGGGGTAGACATGATTAGCTAAGATCAACACACAACTGGGATTCTTTTAGTATCTAAGCAGAGAGGAACAAGCGGTTAGTAGCCAAAGCATGTACGCACGATGAGAGCATCACATTGGAACGTGTGCTTTCCCACACACAATCGCATTTTATCTTCATGACCTGGTGACACTGTTGCTTTACTTTACAGTGCTTCTATTTTATAAATAACGAATGCACTGTAAAGCTCCTGACACACCTTGGAACTAGCCAATTTGAAACTCTAATCTAGGTTTTCAGGTTCTGATTTCCACCTGAGCTGTTCCCAACAGTGTCTCACCCACACACATTCATGGATAAGACCCTTATCTTCAAAAAAAAGAAAAGAAAGAAAGCTGAAGATCAAACCCACTATCACAAAATCAATTCTGATTCATATTGATGGAGGAGAACTACCCCATAGGGTTTCCAAGGCTGTGTATCTCTAGGGAAGCAGACAGTCTCATCTTTCTCCTGTAGAGTGACTGGTGGATTCAAACTGCCAACCTTTCAGTCCGTAGCTGAGAGCTTGTGCCAACGAGTCACCAGAACTCCTTAAGACTCTTATCAGGAGCCCCAAATTATAGTCTTCTTTTAGGTGTCTTGGTGCTCAATTCGTCTCTATCCTAAGTATGACTATCTTAGGTATGACTTCAGCTTGGTTAGTGAGTTCAAGAAATCATAATCTATGCTGACTGTGGCCCCTAACCCTTCAAACCTGGAACTAAACCCGCACCTTGGGGTGGGGGGTCGCCTTGCTGCCAAACAATTGACAAGCCTAGAAAGTAAGAAATGTACTCATCAGAATAAACACTCATAAGAAACCCAAAGGGCAGTATTTCCCCCAAAACAAAGCTTAGAAGGCCAAGCAGAACAGGACAGAAGGGTAAATGGAAACAGAACTGAGAGGAAGCAGGAAGAATGCTGTTACCTTGAGGGAATTCCAAATAATGTTAGGAAACAGCATGTGTATAAGTTGTTGAAGAGAAAATTAATTCAATCTGTTAACTTTTATCCAGAGCATAATAAAACTGAAATTAAAAAGGCTATGTATATGGCCAGTCCCCCATGTTAGGAACATCTGACTTACCGATAATTCCTATTTTCCCTAAAAATAAAATAATTTTAAATTTAATCCTATAATTTAATTGAATGCTACATTAATATATACCCATTTATATCATTCCATGTAACCTCCCCACCACCACCACTGCCAGAAAACCTATAGCCTGACCAAGAAAAATGATCACATGAAAAATGATGATCTAGGAAAATAGAATTAAGAAAAAGAAAATCGCTCTGATTTATGAAAACACTTCCTTTTCCCCCGACATTACCAAGAAAGAAGCCAAAGTCTTCCAGAACACTGATCACAGCATTTTTTGAGTCATTGATGGGGTTTTCCAAAGGATAATCATTTGATAATAAAGACATAATACAGATAATAAAGACACTTGATAATAAAGTTTCAGTTCTGCTGAAAATCAACCAGTATTTTGTTTCCTAACTGGGGCGTTGGCGTTCATTTTCTATACAGTCACTTCGTGCCCATGAGACATTCTATGAAGCGGGCTGTATTGTGATTTGAACATTGTGCAAACACCAGGTGTTAGTCGGGTTCTGCTTTGTCCTTAAGCGTCTCAAGCAAGCTTCTTGCCTTAGCAGTGACCTCACTGGGCTGAGACGATGTGCTTTTGTGTTTAGTGTGCAATCCAAGTCATGAGCAATTTTCGGTGAGACGTCTGCTCACACTGTCACTCGCCTTAAAGCTTTCATTGCAGTTTATCCATTAACGGCTTGGAAATTTTTTCCCTTTGCTTTTGAGGATCGCTGTGATTGAGGGTGACATGCCTAAGTCACCAATAATAGCATTCACTGATTTTCTACCTTCCCGTTGTTTAATAGCCTTTGCTTCGCTTCCAAATCAACACTGCTCCTTTGCCTCTTGCTGTTGCTCCCACTAACACTGGTTTGGCTCTATTGGGATCCATAATTCACTTCCTGGAAATATTTTCAAAAGGAAATTAAACAGAAATAATGCTACATACAACACAACACTCGAGAGACATGGCGTTGGATGTTACTACCTATGAGTTTAAGCATACACTGTTATATGGTAAACTTTATAGAAAGAAAGTACATGCATACATAAATCAACAACATAAGCATTTATTGTGACTATTGGCATATGTACTGGTGGTTTATATATGCACTGTACCATTATACACCTGGCAGTATGCAAGAGATATGAGACACATGTATTGCACACAGGAAGCAGCAAAGCTTACTACATCCTCTTCTTCGAGTGGGATTCCTGAATTCTACTGCAACCTTATGGATGTATATGTAGACATATGTTCCTCAAATGGATGTTATGCAGCACACAACAGCTTAATAGCAACATGTGATGGAACTCCCTATCCTCCCTGGGCCAATAATTTTCATGTCAATAAGGTTAGGAAGAATATTATTTCATGAAATTTACTATCAGAGGAAATTAGGTCATTCAAATGTAGTAACCCTAATGGTAAAAAGGGAAAAAATCCCTGTCATCAAGTCTATTCAGACTCACAGTGATCCTGTAGAACAGAGTAGAACTGCCCCTGTTGATTTCTGAAGCTGTAAATCTTTAAAGGAATAGAAAGCCTCATCTTTCTGCCAGAGAGCAGCTGGTGGGATTAAAACTGCTTGCTTTTGGATTAGCAGCCCAATGCATGACCCAAATGGGTAACCAAGAATAATTTTATCCATTGTTTTTGTTAATTGGTGTTGTTATTGCTTCCTGTTTTTCTCTTTAGGATAGACCAATGGAATAGAATTGAGAGTCCAGATAAATAAATGGTCTTTTAAAACAGTAGTTCTCAGCCACCACCCTTTCATACAGTTTCTCATGTTGTGGTGAGCCCCCCCAACCATAAAATTATTTTCATTGCTATTTCATCACTGTCGCTTTGCTAATGTTATGAATCAGGCGATTCCTATGAAAGGGTAGTTCGACCTCCAAATGGGTTGCAACCCACAGGTTGAGAACAGCTGTTTTAAAAGGAGCAATAAACAGCTGTTTATGAAGAAGAAGTGAAAGATGTCATCACTAACATCAACTACTCCTACTCCCTCAGTACTCTCCCTACCACCTTTGGGCTCCTTAATGCACTGAAGTAGCTCTCAGAACCCACACACTGTCAAGGAAATGGCTTCCGCTATTGTCGAGGCTGGCGTGTCTCAAATCCATGGGTCAGGTGTCAGGTTGGAGACTTCTCCTGACTCATGGTTCTGTGGGTTGACAAACCCAAATTGGCAGGCCGGATTACAGGTAATTAGCTAACAAGGTTATAGTACCTGATGAATCAAACCAGATGATCTCAGCGTCCAAAAACCAGAGCTCAGGTGATGATGAATCAAATCCAGGGTGCAGAATAACAGATAACTTCCTCAGACCACCATATACTCATATACTCTATACTCATATTGTCTGGAGAAATATAGATTATAGCTCTGCTTTTATCTCAGTCACTATTTCTCCTGAGAATATTATTCCATTGATTCATAAGATATTTTATCAAGGAGGATTAGAAACACACGATTGGCTTCCTAAATGAGAGCGTCAGTAGACTGGAGGATGTCTCAAAAAGTTTAGGCAGCAAATCAGTTCACCTTTTCTGAGATCCTTGACTGAGCATTACGTAAAGGGCTGATAGATGTGTTTGGGAGATATCCAAATGTGGAGGGAAGCCTTTTCATTGCATTCCATTTTAATATGGGCATTTTTAAAGCATGTTTATAAACCAATGTGCAAGGGATGAGAACGGTGAAGAGGAAGTCTTTGACGGAGTAAGGTCCAGAGGTGGGGATAAAATTTAGCCTCTGAGGCCTGGTATGGATTCAGCAAGGGCAAGGTAACCAAGAGAAATTGCTGAAACCCAAATGAAGGCTGAGCATGATAGTGGAACAAGAGGAAAGTGTAAGGAAATAGAGGGAAAAACTAGGTAAATATATTTATATGAGAGTGTGGGGGAACAGATATATGTGCATATATTTAACGGTTTAGTATTAAGGCAGCAGATGGACATTGGGTCAAGCACTTACTCAATGCAAGAACACGTTGTTCTATTAAATTGCCATTCCAGGATGCATGCATTCTTGACACGATAGCTAAAGAAAAATGTGTTCAAAAGCAAATTGTGTGAAGAAAGCTAATGGTGCCCGGCTATTAAAAGGTATAGCATCAGGGGTCTTAAAGGCTTGAAGATAAACAAGCGGCCATCTAGCTGAGTAGCATCAAAGTCCACATGGAAGAAGCACACCAGCCTGTCTGACCACGAGGTGTAGATGGGACCAGTTATCCGACATCAAAGAACTAAAAATCATATCAGTGGATGCCCACCTTCCTGATGCGATCAATGAAGACAAACGTGTGCATAAGCAAATGTGGTGAAGAAAGCTGATGATTCCTGGCTATCAAAAGATATACCATCTGGAGTCTTTGAGGCTCAAAGATAAACAAGTAGCCATCTAGTTCAGAAGCAACAAAGCCCACATGGAAGAAACACACCAGCCTCTGTGACCACGAGCTGTCGAAGGGACCAGGCATCACACAACAAGGAACAAAAAATGATATCATTGTAAATGTGTGAGTGCAGAGTGGAGACTGAAAGCCCATCGGCAGCCAAGCGGACACCCCCTTACTGAAGGGTTGTGGGGAGGAGATGAGCCAGCCAGGGTGCAGGGTAGCAACGATGAAACATATAACTTTCCTCTAGTTCTTAAATGCTTCCTCTTGCCCACTATCGTGATCCCAATTCTACCTTACAAATCTGGCTAGACCAGAGGATGAACATAGGTACAGATAGGAACTGGAAACACAGGGAATCCAGGACAGATAACTCCTCCAGAACCAGTGGTGAGAGTGGTGATGCCTGGAGGGTGGAGGGAATGTGGGATAGAAAGAGGGAACTGATTACAAGAATCTACATATAGCCTCCTCCCTGGGGGATGGAGAGCAGAGAAGAGGGCAGGGGGAGACATCAGACAGTATAACATATGACAAAATAATAACAATATATGAATTATGAAGGGTTCGTGAGATAAGAGGGAGTTGGGGAGGGGAAAACGACCAGCTGACATTAAGGGCTCAAGTGGAATGCAAATATTTTGAGAATGATGGCAACAAATGTATATATGTGCATGACACAATGGATGGATGGATGGATAGTGATAAGATTTGGACAAGCCCCCAATAAAATGATGTTTTTAATTCAGCCTCTGAGGCAGGAAAAAGGGGTGGTCTCTGAGAAAGAGCTAAGAGAGAAGATGCTTAACTATTGATCAGAGACTTTGCGGGGCTGGGAGTCAGGAAGTGTGGAAAAGAATGGCTGCCTCAACTTTCCATGGTCCTTGAAAAGGAAACCAGGTTTATGGACTGAGGAAGAGTTGAAAGGATTGCCTAACGATGTTGATGTTGGGGACCTTGTTGACTGAGAGATGCTTGTTCTGTTGGTGTGATGCCCCCTGTGTTGGGATGTTGGCTCCCCAGATAAGCACATCTTAATTTAAGAAACAGATCTGAAAATAAGATTTCACACCTCAATGGCCATGAAGTCTACCCCAAAGTCGAGAGTTTTCCATGGCTGCTGTTTCAGAAGTAGATCACGAGGCCTTTTTTCCAAGATGTCTTTGGTGAACTTGAACCTCCACCCAATTGATTAGTGGCGGAGGGCATAGACCATTTGCACCACCCAGTATGCAAGTGATTTATTAAAGAAAAGCTGGAGAACAAGAGTGAGATCTCAAGTCCCACTGAAGTGGTAAATAATGGTATAGCCTCTCTAGAATATAAATACACCACACCAGTGTCCCTGCCCCAGCAAAGGAGAGAGGCTGTCATATTCCAGACCATGAACCAAGGAGTGCAGGGCTGTCTAGAGGAACGAATTCCCAGGACTTCTGGCTCTCCTTACCAGCTCGAAAGGTCAGCTTCAGAAGCCCCAGGGCAGGCTTCCAAAAGAAAGCAGAAGTGTTGGAGTGGAGGGAAGGGTACAGAAGTCAGGAACACACACCAAAGGTGGATGGGGCACTGAGGGGACCTGAGTGAGCAAGGACAGCACCTTCCCTGAGACAGCTGTCTATTCATGCCATCTACCATGGCGTTGACTTCAAATTCACTGTGACCTCCACCTGGGTCCTTGCAGACCCGTGCTCCCTAGGTGTTCTGGGGCGGATTGTTCAGTCTTTCTTCTAAGGTGCTTCTGGGTAGGTTCAAATCTCCAACTTTTCAGTTAGCAGCCGAGGGCGTTCATTGATGGGACCACCCAAGAGTTCCTGTCCCCTATGTCGGGCTCAGCAAACATGTTTTTGAGTACATTGGTATCTTCTTACTAAAAATCTTCATTTATTTACAACAGTCTGACAAATTCATTCATACAAAAGTTCAGATTATTAATTGATGTTTGTAACTGGGTTTTTTGTTTTGTTTTGTTTTTCATTTTGAGTCCTGCCCTGCCAGCAAATGAAGGTCCCAAAGGCTTTCCTCCAGCCATGCTTGAGGGTCAACTCTACTTTGAGAAGGCAGCTCTTCCTCAGTCATTGTCTGAGTGCCTTTGACCCTGAGGGGCTCATCTTCTGGCACCATCTCTGACAATGTTCTGTGTCTTTTCATGTATCTGACAAGGTTCCATTCTGTCCATAAGGTTTTCCGTAGCGAACTCCTCATAGTCAGGAAGCTCTGCTGAAGCCTGTTCACCTTGGGTGACTGCTGCCATGGGAAATACCGGTGACATAGCTTCCAACACCACAGCACCGCAGGACAACAACCTGACAGACAACTTGTATTAATGCAATGTTGCCAGAAGCACTTCTGTCTATTAGTCATTTTCGAAGGAGAGTTTTGGGCAGCCTGTAAATATACTTAAACTTACATTCTCCGACGTTGTCATATGGAGCTCTGTAGCCTGGCTCCTTTTCAGAAATTAGGTCATTCTCATCTTGGTAGGGGAGGGAGGGGTCCTGACAGTGACAGCAGCCCTCGGGCACATTCACCAGAGACCCGCAGTATGCACAACACACCCCTGCAGCTGAGATAGCCTTGAACACACTTTCTACCCAACTGGAATTTTGTCCAAGTCAGGATCCGTCAAAGTGGCGAGAATCCCTATAGAACCACGCACTCGGCGGGCCAATTGCTATAGTCCCCTTTCCGCACTGTCCTGCAAAGTTTTCTTTTGTTTTGTATTTTTATCTGTGAGCACAAATGAGACACTGAATTAGCAAGTACTTGGTCCTTCCAGATAGAAAGAAGGACTACAACCCTTAACGTATGTGGGAAAGACAAGGCTGAATTCAGCACGATGTTTTCCAGACTCACTCGCAGTCCAACTGCAGCTATGAGACTGAGTTCAGACCAATAAGATCGGGCCTTGATTAGTGTAAGACAACACTTCTCAAAGTGTGGTCCATGGACTGGTGTTCATTTGTAAATGGTACAGAAATTCAGAAGTCAGGAATTAGGAACTCAGGCAATTTGACGTGGCCACCACATCCAACCATTTCAAGGGATAGCATACGATCAAGGACCCATGGCAATTGAGTCATGTCCTGATGGCCTTGGTCAGAAGACTCGGGACCAATCTTGTAAGCTCTTGTGGCAACTATAATGTCCCCTTCTGCTTCTGTAACTACATCTGTAACCGTGATGTATTGATCTGCTGCCAATCATGCTTTATGACAGTTTTCTTTGGCCCTCCCCCAGCCTTTAAAGTCCATGAATCTCAGCAAATGCCTGGACGCCATTAGGACCTTGTGTTAATGGTCTCCACAATTCAGATGCCATCTTTGTCTATGTCTTGTCTTTGTTCTGCTTAAGACATAATAAATATTCTCCCTAAATTATTTATATATCATTTACTTCATCCTGAAGGAAGAAGTCCAAATGGCATTGATGGCTTTAGGGGAAAATAAGGCTCTAGGAACTAGAGTGATGGCAATTAAAATGCTACCAAAAAAAATGGAAGACAGCTACTTGGCCAATTGACTGGAATAAATACATATCTGTACCCATTTCAAAGAAAGGTGACCAAAGAGAATGCAGAATTTATCAAATAGTATCATTAATATCACTCCAAAACCTAAACCAATTTCACTGCCATTGAGTCGATGCCGACTCATAGTGATCCTATAGGATAGGGTAGAACTGCCCCTTTGGTTTCCAAGACTGTATCTCTTTACAGGAGTAGAAAGCCCCATCTTTCTCCCTCAGAGTTTCTGGTGATTTCAAACCGCTGACCTTTTAGATCACAGCCCAATATGTGACCACTATGCCACTAGGGCTCCTTATTAATATCACATGTAAGTAAAATGTTCCTGAAGATGATTCAAAAACAGTTGCGACAGTACAGTTTCCGGGCCTTGCCAGAAATTCACAGCAGATCCAGAAGACATGGAATAAGAGATATCATTGCTGATATCAAATGGATCTTGGGTGAAAGAAGAGAATATGTGTTTTACTATTTAAAGGCATTGGACTATATAGATCATCACAAACTATGGATCCCCTGGAGGAGAATGGGAATTGCAGAACACTTGGTTATGATTATGCAGGACCTGTACAAGTAAGAAGAGGCAATGGTATGCACAGAAAAAGGGAAGGCTGCATGGCTTGCAATCAGAAAAGGCGCGCCTCCGTGCTGTTCTATTTCACCATGCTTATTCCGTCTATATGCTGAGCAAATACACCAAGAAGCTGGGCTCTGTGAAGAAGAACTCAGCATTGGGATTAGAAGAGGGCTTATTAAGAACCGGAGATCTGCAGAGGACACAGTCTTGCTTGCTGAAAGCGAGGAGAACTGGAAGCACTTGCCGATGAAGATCAAGGACTGCATCCTACAGTACAGATTACTGCTCAATGTAACAAAACCAAGATCCTAACCAGTGGACCAGGAGACAACATCATGAAAAATGGAGAAAAGATGGAAGATTTCAAGGATTTCATCTTTCTCAGATTTACAACCAATGCTATTGGAAGCAGCAGTCAAGAAATCAAATGATGTGTTGCACTGGGCAAATCTGCTACACAGGACCTTTTGAAAGTTTTTAAAGTTTTGAAGGGCAAAGATGTCACTTTGAGGACTAAGGTATGTCGGACTCAAGCCAGGGTATTTTCATTCTCTCTCTCTCTCTCTCTCTTCTTTTTAAATCATTTTATTGGGGGCTCACACAACTCTTATCACAATCCATACATATATCCATTGTGTCAAGCACATTTGTACATTTGCTGCCAGCATCATTTCCAAAACATTTGCTTTCTACTTGAGCCCTTGATATCAGCTCCTCATTTTCCCCTCCTTCCCTACCCCCTTCCCACATGAACCCTTAGATAATTTATAAATTATTATTATTTTGTCATGTCTTACACTGTCTAACATCTTTCTTCACCCACTTTTCTGTTGTCTGTCTCCCAGGAAGGGGGTTCTAAAGTAGATCCTTGTGATCAGTTCCCTCTTTCTACCCCACCTTCCCCTTCCCCTCCTGGTATCGCTACTCTCATTATTGGTCCTGGGGACTTATCTGCGCTGGATTCCCTGTGGTTCCAGTTTTTATTTGTACCTGTGTACATGCTCTGGTTTAGCCTGATTTGTAAGGTAGAATTGGGATCATGATAGTGGGGGCAGGGGGAAGGAAGCATTAAAGAACTAGAGGAAAGTTGTATGTTTCATCGTTGCTATACTGCACCCTGACTGGCTTGTCTAAGCCAGGGTATTTTTAATTGCTTCACTTGCATGTAAAAGTTGGACATTGAACAAGGAAGACCAAAGATGAATCAATCCATTTGAGTCATGGTGTTGGCAAAGAATATTAGAAAATACCATCGACTTTCAGAAGAATAAACAAATCCATCGTGGAAGTACAGCCAAAATGCTTCTTAGAAGTAAGGATGGTTAGACATCATCTCATGTGCTTTGGATAGGTTGTCAGGAAAGACCAGACTCTGGAAAAGGACACCATGCTTGGTAAAGTCAAAAGTCTTCAAAAAATGAGGAAGACCCATCAAGGAGATAGATTGACTCAGTGGCTGCAAAGATGGGTTGAAACATAGGAGTAATTGTGAGGATGACACAGGACTGGGAAGTGTTTCATTCTGATGTTCATAGGGTTGCTATGAGTCGCAACCTACTTGATGGCAAAAGAATCACAACCACATCTGTCCCGTCCCGCGGGACATCAAAAACGTGAACACCTAAAAGAGGGACTGGGAATGATGATGGGCAAGGGCGCGCGAAATGGAGGCAAGACAGGAATCTGATCAAGCCTCATTTTATTGAGTTGAGAGCAGAGGTTTAAATAGCCAGCGAGGGGCTGGCACCATTGCATCACATGTAAAATAGGGTACAGCTGAGGTAGCCAATAGTCGTGCATCTCCAAACAAGGAAGGAATGGCGGGCAACTGATCAAACAGGTAAGTATGCTAATGAAGCATTCCTGGTGAGTCTGAGGGGAGATGCCATCAGACATGTATTGACCAATGAGCATAGCAGCTGCTAGTGAAAGATCACCAATCCTAGCAAGGGTCAGGGCAGCCACCCTCTGGCAGGAAAGGAACAAAGGGCAGAAAAACCTCTGGGCAGTTCGTATGGCGAGAGTAGACTAATGGCTAAAATCCAGGGTGGGGAGACACGCAGCTCTCTACACACATCTAAGCAGCCTTTCCTTTACCTCAACACTCATTTGTGTTTGTGATTTACAACTGTTGGTTGGTGGTGCATTGAAAATGTCCAGAAACCTGGCAGTTCGGTTTGATTGCGTTTCTTTTCTGAGTGTTTGAGAAGCCCTGCTGCAAGCCATTGCACCCTGGCCCTTAAAATGCCACGTGACAGTCAGCCCTTCTTTCCCACCTGTAGCAACCCTGGAGGCCACTGCCCCTAGGTGTCATAGCTACAAAATGTAAAAGAACCACCTGACACACACCCCCATCAGACTGGCATGAATGAGAAATGGCTGTCTATCGGGTAAAGCTGTAGGCCATTGGAGTGGTTTGTTACTGCACCATAGTGTAGTGAGTGGCTACACTAACACTGCCGAAGGCACAATTGCCTTCATCCTAAATGGGCAGAAACATGAGTGTGGTCATGATACTCCCATATGTAGTCCTGCCATTCACCAAGGTACCCTCTGCCCCTGTGCTCCTTTAACCCTCCCTGCTCCCTCCTTTGCCTAGGACCACAATTCCGGTAGATAATCATGTGATCAGAATTTGGTAAATGTGGGAGAAATGCCATAAGAATACAAGAGTGCCAGTGAGCCTTACAGAGCTATAAACCTTTACAGGAGTGGATAGCCTCGTCTTTCTCCCAAGAAGTGACTGGTGAGTTTGAACCCCTGGCCTTGTGGTTAATATCTAACTCACAGTGCCACCCAGTGCTCCTTAATCACAGGTATTTTTTGTGTTAGTTGTCTATGGCCAACAGAAGGAAACACTGCCTGGTCCTGCACTACTGTTATAAAGGTTAGGATTTTCAAGCATATTGTGGGTGGGGGGCCCAATTCAATCTGAAACATCTATGATAAGAGATTTGGTTGGGTCAGGGGATACTTTTCACTGTGGGTCTTGGTAAAAAAGGGAAGTGTACATTGGGCCATTTCTAAGCTTTGGTTAAAGATTCTTAGCTAAGGAGGCAATGGTGTGAGAGTGCAGTCTAGCAGCATGCAATTTAGACTGAAATATAAAGGATTGACATTTTGAGACCCAGCTTTTCCATTCACTAGACCTGTGATCATGGACAAGCTGTGTCATCACTTTTCTTTTATGGAAAAAAAGGAGGCTTGACCTCCTACCCTCCCCATCAGATGTTCTCAGCTGTCTCATTAGGCCATTCAGAGCTGTGCATGCACTCTTGCTCTATTGATGGAGTGATAGGATATGAAGGATCAGAAAGCACTCTGTAACCTCTTAGGAACTCCAAGAAGTAGGTTGCTGTTCTAGTTAGAGACTGCTGCACAACAGACCTTGCTAGCATTTTGTGCAATAAAAAAAAATCCCTGCTTTATGCTCGCCCTCATGAAGACATCACTAAAGATACGGATGCTATTTCAAAGTGTGCTGATGGAGCTAGTTGGTTCCTGGCTATTAGAAAGAATGGCATCTGGGGTGTTTAAAGACTTGTCTTCAAACGAGCAGTCATCTAAGTGAGGTATTAACTAAGCCCACAGGGAAGAAGCACACCAGCCTATGTGATCCAAGGATTATAAATAATAAAATCCAACTTCAACAGTTAAAACATTGTCAGTTGATCCCCCCTCTGATGCACGTTGGGACTGATTTGGTTTTCAATATTTTCTGTGGGGTTTTATATCTTCTGTTTTCATAAGGGTGTTTGTCAGATACATTTTTTTCGTTGGGAGTAACCCTCTTGAATGCTTGTTATATGGTTTTCTGGATTTCAGCCTATGAAACCCGGGATTGACGTACCTGTATAGACAGCAAATAGAATAAGTGTTCCTGAGACGTACGGTGGCATGGAGGGGTACAAAGCAGGGGGCTCAGGAAGGAAGAGAATGTTTTGAAACTGATTGTGGTAGCCATTGTACAAGATGTGACTGAACTATGAAAGGATATGATGTCTGTATTAGCTCCCAATTAAATGGGTTTTTTTAAAAAATAAACTTGCTAAAAATAAATAAACAATGCAATCCAAATCCAAAGGAGAGAATGGTATCAGAGCTTAAACTGGGCACACCCGCTTTGCAGAAGGCGATGGATGACAGTGGGAGCCCAAAATCCTTTTGCAGGGTCCCCACGCGGATTATGCCTCCGGCAAGTTAGTCTCCTCCGACCACAGACCAGGCGTGTGAATCGCTTTGCTAGTGTGCAGAATGCAGTGGTTTTCATTGTGCGTGTGTTTTTGTGGTAGATTTGTGTATGTTCCTCTGTATATGAAATCCAGGGTAGGCAAAGCTATACAGTGCCTGCATTGATGGCTTCTTGGGGGCTTTGGCATGGGAGGTTGGGGGAATATGGGGAACTGATACAAATGAGGAGTACAAGAAAGAAGAAAATGTTCTAAAATTGACAACAACGGCACGAAATATCTAAGTGTAGGAGCTCGTACAGTGGCAGGAAAAAGGGCCAGTGCATGGAAGTGGCCACAAAAAGATGCTTGGTTTAAGATGACAGACAATGCATTGTATTTGAGGGCCGAGGTTGGAAGGATTTCCCTCCAGAAAAGGAAACATCAACAATGCAGAGGATAGAGGTGACACTTTGGCACTAACCCCTTGTGATAGTTACATAATCTGACATCAATTTGAGACTTAAGCGTAAAGGGGTGGAATCTAGCCTGTCAATCAGGTTGCAGCTTGATTTCATTTGGAGGCCGCTGTAGGTGGGACACTGACTCACTCCAGTGAGACATTCCTGTAGACAAGATACAGGGAGTTACGCTAGAGCCCTGGAGCTGAAGGAGCCACGTGGAGTCCCCTACCAGCACTGAGATGTTTCCACCACCACTGGATCCACAACACTTTCCACCCACTGGCCTGTGATCTTCCTGCATTCAGCATCATTGCATGGCTGTGTGAGTCTAAAGAGGAATTTATGGACTAGTAGTAGACATATGGGTAATATTAGACGTATGGACTTGATCTGGACTGGGCTGGGAGTTTTCTTAATGTACAATTGCTGTTTGATGTAAAGCTCTCTCTTACACATACATGAGTGTCTCTGGATTTGTTTCTCCAGTCAATCCAGAGTAACACACCCCTAGAGCAGCTGAAGGCAGTAGCGAACCTGTTGACACATACAGCTGGTTTCCCAAAAGAGCAGACGTGCTGGATGATTGAGCCAGGCAGGGAGGCAAGGCAGCTGGCTGCAAAAGCGGGCAGGTAGATCTGTTCATCCGGGAGGGCAAAGACCTTCTTGGGATCGAGGCTAATGTTTCAGTTAAATATGAAGTAACTTTATCCTCTGAGAGGAATGAGGTTTTGGGGTTTGGTAAAAAGAGAAAATGTTCACCCAATTCACAATACAAAGTATTTTCCAAAGCACTTGTGAGGTACATAAAAATGGTTTGTAATAACAAACGGGTGCTACTTTGTAGCTCATATCAAAACCCTATTATTATTACCGCATGATGTTAAGGATGTTTTGTGTATCTAGAAGTGGTCCTTAATTTTGCATGTATAAAATGGTATACTCTATACTAAGACAAACATTTGACTAACATGTTAGATGCGAACCAAGCCTAACTGTTCTTTTTTATGTACAAACTGCTCTTGAAGGCATATTCAGAAACAGAACTCATTCATATTCTGGGAACTTAACTGTCCAATTAAAAGTATTTTCCACATGGGGAAGAAATAAAAAGGGAGTCCTCACAGAGGGATTAAGAAATGACAGGGACCACGAGACAGCCCTGAGGAAGGACTGTGACTAGAAAGTGAGACCAGAACCAATTTTCATTTCAATCTGTTATTTTTCCTGTTAATACGGTCTTTGTATTATATCCTCTTAGTTTTTAGTTCCTCTTTGGTTCAATTATTATACTGAAGCATTTTAGAAATTGAAAAGAAGTTAGAAGTTTGATGTTGATTGGTGTGTATGTGTGTTTAATATTGCTAAGAAATTTTTATAACTCTGTCACTTGTATGCTCCACACCAATGTGTGCCAAAGTGGGCTACACCACCCACCCTCCTGCTGGGGGGTGCTGAAACAATCCAGAGAGGCTGCAAAAGCAGACATTTAAACTTTATCGTGGATCTTGGGCTATAGCACAAACATTTTGCAGTGCAGGATTAGGGGCTGCTGGGACTCTTTTTTTCTGAAAAGGAGGCCTTTGATCTAGTTCTATCCCTTGATATGTTTGCAGCACATATAAATACATAGCAAAGAAGACCTGGGGGCTCAGTAAGCTGCTAAGCATAAGGTCAGCTGGGGATTTCTATTTCCAGAAAGAGTTCCAATGTCAGAAACCAAAGAGGTAGTTCCACTCTGTCCTATAGGGTCCCTTTGAGTTAGAATTGACTTGGTGGCATTGAGGTTTTTATAAAAGCATATGCAGAAATATCCTCTGCCAACCCGAAATGGATACTCGCATTTATAATAAGTGCATGGCGTTGATAAGAAACATACTCGTTCAAGTCAACACACATTGCCAGACACTGGCCAATAAGGTATGCACCATGAAGAGATGCTCCAAGGAACTGTTCATTACAATGTTTCCTCTTAGTGGTAGGAAAAGAGTTGAAATCTGGACATGTAAAGCACCAAACGTTATTAATTATCGTATATACTCGAGTATAAGCCGACCCAAATATCAGCCGAGGCACCTAATTTTACCACTGTAAACTGTATTTAAAATATGCTGCAAAACTCAGCTTGTACATGAGTACATACAGTAATTCCTCTGATCATTACTTGATCATAAACCGATCTTTCTAATAATAAATGGAAGAGCCCTAGAGGTATGATACTATGGAGGAGGCTTAGTATTGGACTGCTAACTGAAATATCAGCAGTTCAAACCCACCATGTACTTCATGGAAGAAAAATGCAGTTGGCTTCCTTCCGTCACAAAAAATCATATGACTGTAAATGAGGGGGAGTATGGGGTGGGGATCCAAAGCCCATCTGTAGGCAACTGGACATCCCCTTGCGTAAGGGCCACATGGAGGAGACGAGCCAGTCAGGGCGCAGTGTACCAACGGTGAAGCATACAACTTTCCTCTAGTTTTTTAATGCTTCTTTCCCCCCACTTCATGATCCCAATTCTACCTTACAAATCTGGCTGGCCCAAAGGATGTACTCTAGTACAGAGAGGAACTGGAAACACAGGGAATCCAGAACAGATGATCCCTTCAGGACCAGTGCTTAGAGTAGAGATACAGGGAGGGTATAGGGAAGGTGGCGTAGAAAGAGGGAACCGATCACAAGGACCCACATATAACTCCCGTGAAGAGAGACATCGGACAGTGTAAGACATGACAAAATAATAATGATTTATAAATTATCAAGGGTTTGTGAGGGAGGGAGGATGGGGGAGGAAGGGAAAAAGTGAGGAGCTGATACCAAGGGCTCAAGTAGAAAGCAAATGTTTTGAGAATGATGATGGCAACAAATGAACAAATGTGCTTGACACAATGCATGAATGGATTGATTGTGATAAGAGTTTTACAAGCCCCCAATAAAATTATGAAAATAAAATAAAGATACTGATTTTTTAAAAAAATATTTATAGCTTGGAAACTCTATGGGCCATTCTACTCTGTCTTACATAGGTGCTTTGAGTCCGAATTGACTCAACAACAATGGGCTTGGTTTGGGGTTAAATGATATGTCCTGCTTCCTGTTTTGTGAATCAGATTTTACTGGGCCAAAGTTGCACCCATGGGCTGCAAAGTCAAAGATATTTAATATCTACCTTCAACAGAGAAAGAAGAACTGCCCTCAGATATGTCAAAACCAAACTGACTGCCATCGAATCGATTCAGATTCATAGTGACCCTAGAGGACAGAGCAGAACTATCCCTGTGGGTTGCTGAGACTGCAAATCTTTCGGAGAGTAGAAAGCTTCCCTCAGAGTGGCTTGTGGTTTCAAACTGCAAACGTTTCTGTTTCCAGGCCAATGCAAAACCTAGGATACGACCAAGCCTCTGAGATGCCGTGCCATTCCAATGTGTTCCCTGGGTGTCCCAATTTGTCTGAATTACTTCTTTTCCCCATGGGGGGAATAAATATGCTTGTTTTCATTTGTGAAAATATCGCCCTGATTCAATAAAGAATGGAGTGTTCTCAGCTGTTCTAACAATAAATTAGTCCAGAATTTAGAATTATTTGTGTTTCTTTCTATTTTATTGAATTTTTGGAAATAAAAATTTGCTGTTATAAAAGAAAAACCAACCAATAATGCATGTTCTGCCATGTTCCCAGTAAGCCGTTTTCCAGGTTTTTTAATGAAAGATTCCCCCCACTTAAATTATAACAATTAGTCTTGTAAAAGAAATCGTTCCTTTGTAAGAAAGTAACTTGCTTTAGTCTGTTTATTATCGCTAAGCAACTGCATCACAAATCTCAGAGGTCTACCTTCTTTTTATAGACACGGAGGCATTATCTGAGTTCCAAGAATTAATGTTAAGCTCTCACAAAGCGTATGATGAAAACAGCCCACACCAACAAAGAAAGCTAACCCTGCGACAGCTGTGTTGGGCCCTAAGCAGACCTCCGGTACCATTTACTCTGAGTAGAGCAAATATCCAGCTGTGGAAAACCTTTTGAGAAAGCAAGAGAATCCTTGCCAATGGATTAATCCCCCATTGGTATTTGAAATTAACAGAAAACTGGAGCCGCAGCCTTATAGCCTCACCAAGACGGCAGCATGAAACTTCTTTTGCCAAATAGTATATCAGTCCATCGAGAAGCAACATGTTTGTGATCCTCAGACATTTGTGTTCAGTTTTAGGAAAATAGACATCAGGTGTTTTGTTTGGTTTTAAATTCAAACCAACCAACAAACCAAGAAATCCCCGCCAAAGTCACTGCCACCAATTTGATTCTGATTCATAGGGACCCTATATAGGACAGGGTAGAACTGCCTTTGTAGGTTTCTGAGATTGTGAATCTTTACAGGAGTAGAAAGTCGCATCTTTCTCCCCTGGGGTGGCTGGTAGTTTTGAATTGCTGACCTTCCTGATAGTAGCCCAACACAGTACCCACTACACCACCTTACAAAATCGCTCTGAAAAAATAAAATAAATACATTGTTTATTGAAGAAGAAATCACTCCGAGACACTAAAGAAATAAGAACTAGGCATACAGGTAGTGCTTGATCAAGGGCAAAGTGACCGAGAGGAATTACTGAAACCCAAATGAAGGCTGAGCATGATAGTGGGACAAGAGGAAAGTAAAAGTAAATAGAAGAGAGAACTAGGAGTTAAAGGGTATTTATAGAGGTCTAAGTACAGGCTTCTACATATGTAAATATATTTTATATAATAATGAGGAAATAGATCTACGTGCATATATTTATAGGTTTAGTATTAGGGTAGCAGATAGACATTGGCCCTCCACTCAAGTACAGATACTCCCTCAATGCAAGAACACTTTGTTCTATTTAACTAGCATTCCATGATGCTCACCTTCCTGACATGATCACTGAAGACAAAGCAGGTGAATCAGCAAATGTGGTGAAGAAAGTTGATGGTGCCCGGCTATCCAATGATATAGTGCGTGCGGTCTTAAAGGCTTGAAGATAAACAAGCAGCCATCTAGCTCAAAAGGAAAAAAAAACCCACATGGAAGAAGCACACCAGCCTGTGTGATCACAAGGTGTCAATGGGATCAGGTATCAGGCATCAAAGAACAAAAAATCATATCATTGTGAATGAAAGGGAGTGTCCTCTGCTGCCATTCACCCACTTTTCCATTGTTCATCCCCCTGGGAGGGGGTTATATGTTGATCCTTGTGATCGATTCCCCCTTTCTCCCCCCACCTTCCCCTAATACTCCTGGTATCTATATTCTCATTGTTGGCTCTGAGGGTTTTATCTATCCTGCATTCCCTGTATTGTGGGCTCTTATCTGTAGCAGTGTGCATGGTCTTGTCTAATCTGATTGTAAGGTAGAATTGGGGTCATGAGAGTGTGGGGAAGGAAGCGTTAAAGAACTAGAGGAAAGTTGTGTGTTTCATCGGTGCTATACTGCACCCTGATTGGCTCTTTCCTGTAGGAGTGTCTGTGGATTTGGGGTGACCTTGTCACAATGTTATATGGTAACTGATTGATCTTCTCCCTCTCACCCCATCTTTAAAAACTGTCCCTAGCTGACATGTGTGAAGGGAGTGATATATAGTTCATAGACACTAGGCAGGCTCACTATCTTGTTCCCTGGGAGACCAGATTAGAAAACGCTCCTGAGAGCAGAAGCCTGCCTCTGTCTTGGTGTATATGCTTACAGTGGTACACTCCCACAGTATTTGTCCTTTTGTGATTCACTAACTCCACTCAGCATAATGGTTTTCAGGTCTCTCCATGTCTTGAGGTGTTTCTTGGTTTCATGGCTCTTTTTTAGGGATGTGTAGTATTCCATTGTGTGTATGTACAGAGTTTCTTTATCCATTCTTCTACTGATAGACATTCGGGCTGTTTCCACCTTCTTGCTATTGTGAACTGTGCTGCAGTAAACATGGGAGAGCATACATTTGTTCATGTTCTGTCTCATAATTCTTTTTTTCTAATCATTTTATTGGAGGCTCATACAACTCATCACAATCCATACATACATCAATTGTATAAAGCACATTTGTACATTCATTACCCTCGTCATTCTCAAAACACTTGATCTCCACGTAAGCCCCTGGCATCAACTCCTCATTTTCGCCCCTCTCTCCCACTCCCCCCTCTCTCACAAATCCTTGAAAATTTATAAATTATTATTTTGTCATATCTTACACTGTCCGACATCTCCCCTCACCAACTCCCCCATTGTCCGTGCTCCAGGGAGGAGGTTATATGTAGATCATTATAATCGGTTCCCCTCTCTACCCCACCTTCCCTCCACCCTCCCGGTATCTGTCTCATATTTCTTTAGGGTTTGTTCCCAGCCAAGGTATTGTTGAGTTGTATGGTATTTCCACTCACAGTTGTTTTAGGTAGCAGCATATAGCTTTCCAAAATGATTGTACCTATTTATAAACCCACCAGCAGAGTGTAAGAGTTTCAATCTCGCCACACCATCTCCAGCATTTGCTTTTCTCTCTCTCTTTCATTTTTTGTTTGTTTTATCAGGGTATCATTGTGGGTGTAAAGTGATACCTCATCATTCTTTTGATGTGCATCTGCCACATGGCGAGTGAGCATGTGCATTTCCTCGTGTGTTTTTTAGCTATTCAAGTATCATCCTTTGTGAATTGTCTATTAGTGTCCTTTGCCCATCTTTTGATTGGCTTGTTTGGTTGGTTGGCTTTGCTTATTGAGGTGTTGCAGAATCCTATAGATTTTAGTCATTATTCCTTTGTCCATTATGTCATTGCTAAAGAATTTTTCCCAATCTGTGATCTCTCATTTTACTCTTTTGATGTACATATGTGTTTTATTTTTAATAGGTTCGAGTCATCTATTTTGTCTTCCACTGTGTGTGCTTCCTTTATTACAGTGAGTAGTCAACATATCCCCTGAAATATGGCCCTTATGGCCCTTATGTTTGTACTAGTTTTCTCATTGGTGATCCTTATAACTCTGGGGTTTACATTTAGGTCTCTAATCTATCTTGAGTTTGTTTTCATGCATGGAGCGAGGTTTGGCTTCTGTTTCATTTTTCTGCTGATGGAGATCCAATTTTTCCAGCACCATTTGTTGAAGACGGGCCTATGTCCTAAGTTGGTCTCTATAGCAGTTAGATTTACCTCCCCAAGAGTTTTATTGTATTTTAAAAGATTTGCATATACATCAACACAACCAATTGTAGTGTATCCTCCCCCTTCCCTTATTCATTATCTGCCTCCCAAATTCCCCTCAACACCCCCTCCTCTATAAGCTATTATATCAATTGTCATCTCTATACATCCCTCCCTCTGTGCTTCATAAAATGGGAAATATACCGAAACAACAAAGAGGGAACAAAAACAGTGATTAATGTATATGTACAATAAAATAATAAGTCAGATAGAAAATCTCTGTCCAGAAACAAGCAAAACAAAAAAATTAAACCTAGAACAAATCCAGACTGGTTGAAGAAGGAGATCAAACAAGCAGATATCATATTATAGCGTAGTTCCACTTACCATCATCAAATTTACAATAGTCTCTGTGTGATAGCGTCCCTTGGCTGTGGTCAAAATGGTCTACCAGAGGCTTAGTCCATGTGGAGAGCCTGAAGATGGATTAGGGGTTCCCACTGTCATTCATAGCCTTGTGCAAACATGTGATCACAATTTAAGCTCTTTCCCTCCTTTGAAAGGAATTTGTTATTCATCAAATTCAGATTTGATAAATTCGGATTTTGTTGTTTATCATCCATTGATCACATAGACTAGTGTGCTTCTTCAATGTGGTCTTAGTTGATGCCTCACCTAGATGGGTGCTCATTTGCGTCCAAGCCTTTAAGACCCAAGACTCTATTCATTTTTGATAGACAGGTACCATCTTCTTTCTTCACCACATTCTGCTGTAACACCCATATCTTCAGTGATCTCTTTATGAGGCCAAGTACCAAGCAGGGCCATGTCAAAAGAACTAAATGTTGTTGGGTTGGGACTAGAATTGAGTGGAAGACCAGAATCCATTCTCGTGTCTATGGCTCTGGTTCCCTTTTGAGGTCTCATTGTCATTTTATGATATACAATATTATCAATCATCTCCCTGGGGTGTAATGCAATTCCCTCGATAGCATCATTAATTTATCCAATGGCATATAATTTAACATACTGTTGAGAAAGGGAAGTTATGCAATTATAACCCAGCTGTGAATCACAGTCCAAGAATTGTTGATTTGTACCGCTTAAATTCTTAAATGATTGAGCTTTGTTTACATTGACCGTGGGGGTTGGTACGAGGGGAAAATCCCCAGGAATAGTCATTTACGTGGGCAAATCCTCATGTGGCAGTTTAATTATATGTCAACTTGCACCTGGATGAAAATGGAGGTGTGCAGACCAAACCTATCAATCAAGTCACAGCTTGATGGCACCTCCTTAGGAGTGTAGTCATTTTATAAGAGAGACAGTGAGCTGTGTGCCGGGATTGTGAACCTGCTTTCAGGGTGGCCTCACATGGGCCGCTGACCCTAGAAACCACTCTAAGCACTGTTGGTGCCCTGCCATCTTTCCAGGACCTTGGAATCAAGCCTATGAACTCCCTGCATTCCTCTTCCTTGTCTGCTTCCTAGGCCTGCAGCCGCATGAGCCCGAAGAGGGCTCGCACTAGCACGGGACTCATGGACTTGAGTTGGACTGGGCTGGGCTTAAAAAAGTAATTATATATCAAGAAGGAAGCCCAGCCCAGTCCAACTTGATATATAATTACTTTTTTATATGAAGATCTTTTTTTATACATATATGTCACTGGTTTTGTTTCTCTAGACAACTCAGCCCCATGCAGCCTCTTTTGAGCCACAAAAACCCTGCTGTTCAGTCAGTTCTAACTCATCGTAGGCTTTTGAGCTATAAAGAAATTTAAAAGTAAATAAATAATATTTTTAAAGAAATTAAACAAGCAAGTGAGCAAGCAGAGATGGGGAAGACAGATGCCGTGCCACATGCAGATCCCCAAGGACCAGGAAAAACAGACCTTCCCCCAGAGTTGACAGAATGAAAAAGCCTTCCTGTATAACCAATATCCTAAACTCAGACCTCTATCCTAAATGCTGAGAAAACAAGGTTCGACTGGTTAAAGCCATTCGCCTGTGATATTTCTGTCATGTAAAACCAAAACCTAACCAGTGGTGGTATTCAGCTGATTCATGCTGGTTCGGCAGAAACAGTGCCTCACTTCTTGTTGAGGTCGGCGAACTGGTTGTTAAATGGCATTTGTGATCAAGGTGGTCTCTACAGTGGGCGACTAAGGAGCTGACCAGCATGGAAATCACGAATGCACATCCTTATTGTTTTGTAACATTTATCTGTGCAACAGTGTATTCTAAGCAACTGTAGTAATGTCTACTCCATCTATAGGTATAAAAAATTAGATGGAACTTTGCTTGTAATATTTATTCATTTCATAAATCTCATTATACTTTTGATGAAATACCACATTTTTTAGTCCCGTGCATTTGTTACTTCAGTAAACAGAGATATAAAATAGAGAGAAAAAGTGCCAAACAACCAGAGGGGGACACACTGTCATTTGCTGTGCCCCAAATTCCCGCGAGATATTATGCGTGAATTATACAATTCCTCAAAGTGTTCAAAGAGCAATGATATTGCCAGAACAATTGCTATAAAGTCAGCAGAAACATAAAGGGGTTTTTCAAAGATGAACTCAAGGTGTTCAGAGAATAGAAGTTCCCTGTTTCTAATCTCTCAAGCACAATGATGATTGGCTCAGCTGGCCCACCTCGAAAGGACTGGGATCCCGCGCTGACAGAGAGAGCATGGTCAGGGATGAATCACACAGCCGAGGATGCTCAGATAAAAGCGAAGAACATGTCAAGTGAGAATGCCAATCAAGAAGCAATATGGGAACATCATAAATCATGGTTTTATTGTTTTTGTCAGCTATTACTTAATACTTTTCGTTGATACCTAAAAACTTTCCTATAACATAATCTAGTTTTATGTTCCTCTTCCATTGTTCTTATTTAAGTATGAATTGTATGAAATAATGAACTACCTTTCAGTATATCATTTTTTTTCATACTTAAAATGGTCATTAGGGAAGCAAACCAGTTGTTCGATTAGTTGAATGCCACCACTGAAGCAAACCCACTGCCACTGAGTCTATTCTGACTCACGGTCCTCATAGCGACCCTATGGAACAGAAGAGAAACTGTTCCTTAGGGTTTGGGAGACTGTAAATCTTTAGGAGAACAGACTGTCTCATCGTTCTCTCGAGGAGCAGCTGGAGGTTTTAAAAGATGGCCCTGGAGTCAGCAGCCCACGACTAACCAGCCTTTCAAGAGAAACATATGCATTATGCTGAGAAGCATTGGGGGAGGCCAAGAGGAGGAAGAATCGAGTTTGTTAGAGAACAATGCTAGAAAGATCCTCACTAATTCTGGATGCATTTTATATCCAGATGTGAAGAGAAGAGTTTAACCATTAGCAATCTACTTATGGAGCCCAGCCAAGCCTCTTTTTAAAAATCATTTTATTGGGGGCTCATACAACTCTTATCACAATTCATACATACATCCATTGTGTCAAGCATATTTGTACATTTGTTGCTATCATCATTCTCAAAAAATTCGCTTTCTGCTTCAGCCCTTGGTATCAGCTCCTCATTTTCCCCTCTCTCCTGCTCCCCGTTTCCTCATGAACCCTTGAAAATTTATAAATTATTATTATTTTGTCATATCTTCAACTTAAACTTATATTTGGCACCTCTCCCATTGGGAGAGTGCTCGTTTGACTCTCAGTCAACAGCAACACGTATACAGCCCAGCACTTGAGATCACAGGTCGTCCTACCTGCAGACCACTCTTAGGAAAGCTCCCCTCAACTGGATGCAGATCTGTGTTCCCGCGGTGGCACAGTGGTTAAGTGGTTGGCTGACAACTGAAGGTCAGGAATGTGAACTCATCAGCTGCTCCGCAAGAGAAAGATACAACAGTCGGCTTCCGAGGAAACCCTGCGCGACCCTTCGCCTCTGTCCTATTGGAGTGCTGTGAGTCAGGACCGGCTGGAAGGTACTGGAGAGGTAAGGGAGTAGTTAGTTCGCATTTCCATTCCCTGCTCAAGGAGCTCGTCGTCGCCCTATACATTTTTCACTCCTGGTTTCTAAACTAAAATTCTTTGGTAAGTGTGCGCTTCCCTTTTCTATTGGATTAAAATAAAGGTAATATCTGAACAAAAAAAAAGACATTAGTCTCATATTACCAAGAACCCGAATGTTCATTGACTGCTTTTCTAAATGAGGTTATGCACAATTACCTCTGGAATCTCGCCTCAATTTCGGTTTCCTTATTTCTCTCCAAATGAACAGTAAAGGCACAAGCCTTTTATATTTGAAGAGTCTTGTTCCGTCAAGTCAAAAGAATCTCGCATATGAGTGATTCATTCATCCTTAAACATTAAAATTGAGGTAACAAAACAATCTTAAATGAGTAATTGTTAACTTTGTGAGAGAAATGAGTTTGGAGACTTCAGCTATGATGCAATCCATGAGACAGGAATAATCTGGAAAGCAGTGTACCCAGAAGAAGGCTAAGCTCACTGACTGCCATCAAGTCAACTCCAAAGCGTAGTGACCCTGTGGGACAAAGTAGAGCTGCCTCTGTTGCTTTCCGGGAGTAGAAAATGTCATCGCATGGAGCCGCTGCTGTGTGCAAATTGCTCACCTTGCAAGTGGCAGCCCCACTCATAACCCGCTACTCCACCAGGGACTTAACTACTATTTTCTATACTCAGTATGGTAAGTACTTCAGTGAATTGGGTTATTTAATTATACAATTTAATGTTTCCCCCAATTAATAAATGCAGAAACAGAGACACCAAGAAAGCAATTGCCCACAATCATAAAGCTTATCCTTGATGGTGCCCGATTACTGCCTAGTAGCCTGTCTCCACTGTCCACACAAAAGACGTCCTAGGATCCAGCCTTGCAGCATTCAGGGGCATAGATATTTCTGTGTCTTTTACCTCATTCTGCATGTGGGAAGTGGGCAGCAAGATTCCAAAATGAACCTGTAACCTTGAAAAAACTTCAAAGGTGAAGAGCTCAGGAAACTGACGTACAGTGCTCTTCACAGAGCAAAAGGAAAAGATAAATGTTTCATGAGAGCATTTAATAACGGGGAAAAATTATTGTCACACCAGAGAAAAAGCATTTGAAGACTATGATGAGGCTAGGGGTGGAAGTTGGGGGAGGTGGGGGTAGAGGGGAGAGACGGCAAGGTAAAGAGGGCGCGTGAGTGGGAAGGAGGAGGAGGAGGAGAAGGAAGAACCACACACACAGGGGTTTATGGAGATACTGGCATTATTTTGATTTCATGAGCTTGTCTACAGACAAGGAAACCAAAGTTTGGGTTCCCCCAAAGCAAAACCTGAGATGGGCTTTCCCATCCAGTGGCTTTGGTGGGAAGAAGGCCCATGTGGGAAATATGGGATCACAGGGAGTGTGGTTTCATCAGTAAGTCAGTTTTCACCTGATGCAGGGAAGCACGCTGGAGGACAGATGGCAACATAGAACTTCAAGAAAAGGTGTCAATCTTCGAGTCCTCATACCAAATGTTCCCTTGAGGTGGTAGGTAAGGCTACTCTTAAGTAAGGGCAACTCTTTGGAGCAGTAGCTCCCAGCATCTGGCCCTGGGTACGCTGACTAGTAAATGGGATCTGGATGAGGCACCAACAGCAGGTGATGGATTGAATTGTGTTTAGGGTGATGGATTGAATGGTGTTTCCCAGAAATGTGTGTTGGAATCTTCATCCCTAGCCCTGTGGATGTAATTGTGTTTGGAAATTGGTTGTGATGTAAATGATGCCATATCTGTGGAGGGTCTGTCTGTCTGTCTGCGTTGTGTTAAAAGAGATTACGTGCCCAATGAATGACAACCCGAGACCATCATATATGTGATGCTGTTTTCATGCTCTCTTTGCCTTTTTGTGACATGTGTTAGTCTACCAGGTAAGCTTCTGCCTTTGTAAAAGAGTGTAACTGAAAGGATTGCCCATCTCCAGCCCTCGCGGCTTGTGTAGCTAGTGTCCAATAAGCCAAATTATGAAGATGTACAAGTTAACAATTCATGTATGGGCATGTAATAAGCTGTCCTATACATGTATAAAATCCTTTGCACAACAGTGTTTTACCACTGAATATAATAAAGTGACTATTACTAACAATAAAATTACCTTAAGCTTCATGGGGATGATCTGTGATGTACTACCATAAAATGATGAAGATGTGTCTAAAAGTGAACCAGGGACATACAGAAGACATCGTTATATGAATGAAACTTTAGCTCTCACTTGATTGTAACCCTAATGTAAGAACAATTCATTCTTGTGACATGGCCCTGAAAATTACTCGCCCTCGTGAAATCCATAAAGATACGACTGCCATAGCAAAGTGTGGTGAAGAAATCAAATGGTGCTCGGCTATCAGGGAAAATAACATATAAGGTCTTAAAAGCTTGTCTCAAAATAAGCAACCATCTAATTGAGGAGTTAACTAAATCCACACAGAAGAAGTGCAACATTCTGAATGATGCAAGGATTGTAAACAATAAGATCCAAACCCACAGGAGGGAATGGTACCAGCACCTTCCTTCTAAACACTTAGTTTGTGGAAAGCTTTGGATGACAGTGGGAGCCCAAAATCCACTTGCAGGGTCCCTTACAAGGGTCGAGTCCCTGGTGCATCTCCACGGCCCAGAGTCTAGGAATGTAAACAGCCAAAAACACTGTAAAGTGGCTCTCAGCAGCTGTACTTAGACTTTAATGTAATGCTTTGTAATTACACCTCCCTTTGTACCTACTCTCAGTTTATTCTAAAATTTTAATACCCTCTGCTTTTTCTTAAATTGAGACCTGTTTTATATGATCATTGTTGCTGGGTCAATTTGTTGTTGTTGTTTTGTCCTTGCTTTGTATGTTTTTTTCTGTGTAAGGAAGCCAAGATGGATGGATTTATGAGGCTCGTAATTGAAATAGCAGTTACCTGGGGAGCGCACAAGGGTAGTGTGGGGGAAATGTGGAGTCAGCACCAATGGGTCCCAGAGGACAAAAATGGTCCCAAGTTGGTTGGGGTGATGACTGCACAACCCTTCTTGATATGATTGCACTATTGAATTGCGTGACGCATTCACTAGAGCTTGATAACACTGATTTTGAAATGAAATTAAAATTGAAGAAAAAGAGAGTAGATTAGAAACAGAAGTTAGCATCTATGCCTAGGGAAGAATAAATGCCACACAAAGATTGCTAAGGGACCAAGGAATTGCTGGGGCCACAGAAGTTTAATTTACATCCAGGTTGACAGACCCTTCCCCGAGGGCTGGTGCCATGAAGTCAGATTTCTGGCCTCCTAACTGTGGAAAAATAAATGTTTTTAAATTCACTCCCTTGTGGCATTTGTGTCAACAGCTGCAATAGGCAGCTAAGAGAATTTCAGGGGTGTCATGCAATGGCTTCTTTCCAGAGGCCATTGCCTCCAAGAAGGGTCCTCTGAAGTTCCAGGGTGAGTCCAGGGAAATCTGCCATTTTTCTACATCTACAGGAGCACACTGCTGTACGTTTTCTTTGGATTCTAGCAAATAAACAGGCTTCTGATAAGCAAAATATTGGATTTCTCCAACTAATACCCAGTCAAAGGACTCCTTCCAAACACCACTTTCTACGCTGACCTTCTTCAATTGTTGTTATTTATGCTTTTTCAACTTCGGTCCGGTATTGCCCAGTTTGGCTCCATCGAAGACCGCAAATGAAGTCCATCATGAACATCCCTGTTCTGACATTGTCCAGAATTGAGTTAAAACTGACAGACCAAGAAGATGGAGTTTGTGGTCAGAGGTCCCATCTTCAAAAAGTGACGGCTTCCATGCTCTGATCTGTTGCATTTATTAGCCTCATACATGAGCTATTGCTTGATGACAAAGCCCAATGGCTTTATGAGGTTTAAAAACGCTGCTCTATCTCACAGCTGTATTTATAGTGTATTTCTTTCGAGGAAACCAAGACAAAAGATCCTAAACTCTGTGCCATGGACTTCTTGGCAGCCTTTAGGCCTCTTCTCAGAACAAAAGAAATGTTTCCAATGCGCAAAATAGAACAGACCGAAGTACTGAGCTAATAAACTATATGAAAATGCACTTCTCAAAATATAAATATTAAATTATGAAATATGTGCTCCCTTATTGGTGGATTAAATATTAAGATCTAGTGCTATGTCCAATAATGACCATACATTTCAGGAGATAAGCATAAACGATATTTCAACAATTATAGCAACAACAAAATCATTTTAAAATCTCCATTCTATAGGGTTGCTATGAGTCAGAATCGACTCAATGACAATGAATTTGGTTTGGGTTTATTGGCAATAAAGGTATACATCAATGCCTATTGTTACTGTGATTTATTATCTATATTCCTCATTGAAGTACATACTAAAGTTTCAGGGTAGTAACAAGAAATGTATAATTATTTCCTGCTGCCACAGAGGCCAAATTATAGGACACTTGGCCAAAGTAAAATGGCTTATCCAGGGCCCAGTCTCTTACCCTTTTTAGTTTCTGTTTCTTGGTGCTAGGCTGTTAGCCTGCTCTTGTCGTCTATAACTACAGAACGTTTGCCCAGTGGTTAAGCAAGACAGGCGATCCCAACAGGTCTATTAAGGCTTTTGGATGCTGGTCGCAGTCAAAGGCCCACCAAATGAGGGGTGTCGGACATAACTAAAATGGCTTACACAAGGTCTGCCTCAAACTCCATTTAATCCTGGGTTCTGCTTCTGATTAGGAGAAGATGGCCCATGACCGTGGCCTTCCAGAAGCACGTGGCTAAAAGTTGATGCAAAGGACAAATTGATGAAATCTTTTGGACCAAAACCACATGTTTGAATTCACATCAACTCTTGCTATATTAAACTGGCCTTTCCCTTGCCCATCAGCCTTGGTCTAAATGTTTACTTAGCTGAGTCAATGCAAACATCTGACAAGCTTCTATCTAACCCTGTTAACTGCTAGAAGCCATAAAAGCGAAGAAGAGATCCTATTTATGGTCAGATCAGGATGTGAAAGAAATCTGCTCCAAGGAAGAGTCTTCACACAGCCGTCTTTTGTAGAAAGTGGAACAAAGGATGCTTTGCTTCATCGCAACGATCTACTAACAATAATTGCTTGAAAGGGTCTTAGAGCTGGCCTTCTCAAGTTTTCCAGACCAATTACATGGGTTTTTGTGTGTGTTTTTGTTATTAGCATAAAGTATGGGGGGTATTTATTTCTATGGTATTAAAATTGTTATTGTAAATTAGATGGGGGGTTGCATTTCAAATCAACCTGGTATTCGACAGTTTAAACGACTAATCAACACCCCCCATAACTGACCCTTTACTCGTGGCTTGATTTCTCTTCCACTTTACCCAAGTTAATACCCATCAACCATGGAGCCCAGTGATTTATCTTTCCTCCCTTACTCTCCCTGTCCCCTTGGCAATTGCTTAAGCCTGTTCCCTTTGGTGTGAACGTTTTTATCTTGGTTGTTTTGTTTGTGCGTTTTTGGACCAGGAGGGGGTGTGTGTGTGTCTTACAACTGTGGCCTCAAATAGTATATATTCGGCTTATACACGGGTCAGTGGTACCCTGCAAGGTGTAACATCTCGCTGGGCCATCCCCCCCTCAGGTAACGGGATGAGCGCCCATTATCTCACAAGTAATTGCTGTTTCTCCACTATTCATTCAAAGCCCCAGTGACACTGCAGGGCTTTGAATGTTTGTTTACTCACATCTAGCCAATCAGAGCCATCCTATGACGTGTATATTTGAATAAGCCTTTTAAAGATCTTGTGCGAAGGATGTGGCATGAATGGATGTCATCTGGTCAAGCCCGACTAACAAAAGGAGGAAATCTCATGAAGCCTGACATAGAGTTAATAGCAAAGTGGGTTCGAGATGCATGGGAAGACAATCCAGAAGACATGGTGCGATGTGCCTTCCAGAAATGTAGTATTAGTAATGCTATGGATGGCAGTGAAGACTGCGCTTTGTATGAAAATGACAGCAGTGATGGTGATGACAGCGATCTCAGTGAGGACAGCGTCTATGATGATCTCACACCAGCTGAAGGTCTGCATTGGGATACAGATGATGATGAGGAATCCAGTTTTGAAGGATTTTAACTGTTTACATTTTAGCTTGGTTGTTGATTGAGCTCGGAATAGTACTCTTAAGGTATTATTCTTGATACCTTATTGTTTTGGTTGAACCTATTTTCCACTTACTGTGCTGGTTTACTAATGTTAAATGACTTGTCCTTTTATTTATGTTTTTATTTAAAATTAATATTTAAATACATTACCCCACTGATGTCTCAATTTTTAGTAATTTTATTTTCATTAGTTTTTATTGAAACTCACCAATAGCTTCTGCATTTTCCACCCTAGGCTTATACTCGAGTCAATCCATTTTTCTGGTTTCCCAGGTAATAATTAGGTAACTTGGCTTATACTCGGGTGGGCTTATATTCGAGTATATACAATAATATTTGTCCTTTTGTAATTGGCTAATTGCACTCAGTGTAATGGTCTCCAGGCCCGTGTATGCCATGAGGTATATAAGGTTTTGTCATTTTTTAGCGATGCATAGTATTCCATAAGGTGTAAGTGCCAGAATTCCTTTATCCATTCTTCTACTGTTGATCATTTAAGTTGTTTCCATCATCTTGCTATTGTTATCAGTGCTACACTGAACATGGGTGTATAATTAAATGTTTTTTAAGAAGCTACTTCAGGGAAACCAGGTCCCGACACCAAAATGAGCTTTCATACACTACTGAGACATCTAGCTAAAGCTGTATAAACGTCTGCTTGTGATGTTTTTCTGATAGCACCTGGAAGCTATGTGACAATGGTTGGAAATCTCTGTAATTGGTTTCTGAAATTAATTAGTTACTTCTTTAAATGCAATTATCCAATAGGAGCTGATTCCCTACACCTAATCCATCCTCCTTATAACCTTAACCAAAGACTGCACAGTCGCACTAGAATTTCTTTGTTCTCTTGACTATATATGTCTTTGTAAAGGCTGTTAATTGGAGTCATCAATTCTCACTTATGTGGATGGTGCTTTCCTGCATCCAGATCTATTTTCCTTGTTTCCCCCTCAATAAACCCTCTTAATCTTATTTTAAGGACTGAATAGTTTTATTTTCTGTTTTGTTATGTTTGGGATTTTGGTTTTGTTTTGGCTATAATAAATTAACTAGTATGCTGAAAAGTGCTTATACAAAGAATTTACCTGAACATAATCTTCTTACACGAAGAACTGTCCTAGATATAACCTTAAAAAATAACTATGTAATCAGAAGAACTTACTGTCCTTTCAGTAAATCCTCTTTATTTTAACTGGGTTGGCGAGTCTTTTCATTTACAACATTATTTAAGACCTTAACCCCATGAATTCACTCCAGACTAGATAGAATTGAGAAGGCAGGTGTTATGGAAGTTTGACAGACCACTCGGTAGCTTGTGGGAGCACTCTGACCCTGCACAAGATAAATGATACATTTGTACAGCATTCACTCAAGTCAAATGCCATGACCAGGGACTTGTTTCTCAAGAATCCCCAGGGGCCCTTGCCTCCTTTGAGGCCCATAGTCTTCTCACTATCTTTTTTTTCCCTTCTTCTTTTTAAAAATCATTTTATTAGGGGCTTATACAACTCTTATCACAATCCATACATACATCAAGTATGTAAAGCACATTTGTACATTCATTGCCCTCATCATTCTCAAAACATTTGCTCTCCACTTAAGCCCATGGCATCAGCTCCTCGTTTTCCCCCTCCCTCCCTGCTCCCCACCCTTCATGAACCCTTGATATTTATAAATTATTATTTTGCCATATCTTGCCCTGTCCGATGTCTCCTTTCGTTCTCAATATCTTTGGGAACAAGATCAGACACTAGGCATTTACACCTAAAAACCCCCACAAATATGAAATATGGAAATTCAATGGCAGAAAAATCACTTGTCAATCCAGTGTGAACTATGTGGTCTGCAAGATGTTAGTGACAATTGACACTTCTGAAGCTGGTATGAGGTGTGCAGTCCCTCATCTACAAAAATCTGTTTCTGACCTGCTTTTTTCCTGGCCACCCTCCTAGGAAAAAGGAGGAAAAGCTTTGAGCGCGCTACTAAATGTTGCTACTTCTCACTCTCAATTAAAATATTTTGAAAGATAATGTGCTTCATAAAAAATGAAATGGCAGTTCTCTTTAGAGCTCCCACTTATGTCAGCGAGCAATTATGGCTTAAATTGAACCAAATTTGAGCCTGTCTCATTCTTTATGAATATAATAATAATCCCTCATGAAAATTCATAATTCCACCATTCTTACTGTATTTACACATCTCCCTTAGATGAAACACCTTAAAATTTCCATTTTATTGTGGAGAATATAGGCATGATAAAATCAAGTGGGTAATGCAAATTTTTTGCTTCAGTGTTCTTTGTATAGACATTTGAATGCTCAAATGAAAATCAAGTCAGTCCCAATCTTAGAAAACTACTGACCGCATCACGTGCTGTCTTCCTACTCCGGACTCTGTAAGGTCTCTCTGCGCTTCAGGAAGCTCAACAAGAGTGCTGGTGGGAAAGCGCTTCAGGGAATCAGCTGCCAACTGAAATGTGAGCATTTGGAGCCCACCAGCTGCTCCTTGGGAGAAAGATATAAAGGCAATGGGGCCGTTCTACTCTGTTGTACAAGGTCGGTATGAGTTGGTATCAATTTGAATGCCACGGATTTAGGTTTGGGTGACTGCCCACGTGTTCTAAACTTCAACTTTTTCACCCAATACATACTTATTGGGAGCCTCTGATGTGCTCAACAGGCAATAATAAATAAGCAGTGTTCCTATCCCTGACAGTCTCATAGTGAAGAGGGCCAAACCGAGCCAAACTCTCTGCCATCTGGTCAGTGTCAACTCATAGTGACCCCCTGTGGCTTTCTGAGACTGTAACTTCACGGGAGTAGAAAGCCCCATCTTTCTCCCAAGGAGTGGCTAGTGGTTTTGAACTGCCAACCATGCAGATTGCAGGCCAACTCATAACCACTATGCCACCAGGACCCCTTAGTGAGAAGGGCATATAAATCTAATCGCACTGTAACCCGATACGTGTTGCAACAGAAGTAGGAATGAATGTTGTAGAAATATAGAAGAACTCAAAATGAGTTTGGCCTGAGTAATTAATGAAAGACTTGAGATAAACAGTGATTAAAGTGTGAAAAGTTAGTCTGGATATATTAGCCCCCATTAGTCTGGAAGAATACATATAAAATGAATGATAATAATTGCTTCTGTTGTTGTTGTTGTTGTTGTTGTTGTTGTTAGGTGCCATCAAGTTGGTTCAACCCACGGGGACTCTGTGCACAACAGAACGAAACAATGCCTTGTCCTGTGCCATGCCTGCAGTTGTTCCTGTGCCACAGCCCATTATTGCAGTCACGGTGTCAATTCATCTCATTGAGGGCCTTCGTTTTTTCACCGCCCCTCCACTTTACCAAGCATGATGTCCTTCTCCAGGGACTGGTCTCTCCTGACAGCATGTCCAAAGTATAAGACTAAGTTTCACCATCCTTGCCTCTAAGGCATACTCTGTCCCTACTTCTGCCAAGAAAGGTCTGTTTGTCCTTTTAGCAACCCATTATATATTCAGTATTCTTTGCCAGCACCACAATTCAAATGCATCTACTCTTCTTCATTCTTCCTTATTCAATGTCCAACTTTCTCATACACTTGAGGCCATGGAAAATACCATGGCTTGTATCAAGTGCACTTTAGTTCTCGAGGTAACATCTTAGCTTTTCAGTCCTCTAAGGAGGTCTTGTGCAGCACATTTACCTAATGCAATGCATCTTTTGATCTCTAGACTGCTGCTTCCATGAGCATTAATTGTAGAGTCAAGCAAAATGAAATCCTGGACAATTTCAACCTTTTCTCCATTTATCATGGTGTTACCGATTGGTCCAGTTGTGTGGATTTTGGTCTTTTGACATTGAGTTGTAATCCATTCTGAAGGCTGCAGTCCTTGAGCTTCATCAGCAAGTGCTTCAAGTCCTCCTCACTTTCAGCAAGCCAAATTGTGTCATCTGCAGATCATAGGTTGTTAATCCGCCTTCCTTTTAGAAAGGGGAAAAATTGGAGAGGGAATCAAGATTATTACTTGAGACAAAGTCCTCAAAGGGTAAGAACGACTCCACAGATGAGTGAAATCTCAACTGTAGACAGGCTCACAAAATCTTTTAGTTGGACCATAGAAGGAATAGCCCAAAGAATAGGTAGAAGAGGCGGGAAGCCAAAATCCTGGTCTAGTGAAACAAAGGATGAGCAAAATGGTACCATGTGCGTAGTGAAAACTAGAGACTGTTTCCTGTTTTGTAGCTTATTTAAAAGCTCACGTAATATCTGTTTTTGCTGAGGGGGGTCTCTTGTATGAAATAGATCAACCCCTAGCTTTGCTTAAACATCTTTAGAGTTAAATTATGGAGCACTTATATTTATAACACATGGCTGCTGGGCAAGGAAATCTAGCTTATGATAACAAAGCCAAGCATAGAAGAAACAATCATTTCCTGTTCTGTTCAGGCGGCTGAGGTTGCTATCTTATTTTATCTAACTTAAATTTCTTTGGGCTTTAATTCCAATTGTTTCTAATAAGCAATGACCATAAAAATATGGTCTAACTTTTTTGATAATCTATTAAATCTTATAGAGCTAATTAATATTTTTTTTCCATTTCTTCCATCTCAATTCAACGAATTATGAAATGAAATATAGCTTGCTTCATTCAAGCCACTTTTTTAAAATGTTTTTTTCCTAGATAGGAAAGTAATAGATGTCCATTGTTTTTAAAAATGTAGAAATTTCACATAGGCCAAAAAAGAAAGCTACACTCGTAGCTTTACCAGAGAAACAAACATATTAACATAATGGTGAAGATCACTCGTGTTTTTGTATACATTTGTATGCTTTATGTAATCGGGATCAGAGTACACATATTGCTATTGTGACCATGTTTTAAAATTATTACTAAACGTCTTTGTCAACACAATTTTCAATGGCTATATAGATCTCAGCTCCTGCAAGATTGTGTGTATAACAGTATTTTGCCTCTAGTGCTTTTAACAGCCTGCAACCTTCTCAGTATCTTCCCCTGCTGCCATCATTTTCACTGTATATTGCCTTTCCCATCACTCCAGCCTGGCCATTTAAAGTGTGACTACTGGACTATCCCCATCCAGAGGCAAGAAGAGTGGGGGAAATCTAAAGACACATAGAAACAATTTGTCCTATGGACTCACAGACTCATCCATCTCCACACCCTGGAGACCAGAAGTCAATGGTGCCTGGCTACCACTCCCAACTGGATAGAGTGGGAGAAAAATGGGGAACAAAACGTATGATCATAAATGAAAACAGGCTTAGTGGTTGAACAGAGATTGTGAAGCTCCTAAGACTGTGGGCCTTAGTCACCCTTCATGTCAACGACTGAACTCACCCTAGTTCAGTTCACCATTTATCAACCATTTAAGACCAAAAGTGCATCATTTACAAAGTGCAGAGCATAAGAAAAGGATGAGGGAAAACAGGAAACATGAGGAGGAAGTGGGATAAATGATGTGACATTGAATGGGATTGCAACGAGAGGAATCAAAATATTTATAAAATGTTTAATGCCAAACTGGTTGCTCTGTAAACTTATACTCTTTCCATAAACTTTGAAGCCCTTTGTATTCTGTGATATAATTGCCATAGTAAATCCCAAATGGTTGCCTTTTGGGGTTTTATCGAGTTAATTTGGGGATTTTCACCATTTCTGGTGACATTCCTGTGCATGGATTTCAGGCACATCCATGATTATATCTCTAGGACAAAGTCCTAGGAGGTAATTTTTGGGACAAATTTCATATTCATTTTTAAAGTACTTGCATAGCCTCCTATATTTTTACTTTATAGAACCTACTACAATTGCAAATGATATTACTATTCTTATCACTCTTTTTCAAATCACTGTCTTCCCAAGAAGTAAGTTCCAACATTCAGACTTCCAATCTCTACCTCATTCGCTGCCTGTCATGCATGGAAGAAGTGTAAAACTCTCTTGTCAAGAGAATGTTTTAATTTGAAGAACATTGTGCCACCGTAACCATATGCCATGAAAGCAAAGTATTCAGTAAAGTGCCAGGTGTTTGCATATCCCTCCCAGAGCGTGTCTCTATAGCCAGTAACTTCGGTCAGGGCAGGGATCTCACACTGGCTTCCCTCTGTGTCTGCAGGCACAGCACAGCTCTGACACACAGTAGATATTCCAAAACCATTTCCTGAATTAATGCCTACCCATCTGGTCAGATTGACAGTCCCATGTATAATTAGAGGAACTTACAGCCCATCAACCTCTGTCAGCTAACTGTGAAACAAAAACTCTACATATTCCACAAATGGTAAATTGCTTAAAGAAAATATACTTTAAATACTTAAGCACATAAAGCCAGCTCAAGCAATCACTCAATTCAAAGCATGTAAAGTTGATTTATTTACGTCATATGTAAATATCACTACAGGGCAGCAGTCTCCAATAGAAATATGATGGAAGCCATACCTGTAATTAATTTTTTTCCCAATAGCTACTCCTTTTAAGTTTAAAAGGTGGGTGAATTAGCTTTGCTAATATAGTTCAGTTAAGCCTCTATGTCTCCAATATCTTCAATGCGAAATAAATGAACAATTATTAGGACTTTAAATTCTTTTTTCATACAAAGTCCTCAAGTGTGAAGTGCGCTGGATTTTAAGTTGAATTTCCACCACAAATACTTGAGCGCTATGTAGGTTTCATTAAATTTATAGTTGTTCCAACCTCACGATGTTTCAAATACTCAGGGCCAAGTTATTAGAAAAATACTTTAAATTTTCCAATAAATCAATTCCTCTCAGTCCTATTAGTCATACTTCAAATACTCAATAGCCATGTATTACTAGCAACTGGTGTATTGCAAAGTGCTGCAGAGGGCAGTCTTTTAAATGAATGTCTTTTAAATGGTCCGTTAGCATTTCAAGGAGCCTTTGTGGTATACTGAGTCACACTGTTGAGCTGCTAAGCACAAAGTCAGCAGTTTGAAAGCACCAGCCACTCCTGGGAAGAAAGAGAAAGCTTTCAACTACTATAAAGAGTTACAGGCTCGGTTCTATTTTGTCTATTTTGTCCATAGGGTCAATGTGAGTTGGAATCGACTTGATGACAGTGAGTTTGGGTCCCAAGTCCTTCCTTTTGAGAAGGCCACGCCCACAAGGAGGCACCATCAGGCTGTGACCTGATTGACAGGCTGGACTCTACCACTACACTTTCATATATCAAGTTGACATGAAATTATGTGACCACCACACACCCAAACAAACAAAAAACTCAAACCATTGTACCAAGCACATTTGTTACCATTATCATTCTCAAGACATTTGCTTTCTACATGAGCCCTTGGTATCCGTTCCTCATTTTTCCCCTCCCTCCACACTCCCCCGCCAACGCACCCTTGAAATTTTATAAACTTTTTTTTATTTTGTCATGTCTTACACTGTCCGACATCTCCATCCAATTATCTGTTGTTCGTTCCCCAGGGAGGGGGTTATATGGAGATTTCTTGTCATCGGTTCCCCCTTTCTATCTATGTGTTTCCAGTTCCAATCTGTACCAGTGTACATCCTCCAATCCAGCTGGATTTGTAAGGTAGAATTGGGATCATGATAGCGGCGGGGAGGAAGCATTTAGGAACTAAAGGAAAGTTGTATGTTTCATCGTTGCTACACTGTACTCTGACTGGATCGTCTCCTCCCCATGACCCTTCTGTAAGGGGATGTCTAGTTGCCTACCAATGGGCTTTGGGTCCACACTCCCCCTCATTCACAATGATATGATTTTTTGTTCTTTGATGCCTGATACCTCATCCCTTGGACACCTCATGATCACACAAGCCGGTGTGCTTCTTCCATGTGGGCTTTGCCTTCAGCGATCGTGTCACGAAAGTGAGCATCATAGAATGCCAGTTTAATAAAACAAAGTGAAAAAAAAATTTAATTTTAATTAAATAAAAAAAATAGAACAAAGTGTTCTTGCATTGAGGGAGTACTTGAGTGGAGGCCCAATATCCATCTGCTACCTTAATACTCCCCCTCTCACATGTCCGCCAGAACCGTCGGTCCCGTTTTTTCCTCCAGATTGTTTATCCCGCCTCTAGAGAGACCTGCAGAGATAATAATACCCACAAAAACAAGACAGAACAAAACAACAAAAGAAAACAAAACAACAGCAAAAAAAAAAAAATGACCCCAAAAAAGGAAAAGCCTGTAAATAGTTCAAGGTCTGTTTGTTGACCTTTAGGAGTGTTTTCTGGTTGAGTCTGATTTGGTGATAGCCCTGGTCCCAAAGTCTATTTTTCATATTCCCTTGGAACTTCGTTGCTCTTCCCCCCTTGCTGTTCTGTTGCATTCCCTTATTGTTTTTGCTTCAGTGTGGTGAGGTCAGATTGGGTGCCATTCCCACACTGTGTCTCCAGTGTTGTCCCCCATAGGGCTATGGGTCAGTGAGGGATATCATGTCTTGTAGTGGGGCCGGCCATATGGTCCTCTCTGTGCATTGGCTGCTCTGAGCAGGGGTATCATCCTCAAGACTTGTTGAGCCAGGATGTGCTCCACTCTTTCTTCTTCCCCCTTCATTTGCTCCCGTGTGCTCTGATCAGACATGTCCCTCTCCCTGAGCTGTAGCTTCAGTGATGTCCTCTGAAGTAAATTATTCTGGGGGGAGAGGAGGGGAGGCTGTCCACGTAGTTGGGGGTGGCCCCTCAGACCTGCTTCATGCTGGTATGTTGCATTCACATCTTTGATCACTGGGTTGAAGTCTGGTCTTTCTTGTTTATAGCTGTAAACCTTTATGAGAGGGAAGGGCTGGTGGGTTTGAACCACTGACCTTGTACGTAGCAATCCAGCACCAACCCAATAATGCCATCAGAGCTCTAATAGAGTGCCTTGAATATAAGAAAAACTCTTTTTAAAAAAAATTAATTTAATCATTGCATTCAGGAGTGAGAACAAAGAACAGATAATACAATTTTGTTTCTGAATTCCCCCCACCCCACCCCAAGTAATTTATTTTGAAGGATCTAATATATAGGCATGTTCACAAGACTCAGGGCAGTGGAAAATGTGCACATTTTTCAAGGTCCTTTCTGCTGTTTCTGGTCTCTCCACTTTATTATATCACTTTCCCTTTTGTTCACCTTTTGTCATCCACACCCTACATCGCCAGGCAGCCTGCAGGTGCCCCTTCTAGTCTGAAGAGAGACACTACCTTGTGGCTATAATTAAAAAGACTGAGCTGGTTTGATAATGTTTGCAACAACCCAAAGACTGCAGCCCAAATAGTGATCAGCTCTTATGGCTGAGTGGCTGCCAGGGGACAAAGGCATCTCTCCCTGGAGGGAGTGCTGGGACCAACCTGCAAGAGAGATGTGCAGCACCAAGTCGAGTTGTTTACAGCCCGGAGACTGATTCTTCACGGATGCCCTTCTGAGTGAAGAGATGCTACATGCTAATTTTCCTTGTTCGAGTGTGTGGATTTATGTGATTCTGCCCTGAGACCTGGGAGAGTCGATCAGTCACACCTGACTAGCTGCTCTGCATATAAATGCGAGCAAAGTCTCGGGAACCTGAGGAAGAAAATTTCATGAAAAATAAGTATGATTACTAGTCCCTTGTAAAGGGCAGACTAATGAAGGATTTCCAAGTGATTGGCTGGAGTGAATGGGTGGAGTGGGGTGAGAGGATGAGTGAGTGAGTGAGTGAGTGAGTGAGTGAGTGAGTGAGTGAGTGAGTGAGTGAGTGAGTGAATGAGTGAGTGAGTGAGTGAAAAATAATGGCAGAGACCCAAAGCACCCAGGGCCCTAACATGTTTGTTTGCTTCCAGAGGCAATTGCCAGCTGAGACCCATGGTCTTGAAGCGCCTTTCGAATTCTGATGGTAGAGAAATGGTTTCTTTGTTGCTCAGAAATTAGATACAGGTTGTAACGGTTTGGAAATGACTAAACTAGTAATTTTCTAGATTTAGTATATAAGATTTTACACTTAGGTTCTCATTTAAGAAAAACCATCTATTTAGAGAATTAGTCTTTTATTAATCAAAATGGATTTGCTTTTGAGGCCTAAACTATTTGGACTCAGTTCAGGCAAATGTTTTCTAGGAGCTGAGTTCTTAAACGGAAAGAGCCAACATAATCACATATTTAATGAACTGCATGAATGCCCTGGAAAATCCTATCCAGGCCTAGCATTAGAACAGAAATCATGACAGAAGATGCCAAATGGCTCCCATTTATCCCCAAAGGCCCCAATCATCTTAGGTTACAGTAAGTAGACTTATGCGCTGATTTGTTTTCCAAATTTCTTCTTATGGAAAGCCTCCTCCTTTTGAAAATATGACCTGTTTTTCTTGGCTAACTTAAGGGCAATGTGGACAACATTGAATTGGTTGTTTCTCAAATGAGATCAGTTGACCCCTCTGGGAAGTGTGTGTGTGTGTGTGTGTGTGTGTGTGTGTGTGTGTGTGTGTGTGTGTGTGTGGTGGGCAGAAAGTGAAGAGATTTGGGAAGCACTTTAAATGCTAAGCAGGGATGTGGAGAACTCTAGATTGTATGATTGTTGTTGTTGTGTTCAAGTGCCGTTCAGTCAATTCCAAGTCACAGTGACCCTGTGTCCAGCAGAATGACACACTGCCCAGTCTTCCCTGCCCCGTCCTCATCACCAGTGTTAGGTCAGAGCCCACTCTCTCAGCCACTGTGCCAGTCCATCTCCTGGAGGGTCTTCTTCTTCTTCTTCTTCTTCTTCTTCTCCTCCTCCTCCTCCTCCTCCTCCTTCTCCTTCTCCTCCTCCTCCTCCTCCTCCTCCTCCTCCTTCTTCTTCTTCTTCTTCTTCTTCTTCTTCTTCTTCTTCTTCTTCTTCTTCTTCTTCTTCTTCTCGTCCTCCTCCTCCTCCTCCTCCTCCTCCTCCTCCTCCTCCTCCTCCTCCTCCTCCTCCTCCTCCTCCTTCTTCTTCTTCTTCTTCTTCTTCTTCTTCTTCTTCTTCTTCTTCTTCTTCTCCTTCTCCTTCTCCTTCTCCTCCTCCTCCTCCTCCTCTTCCTCCTCCTCCTCCTCCTCCTTCTCTGACTCCGTTTCATACAAAATGATGCCCATTCCCAGGGCCTGGTCTCACCTGATCACCTGTCCAAAGTGCATCCTCACCAGTCACAGGCAAACAACTGTGAATGGTGAGCAAAACCACAGCCATTCTCATTTGAGTTAGCCCCTGGCTCAGAATGATTCACCTTCGTTTGTGTGGTGATGGTGGTGGCGGTTGGCCAGTTCCATGAGCTCAGCCAGAGCTAGGCATTTGTTTAGCTCTGCTTGAGTTCTGCTAGGGGTTGGAGGGACCCCTCTAACCTTCTCCAAAACCTACCATTGATAAGAAAGGCAATCAAAAACTTCATGCCAAAGTAATAGATTAAAGCCTCCCCTTACAGTGGTTATGAGTTGGGCTGCGATCCAAAAGGTCTGGGGTTTCAACTCATAGTGACCCTATCTACAACAGACTAAAGCAATGTCTGGTTCTATGCCAAGCTCACAACCACCTTACCAAGCAGGACATCCTTTTCCAGGGTATACCGGCATGGTTAGTGACACATTTCTTACATGGTTTCTTGCAACACTTATACTCACCTTAACAGCAACAGAACTAAAACACTCCGCGTGTAAGTGGGTTTGAGAAGGGCAAACCTGTGTTGTTTGAGGATCAACTGTACTCGTGGGGGTGGGTTGGATTACAGCTCTCCCAATAATGCACGTGTCCCCCCTTCCTTCAGTGCCCCCACCCGTGCTTTGTGATCTCTCTCTCTCTCTCTCTCATTTTTTTGCCTCAGCAGTTGGATGAAAAAGACTAGGGTGGAGGCGAACAGACAATGCTGCAGTTTGAGGGAGAGAGATGCCCTGTTCTAGTTGTAAGCTGTTAACAGCAGATGAACTGAGCCTATGCTGACGATTGCCGTTTTCTTCTGCCTTGAAGGGAGGCTCTTTCCCGAGGGAGGACATGCAGCATTCCTTAGTCTGGTATCTTTCTAGTCTTAAACTGTTCATTTGGGTTTTGCATGAGCAGTGTCTGAGAGGATGGAAGCCACCTGGATAACTGGACTATCAGAGCCAGGAGTTCCGAGAGGAACTGTGGCCTCGAGGCCTTCCCTGACCACCTCTTCCTCCCTAGAGAGTAAGCAAGGAGTGAAGGTGGGAAGGAGAGAGGGGCCCAGGTCAACAAAGGGACTCAACGAATTGTGGGTAGACAGCATTTCCCAATTCCATCCTTTTGTGTAAGGTTCCTCTTGCGAGTTAGCTCGATAGGTGAACCTTCGGAAGGTTCTTCTTTACCTGGCTTCGCTCCATGTGACCTTCTCTCTCATAGGAGGACATTTCTTGCACCTAATTGGGAAGAGAGGAACTTTTAAAATAGTGTCTTTTGGACTGCATCTTTGATAGAAAATTTCAGTTCCCGATTTAATGGTGCCAAACAGGGTCTCTATTCTATATGGCTCAATTTTTTTCATAATCAAGTTTTAAATGACCAAAGAGGCTGAAGTAGGATAGTTCTTTGTGATTATTTAATGCATGGTGCCATTGATGTCATCTACTGTATTAGTCATCTTCAGGTGAGGTAATGGCATTGGGTTAGGTCATTAGGCTCACTCTTTGGCTGAAAAGATTGTGCACCCACCCTGTGAGTCACACAGCAGTCAGAAGCAAGTCCCAAATACCCAATTTATGCTAAATAGTATTTATGAGTCTTAGATTGTTGGTATTCCCCTGAATAGAGTCAGAGTTAACTTAAAATCAGGGGATAGATTAACTTTTATCATTATAACTTGAAGACATCAGTATACTAAGCATTCCCCACACTAAAATTTAACTCAAAATTTGTACATGCTTTAAAAACTCACTTCCATGGGATCAATTCTGACTCAGAAAAACTCTGAGGGTAGAACTGCCCCCCTTGGGTCTCCAAACCTTTACATCTTTGTGGGAGCAGACTGTTTCATCTTTCTCCTGTGGAGTGGCTGGTTAAGTTCAAACTGGTGACTTTGTAGTTAGCAGCCCAACACATAATCCACAGTACCACTAGGGCTCCTACATGTTATGGTACATAGACAGGTATTCATAGATAGGTTATAGATATATAGATAACCTATCTAGCTAGTACATAGATAGGTAAGCCAAATTTATTTGACTTACTGCCCCCCTTTTCAGAAACAGAATTACTCAGTGATCCGCCCGCTCCACCCCCCACCCCCGCTCCCGGCAATGAAAAGGGTTTACACTGCTGTCTAAATGCAGGATAAAGTATAGCTATCTGCTTTTGCTGCTCTCCTTTTTCAGCAGCTCCCATGGGGCCAGTATCACTCACTTTGGACACCCCTGCTATTAGGTCACCTTTAAGATGAGTCCCGAATGATATCTATGTGCATAGAGAAGCCTTCTTAAAATGAATTTTCTGTTTAGCACTTCATGGACCAAAAAAAAGACACAAAGCAATGAAAACCGGAGCAAGCATTGTGTCTTGGATATTATAATGATTCCAACAGTTAAGACAAAAGCTGTCTCGTGACGGCATTAGGCAGGCAGCCATAAAATTGCTCTGAAGTGAACTCTGGAGAAGCGAGATATTTTGTTTTTGTATTGAAAACATTCACAAAGACTCCATTATAGAGGAATGTTACGTATGACCCAAATGCCAATGCTCTCCTAACATATGCTCTGTCAGACATTGCCTGGCCAGAGCAGCCCAGGGACAGTAGGGACTGGTCTTTGATAAATGTTGGAATTAAAGACACTTCTGATGAACATTGTGTGCCACTATTCCAAGCTGCCCAACATGTACCATCACAACCTACCACTAGTCAAACGCATTGCCATCCAGTCAAGTCTGACGCCAAGCAACCTGATAGGACCAAGTAGAATGGCCCTTGCGGGTTTCCAAGACTGGGGCTTTTGAACTGCTGACCTTGAGGTTGCACTACACTACTAGATTGCCTAGGAGGGAAAACGAACCCCAAACTTACTACCATCGAGTCGCTTAGGCTGCTGCTTCCCACTCCTCACACACACCCTCTACCATAGCACCAGGTAAAGGCGCCAGAGTCTGGAAGTTGCCGTGAGTCGAAATAGACTCTATGGCAATGGGTTGTATGACCAGGCTTTTATACCTTGTCCAAACATCAACAACAAAGACCACTGCCATCCAGGCGATTGCAACATCCAGTGGCCTTGGCTAGAGTTTCTGAGACTGTAAAGCTTTATGGGAGCAGACAGCCTCACCTTTCTTCCGCAGAGCAGCTGGTGGATTTGAACCACAAAATTTACTTGACAACACCCCTAGGGCTCCTGATAACCTGTCCAGTCCTGCAGTTCTCTCTCTCCACACTGGTCGAATTGAGTCTCTAGCCCCAGTCACAGGCTGAGCCTCCAGATGCCCTGCATGCTAGCGCTAGGATGCAACTGCCTGGCCAGAGTCCTTTGCTGTAGCTCCATTTAAGGAACTGCTCTGCACCCCTTTGTTGAAGTCATCCCAGGCTCAGGGCTTCTCTGTTAATTTGAGCATCGTGATTTAACATGCAGGCCACCCAGAGTAAGGTCAGTCTCCTTGGCATTTCTCTTCATATTTCTGCCTCATTCAGGCCTCCCTAGGAGGTCTTGGCCAAGGCCAGATTCTAGCCTGGCTGGCCCCATCCAGCTGTCGAGGGAAACACCCATAAGCAGAGCCTCCTGGTCCTGGGTGTGGGGACTGCTAGGTGCTTCATCCAGGCCTCCTAGAAACCACTCCTGCTGCTGACTTGACATTGTGTACCTGACCAAGAAACCAGATCTCTATCCCTGTTTAGTAAGATATTTTGGGAAAGAGCTTGTGATTATAAGAGGCAAAAGATTCCAGCTCTAGTCCTGTCTCTCCCACACACCAACTGATCGATAAACTGACCAACTGAATGACCGACCGACCAACCGACCAAGCAACCAGCTAACCCAAAGAGGCTGCTGCTGTGCCTTTCTGTGCTTCTATTGTCTAAGCACAACATGGAGGCTCCTGCTGGTTTGACCACCCCCATGCTGAGACTTGACTTTCGTGTCACCTGGCAAGCTTGCTAACATGTAGATATGAATTCTGTAGATCTGGGTGGAAAGGCAGCTTCGCAGCAAGGGGCCAAATGGGAATGAATTGAAATTTCAAACCGAGAAATGCAAAAATTACAGCACACCCCTTGAAAATAATTGGGACCGTTGAGGGGCATCATGGTACTGTAATTTTGAGGTTTGGGAGGGTGCAATGCAAATTTTACTGGAGCCAGTCTTCATTAAAAAACAAAACACATACACATTAATCTTCCCTCCAAGGTTTTCTAACACACCAGAAATAAATTACAGGGGGGGGGGGGAAGCACTACACATGAATTCTGCCCAGCTGTAAACTTTGCTTTTCATGTGAATTAAGTCTTTGATCCCTAAAAATCCATTTTGCTCTTGGACACATTCCAGACACTGCCCTCTTGGGGAAGCAACGGTGCCAGGGACAGAATGGCTGCTGGGAGATACGGTTTCCAAGAAATGAACTAGGGTGGGTGTGGGGGAGTGGGGGGAGTGGGAAGCAGCAGCTTGAGTGACTTGATGGCAGTGAGTTTGGGTTCGTTTTCCCTCCTTGGCGATCTCCCGAGCTACTTTTCTCTGTGGGCTTCAGAAAGGCTGGCCTGGATGCTTGCCCTTATGAGTGTGTTTGTCTTTGTAAATCTGCAAGGGCAGAGCTTATTCACAAGCTGCAACATGCAGGGCATCCAGCCTTGCTTGCTGAAAGGGAGGAGAACTTGAAGCACTTGCTGGTGAAGATCAAGGATTGCAGCCTTCAGTATGGATTACAACTCAATGTAAAAATAAACACAAGCCTCACAACTGGACCAATAGACGTGATAAATGGCGATGCCTTCAGTAACTGGTCAATGATATCCTTCTACAAGCTCATTGGTTTTGCACATCTGCCTTTTTCTGTGAGCCAGCTACGGTCTGCAGATGGACTGAGAGCCCCAGCAGGTGGAGGACACAGAAAGAAGAGTGCCCTTTTGGGCTCATCCACACTGGGTTGGCACTAGAGCCTGTTTTTTTACATACAGACATGCCCCACACACACGCACAATGCCAATGTATTTAGAGCTTGCAGTCATGTCTAGAGAGCCAAAGCAAAGGTTGAGGTGATGGCTCAGAACCAAGTCTAAGGCAAGAATGTGCTGAGAGAGTTCGATGATGAGGTTCTTCTAGACTGTAAGATGCTGCTGTCCAATCGGGCCCATGAGGAAGACAGGGGCCAGGAGCCTGGATGAAGAAAGATGGCACGCACTCCAGGGAATGTTGGGCTTAGCAGACAGACAGGGAGCTTGAGCAACCTGAAAGGCAAGAAGCAGAGGGAGTTCTGGCTGCCAGTGTCCCCAGAGCACATGACAGGATGGATCGAGCTGGCCATGCAGTAAAGAACCTGAGGCTATACGCACAGAGTAGCCAGGCCAATGTGGGGTCAGGAGCCCAGCAAGCCATCCTGGAAGCAATACAGGCCATGGCAACCGAACTATGTGGATATTTCTAGAATGTTTCCCCAAGCTGGAAAGCCTCTTCACCCTCTACTGCTGACAATGGTAGAAAACTCCTGGTGGTTATTGACATATGAGGCAGATCCTGACCAAAGTCTACCTGTAGGAAATAAACTCAGAGGCAATTCCCTTCAGGAGACCCAAATAAACTTATAAAGCCTCAAGATGATTGACCATTCTGGTCTAGAAGAGGAGCCACCAGGACCAAGCCACAGAGCCGGGTTGCAAGTTGCAGTGGAGACCAAATACATGGCATACACACCAAGCAATTTTTTTTTTTGCCATCCCGCCAGGAATACACACAGATGCAATTCTGGGTGATGACTAATTCCCAACTATGGACTTGGCTTAAAAATAACTACAGAGGCCACTCAGGGCCACTATGGTCAGTAATTCCATGAGGACATAAGCCAGGTGGCATCCTAATCCTCACCCCTCTATGACCTACACCCTGCTGGGAAGGGAGTTAACACCTCATGGTCAGGTTTATCCCTCATGCAACAAGAGACAAAATCAGCTGGTGAGGACAGCCAGCAGAACTGTCTGGGACAAATCCCAGGGAGGCAAACGCTGAGCGGAGCCTGGGATTGTTTGGCGATAGGCTTTGAGGCTCAGGAAAATGAAGCTAGTCACATCCTGGCATTGTTCAAAGCTTGTGAAGCTGCAAACCTTAAGTGCCACTCACCAGGACCTTCTGGACCAGAGTCTATCTTGGCTCACAAGTGGCCAAGCACCGATACCAGGAGGGTGGAGGGAAGGTGAGGTAGAAAGGGAGAACTGATTACAAGGATCTACATATAACCCCCTCCTTGGAGGTCAGAAAACAGAAAAGTGGGTGAAGGGAGACATGGAACAGTGTAAGATATGACAAAATAATAATAATTTATAAATTATCAAGGTTCATGGGGGAAGGGGAAGCAGGGATGGAGCGGGAAAAATGAGGAGCTGATAGCAAGGGCTCAAGTAGAAAGCAAATGTTTTGAGAATAATGAGGAAAACAAATGTACAAATGTTCTTGACACAATGGATGGATGGATTGTGATAAGAGTTGTGTGAGCCCCCAGTAAACTGAATTAAAAACAAACAAACAAGTGGCCAAACACAATCCAGCCCAATCTGTGAGCGAGCTTCACACAGATGAATTTATCCTAAAAATAACACCCAGATATAATTAGGAGAGGTTTTGTCCTCTGCCATCACCCTGACAGGTAGAGTCGCACCAGCACTATCCAAAAAGCACACAGACATTGAATTTGCAAAATGCATGACCTAAGGGAGGAGTAGCCCCATGAGGAGAAAATTTAGTTCATGTTTCTTGAGCTATATTCCCTGCCCCCAAGCAGTCTAAAATAGACCTTGACAGTAAATAGGCCCAATTGCAGCCTGGTGCATTCAGGTGCATTTCTGTGTTATGCGCACACACACACACACACACACACACACACACACACTTCACTGAGGCGCCCTCAGACCCTCCACAAGTGTGCAACTCGGAATCCCCCAAGGCTCACACATGCCTTTGATGAGACCTCCCTGGGACAGCTGGCTGCCTCTCGCCTCTCACTTCCCATGATGGGTTTTATTTACATTCCTCTCCACTGCATGGTCATGGTTTCCTTTTCAACTGTGGTCCACGGTGGTCCCATTTTCTTTTCAAATTCTTTTCCCCCCCATTTCTCCACAGTGCCTGGCACTTACATGCAGGAGATAGTTTCTGACATAATTGACAATCAAATTCAGGCACATTCCACTGAGGGGGACTTTTGGGAATTGCTCTTCCATAAAGCCGGCTGTGCCAATGTACTATGAGAATGTTTGCCTAAGTGGCTGATTTAAATTCTCAGTGTTGCCCTCTATCTACTTTGTTCTGTTTTTATCCGCCCTCTACACCCCCTTCCGGAGAAGCAGTACCAAATGCTAGGTAGAATAAGCGAACAATTGGACGATTCTGCAGGTCCTCGGCACCTCTACTGCCCTCCCTTCTTTGCTCTCAGGGGGAGCCTTGGGGGCGTCGCAGGTGACATAGGGAGCTGCATTGGAAAGCACCATTCTGCAGGAGAAAGCGAGGCCTCCCACGCCCGTCAAGATGTACCATCTCAAACCCCACAGGGACAGTTCTGTGCTGCTTTCAGGGGCGTGGTGAGTCCGAATGGCCTGGCTGGCCGGGAGCGTGGGGTGGCTGTGGCTGGAGCCCTGGTGGCGCAGCGGCTCCGTGCTCAGCTGCTCGTAGAAAGGGCTGAGGTTTGACTTCACCCAGAGCCCCGCAGGAGGAAGATGTACCCGTTTGCTTCTGTAGAGAGGACAGTCGTGGAAGACACCTACAGTGGAAGTGCTGTGAGTCAGACGGGATTAAACGGCACTGGGGGGGGGGGGGAGCGGGGGGCGCAGATTTGCCTTAGTTTGCTCAGCTTTGAAATGCTACCTCTTTTGGGTGGTGATTGTGAGACTAACAGAACAACAAAATGTGACACGCGATGTTTTTAGAAAAGTGCTAAGTGCCAGATGATGTGACCCTAGACCGGGAGCTTTTCAAATCACAGTGCAAAATGACACATTTGTCTGGCTGAGAGAAGGCAGTGCCCTAGGACAAGTGATGAGTCTTCAAGAGCTCTGGGGAGATCGTGTGGCCAGAGAGTCAGTCCAGCCAGCGATCAGGAGGCCGGAGCGTCCCGCGTTCCTCATGCCACCGAGAAGCAAGCTCCTGGATGTAACCACTGCATTGAAACAACGCACCTTCCTTCCAAAGCAGCTGGTTCCTAAAAGAGCCATTGGACTTAACTTCCTGATCCACAGGGCCTATTAAAAAATGAATGATGTACCTTTCTTCCTGGGAAGCATCAATCCATCCCCCGCTGTGGGTCCAGTGCCACACGCCAGCCTCTACCCAGCAGTGTGCTTGCTTTCTCCAAGAAGGAGCTGGTGGAAGCAGACGGCCTTCCCTTGCCTTACCCATTTTGCCCGAGTGGAAGCAGTGCTCAACACCTCTCCCCTCAGAGGCTTAATCTGAGGTACAAAACAATGGGAAACACTGGTCATTCAGTGGGAGACTTCTTCCATTCCATGACCCTGGTTTGATACTCGGGCATTGCACTTCATGCCCAACCACTGCTCAGTGGTCACTGGCAGCTTGCATGCTGCTTCGATGCTCAGAAGGCTTCAGTGGAACTTCCAGACTAAGACAGACTAGGAAGAAAGACCTAGGAATCGACACACGAAAGTCAGCCCATGAGAAATGGCAGCAAATAACAGTCATATTGTACATTGCAGCTCTGATGTACACTCTAGGCCAGGTCTTCTCAACCTTCCAAATACTACAACCCTTTAATACAGTTCCTCATGTTGTGGTGACCGACCACAATCATAAAATTATTTTCGTTGCTACTTCATAACTGTGATTTTGCTACTGTTATGAATTGTCAGATAAATATCTGATATGCAGGATGTATTTTCATTGTTACAAATTAAATATAATTAAAGCATAGTGATTAATCACAAAGCAATTTGTAATTATATATTGTAAAATATTTACATTATGTGTTTTCCGATGCTCTTAGGCGACTCCTGTGAAAAGGTCGTTCGACACCCCCCCCAGAGGGGTAGTGACCCACAGGTTGAGAACTGCTGCTCTAGGACTTCTAAAGGTTTTCTTTAGAGTGACCAGACTTCAACCCGGTGCTCCAAGATGTGAATGCAACATCGTGGCATGAAGCAGGGAACCAGTAGAGAGATCTGAGGGGCTGGCCCCAATCCTAATTACGTGGAAAGCCACTTCTCCCCCCAGAAGAATTCACTTCAGAGGACAGCACTGAAGAACACTTTGTTCTATTAAACTGGCATTCCAAGATGCTCTTGGATGATCACTGAAGACAAAGCGGGTGCATAAGTAAATGTGGTGAAGAAAACTGATGGTGCCTGGCTATCAAAAGATAGCATCTAGAGTCTTAAAGACTTGAAGGTAAACAAGCAGCCATCTAGCTGAGAAGCAACAAAGCTCACATGGAAGAAGCACACCAGCCTTTGTGATCACAAGGTGTCAATGGGATCAGGTTTCAAGCATCAAAGAACAAAAAATCCTATCATTATGAATGAGGGGGAGTGCAGAGTAAAGACCCAAAGCCCATCTGTAGGCAACTGGACATCCCCTTACAGAAAGGTCACGGGGAGGAGAAGAGCCAGTCAGGATGCAGTGTAGCAATGATGAAACATACAACTTTCCTCTAGTTCTTTAATGTTTCCTTCCCCCATCCCCACTATCATTATCCCAATTCTACCTTACAAATCCAGCAAACCAGAGTATGTACCCTGGTACAGATAGGAACTCGAAACACAGGAATCCAGGATAAATGATCCCTTCAGGACCAGTGGTGAGAGTGGCAATACTGGGAGGGTAGAGGGAAGGTGGGTAGAAAGGGGGAACTGATCATAGGATCTACATATAACCCCCTCTCTGGGAGATGGACAACAGAAAAGTAGGTGAAGGGAGACATCGGACAGTGTAAAACATAACAAAATAATAATAGATGATACATTATCAAGGGTAAGGAAGAAAGGGAGGGATTATGGGGGAGGGAAGAAGGGGGGAAATGAGGAGCTGATACCAAGGGCTCAAAAAGACAGCAAATGCTTTGAAAATGATGATGGCAACAAATGTACAGATGTGTTTGACACAATGGATGGATGTATGGATTGTGATAAGAGTGGTACAAGCCCCCAATAAAATGATTTTTTAAAACAACAACCACAAAAAATACTTACAGCTTTGGAAATTTTATATAGCAGGGGTTCTCAATCTTCCTAATGCTGCAACTCTTTAATACAGTTCCTCATATTGTAGTGACCCCCATCCATAAAATTATTTCCATTGCTCTTTTATAACTATAATTTTGCTCCTGTTATGAATTGAGTGACCCCTGTGAAAGGGTCGTTCAACCCCTCACGACCCACAGGTTGAGAAGCGCTGTTGTATAGGGTGAACAGCAAAGATGTCACTTTGAGGACTAAGGTGTACCTGGCCCAAGCTATGGTGTTTTCAGTCACCACATCTGCTTGTGAAAGTTGGACAATGTATACAGAAGACAGAGGGATTGATGAATTTGAATTGTGTTGATGAAAAATATTGAAAGTACTGTATGAAAAACAAACAAATTTGTCTTGGAAGAAATATGCCAAGAATGTTCCTTAGAGGCAAGGATGGTAAGATTTAGGCTCATGGACTTTGGGCATATTATCAGGAGAAATCAGTTCCTTGAGAAGGACATCATGCTTGGTAAAAAAAGACTTTCAATGAAATGAACTGACACAATGACTACAGAAATGGGTTCGTAACAAGTGTGTGGATGACACAGGACTGGGCAGTGTTTTGTTCTGTCACTGAGTCAAAACGGACTCCAAGGCACCTAACAGCAACAGCATGAGTTGGAATTAACTCAATGGCAATATTTGGGGGATAGTATCAGGGGTTGGGGTCAGGATGGGGAAATAGGTAGTGAAGGTCATGAGAAGCAACCTAAGTGAAACCAAACAATGACTTGTGACAATGTCCCTGATCATATCCAGTGCTGGAGTTTTTGCAATGTAGAAAAAGACCTAATCGGTCCTGCTGGAAGTACCATTTACACTAATGGCCAGGAAAAGTAGGTGCCCTGGGCTGAGAGAGAGAGCAGATCGGGTGAGAAGATCGCAGTGTGGCAGAGAGCCAAGGGTGTTTCTGCAAGAGAGGAGACAAAAGTGAGAGAGAATGTGCTCCATTTGTTAAACTGAAAGGACATCGGGAGACTACACTAAGTAGATTAGAGGGATGTGGAGGAGTTGCAAGAGAAGCTTGTGGGAAAGCAAGAAGGAATCCGATGGAGAAGGACTTTGTGGGCCATGTTCATAAATCTGTTCTCCCCTCTAAATGTGGTTAATGGGACTACTGTTCCCAATTCTTCACTTCCTTCACATTCCAGAACTTTCCTTCCCTGCCCTTGTCATGGCAGCACAGTGGATAGTGAGTCTCCTTTCTCCTGGACTTCGGGTTTGAGAATACGACTTGCTTTTAGCCAATGGATCTTTAGCAGAGAACACCAGGAGAAATTACCAGTGTGCTTGAATGGGGTAGCTTGCCCTCTTGCACCCCTGGCTCTTCTATAAGAAGGATATGCTTCCAGTGCCCCTCAGCCTAAGCCTAGGATCATGAGTCAGGGAACAGGCCAATACCCAACCTAAAGCCTGAAGTTACATCCAGCTGAAGGTAGCCTTGGAGAACCAAACTGCAATCAATCTGCAGAATAAAGAGCATGAACATCTTTATTTGTCAGTGCCTCTAAGCTTTGGGAATTGTTCAGGATACTGCACAAACTGAACTATACCCCCAAACCATGGCAAAACATCTTCTTGTTGTGTTTTCGAGAAAGCTTTCTGGCTCCCTTGTGGAGAATGGCTGGGAGGCAGAAACACTAGTTGGAGGAAATGCAGAGATGAGTTGGGAGAAGGTTTTGTTAATTCAGAGAGAAAGTATGGCGTCTTTGTCTAGGGTGTTGGTGACAAGAGATGAAGCAAAGCATTGATTTCCAGTTAGTATTCCTTTAGTGTGGTGTTCATTTTTTTTGTAGTTTGATTTTCCTCTTTTTAATACAAAACCTATTTTCCTCTTAGACCAAGATATACACAATTTCTCTAAAATGTTAGAGCTCAACAGCCTTTTCCACGGTCCAGCTTCATTTGCTCATTCATATATTCATTGTACTTGTACTTATTGGATGCCTGCTGTGTCTCAGAATAATAAGACATGACATCCTTCGCATCCAAAAATCCACAACCCAGAAAAGGGGAGACAGACAAGTAAACCAATAATTGCAATAATATGGGGTAAGAACTGTAATAAATGTGAAAACAAAACCTATAGGAACCGGAAACAGAACATGATCATTTCCTCTACTGACATTCCTGGAGGCATTAATGTCCATTCATGAGGACAAGAGATGTTACCTGGCTTTTATTCGCTGTTGTAAAAGCAAGGTTCCTAAAAAAAACAACCAAGAACAACAACAACAACAAAAAATAACCTAGTACCCAGAAAACCAAAAGCAAGCCAGCTCACTGCCATTGAGTTGATTCCATGCATAATAAATATCTGGGCTTAGCTTTCAATTTCCCTTCCTTTGGCTCAGATGCACCCCTTTACCCTTCTGTATCTTTCCAGTCTAAACGGCCTCAGATAGGATTCCTAATAAACTGAGATGATGCTCAACAAATTCAATTACCAACACCGGTGTAGGTCGAAGACTTAAGAGTACATTGCTTTGGGCCATGGAGAAGATTGCGACTGACTTTTCAGAACAGCGTCCCAATGGTGTTCTGAGTAAAGAATTCACACTGAAAGCTCAAGCTTCCTCCTCCTGATGCTAGGTCTACATCAGTGGGTCTCAGACCATTCCCATTGCACACTATGAATGAGTGAAGACAGGAAGGTACGCAGCCAAGAAGGGACAGCAAGATGGCTAATACAGTAGCCTTTAACCCCGGGGTGCTCAATACGTCGATCGCGATCTACTAGTCGATTACAACTGTAGTGTGGGTAGATTGCATGGCATTAAAAAAGTAGATGTAAGCTTATCATCAATACCGTCACTTAATTGATATACAGTGCAGCCAATCAGATGCAATCTTAGGTGTAAAATACATGTGCAAACAACTGTGCTGAGTGCAGCAAAACTGACCAGCTCAGTTAAGGACAATTCTTAGACCTTGGTTTTTGTCTCTTAAATGTGACGAAGGGTATTAAAATGAGTGGGGGAGCTGGACCAAGTAAGAAGACAAAGACTATCACTTTCATACAGAATGGGGGATTTTGACACTACAAGCCGACATTCAGCTGAAGTCCAGAGCGCATCAACAGTTCTGGAACTTACTCGCAGAGGGAAAGTACCCAAACATGAGAAAATGTGCTGCCTCCTTGACTGCGTTATTCGGCTCTACTTATTGATGTGAGTCAGCCTTTTCCCACATCAAGATCATTAAGTCCAAGTACTGTTCCCCCATGACTGAGGATCATTTGGAAGTGTGCTTGAAGCTGGCTGTCAGCAGTTACTGTCAGGACCGTGTGTCCTCAAACTATGGCCCGCGGGCCACAGGCAGCCCACTGAGGACATTTATCCAGCCTGCCGGGTGTTTTTGCCCCATTTGTGTTCTTTTTACTTCAAAATAAGATATGTGCAGTGTGCATAGGAATTTGTTCATAGTTTTTTAAAAAACTATAGTCCGGCCCTGCAAAGGATCTGAGGGACAGTGAACTCGCCCCTGTTTAAAAAGTTTGAGGACCCGTGGTACATTTTTTTGTCTTTACATGGCTCATTCCATTCAGTGAAAGTCATCGGAGTGAACTCAGGTAATGACAAAAAATGTACATAGTTAATTGTGTTGTGCAATATGGACTCATGTGGTTATGCAAGGTACATAACATACATTGTACATATGAAGAATTCTCAATTCATTTATGAATAAACATAATAAATATATAAAATATATGTTCTGAACTTTGTAGTAGGTAGATCTTTTTGACTTGATCATTTTATAAGTAACTGGCATGCTGAAAAAGTGTGAGCACCCCTGCTTTAGCCCAGTGGTTCTCAACCTGCCTAATGCCACGACCCTTTCATACAATTCCTCATGTTGTGGTGACCCCCAACCATAAAATTATTTTCGTTGCTACTTCATCACTGTCATTTTGCGACTGTGATGAATCAGGAGACCCCTGTGAAAGGGTCGTTCAACCCCCAAAGGAGTCGTGACCCACAGATTGAGAACCACTGCTCTAGCCTAATGAGCTCACCCTGGTCCAACTGTTGCTTTTGGTTGTTAAAGTCTGAGTTTTATCTCGGAGATCCTGATCCAAACTAACTCACAAAGGACTAAATAGCAAGCACCAATATACTTCATAGTTAATTGTTGTGTGGACTTTTTTATTCCCATCTGTCTGACCCGCACACTCCCCCCCAACCGCCCCTTGACAAAAGTGCAGTCTGAGTTCTCTGAGAGTAGAGCAAAACAAAGAGGATATAAACGTTAGAATGGAGTCCAGTTTTAGTAGTCTGACCTATTAGCATGCTTTGAAGTAGCAAGCATTCGGGGTATTACTGAGGGCTTTTCTACGATATGTATTGGGGAGGGGCGCTCTCCCCATGTGGCTCACCCCGGCCAGTTGTTATTTCTGGGTGACATTTGGATCTCTTTGAAACCTCTGTAGGCAATTTCTGCTTCGTGGCCTACAGCCTAGAAGCAGCTTTCTCAAGCGGAATATTTCAATATGGAATGGTTGACTAAGTAAATGCCATGTGTAAACAGCGCTCAATAAATGACAATCTGACTCCTCTTATGATAAAGGTGGGTGTAGCCTTGCAATATTGGCATGCTGGCTTTAAATTGGACTTAGGCCTCCATAACAAGGAGCGTGAGGTAAAATTTCACAACTGTTTGTTGGAACAATATTTGGTCTTCCAGTGAACTGGTGGATTTGCCTTCCTGTCTCCTACAACTAACCCCTAATGGACTATACGGCTTTAGGATAAAATTATCCAATGCTGAATAAAATGTAAACAGGAGCGTGTCCACGATTTCACCAGACGTCACTATTCATGCGCTCTTAGCCAGTGTATATTTACCCATATGTTTATGGCTAGGAAGGTCCTGGAACAGAGTTTTCATATTTATTTTAAATTCATGGTTTGTTTGTGTGGGGTTTTATTTTTGAAGTATGGATACTCTTCAGTTGTCAGGTTATTTTTGGTCTGTGAACTCATAAGAAAAAGTTTGGGGTGACCTCCTCCCTGGGGGAAGGACAACAGAAAAGTGGGTAAAGGGAGACGTCAGACAGGGCAAGATATGACAAAATAATAATTTATGAATTATCAAGGGCTCATGAGGGAGGGGGGAGCGGGGAGGAAGGGGGCAAAAAAAGAGGACCTGATGCCAAGGGCTTAATTGGAGAGCAAATGTTTTGAAAATGATGAGGGCAATGAATGTACAGATGTCCTTTACGCAATTGATGTATGTATGGATTGTGATAAGAGTTGTATGAGCCCCAATAAAATGTTTAAAAAAATAACAACCAAAAAAATAAACTTGGAAAGCAAAAAAAAAGAGAAAAAGTTGGGAAACTTTGTGGGAAAATTCCATTATCTTCTCATGACATTTTTCCACAAACTTTTTAAATCCCCCTCGTACGAGTTCATAGGCCAAAATAACTAGATAACTAAAGAGTACCAAGGCCTCACAAAAGTATTTCCCTGGTGGTATTGACTCTTGCTCAGTACTCTCTCGAGTCTAAGGTTGAAGGCCACTTGCCAAGTTGATTCTGATTTACTGTAACCCCATGAGTACCAAAGTAAAACTGCGTGGGACTGGGTTTTCTTGAAAATAACAGCTCTTTTCTGGTGAGTTAGGTGAAAGTTGACAGAGCTGAGCATAGTTTTGCAGTCGACAATTCATGAACATTCTGAATCAACGAATCCAGGGTAATCTCTGCAATGTATCCTCACTTATCCCACTTCCTCCCTGTGCTTCCTGTTTCCATTCCTTCTTTCCTAACCCTCTGAACTTGACTTTTGGGTCAGTGCTGCCCTTTTGATTATAAATGCGTGCTTACTCTAATGTGGAGGAGAGTTCAGTTCCAGACTTGAAGAGGAAAGGCCATAATCTTGGGGGTCCCTTCAAACTCTATCCAACCAGTAAACCCTGTGCTCTTTTGCTAACGAGAATTTTCTTTTTTTTTATGTAAGAGAGAACTTTATGTCAAAGAGCAATTGTACATTAAGAAAATATCCCCCCCCCCAAAAAAAAGAAAATATCCCCGGCGAAGAAAGCTGATGGTGCCCGGCCATCAAACTAACGAGAATTTTCAATGGCTGGTTTTCTTGGAAGGATATTTCCAGGCTTTCCTTCCAAGGTGCCTCTCCATGGACTTGACCTTCCATTCTTCAGTTAGTAGCTGAGCAACTCAACCATTTGCCCCACTAGTTCAATGGTAAAATTCTCACTTTCCATGTGGGAGATTTGGATTCAATTCCCAGCCAATGCACCTCAGGCACAACCACCTCCCTTCAGACTGTGGAGGCTTGCATCTTGAACAGGTTTCAGCACCACTTCTAGATGAAGACAGGGTAGGAAGAGCAGCCTGGAAACGGGCTTGTGAAAACCCTGTGAATCACAACCGTCTGCTTCATAACCGATCGTGGGGATGGTGGAGGACCAGGCAGCATCGCCTGTGGAATACCAGCCCCGACAATCGAATGGGTCCGAGGAGCAATTGTGTCATTGAGGGGTAAAGTTAAAGAGCCATCAGACCAGATAAGCATGCAAGTGCTCCCCTTCGCAGTCATGACTTCGGGAGCCTTCCGTGCACAGGCGGAGAATGTATTTCCAACCAAGGCTTATACACATTCTAGGGGCATGCAAGCCCCCCTAATTATCGGTAGCCACATGCATAATAAAGTGGGCTGTACCCTAACCCTAAAGGTCACTGAGTAAATTGGAGGAGTGACCTAACACCAGTGCCCAGGGCAGGTAAGGCGGCGTGGCTATCTTCAGAGCCTAGAGAGCAATAGCACACGTATAATCCTATAGCGTTAAATTTGCCGGCTACATAGCAATCAGCTATGTGCTTGTAAGAGGTCACTTTAAGGCAGCACTATTATGGAAGGATAAAGTAGGGAACAATATTCATGATGAAAATGTGATTGGGACTCACCTCCAACTCACAAGGGTGAAGACCTCCCTCCACCCCAGAAACCCAGTCTGCCCACCTTCATAATCTAGGAGACTAAAGGATTCATCTGCTCTCTGCTCCCCAGTTTCCTTCTGTTGTGCATGGAGTCATCATATGTTCAGCCAACTTGTTGGCCGTGAGCCGTAACGACAAGGCTGAAGGCCAGCCTCGAAGCTGGGTCAGCTCCCAGTTTCGAAGCGAGCAGTGAAAAGGAGTCTCAGGGCTGAGAACCTCATGGACCAGAGTGGATCTGCTGCTTGCTCTCGTTCCAAGAAGCAAATTCTCGGGTCCGCAGTACATTTTTGAACCCTGAGAGAGAAGCAGTACTGGGAGAAGCTGGTCTCCAGAAGCTGCGCTTCATTCACTAGGAGGGCTTATAAGGGAAAGGGTGACGAAGGGATGGCCCAAAAGAAGTCTTGCGCTTGCTTTTGCTGGAAGCCCTACAGGCGTTCCACCTGGGACCATCTTTTATACTAATTTCCCAGCTAGGGGCTGCCAGACCACACAAGTAAAATAAATTCAGACTGCAAACCACCTGAGGAAAAGCAATGATTGTGTTTTCTTTTTTTTTGTCCTTTATTGTACCTATAAAAGTACCCAATAGTTTACCATTCAAACTATATTTAAGAATACGATTCAGTAACATTCATGACATTCAACATATGGTGCAACTAGTACCACTCAGGATGATGATTACTAGCATGAGCATGTATTTGGTCGCACTCACCTTTCAAGTCAGGACAAACTTCCTTGGTTTCTACCTGAGCTGATGGATGGCTTCCCCTCCACCCTCACTCCACCCTAGCTCTTCCCAGATCCCATGTTTGTACAAGATTCTGAGTTCCAATTCTCCATTATATCTATGCCCACAGCCTTTTCTCCGAACCCCAAAAGCTGATACCGCCTAAGCCCCATGGTTATTTACAAAAAGCACGCTACTGTCGCCCTTGTCCCAGGTGACACAAGATATCAACACCTACAGCAGAACGCTAATCCATTCTACAAGGAGCATCGAGAGGCGATGCAGTCCAGTTCTGAATCCATTTTTCCCAGAAGAAATAACTGAAAATGGACTAATCTGTTCTTGACCACCAAATTTTTACCCTAACCTTGCCTTTTTATACAAAACATTATGCAGGAATTTCAAAGTAAATAAGTGCAGTTGAATAATATAATTTAAATAAGAAACAAAACATTAAAAACGTTTTTCATAACTGCAGGATGGCCTAGACCTTGAGATTGATGGTAACTGCTTTTCAGGAGTTTTTTCCCCCTTCTTTGCCTTTTTTTGTCTTATGTGGTCTGCTCTTGACATTTTCTTAACAGTTTTCTAAAAGAGTGTACTAAATTATCATCAACAATATCAATAACACGGTTAACCAGTTCTTTATCATGATGATTCTTTTCAAAAATCTTTTTCTTAGGTCCCATGCTTTTTATCTAAAAACAGTGCAAAAAGCCACAAAAACTAAGAAATTTGTAGCAAAACACTTGGAACACAGCTGCGAAAGGTTTAAACAACGTGTACTAGCAATGACAGCTAACACCTACTGATCAAACCATGAACTGCTTTTGTTTACAAAAATCCCATGCGTCAGGTCTGATTCCGATGTTTTGTTCGAGCTCTGATGCAAAATTTTCTCAATATTTTGCTTCGAAATCCAATTATGTCGAGCACTGATGCAATGGAGTACCGGGGTTCTACTGTACATGCTCTGGTCTAGTTTTGTAAGGTAGAATTGGGGTCACGATAGGGGGGGAGGGGAAGCATTAAAAACTAAAGAAAAAGTTGTATGTTTTATTGGTGCTATACTGCACCCTGCTTGGTTCATCTTTTCCTTGTGACCCTTCTGTAAGGAGATGACCAATTGTCTACAGATGGGCTTTGGGTCTCCATTCAGCACTCCCCTTCATTCACACTGAAACGATTATTTTGTTTGGGGCCTTTGATTCCCGATATCTGATCCCATCAACAATTCATGATCACACAGGCTGGTGTGATTCTTCCATTTGGACTGTGTTGCTTCTCAGCTAGATGGTCTCTTGTTTACCTTTGTGAGATTTCTCTTTTTTATTATTTTTATTTTATTGGGGGCTCTTACACCTCTTAACACAATCCATACATATATCCACTGTGTCAAACACATCTGTACAAATGTTGTCATCATCTATTTCAAAACATTTGCTTGACACAATGGATGGATGTATGGATTGTGATAAGAGTTGTACGAGCCCCCAATAAAATAATATTTTAAAAAATCAAAAATCATTTTCTTTCTACTTGAACCCTTGGTATCAACTCCTCAATTTCCCCCCTCTTTCTCCCATCTCCCTCCCCCATGTCCCCTTTATAATTTATAAATTATTCTTTTTTTGTCTCACACTGACCCCTGTCTCCTTTCACCCACTTTTCTGCTGTCTGTCCCCCTGGGAGGGGGGGGGCTACGTCAATTATTGTGATTGGTTCTCCCTTACTCCCCACCACCTTCCTTTACCCTCCTAGTATCTCTGTTCCCCCTTATTGGTCCTGAAGGGTTTATCTGTTCTTGATTCCCTGTTTAGCGAGCTCTTATCTGTACCTATATACATGTTCTGGTCTAGCCAGATTTGTAAGATAGAATTGGGGTCATGATAGTGGAGGTGGGGAGCATTAATGAACTAGAGAAAAGCTGTGTGTTTCGCCGGTACTATACTGAACCCTGACTGGCTCGTCTCTTCCTTGTGGCCCTTCTGACAGGGGGTGTCCAGTTGACTACTGATTGGCTTTGGGTCTCCACTCTGCCCTCCCCTCATTCTCATTAATATGTTTTTGTTTTGTTTGGGGTCTTAGTCTGATGCCTGATACCTGATCCCATCGACACCTTATGGTGACACAGGTTGATGTGCTTCTTTCATGTGGATTTTGTTGCTTCTCAGCTAGATGACTGCTTGTTTATCTTCAAGCCTTTAAGACCCCAAACACCATATCTTTTGATAGCCGGGCACCATCAGCTTTCTTCACCACATTTGCTTATGCACCCAGTTTTCAGCGATCATGTCAGGGAAGGTGAACAACACAGAGTGCCATGTTAGTAAAACAAAGTGTTCTTGCGTTGAGGGAGTACTTACTTGAGTGGAAACCCATTGTCCATCTGCTGCTGTAATACTTTATAAATACGTATTTATTAATATATGTAATACTTTATAAGTAAATATATGTTTATATAAAAACATAGCTCTAGTCCCCTATCATTATATATAAGTCTATTTACATAAATACATGCCCGTATTTAGACCTCTATAAATGTCCCAGGTCTTTCCTCTATTTCCTTTTACTTTCCTCTTGTCCCACTATCATGTTCGACCTTCATTCGAGTTTTGGTAATTCCTCTCGGCTACATTGCCCTTGATTGAGTCCCTTCATGCACCCAAGCATTCTATGCCCTCCTTGCCATCAATTTTAGATCACTTTTTCTTCTCTTGTCCCTGGGATTGTTGGTATCCCCATCCTTTTCTCCCACCTCCACCTGTCTTGTGTGTCCCCCGGAACCGTCAGTCCTATGTGCTCTCTTCTGGTTTGTTCACCCCACCTGTCTTATTCAGATAGACATGCATAGACAATAATATGCAGAAAGCAAAGCAAAACAAAACATAACCAAAAAAGACAAAAAATTAAATCAGGAAGGTAAATCCATTAAAAGGCTGTACATACTGAAAAAAATAAAGCAACAGCTAATACAACAATACAAACAAAAAATAAATTAAAAACCAACAGCAAAAACTGAAAATCCCTCAAACAGTTCCAGGTCTGTCTGAGAGTTCTTTCTTTCTTCCTTTTTAAAAAAAAATCATTTTATTTGGAGTTCATACAAATCTTATCACAATCCATACATACGTTAATTGGGTAAAGCACATTTGTATATTTATTATCCTCATCATTCTCAAGACATTTGCTCTCCACTTAAGCCCCTAGAATCAGCTCCTCATTTTGCCCCTCTCTACCCACTCCCCCTCCCTTATAAACCCTTGATAATTATTCATTATTATTTTGTCATATCTTGCCCTGTCTGATGTCTCCCTTCACCCACTTTTCTGTTGTCCTTCCCCCAGGGAGGAGGTTATATGTAGATCCTTATAATCGGTCACCCCTCTCTACCCTACCTTCCCTCACCCTGCCAGTATCGCCACTCTCACTACTGGTCCTGAAGTGATCATCTGTCCTGGATTCCCTGTGTTTACAATTCCTATCTATACCAGTTTACATCCTCTGGTCTAGCCAGATTGGTGAGGTAGAATTGGGATCATGATAGTGGGTGGGGAGGAAGCATTTAGGAACTAGAGGAAAGTGGTGTGTTTTATCCTTGCTGCACTGTACCCCGACTGGCTCATCTCCTTCCCACGACCCTTCCATAAGCGGATAACCAGTTGTCTATAGATGGGCTTTGAGTCCCCACTCTGCACACCCCCTCATGATATGATTTTTTGTTCTTTGATGCCTTATACCTGATCCCTTCTACACCTCGTGATCACGCAGGCTGGTGTACTTCTCCCATGTGGGTTTTGTTGCTTCTGAGCTACATGATGCTTGCTTACTAAGCCTTTAAGACCCCCCAGACACCATATCTTTTGATAGCTGGGCACCATCAGCTTTTTTCATGACATTTGCTTATGCACCTTTGTCTTCAGCAATCATGTCGGGACAGTGAGCATCATAGAATGCCAGTTTAATTAAACAAAGTATTCTTCCATTGAGGGACTACTTGAGTGGAGGCCCAATGTCCATCTGCTACCTTAATACTAAATCTATCAATATATGCACATAGACCTATTTCCCCATCCTCATATATATTTACATATCTACATGCCTGTATTTAGACTTCGATAAATGCCATTTCCCTCCTAGTTCTGTCCTCTATTTCCTTTTACTTTCGTCTTGTGCCACTATTATGTTCAGCCTTCATTTGGGTTTCAGTAATTCCTCTCAGTTACATTATCCTTGATCACACCCTACCAGGTCTCTTACACTCTCCTCACCATCAATTAGGATCCCTTGTTGTTCCCTTGTCCCTGGGTTTGTTAACACCACTTCCTTTCCCCCCACTTCCCTCTCTCCCATGGCCCCCCAGGACTGTCCCATTGTTTTCTCCTCCAGATTGTTCATCCAGCCTATCTTATTTAGACAGACTTATCTTTACGATGTTCCTCCTGAGATCCAGCAGTATTGAATTTTCTTCTTAGTAACTCTCCTGGGCTGATTTCTGCTGAGTCCCTCTGTTATGTGTTACTCAGTTGCCATCTTCCTGGAAGTCCCCAAGATTTCTTAATATGGCTCTTCTACCCAATTCTCTGTTACTGCGACCTAATTATTGGGTGGGGCTATGCAAATATGGCATGTGTAACACTAACAAGGGGGATTGGTCAGTTGTTTTGGATTTTTTTACCACCCCATGGCTAAAAATGGATGAGCCATCTTTGAAGCAGCAGTAGAGAAGAGCGAGAAACCATGAAGAGCTCATTCAGGATCTCAGTCTGAAGTGGCAGAGGCCACCGAAACCAGATGCGTCAGAGAGTCTGAAGAGCAGCACTGATCCTAGGGAGTACCTTCTCATCTGGCCCAAGACTGTGGGACTGTGAAACACAGTGGCAGCAAGCTGGCTTCTGGCCCATGGAAACAAAGACCTTGGGAGCATGTGACTGAGAGGCTGAGAATATGAGAGAGAGAGGGAGAGACAGACAGAGACAGAGAGAGACAGACAGACTTGCCTGCTGCCTGAGGAGACCACTGATTCTGATTAACTATCCTTACTGTTTGGCTACTAAATGCTAGGTCAGCAGTTAGAAACCACCAACTGCTCTGTGGGTGAAGGATGAGGTAGTTTGTTCCCATAAATATTAACAGCCTCAGAAATCCACAGGGGGCAGTTCTACCCTGACTAAAAGGGTTGCTATGAGTCAGAACTAACCCAGTGGCCTATGGCAGTGAATTTGGTCTGGGAGCCACATGGCCAGAAACAAAATTCCTATGGAAGACTGATTAATCTTGAAGCATACACATATCCACATTCCATCCCTAAAGAGTCCCCATGTAGCATCTAGCCAGGGACTTGAACCAGAGGTATTTTGAGGATACACCCCCAAGCCATTCTGATATGTATCTATACTTGAAGAATCATTGGAACAGAAAAACAACAAGTCTTGGTCATTCGACTGTGCAAGGAGACTTTTCATGGAGAAGAACCCTTCCTCATTTTTCCTGCCCTTTATTGGCATCTACAAAGATATGGTGCCTTTGCTACAGATGATTGCCTTTTGATGGTTAGCTCTTTTTATAGCTAATTTGATGCAGAATCTTTTGTTGGAATTATGTATTATTATATAGCAGACAATTCCATTTTCTAAAAGGGTAAGAAAATAGATTTTTGCATAATGTTTCCTGCATGAAAATTTTCCTTGGCCAAAAGCTTGCTGAGCTCTGAGAATATTTTAAAACTCCTGCAGCATTTGCTTGGTCCTGTCAATATGCTCAAAGCCAGTATCATAGCATTTGACCTTGGGCGGTTTTGCAGCTGAATGGGCAATCATTCAGCAACTTTTAATAGGATAGGATGCCTGATAGGATAACTACACAGCAGAGTGAAGAACTTCAAGTGCCAAAGGCAGTTACTATCTAGTTTGTGATATCAAAACCCATTCAATCCAAAGGGGTAAAATGTCCATTGTGAAGATTACACAGAATCTGTACAGAAGACAGGAGCTAAATTTCTCGAGTGACCTACCAGAATAAATGATTCATTTTATTTTGTTACGGTTGTAAATATACACAGCAGCACTTACATGTCACAGTTCCTCCATGTACTGTTCAGGGATGCTTATCACATCATTTAGTCAAGCTAAACAGCTCAGGGGAGATTTTTGGTTTAGGTTTAAAGATTATATCAGGACAATCGTTTCCAGAGTTCATCCAATTACAATGGTTCTAGAAAGCCTGGAATCCATGAGAATTTGAGCTTCTGTTATGTAGTTTCCCCCCTTTTGAGTAAGATTCTATAGATTATTTTTTTCTCAAAATGTCTGGAAATGGTAGCCAGGCACCGTGAAATTCTTCTGGTTCATAGCAATGGAGGGAGTTGTTCTTGGAAGCAATTAATCACACATTCTATTTCCTCCTCCTATTTCTGCCATGCTGTTGCTCCATGCAACTGCTGTGCCTTGGAGGGCCACTTGCAGGTGTTTAAGATCGCAGGCACTATGCAATCAACTAAGAGGTGGGACAGAAGCAGTAAACACCTGATGAGGTCAATCACCTGGGATATCCCCTGAAGCCATGACCCTGAAACTCCAAAACCAGAATAAATGTTGATGCAATCTATGATTTGTGTAAAAGTAAGAAAATTGAAAGTAAAATATTCACCAATTGTACATTTTCTTGGTGGTGCTGTTATTGGTCAGCAAGTCATTTCTGACTCATAGCAACCCTGTGTACAACAGACTGAAGCAATGCCAGGCTCTGTCCTATCCTCACCAGCTTTGCTGTTTGAACCCATTGTTACAGCCACTATGGCAATCCATCTCATTGAGGGCTTTCCTCTTTGTCACGGATCCTCTACTTTTAGCAAACCTGATGTCCTTCCTCCTCCAGGGACAAGTCCCTATTGATAAACACGTTGAAAGCATGTGATACGAAGTCTTGCCATCCTGGCTTTTAAGGAGTGTCCGGGCAGTCCACAGGACTTTCAATACTCTTCACCAACACTCTCATCCAAAGGCATCATGTGTTCTTTGGTCTCTCTCTCTCTCTCTCTCTCTCTCTCTCTCTCTCTCTCTCTCTCTCTCTCTCTCTCTCTCTCTCTCTCTCTCTCTTCACATGCTTCCGCCTGCTACCGCTTTATTTCACACACAGACAGGCTGTGAACGCATAGGAGATGGGCTCCAGCGGCTCGGGCTCCTTCAATAGCCATCTTACATTAGATTTTGTTCCCCAGAACACAATTCCCCAAGTCTTAACCGCTGTCACTGGGAAGGTGACTTTGTTTGTGAAGGAAGTCTTTGATGATGTTGTCTGTTTACAGATCATACTGGGTAGAATAGGCTGGGACCTAAAGCCATCTGGTGGTGAAGATGATAAACACAGGCCGGGATAAGACAGCCTAGTGAGGAAGCAAGCCAAGCTAGAAGCTTGGAGAGCTAAGAGAGGTTCTTCCTCTAGAGATTTGGGAAGGAGGAAGCACAATTCAGCCAATACATTCACTTAGACTTCTAGCCTCATGAACTGTGAGACAATACATTTCTGTTCTAATAAGCTACTCAGTTTGTGGTGCGGCAGCCCTAGAAAACTATTACACCACCTGATTTCAAATAGCCACCCCAATCAAGTAATTGTTCATTGTCGTTTTTTGCATATTCTGTTTAGAAGGTAAGCTCACTGAAGAGAGAATCCTTAACTGCATTGTTCATCGCTGTTCTTCCAGCACCTAGAATTGTGTTTGGTGTAAAATCGTAAATACTTGGTAAGGGTTGGGAGCTCTGAAGGCATATTTTATTATGAGTTGGGCTGCTAACTGCAAGGTCTCCAGTTCAAACCCCTAGCCGCTCTAAGGGCGAAAAAAAGGCTTTCTATTTCCACAAATATTTCTATGTTCACAAAATAAAGATTCACCTTCAAGAAGACAGGGATGTTTTTTCAACTCTTCTCAAATATCTGCTCACTTTAGCAATTGAGCTGAATGTTCAGAAAGGCAAAACCTCAGATTTCCTGAAGCCCTAACAATTTCTAAAGCTTCAAATACTATCCATAGAATCCTTTATAGTGAAGCAGAGTTTAATAACCATAATACTTTGAAAAGAGCTGCCCCTCAAAGAATAGATCCCCATTGCCGTCCAATCAATTCGGACTCGGCAATCCCCTATGTTGGACAGTAGAACGGCTCTTCATTGGGTTTTCAAGGCTGTGGCATTTTGGAAACAGAGTGTCAGGCCTTTCTTCCTAAGCACTCCTGGATAGATTTGAATCACCAATGTTTGAATGAGAAGCCAAGCACTTACTGATTTGGACTACCCAGGGACTCCCAAATAACAATAAAAGTGAGTAGAATTAAAGAATCGAAAATATCAAATGCAGGTGAGCATATGGGTCAACTGGAATTCCTTGGCCTTGCCTGTGGGAATTGAGCATCAACCAGCTCAAGCATAAGAACAATTGTGAGGATGACACAGGACCAAGCAGTTCTGCTACACACAGTCAAGATGAGTCGAAACCAACTCGTGGCACCTAACAATACCATCCACTTTGGAAAACTATTTGGCAGCTAAAGATCCAAGTATATACACTCTTTTACTGCCATCAAAGCGATTCTGACTCATAGCTTAGAATTGCCCTTGTAGGTTTCTGAGACCCTGACTCTTTATGGAAGTAGAAAGCTCATCGTTCTCCTGCGGAGCAGCTGGTGTTTTCAAACTGCTGGCCTTATGGTTTGTAGCCCAATGCATAACCTACTATGCTACCAGGGATCCTATATCATAGACTAGAGCTCTCTCTCTCTCTCTAGTATTGGTTCTCAGAGCTACCCACTCTATGACCCAATAATTCTATACTTGGATATTACACCCAGCAAAAATAAGTGATTATACACAAGAATGTTCACACCATGGCTAGTCATAATAGCCATATGCTGGAAGCACCCAAGTTCATCAACTATAGAATAGATCAGTAATTTGTAGAAGACTAGGTGGGGTTAAAAAAACAGTCTTTTGAAAATGAGTTGATTCCAGGAACCCAAGTGGAAGGCGAATTTTGAGAATGATGAGGGCAACGAATGTATAAGGGCGCTTTACTCAATTGATGTATGCATGGATTGTGATAACAGTTGTATGGGCCCCAATAAAATGATTTATGTAAAAAACAGTCTTTTGCTACATGCAACAATATTGACCAATCTTACACATGGAAGGTTGAACAGGAGGAGTCAAACACAAAAGAGAACATACTATGCTTTTTTTAGGAGACTAAAATAGAAAAACTAATAATCGTGATAGAGAACCAAAGAGTGGTTATTCCTGGGTGGTGTTGACTGGGAAGGGGATGAGGGAGACGTAGGGTGCTGCTGTATTGTGTGTCTTGGTCTGGGTAAAAAAGACTTCGAGTGTACATAGGTGAAAATACATTGAGTCGAACCTTTTCAACTTTTGCAATTAGCTATATAAGTGAGATCTCAGTTAAAAAGAGAGTGAAAACAAAGAACATAGTAGGAAAGCGTAACAGCAACATTTTTTTCTTTTTTAAAAACTCATTTTATTGGGGGCTCGTACATCTCTTATCACAATCCATACATCCATTCAATGTGCCAAGCTCATTTGTGCATTTGTTGCCATCATCATTTTCAAAATATTTGCTTTCTACTTGAGCCCTTGGTATCAGCTCCTCTTTTTTCCCTCCCTGCCCCACCCTCCCTCTATCACAAACCCTTGATGATTTATAAATTATCATTATTTTTTCATGTCTTACACTGCCCAATGCCTCCCTTCACCCACTTTTCTGTTAGCAACAGTTCCAAAGTCAGCAATTTTCTCCTTCCAAATCCCCTCTCCCTCAACTGCTCTAGAACTTTCCATTCACCACACCCCATTCAGCAGATCATTTTTACATTCTTCTCTTCCTCCTTCCCATCTTAATCCCATGCTTGATTGGGATTTTTGCCAAATCCTACAAGGTCTATCTCCAAATTTCTATTATTCTTCAAAATCTGTATCAAGAAAGATTTCAAATGGGATAACACAGATAGGACTCACCTTTGAGGTTGGAGAGACAGAGCCTTAGCATTCAAAATTCTCTTTGTCAGACAGTGAGGGGGCAAAACATGGCGCATGTTCCATCATCAGTATAGTTTATTCTCTCATATATCACCAGCTTATGAAGTTAGCCTTTCTATGGAAAAGATACCATTGAGTAGTTCTTTCGTTTTAACGACCACAAGTACTGATATAAATTCACGATCCTCACAAACTCCCGAGAAAGGCAGGCCTGTCAACTCCAGAAAAGAGTCACAGTCTCAGAAAGACACACAGGGTCAGTTCTAAGTCTGACCTTAGGATTGCTATGAGTCAGCATCGACTGGATGCAGTGAGTTTGGGTTTGGATTGGGGTTTGGGTTTATACTCACAAGCATTGCTAGGTTTGAGCCCATTGTTGCAACTACTGTGTCAGTCCATCTTGTTGAGTGTCTTCTTTATCACTGCCTCGGCTTCGCCAAGCATCATGATCTTTCCCAGGGAGTGGTCCCTTCTGATAACACATCCGCCTGCTCTTACAGGGAAACAGCAGTAAACTTTCGTTTTTCTTGCTCTTTTTAGCCTATCTCTTGTGACACAGTGGTTACATGTTGAGCTGTTAATCCCAAGGTCATTAATTCAAAACTTCCAACTACTCCACTGGCGAAAGATGAGGCTTTCTCCGCCCATAAAGAGTTACAGTCTCAGAAACCCACCAAAGCAGTTCTACCTTGTCTTGTAGGGCCATTAAGAGTCAGAATTGGTGCGATGGCAGTTTTGTTTATTTTTTTTAATCAGCCTATACCTGTTCCCAGTATTCTGAGCAGCATGGTTTTTTGTTGAAGATTACAAAGGTCAAGAAGGCAAGGAGCATGGCATCTGGAGAATGACAGAAGAGTCGATTTGCAATTGCCTAAAATATGAATATTGGCAGTGCATCTCGACATTGAAAAGTTCTAGGCAGGGACACCGAGCACAGGGGAATCAATAACACTTTCCTGGTGTCATTCCACCATGCTCAATTTATAATATTGAAATTGATAATATTTAACTTTTTCCCCCCTCCTCCGCCTGAGGTATGAGGATATCCGCAGTTCTGCAGATACATTTTCAACTCTTAATGAAGACTTCTTCCCTTTGAAACAGGTCCATAGGGACTTTCGTTTTCAGCAATGTGGTATAAACCAATTCCCTTTGGGTCAATTGCAACGCATAGCAGCCCTGTAGAGGGTATTGGAGACTGGAAATCTTTACAGCAGCAGACAGACTCCATTTTCTCCCAGGAAGTGCCTGCTGGGTTTAAGCCACCAGCCTTGTGGTTAGCAGCTCAACCTCCTGCTGGCAAAGGAGCACGGAGAAAATTCTCCCCTGGCATGAAAATACTTAGCATAATGAATACAGCGTTTTAATGTTTTTAATGTATAGTCGAGCTAGCCTTCATATGGACAGAGTAGAGTAGCACTATTACCTCTCTTAATTGCTGCTTCATTTATTTACTGCTATAAATACCCATTAAGCCAAAGCTAAGTGGCTTAAACAACACTGTACATCATCTCACCGGTTCTGTGGGTCAGGAGTCTGGGCTCAGCTTAGCTGTATCGTCTAGTTTAGGGTTTCTCGCAAGGCAGCGGTCATGGTGGCAACTGGGGCAGCAGTCACTTAGGCCATTAGTCTTGGAAGAAAAAAACAATCTTCCTTAGGAACTCTTCACATCTCGCCAGGGGAAATGAACAGCAAAATGTGAGCTTGGCCCCCCTTAAAAATTCACATGCAGGAAAGTCTCCAAATCCTGTTCACAAAGTTCCTTGATAAATGGTCTTCAATTTAAATAAAGAATATAATTGACAAGAAGAATTTTTAAAAAGTGTTAGAGTAAAACGAGGTATCCGAAATTTTATTCTCTCTTATTAAACTTCCAATGGATAACTTTGACAAGAAGGCTTTGAGAGCATAAGTTCTTGTAGTAGTGAGTGTAGGAAAGCTAGAGGTTCAAGGAAACGCTCATTGCCAATGTTACTGTACACCAGAGGGTCGCACATTATCTCTGTAAAGGCATACTTTTAACGCCTCCCCTTGTTCTATTACAAACACCGATATATTTACAGCACATACAAATTTATTTGTAGAAATACCATCTGCCAAACCTGTATGAAGAGGCTTCAGAAGGTTCGTTTAAAAATTCCATTATCAAAATGGATTACTGCAGAGTTTAAAATTTAACACCTTATCATTTAATCTCCCTTTGGACCCATTTTAAATTTGTTCTACTTTTTAATATTTTCTGCTTTCTTTTCGATTGAGATGTTTCTCTGTTTTACTTTGTTATTGTTGTTGGGGGTTGGTGTATTTTTATGACTATGAAGTCGAGGACGGTAACTGGATTAATAGTTTCTTGGGTTAGGGCAGAGGAGGTTGGGGATAAAGGGGAGCGACTAACAATAGGTACAAGAAAGAATAAAATATTCTAAATTTGATTGTGGAGATGATTATACACTCTTAATATGATTGAACTATTGAATTGTATATGTGAATTATACGTCAATAAAACTTAAAAATACATCTAATTTAAAAAACCATTATCTTTAAACCATTTTTCTATTAACTTTTTCAAGTCCTCATATACATGGTCACAAATATAGACCCTTTTGCCTACACATAGATGTTCATCTTGCCTATTTATGTATCTATTTGGAGATTAATATTTGTTATTTCTGATAATGCAGGATTGTGTACTATTATTTATCTTGGCTATTTGAAATGCTTGTACTCCATTCCATCTTCCTTTTCTTTAATGATAGTGTGCTGATCACCCCCTTATTGTAAATTACCTTTTCCTTCACCTGAATTAATATTTATTATCTGTTTAGTGACTTTCCCCTGCTCTCTACTACAATCACTGGTAGCCATTACTTTTTTGAAAGAAACATTTTTTGGACTTTTTACCATGGTAGCTCAAAACTCGCTGTCATGGAGTCAATGCTGACTCACAGCGACCCCTGTGGGTTTCCAAGACTGTAACTGTTTATGGGAATAGAAAGCCCAGTCTTTCTCCTGCGGAGCTGCTGGTAGTTTTGAACTGCTGACCATGGGGATAACAGCCCAATGCATGACCACTACACCACCAGGGCTCCATTGTTATGGTATAGTTATGCAATAGTTGTCCTTTCTCTCATTGACTTATCTCACTCCATATCATGTCCCCCAGGTCCATCCTCCTTATGAAGTGTTTCCACAGTCCTTCATTATTCTTTAATGTTGCATAATTATTCAATTGCATAATAAGTATATCGATCAACTTACATTGTTTTCATCTCCTTGAACATGGGTGTACATATATTTATTCCTGTTTCACTCTTCTTTTTTCCAGCTCTAATGTAGCTACTAGTGGGATTATGGCATCAAATTGTATTTCTATTTCCAATTTAAGGAAGCACCATACCAACTTGTTACCATCTCTTTGCTAATGTGAATAATGCTACAATGGACATAGGTGTGTGTATGTACAATGGACATATATATGTTCTTGTTTCAGCTCTTCTATATTTCTTTTCTTCAGCTCCTATTTCTTTAGGACACAGACCTACTGAGGGATTGTGGGATCAAATTGTATTTGTTTACAACTTAAGAAAGCATCTTCCCCTTTTCCTACAGTGGCTACAACATACTGCAATTCCACCAGCAGCGCATGACAGTTGCAAAATTCCCACCCCTTCACCAGCATGTGGTGTTTTCTCTCTTATTGAACTTTGCTGTTATTATTGCTGGAGTGAGATGATAGCTCGTTGCTATTTTGATTCACTGCTCTCCGATGGGTAATGATCAGGAGCTTTCTTCATGTGTTTCTTGGCCGACTGAAGGTCTTGTTTAATGGAGTTCTTTTTCATGTTCTCTGCTCATTTTTTTAATTGGGGTTTTTATCTTTTTGTTGTCCAGGATTTAACATTTTCTGTACATTTTTTGATAAGTTCCTTATTGGATTTGTCATTGCCACCCCCTCCTTTCAAGCCCCCAGCCCCCATCTGTGAGTTCCTTTTTACCCTTTTGGAAAAAGTCCTTTGAAGAACATAAGTATTAAAGGTTTAAATGCTTTCTATGCATGCTGCTTATGCATTTTTGGCAATTTATGCACGTTTTTTTCTATGTCTGATAGTCTATTTATACGACAAACTAGCTGTTTGTGTTTTTCCTTTGATCTTTATAGTTTTAGGTTTTACCTTTAGGTCTTTGATAAGGTCAGTGATTGGTTTTTCCACCTCGTTAAAGAATATTGATAGTATTAGATCAGGATTGCATTATACACACTGGTAAGTCTTCCTATTAATAAGCACGGTATGTTCTTCCATTTAAGTAGGTCTCTTTTAGTTTCTTGTCGTAGTGTTTCATTGTTTTCTTTGTATAAATCTTTTGCATATCTGGTTAGATTTATTCTTAAGTCTTTTTCGAAAATCTTTTTAGTAGTCATTATAAATGGCAGTGTGTTTCTTCTTTCCTTTTCAGAGTTCTCTTTGTTGGTGTGAAGCAGTATTCCCCAAAGTAGGTGACACAACTCCCTGGAGAGCTGTGGAAGGACGCAGGGGGGCTGCAAAGGCAGATACCTAAACTTTATCCTGGAGTATGGGCTGCAGTACTAACGGTTTTCATTGTCGGGCAGAGGGGGGAATTGATTTTTTTTTCCTGAAAAAGGGCTTGTTGTTGTCAGGTGCCATTGAGTTGGTAGTGGGGGATAGTAGATAGGTTTGGGAACCTATGGTAAAAGAATCTGAATGAATGTTTAATGCTGAGTGTGTGCCCTGCCACTTTGCTGAATCATTCAAGTAGTTTCAGGATTTTTCTTGCTCAGTCTCTGGGATTTTCTATATATGTAAGTATTTCATCTGTACATAGATTCTTTTACTTCTTCCTTACCAATTTTGATGACTTTTATTTCATTTTCATGCCTTACTACTCTAGCTAGGATTTTCAATTCAATTTTGAATGGAAGTGGTGATGCAAGGCACCTTTGTCTGGTTCTTATTTTCAAGGGAAGTGCTTTCAGTTTCCTTCCCTTGAGAATAAGATTTTGAGTTTGCTTATTCTTTTTCAGTAGGTGCATTATAAATTGATCTTTGACCAGTATTTTGTTGTTATTTTGTTGCTTTGTTTTGTACTTTCTTATTTTGTGTGCATATTGTTATCTCTGCAGGTTTATCTAGATAAGATAACCGGGATAAACAACCCAGAAGAGAAAACAACAGGACCGGTGGTTCCAGGGGGACATGGGAGAGGGAGAAAGGTAGGGGAAAGGAAGTGGGTGTTAACAACCCCAGGGACAAGGGAACAACAAGTGATCTAAAATCGATGGGGAGGATAGTGTAGGAGGCCTGGTAGGGCTTGATCAAGGGCAATATTACCGAGAGGAATTACTGAAACCCAAATGAAGGCTGAGTATGATAGTGGGACAAAAGGAAACTAAAAGGAAATAGAGGAAAGAGCTAGGAGGCAAAGGGAATTTATACAGATCTAAATACATGCATGTACATATGTAAAATATTTATATATGATGATGGGGAAATAGATCTATGTGCATATATTTATAGGTTTAGTATTAAGGTAGCAGATGGACATTGGGCCTCCACTCAAGTACTCCCTCAATGCAAGAATACTTTGTTCAATTAAACTGGCATTCCATGATGCTCACCTTCCCGACAGGATCGTTGAAGACAAAGCGGGTACATAAGCAAATGTGGTGAAGAAAGCTGATGGAGAAAAGCTGCTGTGATTTTCCAGATGGATCAACAAATGCGAAAGACTAGACTTGGAAAAAGCTCTTACAAACCGAGGCAAATTCCAGGTGACATTCTGGAGTCTGAAGAGAAAGATGATGAAGGAAAGCAGCCATCATAGCCTTGGGCTTTGCAGGAATTCCACCTAAATGAAGATTAATTCTCCCGAAATAAGATGAACTGTGTCTGGTTTGGGAAAAAGAAAGAAAGAAAGAAAGAAAGAAAGAAAGAAAGAAAGAAAGAAAGAAAGAAAGAAAGAAAGAAAGAAAGAAAGAAAGCTGATGGTGTCCGGCTATCAAAAGATATAGCGTCTGGGGTCTTAAAGTCTTGAAGGTAAACAAGTGGCCATCTAGCTCAGAAGCAACAAAGCCCACATGGAAGAAACACACCAGCCTGTGCATCATCAGAACAAAAAATCTTACCATAGTGAATGAGGGGGGAAGCGGAGTGGAGACCTAAAACCCATCTGTAGGCAACTGGACATCCCCTTACAGAAGGGTCGCCAGGAGGAGACGTGCCAGTCCGGGTGCAGTGTAGCACCGATGAAACATACAACTTTCCTCTAGTTCTTTAATGCTTCCTCCCCCCACTTTCATGATCCCAATTCTACCTTATAAATCCAGCTAGACCAGAGGATGTACACTGGTACAGATAAGAGCTGGAAACACAGGGAATTGAGGACTGATAAACTCCTCAGGACAAATAATGAGAGTAGAGATACCAGGAGGGGAAGAGGAAGGTAGGGGAGAAAGGGGAACTTTAGGAAAAGTAAGAGCAAGTGAGGCAAATTAGAGGCAATTTCTATAATGTAGGTTCTATATCTTCACTTTGAGTAGGTTTGAATGGTACATTTTATTTTATTTTGGACTTATTCTTAAGATAGCATTATGGACTTGATATTTTGCTATCAACCTGGCAGTTTGCTGTACTCTAGTTGCTTGAGTATTTCTATGAAGCTATGTCATAATTATTTCAAATACCAGCATGGTCACCAATGGTTTTAACTGAGCTTCCAGAGTAAGACACACTAGGAAGAAAAGCCTGGCAATCTACTTCCAAACATTAACCGAGGAAAATCCTATGGATCTCAACAGAGTATTGTTCAATATAATGCTGGAAAACGAGCCCTGTAGGTTTAAAAGACTCAACCCCAAATTCCCTGCCATCAAGTCGATTCTGATTAATAGCAACTCTAAGGACAGGGTAGAATTTTGCCCTTATGGGTTTGCAAGATTGTAACTTTTTTTTCCTCCCATACAACACAAAAGGCTTTAGTTTTCCAAATGCTTCAGGGACCCAGTGAGTGGGAAGCTCATTTTAATATGATATCATCTTGGGCTTCTGCCAGTGGTGAAGCGCTTCAGTTCAGCCTGCTTCTACCTCTTATAACTGTAGCGCTTGGCTCCCCAGCCCATGTACCACAGAGCAACTGTTGATTTTGAACTGCCTATCTGGCAGTTAGCAGCCCAACCCATAACCACTAGGCCACCAGAACTCCTCCAGGTTGGAAGACATTCAAATAAAATAGTAGCTGAAACACCAAAGTGGAGCATACCAAAGAATGAGAGGACGGCTGCGGCAAGATATTTGGTTCGGTTGCACATGGGAGCCAACGCCACAGGCAATTAACAATTATTTTGGTATTTGTTATTATGCTATTATGGTATTTATTATGATGCTGAAGTTTTTCCAGAAACATTAAAACAATAACTTTTAAAGATTTAGAGAATGTAAAAAAATGCCCCATACATTATTTTTCTTCCCATTAGAGATTATCTAGTCCACTCATTCTCAGGCTGCACAGCGGAGTAACCTGAAAACTCCCCAAATACACTGCCATCAAGTCATTTCTGATTCATAGCGACACTATACAACAGGAAAGAACGGCTCCTGTGTATTTCAGAGACTGGAAATCTTCATGGGAGTAAAACAGCTCATTTTTCTTCCAAGGAGCCACTGGTGGTTTTTGAACTGCTGGCCCTGTGATTAGCAGCCCAATGTGTAAGGAGCTTTTAAAAATACTGATGTTTAGGTCTCATCCAGAGATTCTGATTTCATTGGTCTTGGATTCAGATGGGGCATTGGGAATTTTAAAAGCTCTCTAGTGTCCACATGTGCAGACAAGGGTGGCAACTACAGCTCTAGTGCAATTAACAAGGTGGCTTCAAAAAGTTTGTGAAATTTTCTACATATAGCCAGGTGTATTTCAACAAAAATACATTTGGGTGTTTGGGGCTTCTTTCTTTCTTAATACCATGGCGCTGAGACGAGCCATTCAGGGTGCATTGTAGCAACGATGAAACATACAACTTTCCTCTAGTTCCTAAATGCTTCCTCCTCCCCACTATCATGATCTCAATTCTACTTTGCAAATGCGGCTAGACCAGAGGATGTACACTGGTACAGATAGGAAATGGAAACAAAAGGATTTTGATACTTTCAGGACCAGTGCTGAGAGTGGGGATACTGGAGGGTGGAGGGAGGGTGGGGTGGAACGGGGAACCTAATACAAAGGATCGGTGACCAGATTTTAACATTAGTAAAGCGGGACACCATTGATAAAACTCATATCCTGGTGAAATAGCCACATGGCAGCCGAAAACTGTATACCTTAGCTTGTCGTGCATTCTTTCCAAAAACTCAGGACTTTTTAAAAATGCCGTGGGAGGCGGAAAAAAATGTTAAAAATCGGGACTGTCCGGCCAAAAGCGGGACGTCTGGTCACCTATAACCTCCTCCCTGGGGGACGGACAACAGAAAAGTGGGTGAAGGGAGACGTCGGACGGTGTACGATATGACACAATAATAATCATTTATAAATTATCAAGGGTTCATGAGGGAGAAGGGCAGGGAGGGAGGGGGAAAATGAGGGTACTAAGGGCTCAAGTAGAAAGCAAATAGTTTGAGAATGATGAGGGCAATAAATGTACAAATGTGCTTGAAGAATAAAAGAAAATGATGATGGCAACATATGTACAAAATATGCTTGATACAATTGATGGATTGTTGTAAGAGCTGTAAGAACCGTCAAAAATGATCTCAAAAAATACCGTGACGCCTATTTTACATTTTTTAATGCAAGATATGGAGAAAATAATCTAATTTTTAATGATGGACGTGGATGTGGATGTCTCATAATATGGTTAGCCGAACGAAAGAACTTCTTGGGGCGATGGTACACGCTGACCTTCATCGAGATGGGGTATTGAGTTCAGTATGAGTGATTTCACAATGTGTGAAGTACATTCCAGTAACAAAGCACACATATAGGTAACTAAACTACATCTGGCAAACTATGGCGGGGTGGAGGAGGCACCGCCGACGGCGATTGCAGCTGACCCCTCCCACGCCATCAGGGGCTTCAGAACAGCAACTCCGAGAGCCGCGCCGTGAGAAGGAAGCGCCGGCCGCAGGGCGGGCCAAAGCCTGAGAAATCGAAAGCGGACCAATCATAGGAGAGCTGAGATGGGAAGTCCCGCCTACACAGAAAGCACGGCATGAGTCACTACACTGCGTCCTCGCGCCGACTTCCGGTAGGCGGAGGGCTGGCCAAGTACCTCCGCCGGAAGAGTGCGGAGGGAAACCAGGCCGCCGCCAGCAAACACCCGGCGGCCGCTGGGTTCCTGCGCGGATGCCGAGCTTCTAGGTGCAACCCCGGTGGGGGTACTTTCGGATCGCAGGGAGACGCCGGCTTTCGGCTTCGCACAGCTGCGGCCTCCAACGCCGCCATGATTCCGGTGTCGCTGCTGCTGGTGGTGGTGGGCGGCTGGACTGCCGTCTACCTGGCCGACTTGGTGCTGAAGGTGAGGGCCTTGGGCTGCAGACCCAAGCCCGCGCGGCTCAGGCTCGGCGAACAAACCCCTGGTGCCCCCAGGTCTTCTTTTCAGCTGCCCCGGGTCTCGGCCTGGAAGCCACGTGGCCTTGCACACGTGCGGCCTACGGTGCAGTGTCCCGGCCCGGTGGAGTCACTAAAGCAAGGTCCGCGGGGAGAGGGGTGTGTGGTGGCCAGCGCGGCTGTGGCTGCCGCCCTCCTGAATCGGGGCTCTGCCTGGGGTCGCCAATGGCGGACTAGGGGCTCTGGCAGATGTATGGAGGAAAATACAGCATCTGCTTAGAACAGGGCTTCTTTTTCTTCCTTGTCTCTAAGGTCACTACCCTGTAAAGATCGGTATTGGAATGAATCTGAATCAAGTGATTTTGAGCGGTAGTTTCAAACTTGATGGTCTGACCTGGTTCAAATGTGTGTTCTGATTCAGCCAGCCAGGGGCGGGGCCCCGAATCCCGCATTGCTAGCTCTAGGACCATACTTTAAAAGAACGGCCAACCCCAAACCAAACTCAATTGCCTTCAAGTTGATTCCGAGTCCTCGTGGCCCTATCGGACGAGGTAGAACTGTTCGCGAGGGGTTCCAATACTGTAAATCATTGGGGGAGCCAGCTGCCTCCTCTTTCAGCCGTCGATAGCTAGTGGGTTGGAGCCGCCGACTTTGTGGTTGGTAGCTCAGTGCATAGCCCGCTACCAAGGATTAGAGAACTAGTTTCCAAATGCTTGTACTCTAATCTTTGCCCCCTGTATCACCTTAACATCTCTTTTTCTACCCGCCACACCCTCCACTGGAAGGGCAGCAAATCCAAGCACATACATCTAGCAGCCTATTGGAATTGAATGGGAGTGGAGGCGGGGCCAGGAACCACTGTAAACTCCAAACTCACTGCCAGTGAGTCAGTGTCAGCTCCTAGAGACACCACAGGACTGAGAACTGCCCCTGTGGGTTTCTGAGACTCTTTATGGAAGTAGGAAGGCGGCTAGTCTTTCTGCTGCAGAGCGGAATGGTAGTTTTGAACGGCTGGCCTTGCGGTTAGCAGCCCAGCGCGTAAAGAGGACTAAACGAATCATGACTTCTCAAATATTGAAGAAACATTCCAGTTGTGAATAGTAAAATCTTAATGTTGTGAAAACCTTTTTAATGGACTACTATCATTTGGCATTGTTTGGGATTTAAGAGTCAAGTCAAATGAGGCTTTGTATAGTTTTCTTGCCTTCCTTTCTTGGGAAGCAGAGAAGATGATACAGTGTATTTAAAGCAAGGGCTTGGCTCTTCTTCTTGGTAGCCAATAGGCTCTTTGGGTCAATTACTCGACATGCCTCAGTTTGCTTATCTTTAAAGTGGGGGTAATAATAGTAAAGATCAGATTATAGAGAGGATTACATTAATTCATTTTATCTACATACCACCTCTCTGTTCAGCTTGAGAACCAGCAGTGGAAGCTTATTAGAAATGCAGAATCTCTGGCCTTGCCCCTGAGCTATAGCACCAGAAGCTACCCATTTCCCCAGGTGAGCGTTGGTGTTTGAGATACACTGGTGTGAAGTACTTGGCATAGAGCTTAGAGCTCATAAGCAGTCCAAGCCAGTGCTGCTTTAAATAATGATTTTGTTGCTCCTGGTTTTTAAAAAGCTACGTGATGTCTTCTTGCATATGGGGGAAAGTCCAAAATAAAAAGATTTTAGAAACCACTGTAATCTCTGGTCAGATGTGTGAGATGATCAGGATGTCCATTTAATTTCATTGACAGCCCCTGCTCTCTAAGAGAACAATATTCTTTGAGCAAAACACCTGCTACTCAAAATGAAAAGGCCTGGATTTTCAGAGCCGACACTTTCATCTTTGTTCCTGTCGGCTTTCCTCTGTAGACATCTGTTGAAGGGGTGTGCAACTCTTTTTTTTTTGAACTGCCAGAAAACAAGGAGAATTTTAACACTTCCCCCAGAAACCTCGAAACAGAGACCTTACAGTACAGCTTCAGAGGCAAATGAAGACCTATATTCAAACTCAGGTTATTTTTCATAACTGGGATAGAGCTGAAGTATCCTAGGGAGAGAGAAGTTTCGTAGGTGGATGGGCATGAGCAAGACAATACTTACTATGCTTCCTCTTACTGTGGAAAACGGGGGGTCGGTATCAGGTATATAGCAACCGGGAATTAGTCAAACTTCACGGAAGAGAAAACGCTTGTTAGAGTTGCAAAGATGCTGGTATTCACCGACCCTTCCTCCCAACCGGAGAGACCGGAAGTCACTAAGACCAACAGCTGTAGATAAGTGTCGGACCTTTACATGATTAAAAGCAGCCTGTCTTTTTAGTGTTGTTGCTCTGAGGCCGAGAGAATGCCCTGGTTTCAGCTAACCTGACCTTACCCTGCATTGGTTGGGGTCTGTTAAAATGATCACACCAGACCCCTTTTCTGTGGTGGCAAGACTTCAAAACTTGTGCACTTAAAGCAGGACCAGTCTGAATGCAGACATGTTATACATGTGAAGTTCATGCCAATTTCAAAGACTTTGTGCCCCAAAAGTAAAGTATCTCAATTCTCTTTATATTAATTACATGTTAAAAGTGATAAAAATTGGGGTTAAAGAAATGAATTGAAATTAATTTTACCTACTTCACACTTTTTTAAAAGCCATGGCTCCTAGGAAGTTCAAAGTTACATTGTGGCTCACAAGGATTCCTGGTGACACATTTGCTTAAAGTGCAGTAGTTACACAATTTCATGACAACTTGGTAAATAAGAATGAAGGGATGGAGTCTAGCCCGTCAGTTTGTCAATCAGGTCACAGCCTGGTGATAACGCCTTGTGGGCATAGCCTTCTCATGAGAATTCTGGGAACTTCTGGAGGTGGGACACACTCTCTCTTTTTCTCTCTCTCTGCTTGTCATTTCCTGTTGACAAGCCACATGGAGCCATGCTGATGGCAGCCAGATCCCTGAAGGAGTTGCCATGTGGAGACCCACATCAGGGCTGACGTTTCCACCACCACTGGAGCCAACACTGGCTGTGATCTTCCTGCATTCGGCATCAGTGCATGTGCTGCGTGAGTCTAAAGAGGAGTTTATGGACTAGTATCGAACATATGCGCTAACATCAGACTCATGGACTTGATCTGGACTGGACTGGGATGTTTTCTCAATGTACAATTGTGCTTTGATATAACACTTTCTCTGGATTCGTTGCTCTAGTCAACCCAGTCTAACACACGCAGCTAACCACCAGGCCAGAAGTTCAAACCCACTGGTCACTCTACAGGAGAGAGATGAGGCTGTCTGCTCCCAATCAAGATCTAAGAAACCCTATATAGGATTGCTATGAGTTGGAATCTACTTGATGGCAGTGATCTTGGAATCTACTTGATGGCAATGATCTTGGAATCTACTTGATGGCAATGATCTTGGTTTGGGTTTATGTGGTTTGACCTCTGTTTATGTTGGACAATGGTGTTTAAGCTGGAATTAGCAAACTTTCTAAGTAAAGGTCCAAATAGTAAGTAGTTTAGGCTTTGTGGATCAGGCAAGTTTTCTGTTGCATATTCTTAGACGGATGGTTGGTTGGTTTATACCATCCTTTAAAAGTATAAAGCCATTCTTAGCTCATGGACTAGACAGAAACGGACCACAGGCTAGATTTGGCCCATGGGCCATGGTTTGCGAGACACTATCCTCAGCAGACCCTTTAGTCTTGAGATCTTTTCATTAATATCCTGAAGAATGAACATAAAATGTTACACTTGTAAACATTTCAATAGATACCACTTCATGATTTTCTCACACATATTGTTCTTTAAAATTGCGTGATGTGGAACCTTTCTTTCTCTTTCAGTCATCTGTCTATTTTAAGCATTCTTATGAAGACTGGCTGGAAAACAACGGGTTGAGTATCTCTCCTTTCCACATCAGATGGCAAACTGCGGTTTTCAATCGTGCCTTCTACAGTTGGGGACGGAGAAAGGCAAGAATGCTTTACCAATGGTACCTATCGTCTCTTTTTGCTCTAAATAATCATGATAGTGACAATGGATTTTGTTGTTTTGGTTTCTTTTAACAGAGGTATCTACCGCAATCATTGTTCGGTCTACTGAGTTTGAAAAGTTGACAGTAAAAGACTTTGCCGGCTTTGTATGATAGGACTGTGTCATTGTACTTTTGCAAACATTTAAAAAATTTTAGGTATCATAATTACAGTGAGGGGGCTCACAGTACTCTCTAGGATACCCTAACACTGACCAATTCTGGGTTGGAGTTTCTAGCATTGGGGGAGGGAAGTTTTCCAAAATTCCTTTTTGTTAGAAATTTAATTCCAAATGGAATAGGTAAATACCAACAATCAAATCATCAAAACGTTACAGGGCAGCACAGCAACAAATCAAAGGAAACAAACTAGAAAGAAATACCAAAGATCAAAAAAATCAGTGAAATAGAAAATAAACAGAGTAGAGAAAATCAGCGAAGCCAAAAGTTATTTCTTCGGAAAGATGAATAAAATTGATAGACCCTTGCTATAACTGATCACGTAAGAAAGTAAACAACAGTAACCAGAACTCAAAAGTGAAAAATCGGTCTTTACTACAGATTCTACAGGCATTTAAAGCAAAATAAGATGATTGTGAACAATTCCATAAATTTGACATTTGAGATGAAATGGCTAAGTTCCTTGAAAACCACAACTTATTAAAATTTAGCAGATAACATGGTAAATGTTATGTCATACTTTGCCACGATTTTTTAAAAAGTTTTTGTAAGTTAGCAGAAGTAATAGCTTTTTCCCAACTACAGAGGGACAACTTTTTAGTTTTCGAAGGGTAGAAGACACTATTGTTGTATCTTTCTCTGTTGATATTTAAACTCATGTACCACAAAGTAAAACTAAAATAAAAATGCAAGAAATAGCATTGGTCGCTGAAAAAGGTGGCTGTCTGTGAGGTGGAACAAGCTTTTGGAACTCTATGGGAACAAGGTCACAAGGAAACTTTGTAGACGAGTGAGTGAAAGATAAAAGAGGAGACACTTCTTTTATTGTAAACAATCTTCAGTCTTTAATTAGAGAAATAGAAATTATTAGAATGATTTTAATAGACAAGTGAACCTGCTTCATGAAATATGTGAAGTTACGGTAGGAAAGACTTGAGATTTGTTGCCATTATTTTGAAACTATTAAATGTGGCTATTTGATAAATGTGGTCGTTCATAAAATGTGGGAAATTGCCCGTTTATGAGATTTTTTTTTCCTTTTTGACAGGTTCAATTTTGGAATGGTGTTTGGCGTAATTGCTATGTTTAGCTCTTTTTTCCTCCTTGGAAAAACATTGATACAAACTTTGGCACAAATGATGTCTGACTCTCCCTCTTATTCTTCCTCTTCCTCCTCCTCCTCCTCCTCCTCTTCCTCCTCCTCCTCCTCCTCCTCCTCCTCCTCACTGCACAACGAACAGGTGCTACAAGTTGTGGTAAGTACCTTCTGTTTTTTTTCTAAATATCCTTGTTGAAATATAGATGTATTTCCCTGTGTAGTATAACTACTATCCATAATATTGATGTGAAAATAAATTACCTTATTTTCCACAAAGGACAGGCCTGCAAATTTGAACATGTTTAAATAATGACATGAAGTGAAAGTGTGTGGGTGCGGCACACCTCCACATAGCCTGTGCATGTCTCATGACATTCCCAGAGTGACTCTTGTTCTCATTTCTCATATTTTGAGGCAATCCTATCATTCTTTTCATTTTTTAAAATCTCTGTGTAAAAATGATCTGAAAATTTTAAATTTGATCATAATTGTATAACAAAAGCATAAGCCTTAGTTTAGAAGTCATGGGTTGAGCTTGGTAGTCCTCCCAGTCATCAGAAAATAGTCAAAAGTGCATCTGTGTTTATTAATTTAAGATTGATAGTTGTGGTGTATTAGCAAATAGGCTTAAGTGAAACCATTAGGTTATGTGAGGTCTGTTTATTTCGTAGGAGCCCACGTGTATGCAGTGATTTGCTAACTATGAGGTCAGAAGTTCTGCTCTGCGGGAGAAAGACCAGGCTTTCTCCTCCCATAACCAGTTAGTTATAGTCTGGAGGGTAGAGGCAGCATCTGAACTAACTAACTGCACAACTCATTTTAAAAGTGATTTAGCCATGAGGGGTGTTCTAAAATTGATATGGTAAATATTGCACAATTCTCCTTGATATGATTGAACTATTGAATCGTCTGACATGTAAATTATGTGCCAATAAACCTTATTTTTTAAAAAACCGTTATAGTCACAGAAACCCACAAGGGGTCACTGTGAGTCAACATTGACTGATGGCAGAAAGTAGTGTCAGCTGAAGTCAGTAATACATTAAAACGCAGAGAGCACTTAAGTAAATACCACGTGGAGCAGCGAGGTGTTGTGTAGTTGAGGAAAACCTCATAATTTTAGTTACTTGTGAAAAAATATGGCCCCTGCCTCTCAGACTTTCAAATGATATGCTTTAACAAAAATCATAAATAAACATATAGCAAGGAATTCGTACAGTATTTAGTAGTAGAACAAATGGGTCACTATCGAGCCTCTTAACCTTTATGGATATGTGACTTAATGTGCATCTTGAGGTGTTAAAAGTGTTGCTATTCAAGGAGGTAAGAAACATGCTGATTTCAACTTTTTATAATTTTTTAAACATTTTTTTTGCTTAACTAAAAGTTAATTTTATTTTCACGTGTCACAATACAAACAAAAATCGTTTTGTTTTGCTTTTTGTCCACTACTCCACTCCAAAAACTATTCTCCTTTTGAGAGAAACGGGGAGCAGGTCTTCCATGTTGTGCTGTTAGAAAACATCCAGAGTCGCAGCACCAGCTCTCCGGGAGAAGGGGTACAAGTAAGAAAATTGATACAAGGAGGCTGTGCGTTGCCTTTATCTGTCTGGTCGCGTCATTCCTGGCCGAGTGGGCACCATCACAGGACGGGCTGGGGGCCGCATCATTGGGGGCCCAGGCATCATTGGCATGTGGCCCCCCATGGGTGGCCTCATTCCAGGAGTGGGTCCCACTGGCATCATCCCAGGAGGAGGAGGGCCCATCATTGGCATCATGGGGCCCCCCCCCTATGTGGGGAGCCAGCATCATCCCAGGGCGGGGAGGACCCGGGAGACTGGGGGGAGGCGGGATCATGGCCCCTGCTGGAGGAGGAGCAGAGAATGGAGAAGGAGGTATCTTTCCTTGTTGAAATGCAGCTGCTTTTAACGCCAAAAATTGTCTAACATTTGTTTTGTCAATCAGGCTCTGAGCCTGCTCTTCCATCCATTTCTGATAGTAGTCTCTCACATTCTCTGTGTGTTTCCTACCACTGCAGTGTGTCTTTCTCACAGATGGTGAGTCATGGGTGAGGTATGTATCGCAGTAGTCACAATAAAACTTAGGCATGTTGCTCGACCGACCGTTTGCTACTCCGTTCCACACCGCCCGGAAATGACCAATTTTTTAAACATTTTATTAGGGCCTCATACAACTCTTATCACAATCCATACATATACATACATCAATTATATAAAGCACGTCTGTACATTCTGTGCCCTCATCATTTTCAGAGCATTTGCTCTCAACTTAAGCCCTTTGTATCAGGTTTTTATAATATATTTTGAACATACCCCCAGCCAGTCCTATGGCTTTGGGGCTCGGCTGAAGGGGAGTCCCTCTGAGACATGGGGTACAGTGAATGGTGTGATCCTTTGCCTGGCCATGCCTACACAGTAGGGGATGCTGGACCCCTTTAGGTTTCTCGTATGGGCTCCAATACATTTCTTCCCTTTTGCTTAAAAGAAAAAATATATATGTGTGTGTTTGTTGTTGTTGCTGCTGTTGCACAGAACCCAATACACTCCCTGAGCTCCTATGAAACAAACCAGCTTCGCATAACCTTATAGTTTAACCTGCTCTTAAATCCTAGCAAAGGGCTCTTTCCGCTTCCTGTCCCTCACAACCTATCTAATATCTCTTTAATTCAAAGTACAGGACTTTTCCGAGTGACCTCTTAAGTGTTTTGATGCAAACTATAATGTGATAAATTGTATTCTTTGCATTACAGGCTCTTTATGTTGGTTCTCAGTGGGAAGCAATATTTATGTCTCCAGAGTTTGACAAAGGGCATTACCACTATTTTTTCTCTTTCCAGTGGCATATATATATATATATATATATATATATATTTATATATATATGACAACATGTTTGCCATTTCAACTTTTTTACATGTACAGTTCTGTAGCAGTAATTTTGTTCGTGTTATTCCATCATCGCTATCTATTTTTAGTTTTTTTCCCCATCACCCTTAACAGAAACTCAGTGCCCCCTAGCAATGCCGCTTTTCCCCTTTCCCCTGGCCCCCACTGGTAACCACTAAGGAACTTTGGTCTCAATAAATTTGCCTCTTTTAGATCATTCCAATAAACAGGATCATATCATTTTCCCTTTGTGTTTGGCTTAATTCCTTCAGCATACAGTCTTCAGGACTGGTACATGTGTACCAGTAATTTATTTGTTTGCATGGCTGAGTAATATTCTGTTTGTGTGTATACCACATACAAGGGGCATTAAAATGCACTTAAAAGATAATGGAATTTTTCCTGAGGTTTTTGAAGCTCTGTTGTCTTTTAGGAAGTAGAAAGTCTCATATTTCTCCCATGGAGTAGCCAGTGGTTTCAAACTACTGGCCTTAATGGTTAGCAGCTCAATTCATCACTACGATGCCACCAGGGGTCCTGTCCTGTTGTCTTTTTTTAAAAGAGGGGAAAAAAAGCACACCCTTATTGTAATTGAGTCCATCCTAACTCACTGATGGCAGGCATTACAGGGCAGAACTTCGACCCATAGCACTTTCTCAACCATAATATTTACCGAAACAAATTGCCAGGCCTTTCTTTCCTGGTGTTGTTGGTGGATTTGAACCGTCAAGCTCAAACTGTTTGTATGTTTACCACATCTTGTTTATTCATCCATTTGTTGTTAAATACTTGAGTTGTTTCCACTATTTGGCCAAAGTGAAAAGTACTGCAATGAACATCGGTATAAAATGCCTGTTTGTGTGTCCGCTTTCAATTCTATTGGGTATACACCTATGAGTGGAATTGCTAAGAAGAATTGCTAAGTGGAGTGCCAAGAAGAGCCATGGTGGCGTACTGGTTATTAGTTGGTCTGCTAACTGCAGGGTGAGCAGTTCGGAACCACAAGGAGCTCCATGAGAGAAAGGCACAACTTTCTACTCTCATAAAGAATTACCGTCTCAGAGACTCACAGAGGCAATTCAACCCTGCCCTATAGGGTTGCAATGAGTGGAAATTGACTCAATGGCAGTGAGTTTTTTGTTTATGGTAATGGCATCTTAATGTTTTCAAGAATAAATGTTTTCCACAATGACTATGGCATGTATAATCTCCCACCAATGAACGAGAGAATCCAATTTTCTCCCCTTCCTCGCTGACATCTGTTATTATCTGTCTGTTTTTTATTTTATCGTTTTCATAATGACTCATGATATTGAGCATCTTTTCACATGCTAGTTGGCCATTTATATGTCACCAGTGAAATGCTATTTCAAGTCTTTTGCCCATTGTTGTCCTTGAGTCATTGTCTTAGTCATCTAGTGCTGCTGTAACATAACTGCCATAAGTAGATGGCTTTAACAAATAGCAATTTATTCTCTTACAGTTTAGGGAATGGCCTTCTCTTTCTGTTGGATCTAGGGGAAGGTCCTTTTCTCCTTCCAGGATCTGTGGGACTGGCACCCTTCGGAGAAATCCGTGTGCCCTGGCATAAATCTTCCCCTGGGTCTGGGAGCTTCTCAGCTCAGGGACCCTAAATCTAAAGTTTGTGTCTCTTCCTGGCTCTTCTTTGTTAATGTTACTGAAATACCTCTTCTCTGCTCACTTCCCCCTCTGACTCTTGTAAGGTAAAAGATGTGACTGAGCAAGGATCGCACATCCCACCCTAATCCTCATTAATATCATTTATCATGCAGTCGTAACACAAAGGACAACTCGCTCCCCAAAGAGATCATAACTCTAGGCATTGAGGCTAGAATTTACAACGCCTAAATGTCTTGGATCATAAAATGGAAGACACCATAAAATAGTGGGAACCACGGCCTAGCTTAGTTTACATGAATTGGTGGAGGATACAATTCAATCTATGACCAATGTCTTTTTGTTAGTAAGCTATAGAAGTTCTGTATTATGGAGAGTGAATTCTTACCCAATATATGGTTTCCAAAATGGTTCTCCTACTCCGTAGGTTGTCTCTTTATTTTGTTGATCATGTAATTTGATACATGAAACTTTTAAATTTTGATGAAGTCCAAATTAGATAGTTTGTTTTTTTATTTGTCATGCCTTTGGTGCCATAGCTAAAAATCCATTCCCTAAACGAAGATCTTAAACATTTACTCTAAACTATACTCTCTCTCTCTCTCTTTTTTTATAAATCATTTTATTGGGGGCTCGTACAACTCTTACCACAATCCATCCATCCATCCATTATGTCAAGCACATTTGTACGTTTGTTGCCCTCAGCATTCTCAAAACAGTTGCTTTCCACTTGAGCCCTTGATATCAGCTCCTCATTTTTCCCCTCCCTCCCTGCTCCCCCTCCTTTATAAACCCTTGATAATTTATAAATTATTATTTTTTCCATCTCTTACACTCTCCATTGTCTACCTTCACTCACTTTTCTGTTGTCCGTCCCTCAGGGAGGGGTTATATGTAGATCATTGTGATCAGTTCCCCTGTGATCAGTTCCCCCTCTCTCCCACCACCTTCCCCTTCCCCTCCTGGTATCTCTATTCTCATTATGGGCCCTGAAGTTTTATCTGTCCTGTGTTTCTTGCTCTGATCTATACCACAGTACATCCTCTGGTCTAGCCGGATTTCTAGGGTACAATTAAGATCATGATAGTGTGGGGGAGAAAGCATTAAAGAACTCGAGGAAAGTTGTATGTTTCATCGGTGCTATGCTGCACCCTGACTGGCTCGACTCCTATACTGTCTTATAAGAGTTTTATGGTTTTAGCTCCTATGTTTGAGTTGTTGGTCCCTTTTGAATTACTTTTTATTTACAGTGTAAAGTATGGGCCCATAGTAATCTTTTTTCATGTAGAAATCCAGTTGTGCCAGTAGCAGTTGTTAAAGAGACCACTATTCTTTACTCCACTCAATGAATTTGATACGCTTATAAAAAATCAATTGGCCATAAATGCGTGGGTTTATTTTTGGAGTTTTAATTCTGTTTCATTGAATTGGGTCTATTCTTTTTTTAAATCATTTTATCGGGAGCTCATACAATTATTATCACAATCCATACATACATCCATTGTGTCAAGCACATTTGTATATTTGTTGCTGTCAGCATCCTCAAAACATTTGCTTTCTACTTGAGACCTTGGTATCAGCTCCTCATTTATTCCCCTCCCTCCCTGTTCCCCCTCCTTTATGAAACCTTGATAATTTATAAGTTATTATTATTTTGTCATATCTTACACTGTCCAACATCTCCCTTCACCCACTTTTCTGTTGTCCATCCCCCCCCAAGGAGGAGGTTATATGTAGATCCTTGTAATCAGATCCCCCTTTCCACCCCACCCTCCCTCTACCTCCTGGGTATAGCCACTCTCAGCACTGGTCCTGAGGGCTTCATCTGTCCTAGATTCCCTGTGTTTCCAGTTCCTATCTGTACCAGTGTACATCCCCTGGTCTAGTCAGATTTGTAAGGTAGAATTGGGATCATGATAGTGGGGGGTGGGAGGAAGCATTTAGGAACTGGAGGAAAGTTGTATGTTTCATCGTTACTACACTGCACCTTGACTGGCTTGTCTCCTCTCCACGACCATTCTGTAAGTGGATGTCCAGTTGCCTACAGATGGGCTTTGGATCCCCACTCTGCATTCCCCCTCATTCAAAATGATTTTAATTTTTTTTCTTTGTTGCCTGATACCTGATCCCTTCAAGACTCTGTGATCACACAGGCTGGTGTGCTTCTTCCATGTGGGCTTTGTTATTTCTTAGCTAGATGACCGCTTGTTTATCTTCAAACCTTAAAGACCCCAGACACTATATCTTTTGATAGCTGGGCACCATCAGCTGCTTGGGTCTATTCTTATGCCACTACCACACTGTTGTTGTATTTAAGGTGGGCGTTTATATATCAGATCATCATTTTTGCATTTAACAACTTCAGCAACTCCTCAAGCCTCCCAGTGACTTACCCTGCCCCCCCCCACCCTTCTTTTTCACACCCATCTCTATCTAGTAATATCTTCCCATTACCCAAGTTAACCCTTGTCTACCAGTACCACAGTTTTGATTACTGTAGTCTTCTATGAATTTGAGAGTTGCCTTTTTTTAATTTAATAAATCTTTTTATTGGGGCTCATATAACTCTTATGAAGTTGCCTTTTTTCATTTACACAAATAAAAACTGTTGGGATTTTAATAAGGATGGTGTCGTATTGGTAAATCATTTTGTGTAGAATCATTATCATAATATCTTCCAATTCATCAACATAGGATATCTTTCCATTCACAGGCCATCGCCTGGGCAACTCATAGGATCCATTACTAACTGTGCCATGAAGTAGGATTTGTAGATAAGTTAGAATAAGTGTCTGTCTCCTCTTCACACTAGGCCCAGTGCCTTGTCGTGGTGTAAAAGCTGCACATGCAGCAAGTGAAGGATTGTGGGGAAGACTTTGTTGGAAGTAGAGGTTGGCATAGTCATTTCAAAGTGGTTCAATTATTTCAAATCATGTTTACATAATAAGGGGCAATTAGGAATTCTCCATAAGTCGGACATTTGTAACCCAGAAACTCTCTGTATTCATTTGCGTCCCCTTAAATTTCTTTAGCAATATTTTATGGTGTTCAATCTAAGAAGTCTGTCACTTCCTTTGTTCAATCTATTCTTCAGTATCTTATTCTTTTAGATCCTTTGTATAAAGGAGTGATTCTCTTTTCAGACTGCTTGTTGGGGACGTCTAGAAGCAGAACTGCTTTCTGTGTATTGGTGCCCATTTTGTTCCGTGACATTAGTTGCAGCCCCTTGGACATAACCGCGCTCTTCCCACTTCCTTCCTGGCTTTCCTTCTTCCTTATGCCCCTTCCTGCCTGTTGAACTTTGATTTTTGCTTAATATGGTTGATTGTTCGCAGGAGCGTGCCCCTTGCAGGTGTTGTTGTTCGCTTAATAGATTAGTCTATTATTCAGTTGCAAGATTCTCTCCAGGAATGGGTACCATTCCAGCCGTGAAAGGCGTCTAAGGGCCTGGGCCTCTGGGGTTCCACCAGTCTCTATCAGTAAGTCTGTTTTGTTTTCTTATATACATAATTTTGGAATTTGCACTACATCTGTCTTCCCCTCTGTCCAGGCTCTTCTACTGTGCTCATGCTCAGAGTGCTCAGTAGTGGTAGCTGGGCACTAGCTCTTTCTTCTGGTCTCGGGCTTGTGGAGGCTGTGATTTGTGTGATAATGGATTACTCCTTTAGATGAATTACCTCTGTGTGTCTTCAATTTTCCTCAATCTTTTTTTTTAATGTTTTATTAGGGGCTCATACAACTCTTGTCACAATCCATACATACATCCATTGTGTAAAGCACATCTGTACATTCATTGCCCTCATCATTTTGCAAAGCATTTGCTCTCCACTTAACCCCTTGGCATCAGGTCCTTTTTTTTTCCCCTCCCTCCCCGCTCCCCCTCTCTCATGAACTCTTGATAATTCATAAATTATTATTATTTTGTCATATCTTGCCCTGTCCGACGTCTCCCCTCACTCCCTTTTCTGTTGTCCATCCCCCAGGGAGGAGGTCACATGTAGATCCTTGTAATCGGTTCCCTCTTTCCAACCCACTCTCCCTCTACCCTCCCAGTATCGCCACTTACACCCCTGGTCCTGAAGGTGTCATCCACCCTGGATTTCCTGCGCCTCCAGCTCCTATATGCACCAGTGTACATCCTCTGTTCTATCCAGACTTGTAAGGTAGAATTCGGATTTTTCTCACTCTTTGTCAGATAAAGGAAGCCCAATAGTTGCACATTAGAGGATACTCATAACTTCTTAAGACCTCAGTCTCTATGCATCAAAGTAGGATGTAAAACATCATCTTTATGGACTATATATGATCTAGTCAACCTGGGCGTCTCCCAAGACTATTATTTTTTTTTTTTTGCTGAGAAAAGTGAAACTGTTTGTCCCAAGACTTTTATTGCCAGTTTTAAAATAGTCTTTTTCTTGTCGAGATATCGAAGTTTTATATAAATTTCAGAGCTTATTGTCAGATGTCATTGATATATATTTTTTTAATCTGTAGGTTCTCATTTAACTCTTTCAGAGATGTCTTTTAATGTGCCTAAGTTTAATTTTTGCCAAGTCTCAGTCTAGTTTAGCTTCTCCTGTTGGTGAATTTAGGAGCCCTAGTTGTGTAGCGGTTAGTTATTGGGCTGCTAACCTCAAAGTCCGCAGTTTGAAACCACCAGCAACTCCATGAGTGAAAGATGAGGCTTTCTGCTCACATAAAGATTTATAGTATTGGAGCCCCCAGGGCAGTTCTACCATGCCCTGTGGAATCTCTGTGAGTCAAAATTGATTTGATGGCAGCAAGAGTTTATGAATGTTTCATTATATGTGATAGACTATATGTGACCCAAGTTAAGGCCCCTAAATTTGCCCCTGTTTTCCCTTCCATGTTCATTATAACTTTAGGTAGTATTGGCATTTTCACAAATTTGAGTGCTCCTATTGATTAGTATATGTTCTTCTGTTTCTGTGGGTATCTTTTGGCTCCTTCTAGTAGTGTTTTGCAGTTTTCTTTTTATTAGGATTTTACATTCCTGGTTAGATTTATTCCTAAGTATTGCATCTTTGGGGTGGGTATTAGAAACGTAATTAGTTCCCCACCCCCAAGAGTGCTCTTTCTAGTGTACAGCAGTGTTTTCCAAAGTGGGTGACACTGCCTTGGTAAGAGTTCTGGAATGATCCAGAGAGACCGCATACCCCAGGTATACCTATACTTTATCTTGGATTGTGGGATATAGTACAAACAATTTTAATTCCCAGGGAGGGACTGAGTAATTTTTTTTTCTGAAAAGGGGCAGTAGGGCAAATAAGTTCGGCCACCTATGGCGTAGAGGAATTGGAGTAATTTTTGTACGTGGCTCTTGTATCCCGCCCCTTTGCTGAAACCTTCTACTGGTTCCAGTAGCTTTCTTGCAGGCTCTCTGGGATTTCCTACACATAGGAGTATGTCATGTGCAAACAGGATATTTTTAGATCTTCCTTCTTCCAAATTTGTAAGCCTTTTATTTCCCTTTCTTGCCTTAATCCTTTGATAAGGTTTCTAATACAATATTGACTAGGAGTGTGAGTTATTCTCAATTAATATGGCCCGTCCAGCCATAATCCGTTACGTGATAGGTTATAATTCTAGATTTCATGTGCCTGCGACTATAGTCCCGTCTTCAAGGGCATTAGCTGTTAACAAACAAGACCAAATGAAATTCAGATCTGACCTTAGTAGAGGGTATGTTATTTTGGGTGCCTGGGGGTGTAGGAGGGGGAGAACCTAGCTGAAAAGTTCTGGTCATTTTCTTCTGGAAACATTTTGCCAGAGGCCCCAGGTTACATGTGCATAAATAAGATAGAGTTCAGGAGAAGTGGAGAGTCGATTATTACATTTGCGTGAACTCTTGATTGCGCCATGTAACTCCTACCAAACGACCTTTCGTTGAATGGGTCTGGGGAAGAGACTGATGGGATTCACCTGTGAGTAATTGTGACCTGGATTCCCCGTAAGGCCATCCTGCTGCAGATGAAACGAGCCCACTGAGAAGCAGGGGTGTGACTTCTTTACTGGCAAGAGCCAGAAGTGGAGTGCCTCCTCTGGCTCCAACTTCTAGCTTACCCTGGCTGAAGTGCACCCACCACCACGTGAGAATTTCCTTGAACTCTCCCGAGTTCTGTGAGCCACTGCTGCGATTTGCGAAACTCCGAGACCCGAGGGACTATGCTCAAGGGAGAAGGTGGGGGGGGGGAGGGTGGCGGGGAGTGGATAGAGTAGTCGATCATCTTGCTAGAGCTGGACTTTGGGATTTTTTCAATCTCCTGCTCTTTGAAACTAGTTTGGTATCAATTCTTCCAAAAGAAACGGTGACCACAGAATGATGTGCATTCTTGTCTGGTGTCCATTCACAAGGGGCATGTTTTCAGTCTCCCCATCGTTTTGTGTATAGGCCCTTAAGTGTGTTGAGGAACTCGCCTTCTCTTGCCATTTTGCGGGATGCATTTTAGCAAGAATGGGGGTTGCAGTTTGTGTCAATTACTAGGTCCTTGGTTGTATGATGTTGGTTGTGTCTCTAATGTTTGGTGGATTATGTTGATTGATTTTCTAATGTCGAACCATGTTTACATACCTGGAAGGAATCTCACCTGGTTATGATACTGGCTAGGATTTTGTTGCGAATGTACACTGCCATGTCACAGAATTTGTTTATTAGTTCGGGTAATTTTCTTGTGGATTCATTGTTATTGCCTATGTACAGCAGCGGTTCTCAACCTGGGGGTTGCGACCCCTTTGGGTGGGTCGAACGGCCCTTTCACAGGGGCCACCTGATTCATAAATAGCAAAATGACAGTGATGAAGTAGCAACAAAAATAATGTTATGGTTGGGGGGGTCACCAACTCAGGAGGAACTGTATTCCAGGGTTGTGGCCGGAGGCAGGTTGAGAACCACTGTCCTAGAGGGTTGTTTTGAGTGGAATTGACTTGATTGAAGTAGGTTTTGTATTTTACCACAATAAAATTCAAAAGAAGGAGTCAGCTGCTTTCCATGCCGTGTCCTGCCCGCCCTGTATTTTCATGTATCCTTTTCCGTGTGTGCTTTGATTAATGGTGTGTGTTGTTTCTTGGCTTTGATTATGAGCTTTTGAAGCTGACAGTATGTACTTTCTGTTTACTGTGTAATTCCCTGCCGTCTCGTTCGGTATTAATTCCCCAAACCTGGCCCTCTTGTGTTATTGAGAGCTCAGGATTCTGGTACATCTAATACCCTGTGTGATTGTGGCAAGGACAGCAAATCAGTAGGGCCTACCATCTGCTGGTGCTGTCCCTCCCTCAGGCCCTTACCTTGTCTTGTGATAATATCCAGGAAAGTTTCCCAGGCACCCCTGTGACACGAAAGCAAGCGCACTTGTACAAAGTACACAACGTTAGAGAGCAATTCGAGAAAAGGAAATGGGCTAGATGCAGCAGGCAGGCCCCTGGTCAGATGGAGGTGGGACGGGGATATAGAAAATGGGACATTGCTGACCTGAGAAGAGGAGCCTGGTGGGGTCTAGAGCCAAAGAGTGTTGAATGTTGAAGATAATGAGCATACCTCATAAAGAAGTCTATTTCCTTGGACCTTGGCTCCCCCAGCTGAGACTCTAGCTGAAGTAAACACATCCACATGCAGGAGAAAATAGCATTCATCAAACTCTTTGTCTTAACAAAGATTTAGAAACCACCACAAAATAGAATAGTAAATGAAGAATGGTTAAATACATAACAGAATTGGTAGTTAATAGATTATGTATACATGGAAATGATGATTCTGAAAACTAGTTTTGTATCATGGGGAAAGGTGCTTGAAATTAATAGAATTTAGAAAGTGAACTAAACTGCACTATTTAAGTTAACAGTTATGAAAAGAAGCTTAACAAGGGACATTTCTCCTGTTCCACACAAAAGTAAAACAGCAACAAGAACACACCTATTTACTATAGACTTGAGCACTGAATATGGAAGCATAAGTTTGAGGGGGGCTACACAAAGTTCTTTTATTTCCATTTTCCCTCAATTGTGTTGAAACCCCGTCCTGTAAAACTAATGGCAAAAACCACAAAGACTGATCAATTTAGCAACTTTTAAAATGTATATGCCGAAATAAGTAAATAAAAGCAAGCAAACTAGGTGACAGGGTTGTGACACGTGTACTTCAGAGGGCAGCTATTCTTTCTTGATCTTTGAAGCGATCTTAGAGATGGGTAAGAAAAAAAGTAGCAAGTCATGAGTAGGTTACGTGCAGATGGTCAAAAACTAGGGGGAGGCCCGTGCCCAACCCCCTCGCCCTTCTGCTGGTGTCACAGCCAGATAGCCCCACATCTGCTGCTGCGGGGACAAGCTACAACACCGGAGCAGATATTCTTCGAGGCCTTTCTTCCAAGGCGCCTCCCTGCAGAATCAGGAAGAAAAGGTGAAAAGGCCGAAACCCACTGTCAATTTTTCCATTCCAACTGATAATTAGGCAACACAAGCCTCCCCCCACCCCCCAAAAAAATAATAAACTCCCTGCTATCAAGTCAGCCTCGGAGTGACCCTAAAGGACGTGTTAGACCATCCCCTGTGGGTTTCTGTGAATCTTTAAGGGGGCAGACAGTTTCATCTGTCTCCTATGGAGCAGCTGGTGGTTTTGAACTGTAGGGATTGCCGTTAGCAGCCCAACCCTTAACCCGTTGTGCCACCAGGGTTCTTTTTACCAAGAAACAAACCCAAACCAAATCCACTGACATTGAGTCAGTTCCTACTACTCATAGGGACCGTATAGTCAGGGAAGAACTGCCTGTCAGCGTCTGAGACTGTAACTCTTCACTGGAGTAGAAAGCTGCCGCTTTCTCCTATGGAGAGGCTGGTGTCGAACTGCTGACCTTGTTGTTAGCGCAATCACCACGCCACCAGGGCTCATTGCCAAGAAGCAAATTATACCACAAAAAAAACTCAACGAGCGATCCCAGCCCTCCCGCCCAGCCCAGCTGTTTAGCACCACCACTGACAAGACCCGCCCGCCAGCTTCACAAGCACGCCGCGTGGATACACCATCGGTTTCAAGCCCGCCCCTCTGGAAATTCAGAATGCCTTGGTGAACTGCCGACAAATCGCGACACTGGCGTCCATAGCCGATAGCTTCCCCTCGCTTCCGCATTGTTGTGTTCTTGCTGCGAAAATTCCATCTGCTTGATACTCTTAAAAAGTAAGGGGAAGGTTCAGCTTCACTAATGTTCAGAGAAATGTCAGTTCTAAAATGCTCTAGTGCCTCTCACATTTCAGGTTTGAGTAAATGCGATTGCTTATGATGAAGGAAGGGTCTGCCCATTGGAGACCTGTTGGGTGATAATCGGGGTTTCAAAGAGAGCATGGGAAATTTTCATTGCTTTCAATTCCGTTTACTCAGAACTTTTTGAAGCCCCTTAATACATCTCCAAGGAACCTTGGTGGAGTAGTGGGTTACACCCATATGTGAACCGCAAGGTCAGCAGTTCAAAACCACTAGCTGCTCCTTGGTAGAAAGACAAGGCTTTCTATTCCCACAAATATTTACAGTCTCAGAAACCCACAAGGGCAGTTCTACCCTGCCCGATAGGGTCACTATGAGTCAGCATCAAGTCAACTTCATTGAGTTTCGTTGTTGGTGGTTTTTTAAATATGCATCTCCATGTCCTGTAAATTTTTTGTAATAATGTTAACTATCTGCTCTCTGTGAGAGATGTTTAAGCAACAAAGACTATCTCCTATAATGCTCAAAATTCGCCTTTTATGTTGATGCAGTTATTCTCATTCCCATCCTTCAGTGATGAAACTAAAGTATTAGAACAATAATCTTTTCTGCCCTGTGGTTGCTTGGTTTGTGATGGAGCTAGGACCTCAAGCTCCAGAACCACAGCCTTTACCTGTCTATGCTTTATCAAGAATTTAGGCCCCGAATCTTTGGGTATATATGTATAAATATGTTGATCACATGAGAGCAGAAATGTAAAAATATAAAATAATGGAATACAGGGTAGCTATTAAAAACTCACATTGAGCCAGAAAAGATTCGTGGGAAAATGTGCATGAACCTGTTAAGTGAAAAGGGCAGGAGTCGAAACCTTAGTTACAGTAAGAGTATAGTATGTAAAGATACGTGTGTACGAAAAGACTAGAAGGACAGACATGAAAACATTGACAGTGTTTTTTGCGTGTGCTTTGGAAAGAGAATGATAGAGAACAGGTTTTTTTTTTAATTTTCCAGCATGAAATATATTTTATAATTAATTTAAAGTAGTCATGATTAGTAAAAGGAAGGAAGGAATTTCCTCCAGAAGCATACCTTTTGGGTCCCAAATCCTGGCCTGTGAGAAATGGATGCTCAGTGTGTAAACTGGATTAATGATGCCGTGCATAGCACACTTAGCCTTGTTTTTAGACTTACTTTTATAGATGGCTTAACTCAAATGTGATTATCTTACAGAAAGATTCTTGGCTACCTCCCTCCCCTCCAAAAAAAAAATAATAGCACACCCCCATCAACAGCATACTTCCCTTGGGTATGCAATATTACATACATGAACTTTTCATATTATAAACTTTGTACTGTGAATTCAGGCAGCATGACTTACTGTTTCCTGTTTCTATTCTTCTTTCCTAACATTTCTGAACTTTCTCGTTGGATAAGTGCTGCTCCTTTGGTTTCAAATGGATTATTAGTCTGCGTTGTGCATACCTCCCTGGGAGTATTCTTCTTGTGGGCCTTGTCTATTTGTGGTTGCAAATTTAGCCATAGGGGTGAGTTCATTTCCAGATCTGTGAAGGCTAGCTGAGGGCCATGGTCTCGGGGGTTCCACCAGGCTCTATCTGACCACTAAGCCTGGTCTCTAGGATTTTGAGGTTCGTTCCCATACTTCTTCCACTCAATCCAGGACCTTTTCATGTGATCCCTTTCAGAACAGTTGGTTCTGATAGTAGCAGCAGGCACCGTCTACTTCGTCAGGTTGCAAGGTTGGAGAGACTGATGTTTGTGTGGTCCATTAGTCCAATGGACGGTTTGTTTCCACGTGTCATTGTTTCCTTCACTCTTCTTTCCTCTGGACACAGAGGACCAATAGTTGCACCTTAGATGGCCACTTGTGAGCTTTTAAGATCCCAGTCTTTATGGCCTATGTTATACCACTTGACCTTGGTGTCCCCAAGACAATGTTCCTGAGACCTCCAGTGACTTTCCCTCAAGACGTTCGATTAAGGTTAAGAAGTTTTCATGATTTTGGCCCCAGTATGCTCTACCCCATTCATGGATATATTTGCAACAACAATAAATACCCATGTATGAATATCGTGTCAAATATACATATTTGACTGTGTATCTGTGGGTGTACTCCCCTCTCCCTCCCACATCCATTCTGCCCGCCTATCTGGCCATGCATCTATTTGCAGTTCACTGTTTGTTTATGCAGGATTTTATGTGTAATATCATTTACCTCTATTGCCTTTAACTCTTAGACTCCCTCTCACTGTCTTCCGCTACCACCATCATTTTAGGCTGACTTCCCTCACTGTACACTGCTTCCCCTTTCATTCACGTTACCACATATCTACCACCTAGCCAGTAATTTACCCGCCCTGCCTGTTACACCCTGGTAACTGTCATAGAATGCTTCATTTAGTGTGAAAGCCTGTTCTTGACTTTTTACAATAGTGTCAGAAAATATTTGCTCTCTTGTGATTGACTCGTTTCACTCAATATAATGTCCTCCAGGTCCATCGTATGCTTCACAGATTCATGATTATGCTTTAAAATGATGTAGTATTCCATTGGGTGTATGTGTTGTTTATCCATTCTTCCATTGCTGGACAGTTAGGTGGTTTCCATCTTTTTGCTATTGTGAATAGTGCTGCAGAGAACATGGGTGTGCACATATCTATTCATGTTGTACCTCATGTGCTTAGGATGTGTACCGTGTAACAGGATTGCTGGGTCATGTGGCATTTCTATTTCCAACCCTTTAAGGAAACACAATACTGTTTTTTACAGTGGTTACACCATTTGACAGTCCCATCAGCACTATACTAAGGGGTTACCCCCCCCCAAAAAAAAGGGTGAGGAAAAGCAGAAAAAGGGCCAATGGGCAGAGCTATCAGAGTATGCATTTTTCATGCTAGGCGAGATTCCAGCAATTCACTCTGAGTTAGTGTACCCAGTGGCATAATCTGGGAAGGTTCTCTCTGGTCACTGAATTCTTTTCCTAAAAACAGTTTCACTAGAAACTTGTTTTTGTGGTGGCCAATTTAAGAGAACAGTGTGCAGATGTGAAATTTGTTTCCTGCTCGGGAAAAATGACTTCCTCCCCCCCCACTATCATGATCCCAATTCTACCTTGCAAATCTGGCTAGACCAGAGAATGTGCATTGGTACAGATAGCAACTGGAAACACAGGGAATCCAGGACAGATGACTCCTCCAGGACCAGTGATGAGAGTGGCGATGCCTGGAGGGTGGAGAGAATGTAGGGTAGAAAAGAGGAACTGATTACAGGAATCTACGTATAGCCTCCTCACTGGGGGAGGGAAAGACAGTGGGGGGGGACGTCAGACAGTGTAATATATGACAAAATAATAATAATAATAATACATGAATGATGAAGGGTTCATGAGGTGGGGGGCTGGAGTGGGAAGGGGGAAATGAGCAGCAGATATTAAGGGCTCAAGTAGAAGGCAAATGTTTTGAGAATGGTGATGGCAACAAATGTACATATGTTCTTGACACATGGATGTATGTATGGATTGTGTTAAGAATTGTATGAGCCCCAATAAAATGATTTAAAGAAAAAGAAAAATGACACAGAAACTGTTGTGATGTTGAACACAGCTTACAAAGACAGCGCTATGGGAAAAACTCAAGTGTATGAGTGGATTTCTCATTTTAAAAAAGGTAAAATGTCGATTGATGACAAACCTCGTTCAGGATGTCCCTCGACTTCCCCAGTGGATGAAAGTATCCACGCATAGTGCAATTTGGAGTTCATTCCACCGGGTCAGATTGTTAATCAAGCTTTCTATTTAGAGGTTCTGAGAGGTTAGCATAACAGTGTGTGACAAAAAGGGCCTGGTTTGTGGCAGACTGGGGACTGTTTTGCCATCACAACAGTGCACCTGCTCATGCAGCCATCTCAATATGCCAATTTTTGGCAAAAAACAAAAAACACATCATGCCTCTTTTGCTCCACACACCTAGCTCCATGCGACTTCTTTTTGTTTCTGTGAATGCAAAGGGACATGAAAGGATAGCGATTTGAGGCTGTAAAAGAGGTGAATAATAAAACGAGGGAGGTGCTGTCAGCCATCCATTCAGGTGAGTTTGAAAACTGTTTCCAAGAATGGAATCACAGATTTGACAAATATATTAAGTGTAATGGAGAGTACTTTGAAGATGATAAGGTGGTTTTGTAAAAAAAAAAAAATTAATACATAGCTTTGAAAACAAAATTCTTTTTGGGGGGAGTACTCCCTCATATAGACACATAGATATGAAAACACATAACAGTATAAAAGTTCGGAATGCAGTAAGATGAGATTAGGTGTTGTAATTTTTTTAAATCATTAAGAGGAAAGGGGAGATGTCAATAAATACATGTTTAACAGTAGTGAAGGGTACGTTCTGTAATAGTAGGATACGCACTGTTTCAGTGATCTAGTGCTGCCATAACAGAAATACCACAGTGATTCTCAAACAGAAGTTTAGTTTCTCATTGGGCACTCGCTCCAGGGAAAGGCATTCGCTCCCTGTTGGCATTGGGGGAAGGTCCTTGTCGCATTTCAACCTGTGTTTCTTGATTCCTTGGAGATCTCACGTGACATTGCACATCTCTTTAACATCTTGTTTACGGTTTGCTTAATCTGCTCTTTTATATCTCAAAATATTGACGCCATACAGTAGAGTACTACTGTCTCAGTATATCAAAGAAACCCATTCAAATGGGTTTATAGCCATAAGCATTATCGGAGAGCCAGATTCAACTTTAACTAAAGTTGTGCTTGTTACAGAGCTACTACCTTGTTTAAACACACAAACCAACAAACCCCTGACGCACGTGATTGTTTTTTCTAGCGTTAGAAATGGAGAGCACTCAACCTCAGAGGGTTCCGCGTGGAGTGAACATTGTGACCCCTTGCGCTCAAATGTGTCTATCTTATTGTGTTTCTAAACAGGTTCCCGGTGTAAATTTGCCTGTCAACCAGCTGACCTATTTCTTCGCTGCAGTCCTCATTAGTGGTGTTGTGCATGAACTTGGACATGGGATTGCAGCTATTAGGTATTTATGCTTACCTTAGTCTCTCTGTGCAAGACAGTGTTTCCTTTAGGCAGGTTTCGGACTTAGCTCTGTGAGGAGTGCCCAGTGCATACCCACCACTATTACTTTGAAATAACTTACCTTTTTTTTTTTTTTAGTTTTTTTCTTTTTTTTAACAATTTATTGGGGCTCATACAATTCTTATCACAGTTCATACATATACACACATCAATTGTATAAAGCACATCTGTACAGTCTTTGCCCTAATCATTTTTTTCTCCTCTTTTCTTTTTTTACATTTTATTAGGGACTCATACAACTCTTATCGCCATCCATACATATACATACATCAATTGTATAAAGCACATCCATACATTCCCTGCCCCAATCATTCTCAAAGCATTTGCTCTCCACTTAAGCCCCTAATAACTTACCTTTTATAGAGAAGATTAATATGTTGATGAATATACGCAGTAACCACGGACAGATCTGTGACCTGCATCCTTCTATCTTCTGTTGCCTGGGCATAACCACATGGCACAGCCTGATATTTTTTTTTATCTAATCCTGATACCTGATATTTTTGTTTGTTTATCATCAGGCCAGAAAAATAGCCACTGCTTTCAAAGCCCACCCACTTGCCTTCTGAAGATTTTTCTTTTTGTTTCGTTTTCTTTCAGACCATTTTATTAGGAGCTAATCCAGACATTATACCATCCCATAGTCCAATCGGTTCAAGCAGAATTGTACACTTGCTACCCAAATCAGTTTCAAAACAGTTTCCTCCTCCTTAAGCTCCTTGATAGCAGTCCCTCTCCCCCCTCCCACTGTCCCAGGAACCCTTATTCTAGTCGATGTCTCTATGGGTTCAACTATCCTGGGTTTCATTTACCGAAAAACATGTAACAGAGATTCAATAAGGCTACCCACCTCCATATAAAAAACCCCAGAAAATATTAAAAACCACATCAAGCACAAAGTGTGTTAAGTGACAAGATTTTAACCGATTGAGTCGGATTTATCATTGTAATCTATAGTCGTCTCTTCAGTACTCTCTGTCTCATCACCGAGTTATTCCCTTTGCTCAATTACGGTTAGAGGGAAATCACCGGAGGCTTACTCCCTGTGTGGATCCTGCCAATGTATTTTGAGCTTCTGCCGTCATCCATAGCCTTCTGCACACCAGAACCTCACGATTTAAGCTCTGATACTTTTCTTTCCTTCAGTTTGGAGTATATCATTTATAACCTTTGGGTCACAGATGTTGGTGTGCTTCTTCCATGTGCATTTAATTGACATCTCTTTTAGATGGCTGCTTGATTGGAAACAAACCTTTTAAGACCCCAGAGGCTAGTTTATCTGATACCGGGCACCATTTAATTTCTTTACCACCCTTTGCTATAGCCCCTGTATTTTCTGTGTTTCTGAAGACTTCTTTGGGTTAGCTGCTTTGGCTCACTTCCTCTCCTGGCTGTAGCAAGATAAGGGAGAGCACTGCATTGTTACAGATACCATGGGCCAAATAGAAGCTCAGGTGGAGCATGAGAGGACACGCACTGGGACTTGCTTCAAGTCACCTGCTCTGTTCTGGGTCTCAACTACCCCACTTGTGTCATTGGAATTACGCGTAAGCATTTGAAACCCTCCTGAAGGCTGCCTATACTAGTCATAGGGATGAGTCCAGCCCCGCAGTCTCTAGTGGGAATTACTGCCATGGTGAACAAATGCACTGACGGGGATGTGTTCTACCTTTGGACTGTGGCCCGTGGAAAAGATTAAGAAGAGCTGATGTGAAGGAGACTGTGTAATCACATCTTACTACTCCTCGTTTGCGTCTGAATGAGAATATTGACTGGCAATAAATAATTCCTCATCTGCCTAGCACATACGGCTCCAGAGGTGGGTGCGGCAGTGGCTCAGTAGACAGCTCCCTTTTAAGATCCCTTTCACCTGTACTTCAGCATGATCACCAATCACAATGTGTTTATGAAATAATGTGGGTACGTTTTTATACAATCCCACCTGACCTCCCCAAAAGTTAATTTTACATTTGTATTGTGGACAGCATAATACATGTGGGTGATGCTTTTTGTGAGCGGCTATCTAGCCTTCTGACACTGCTAAAAGTAACATCATTTGGAGAATGAACTGACACAAAATTATTAATGAAGGAGAATATTTTCCTGATTCTTTTAAGGGCAATATAAGCATTATGCATTTTTTAAAATGCACTTACTTTAATGTTAGTGCAGCAAGCACATATACTTGGATAAATACCCACCATTATTTATAACAGGTAAGGCAAACCCAATCATGTAGGTAGTTTTCTTAAATTATATATTCTAAAGTGTCCTTTGAAAATAAATCATCAACATGTTTTTCATTTAGTTTCTCACAAATATTTACCACCTTTCTATGTGAGTACTTTCAAGTTGATTTGCTCAGCATATTGATGTATAAAAAATTTGAAGTTGTAGGTCTATTCAAAATGTCTGGTTATACCGAATTCAATTTCACAGATAAGTAATCTGCATACTTAAAGAGCATTACAGTTATGTAAAGGCTATCCAGAGAGGGGGCTATCCAGAAAGACTTGTTTACATAAAATTGAATTACAGTTAAGAGTCTTAAAATTACATCTATGATTCATTTCACAAATGTGATATCATTAGTAAGTTCATTCATTTTTCTTGTGTGATTTCTTAGGGAACAAGTTCGATTTAATGGCTTTGGGATTTTTCTCTTCATTATTTATCCTGGAGCATTTGTTGATCTGTTCACCACTCATTTGCAACTTATATCACCGGTGCAGCAGCTAAGGATATTTTGCGCAGGTAACAGACTTAATTGTTTTTTAAACGTATTTATCTGTATATTGTTCATGAGGACCCTGGAGTAGTGGTGATCCACATGGTTGGGAGGTAAAAACCACCAGCAGCTCTAGGGAAGAAAGACTGAGCGTTCTGTTCCTGTAAACAGTTATAGGCTCCGAAACCCACAGGGGACCACTATGAGTCAGCATCGACTGGATGGCCGTGAGTATATATTGTTAATGGTTTTATAGAAAGTACTCAAATCACACGGGGCAACAGCTTATCTGTGTAGAAGACTCCTCCTAGTCAAAAGAAGTAGAGCAAGATAAATGTATATACCATTTTCTTTTCTAAGACAAAATTATATAATACAGATATTTAAATACATTATAAAATTTTAAATACATATAAAAGAGAGGGAGAAAAAGCACTTCGTTTCTACTGCACCTAGGAAATATTTACAAGCTGAAGCGTAAACTATGACTATCAGCTCAGCTGATACATAGCGAGTCTGCCTCAAATGAAGGAAGAACATGCGGAGACAATCAAGAGATGACTGAAATAATTCAGGAATAGAGGAGACAGGTTTTGTAAGGTTGGGTGGTAAGCTCTGACAAAGAGTCTGATGAGTGAAACAACTGGAGCAAACTCGTATAACTGGGAAAACACAGTTTCATCTGAATGAAGTTGACATAAAACTACTCCACCACAGATATGCATCTATTTCAATGGAACCTTTAAGCAAATTTAAATTCTTACCCAGGCCATGACAAGAACTACTAAACAAAATTTACAAAGCTTTCATTCTACTTGGATCCACAATCAGCGCTCATGGGAACAGCAGTCAAACAAGCAAATAGCATTTGCATTGGGCAAATCTACTGCAAAAGCAAAACTCTCTTTAAAGTGTTAAAAGAGCAAAGATGTCATTTTGAGGACTGAGGTGTACCTGACCCAAACCATCCTATTTCCCATCACTTCATATGCAAGCAGAAGCTGGATGATACATAAGGAAGAGGAAAGAAGACTCGATGCCTTTGACTATGGTGTCGGTAAAGAATAATGAGTATGTCATAGCCTGCCAGAAAAATAAAGCAATCTGTCTTGGAAGAAGTGCACACAGTCAGAATGATCCTGAGAAGCAAGGATGGTGAGACGTCAGCTCAGGTGCTTTGGACACGTGTATTGGGAGGATGGCCCTGCAGGTCATCATGCTTGGTAAAGTCAACCGTCAGTGAAAAAGAATGCCCTAAATGAGGTGGATTGACACAGTGGCTGCAGCAATAGGACAAGTGTGACAATTGGTGTGAGGATGGCACAGAAGTGGGCAATGTTTCATTTTGTTGTATGTAGGGCCACTGTGAATCAGAACCAACCTGACAGCCCCTAACAACAACATCAAATTAGAGGGAGGAAAAGTAAAAAGTTAGGAAGTCTATGTACTAATTTTCTTAACTTTAGAGTGTAGAAACAAATTGTACTAGAAATTGATAAATCCTAAAATAGATGTTTTATTGTACCATTTAAATTTACAAATGTAAACAATACAATATCTAGAAACACCTGACGGGCTTTTTAAGCTTTTTTTCCCAGGCTTTTTTAAGCATGAAATACTTAAACCAAAGAAAACAGACTATATCAGAAAATAAAATAAAGTAAGAAAATTAAGACCAAACATCTCTTTTCTTTTTAAAAAAAATCATTTTATTAGGGACTCATACAACTCTTATCATAATCCATGCATACATCCATTGTGTGTCGAGCACATTTGGACATTTGTTGCCATCATCATTCTCAAAACATTTGCTTTTTATTTGAGCCCTTAGTATCAGCACCTTATTTTTCCCCTCCTTCCCCACCCATGCCCCATGGACCCTTGATAATTTATAAATTATTATTTTTTCACCTGTTCCTAATACTTTATTGGTCACCTTAGGCCCATACCCCGGTGGGTGAACATCTGGAAAGGGGGGGTCACCATCCATTAGCTACTAGGGGCATGGGAAGACCTTAGCCCAGTCCTCCAAGGTCCCAAATGAGGAGTTTCAAGGGAGCTGTCTGGCCTTTCCTGGGTCAGCACAGGTGGGAAGAGAAGACCCACACTTCTCCCGTTGGCAGATCTAGTTGTGCTTGGAGAAGTATTCCTTGTTGCTGTCCACATTGGGCTTGATTGTGTCGCTGCCTGGCTTCCAGCCAGCGGGACACACTTCCCTGTGCTCATCCATGTACTGGAAATCCTGGACCAGCCTCAGAGCCTGCTCCACGGAGCACCCCACAGGCAAGTCATTGACCGTGATCTGATGGACACCCTTGCCATCGATGATAGAGACCCCTGTAAGCGACGCCTTCATCTTCCTTTAGCACACCATAGTCATGGGATAAGCTTCTGGTCACATCAGGCAGCAGGGGGAGGTACAGGGGACTCCTTCCAGGGAGTGTTGATCCAAGCCAGGTGGGTGAACCCTGAGAGTCCACGGAGACCCCCAGCACCTCACAGCTGAGCTTTCAGAAGTCATCGGCGTGCTGGCTGAAAGCAATGTTCTCTGTGGGGCACACAAAGGTCAAGTCCAGAAGGTAGAAAAAGAGCACCACGCACTTCCCTCTGTAGTTGGAAAGCTTCACCTCCTCGAAGGCGCCGTCCACCACGGCCGTGGCCTGGAAGTTGAGGGCGGGCTTTCCGATGTGTGCGTTGCCGGAGGCCATCACTAAAAGCTGCATGGGCTAGGGCCAGACATACGGACAGGCAGAAGCGCAGACTCACGTTCTCTCATCCAGATTATTATTTTGTCATGTCTTACACTGTCTGATGTCTCCCGCCATCACCCACTTTTATGTGTGCATCCCCCAGAGAGGGGGTTATATGTATCTCATTGTGATCGGTTCCTACTTTCTACCAGACCTTCCCTCCACCCACCCAATATCACCACTCTCACCACTGGACCTTGGGGCTTCATCTGTCCCGGATACCTTGTGTTTCCAGTTCCTATCTGAACCAGTGTACATGCTCTGGTGTAGCCAGAGTTGTAAGGGAGAATTGGGATCATGATAGTTGTGGGGGTGGGGGTGGGGAAGCAATAAAGAACTAGAGGAAAGTTGTATGTTTCATCATTGCTACACTGCCCCCAGACTGGTTCGTCTCCCCCTCGAGACCCTTTTGAAAGGGGATGGGATGTCCAGTTGCCTACAGATAGGCTTTGGGCCTCCACTCTGAAATCCCCTCACTTACAATGATATGATTTTTATTCTTTGTTGCCTGATACCTGATCTCAACGACACATTGTCATCACACAGGCTGATGTGCTTCTTCTACGTGGGCTTTGTTGCTTCTCAGCTAGATGGCTGTTTGCTTCAAGCCTTTAAGACCCCAGATGCTATATCATTTGATAGCCGGGTACCATCAGATTTCTTCCCCACATCTGCTTATGTACCTGCTTTGTCTTCAGTGATTGTGTTGGGAAGATGAGCATCATGGAATGCCAGTTGAATAGAACAAAGTATTCTTGCATTGATGGAGTACTTGAGTGGAGGCCCAATGTCCATCTGCTACCTTAATACTAAACCTATAAATATATGCAAATAGATCTATTTCCCCTTCATCATATATCAGTATATTTTATATATGTACCTGCCTGTATTTAGACCTCTATAAATGCCCTTTGCCTCCTAGTCCTTTCCTCTATTTCCTTTTACTTTCCTCTTGTTCCTCTATCATGCTCAACCATCATTTGGGTTTCAGTAATTCCTCTCGGGTGCATTGCCTTGATCAAGCCCTACCAGGCCTCTTACACTCTCCTCGCCACTGATTTTGGATCACTTGTTTTATGGTGCTATTCTTACGACCCTAAAAACAAACATCAATCAAGCCAGTGGAAGACGCCATCGTCACCTTACCGCGCCCCCCCAAAAAAAACATCAAGTGAAATCAAAGGTTGAGACGATGCTCATTTGTTTTTTGTTTTTAATGTGAGGCGGGGGAGAGGCATTTGGAGTTCATTTAACCACATCAGACTGTTATCAAGCTTTCTATATAGAGGTTCTGAAAAGATTACATAGCAGTGTACAACCAAAAAGGTCCTAATTTGTGGCTTACGCGGGGACTGGTTTTGCCACCACAACAATGCAGCTGCTCACACAGCCATCTCAGTGCACCAGTTTTTGTCAAAAACCAGAATGCCTCTCTTGCCCAACACACCTTACCTGACCTCGCTCCGTGCAACTTCTTTTGTTTTTGTGAATGAAGAGGACATGAAAGGACAGAGATTTGATGATGTAGAAGAGATGAATTAAGAAACGAGGGAGATATCCAAACAAATGAGTGTGAAAATTGTTTCCAAGAATGGAATTTTAGATTTTACAAATGTATTAAGTGTAACAGAGAGTACTTTGAAGGTGATAAGGTTGTTTCGTAAAAAAATCCGGGTTTGGAGTGGTACCGTCTCATAACAAAGTTTAGCTTTAGCGTCGCTGCAGTGCAAGCTGGGGGCTGGGTACAAAGGAGCCTTAGTATTCATGTGTGAGCTTGTGTATATGGGCGTGGCTTACGGTAGACTTTTGCGCCTGCGCAGTTTTCCAGAAGCGCTTGCGTGAGGACCCGGAAGTTGTAGTCGTGCATCTCGAACCGCGGATCGGTTCAGTCGACTTCGTGCTTTTTGCCGCCTTTTCTCCACTTCCACCCCCCAATTTTACGGCGTAGAGGAAGCCATGGCAGCTCACGCAACTATGGATTCAGAGGATCTTCTGTTTTTCCCTACCAACGACCCCTGTGACCTGCCGGCAGACGTCTTAGAACCTCAACAGGGTGAGGTAGAGACGATCGCTATGGCGACTGTTCCTGTGGAAACCTTTCAGTACGGAGATCTCGGTGGCAGCTGGGTCCACGGAGGCCACGACCAGTCTCCTCCGATCGTGCTGCAGCCCGTCTTCCCCGACACCCTGATGCAGGAAGGTGAAGCTGAGGACTTCGTCGCGGTGCAGCCGCGGGAAGAGGTGGTGGGCGACTCCGACACCAGCCGCGACTTGGAGGACCTTCTCGGCCCGGCCGGTGCCAGTCAGGACGAATGCTTCCAGCAGTTGCTGGCCGCCTTTTCCGCCTCTGCGTCGCTGAGCGGCAGCCCCAGTAAGCCGTTCTACCCCAGCGACGCGTATCCATCGTGCAGCGAGGCCGGGCCGGGACCCAGCCGCGCCAGCGGCGCCGCGGCCGGCCTCAGCCACTCCGGCACGGAACCAGGTACCAAAAAATGGGTGCCAAGGCTGGTCCAGATTAAGACCCTGGAGGGTGAGTTCTCTGTCACCATGTGGACCTCCAGTGCAAATAGAGGCCACGAAGTGGGGGGTCCAGCCGAGACTGGGACTGTGGCGGCAGCGGCATTGGCAGCAGAGGCCGGGGCCACGGAGACGGCCGAGGGGAAGGCGGAAGCCGAGGCCGAGGCGGCCGAAGGGAAGGTGGAGGCGGCGGAGATGACGGAGCCGGCCGAGGGGATTGTGGAGGCAGAGATGGCCGAGGCGGCCGAACGGGAGGCGGAGGCGGCGGAGATGGCTGCGGCGGCCGAGGGCAAGGCGGAGGCGGCGGTAGCGGAAGCGGAGGCGCCTGAGCCCATGGAGGCTGCAACAACTGAAGAACGAAGTGGGAGAGTCTCCCCTCCTGATTTTTCGGAGTACCTGACTGGGAAGAAATTCCCTCCAGGTGGAATACCAGGCGTGGACCTCACAGATCGTAAACAACTGGCAGAATTTACCAAAATGAAGCGGAAAAAACCGAAAGACGACTCTACCCGAACCATACCGTGCCTTCATGCTGGCTGCGACAAGAAGTTCCACGATAATTCGGCTTTGAGAAAGCATTTGCATGTCCATGGCCCTAGAGTGCACGTGTGCCCCGAGTGTGGCAAACATTTCCTCGAGAGCTCCAAGCTCAAGCGACATCAATTGGTTCACACCGGCGAGAAGCCTTATCATTGTGTGTTTGAAGGCTGTGGCAAGTGCTTCTCCCTTGATTTCAATCTGCGCACTCATGTGCGAATCCATACTGGCGACCGGCCCTTCGTGTGCCCCTTTGCAGGTTGTTCTAAGACGTTCACGCAGTCAACTAATCTCAAGTCGCATGTCCTAACCCATGCCAAGAAGGCCAAGTGAAGGGGACACCCTGCACAAGCCGGGCAGCCATCTTCCAGAATTGTCATGGGGAGGGGCTGCCGCCCTTGGTTTCTTAATTCTAGTAAAAGAGTTTTTAAAAACGAATTATTTCCATCTAAATAAATGGCCATGTTTGGATACAGTAAATTTTCTTTTATTTTTTTTAAGTTTTATATCGATGTGTTGTAATCTTATATAGTATAAGATAGCATTAGTAATTTTTATTTTGTTCTGTGATGTCACTGTAAAGTACAGTGTTTTTGTAAAGTTCAGCCCCAACAGGAAATAATTCTTCACTTCAAAGCATATAACCGTGCTGCAAAATGGTTTGTTGTGTAACTTTTGTTTGTGTGTGTGTGTATATATATATATAGTTCATATTGTTAACGGTTTTGAAATATTTTATATTTTCTACATGTTGGTACTTGCTACTTTAAGGGGATAGTTCTGGTTGTTTTCTGCAGTTTGATAACTGCATGCAGCTGATTTCTTTAAAAGAGTGGGACAGTTTGGGGCTTATAGCAAGTTGCTTTCTGAAATAGTTTTCCTGTATAAAAGAAGTGACAGATTTTGTTTGCTGTCTTAATTGTTGTTGTAACCCTTGAGGTTAAAATATTTTGTGTACCTATCATTTTAGCTATATTGAATTATATAGTATTGACTATTAAATATGCATTTATAGGAAGGTTGAATTATATAGTGTTAACTATTACATAAGACTGTAGGAAGGTTGAATTATATAGTGGTAGCTACTAGATAAGACTTTGTAGGAAGGTTGAATTTTATATAGTATTAACTATTAGATATGACTTTGTAAGAAAGTTGAATTGTATAGTGTTGATTATTAGATAGGACTTTGTAGGAAGGTTAAGTTTGCAGCTGTTTATTTTCCCCAAATGGAAAGAAGTTTCTTCGGTGTTATTTTTTGCTTGTTTGGCTCTAGAAAATGATGGTCAGTTGTAGGATATATTGCATTGACATTGACTTTTCAACACTTGATATGTTTAACTGTAACAGAAAAAGCAACAATAAAAGGTCTGATTAAAGAGTAAATTAACTTGCCTATTTAAATACTATAGCTGACTACTACATAGAAAAGTGGGGGTGCGGTGGGGAGGATGCTACTGGCATCTAATGTGTAGAAGCCAGAGGTACTGCTAACTATCTTACAATGCATATAATCATTATCTGGCCAAAAATACTATCATGCTGCTTTTGAGAAAGCCTGTTGTAAAAAAAAAAAAATCAATGCATAAGGTGTTTTTTTAGCAGAAACTGTTCGACCACCCTTGTGGCCACTGAGTCATGATGGGCAGATCGCGAGTCCAGAGGAGTGATCTTACACCAGCTGCGTCCTTGACCATGAGTCAGAGTTAATGCTGCCCTATGCCCCCGCATTTGTTCATGCCTTACTTCTGTGGCTGCTGTTTAGATGAGTAAAATCCTGGCAAACTGCTTGAGGGAAAGTTGAATGTAGCATGTGATAAAGGCGACAACTGTAGTCAGTTGGGATGGAGTTTGCAAAATTGTCTTTGAACTTAGCACCTTGGGGAATATTTTGGCTAACCTCCTAAATTGGATTCCATTTTTATTTCGATTTTTCTTTTTTCTTTCTTTTTTTGGTCAGTGAAGCATCAAAACACCAGAAAAGTTTTCTTTTATAATCTTCACGTGGGAAGAAGCTTAGTAGAAAGGAACCATTAGATCATACAAAAATTTTAAATGTCTATGAAGCCAAACAACAAATCAGAGGAAGTAATTATCATCACCTGTCACAAAAGAATAATTTTCTCAATGTACCAGGGGATTTCAGAAAATTTGTGGGAAAATGAGATTCAATGGTGGGGGGCGGGGGGATAATAGAAATTGTCATGACCTTTTAGAAACCTTGATTTTGCGCACTTAAAATTGGCAAGTGAAAGGCAAATCAACTCCCCACCCATACACACACACATTTTGAAAAGTAAAAATGTAAGCAGACCATGGGTAGAAATAGGCAGTTAAATTGTCTGACAACAGAAAGACATAGTGTAGTCTTTAAACGAACAGGGGAAATAAACAAGCACATAATTAAATGTAAACAAAGCATTATGTTTTTACTTTGCATCCCCCTGGCAATCCATCCAGTGCTGGGCGGAGGGTGGAGACCGGGATACATATCTGCATGCTGCTTATAAGCACATGAATTAATACAAACTCACTCCGTTTTAATGCACTTGTCTTTTGAGACAGCCTTTCCATTTCTGGGCAGTTTTCCACACCTTAAACAGGCAGGTTTTATTTCGAGCGAGAACAGCGTGACCAGCGTTAGTAATGGCCGCATTGTTAAGGCAAAGGTAAAAAGTGATAAGTTAGCATTTGTTGGAAACAACAAATATATAAATTTGTAAAATGGATTACTCCATAGCAGATCTAAGAAAAGGGATAGCGATGAACTGATAATTATGGAAACTCAAAAAAACTAATGCCACCAAGTCAATTCCTGCTCATGACGACCCTATAGGACAGGACAGAACTGCCTCTGTGGGTTTAGAAGACTATAACTGTTTACTGGAATAGAAAGCCTCATCTTTCTCCCAAAATTATGGAAAAATGTGTTTTAAAATCTATCAGCAAAAAAACAAAACACAGTATCTAGTAAACACTTTATACCATTAGTGTTTTTAAAAGATGATCAAGTGGACATATTGGGAAAAATCATGTATCTAGTGTGTCCTGGACCAGATTTGGTCTAGATCAGCGGTCAGCAAACTTTTGAGGCGGAAGATCCAATCCTGCCCTTCATAACAATTTAAAATTATTTAAGAGCCATAAATACATTTTTATAAATAAATGTAATCACCGTTAGCTGAATAATGATCTTTAAAATGTTTCCATTTTACTTCAGCTCCACATGTATTTACCCAAAGAGCCAACTCTAGGTCTAGATATTTCTGGAATTTAAGAACCTAGCACACTTTAAAGGGACAAACAACAGAGGAACATTTTACAGTGGTAATATGGTACATAAAACATCTATTTGCTAGATATTTGCTGTAATAACAGTAAGAGTGACTTAAACTCAAATTCATCAAACATTGGGAAGAGGGAAGAAATGGGGAGCTGATATCAGGGGCTCAAGTTGGAAGAGAATGCTTTGAAAATGATGGCGGCATATTTGCAAATGTGCTTGACACACTGGATGAATGTATGGATTGTGATAAGAGATGCACGAGCCGCCAATAAAAGTAAGGAAAAAAACCATTCTGAATGCAAAGTTCAGGGCTAATGTAATAATTAAGTGGTTCTGGGAGCTCAGGCCTTTTCTGTCTGATGAGCTCTGCAAGCCCCAACTTGCAACTCCAGCTTCCTCCATCATAGCTACATTCCAACCAGCAGAGAAGGGGCGTCCCCATCACTTCCAAATCCACTGCCACTGAGGCCATGCCGGCTCAGAGCAGCACTAGAGTACGGGGTACAACTGCCCTTGTAAGTTTCCGAGAGTAACTTTATGTGAGTAGAAAGCCCGTCTTTTGCCCAAACTTCTCATACCTTGTCTGAAATGCAGTCATGAAGTGTCTAGGGACATAGCTAGGTTAAAATGCATTGGTTCTCAAGTAGTGGTGTCACCCTCCTGGGAATGGTTGGAATGGAATTTGGTGCGGGGTAGCTCTTTCTATGACTGCGAGCACTCATGACACAGTTGGTGGGAGCCCGGAATGCTGCAATGGGTGGGCCTCACACTGGTCAAAGTGCTAGTACTGTGCCCTCACCCCCTCCCACCCCACCCTGCCAAGAACTATAATAGAGAAGGAGATGAATAAGTATGTGAAGACATTATCCCCACTGTCGAGTCCATTCTGATTCATAGTGATCCTCTAGAACAGGGTCGAATTGCCCCCTTTGGGTTTCTGCGGCTATATATCACACTGGAAAACAAAGGCACTGGACCATGACACATAAACTGGCCATGCCACCAACAGAAGCTATGAGAGAGGCATGGGATGTTTTCTTCCTCAGAGACCCCAGAAAAGACCAGCCTTGATTTCAGACTCCTACCCGCGAGAACTGTGAGGGGATACATTTCTGTCGTCTTAAGCTACCCAGTTTCTGGTGGTTTATTAGCAGCCCTTGACAATGAACAGAGCTCCCTTGCTGCCTTCATTACAGCCCTGGATCTTCATGTCCCCCAAACCCATGATAGCATTCTTCAACCCTGGGTTCTAAAGTGTCCGATGGTTTACTCTCATCCCAGGAGCACTGCTTACGATGTAAACCACAGTAAAAACCTGTCCTCGGTTTCATTCATGTAAACCAGTGCTATTTCTTGTTGTTTGTCTCATGTTTGAAAAGAACTTGTCACTAAAGACTCCAACTCCATTTCAGTCTTTTCCTCCCTTTTTTGCAAGCGGGTGCTTAAGGAAGCATGCCGTCTATACTTACACACTCCATCTCCACAAATGAAATCAACAGTATCCTGTTAATCCCTCCATATGTGTGATTGGCTCTTTCCACCCCCATCCTGCGCTCCCGGTACCCGCCCTGTCCCTGGCCTCCTAGTGATCAAAGACTTGTCCTTTGGTGTCTAAACCACGTTTCTTTTTCTTTCCTTACAATAATGGTGTCATGCAATATTAATCTTAGGTAAGATTGACTAAGTTTGCAAAGCAGAGTGTTCTGTATATTTGTCCATGCCTTGCAGTGTTTAAAGAGTACGGTTTCTTCCTAACTGCTCTTTTATTTAAAGAATGCAAGCAAGAGAAGGCATGCCACCGACGCTATTTAACAGTGTAAAACCCAAAGAGGGAGAGACATGACATACAGATGTTTTGTTTAAAATGTTATAGCTAAGGCGTTCTGCTTCCCAGGTTCTGTCTGCCTCACTTGGCGCCACTCGGAGCCCTGCACCGTGTGCAGTGCTCGGCTTACAGCAACTACCGGCTTCCAAGTGCGCGCCTTCTTGCCCGCCTTCTCGGCGTTTCTTCTGTGCGCGCCCCTGCCGCCCCCTGGGAGCCTGCGAACCTGGCCTCGCTGCAGGTGCCGCCACTGCTCATGGAGAATGTGGCGTCACACCCAGCTGAACAATCTGCAGTGGTGCCCAGCCCTGCTCGGTTGCCCGTGCAACCAGTTTGGGCATCAGGAGAATGTCCCAAGCGAAGAGATTCTGAATTCCCTCAAGCACGTCCAACCTGGCGGCGAGTTCGAGCCCCACTTCTCAGTGTGTGAGAAGGGTGAGGTGAATGGCACCAATGCACGTCCGCTCTTCACCTTTCCTCCAGGAGGCCTTGCGGGCGCCCAGCGGGGACGCCACCACCCTCCTGACGGAACCCAAGCTTATCTATCACGTGGTGGCCTGTGTGCCGCAACAACATCACTTGGAACGTCAAAGCTGAGATGGTGCGCGCGGGCGCAGGGACAGCCGCTGCTTCCTCGCCATCCCCGTGGAGGCGGCCATCCATGCCTTGCTTGCCAAGGGCCCCCGCAGGGCACACTGCCCTCCCGCAGGCTGCCTTTCCGGAGGAGTTCCTCAATGAGGGTGTTCCAAACCCAAGCGGAGGACCACCTGATGTCCAGGAAAGCCCCCGCAGGTGGGCACTAGTCCTGCCCAGCCCAGCCCCGCCTCCCCGACCAAGACAAAGTTCCGTGAGTACGGAGAATCAAATAAAAAAATGATTTAGCTAGATGAGCGGGTATTTTTAAAAAGCGGACAAAGACTCCACTGGGCGGAGCTTTTGAAGTACGCGGGTTTTTTTCCCACTGAGCCGAGCTTTCGTAGTTCGCATTTTTCCCACTAGGTGAGCTTGCCACAACTCATTCTGAGTCAACGCACCTAGTGGCATCGCCTAGGAAGGTTCTCTCTGGTCACAGTGAGTTTTTTTGTAAAAGCAGCTTTGCTCGAACCTCAGTTTGTTTTGTTTTGTTTTTTTTGATGGCCGATTGAAGAGAACAGCTTGCGGCCGTGAAATTTTGTTTTGTGCTTGGGAAAAATGCCGCAGAAACTGCTGTGATGTTGAACACAGCTTACAAGGACAGCGCTATGGGAAAAACTTAAAATGTATGAGTGGTTTTCTCATTTCAAAAAAGGTGAAATGTCTATTGATGGCAAACCTCATGCTGGACGTCTGTCAACTTCCCAACTGGACAAAAATATCACTCGTTTCACCAGGTCAGACTGTTAATCAAAGCTTTCTATTTAAGGTTCTGAAAAGATTGCTTAACAGTGTGCAACCAAAAAAGGCCTTATTTGTGGGGGGAAAGGGACTGGTTTTACCCCTACGACAATGCACCTGCTCTTGCAACCATCTCAGGGCTCCAATTTTTGGCAAAAAAAACAAACCCAAAAAACAGCATGCCTCTCTTGCCCCACACACATGCTTCACCCGACCTCGCTCCGTCTGACTTCTTTTTGTTTTGGAGAATGCAGAGGGACATGAAAGAACAACGATTTGAGAACAGAAGAAGTGAAGGAAAAAAACGAGGGAGGTACTCTCAGCCATGCAAACAGACGAATTTGAAAAATGTTTCCAAGAATGGAATCGCAGATTTGACATATGTGTAATGGAGAGTACTTTGAAGGTGATAAGGTTGTTTTGTGAAAAAACATATAAATACATAGTTTTGGGGGGAAATTCCGGTTTTGGGATATCCCCTTATATACCAAATTTTCATTGTGCTTTTCAGTGAACTAATTCAGCAAAGGTAGTGGTTTTTAATTTTCTTTTCTCATTTCTTTTTAGTATTTTTCTTTATAAATGCATTTCCCTTTCATGATGCTTTGTGTGTGTGTGTGTGTGTGTGTTTATTGTTTGTTGCTTTAGCTTTAGAGTCATAATGTAGGGCACTTATTCTACATAATCATTCACCAGTGCTGCTCGCCCTGTAATTTAATTCATCAAAATCAAAACTTTTTTTTTAAAGTGCTACTTGGGTTTCTGCTTCCCAATTCAGCAAGAATGTTTTTTAAGAATTTTTTTTCACTCCATCTTAACTTTTTTTAGTGTTTTATAGTGAATTGAGTGAAGGTTTATACAGGAAATCAGTTTTTAATCCAACAATTCATGCACATTTTGTTACATATCATTGATTGCAACACTCACCATATAACATCACTTATCCCACTTCCTCCCTCTATTTCCTATTTCCATTTCACCTTCTTTCCTAACCCTTCCTTCTGAACTTTGTACTTGGAAAAATGCTAATTTATGCTGCTTAATTATTCTGCAGAGTGCGTACTTCACTAGTGTTTTGGTTCACTTCATAGACATCAGTATTATTTGCCGAAAAACTGAGTCTTAGGGTTTTGTGCAGTTCCAGGCCTGAAGGGTGACTAGGGGCCATAATCCCAGGGATTCCACCCATCTGTGTCTAACCAGTAAGCCTGGTCTTTTTATGATTTTGAATTTATTCCACTTTTCTCCCCCCACTCTATCCAGGATCCTATTAGAATTAGATCATATTATTCTAATAAGATCCTTTGCAGATAAATTGGTAGTAGTAAAATTTTAGATTTTCTGATCCCAGAATTGTAGAGGCTGGGCTTCAAATGGTCTCTTAGTCCACTGGACTTAATTTTTTTCCATACGTCTTCAATTATCTGTACTCCACACAGGAAGACACTGAGTTGCCCCTTAAATGCCTGTTCAAAAGCTTTTAAGATCCCAATCACAGCTCGCCAAAGTAGGGTGTAAAATATATTAGTTGACGTTGGTCTTCCCTGATGCTATGTCCTGAGCCCCCCGGCCTATGGATTCATGTCCTCAAAGTGTTTGGTTTTGGCTAAGGCATTTTCATAATTTTACTCCCTGTATGCTCTATTGTATTCATGGATATATTTGCAGCAAAGAACAAGATATGTGGAAATATAATTTTGTCAGACTTACATGTACATATATGTATATTCATGAATATAGTCTCATTTTCCGTCCTACACAGCTTCAATTGTTAAGTATATGCTTCCACTCAGATGATTGTTATTGCGGGATTGTGAATACAGTATATTTACCTCTGTTGCTTTGAACTCATATGACTCCTCTCTGTGTCTTCCCTTATGTGCTCACTTCCCTCTTACATACGGCCTTTCCTTTACACCTGCGTTCCTATGTCTGCCCTCTGCTCTTAGAGACTTCCCTTCCCTGCCCCTCCTGCACGGGGTACCTCATGCAGTATTTGTCCTTTTGTGATTGACTCATTTCACACAGCATTCTGTCATCTAGGTCCATCCATGCTGTGAGGTGTTTCGCAGCTTCATCGTGATGACACTGTGTGTGCCATACTTGCTCCATTTTTCCCTGGATGGCCATTTCAGCTGTTTACGTATTATTGCTGCTGTGAAGAGTGCCGCGGTGAACACGAGTGTACATGCATCTGTGCGTGTCACAGAGCTTATTTCTCTAGGATATATTCCAAATAGGGGATTATTGCGTCCTGTGGTATTTCTCTTTCCAACTCCATGTGAACACCGAATACCCTGCTCCATAGTGGTTACGCTATTGTACAATTGTGCACCAGTACTCCAGTCTCTCCGCACCCTTGCCAGCTTTTTTAAGTTCTGCTATGAATGCTGGAGTGAAATGATATCACACTGTTTGCATGAGCACCTGTCTAAAGGAGTCCTGGTAGTGTAATGACTACGAGTTGGGCTGTGAGCCGCATGCTTAGCAGTCTCTAAACCACCAGCAGATCTGGGGGAAGAAAGACTGGGTTTTCTCCCTTAAGCAGTTAGAGACTCAGAAACCCATGGGCTAGGGGCGGGAAGGGTGAGGGCTGTTGAAATGAGTCAGCATTGACTGGAAGGCAGTGGGTTGGTTGGCAATGGATAATAACCATGAGCATTTCTTCATGGGCTTGTTTACCACCGGTGGCAGTTGGATTTTATGTCAACTTGACCCAGTGTAGATGTGTAAGGGTAGAGTCACAGCTGGATGATGCCACCTTGGAGTTGTGGCCTTTTTTGTAAGAGCGAGAGTGAGGAATTATTTTCCTCTCTCGGGTCCTTGGCCTTCCCACTTCCGGGGACTGTGTGACTCCCTCCAGGGGTGGCCCCATGTAGGCCACTGGGGAGGAAAGCTATTGGCCCCCTGACATGCTCCCGCCAACCTTAGGTCCATGTGACCGTGTACCCACTGGCTTGTGATCTCCCTGTATCCTGCTTCACCTTTCTGTGTCATTGGCCTTGGGTGATATGAGTCTAAAGAGAACTCCAGCTCGCATAGGAACCATGGGCTGGAGTTGGGCTGGGCTGGAATACCTTCTTGACACAAAGTTCGTTTTTATTCATATATGAGTGTCGCTGGTTTTGTTTCTCTAAACAACCAAGCCCGACCCACCACCTGAATATCTCCTCTGGTGAAGTGTCTGTGTATGTCGTCTGCCCATTTTTAATTGGAGTGTCTGTCTTTTTGTTGTTGAGATGTTGACATTTTTTATAAATGTCACTATGGGTTTTAGAGATTCGAGATTTAAATTTTAATTAGAGATTAGAGATCTCTACTTTTAGAGATTAGTTCCTTTGCCAAAGTTGTTTCTAGTTTTTGATGTCAGTTTACTCTTTCACTGAATTCTTTTGATGCACAAAAACCAAACTCATAAGTGTCTGATCTTTAGGAATCCCAGTCATCTATTTTGTTCTTTGCTGTTTGTGAATTTTCAATTGTGTTTGATAGTGTACCTAGGCTGAGCTCTAAAGGGCTTCAAAAAATTCATTAAAAAGCAGAATGAAAAGAAAATGGAATTTCCCCACAAACTTTTTGAAGCCACCTCATCTGGTTCGTTTCTTTTTTCTGAAAATGGCTGCTACCTAGCTTCGAGCACCATTTGTTAAAGAGGCTGTTTTCCTATTTAGGAAATAGGCTCTTCCCTAGTTAAGAGTTTCGGTCCTCTGACAAACATCCGCTGTCCCTAGGTAGATGGATTTACTTCTGGGCTCTCAATTCTGTCCCATTGGTCTATGTGTCTGTCATTGGACCACTACCGGACTCTTTTGACTTTTGAGATCAGGAGGTGTGAGGTCCCCTGCTTTGCTTATGTGGTTAGTATTTACATCTTTTCAGAGAATGATTTTGGAATCTGGATCGGATTTGTTTCATATATATAGATTGCTGTGGGAAACAGAGACATTGTCATGATGTTAAATCTTTTTATCTCTGCACATGGTATATTCTTCCATTTATATAGGTCTCTTGGTTTCCTGTAATGTTCCGTAGTATTCCTTGTATAGGTCTGTTTTTGTGCTTAGATTTATTCCAAAGTGTTTCATCTTTTTGCTGGCTATCGTAAATGGTACTATATTTCCTTAGTTCCCTTTCAGGGTTCTCTTTGTTAGCGATAAAGAATCCAGCTGTTCTATCATGTGCAAATAAAGATAATCTTACCTCTTTCCAGTTTGGATGCCCTTTATTTCCATTTCTTTCCGTCTAGCCTTAGCTAAGACTTCCAGCACAGTATTGAATAAATGGTGATAAGGGCATCCTTGGCTGGTTCACATTCTCAAGGAGTATGCTTCCAGTCGCTCTCTGTTGAAACTATTCTTAGCTGTTGGTTTTGTATGAACTTACTGCCAGTGAGTCGATGCCAACTCATACAGCGACCCTATAGGACAGGTTAGAACTGCCCCCTGCAAGTTTCTGAGACTGGAACTCTGGGAGCTGGCTTCTGGTTTTGAACTGCTGACCTTGTGAATCGCAGTCAAATACATAACCACTATGCTACCCTGGCTCCTTTGGTTTTGTATACATGCCCTGCATTATATTCTATTCCAATATGGTTGAATGATTTTATCAGGAATGGTTACTGGATTTTATCAAATGCCTTTTCTAAGTCAATTGATAAGGTCATGGGGTCCTTTCCCTTCGTGTGGAATGTTACTGTATATACTTATATGGTATATGCATTTTCCGTATAAGCTGGCCCAAATATTCAACCGAGGGACCTAATTTTACCACAAAACTGCATTAAAAATGAGCCCCAAAACTTGGCTTATACACGACTACATATGGTATGTTGATTGTTTTTCTAATGTTGAATCATCCATACATGTCTAGTATGAATCCCGCTTGGTCGTGTTGTGTTATTATTAATTTTTCCTTTTCACCAAAAATGTGTTTGATAATGTCTTAAGACATCACACCATGTTTGACTTGCATACTTTGCAAAACTAAAAAGAGTATACTGTTGAGGAAGGAGCCACGGCTTCATCAGATTTCCTGGAAGTTTGTCATGTCCTTCGGTAGTCGCATCACTCGCTTCTGAAGAGCTCTTTGTGCCACCGTCCTCTCCTTGGTCCTCCATCCTTCCCCCTTTGTGTTAGGCTGGGTTCCAGAGTTGTAGAAACAGACCCGCCCAGTCTGAGTTCTGTGGGTCAGATGTTAAAGCTGGAAGCTTCATGTAGCTTTGGAGGGTGATGAGCTCAAGGTGGGCAGGAATACCACAGGCTGATATCAGGCTGCAGTGGTGTATGAATCCAGGGTCAGCAGGTCATACGTGTGACTGGAAAGAAGAATGAATCCAAGATCACCAAGTTAGATGGTAGGATGCTGATGGCTCCCGGGATCAACAGGTCTTATGGCAGGCTATTGAGGGAGATGCAGGACCCAGACCCAGCAGCCAGCAAGAAAGCTTTCCTACAGTTTTCACTTATAAAGGAAGTAGACCACACCCCTGAGGAAACTTCCTTTCCTTACATTGGGGCTTCGACTGAGTTAAGGGGATTATTACTATTTTTAATACGTTGCTGGGTACTACTGGCTAGGCTTTTGTTGAGAATTTTTGTGGTCTTTGTAATGTGGTATTACTATGCTTGTTTTTAGATTTCGGTACTGAAATGAGGGGAAGGGGGTTCTAAGTAAGCTTCCGTTGCACTAATAAGTACTTATCTGCCCCATAGTTGCTTCCGGTCACTTTGCTAATGTACCAGAATGCCCCATATTGTTCGTCCCTCAGGCTGAGCTTGTCCTTTTTTTCTGTCTCTTCAGGTATCTGGCATAATTTTGTCCTTGCACTTGTGGGCATTTTAGCCCTTGTTCTCCTCCCAGTGATCCTCTTGCCATTTTACTACACCGGAGTCGGTGTTCTTATCACTGAAGTGGCTGAGGTAAGTAAGGATTCCCGGGCACGTTCTTTTACCAGATTTATGATGTGATGTCACGAGCTTTACATCTCATTTTCCTACTATGCAGCATGCTTGGTTTCTTATGAAGATGTTACGAGAGTCCTTTGAAATCTAACAAATAATGGTGCGAAACACATTTAAAAACAAATAAACTCACTGCCACCGAGTTGATTCTTTTGCACAGCGACCCTATAGGACAGAGTGGAATTGCCCCTGTGGATTTCTGATTTTTCTATAAATCATTTGAGGAGTAGAAAGACCCATCTCTAGTGCAGTGGTTCTCAACCTGTGGGTCGAGACCGCTTTGGGGGCCGAATAACCCTTTCCCAGGGGTCCCCCGGTTCCTAACAATAGCAAAGTGACAGTGATGAAGTAATGACGAAAAACATTTTATGGTTGGGGGCTCACCACCACATGAGGAACGGTATTCAAGGATTGCAACATTAGGAAGGTTGAGAACCACTGCTCTAGTGGGTTTGAGAACCACTAACCTTGTGCTTAACAGCCCCACCCACTACTCCACCAAAGTGAAACACATTTGCTTTTATAAAATACCCATGAGAACTATTTTTGTCCTGAATTGCAAAAATGCTCATGATAATTTTCTCCTTGAATTTTTTTTGGGCGGGGACGTGTGTCGATTTGCCTTTCCTGTTAATGTTTGTATCTCTGCTTCTCCATCAGTTGTATTTGCATCCACCTAATGAGCAAGAGAGGTGAATGCTGAGCTCGCCAGCCAGAACAGCTAGTGAGAGTTGATGTTGATGTTTCCCCTCTGGGTTTCACTCCCTTAGACAGTAATTACGATGGTGGCTTCGGAGCTGATGTTCTCGCCTGAGAGAGTGGAAAATTACTGAGCCATTGTGTGAGCTTATGTGATTTATTGTGCTGACAGTATTGTCTGCATATTAGGACAGTGTTTATATAAGGACTGGCTCTATAATTTTGTATTGTATTAGCATTTTTTGGTTTCTTTTTTGTATTAGCATTTTTCGTGTGTGCTGCGTAAAAGTGTTTGCAGCACAGGAGTCTCCCATGCGAAATTGATGCAGAATTTGTTCTGTGACATTGGTTTCGCTCCCCATAACGTGTCAGCACTTTCTCCATTCCCACCCCTCCAGTTTCCCTGGCCCTTCTTGCTGTCTCAACAAACAAATGCGGCTGGTTGGGTTTCCTGTACTTGATTGTTCTAAGGATCACAGTCCTCCCAAGTTTGTTTGCTTTAAATAGGTCATTGTATTATGTGGCTGCAAGCGGACCTCCACAAGTGGCCTCCGTTTCAGGTTAAAAAGGTTGTTTTAGGGCAATAGTCTCCGATTCCTCCAATCAGTCTTGTAAGTATGGTCTTTTTAGGAATATGACTTTTGTTTTACATTTACCCCACTTTGTCCAAGACCCTCTATTGTGTCCTTGTTCACAATCCTTGGACCTAGTAGCTGGGGAGCATGTCGTTCTGGTCTCAGGGTAGAAGAGGCTGTGGTTGGCATGGACCATTATTCCACTGGACTAATTTCTTCCTTGATTCTTCTATTTCTTTCACTCGCCTTTGCTCCAGATAGAAAGAGACCAATATTTTTATCTTAGATGGCTGCTCAAACACTACTCACCACACTAGGAAAGCAGGCGTTCGAATGACTTTTTCCACAGACACAGATACACAAATCAATTCATTAGCAATTTGGGGAAAACATTGTTATTTTAATATTCGTGGTCAGTTACCTAAAAACATTCAAAATCCTGTAGAAAGTAAATGTGTATGAGCCCCAATAAAACGATTTTTAAAAACAAAGAAAGAAAGTAAATGTTGAGTTTTATTTTGTTGAATTTCTAAGTCTGTATTCTTGGATTTAAAGCTATTGTAGCTGGATTGTTTTCTATATCATTCAAAATATTATACTTAGTTCACGCAGTGTCCTTAACCAGTGTTTGCTCGGATTCATCATCGCTCCGTTGCATGAACTAACTTTCTTTTGCCCTCTTTCCAAGGACTCACCTGCCATTGGCCCCAGAGGTCTTTTTGTGGGAGACCTTGTCACTCATCTACAGGATTGTCCTGTTACTAATGTGCAAGATTGGAACGAATGCCTCGATACCATTGCCTATGAGCCACAGATTGGTTACTGTATAAGTGCATCCACTTTACAGCAGTTAAGCTTCCCGGTTAGATGTGAGTATATTTTCTCCATGCAGTACAGTGCTTTGAGCACCGGCACTTGCCATGCACCCCTCCTTGAATTTTGTTTTGTTCTCATCTGTTCAAGGCTTATCAGTAAAGGGATCGGCCCCAATGAGTAGGCATTCTTCTTGGTAAATAGGTACCGATAAGGATCTTTCTCTTTTTATTTACCGTGTAACTTCTCACTAATTTTCATTTTATAGTGGGCATTAAAGAATCTAGTCTAATTCTTCTTTCTGCTTTCCAAAAAACTGCTGTGTTCAGTTAATATTCAAGTCCAATGATAACCAAGTAACTACTGTATGTACTTGAGTATAAGCCGACCCGATTATCTGCCGAGGCACCTAATTTTACCACAAAAACTGCATTTAAAATGTACTGAAAAACTCGGCTTATGCTCGAGTATATATGGTAAGTTCCAGTAATTAAGTACCTGCTTTAAATAATGTTTTATTTGTATCTGTATAATTCTATTAATTGATTTATATATTTATAAAAGAGAAAATGTAAATATATGCATATATGGTTCTCCTTCATTGTGACTAGAGATAAAAGAGATGACCAAATATGGTCATACAAAGTGGTTAGTAATCCAAAAGTTATTTGTGCTCAATTTAGAGTGGAATTCAGTACACATAACTAAACGTCTCGGAATTTACACTACTTGAAAGCAATGATGTGTCCGTGGGAAAATCTGACTTAGGAAGAGCTCATAAACTGTGTCAGTCAATTATGCCTATAGCCTCTTTATACCTGAACTCTCCTAGGGTAATACTATATTTTAACCATTTTTATCCGATTGTAATTGAGTAAGGTATTAATTCAACAGACTAGATGTTTTCCCTAAGAATGTCAAACAAGTAGATTTCTGGCAAATGAAAAAATTTTGCTTCAGTCACTGTATATTTTATTAAATAACTGTACATGTTAAATAACTATATTTTAGAAAATTATTGGAACCTGGTTTTTTCCTTTGGTTAATCCTTTCTCTCTCTCTCAAAAAAACAAACAACCTGCTCCATGAGGAACAGCACCAGCATAGTTTAGGCTGGGTCAATTCCACCTCTGCCTACGGAGCTTGTCCCAGCTCTCCCTGGAGACTGAGTGGCTCAGCAGTGAACGGAGACCCTGGAAGGAGACTGGTGGGACTTGAAGCCCTTTGCCCCTGGACTAGATCCCTGGGTCAGGATTGAAAGCCCAACACTTCTCCACCATTGACATTCAAACCTTCACTTTTATCCTCATTTGTGGTCCATCTGCATCTCAGTGATTTCACTCCAACTAAAAGTTAGAGCCAAGAACCTTATGGTTCCTTTGGGGAACTATTTTCCTTAAAAGTGCATTGGACCCTGATGTGAGTAACACACCCATTGCAGAGTATAAATTCGGAGTTGGCGTTGTTTTTGTTTTGAGAGCATTACTTTGAATACTCACTCACTGCCGTTGAATTTATGCTCATTCATGGCCCTATAGAGTAGAGGAGAACTGTCCCTTTCGGTTTCCTAGACTTTAAATCTTCATAGGAGTAGACCGCCTCATCTCTCTCCTCATTCTCAACCTCTAATTCTGTATGTTACACAATCCGGTAGGATAATTTAGTCATCAGACATGAATTCTTAAAATAATCTTTGATATCAAGGCAAGTGGTATAGAACATCATTTATGTATTGAATCCATATTGTCTTATCCACCTTCCATAAAGCTCTGAGGAATTACAGAAATAGCTGAGAAACCTCATGGATTTAGTTGAAAAAACAAGAAGTCCCCAAAGTATTTCAGGGCCCACACTGGTCACCATCGAGTCAGCTCCGACTTGTAGGGGCCCAGTGGACAGAGTCGAACTGCCCCTTAGGGTTTCCAAGGCAGACTTACTTATGGAAGAAACCCTGCTGGCTCAGGACATTAAGCCGTGTGCTGCCAACCCCCCGCTGCTCTTCAGTAGAGTGGTGAGGCAGTCTCATTTCCATCAAGATCTACAGCCTTGGAAACGCTCTGGGGCAGTTCTTCTCAGCCCCGTAAGGATCACTTTGAGTCTGAATGGTAATCTTTCTAGAAACAGACTTCGCAGCTGATAGGTTTAAATGACTGACCGACTTTCTAAGTAGCAGCCAAGTGCTGAACCACTGTACCCCCAGGGTTCCTTAACTATTACAGTACAGCATTCCCTTGAAACAATGACAGGCCATGTTGGGAATTGTAGGCGAGGACAGCAGACCTTGACTGAAGCTGAGAGCAAATTTCATAGCAGCCGAGCTCAAGCTGGACCTCAACCGTGAACTTAATCCCAGGAGGCCCAGCTAAAAATGAGCATCCGCTCCAGAGAGTAGACGCCATCAGGGACCTGCTAGTAATTCAGTGTAGCAAGAGGACATTTAATATGAGCTGATGGTAAGGGGATGAGAATGTGGCGCTCCTCACGTTTCTAGCTGTGGCGTTTAGACTTCATTGGGGATAGAGCAGAATGCGTGACCGGTTAAGGGTAGAGAAGTTCCACGCTCGGAGCTGCGCTTTTGGAAGATGAATCAGACGCAGTCGCCAGGTGGACAGCTTGGCATGTAATAGCAAGGTGGGGGGCAAGCAAACTTGTTAGGAGTCTGTTCCGTTGGATCAAGGGAGAAAGAATTAAAATCTGAACTCAGATGGGAACAGAGAAGAGAAAAGGAGGCGGTAAAAATTGATGAGACTTTGTGATTAGGTAGAACAGAGTTTTAGCTTGGAATGATGTTTGAAATCCTAAGTAAATTGTTTACCCTGTACCTCGTTATTGGAGCGCGGCTCAGTTCCTTAGCGCTGCCATCACAGAAATGCCACAAGCGAATGACTTTAAAGAACAGAAATTGATTTTCTCATAGTTCCGGAGGCTAAATGCGTCTGAGATAAGGACCTTCCTTGTCTTCTTCAGCTTCTCGTCACTCAAAACCAAACTCCCTGCCATTGAACATATTCCGACTTAGTGACCCTATAGGACGGAGTAGAACTGCCCCGGGGATTTCTTAGACATTAAGACTTCAAGGGACTAGAAAGCCTCCTCTTTCTGCTGCAGAGTGCTAGTGGGTTTGAACTGTTAACCTTGTGATTAGTAGGCCAACTCCTACATTCCTGGGCTTGTAGATACGTCTGCCTCTGTTGTCAGAAAGTGTCTTGACTTTTGCCTGTTTGTCTATATTCTACTCTTTTTATAACTCAGCAGTAATTAGGTTTAGGATCTATTCTACACTGGCATGGCCCCATTAACATAGCAAAAAAAGTTTCCTATGTCCACATAGGGTATATTTACTGGTAGAGGTATTTTAACACATTTGCGGGGGGAGAGTGGAGCAGAATTCATTTGATAACAAAGCGGACAAATTGATTCCAGGCACATTTGTCTGTACCCTCAAACATTCACAGATCATTTTAATACCAGAAATATTATTTGTCCTCCCCCCTCCACATTAAGTTAAATGGCCATTCAATTAAATTATGAATACAAAACTCCCCGCACACCCGCCAATTCAGAGGAAAGATGGGTGCATCGCTTACTTTGCTTTGCCTCTGTCCATTCCAGCTGCCAGTTTGCGTTGGCTGAGGAAAACTCACAATGGTATGTGACTAAGCGAGGCCCAGTGGAACCCATACAAAATGTCTTCCTCAAATAATCAACTTAAACACACATGCACACACACAAAAAAAAACCAAATTTACATACCAATAAGCAAACAGAAGTCTTTGTCTGAAATACAAGATCCGTGCAAAATGACGTTGTCTGTGAAAAAGCATTTTCTCACACGTGCTAAAGACACCCTTGGATGAGAAGAGCTTTCTGTATTGCTAGGGGCACAGCTGGGCTTTTGCTCTTGACTCTGTCTTCTTCGGCACATCTGAACATGGTCTTGGTCATGCTCCTATGCGTACAGAAGGGTAAGTCCAACTGCCCCTTGTCACATGTGAATTTCTTAGTTGTGTGCTATGGGATAGTGGTCCAGGAAACCTTCCCAAACAAAAAAGGAGGCATCATTTTCGGTCCCACCTGCGTCTATGATTTCACTTCTTTATTCTACCCCCAATACAAGTGAAGCTGTTCACCAGGGAACTTTAGAAAACAAAAATAGTTCCCCTGTTCCTACTGACTTCCAAACAAACCGGATTGTACCGACAACTGTATGTTTACCTGTGTCTTCCAAAGGGGCTGCCCTGGTTCTTTGGCTAAAGCTTCAAGATAAGCCTGTGAAGAAGAGAAGTATTTGAACACAATCGATGTCCGGAGTGAGACCCATGTCTTCTCAAACCAAACCCGCTGCCGTGGCGTCGATTCTGACTCATAGTGGCCCCTCTGAGGTTTTCAAGACTGCAAGTCTTTATAGGAGCAGACAGCCTCATCCATGTCTCCTGAGGAATTTGAACCTCCAACCTTGTGGTTAGAAGCCCAGCTTATCCCACGGCACCACCCAGGCTCCTTGCCCATCTCTTCACTCAAAACAAACTCCCTGCTCTCAAGTCCATGCCAAGTCATAGCAACCCTACCGTACAGGCTAGAACTACCGCTATGCGTTACCAAGACACTGCACCTGTTTACAACACTAGAAAACCTGACCTATCTCCCAATGAGAAGCTGGCGGATTCATACATCCGACCTTTAGGTTGCAGCCCAACCTGTAACCCCCTACCCAACTGGGACCCATCTCTTAGGCATCCCTTAAATATTTGTGCTTGACCAACTAGAGTTCTTATTGTGAAACGCATTGAGGCCCTGGAGCTGGAGCTCTTTGAGTGGGTGCGACTAACCTGTTGCTTCTTGATTTCAGATTAGACAGAGCCCTGGGTTAGTTAAACAGTTCTGTAAGCATATAATTTATATATTGTGCAATTCAGTAATTCCATCATATTAAAGACAGTTGTGCACTCATCACAATCAATTTTAAGATATTTTCTCAGTTGGGTATTTTTTTTTGTTTGATTGCTTAATGTAGAGTCAAAGTGCAATATGTTGCCATCATACTGAATTCTGAATTATACTGTTGTTTCCAAATTCTCGTGCTGTGTTACTTACTCATTTTTTTTCCTTGAAAACAAAATGTTGTTTGGAATGTAGTTCCATGTAAGGAATTCTAATGAACTGTATTTCTCTTTAGCGTACAAACGACTAGATGGTTCCATGGAATGTTGTAGCAATCACAGCCTCACGGATGTTTGCTTTTCCTACAGAAATCATTTTAATAAGCGATTGGTAAGTTGTCCCTAAAGCAGTATTGCGTCTCTGATAGAATCATTATGAAATAGGTGTAGAGCATTAAAGTGAAATCCATTACAACTTCCCCTTTGCTCCATCTATCATTTTATTAAAATCTCCATATTTCAGATGTCACCTTTTATATGCGAATCTGTAAAAAATAATATTGAGAATATTTTATTTGACCAAAATTGATCCCTTGAATCTAAGTAGACTTTGTTAGGTGTCGTCGAGTCGGTTCTGGCTCATAGCGACCCTATGGACAACAGAAGGAAGCAGTACCTGGCCTTGGGCCAGCCTCACAGTTGTTGGGTGTGAGCCCAGTAATGTAGCCACTATGTCAGCCCATTTCACCGAGGCACTTACCACCGCCAACCACCACCCCTGCTCAGTCTTGGTAGAGACTTTACCACGCATGGCGTTCTCCAAGGACTGGTCTCTCCTAACATGTCCAAAGTATGTGAATCAGTCTTGCCACACTTGCTTCTAAGTGTGCCCGAATGGTTATGGCTCCTCTAAGACAGATTCATGCTTTCTTCTTGTAGTCCATGGCATTCGTTCTTCTTCACTAAAAGAATCCAAATGCATCAATTTTTCTTTGGTCTTCCTTATTCATTGTCTAGCTTTATTAGGTATCTGAGGCAGTTAAACACCATGGCTTGGGTCAGGCACACCTGAATCCTTGACGTGACATCTTTGCATTTTACCCTTTAAAGAGATCCGTTACAGCAGATTTGCCCAATGTATTATATTGTGTGATTTTCTGACGGCTGTTTCTGAGGGCATTGCTTGTGGAGTCAAGTAAAAATAAATTCTTGACAACTTCAATATGCTGTCTGTTTATCATCATGTTGTTTATTAGGCCAGGTGTGAAGAGATTTTGGTTTCTTTACATCAGTTAGTGCTTCAAGTCTTCTTCACTTTCAGCAAGCAAGGTTATGTCATAGCCATCAGAGGTTGCTGATGAAGCTTCTTCCAGTCTTAATGTCACGGTCTTCTTCTCGTAGTCCGGGTTCTTGGCTTACTTGCTCAGTTCAGCGTGCAGATTGAATAAGTATGGTGAAAGCTGACAATCCCGGTGCGCACCTCTCCTTGTTTTGACTGATGATATTGAGCTTCTCCATCTTCTCTTTCCACAGATAGAGTTGATGTGATTCCTGTGTGTTCCATCTGGAGAGGTCCTCCTGTATAGTCACTGTTTATGTTGTTGAAAGAAAGATACTTCCAATGATGACGTCACTGGTCTTGCAAAATTCTCTCATGCACACTGGCATAGTTTCTCTCACCACGGCCATATTTTCCAACTACTGGTTCCTCCTCTTTGTTTCCAACTTTTGCATGTAATTAATTTGTAGTAGGTACACATAAATGCCATTTCTTTTACATGGATTTCATTCCTAATATGTTAGATGGCATGAAAGATACTTAACAATATAACTGGCATTTTTATTTTTAAATAAATCATTTTAATATTGACCAATTAATATTTTGTTTATAGCATACATGTCTACCTGCCCGGAAAGCCGTTGAAGCCACTCAAGTTTGTAGGACCAATAAAGATTGTAAAAAAGGCTCAAGTTCAAGTTTCTGCATAATACCTTCGTTAGAAACTCACACTCGCTTGATTAAAGTGAAGCACCCACCTCAAATTGACATGTTGTACGTAGGCCATCCACTGCACCTCCACTACACAGGTGGGTGTTCCTCAGACCCGCAAGAAATCATGAAGCTCCACATACGTTCTCAGTGATGGAGACATAGGCAATTCCTTTGCTTACTTCTCAAAGTTTTGTTGATGTGTTCTTAAGCTTGAAATAAGTTGGCAGTCGAAGAAAACCTTAGTTTTTAAAGCAGGATGCAGCTGGTTCTCCTGTGTGCCTGGGCAAAGTAACAACACATTCCTCCTCCGCCACCTTCACTTCCAAGGCAAATTGGTAATCGCCTAGATGTTCTCTGAGAATGGACTGAATTTAGTTGAGCTCCCCAAAACCGTAGGGAGCAGCAAACCTGAGAGAAAGCCAGGATGCATGGCAGAAGTGACCCTCAAATTATGACACATGGATTTCATATGAATGGCATTTGTTTCTAACTGGGGCAACATGACTGGATCAGGTATTTAGCTTCTTCGTGTGGCTCACAGTCGCATCTAACCCATTTGTTGTACACGATTTTGTATGTTTCCTTTGGTAGAGCAGCTTTACTGAGGTATAAATCACATACCATACAGTTTGCCCATTTAACATGTACAATTCATTGGCTTCTGTATATTCACAGTTGTGTGCCCATCACCACCATCAATTTTAGAACATTTTCATCACCCCACAAAGAAATTTTGTACCCTTAATGGTCCGTATCCATACTCCCCCACCTCACCCCACCCCACCCCTCCGTTGTTGTTGTTGTTGTTGTTGTTGTTAGGTGCCATCGAGTGGATTCCGACTCATAGTGACCCGATGCTCAACAGAATAACCCCCCGCCCAGCCCTGCACCATCGTCACCAGTGTTCCTATGCGGGGCCCATTGTAGCAGCCGCGGTGTCAGTCCGTCTCCTCCAGGGCCTTTTCGGACTGCCCCAAGCATGGTGGCCTTCTCCAGGGACTCATCTCTCCTGAGAGCATGTCCAAAGTATGTGAGAGGAAGTCTCGCCATCCTTGCCTCTAAGGAACATTCTGGCGGCACTTCTTCCAAGACATCCCTTAGCCCTTATTCAAGCGTCTGGATGTAGACTGTAATCTGGGCATTTCATGTCAGTGGAATCATACGGTCAATATCTAGTCTTTTGTGACCAGCTTCTTTCACTTAGAATACTGTTGTCACGATTCATCCATGGTCTAGTATGTGCTAGTACTTTTTAAAAATCATACTCCATTGTTTAGATAATGCCATCTTTTATTCATCAGTCCATTTGGGTTTAATGGTACTCTCTCAAAAGCACTCTCAAATACTTTATAATTGTTTCTCCAGATATAACCCAAGTCATTCTCTGTACTAATTAGTTTGATACTTAAGTGATCCAGATGGCAGACATTAAATACATCTTCAACAAATGCTGACACATAAAAAATTAGAGTAACTAAGAAGTGTGCTCTCTCAATCCTTCTAAGACCCTGTGTTAACATTGTAAACAAGAACAGGATTGTAGAATGGAAGAGACTAAAAACTCTCCGAGAATAATCCTTGTTTTAGCACTGACGAAAAACCTGAGTCCAAAAGGAGATTAAGTGGCATGATATGTGAAGGTAATGTGTTTTTAAAGCCATGTGGCTGTGAAAAGAAAAGGGTTGTTGTGTAAATTCTAATAATTTTTCAAATCAGTTTCTGTATTTGGTAGTCGTATTTAGTACAAAGGCAACATTTTATTTTTGTCCCAAATTAAGAATATATGCTGGGTTTTGAATGTCCACCTTATAGTATTTTACATTGGATGTTCTAGAATACTTGATTTTTATAGGCGTTTCATATGTTTGGGAAGGGCTTTGTTAGAAATTTAAGAGACTCAAAATTCATGACCATGTGTTACCAAGTCTTGCTCAACACTTGTATAAATCCATAATGCTGTTACTTACTGGTATAAGTAATGTTAACTATTACCCGTTTTCCTCTTTGTAGTGAGCATCACCAGTTTCATCCCACGTTTCAACTTTCTAAGCATCGACCTCCCTGTGATCGTGGAGACATTTGTCAAGTATCCTTTCTCATGTGAAAACCATTTGGAAGTATATCACTTTGACCTTGAGCAGTCTTACCTTGAACAGTGCTTGCAAAGATCTTTTGTGTCAATTAATTGCTAACAACTACAAAAGCGGAGTTAATTTAAGAGAGAGCAGATGTTATCTAGGAGGGATGACAGCAGAGGAGAATGATTGACCGGGGAGGAAAAAGTACATAATTAGCATTGACTTTACAGGTCAGGTATAAACCTTTTTAGTAAATTTATAAAGGGTGACAGCCCCAGTTCCTAATGATGGCATGGATTTTGCCACCTCTGGGCCTGGAAACTGACTAAATAGGAGACAACTCTTCTCCCAATAACCAAGAATTAAAGAATTCTATCCCACCAAACCCAGGGTGGAATGAGTAGAGAAGATTAAATTAGTTCCCATTATATTTGGAAATTCAAAGGACAAAGTTTAATGTGGTCTTTAGACTTGACGATGGATTATTATGGAGAATGTGAATAAACTGAAAGGCAGAGGATTCGTTATTTCGTTGCTTTTAAAGCTTTATTAAAAATTTTCCTCAATGACTTACAAAACAATGAAACGGGAAGCAAAGGATTAGTCAGCCAAAAATGTATAAATGACCAAAAAGTAATTTCCTCTGATGTCTTCTTCCTGCCATAGTCCTTGTCCTTGGCACATCATTAAAGGATTAGATGGACTTAGTCTTCTTGGCAACTCATTATAGTATGGCGTAATTTATAATAATTGACCTTTATTTTTAGTCATGGTTTCTGAACTTCAAAATGAAAAAAAAAAACTTCATTTCTTTTAAATCGAACTCTAAGAAGGAATTACTTGTATGGGTAGACAGATTTAAAGGAAGCAGTCGTCAACTGTCACCTTCAGTGCATCCGTATTGAATTGCCTTCTTTGGACTCTACCTCCGGCGTGGCTTCCGCTCAGCTTTCACAGTCTGCTCCTTAACAGGCTTCAACCAGGTACCTGATTTCGCTCTCAGGAGCGCTGGCTATTGTTAATGCGGTGCCCTGCTTTGCTTTGGACGGACAGTGGATTTTAAACTCTTTTCTGGATGCCACCCTGACATCAGTGATTGGAGACAATGATGTTAAGGATCTGATAGGATTTTTCATATTACTTGGGGGCAGTATGCTTTTGGCTGCCAACGTAACCCTGGGCCTCTGGATGGTCACAGCACGGTAATAGTCATGCTTTCTTCGGAATATCTGAGTTACAGCATCCAGCTCGGTGGTTATGTCCCTTGCCATTCGAAGGCTGACTTGTAACTTGGTGTGAATATAAAGTGACAGCCAACAACTTTGAAATCCTCTTAGTTTTTAAGTCTGAGCATACACACTTCAGATGCTTTCGAACAATTTCTAAACACCTGAAAATTCAGATAGTGCCATTTCATGAGACTATATACCGTGCTGAAATCCAGCCAAGCAGAATGAAGTTAGATGCTTTCAGGTTTCTTGGAAAAGCATTATCAATAAGCATTTGGAAGGAGACCAGACTTTTTGACCAACTAGAAGAGTAAGCATTTTCTTGGCCTCTATCTCTTGTTCTTCGTCTTGTTAGCAAAGTGTTTTTAAATTTAATGCTGTATTATTTTGTACTTTGAAAACTGAGCCCCGACAGCCCTTAAGTTAATAAAGTTCTATCAACGAGTCTGCTGATGCAAAAGGGAACATCTTTGTCAACTGATGCCAAATAAATAAATAAGCAAAGCAGGAAGTAGGAGGACCTATGATCTCTGGGGACATGCTTTGCCCCAGGAGAGTTGCCTCCTTGTGTGGCTCTACCCTCATAAAGCAGCACTGGCCTTGACATTCAACATGAGCTGTGATCAGGTGTCCCACATCTGCAGCATGTGAGTTGAGGCCATCAGGGCTGCACAGCAGAACTTCAACAGGTGACGGACTCTCCTACAATCCTGTTTACCAGCCCCTGGAGGCCTTTGCAGCTTGGAACTCTTCCAAGGTATGCTAAAGATCCTTTCCCTTGTGCTGCTGTGGCCTAGCTTTGGGGTGCCTGTCTTCTGGGAGCAACCACCTTAATTAAGCCTTGAGCCACGCATTGTCTACACCAGCTGCTCCCAGGTTTCCCATCTCAAGTGATCAAACACCTAGTCCTTGCTTTACATTTTGCCTAAGCTGCTTCAGTGGTTCCATGTAAGACTGTGGAACAGTGAGCATAGCCACACGGGAGTAGAAACATGCATATGCCCGTGTATGGGAACTGACTCTTGAACCCAAAAGAGTGATGTCTGGTTCAAGGTCTTTTGGGCTGGAGATCCGAGTCTAGCCCTGGGAAACTAGGGAGTTAAGAGGCCAGTGTGAAGATACCAGTGTTAGAAGGGGGTGAGAATGCTGTTTGCTTGGTGAAAAATTCATGCTTGCCTCATACGCTCAAAAAGCAGTGAACGGCAGTTACACAGTTGACAACCATTTATCCACTGTCCGTAAGTGAACTCGTCGATGAGGGGACTAGTATGATCCTAGAGCATAAGGTCATTATAAAACTTTATTACAAATTTTCCTCGCTTCTAAAACAAGTTAGATGCGGAATATAATGTGAACATTTTATTAAATGACTGCGGATCGTCCATGAATACCAGTGATAAAACCAGAAAAATGGTCCCAGGAGGACGTGATGGCATTTGTTCTCTCCTCAGGAACGTGTGTAAGTGTCATGATGCGCAGGCTTGAGAGCATGAGAAATGCCATGAAATATACAGGGGGGCTTCCAACACTTTGTGGAAAAATGGAATGAGAAGATAATGAACTTTCCCCCATCGATTTTAAATCCCCTTGTTTTGTTGTTTGTAACGATTTTTTTCCCCATAAAGAAATCCTATCCGTTAACTTCTTTTTCTGGGTTACAAACAAAACCAGACTCTTCTTTTCTGTCCTCTTCTTTTTAAAAATCATTTTGTTGGGAGCTCTTACAGATATTATAACTATCTGTGATTCAAGTAGAACCTTTACTATCTTTCAGCTGTTAAATACCTTGGTCTTGAATATAGACTCAGAGTTGGAGAAACGGAGCAAATTAGTATGATTTTGTATAGAAGTGGCCTGTCTTAGATAAAGGCAATGTTGCATGTTTGTCTCTTCAGCTTGCTTGTAGGCATTTCTTGAGGGTGGACCCTGCCGCGTTCGTCTTTGAATGCGTGACATGCATGAGTGCGTAATAAATGCGGTTGGGTGATGGTGATGAGTGTTATTTATGGAGTAGAAAAGCATGTTTCTATTTCAATATGCTGTTAACTGTAGTATTAAATGTTTACTGTAAATATTTGTTGGCACAAAAAAAGTAACTTGAAAGATTGTGTCCCTCGTGGTGTGTTAACGTCTTTATGGACATGATCCGTCTTTGTTTCTGGAAAGTGCTTAGAAAAATTTCCTTCTTTTGAGGATTTGAAGAAAGTATTCTTTCTGAGTTGTGATGTGGTTTATTCTCAGTGTTTCTACTCTGCATTGTTTACATCTTCAAGGGTTGGTGGGTTTTATTTTTGCAATCACCTACAATCTGTAACAAATACAGACCTATTTTTCATCGGGTCCAGTTGAAAAGACATGCAGGTAAACTTGACCTTTAATGTGCTTATAGGTCATTGTCTGTTCTGACAGTAAATTGTAAATGTATTCATGACTATGTGGCCCTCGGTCATTTTGTCCTGTGGTATTTATTGAATGTCCACATACTAAAGGTGCATAAGTATCCCCCCCCAAAAAAAACCAAACAAACATTTTGACTGTGTTGTAATTCATTCTTAAGCTGTAGATTGGTAATGCCATAATTGCTAACATTTGATGTTTAGCAATAAAAGAATAAATGTACCCGCATATTATGTTTTCTCATCATCTATGTGTTATCTTTTTCTATCAAAATTGTACCCTTTGCATAGAGTGAGATCGCAGTTGTTTTTGAAATGATTGATTCCAAAAGCAGGCTTACTTTTCCATCGAGTCCAAGGAGAGAAGCCTTTTCAAAGTGAAGTTCTCATATTCTGGCACCTCTGTTGGAAGTGGCCTGTTTATGGATGAAGGAAGAGGACGATTATGTTTCCTTTCATTGGCGTTTGACAGAAGTCTTCTGTAAGCTATTTCCTATGGTTTTGGAATTGTTGAAATAGCTGTAGATATATGACATTTGGTTCTTTTTGGCCTTCTGCCCCAACACTTCCGCCCTTGTCCAAAGCTCCCCACCCCTGTACATGTGCCTACACTCATCTCCTCCCACCTCCTCTCAGTTACTAAGAGAGAGACTGGGGATTTAGTCTACTTTCTGATTGGCTGCTGTGGAATTCCACGCCACCCCTCTTTGATCCCATGACTCTCTAGTTCCTATATAATATATAGACTCCCTGAACCATATTTTAAAGATCTTTGTTGAGCTGTATATATAGGTAATCTCTATTTAATACAGCTCACCTGTTTAAACCATATAACTCATTATGAAGTTTCTTGTAATGTCTAATCAAACATTAACATAGCCAAACCTTTTAAGGAAATTTGATTTAAAAAACAATAAAAATTAATATATGTTTCCCATTTCATAACTACCTTCATTCTGGAGTGGGTTTTCTGTACTGGAATAGTTCAATAGCATTCATTTCTAAGGTAAAGCACATGGATATACGTTCTTTGAGACAAGACGCCTCTGTAATGAGTGCTATACAGTGATTTATTTTCGAAGCTGCTATTTTGTAGGCCATGCTAATTTGGACAGTCCATTGTATACTTTATCAAACCATGTCAAATGAATTCAATGAGAGGAAAGCCTGTGGTCCAGACTTTACTTTTGTTACAATAGATTATCATCAGGGTGGAGAGAGAAAAATGGTTAAAGGAAGTTGTAAATCTAATTCTATGCCTTATATTGTGTGATTTATTTTCCCACTAAAGAGAGAACAAATCTTTCTTACATTCAAGTTTTAGTTATCTAAAAATGGGTGGGTATGCAATAATTGTCCCTTTTTATCAACTAAATGATTCTTGGACTTTTCTATCTCCATTTAACCAAATCCCCAGTAGAAAACTTGATACTGTGCACCATCTGGATTATTATATTTCAAAATAAACGACTTTTACACCTTTTCATTTGCCTTTCTTTAGTTAGAAAAGAGGCCAAAGCTGTCTTTTCTTTTTTGTGTGTGTTTGCTCTTTTGTAAAGTGCTTTCCTGCGTCCCTTGCTACCTTTCCTTCTGTATTTCCAACATTCTTCTCTGTCCTTCCCAGCACTTTGTTTCCATTCTTTAATGGCTTCCAGTTTCCATTGTCTCAACTCCCTGCCATGGAATCAGTGCTGATTAGTAACGACCTCCCATGGGGTTTCGGAGACCCTAACTGTTTACAGGAATTGAAAGCCCAGGCTTTCTCCCGCAGAGCATGCTGGTGGTTTCGAACTGCCGGACATGGGTATTGCAGCCCAATGTATGTACACTACGCCATCAGGCCTCCACAATTTCCTGTCTAGGCTTCATGAGTTCTACACTGAGAAATAGCGCTTTGCGACTCACAGACTAGCCACTTGGCCAGTTCAGGGCACAGTCTTTTCCACTACCAAAGTACCTAAGAAAAGAGGTTTGTAGTCAAAAGAGTGCTTGGGGAGTATAGAATTGGTACAAAGAGATAGATAGTATAGAAGGTTTCTCTTCTGTAGAAGAAATGTTTTAGTCCTTACCGGGAAAGAAATGCACCTTCATTATAGAAAACACGTTCAATGGCATTCCATTGTGCTTTGTGGGGAAATGGTGGGTCACATACTCACAGGCTGCTTTTTAAACTTGACAGCATATTGCAAGCATGCAAAATTCTTCTAGTGCTGTTTTAGTGACTGTACAATATTGCACTGTTAGGTGTACCATAATTTAATCTCTTATTTCTGGTTCACAATATGATCTACCGAGGTACTGTATACACTCACGTATAAGCTGAGTTTTTCTGCACAAAAATATGCTGAAAAACGAGTTCAGCTTATACACGGATCCGTGGTACCCCAGCGAGGTGTAACATCTCAAGGGTGATTGCCATTCCTCTGCTGTTCATTCAAAGCCCAACTGACACTGCAGGGTTTTGAGTGTTTACTCACATCTAACCAATCAGAGCTGTCCTATGACGTGGACGACTCCAATTCGCAGAAGCACCCGTAGTGAATCACTTACACGGGCAGCTGAACTGGTAAGGATGTGTCTGTGCCATCTCTCCCCTCTGGTCTCTGTGTTAATTCACATCCTGCATTTCCCACCCTAAACTTATACTCCAGTCAATCAGTTTTTCTTGTTTCTCAGGATAATAATTAGGTACCTCGGCTTATACTCGGGTTGACTTATATTCGAATATATATGGTAGGTATGAATGCAGAGTTGATGATGTGGAATATCTTCATAGCTGAATACATCTCTTTGTACATTCATGATTGTATGTATGTATATGTGCAATCCTAGAAACTCAAGAAAATGCTGGAAGAAAATTCGCTACTGGAAAATGTGAACCCTCCCTCCCTCATAAACCCTTGATAATTTATAAATTGTTATTATTTGTTCATGTCTTGCACTGATCGATGTATCCCTTCACCCACTTTTGTGATGTCTGTCCCCCAGGAAAGAGGTAATATGTAGATCATTGTGATCGATTCCCCCTTTCTCCCCGCACCTTCCCCTTAAGCTCCTAGGTGTTGAGAGCTCTCATCTGTACCAGTGTACATGCTCCAGTCTAGCCGGATTTGTAAGGTAGAACTGGGCTCATGATGCTGAGAGAGGAAGCATTCAGGAACTATAGGAATGATGTCTTTTGTGGGTGATATACTGCACCCCTGGCTGGCTGTCCCTTCCTTGTGACCCTTCCATGAGGGCATGTCCAATTGCCTACAGATGGGCTTTGGGTCTCCACTCTGGCCCCCTCGTTTTTATCAATATGATTGTGTTTTGGGTCTTCTGATACCCGATCTTGTCAACACCTCATGATCACACAGGCAGGTTGGTGTATTTCTTCCATGTTGGATTTGTTGCTTCCCAGCTAGATGGCCGCTTTTAATCTTCAAGTCCTTGATCATTTTTTTATGAAGTAATTATTGTCATCTTTTAAAAAAATAATTTTTATTGGGGGCTTGTACAACTCTTATCACAATTAAAGCATACATCCATTGTGTCAAGCACATTTGTACATTTGTTGCCATCATCATTCTCAAAATATTTGCTTTCTACTTGAGCCCAAAGTTTCAGCTCCTCATTTTCCCCCTCCCTCCCTGCTCCCCCTTCCCTCATGAACCCTTGATAATTTAGACATTATTATTATTTTGTCATACCTTACACTGTCAGACCTCTCCCTTCACCCACTTTTCTGTTGTCCATCCCCCATGAGGAGGTTATATGTTGAACCTTGTAATCGGTTCCCCTTTCTACCCCACTTTCCCTCCCCACTCCCGGTATCGCCACTCTCAGCACGGGTCCTGAAGGGATCATCCGTCCTGGATTCCCTGTGTTCCCAGTTCCTATCTGTACCAGTGTACATCCTCTATTCTTAATAGGTGAGGAGTTTAAAAGAAGTTGGTTAAGTGTGCTTTTCCCATTAAAAATGCTTTTCTTCTGAGATCACTGTAGTGGGTTTTTAAACTGGCGTTAATTCTAGAATATGACAATTATAAATAAGAGATCCTTAGTGGATTAAAAATTTCCTCCATTTTGCTTGCTCACCCCCTTCTCCTTACTCACAAGAACTCCTATATACATTCTTTCATTCATTTACCAAGTCTTTATTGCACGCCTAGCGTGTGTCAGTCACTGTTCTAGATTCTGGAGATAGAGTAAATAAGACTGTTTTTCTCTTTTGTATTTTGTAATATATACATTCTCTTTTGTATTTTGTAATATATATCACTACTAAATGACCCGGGCATAAGTTGGTAAGAAATTAAGCTCAGGAGGTTCTCACAATCATTGAGTGGATTCTGACTCTTAAAGACCCTATATAAGGCTTCTGAGGCTATAAATCTTTGCATGAGCAAATGGCCTCATCCTTCTCTCACCAAGTGACTGATGACCTTGAACAGCTGACCTCATGGTTGACAGTCTAACATTTAGCCAGCCGCAGCACCAGGACTTCATAGGCGGTTAGCAGAGGTAAAATTTAAGAAATGTGCTATGTAAAGTTTGGGCTTAAAAAACAACAACAGCTTATAAAAAAAAAACAACAAAAGTTTGGGCTTGAGTCTGGCTGCAAAGAAATTGATTAGGAGCCATATTTCAGTAATTCTGAGCAAGAGATATGATGACATAGACTAGGGTAGTAGCAGTAGAGATCAAAAGAGAAGACCAACTCAAAAGTAGCATCCATGGTATTTGGTGGCCACATGTAGACAATTAAGTTCAGGAAGGAGTCAGGAAGACTCTGGGTTTCTGTCGTGGACAGTTAAGTAGATGGCTATGCCATTAATAGGTCAAGGAAACGTCAGAATAGGAGAAACTCAATTTAGAAGTGTAGTCTGTGATTAGAGGGATGCCCATTGTGGAAGGAGGGAAAAGAAGAAAGATGGGTACAGGTAGATTTGATAGGGAGCCTCACTTGGGTTTCCAGCAGTCATCAAATGCCTAACTGTTCTTAGCAGAGTAGATGTGTAGAAATCTTAGCTGAGTAAGATGGACTCGCTTAACTGCAGGAAGCTTAGCCAACCAGGCGTCTAATTAAGACCTGCCAGCTTAAAGTACTTCAAACACAAGGACAGGGGCTTAGCTCTGTGATAATGACATTGCATTTCCTCATTTTGAGAATGTTCTGTATTTATGTGAGTTCTTAGGAAACATAAACTAATATATAGTATTAAAGAGCATGATGTCTGAAATGTACATTCGCATGGTTCAGAGAGCTAATAAAACAAATGTGGCCAGATGTTTGCAAGTGTTTGGATGGAAATTCTTTCAAAATAAAGTTTTTTTAAAAACAGCTTCTGAATTTATTCTTTTTATTTTTTATTCTATTTTCGATCACAGTTTTTAGATTTTTTTGTTTCATAACTTCCTATGAGTGAAATGGATGAAGAATTTGACAAAGCTGCACTTTGTGTTTGGGTAATTATATCTATGTTTTAATACCTTCATCTACAAAATGAAGATAATTCCTTCATTTTTTGCTAGAGATATGGTAGAACCAGGAAAATCAGTTGCCATGGGCCACCAAGTTACCATGTAGACCTGAGTTGCCCATCATGGACTGGGTGTTTTCAGACCTATACTCATAAAGTTGGACGTGCACACAGCACTTTATCATTAAATGGAGGTGGCACATGCAAGATCAGGCTCAAGCAGGACCTGAAGGTACCAACTAGCTGCATGAAGATGTAGCACAAATGCCTTTGGTCTCCACTCCTGTCGTCCTTTCCTTCTCCCAGTCTATGACCTCATGGGGAGCTCCTTATCAGTTGCCTGAGGAAGAGAAAGCTCATGCGTGGTTTACTGGTGATTCTGCATGACATGCAGGTACCACTCAGAAACACACAGCAACTACACCCCCTTTCTGGGACTCCCTGGAAGACAGTGGTGATGGGGATACCTCCCAAAGGACAGAACTTCAAGCAGGTTGGTCATTTTCCTTGGAAGGAGAAGTGGCTGGATGCACAACTACATTACTGATTCGTGGGCTGTGACTAATGGTTTGGCTGGGTGGTCAGGGACTTGGGGGGAGAATAATTGGAATATTGGTGACAAGGACATGTTGGGAAAAAAAATATGTGGATAGAGCTCTCTGAAAGGACCGAAAAATGAAGACGTGTGTCTTGTGAATGCTCACCAAAGGGTTACCGCTATAGTGGAGGTTTTTGAAAATCAATTGGCTGGGAAGGTACATTCTGTGGCTCTTTCCCCAGCTACTCCTGCCATTGCCCAATGGACTCAGAACAAAGTTGTCATGCTCCCGGCAGCCCCATGTGTGTCAGAGTAGAACTGTGGTCCATAGGGTTTCCCAGGCTAAGTATTCAAATGTCGATCACCACGTCTTTCTTCTGCGGCATCTCTTGGTTAGCAGCCACATATGTGAGCCATTTTTATTATCAAGAACTTCTGGCACACAATAGGCATTCAATAAATGCTATTCTCCTCCAGTAGCAGTTGAAATCTGTCCGTTTGAAACCTTTTTTTTTATCGCCCCATGGTAACTTCTTTTGTACCGTACCATACATTGAACTAAATGGCTTTACATACATTCTCTTAATTTTCCCTATAACTTTATGAGTTAGCATATCATGTTTCTCTGTGAGAACATTTAATGACATTAAAATAACGGCTGCAATCTCTGCATCAATGTATAGCAATAACAGGATGAGCTCTTTTTTTATGCTGTACCACAATTTGATATTTCTCCTTGAGGTTTTGGAACATTTATGCTCAGGACACCTGCGGGCCACCTGATACTTCCGTTGTCCTTTCTTTGGTTATAAATTCTTGGTATCACCACCCTGCTAGCAGTTTATAAGAATACTCCCTTGACTGGATGGATACACGCACCTCTCAAGTAAAACATTATCCCCCCCCACTCTTAGTCTTGTACGTTCCAATTTCACCCCTTCCCTTCACTATTGGAACAATAGAGATAGATAGGCATAATATTTCTCCCTATTGCAGTGGGAGCCAGACAAAAACGACTATTCCTGAGGTTGGGAGTAGGGCAGACACGTGGATACTAGGAATGTATCCACATCCCTGCCCGCTGAAGAAACAAATACTTGGGGATGCGAGGAAAAGATCTTGTCTATTAGTAATACTTTGATGAGGTGAAAGAGTTTGGTCATGTATTTGTTTTCCCTAAGGAAAAATAAAGGGACTTGTCACATTATACTAATGATAAACTTTTTGGAGGACTGTCAATCCTTGGTGTCAAATGAGCGCACCAGAAATGTGTTTGGCTTGTCTTGGTATCCAGTTTTATATAATTCCTACAAACTAAAGGATAAAAAGAGACATTGAGGTAGAATTATTGGAGGTCTAGGTTTTAGCCTTGTCACCCAGGAGTGACTTTGAGAAAGAGTATTTGTGGGTCCCCTCCCAGCTCACAGGAGAACCCTGGTGACGCAGTGGCTTAAGCCCTCACTAACTGGAACGCTGGATAGTTTGAAGATGCGCCACTGAAGAAAGGTATGGCACTCTACTTCCATACACTTACAGCTTTAGAAACCCAGAGGGTCATTTCTACTGTCTTTACACAAAAAACAGTTTTATTGGCAAATAATTCACATATATGATTTAATCGCTTGATCATATTAAGAGTTATACAATCACAATTTTAGAACTTTTTCTTCTTTCTGGTATACGTTGTTAGTTCCCCATTCCACTTTCCCCAAACTCCCCTGCCATGATGGTGTTGGGTACTGTAGAGTCAGTTCTGACTCATAGCAACCCTATGTACAAGACTGCCTGCATCTGCGTCATCCTCAATTGTTCCTATGATTGAGCCCATGGTGGCAGCCACTGTGTCAATCCAGCTCCTTGAGGGCTGTGGTAGTTGCATAATCTGTTGTCGATTTGAGCCGAGTGATGGGGTGGAGTTTAGCCTGTCAATCAAGTCGCAGCTTGCCCTCATTTGGAGGTGCTAAGGAGATAAATAGCTCATTGGAGGCAGGGCACACACTAACTCCCTGGGAGATATTGCAGGTGACAACACATGGAACTACACTAGACCCCTGGAGCTGAAGGAGCCACGTGGAGACCCCTGCCAGTGCTAAGATGTCTCTGCCGCCACTGGATCCACAAGACTTTCCACCCACTGGCCTGTGATTGTCCTGCATTCAGCATCATTGCATGTGTTTTGTGAGTCTGAAGAGGAACTTATGGGTTGGTATCGGACATATGGGCTACTATCGAACTTATGGATTTGATCTGGACTGGGTTGTTTTCTCAATATTCAATTACTTTTATATATAAAGCTCATACACATATGAGTGTCTATAAATTTCTCTCGTCTTCCCAGATAAACACAAAGGCCTTCCACTTTTTCATGGCCCTTCTACTTTAGCAAGCATGAGATCTTCCAGTGACTGGTCTCTCTTGACAGCATCCCCAAAGTCTTGCCACCCTTGTTCCTATGGAGCATTCTGGTTGTACTTCTCCCAAGACAGGTTTGTGTGTTCTTTTGGCAGTCCATGGGACATCATTATTCTTCACCAGTACCATAGTTCAAATGCGTCAAATTTTCTCTGGTCTTCCTTCTTCAGTGTCCAACTTTCGCATGCATATGAGGCAGCAGGAAATGCCATGGTTGGGTCAGGCGCACATTAGTCCTCAAAGTAACCTCCTTGCTTTCTATCACTTTAAAGATGTGTTGTGCAGCAGATTTACCCAATGCCATGCATTGTTTAATCTCTTGACTGCTGCTTCTGGGAACATACCCCTAGATAATTAGTAATCCAGTTACTGTCTGTAGATTTACCTCTCCTGGGTTCATATATATGAAACTGGGGTTGTCATGGAGGTGGTCTTGATGGAGGAGCCAGATGAAGAGCAGCTGGAGAGATGGCCTCGCAAAGAAAAGGAGTTGCAAGCTAAAATTCAGGGTATGAAGAACGCTGTGCCCCAGGATGACCAAAAGAGGAGGAAGCAACTCGTTGACGATGTTGCTAAATTGGAAGCCGAAGACCGAGACCTAGGGAGGGCCTAGAGCAATTGAAGTTGACCTGTTGAGGATCAGCAGCCTCAGATACCAGAAGCACAAAAGTGACAGGAAAAGAAAGCTGCACTGGAAAAAGAGCAGGAAGAAAGGATAGTTGCGGCTGAAAATTGAGAACTTATCTGGAGCCGGACACGTAGAAATGCAAACACTTTCTCACAGGTTGACAGCCAGGCAGTTGGAAAGTAAACATTCCATCGGATGGCCACTGCATGCAGAGAGCCATTGAAGATCGGCTGAAGGGACAAGTTGGCACCGTAACAAGATATGGCTGCCTTAAGGCAAACGGCTGAATTCTGTATATGCAAAGCCACGTGGAAGCCGTTCTGCCATTTTTAACAAGCCCTGAGACAGGAGATATTTTTATTCTGGGATACTTTGGAAAGTCCTGTGGTGCTGTTGGAAACACAGCTGCATGGGGAAGTCAACTGGAGCTAAGCTCTGACTCACATTTTACAAACACTAATAGTAATACAGGCAGATTCTCCACTGATTGTAGTTGGTGAAGACTATTTTTCAAATTAATGTAGATATGAGACATACATATGGCTTAGGAGAACATTACAATTCTGTTGCACAGTTGAGCACAGCTACTGAGAATTGCAGCTAGTTTACAAAATGTTGCACAATTATATTTTCTTACAATGTGCCCATTCGAGTATTCATACCAAGTGCTGGATTGCTCTAAGCATCAGTGAAGGACACAACTACCTTAAATTTGTTATATGGCAAAGGTACTAATGGATTTTTTTCTGAAATGTGTCAGCATGTACCATTGTCTCTTAGTGATATTTTTTTAAACTGTAAATTCCATTGTGGAGAACCTCACAGACACTGTACTGTTCTCATGCGTAGTTGCATTGATAAGACTTTGGGCGTTCTCCTCTGTGTTGGCATACATTTTAATTTGTTTTTACCTCCACCACCCAAATCACTAAAAGCTTTTAGTAACCATTTCAGTGTAATTTTTCATGAAGAAGTGAATTGATGTCCTCATTTTTTGTCATTGCAATAATGTGAGGGTGGTGATATATTTAATGATGATGAATCAGAATGATTACAGTGTTTATGGATGCCGTGGGACTTAACCTCATCAAAGTGCAGCTATTTTTAATAATTAAGAATTTCTACAGATTTCTTCAGTTGGCAATCAGGCATTGCATTTAAAGAACTGATACAAATTCAAAGGCAAATAGATATTCTTCAAATTCTACCTCTAAAAGGAGTTAGCGATTAGCTGATTCAAGTGTAACTTAAAAACAATACCCAACAGATTTTTCTGTCTTTCTATTTATTATTGATTCTCTGCCGTCTCTTAAACTTCGGCCTGGAATTCCTACCAGAATCCCTTTATTATCTCCATACCTACACTTTTTTCTTTTTTTTTTTTTAGCTGCAAAAGGAAGCTTTATTGTTTTCGTTGGGTCCCCGGCTTGGGGGAGGGGCTGCAGGGCGGTGGCGCCCCAACTGGTGGGGCAGGTTCGGGCAGAAGGGCTAAGGCCGGCAGCGGACGGCAGAGGGCCCCTCGCAGGTGGCTCAGTGCCACAGGTTCCTAGGAAGGCCCTTGGCCCGCTCGGCCTGGGGGCTGGCCAGCCTGCGGAGGTGGGTCAGGGGCTCGCCCATCTTCTTGAGGATTTGCACCTCCTCGTCCAGGAAGTGGTTCTCCAAAAGTCACCGAGATGGGGTGGGGGGGGGGTTTAAAGAGGCCCGCAGATGCAGTTTGACCAGACTGAGCTGAGAACTCATGATTGGTCGATGTGGAGATCACCACACACAAAATAAAAATGTTAGCTGATCTCAATAAGAGGGTATGGCCAAGAAGATGGTCCCGAAGGTTAAGTCCGGAAAGGAAACTGGGGCGTGGCGGAAGGTGGGAGGAAGTGAGTTCCCGGATCTGTTCTGTTCGTTCACACACTGTTGAAGCAAGACACAGATCCACGGGACCACAGGGCGAGCTTCCATGCCTACACATTTTTATCTTCTCTGCAGGTTTTCCTATCACTGCTTACCTGGTTTGCTCTTCTTGTAGCCTTTTCCAGTACGAAGCAGTTTTTGTGGCCTCCCTCATTCTCCCCCTTGTAAAACTTGGGGGGCAGCAGTATTAACAAGGGTTAAAGATCAGTCCCATTTATTTCAGATTTTTCCTTTCCAACTTAACTTACAAGCTCTCATCTTTTTTGCTTCATTCTCTAGGATGAGAAGACAACTTTTGTTGGAGTTATTAAATTCATCTTCCTGATAACACCTATTTGAGAATGTCTATGTCCCATTGAAAGCCGCTGTTTGGGAATCAGCAATTACATAATAGAGTCAGTGTGCAGTCCTTGTAGGGGTGAATGAGTTGATTGAGCTCCAGTTTCTCTCCAAGAAGTCAGTACCCATACATACAAACATGTCTAACTTTTTGTTTAATCTCCTTACAGCTCTTTTAAGATCATTACATTTAAGCACGTACAGCTCTTATAATAATCCATACATCAATTGTATCAAACATATTTGTACATATGTTGCCACCATTTTCTAGACATTTACATTCTATTTGAGCCCTTGGTATCAGCTCCCCCTTTTTCCCTCCCTTCGCCCTCTCCCACCCTCGAGATTCCTTGATAAATTATTATTATTTTCATATCTTACACTGGCCACTGTCTCCCTTCACCCACGGTTTCTGATGTTCATCGCCTTGGGGTGGGGAGTGTTAGGCGCAGATCATGGCAATCGGTTCCCTCTTCCGCTTCGCCTCCAAAAGCAGATACCTGTACTTTCCCCCGGTTTATTGGCCATAGTAGAAACAGGTTTTCGCTGCTAGGCGGGGACAGGGGGTTGCTTAGTAAATATTTTTTTCTGAAAAATAACTTTGTGAACCTATGGTATACAAGCTCAAGACGCTCTGAGGACACAATGGTTAAGTGCTCTAGAACCACCCAGAGACTCTGTGAGAGAAAGGCCCGGCCATCTGCCTCTGTCATGACCACAGCCTGCAACATCCTGCAGGACAGCTCCGCGAGGTCATGGCCAAAATCGACTTGACGGACACCTAACATCCACAAGGATGAGTGGAACTCACCTTTAACCAGTTTCTGGGCTGGGCAAAGGTGTTTCTGTGCATGACACTCTTTTCCCAAGGAACCCTTCAAAACACCTCCCTGCAAGTGATTCTGGCCACCAGCATGTCTGACCCTTTGTTATGTAAGGAAGTATTGTCTGTGCAAATGAGTCCCTTTGCGTTTGATCTGTTTTCCCCCCAAATTGGAAATATAACTGGTAAGATTTATCGTCCAGTGTATGTTATTTGATTTTCATTTCCCATAAGTGCAACTATATTTTGTAACTAAATGTGATGTGCATGTATAATATTTTTTATCATTTTATTGGGGGCTCATACAACTTTTATCACAATCCATACATACATCAATTGTGTAAAGCAAATTTGTACATTCGCTGCCCTCAACACTCTAAAAACATTTGCTCTTAAACTCCTCATTTCCCCCCCTCCCTCCCTGCTCCCCCTCCCTCATGAACCCTTGATAATTTATAAATTATTATTTTGTCTTATCTTACACTCTCCGACATTTCCCTTCACCCACTTTTCTGTTGTCCATCCCCCAGGGAGGAGGTTATATGTAGGTCCCTGTAATCGGTTCCCCCTTTCCAACCCACCCTCTCTCCACCTTCCAGGTATCGCCACTCACACCACTGGTCCTGAAGGGATCATCCGTCCTGGCTTCCCTGCGTTCCTAGTTTCTATCTGTACCAGTGTACATCCTCTGCTCTAGCCAGATTTGTAAAGTAGAATTAGGATCATGATAGTTGGGGGGGGGGGGGAGGAAGCATTTAGGAACTAGAGGAAAGTTGTATGTTTCATTGTTGCTACACTGCACCCTGACTGGCTCACCTCCACCCTACAATCCTTCTGTAAGGGGATGTTCAGTTGCCTACAGATGGATCTTGGGTCCCCAATCTGCACTCTCCCTCATTCACAATGATTTGATTTTTTGTTCTTTGATGCCTGATTCCTTTGACACCTTGTGATCACACAGGCTGGTGTTCTTCCATGTGGGCTTTGTTGCTTGTGTGCTAGATGGCTTCTTATTTGCCTTCAAGCCTTTAAGACCAGAGACACTATTTCTTTTGATAGCTGGGCACCATCAGCTTACTTTACCACATTTGCTTATGCATCATTTGTCTTCAGCAATCATATCGGGGAGGTGAGCACACAATGATATGATTTTATGTTCTTTGATGCCTGATAACTAATCCCTTTGGCACCACGTGATCACACAGGCTGGTGTGTTTCTTCTATGTGGGCTTTGTTCTGAGATAGATAGCCACATGTTTACCTTCAAGCCTTTAAGACCCCAGACGCTATATCTTTTGATAGCCGGGCACCATCAGCTCTCTTCACCACATTTGCTTATGTACCCGCTTTGTCTTCAGTGATCGTGTCGGGATGGTGAACATCATGGAATGCCAGTTTAATAAAACAAAGTGTTCTTGCACTGAGGGAGTACTTGAGTGGAGGCCCAAAGTCCACCTGCTACCTTAATACCAAACCTATAAATCAGGATGTCAGTCTCACATGACCTGCGGGTAACAACTGTGGGACTCTGGTAGACAGAGAAACTAGTTTAGGTAAGGCTTGCCCTTCACACATACCAGTTCAAATATTTTAAAAAACATTCTGCCTGCCAAACAACCTTTATTTTGAGGACTGTGCATCTTATAATTTAAAAAATCATTTTATTGAGGGCTCTTGCAGCTTATCACGATCCATACATCTATCCATTGTGTGGAGCACATTTGTACATTTGCTGCCCTCATCATTCTCAAAACATTTGCTTTCTACTTGAGCCCTTGGTATCAGCTCCTTTTCCCTCCCCCACCCTCCCTCTCTCATGAACTCTTGATAACTTATACATTTTTTTTCACGTCTTCACTGACTGCTGTCTCCCTTCACCCACTTCTGTTGTCCATACCCCAGGGATTGGGTTACATGTCAATCATTATGATGGGTTCCCCCTTTCACCCACTACCTTCCCCCTACACTCATGGTATTGATACTTTCATTACTGTTCCTGAAGGGTTTATCTGTTCTGGATCCCTTGTGTTGCAAGTTCTTATCTGTACCAGTGTACATACTCTGGTCTAGGCAGATTTGTAAGATAGAACTGGGATCATGACAGTGGGGGGAAGAAGCATTAAAGAACTAAAGGAAAGTTGTATGTTTCTTTGGTGGTATACTACACCCTGACTGGCTGGTCTCTTCCTTGTGACCCTTCTGTAAAGGGATGTCCAATTGTCTACAGATGGGCTTTGGGTCTCTACTCTGCACTCCCCCTCATTCACATTGATATGATTTTTTGTTTTCTATCTTTGATACCTGATCCCTTCAACACCTCAAGATCACACAGGCTGGTGTGTTTCTTCCATGTGGGCTGTTACTTCTGAGCTAGATGGCCGCTTGTTTACCTTCAAGCCTTTAAGGCCCCAGACATTCTATCTTTTGAAAGCCAGGTACCATCAGCTTTCTTCACATTTGCTTATGCACCTATTTTGTTTACAGCAATAGTGTCAGGGAAGGTGAGCATCACAGAATGCTGGGTTATTAGAACAAAGTGTTCTTGCTTTGAGAGAGTACTTGAGTAGAGGCCCAATGTCCATCTGCTCTCTTAATACTTAACATTTAAATATATGTACATAGATCTATTTCCCTATCTTTAAATAAAAATATACTTACATATGTACATGCCTGTATTTAAACCTCTATAAATGCCCTTTGCCTCCTAGTTCTTTCCTCTATTTCCTTTTACTTTCCTCTTGTTCCACTATCATGCTCAGCTTTCATTTGGATTTCAGTAATTTCTCTCAGCTACATTGTGCTTGATCAAGCCCTACCAGGCATCCTACATCCTCCTCACCATCAATTTTAAATCACTTATTGTTCCCTTGTCCCTGGGTTTGTTGACATCCCTCTTCATTTCCGTGGCCTCCCTCTCTCGCATGTCCCCCCAAACAGTTGTTTTCTACTCCAGATTTTTTATCCCGCCCATCTTATCTAGATTGACATTCAGAGACAATAATAAGAATGAAAACAAGACAAAGGCAAACAAAACAACAAAAGAAAAAACAAAACAACGATGACAGAAAAAGGGAAGCCTACAAATAGTTCTAGGTCTGTTTGTTGACCTTTTTGAGTGTGCCCTGGTCGAGTATAATGAGGTGCCATGCCCTGGCCCCAAAGTCTATTTTTTGTATTCCTCGGGGACTTCATTGTTTTGCTCCCCTTGCTGCTCTATTACTTATATTTAGTGTTTTGCCCCAGTGTGGTGGGATCAGATCAAGAACAATTACTGCACTGTGTCTCCATTGTTGTCCCCTGTAGAGCTATGGGTCAGTGAGCGACGTCATGTCTCTTGGTGGGGCCAGCCCTATGGTCCTCTCTGTGCATTGGCTGCTCTGAGCAGGAATTTATTCCTTGGGGCTTGGTAGGCCAGGGTGTGTACCACAATCTCTCCTTCCCTCTTTGTTTGCTCCTGTGTGCTCTGATTAAAAGCACCCCTCTCCTTGAGCTACAGCTTCACTGCTGTCCCCTGAAGTGCATTCTTCTGAGGTAGGGGTAGGGGCATCCACGTAGTTAAGATTGGGGCCGGCCCCACAGACCTCTCTGTTGGTTCCCTGCTTCATGCTGGTAAGTTGCTGTTTTATAATTTATAAAATAATGAAAATACTAAATGTCATGATTTTATTTTAAAGTCATCTGTTACTCTGAAATTAAAATGCAAGGGAACTTCATAAAATTATATAAACCAAGAAACAAACAACAGTGACAAAACAAACCAGGAAAAACCTCAATGGAAAAGAAAGTTAGGGAGGGGGGTCGGAGAGCAGAAAATACTAAAAACTCAAACAACTTTAAAATGGGTTAAAAGAGAGATCATAAGATAAAGGGGTTACATTTTAACTGAACTACATCTGCCATAATCTATTTTACAATACTTTCGCTCTGATAGCAAAGCTAGTCCCATCCCTGGACTATAGTCGGAAGGGATTCACCAGAGACCTAATCTATGTGAGGGCCCTGCATTTGGATATTGGCCTTCCACTGGCATCCATGAGCTGCTGCAAACTGGGTGTCCATAATTTACGATCTAATACCATTGGATTTGGATTTTATTATTTGCACAGGCTGGAGCCTGTTCTAAGAATAGGGCCACTGTGAGTTGGAAGTGACCCTACAGCAAGGGGGTTGCTTATTGGTAGGTTTTCTTTTTCTCTTTGCCTCCACCTCTGTGTGAAGCAGTGGATCTTCAGGGGCAAACTTGACTTCAGGGCTCAGTGAGAAGATGCCCAGTGCAGGAGCTGCCCCAGGAAATAGAAAGGACGTGACCACATGCTGCCTGCCCACTCCCGGAGCCAAACATTTAGGAAGTGTGTCAGAAATGTGCCAGCCACCTTTTCTAGGAAGAAGAGCTATGCTTTTTAACCAGCACAGGTCTATTTCAAGAGAAAGCTTGCGGGCTTTCTGGGAGTCTGTCTTGGATCTCGCCCGCCCCTTCCCCCGCACGCCCCCGGCCTCATTTAATTCTTTCTGGACCTATTCTCCAACTCCCGGCTTTCTCCACGGTCTTGTGCCCGTTCACGCATGCGCTGGCGCATGCGCAGGGGGTGGGTGTGGGTGGGGCGATGGCTCTGCCGCCTTCCGGGTCTCGACCACCTCATCCCAAGAGGTGTGTTGGGTTGGGACCCGGATACGTTAGCCTGGGCCTTGATTCCGTGGCTCTCCTCCATCGCTCTGGGGTCTCTCCGTTCTCTGTCGCCATCTTGTCTTGGGCGGGGGCGGTCTCATTTCTCTTTTCCTCCGCTTCTTCTTCTTTCTCTGGAGCTCCTCTTTTCGTTTCTTCTTTGCATCCTTTGTTTGTTTTTTCCGGGTCAAGAGGGATGCTCGTTTCCTATCGGACAGCGTGCTAACCGTTAGCAGCTAACCATGGAAGGGCCACAGGGCCAGCGACCTGTCCGTGTTCAGGTCACGAGAGCGTCATGCTTTCCCACTTCACAGGCAACGTCTCCAAAAGCCCTGTGGGGAGCTCAGCGGTGTTTCCACACGACGTGCTGGAGCGTCCTTCCGGTGTGACCAACGTGGACAGAGCTCCAGGAATCTCTGAGAGACGCCCCGCCGATCGTCCCACCAATACCCACCAATAAGGTCGTAGATCTCTTTGGACAAGTCCTAGACCCGGAGGTTCGCACGCACACAGGATGGCGGGTAAGAGCCGGCAGATATGAACTGCCCATCTGAACTCAAAACTGCCTGACTGGCAAGAGCTTGACATCATTCAAAGGGTAAAGGTCCAAGAAACAGCTTTTAACCTTGTGCTTGTTCAGAAGATTCCTGTAGAAATAGCTTATCTTTTCAGGGGTCAAGTGGGCTCATCTTTAGTCTCAGAGACGATCGAATCACACGAGGCGGGGGACGATCTGACCCCCAGTTCTTTCTTTGGAGTATTTCATAGCACTACCAGTTCTGAGTGGTACGAGCCCCCAAATAAAACGATCTTTTTAAAAACTTTAAAAAAATATTACCAAATATTTACATTAATTTGTCATGGGACAGAGAATTAAAATCTTTGCTACCACCAAGAAGTTCACTGGTTATTTTATTGAAAAACACTTAAAATTATTGAATCAAAATGCATTGCAATTTTCATTTTTAAATGTTCTTTAATATTTGCTGATATTTTCTCTAATGACAAAAGGTTATAAATAAAATGTTACTTAGAAGATATTTAGAAACAAATACAATAAAATAAAACTCAACTCTCATGCTCATTCAAAGCAGGGCACTTACATTTTAACCCCCTGGATTGGCCATGTGCCAACAGAGCTTTCCTGGCCTTTTAAGCCTGTACTTTCTCTGGCCTGGGTCTTTGGGGTCGCTGAGGCAGCGTGCAGAGCAGCGTGGAGAGCCCCCTGTTTGGCCAGCACATTTTGACGCCTGGTGGTTTTACATGGGTTCCAAAGGAAAGAACATCACTCCCTGGAAAAGTACAGTTGCGTTCAGCATGGGAAGTGATCCTCTTTTGTACATCTGTGCGAACAAGGCCGACTTGTCTTTTTTTTCCCCCTCAACAGTTTGATTTGCACATCACTTACCTATCATACAGTTGAACAGTCCGATTGTTCAGTCATATCCAGGGGAATTGTACAATTGGCACCACATTCCTCTTAGAGCCATCTCCCTACCCCCACCCCCTCCCATGGGGGAATCGCCTATGAAATGAGTTGAGCAATGCTGGTGACGTGTCCTGGTTGAACGTTTGAGCTCTGTGGAGATAAGGCAACACTCATGGTATCAGAGGATCTTCCTTAGGAATTGACAATCTGCACTTCCTTGTGGTTGAGGGATGTGTGGCAGTACGGTCAAGTCTAAGAAAGCCAAAACCTATGTAAGGCGGAAACCTGTCACAGAAGAAAAGCAAATATTTTTCACTAAGAGGGAGCAGTGGTAAAGTTGTGTCCTGTTGAATTCAGAAGACTTGTGAGGCCCGGAAACTCAAGGCGGTCCCATCAAACCCTGGCTTCTCACAGGTTTCTCCGTGTAAACTATCATACTGAATCATGATTCTTAAAGTTCATTTCCTATTTTCAACTCAAAGCAGGAAATCTAGAGAAGAGTAGCTACTGAGAATGTGGGACTTTTTAATATACAGTATTTAGGTTAAGGAATATGCTCCCAAAATATGAGTTGGTATACACACTTCCAGTTACCTGCCCCAAAGCCATTTGCTGTGTCTTTTCTCTTCTGAGCGTGCCTCCCTTCCTTATGGAGACTCCCAATGCCAGATTCTCTCTCCCAGCCTCTTGGCTGCCATGGGACCCATATCAGCCTTCTAAGAGGCTTCTGAAGTGATTTTTCTTCCTGATAGAAGCAAGAGGAGAGCTTGCTTTCTTATCTCCTTCCTGTTATTTCTTTTGAGAGGCCAGATTGTGGCCATTTGGCAGAACAGAAGTGAACATGAGGAGGACAGTGACATGTAAGGGTGGCAAGAATGGTTAGGATAAAATTTCACACCCTGTCATTTGATCTCCCTTCTGATCCATTTAAATCTGTTCCAGTGTTTAATATGTTCTGCTTTCTTTATGATTGAGGTTTTTATCTGTTTTACTTTGGCACTGTTTTTTCTTGTTTTGTTTTGTATTGTTTTTCTGTATATGAAATCCGAGATAGGTTACAGAGCCAGTAACTGGATTAATGATCCCATAGGAATATGGCAAAGTTGTGAGGGGTAGGGACTAGGGAACTAATAACGATAAGTTCATGGATGAAGAAAACGTTCTAGAACTGATTGTGATGACAATAGTATAGCTTTTCTTGATGCGAGTGAAGTATTGAATTGTATGATATGTGAAAAAGAATTTAAAAAGTGGATCACTTTTCGACCTATGACCATCAGCCTCTGAACTTCTCCTTAGAGAAGACAATACTATTTCCTGTGTTCTTTGGCACTTTTAGTGGAATATTATTTTTCATGACTGAAAGCATCTTAACTGATCCAATGAGATTTTATATACAACTCAAGAGAGAAATATTGTACACTAAATATTTACTTGTTTTTCCTCATGTACTGGAAGGGCATTGTCCATAAGTGTATTAGAAAATCCATATAACTCAGAGACAAAGGGAATATTTCAGTAAAGCCCCAAAAGTGTTGTTCTTGCAACTTGCTGACAGTATCTCAGCTATTGTAGTATATTGTTCTTAGAAAGCAGATGTGCACAAAAATTTGGATTATGATATGTGGGAAAATGATATGCGGTTTGGGTGCCGATAAAACTGTAAAAAAAGAAATTTGATAAAACAATGTCTGAGGGAAAAAATATACCTATTCCAAAGTCCAGTAACAAGGAATATATACTAAAAACCAAACGCGCTGCCATCAAGCTGATTCTGACTGTTTTAGGGTACAAAAAAGACACCAATCTCAAATATAATTTGACAAGAACATTTAGTAATTCTCAAAAGGGACAGAGACATATCATCTGGATGAGGGAGATGTAAAGATGAACTGAGGCACAGGACGAGTGAGAGGTAAACTGAAGCACTGGAAGAAAGACAAAGATAGTTGACAGGACAAAGGGAGAGCCGAAACAGAAATAGCTTTATTAGGGGGCAGTTCCAAGCTGAAGCCCCATGGTCTAGCAAGTAGTCCAGGGGCTTTGTTCTGGGGCCAGGGTTTTAAAGGGAAGTGGGGGGAGGGAGTCTGTGCTGCAGGGGAAGGTTGATGGCCCAGAACGCAGTTTATCAGCTCTGGCAGGCAGGCTGACTGGTTCTCAAGGAGTCAGGCATTCCAGGCATCATTTTCCAGTCTCGTCATTTTGGGAGGCAGCTGCTGACCTCCGGGAACGGGCAGGGAAACAGGACCCCAGCGGGAACGGGCAGGGTAATAGGGCCCCAGCCTGTCTCAGCTTAGCCCAATCATTCCTACCTTTTAGTGATTAAAAAGGGGTGTCGAGATATGATCTGACTATTTCCTGCTTGTACAGGGCAAAGTGGGGAGGGCTATGGGCTGAAATGGTTCAGACCAGCATCCACAGGCAGGGGGCTGTGAGGATATAACAAGAGTTGGTTAACAGATGGAATATGTCTCTCATTTGTTCTTAAAGGAACTTTAAAAAGATGGGGTTAAAAGTAACAGCAAGCAAATCCTTACTATGGGTCTTATTAGGGGCATGACTTAGGACATAATGGAACATTATGAGTTTTGGAACATTATGAGTTTTGGAACATAATGAGGTGGTTGCTGCATTCCTCCAGTGGCAACTTCTGATGTCTTTGGCCGTCGTTTTTAATACCTTGACATTTTTTCTCAACTCCTGACTCATTAATATAATAGCAACACTCTTTTTTTTTTTTTTAGTAACATGCACGTGCCTTCCTTGTCAGCTGTTAACAGAGCCAATGCACAGTGGTTCTGAAGAGTTACTTGTGCCAGGGATGTAAGCTGTCGCTTCAAGGAGGTGAGAGACACTGACGTGGAGTCCATGACCAGCTGGAGTTGTTTGTTGAAGTTCTGTGTTTGGAGCGTGCTGTGTCCCAATGCCTTGCTGGAAGTCCCTGCCGCTGTCAGGGAGGAGGCAAAACTAAGGCTCACCAGGACAGGTAGGAATACAGTCCTGAGGTTGCAGGGAACAGAATTAGTTTTTAAATTTTACAGACACTAGAACTCTGTCTATACCTGGTGAGTTGCGGTAGTCTGGCAACTGGGAGACAGGGATGGTGTCGCGCTATTAACATTATAACAGTACTCTTGGGCTATCGCTGCAGGGAGGCTAGAGAGACCAACATGGATTAGGACATTTTGCAGTGGAAACATTTACACATTTCGTTAAAGTTCCATTGCACCAAAATTTACACAGTTTCATTGCATTAAAGGAATTGTTTGGGGGTGACAGAAAATCTGAGTGTTAACAGTTATATCTGCAAACTTCATGCAGAGAAAAACCAGCTACATTCTGATTTGTGAAGTCACAGACTAGCTATGGCTGGACATTGGGCAGTAACAAGCTGCTCTCTTGCCACTTTGTGTTACCAGGGAGCCATCAGCTTGATGGCCTTCCTATTTCCCACACTGTCATCCTTCTCTTACAATAAAAACCTTCACGTTCTGAAACTTACTGTCTCAATCTAAACCGAAACAGTCACTAAATATGAAAAGTGTATGAACTAAGTGTCAGCAAAGGGTTAAAGGTCGGCTGGAGCTGCCTTGGCTGCATTGCATAAAGGCTGCTGTGACCACTTTGGGGAGTTTAATGGCTTAGTTATAAGGGAGAAACTGGGGATTTCATATCTGAAAATCTTACATAGCTAAGGAAGCAAAGTATTTGCTTAGTTGAAGTTGGTGGAATTGTCAAGAGTTTTCAGACTGAGTATGGAAGAGTGGGTAGGATTAGGGGGAATACAGGACAGAAGGGTGAAAGGGTTAGGGACTATGGGGTGAATGGGGACTACGGCTTCGGCTTAGTTGATAAGATATACATCTTGCATTAAGCCATCGGAGATATCTGCTTTCTTAACAGGCAAGGTAGGGGTGTTGCAGGGAGAATAGACAAGTATAAGAAGCTGATTAGCAAGGAGGCATAGAGGTTGTACACTGATGCATATGGGAGCTGGAGGCACAGGGAATCCAGGGTGGATGATACCTTCAGGACCTGGGGTGTGAGGGGTGATGCTGGGAGAGTGGAGGGTGAGTGGGTTGGAAAGGGGGAACTGATTACAAGGATCCACCTATAACCTCCTCCCAGGGAGATGGACGGCAGAGAAGGGGGGGAAGGGAGACTCCGGACAGGGCAAGATATGACAAAATAACAATCTGTGGATTATCAAGGGCTCATGAGGGAGGGGGGAGTGGGGAGGGAGGGAAAAAAAAGAGGACCTGATGCAAAGGGCTTAAGTGGAGAGCAAATGCTTTGAAAATGATTAGGGCAAAGAATGTACAGATGCACTTTATACAATTGATGTATGTATATGTATGGAGTGTGATAAGAGTTGTATGAGCCCCTAATAAAATGTTTTTTAAAAATCATTTTATTGGGGCCTTGTACAGCTCTCATCACAATCCATGCATACATCCATTGTGTCAAGCACATTTGTACATTTATTGCCGTCATCATTCTCAAAACATTTGCTTTTTTAAAAAAATCATTTTATTAGGGGATCATACAACTCTTATCACAATCCATACATACATCAATTGTGTAAAGCACATTTGTACATTCATTGCCCTCATCCTCAAAACATTTGCTCTCCACTTAAGTCCCTAGCATCAGGTCCTCATTTTCCCCCTCTCTCCCTGCTCCCCCCTCCCTCATGAACCCTTGATAATTTATAAATTATTATTTTGTCATATCTTGCTCTGTCTGACGTCTCCCTTCACTCACTTTTCTGTTGTCCATCTCCCAGGGAGGAGGTCACATGTAGATCCTTTTAATCGGTTCCCCCTTTCCAACCACCCACCCTACCTCTACGCTCCCAGTATCGCTACTCGCTACTCACACCACGGGTCCTGAAGGGATCATCCACCCTGGATTCCCTGTGTTTCCAGTTCCTATATGTACCAGTGTACATCCTCTGGCCTAGCCAGACTTGCAAGGTAGAAATGGGATCATGATAGGGGGGGCAGGGGGGGACATTTAGGAAGTACAGGCAAGTTGTATTTTTCATTGTTGCTACATCATATCCTGACTGGCTCGTCTCCTCCTGAAACCCCTCTGCAGGGAAATCTCCAGTGGCCTACAAATGGGCTTTGGGTCTTCACTCCGCATTCCTCCCCTCATTCACTATGGTAAGATTTTTTGTTCTGATGATGCCTGATAACTGATCCCTTCAACATCTCGTGATCGCACAGGCTGGTGTGCTTCTTCCATGTGGGCTTTGTTGCTTCTGAGCTAGATGGCCATTTGTTTACCTTCAAACCTTTAAGACCCCAGACGCTATATCTTTTGATAGCCGGACACCGTCAGCTTTCTTTGCCACATTTGCTTATTTACCTGCTTTGTCTTCAGTGATTGTGTCGAGAAGGTGAGCATCATAGAATGCCAGTTTAATAGAAGAAAGTATTCTTGCATTGAGGGAGTACTTGAGTGGAGGCCCAATGTCCTTCTGCTATATCAGGGGAAGCCAGCCCCTAACACATCATTACGGGTCCGGTAGGTGCAATTGTACAGCGATAATAAGTAAAGATCATAGTAAAGTTATAGAGAGCATGAGAAATAAAAGTGGAGTATTGAAATAAATGGAGTCAAACACAATTCATAGTAGCATGCTCACCTCAGCCCCACTTGATGGTCCACGTGGAGGGAGAGAGTCCTCTTTAATGTTAGCACAGGCTTTTTATATTCTCTGGGGATGTGCCAGCCCCCTAGTTACAGGTGAGTACCTACATCACAGGGAGGGGTTGTGCCATAGGCAATACAGCAATGAGAGGGGGCGGTCTAGGGACATACATGCTACAGTAAGAGGAGGGATTGGGGGTATACATGTGATAAGATGGGCAGATAATTTAACTTTGGATGTCACAGAGTCAGATTGGCCTTTCCCTGACTCATCTTATAGAGATCATTATTGGTAGGATGAGAACGCTTGGCTTGGTCGCTTGGTTGCAGGCCTCAAGGAGGAATAGTTTATTGTCCCCAGTAGCAGGGAGTGAGGCCTACCATATCCTAGAGGCCTACCCTGTAGTCTGGTGACTAGCTGCCCTCGGGGAGGATGTCTGTGAGCCTCTGACCTCTCCCCACACTGCAACCTTAATACTAAACCTATAAATATATGCACATATATCTTTTTCCCCACCCTCATACATAAATATGTTTGCATATATATGTCTTTATCTGGACCTCTATAAATGCCCTTGGCCTCCCAGCTCTTGGTTTTAGACCTTTTTGATGGGTGGGTAAAATTGGGAACTGGGAAAGGGATGGGAAGGTAGAGGGGTCTTTAAGGTGGATAAGTACAGGTTCGTGATGCTAGGGAAGATGGGCCGGGAAGTGTTCTATACTTCCAGGTTTACCCAGTGCGACAGCAGAGTCGAAGTTGGTGTGCGCAGGGGAGTGGTGATGGAAAATATTAATAAAAAGGAAGTTGGGGAAGGAGAGGTGGGTAACAGGCGATTCTACTGATAGCTGACTCCTAGCTCAGAAAGTAAATCTCTACCTAGTAGAGGCACAGGGCATGAAGGCATTACTAAACCGGAGTGGGAAGGAGGGAGCCCCCTATGGCTAAGAACAAAGGAGAAGTTATTAGGGGTTTTGTGAGTGTGCTGTCTGTTCCCATAACCGTGACTGGGGAAGGAGAAGTTGGGCTTTATTAGGTGGCAGCTCCCGGGCGAAGCCCCACAGGCGTCCTTAAACTACAACCCCGCAGGCCTCATACGGCCCACCGAGGACATTTATCTGGCCTGCCGGGTGTTTTTGCCCCATTTGTGTTTTTTTGTTTTATTTTGTTTTTACTTCAAAATAAGAGACGTGCAGTGTGCATAGGAATTTGTTCATAGTTTTTTTTAAACTATAGTCCGGCCTTCCAACAGGTCTGAGGGACAGTGAACTGGCCCCTGTTTAAAAAGTTTGAGGACCCTCTAGCAAGTAGTCCAGGGGGATCACGGGCTTTGTTTGGGGGCCCAGGGTTTTCAAGGAAATCGGGGAGATGGAGGTCTGTGCTGCAGGAGAAGGTTTATGGCCCTTGATGTCAGCAGCAAGGTTGATGGCCCAGGACGCAGTGTGTCAGCTCTGGCAGGCAGGCTGACTGGTTCTCAAGGAGTCAGGCATTCCAGGCATCGTTTTCCGGTCTCGTCATTTTGGGGAGGCAGCTGCTGACCTCCGAGGACATGCAGGGAAGCAGGCCGGCCTGCCTCAATTTAGCCCAATCAGGAGGCCAATAGCAGGAGGTCATAATGGCATCGGATGACTCCGACAGGAAGCTTGTTAAATAAAGCATGGAACAGGGGAACTTCGCACATTCATGATGAGTGGCAGATGAATACATCACGGGTGAAGGAAGGACTAGAGAACCTGGAACAGAACCATGACTTGGGGCATATACATTATATTAGATAGAAGAGTTTACAAGATTGGTCCAGAACCTGCCAACCAAGGGAGTCAGAACATGGCTGATAGGGCATGACTCATGACTACGCAACTCCCAGTACTGCCCCCGGTAAGGTGTCATCTCCATCAAGGATACACTCAGACAAGCTCCTACATGAGACTGTCCCTCTCTAGGCTTGCTGGAGAGGGGTGCATTCGCCTGAAGGCAAGCTCTGTAAATCCTTGGAAGGAAGGAAACAGAGGCTTAGTCCACATGGGGCCTCTGCAAATGGATTTTTAGTTTCCATTGTCCTTTTATCCATGAACGTTTTCAAGCCCACTTATATATGTATTATGTGTGCCTGTGTCGAATAGAAAAACCGTAAGACAAAATGTCAACCACAAACTATCTGACCTAAACTGCGAAAGCAAGCTACAAACTGCCCTATGTTGCTAGGTGCTGTCAAGTTGATCCCAACTCATGGCGACCCAATGTGCAGCAGAATGGGACACTGCCTGGTCCTGCACATCGTGAAAATTGTTCTTATGCTTGAGGCCATTGTTGCAGCCACGGTGTCAATTCATCTGGTCAAATTCTTGCTCATTTTTGCTACCCTTCTACTTTACTAAGCATGATGTCCTTTTCCAGGGACTGCCTCATCCTCACTTTTACAGAGCATTCTGGTTGTATTTCTAACACCTCCGGTTTGTTTGTTCTTTTTGCAGTCTCTAGTGCTTTCTTTCTTTTTTTTTTTTTACAGTTTTATTGGCATATAATCCACTATCATGCAATTCAGTAGTATCAAGAAGAATTAGACAATCATTACCAATCCATTTCAGAACTTTTTTTGTGTGAGTGAGTCAGTGAGTGAGTTAGTGAGAGAGTGAGTGAATAAGAGAGTGTGAGTGAGAGAGTGAGTAAGTAAGAGAGTGAGTGAGACAGTGAGTGAGTGAGTTTGAGTGAGAGTCCAGAACTTTTTTGTCATGGTTAAATCGAGTTGTATAATCAAATCAGTTGAGTGCTTCCCCCTCCCCACCCTTGGTACTTTCAGTGTACCATATATACTCATGTACACCCTGAGTTTTTCAGCACATTGTTTGTGCAGTTTTGTGGTAAAATTAGGTGCCTCGGCTGCTATTCAGGTCAGTTTATACTCGTGTATACGGTACATTGTCAGCATTGTAATTCACAAGCATTGGCTCTTCTTTACCCTTCCTTATTTTTGTCTAGCTTTCACATGCATATGAGGTGATTGAAAATACAATGGCTTGCCTTAGGCACACCTGAAGTGACCTCCTTGCTCTTCAACACTTTAAAGAGGTCTTGTGCAGCAGATTTAACCAATGCAGTGCATCATTGGATCTCTTGACGGCTGCTTTCGTGAGCATGGAGTGTGGCTCCAAGCAAGACGAAATGCTTGGCAACATCAATCTTTTCTCCATTTCTCGGGATGTTACCTACTGATCCAGTTGTGAGATGTCTGGCCCTCCTTTACAGAGTTGTAACCCAAATGCAAGGCTGCAATCCTGTTCTCTTCCCTTTCTCCAAGCAAGGCTGTGTCATATGCATCATTGCAGGTTGTTAATAAGCCTTCCTTCAATCCGTGGTTTTTTTTTTAAGCTCAGAATCAGTTTTGTTGCTGGAAAGAATCCTGAGCAATTACTTTATAGTTAAGGGATGACAGACAACCTTCTGGTTCCTGCCATAGGTTCAGGCATCCTGGCCAGCGGCCTTCTTGGCAAGGGGCCTCCTTGATTATTCCACTGTCCTTGGCATCCTCCTTCCACAGTTTGCTGATTGGCACAGCAGGGTGCAGGATGCAGCTGCCCTTTCTCCATCAAGACTTTTCCTCAGACTCTATTTCCTCCAATCCTGATACATTGTTGTTCTTCATTGATTTAAATACATAGCTTTGAGGGGTGGGGGGGGTGGGGGGGGAGGAATTCTGGAGTTTGGGGTAGCCCAGCTTCAGCACAGAAGACTGCTCTATAGAAATGTAAATTTGACTTACCCTCCTAAAAAGGGTAGTTGTCAAACCATTACCTCCTGATTTAAATCTCAAAACACCTGCCTGCTGGTGGCTGCAGGGCCAGTTTATTATTGACTTGTCCAGAAACCACCTGCCCTCAGTGGATCTCAGAAAGAAGGGAGGAAAGGTTTCAGTCTATCACTTTAAGATTACCAGTAGTTGATCTATATTGTTCCTTTCTTGTTGCTTTATACTCCTCATTGTACCAGGACTCTTCGAGGCATTTGATTCTTCTGGAATCACAATGTCCTCCCTATCTGCATACAGAATAACTGCTCAGAAGAAACCCTATGTTCACATTTTGTTGAGTTTTGATTATGTTTAACATGTGTATGTGTGACTGTCCACTCCCTGCTGGGTCCACTCTCTGGGGCTGAGAGTTGCTGCTTTGAACGTGCATGCCAACCCCAACCAAACCCATTGCCATTGATACCGACTCCTAAAGGTCCTCAACTGGAGCACATCACCCTGATATTTTTTCCCTTGAAATGAGCACTTCTACGCTATGCAATAGCACTACCAGGGCTGCTGCTTTCAGGATCATAGCAACCCCACAGGACAGAATAAAACTGGACCTGTGGCTCTCTGAGACTCAATCTTACCAGGAATGGAACGCTGAGAAACCTTATCTTTCTTCCTCAGAGCTACTGGTGGTTTCATACTGCTGGACTTGTGGCTAGCAGCCCAAGACGCAAACTACCATGCCAACAGGGCTCCTCAAGTTGATTTCACTGCCAGGGGGTCAATTCCAACTCCCAGTGACACTATGGAACAGCGTAGAACTGCCCATGTGGGTTCCAGAGACAGTAACTCTTTTTTTTTTTTAATCATTGGGGACTCGTACAACTCTTACCACAAGCCATACATCCATCCATTGTGACAAACACACTGTACATTTGTTGCCATCATCATTCTCAAAACATTTGCTTTCAGCTTGAGCCCCTGGAATCAGCTCCTCATTCCCCCCCCCTCCTTCCCCACTCTGCCCTCCCTTATGAACCCTTGATAATTCATAAATTATTATTATTTTGTCATATCTTACACTGGTCAACATCTCCCTTCACCCACTTTTCTGTTGTCCATCCCCCAGGGAGGAAGTTATATGTAGATCCTTGTAATCGGTTCCTCGTTTCCACCCCACCCTCCTGATATGGCCACTCTCACTACTGGTCCTGAAGGGATCATCTGTCCGGGATTCCCTGTGTTTCTAGTTCCTGTTTGTACTAGTGTACATCCTGTGGTCTAGCCAGATTTTTAATGTAGAATTGGAATCATTATATTGGGAGGGGGGGCGGTAAGGAAGCATTTAGGAACTAGAGGAAAGTTTTATGTTTCATCTTTGCTACCCTGTACCCTAACTGGCTTGTCTTCTACCTGCGACCCTTCTGTAAGGGGCTGTCTAGTCGCCTACAGATGGGTTTTGTATCCCCAATGTGTATTCCCCCTCATTCACTATGATTTGATTTTTTGTTCTTTGATATCTGATAACTGATCCCATCGACAGCTCGTGAACACACAGGCTGATGTTCTTCTTGCATGTGGACTTCGTTGTGTCTGAGCTAGATGGCCACTTGTTTACCTTCAAATCTTTAAGACCCCAGACACTATATCTGTTGATAGCCGGGCACCATCAGCTTCCTTCACCACTTTTGCTTATTCACCCGCTTTGTCTTCAGCGGTTGTTTCAGGAAGGTGAGCATCATGGAATGCCAGTTTAATAGAAGAAAGTATTCTTGCATCGAGGGAGTATTTGAGTGGAGGCCCAAGGTCCTTCTGCTACCTTAATACTAAACCTATAAATATATGCACATAGATCTCATATAAAAATATATTTACATATGTACATGCCTGTATTTAGACCTCTATAAATGCCCTTTGCCTCCTAGAGACTATAGCTCTTTATGGGAGTAGAAAGCCTCATTTTTCCTCCCATGCAGCAGCTTATCTTGTAGTTAGAAGCCCAACATATAACCATTAATTAAGCCAGCAGGACTATTTAATCCTATTGAATATGCCAGGTAGAAAAAAATGACAGGTAGAAAAGATGGGGAGCTCAACAACCCTAACAATGTTAAATCAATTATGATCTAACTCTCAATTTTATGACAGTGAGATTTTTATACTGTAGAAAAATTAACAGCTAATAAAATTATGCAGAAATATGCTTTTTGATATGTAACATGTTTTATTACATTTCATGAAAAATAATGCACTTATATACATTAATGCCGTAGTATATATTAAAAATACAGGAAAAGATTAGGAAGAGGTAAGAGTGTGTATGTATTGTTGCTAAGTACCAGCAAGTCACTTCTGCCCCGTAGTGACCCTGTGCACAAAAGAACAAAGCACTGCCCAGTCCTGTGCCATCCTCACAGGTATTCCTATATTTGAACCCATGGTTCCATCCACAGTGTCAATCATCTCATTGAGGAGCTTTTCCTCTCTCTTTTTATAAAAAGCCATTTTATTGGGGGCTCTTACAGCTCTTATAATGACCCATACATCCATTGTATCAAGCACATTTGTACATATGTTGCCATCATCCTTTCAAATATTTTCTTTCTCCTTGAGTCCTTGGTATCAGCTCCTCATTTATCTCTCATGAACCCTTGATAATTTATAAATTATGAACCCTTGATAATTATAAATTATGAGGATTATAATTATGGACCCTTGATAATGTATAAATTATGAACCCTTGATAATTTATAAGTTATTATTATTTTCATATCTTATACTGTCTGCTATCTCCCTTCACCCACATTTCTGTTGTTCGTCCCCCTTTGGAGGGGGCGGTTAAATGTCAATCATTTTGATTGGTTCCTCCCTTCTTCCCCCACCTTCTCCCTTCCCTCATATTATGGCTATTCTCATTATTGGTCTTCAGGGGTTTATCTGTCCTAGAGTCTGAGTATCAAGAGCTCTTATTTGTACCAGTGTAACATGCTCTGGTCTAGCTAGATTTGTAAGGTAGAATTGGGGTCATGATAGTGTTGGGGGGAAGAAGCAATAAGAATCTAGAGGAAAGTTGTATGTTTCTTTGGTGCTACACTACACCCTGTCTGGCTCATCTCACCCTTGTGACCCTTCTATAAGGGGATGTCCAATTGTCTACAGATGAGCTTTGGGTCTCCACTACACCCCGTCCCCCACCTCGTTCGCATCTAGATGATTGTTCTAGGTTTTCTGATGTCTGACACATGATCCCATCGACACCTCATGGTCACACAGGCTGGTGTGCTTCTTCCATGTGGGCTTTGTTGCTGCCCAGCTAGATGGTTGCTTGTTTATCTTCAAGCCTTTAAGACCCCAGATGCTATATCTTTTAATAGCCAGGCACCATCAGCTTTCTTCACCACATTTGCTTGTACATCAATTTTGTCTTCAGCAATCGTGTCAAGAAAGTGAGCATCACAGAATGTCAGACTATTAGAACAAATTGTTCTTGAATTGAGGGAGTACTTTTAGTAGAGGCCCAGTGTCTATCTGCTACCTTAATATTTAACATATAATATATGTACATAGATCTATGTTCCTATAGTTATATATAAATATATTTACATATGTGCATGCCTATAAATGTCCATTGCCTCCTAGTTCTTTCCTCTATTTCCTCTTGTCCCATTATCATGGTCGACCTTCATTCGACTTTCATTAATTATTCTCAGCTACATGGCACTTGATGAAGCCCCACCAGGCATCCTATGTTCTCCTCGCCATAGATTATAGATTACTTGTTGTTCCTTTGCCCTGGATTTGTTGTCTCCCTGCTTCCTTATCCACCTCCCCCTCTCCCGTGTCCCCCTGGAACCATCAGTCCCATTATTTTTTGCCTCAGGATTGTTTATCCTGCCTATAAGTAGACATGAAAAAAGAAAAGCCTATAAATAGTTCCAGGTCTGTCTATTGACCTTTATAAATATTTTCTGATGGAGTCTGATGATGTGGCACACCCTGCCCCCAGAGTCTATTTTGGGAATTCCTTGAGGACTTCATTGCTTTGCTACCCTTGCTGCTCTGTTGAAGTTCCTTTGTGTTTCGCCTTGGTGTGTATGTGTTAGATTGGGCACAATTCCTGCACTATGTCTGTGGTGTTGTTTCCCAACGTCCTCTGGGTTAGTGAGGGGATGCCATGTCTTGTGATGGAACCAGCCCTATGGTCCTCCTCTCTGTGCATTGGCTGCTCCAACCAGGGATATTGTCCTCTGGGCTTGGTGGTCCAGGATGTGTTCTGTTCTCTCTAGCTCTCTCCTTCCCTCTTGGTTTACACTAGTGTGTTGTGAGCACACTTGCCCTTCTTCCCCAGCTGTAGCTTCAGTGCTATCCTCTGTACTGTATTCTTCTGGGGAGGGAGTCCACGTAGCTAGGATCGGGACTGGCCCCACAGACCTTTCTGTTGGTTCACTGCTTCATACCTGTATGTTGCCTTCAACTCTTGGTGCACCAGGTTGAGGTCTGGCCCCGTCTCTCCCTCTCCTGCGGAGATGTAAAAATACCCTCCCCTTGGGTGGGGTAAGCCCCCTGTTCTCTGGCTACCCATGTCCTTTTTTTTTCCTTTTTCCTTTTCCCTTTCTTTTTAGTTGGCTGCTATATGTCTCCTGGGTTGGGTCTGACCCCTGCCAGAGTGCCTGGTCCTCACCCTGGGAATGTATGCATTTAGTAACTTTTCCTCTATGGAGGGCCTTACTCTTTTTCACTGCCCCTCTACATAAACATATTCATTCTAAAGATAATTATCTTTTTATCTCCAAAAACCAAACTCACTACTTGCCATCGAGTCAATTTCAACTCATAGCAATGCTATAGAGCAGAGTAGAACTGCCCCTATGGGTTTCCAAGGCTATAGGTCTTTTTACAGGAGCAGAAAATTTCATCTTCCTCCCATGGAGCAGCTGGTGGTTTTGAACCACCAACCTTTACAATTCGGAGATCAACGTGTAACCTGCTGTGCCATTAGAGTTCCATGGTGGTATTATACGACTTTTTCCCCCCGTTATTATTATTAATGTGGTAAACATGAGTTATGTGTGCAATATAATGAAAAGAAATATGTTAAAATGTTCATCCTTTCAGAACAAGAGTATCGATTTTCAATTTTACTTTTTTTCTTTCCTATATCTTCTTGTCTGTCCTATATCTTCTTTCGCTGTCAGAACTCATGCACACAGAAAGAGATGTACTACCCAGGGTCCTCCTTAGAAGAAAGATCTGAGAAAAATCAGTCTTAGTTTCCTAGAGCAGCTGCAAGAACATAGCAGTGGCGGAAATGTCTAATTTCAAAGGCTAGTAGTTCCAATGTGGGGTGTCAGTCACCCCCTGTCCTCTCTGAAGACTCGAAAGATAGATCCTTTCTGGGCTTGTCCAATTTCAGGTAGCCCCAGGTACTTGTTAGCCTGCAGTTGCAGCATAAGTTCATGGTCACCAGGGCCTCTTCCTTTTGTCTCTCTGTTTCTTGACTTAGAAGTTACTCAAGTGGAATTGGGACTCACTTTACTCCACAGTAGAGAGCCCTGGTGGTGTACTGATTTAGTGTTGGGCTGCTATATGCCTGGTTGGCATTTTGAAGCCACCCAAAGCTCCAAGGGAGAAAGACTGGGCTTTCTATTCCCATAAAGAGTTACAGTCTCAGAAACCCACTGGGAGTTGCTACGAGTCAGCGTTGATTCGACGGCAGGGAGTTTACTCCTGTATGACTTCATGTTCATGGATGGATACCTTTATTTCTAAAGTCACCATGGGTTCGGACTTCAACATATCTTTGAGGGTGGGGGCATAATTCAATCCATAACAGCTACTTCCCTTCTTTAAAATACTTGTCTTGGCTAGGACAGAATAGGGTAGGTGAGATAGTTAAAGTTTATTGTGCCAACCTGGCTGATAAACACGTGTGGGGTTAATTGAAGGGTGGAGGGATAAGTGGCTCAGTGAGCCTTGCCTTTCTAGTTCTTGGGTCTCTTGCTTTCTGATGGTCAGACCAGGCTGCAACTGCCTTAGCCACTTGCCTGCTTTAGCTGGCAAGGCTCACTTCCTGCAAGACATCCCTGAGGAGAAGCCACATGGACCTACCCCGATGGAGCCCTGGGTGCTGGAGCAGCCGTGTGGAGATCCCTGCCAGCGCTGAGATGCTTACACATTCACTGACTTGGCTTTCCTCCTGCAGTCAGCACCATGGTTTGTGTTTTGTGAGATGGAGGAGGACTTTGTGGATTGGTGTCAGACATATGGCTTAATGTTGGACTTGTGGGCTTGGGCAGCACTGAGTTGGGATGTTTTCTTGATGTGCACTTACCCTTTATATAAAACTCTCTCTTATACATGAGTTTCTGTGGATTTGTTTCTCTAAAGTATACAGATTAACACAGTAGGGTAGGGTAGGGTAGGGTAGGGTAGGTAGGATAGAAGATGCTTTAGTAACAAGCAAGCTTTAATAGCAAAGGCTTATTTCCCAGGCATATTATCCTTCCATCCCAGGTCATTTGGGGGCTTGATTCACCATTGTGACTCAGAAACCCAAGCTGCTGGAATAACTGCCACCTCAAACTTTGCCTGTTGCCATGGCAGAAGGAAAAGCAACTCTGGAGAGTTGTCATCCAGTAAAAAAAATACTCTATGAAATGACACCCATTACCCAATGGCACCGTGCGGTCTTATCCAACCCGAAAAGGACCTGGAAGTGGATGGAACAGGCTAGATTTGGTAAACAGCGTCTAATTGACACAATCTCAAAGTAGAGGAACTACTGAACTAGAGAAGACAGATCTGTAATCATAGTCGCCATCCTCCTGATACCTGCTACTAAGGGCTTTGTCAGGCTTGGTCTTGTTACAGACAAGCACTACAGAGAGCACACGCATGGGCCAGATGGAGACCAGAAGCCAAAAGCAAAAGCAGGACATGATCTTTGTGGAAGCTGGCAGTCAGAACCCCAGTGATTGCGAGTGGCAAAAAGAAGATAAAAGACATGCAATCGATAAATCATACAGAATTTCAGATTTACTTGCAATCTCCTCAGCTGAGCAAAGCAAGCGTAGCTTCGGTGGCTCTCTATTATCTGCCCTGATTTTCCCTCTAAGCTTTCAGAATGTAGGTAGCAGAGGGGTGGGTGGGTAGGGTGGGGGTGATTCAATTTATAAATCTCAATTCCGTCCCATAATTTCAGTTTTGCAAACTAACACTTTGTAAGTGAAGGGACTGCACTTGTATGACTTGGTGAAGTACTGTCACTGGGAAGTGTTCCATCCTTCCAAGATGGTAAGCGTGGATGTGAGGAAGGATGTGGACCCTGTGACCTTGTCATGCAAAGGACAGATGCTAATCCTCCCAAAGTCAAGAGGGATTCAGCACTCCTTCTTCCCTGCCCTTTCCCAGTAATCTAGAGGGCACACTCCTGCCCTGGTAACTTTACCTCAGAGGGAAGAGATCCCAACCAATTTCTGACCTGCTTCCTTGACTCTCAGGAGCTTTGTCTGGGAAGCATTGAACTGCTAACCCTAAGGTCAGCAATTTAAACCCACCAGCCACTTCTCTGAAGGAAGCCGAGCCGTCCCCCCCCCCCCCCACACACACATACACCTTTTTTTTTTTTCTAGAAAAGCTAGACTTTCCTCTGTCTCTTTTTGGGCTGGGAGTACCCCCAGCCCCACAGAGGCCTGTATGTTTAAAGAGAAGCTTTGTTACATAGAAATCTTTGTCTTCAAAAAGCCTGAGTTTTAAATATATTGCCTTATTAAACCTCCCTACTGCCACATACAGTGGATTCTGACTTTTACTGACCCATTAAGATAGAGTAGACCTGCTCCCTGGAGTTTCTAAGACTGTAAAGCGTTATGGGAGCAAGTAGCCTCCTCTTTCTCCCATCGAGTGGTTGGTAGGTTTGAACTGCTGATCTTCTGATTAGCAGTCCAGTGCTCACTCCACTGCATCACAAGGGTTCCTTGTTATACTAAAAAGGTGAGAAAATCTGCTTTGGAATTCAAAGCTGTTCAGTGGCCTATCTATTCTAGGCAGCACCTATCTCTCTTTTCTTTCTTGGAATAATAAGCTTAATGATTCTTCCAGAAGGCCACCAGGAAATTGGATTTAAAGAAGGAAGTCAAAATGCTCGGCCTTTACATTTGTAAAAAGAGTTCCCCAGAGATGTGAGAGTAGGTGAACTCAAGTACTGAGATAATTCATTACCTTGGTGTCTTTTAAGATCCCTCTCTTTCTTTGAAGAGAGAAAATGCTTTCAAAACCATGACCCCGCTGACAACATAAAATGAACCTATGTCACAGGTTTTATGCATTCGTGGGGGGGCCAGCAGGATGGTAAATTTGATACAGACAGAACTTTATATGTCCTAATTGGAAAAGAATGTTGAAATAAGTGTGTCAAGGTAGAAACAACCAGGGGAACCGATTACAAGGATCTACATGTAACCTCCTCCCTGGGGGATGGACAACAGAAAAGGGGGTGAAGGGAGATGCCAGATAGGGCAAGATATGACAAAATAATAATCTATAAATTATCAAGGGCTCATGAGGGAGGAGAGAGCGGGGAGGGAGGGGACAAAAGAGGACTTGATGCAAAGGGCTTAAGTGGAGAGCTAATGCTTTGAAAATTATTAGGGCAAAGAATGTACAGATGTGCTTTATACAATTGATGTATGTATATGTATGGATTGTGATAAGAGTTGTATGAGCCCCTAATAAAATGTTTTTTAAAAGGTTAGAAACAAAACAATAACACTATCACCTTTGGGTTAATCCCATCTGCTGTACAGAATTCATTTGCATCTTTATTGGACAAAACTGTTGTTATTTGCTGTCCAGCAGCAACATAGTGATTCATAGAGGACCCTGTGCACAGCAGAAGGAAACACTTCCCGGTCCCATGCCATTCTCGCATGTGTTCTTATGTTTAAGCTTAGTTTTGTGGCCACTGTGTCAATACAGCTAATCAAGGACCTTCCTCTCTTTCTCTGCTCCTCTACCCAGCATGATGTCCTTCTCCAGGGACTGGTCTCTCCTGATAACACGTCCAAAGTATGTGTGACGAACTCTCACCAACCTTGCTTCTCAGGAGCAATCTGGCCTTACTTCTTCCAAGACAGATTGTTCTAGCACTCCATGGGACTTTCAGTATTTTTCGCCAGCACCACAATGCAAATGGATTGATTCTTCAGTGCCCAATTTTTACATGCGTGTGAGGCAATTGAAAATACCATGGCTTGGGTCAGGCTCACCTTTGTCCTCAAGGTAATGTACTTGCTTTTCTCAATACTTCAAAGAGCTCTTGTGCAGTACTTTTGTCCAATGCAGTGCATCATTGGATCTCTTCACTGCTACTTCTATGGTATTGCTTGTGGATTCAAGCAAGATGAAATCCTTGATGACAACTTCAATCTCCTTTCATCATGATAATTACCTATTGGTTCAGTTGTGAGGATTTTTGTTTTCCTTATAATAAGTGCTAGAAGAAAAACACCCCCTAACCAAACATGTTCTCCAGAGACTCTTTTATTGAGCCTTAAACAGGACTACTACACCATCAGGGCTCTAAGCCTCCCCTTTGTGGCCTCTAGGAGCCCTGCTGGTGGAGTGGTTACACATTGGGCTGGTACTCACAAGGTCAGCAGTTTGAAACCACCAGCAGCTCCATGGGAGAAAGATGAGGCTTTCTACTCCCATAAAGAGTTATAGTCTCAGAAATCCACAGGGACATTTCTATACCTTTTTCTTTTCTTTTTTAAGCATTGAGGAAATAACTCAAAAGGCACATGAACTTGAATGAAGACTCAAAATGGAGTTTAGGCTCCTGCTGCAGACTGTAGCCTTCCATAATGCAAGTACTTTAGAATTTAAGCTCTAAAGCATATAGTAATGAAGAGGGAAAGGGTGTTTTTCCTAGAGCAGTGGTTCTCAGCCTTCCTAATGCCACAGCCCTTTAATACAGTTCCTCATGTGGTGGTGACCCCCAACCATAAAATTATTTTCCTTGCTACTTCATAACTGTCGTTTGGCTACTGTTATGACTCGGGGGACCCCTGTGAAAGGCTCATTCCACCCTCCAAAGGGCCGCGGCCCCCAGATTGAGAACCGCTGTCCTAGATAATTGACTAATTCTCAGGTGACCCATTGATAGAATCCTTCAAAGTAACTTTCCAGGGCCTTTGAAAGGCAAGGGAGCCATCCTCTGGCATTGTGTCCAGGATAGGGTATTTTTGCTTAATGACAGTTAAATGATACTTGCGTCCCACCTACCTTAACAGACACACACCCAGTCTACTGAGAGTCAGTGGAATTATCTACATAACCATGAATGGGTTAAGTCATCCTTCCTAATGCCGTGACCCTTTAATACAGTTCTTCCTGTTGTGGTGAACCCCCCCCCCAACCATAAAATTATTTGTTTTGCTAATTCATCACTGTCATTTTGCTACTGTTATGAATCGGGCAACCACTGTGAAAGGGTCTTTCGACCCCCAAAGGGGTCACAACCCATAGGCTGAGAGCCGCTGATTTAGAAAGAACCCAGAGAAATAAAAGATGAGTATTTAAAACAAGTCTAGGTTTCTGCCTTGTAGGCTCCAGTGAGTGGGTATCACCTTACACCTAAGATGGACATGTGGCTCCCAATCCTACAGATTTCAGAAAGATTGCATTACTCATCGCATTTCGCTGAGACTCAAACTCTAGATCGCCTGAACTCAGCCTGAAGGGCTCCGTTCACTAAGCTGATGGATCTGGTGAAGGGACACCATAAGAACGTATCACAAGACATTAGCCTACGCCCTCCCGCGGTGTGTGTGAGCAGAGTAGCTTGCTGAAGTAATAAACGTTATTTCATCAATGAAGCATATTCCAAGTTGGCTGAGCATTAAGGACTTTAGCACGGTTCCCATACAAACCATTCTCCCACCGATGGCAGTTTTTTTTTTTATATTGAAAATGTTTATATTTAGCATTAGCCAGCTGGGCTCACTTTAGATGATTCCAATTTTGTTGGCAACATCTAAAGCGTCATAGTCAGGAGCCAGTCGAACATATGCCTTCTTCTCCCCGTCAGGCCTGATCAAGGTGTTGACCTTGGCTACGTCAATGTCATAGAGCTTCTTCACAGCCTGTTTGATCTGGTGTTTGTTGGCTTTGACATCCACAATGAACACAAGTGTGTTATTATCTTCGATCTTCTTCATTGCAGACTCTGTGGTCAAGGGGAACTTGATGATGGCATAATGGTCCAGCTTATTTCTCCTGGGGGCGCTCTTCCGAGGGTATTTGGACTGCCTTCTTAGTCTCAAGGTCTTGGGCCGCCGGAAGGTGGGTGACGTGCCGATCTTCTTTTTTTTGTGGCTGTGGACGCCTTTCAGCACAGCCTTCTTGGCTTTTAAAGCCTTTGCTTTGGCTTCCGTTTTGGGAGGGGCAGGAGCTTCCTTCTTTGCCTTCGGCGCCATCTTCGTAAAAAGGGACGATGGCAGTTTTAAAAGCATCTGATTTTGTGAGAGAACAAAAATTCTCCTAGCAGCCCATTTGTAATAGCATCCTCCCTATTCAGATGGCTTTTGAAAAGTGTCTTCTTGGTTAGAGAGAAATCAAAGAAAACCAAGATTATAATAGAACAAAGCTAGCTCTGAGGAGCTTGTCTGCTCCCCCTCCACCACCACGTGGAATTGCATTTTCTGAGTAGAAAACAAGATCATCTGAAGTAAAAGCTCACATTGTCTCTGACTTTCTATTGGCATTGAAGGTGGGTAACATGAGCACGACTCCATATTAAGAGTATTCAGCTGTGAAAAACACAAGAGCCCACACAAAAGCTTTCCTTTTACATGTGAAATACCACTTAAAACACCAGACATCAATGGTGAAAGGAAAAAGTCTCAGATGTTGTTCGCCAGTGGCTTGGGTTTGTTTGGTTGTGTTTTTCCTGCCAGAAAGCAAAGATAAACACTTGAGAAAGCACTGTTACTCAAAAGCATCACAAAAGCTGAAAAACTGAAGGACCCAGGAGCCCTGTCACCGAAACGTGGGAGCCTAGACTCTGTGGGCGAATCCAAAGAGATCATTCATCATGTTCCTGACAGAGTGGAATGCAGGTCCGCCTGGGAACTGCAGAGACGTGAGCACGCCCGCCCAGCACTCTCGTCAATGCTGGAATCTGGAGGGCCTTCCGGCCCCGGAGTCGGTGATGCCTAGAGCTGTGGATTTCTCGAACCAGTAGCACATTAGGAGAACATTGAAGACCAAACGTGGTGTTCGAAATGTCCTAGTTTGCTAAATAATTATATGGAGGACATTTTATTTTCAGTTGCCATTATTTCATAAAAGACATGAAGTCACAGACTGTATTTTTGAGGCGAGGAGCCCTAGTGGCCTAGTGGGTCAGCAGTTCGAAACCACTAGTCTTTCTCTATGGGAGAAAGAAGAGGCTTTTGACTCCTGTAAAGATTTACATTCTTGGAAACCCACAGGGCCACTGCTACTCTGTTCTATAAGTTCCTTTTGAGTCAACTGCAACTCCATGGCTGTGAATTTGACTTTGAATGCATTCATTGGTGACGTTTTTCATCATTTTATTGGGGGCTCATACACTTCTTATCGCAATCCATACACACATCCATCGTGTCAAGCACATTTGTACATTTGTTGCCAGCATCATTCTCAAAACATTTGCTTCCTACTTGAGCCCTTGATATCAGCTCATTTTCCCCTCTCCTTCCCAGCTCCCTTCATGAACCCTTGATAATTTATGAATTATTATTATTTTGTCATATCTTACGCTATCTGATGTCTCCCTTCACCCACTTTTCTGTTGTCCATCCCCCAGGGAGGAGGTTTTTTTGTAGATCTTTGTAATTGGTTCCCCCTTTCTACCCCACCCTCCCTCTACCCTCCTGGTATGGCCACTCTCACCACTGATCCTGAAGGGATCATCTGTCTGGGATTCCCCGTGTTTCCAGTTCCTGTCTGTACCAGTGTACATCCTCTGGTCTAGCCAGATTTGTAAGGGATCATGATAGTTGTGAAGAAGGGAAGTATTTAGGAACTACAGGAAAGTTGTATGTTTCTTTGTTGCTATACTGCACCCTGATTGGCTTGTCTCCTCCCTGAGACCCTTCTGTAACGGGATGTCTAGTTGCCTACAAATGGGTCTTGGGTCTCCAATCTGCACTCCCCTCATTCACAATGATTTGATTTTTTGTTCTTTGATGCCTGGTACCTGATCCCTTCGACACCTTGTGATCACACAGGCTTTTGTGCTTCTTCCATGTGGATTTTGTTGCTTCTGAGCCAGATGGCCGCTTGTTTACCTTCAAGCCTTTAAGACTCCAGACACTATATCTTTTGATAGCCAGGCACCATCATCTTTCTTTGCCATATTTGCTTTTGGACCCATTTGTCTTCAGCAATTGTATCAGGGAGGTGAGCAAACAATGATACAATTTTTTGTTCTTTAATGCCTGATACCTGATCCCCTTGATACCACGTGATCGCACAGGCTGGTGTGCTTCTTCCACGTGGGCTTTGTTGCTTCTGAGCTAGATGGCCATTTGTTTATCTTCAAGCTTTTAAGACCCCAGATGCTGTATCTTTTGATAGCCGGGCACCATTAGCTTTCTTCACCACATTTGCTTATTCACCCGCTTTGTCTTCAGCGGTTGTTTCAGGAAGGTGAGCATCATGGAATCCCAATTTAATAGAAGAAAGTATTCTTGCATTGAGGGAGTACTTGAGTGGAGGCCCAATGTCCTTCTGCTACCTTAATACTAAACCTATAAATATATGCACATAGATATATTTCCCCATCATCATATATAAATATGTTTACATATGCACATGCCTTTATTTAGACCTCTCCTAATGCCCTTTGCCTCCTAGTTCTTTCCTCTATTTCCTTTGACTTTTATCTCATCCCACTATCATGCTCAGTCTTCATTTGGATTTCAGTAATTCCTCTTGGCTCCATTACCCATGATCACGCTCTACCAGGTCTCCTACACCCTCCTCCCCACTGATTTGGATCACGTTGTTCCCTTGTCCCTAGGTTTGTTACCACCACTACATTTCCCCCCACCTCCCTCTCCCCCATGTCCCCCCAGAACTGTTGGTCCCATTGTTTTCTCCTCCAGATTGTTCATCCAGTCTATGTTATTTAGACAGACCTGCAGAGATGATAACATGCACAAAAACAAGACAAAGCAAAACCAAGCCACAACATACAACAAAACAACAAGAAACCAATGACAACAAAAAAAAAAACACAAGAAAGAAAAGCTTGTAGTTCAAGGACTGTTTATTGGCCTTTAGGAGTGTTTTCCAGTCCAGTCTGTTAAGGCACCACGCCCTTGCCCCAAAGTCCACCTTCGGCATTCCCTGGGGACCTCGCCACTCCATTCCCTTGCTGTTCTGTTGCACCCCCTTAGTGTTTTGCCTTGGTGTGGCGAGATCATATCTGGTGCAAATCCCACATTGTGTCTCCAGTGTTATCCCCTGTAGGGCTATGGGTCAGTGAGGGACGTCATGTCTCATAGTGGAACCGGCCATGTGGTCCTCTCTGTCGATTGACTGCTCTAATCGGAAACATCCTCCTCAAGGCCTGGTGGATGGGCCAGGTTGTGCTCCACTCTCTCCTCCTCTTCCTAAATCTGCACCCGTGTGCTCTGCTCAGATATGTCCCTCTCCTGGAGCTGCAGATTCAGTACCGTCCTTTGAAATAAATTCTTCTGCGGGGAGGGGCAGGTCAGACGCTATATCTTTTGATAGCTGGGCACCATCAGCTTTCTTCACCTTTGATTTTGCACCCATTTGTTTTCAGCAATCGTATCGGGAAGGTGAGAACACAGTGGTATGATTTTCTTACTTAAATATAATTAAATAATAAACTACCTTTCAGCATTTCTTTTCTATACTTAAAATAGTCATCAGGCATCAAACAGGTTGTTTAATTATTTGAATCCTACCACTGAGTGTATTCATCAATGAATTTCAGGTAAAGATACCTTTAAGAAACTTCTTTCTCCAACCTTTCTCTAATGACTAACATGTACATTGCAGTACATTCCATGGCTGTCCCAAATGAATGGAACTTCTTATACAGATGATTGGGATGGAACTAGATTTGGCTCCAGACACAGGCTTTGTTCTTCAGAGTTTTTCTTAGGGATCATCTTGTCTTAAGGTGAATGGTTTTGAATCATGAGAAGCGAGGATATTTAAAGATTGGCCAGATTCCAACTGGGATGTTTATTCAGCTTTCTTCTGCCCTATCTAACCTTTACACAAGAATACATCAAATAGTATTCCTTATATCCTTATTACTAAATATTTGGCGATGTTTGGAGGCACAGTTTCTCATGCTTTTATGTCTTCATTAGTATAGCCTGAGAACCAGTCAGTCACATTTCAAGATAATGTTGAAGACAACATGGTGTTCCCAAATAATTTTAGCTCATTTTAGGCCATAATTTTGGAAGTGAGAGGGGACAGCTCTGGAATCTCAGTGTTTAATAAGTAAAACATGGGATTTTGATACACAGGCTTTGAGAATCATCATTTTTCATTTTGAGAAACATAGTTCAAGGAGAGAGATATATAAAATAGAAAAAGGTAATACTTCTGATTTTATCAATGGCACACTAGGCATTTCAGATCAACCTTCCTACCAAATATAATATCTTACACATCTTCTGAAAATCACCAAAAAGCTAAGAAAATAATGTTATGTTATTGGGAATGCAATCCAAAAAAGAATTAAGAATCCATCAGGGTGAGCTTGGCACTTTGGGCCACTTTAATTTTCCTACCATTAGGTGATCTGAAGAGACAATTGAGAGAGTAACTTGTCTTTTTGACAACTTCATAGAGCCTGAACAAAGTCCTGGTGGAGCAATGGTTATGTGTTGGGCTGCAATACCCAAGGTCCGCAGTTCGAAACCATCAGCTACTCTTCAGGAGACAGACATGGTATTTAACTAACATAAATAGTTACAGTCTTGGAAAATCATGGGGCAGTTCAGTTCTACCTTATCCTATAGGGTAGCATGGAGTTGACATCAACTCCATGGCAGTGGTTTTGGTTTTGAATTTTTATAGAGCCTTGGACTAGGTTTCCCAACTTCTTTGATCTACCTCCCCATTTCAGGGGGAGAAAAATTACTCAGTGCTTCCCTGGCAATTAAAGTATAGGTATCTGCTTTTGCAGGCCCTCTGGATTGTTCCAGTGCCCACCAGAGGGCAGTATGTCTACTTTGGGACCAGTATGTCTACTGGGCTAGTAGGACCTGCCAAGCAAGTGGAAATCCTCTATGGCAGAAGATAACATCACCTACACCTCAAATAATTTCTCTAAAGAACTGTTATGTGTAATATCCAGCTACAATCAAAGATAATTATGACTAGTAAAAGACAGAAAGCATGGGCTAAAACTGGTAGGAAAAAAACAATTGGACACCTTGCAGTGACCTGACAGGTGTTGATCTGCTGAGCAGGGAGCGGGGATCTGCACTTTGAAGAATTGATCCAGGAAAGTACCCTGTGGTACCAATCCCCATACATAGAGTAATCTAAGAACAATCGAATGGGAGATCAAAGTGTGTAGGGCGGATGAGCCAGTCAGGGTGAAGTATAGCACCAATGAAACATATTACTTTCCTCTAGTTCTTTAATGTTTCCCCCTCCCCAACTATAATGATCCCAATTCTGCCTTATAAATCTGGCTAGACCAGAGCATGTACATGGGTACCGATCAGAGCTGGTAACACAAGGAATCCAGGGCAGATAAACCCCTCAGGACCAATAATGAGAGTAGCAATACAAGGAGGGGAAGGTTAAGGTGGGTGGGGGAAGAGGGAACTGATTACAATGATCTACATATAACCCCTCCCTGGGGGACGGATGACAGAAAAGTGGGTGAAAGGAGACATCGGTCAGTGTAATACATAAAAAATAATAATTTATAAATTATCAAGGGTTTATGAGGGAAGGAGAGTTAGGGAGAGAGCGGAAAAGTTAGAAGCTGATACCAAGGGCTCAAGTACAAAGCAAATGTTTTGAAAATGATGATGGAAACAAATGTACTAATGTGCTTGACGCAATGGATGGATGTATTTTGCAAAGAGCTGTATGAGCCCCCATTAAATGATTAAGTTACTGCTCAAGGTGGAAATATACTCGCATAGACTCCTCACAGTGACAGTGCACAGAGGGCTGTTCATTGGGAAAATCAATATGTTATCAATCAATGCAGTTGCCTTTTCCCCAGGGGTATGAATGACTATTTTTCTTTTTTGTTTCTGTGGATTTTTTTGTTGTCTTTTTTTTCTGTTTCTTCATTTGCTGATTGGTTTGTTGCTGTTATTGCAGTTGTTGGTCTAATGGGGGGTTGATTTTTGTGATGATATGGCCACCAAAGTAACCCTTGAATGTTGCATATTCCACAAACTGGCAGATGGATTCTGGGCTCCTACTTAACTCAAGCCCCAATCCAAGAGCAGTTCGTTCTGTGATAACATGGCCCTGCTTGATACTCACCTTCATGAAATGATCACTGAAGAGAAATGTGCTATAGAACAGGTAGTAAAGGCAGCAGATGGTGCCCGGCTATCAATTGGAATAGTGTCTGGGGTCTTAAAGGCTTTTATTCAAACAAGCAGCCGTCTAAGCGACGAGTCAATGATGCACACCAACTCGTGTGATACAATGATGACAATAAGAAAATTCAAATATGGCAAAAACGTATCAGAGCTAAAATTATGACTACCCTATTGGTATAAAGCTATGGGGGACAGTGAGAGCCCAAAACCCATCTACAGAGGAACTAGATTAAGCTCCTGGCACACCACCTTTAACCACAGGCAAGGGTCTCAAACAACCTTACTAGCAGAGATCATTGTAATCTTAATGATGCTGGATTGCACTTGATACTTGGTCAGATGACCTCCCTATTAACCCAACCTGAATTTGTTCTAGGCGCAAGGATCTCTTGTGAGTTCCATGACAAAAATTTCTTCCCTGGATGTTTTAAATCTTCAGGGTGGTCTTTTATTTCTTACTCGTTATTGGTATTTTTATCTTTATATTATTATTATATCCTTGTCACTTTATTTTTTATTGTTTTTTGTTGTTTCTATTGGGTTTCCCAGGTTGTAAAGCACAGAAGAAGTGGATGCATAGAAATAATAACTGATGCAAAGGTTCATAAGGGATGTGAGGGTAGGGAGTGGGAGATAGGTACATTACTACTGCCTCATTAACATATCAAAGAAACAGATTCTAATGGGTTTATAACCACACATATTAGTGGAAGTACAACACATATTTTTTTGGGGGGGACACACAATTTATTTCCATAACAACCACGAAACAAATAGAAGGCAATGAAAGAAAGAAAAAAGGAATGCAATATAGGCCAAAAAAGAAATTCTACGATAGGTGGTAGATATAAATAGAAACAAAAGCGTCATTCATCACATGGATGAAATTTTCCAATGGAAAAAATAAACAAAGATTGTGAGATGAACAGTAAGCAAAATCCAACTATGTGTTACGGAGCCACAATGAAGCAAGAATAAAGGAAGGTGGAAAGTAATGACAAATATGTGTCCCACAGTTGTTAACCTAAAGAAAATATTAAGAGTTGGGGAGCATTAGAACAGATTATGATTATGTATATATGACTCTTTTTAAAAGTGATTTAACCATCAGGAAAACTACTAGTAACCTAAAGAAACCAAACTTGACCACTGGTTACCAAGGGTAAAGGAGAAAGAGTTGTTGCTTAGGGGAGTGGGTGTTGAGTTTTTGTTCATGGTGGTGGAAAAGTTTAGAAAAGGATATCAATAATGGTTGCTCAGCACAAAGAGTATGATCAATGGCACGGACTTACACAAGGAGAAGTTGTGGCATTGGGGAACGTTTTGTTGTGTACATCTTTGCCACAAAAAATAATAATTGCACGAATACCAATGAGAACGAGGAAGAATATATTCTAGAATTGAATATGGTGATAATTGTACAACTCTTCTTGATATGGTTGAATTATTGAATTGTCTAATGTCAAGGAAGTACTAGTAAAACTGCTTAAAAGAAAACATTGAAGACCCACAGTACACTACTACCACCTCATTAACATAGCAAAGAAAACCTGATTCCCTTGTATATTCTCGTGGAATAGAGCTGACCTACAGGGACTAAGGCCTGGTAGTACCCAAATTCCATGATTTATAATGGATTGAATTCCTTCTCTTTGATGAAATGTGCGATGTTAGCTGGTATTGATGATTTCATAGTCCACTGGACATTTCCCATCCTTGCTGTAGTGTAACAAAGGTCATTTGGAAAAGTACTGTAGAATAAAAAAATGCTAGAATGACCTTGTCATGGGATAATGATCTAAGCTAGAAACTATTCTCCTGAGGGACTGGTCAAGAATCTATCAGTCCAAACAATGAATCAGTTGTTGGTAGACTTAATACTAAATGCAGGGTGCCTTAATGTGTTCATTAGTAGGGTGTCCTTTCTTCTAGGTGCTCTCAGTCAAAAGAGCTAGGAAATAGATGTGTGCTTAAATGTACACATAAGTACACACATACCTTATACACACATATGTATATTGAATACATAGATACAAACATATCTTTATCCATTTTCTCTCTACCTCTATCACTACATCTTAAAATCCACGACTTCCCACTAATACCGCCTGTTCTAACCCAACGTAAATAATAAACACCAAATCACTCACCATCAAATCCACTTGAACTCATCGTGACCCCATGCATGTCAAAGGAGAACCTGGCTCTATGGTTGGTTTTTCAGAAGTAGTACGCGCAGACTCAAATCTTTAATCTTTTGTGCATTAACCACTTGCACTACTGAATAGCCCTGTCGTCTAAATACTCATAGAAAAGTTACCCCGGTGTGGTTATTTGATTTATTTGGAAGACACTTTGGTTCATTTATTTTTGTTTGCATTCCATTTTAAGGTCATTCACCTCCCACCCCCATCCCCGCCTCTAAATTACATGTTAAACCACTAAAATCTGAGGTTGTTGGTTAGGTGACCAAGCTACAGATGACCCAGACATAGCTACATCCCATCAGGAGGCATACGATGTTTGTGGGTCCTGTTATTGGTGATGGAAGTTGGATCATTTGGTGAAGGTCTTGTCTATCAGAGCTCTCGCCTATAATGAGCAAGTAATCTCATTTTATTTTCTTCGTAAGCCTGCCTATAATAACTTAAGACCACCTTAAGCCCCATGATCCTGGGGATTTTCTTCAAAGGGACATTTTCTTTCTCCCTCTGTGGAAATGCTGCTTTAATGCCACAGGAAAAGAAAGAGAAAGAGCACCTACTGATGGAGTACTCGGCGGGTGGGCTCCACAGCTGGCACAGAAGGTGGAAATCCAGCTGTGATGAAAACACTTGATTCTATTTGTGGCTCAACAGAGCCTGTGTTTAACATAGAACACTAGCTACACACTCTGTGTACGTTTGCCAATTTGTGGTTCTCATCCTGAGTCACAAGATTGGGAGGCAGGAAAGAGCAGTTCTTTTGTTTTAAGCATTTCATGTGGAGTTAAGATTGGGGCCTGCTGAGAAAGATGTCTATCAAGACTACTGCTTTTCACTTTAACAGTAATGCAATTGTTTCCTAGTTAGATCAAACCAATTGGGCCTATATTGCTATCATGACTCCATATCTTTTCATTTCTGCTTTGAAATATATTATTTGGTCATATCCAAGCTATTAAATCTTGACCCTCTCATATTCCAAACATATAACTGTCCTCGGCTATATTGATGGCAGTGTGTTTGGACTATATCCCCAGTGCCTAAGATGAATGTGCACACACATGGATCATTAAAGGCATGAGGATTCCCCAGCTTTTACTCATTCTTCACAAACTCATTGCATGCCAACTCTCCTCTTATCCTAGACCTTGAGCCACAGTGGTTAATAAAACACCGCCCCTGCTTTCAAGGACTCACAGGCAAAAAAGAAAAAGAGAAACATAAACAATGACTTGTGAAAACTGTGGGTGGGGGGCAGGTACAAACCCAGTGAGTGCAGCGTATTAGAAGAGGGAAATAGATCTCATCTGCAGAGGTGGAAAAGGCCTCCTGAAGGAGGAGGTACCTGAGTTATATACTATGAGATGTTTTATTATTATATTATATTACTATGAGATGTTTCCTAGCACACCATCATTTTAAAAATAGGGATACTCAAAAAAGGAAAATTGTTTTAAAATCATATGTAACAAAAATCTTGGGTCATGGGAGACATCATTGTTTATATCCTTCGATTTTTCTAGAGCATACACACTTAAAATAGTATGAGAATATGTCCAATTGATGTATTCCCTCTTGTGGTCACTTAGCACTATTTTGCAAATATCTTTCTGTCAACCAGTATTCTACAATATGAAATCGAAGGACAAAACTATAGTAAACAAAAGAATGGTGGTATGATGCAATGTGAGATACGAATGCAACCATGAGATCAGAAGAACTAGATGGTGCCCAGCTACTGCTACCAACTGCTCTGAGAAGGAGTCCATTAGAAGGTCTTGGATAGAATAGGAGGAAAATGTGTAACAAACTCAAAATCCTGAAAGAAACCAGATATACTGGTCACAAAACGATTAGTGGGACACCCAAGACTATATCCTTAGTTGCCCTTCAGATCTGGAACTGATTTCACCTCTGTGTTAGAATAATCATGATCAGAGGGCAACATTTACCCAAGGACAAAGTTCAGAGGGTTAGAAAAGGAGGAAGAATGGAAACCAGAAACACAGGGAGGAAGTGGGATAGGTGATGATCCATTGAAGGGATTGCAATGCATGAATTGAAATACTATGTGTATAAATTGTTGAATAGGGAGCTGATATCAAAGAGTTAAAGAAGAAAGCAAATGTTTTGAGCCTGGTGCTGGCAATTGTACCATTTTTCTTGATCTAATTGAATGATGGATTATTATGATATCCATAAGAGATCACAATCCATACATATATCCATTGTGTCAAGCACATTTGTACTTTCGTTGCCCTCATCATTCTCAAAACATTTGCTTTCTACTTGAGCCCTTGCTATCAGCTCCTCATTTTCCCCCTCCCTCCCTGCTCCCCCCTCCCTCATGAACCCTTGATAATTTATGGCCCCACTATGAGAAACGACAACCCTCACTGACCCATATCACTAGGAGGGACAAGACTGGAGACACAGTGCAAGAATTGTGCCCTATCTGACATCACCACACCAGGGCAAAATGCTACATGCGTGCAACAGAGCAGCAAGAGGAACAAAACAATGAAGTCCCTGGGGACTACCAAAAATAGACTTTGGGGCTAGGGCATGGCACCCTATCAGACTCGACCAGAAAACACTTCTAAGGGTCAACAAACACACCTGGAACTATATGTAGACTTTTCTTTTTTTGTAGTTGATCTTATTGTTGTTTTATTTTCTTCTGTTGCTTTGTTTATCTGTCTTGTTTTTGTGCTTATTACTGTCTCTGCATGTCTATCTAGATAAGATAGGCAGGATAAAGAATCCAGAGGGGAAAACAACAGGACAGATGGTTCCGGGTGGACAGGGGAGAGAAGGAGGCGAGGTAAAGGAGGGGGGGTGACAAGTGACTCAGGGACAAGGGAACAGTTATCTAAAATCAATGGCTAGGAGGGTGTTGGATGCCTGGTGGGGCTTAATCAAGGGCAATGTAACCGAGAGGAATTACTGAAACCTGAATGAAGGCCGAACATGATAGTGCAACAAGAGGAAAGTAAAAGAGGAAAGAACTAGGAGGAAATGACATTTATAGTGGTCTAAATACAGGCATGTACATGTGTAAATACATTTATATATAGCGATAGAGAAATAGATCTATGTACATATATTTATATGTTAAAGTATTAAGATAGCAGACAGATATTGGGCCTTTACTCAAGTACTCCCTCAACACAAGAACACTTTGTTCAAATAGCTTGGCATTCTGTGATGCTCACCTTCCCAACAGGATCGCTGAAGACAAAATGGGTGCATAAGCAAATGTGGTGAAGAAAGCTGTTGGTGCCCAGCTTTCAAATGATACAGCATCTGGGGTCTTAAAGGTTTGAAGATAAACAAGCGGCCATCTAGCAGAGAAGCAACAAAGCCCACATGGAAGAAGCACACCAACCTCTGTCATCAGGAGGTGTGGAGGGGATCAGGTATCAGACATCAAAGAACCAGAACAAAGAATCATATCAATGTGAATGAGAGGGAGTGGAGAGTGGAGACCCAAAGCCCATCTGTAGATAATTGGATATGGATATCCCCTTACAGAAGGGTCACAAGGAAGAGACAAGCCAGAGTACAGTATAGCACCAATGAAACATGCAACTTTCCACTAGTTCCTTAATGCTTCCTCCCCAACACCATCATGACCCCAATTCTACCTTACAAATCTGGATAGATGAGAGCATGTACACCGGGAACCCAGGAGAGATAAACCCCTGAGGACCAATAATGTGAGTAACGATACCAGAAAGGTAAAAAGGTAGGGGAAGAAAGGTGGAATCAATCACAATGATCTACCATATGACCCCCCCTCTCAGGGGGATGAACAACAGAAAAGTGGGTGAAGGGAAACATCAGTCAGTGTAACACATGGAAGAATAATAATGATTTATAAATAATTGAGGGTTCGTGAGGGAGGGAGGGAAAAATGAGAAGCTGATACCAAGGGCTCAAGTAGAAGGAAAATGTTTTGAAATTGATAATGGTAACATATGTGCAAATGTGCTGGACACAATGGATGGATGTATGGATTGTGATAAGAACTGCACGGGCCCCCAATAGAATGATTCAAGAGAAGAAAGAATACCTTCTGGAGCACAATTCTTCTCTAACACATGTGAGTCGTCACGAGTCAGAGTTCACACAATGACTATTGTGTATTGTTAAACTAACAATATTTTTCAAGCAACCTCAATAATGTTGCAAATGAGGAAAAATGAAGACAAAACCAACAATAAATTAAAAAAATCAGGGTTCAGTAGTAGCGGTGGGGTAAAAGGGAGGCGATGTCAAGGAGTCCATGTGGAAAAAGAATATTTGGAAACTGATTGTGTTAGCAATTGTACATTCTACTTGACATGAATGAAATTTGGAATGATATATGTATTAAGTCCAAACTGATAATTTTTCAAATAAAATAAATCATTTATTTTAACTTGCAAAAAAATAAAATCAATAAAATGTAACCATGCATATTATTATTTTTACTAAGTAGACATAATTTCTGCTGGACCCACACACACATTTCTTACAACCTTATCCCTCCTTTCTGAGTTAACATGTAAACTTGTATGTTTACAGGTTCTGGGCCCTGAAGCTACATTTCCCTAGAATTGCACTACCTGGTAGAGTAATCACATGTGGTTACTGGCCCCTAACAGGCTAGTACAACTGAGGAACCAAAATTTTTTTTTTAATGGAACCAAATTTTAAATGTTATCGAACTTCACTCATATCTACTGCACAAGATCTCTATATTGAAAAGCAAGGATGTCACTTTGAGGACTACAGTGTTGCTGGTCCATGGTATTTTCAATGGCTTCATATGCATGGGAAAGATAGAAATTGAATAAAGAATACCAAGAAGAAAAAAGAAGAAGACTGAAGAAGAATTAATGCATTTGAATTGTGGGGCTGAAGAATATTGAAAGTACCATAGACTGCTGAAAAGACCAACAAATCTGTCTTGAAAGAAGTACGGCCAGAGTGTTCCCTAGAGGCAAGGATGATGAGCCGTTGCCTTACAGATTTTGCACTTATTGTCAGAAGAGACCAGTCCCTGGAGAAGGACATCTGGCTTGATAAAGTCGAGCACTATCCTCACCAATGGGCTCAGCAACAGGAACTACCTTCAAATGTGTTTATTGATGAGGGCAACAAATGTACAAATGTGCTTGACACAATGGATGTATGTATGGATTGTCATAAGAGTTGTATGAAACCCCAATAAAATGTTTTTTAATTAATTAAAAAAAGAAATATGTGTATTTGAATATCTTAGACATACAGAACAATTTATAGTGATGTGGGAGAGAAAGTTAACAAATATTGCTATAAAAGCAGAGAAGTCTTTATTAAACAAACATCAATATTTTAAGTACCAGTTTACTGCCTCTACGGTATTAAAGGTATCCTTAAATCTTGGATTCATATTAGGCTCAATGGCAGTGGAATGGGTTAAATCAAATAAATATTTGTATAATAAGTAAAATAATGGATAAATTCTATAATTGATGTATTATTCTACTCTTTATGTACTTCAATGGGCCCCCAAACGTAGATATTAGTAACCAGGTGTTACTTATTAAAATTTTTATGGTTGTCCGTGTAAGTTATGAGATTTTAAAGTTATGTATACTTTAAAGAACCCCTTATATATTTAATAAAACATTTCATTTTCATTCAAATTTAATAAAATGCTTAAGATGAAAACAAATATCAAAATACGAAGCTCTTGCTTTCAACACATCCTCCATCTTGGCCATAGGTTCTGAAACTTATTTGACCTTTTCAGAGGAAAAAGAATTACTCAATGCCCTCCTAGAAATGAAAAACGTTAGTCCATAATCCAAGAAAAGGTGTAGGTATTTACTTTTGCAAAGCACCCCCTATCATTCCACAACCTCCAGGGGGCGCCAGCGCCCACTTTTGGAAACGCTGATCGCGACCTAGACCCTTCTGAAGGCATTGTTTGCAGCTCTCTAACCCTTCCCAAAAGAATTCTTCACTCTTCAATTCACACCCTGTCAACCCGGCACTTTTGGTATCTCCCAGGCATTCAAATCGTGTTCTTTTTTAGTCTCCTATGGGTTTGGGGAACTGAAAGAAGTCTAAAGGAACACGATTAGGGCTGCAGAGTGGACAGGGCACGTTTTCCCATTAAAATTCTCACAGGAACAGCCTTTTTTTATCCTTGGAGAATGAACAGGTAGGTGTATTGCTGTGATGGGGAAAAAAAATCCTTGAGCAATCTCCCATGGCGCAACTTTTTCTTACTCATGCAGTTTTCCGTTTTCTTAAAACGTCTTCCTAATAAGCCCTAGAGATTGTCCCTCCTTCGTGAAAATCCCATCAAAATGACCCCCCAAATCAATCACTATGGCATTCTGAGCTAACCTCACTGCCTTGAATGTAACTGGCCCAGCAGATCCCCTTGGAAGCCACTGTTTAGATGGGATGTTTTCCCTGAAGGCATGCTACGTGGATAACTGGGAGAGCTGTAGTCATCACTCATCGCAGAGCCATGTTGAAACCTTTGTTTGCAATAAACTCATACATGTATGAAGGGGGCCTTAGCAGCAGCACATCTTTACTGAAGTTTGTATGTGAAGTGTAACTGGCCATTTAATTGAAACAATTATCCTTTAAAAAGTCGATTCATTTTCTTGTTATAAATAGATGCGGACAGAATGATAACTATCAATGGCATGCTAAAGATACAGAATTGAGTGGAAATGCAGGAACACATAAGACACGGGGGGGCGGGGGTGGTAACAGACTGGAAGAAGGTTAAGTTCATCTATATGCCATGACATCAAACAAATAGTGTTTGCTGTGTCCAAATTGTTCAAAGATAATAGCACGGGCAATATTAAGAGACATAGTCATCAAATAGAGATTGAATCATCCCAAAAGAACCAACCAAGTTGGCTACCTGAATTCAAACTGGAACGCACCATGAAAGTGGGCTGAAAAAGGTTGACAAGTTCAGAGCTTGTTACTTTGGTCAGCTTTCTCGTGACTTGGGATCCTGCACCATTTTTAGATTGTTGATGGTAAGACAAAATGATTATACCAGTCATGGAAATTCTGTTCAAGTGTTCGAAAGGGGGGGGGCAATCATAAAAGGTATTTTATAAATGTTGGCCGATCTCCAGTTCAATCGCAAACCAATTGCAACATCTTTCTAAGCATACCAAAGATGGGTTTATTCAAAATTGGCCAATACTTTCAGATGATTCCTATGATGGGTCAGCATAGTTACTGCTATGGGCATCCTTTGTCTCCAAATGTACGATGGAGTGTCCATTCCAAACATCAGCCACTTGTGGCAGAGAGATTTTTTTAATTGCTTACATCTGCGGAAAGAAATTCAGCGAGATGTGAAAAAATTTATTTCTTTCTCTCAGGATCAACAATGCTGAAGATGTAAGGGGACTTTTAAAAATATGCGACTGATGCTTCTGTAGCTGAGCCATGTTACCGTGGGGTGCGTCCTGCAAACATCTCTGCTCCATCCTGGGAAACAGGCGCAATGGAAAGAGTCGTGGACACGCGTGGTAAAATGGTCAGCACATCCAGGCCAGTGCTGTGACGCATCAGCTCATGGAAGCGCTGAAAGAAAGGGAAGCCCCCATGCATTGAATGCTGCCCTGTTCTTTGCCAGCACGCTTTGGTTGAGCCCCTAACCGTTTTACAAAGATTTCCTGTGCTGTTGACTCCACTTCCAGATTTTCTTGAAATAAAGGGAATGCTTGCCCAAAATCAGTAAGCAAAGAGAAGCAATGGCATTGTGTTTGTGCGTTTTCTCCTGGGGGTCCCGCGAAGCTCTAAGGAAAGGAGCTTATTTGTGACTTTGCTAGACAGGTCCAGGAATTTGTTGAAATGCAAACTGGTCTGTTTTCTTTTTCTGGTTTTTTTGTTTGTTCTAATCACTTCATTGTGCTGTGGGGGGAAATGTACACAGCCAGGTGGTTTCCCATTCAATTCATATGCAAATTATTCCTTGGTGTTGGTTGCTGTCCCCTCCCCCTCCAGGTGTCAGTCAGTCTACTCTCCCCTTCTGCATCCTACCATCCTGTCTTTAAAGGAGCCCTGGTGCCCCAGTGGATTAAGCATTGGGCTGCTAACCAAAAGGTTAGAGGTTCAAATGCATCAGCTATTCATTTCAGAAGAAAGCTTTGGTAGTCTGAGTCCACAGATCGAGAGCTTCGGAACTCTGTTGGGCCAGTTTACTCTGTCCTATAGGTCACTAAGAGTTGGAATCAACCTGACAACAGTGGTCAGGTCCCTGTCTATCTCTAGATTACTTGAATTCTTTCCTTTCAGGCAAATGTGGCCTACTTGGTCTGGGTTGGTAGTTTGTTCTAAGGAGCACATTCCTCCCTGGTGATGTTTATTTTATAAGCCAGTCTATTTGAAGAATGTCCTTCAGGAGTAGCTTCCATTCCAGGTTCAAAGGATATCTTAGGGTCATAGTTGAGGGGTTCCTTTAGTCTTTATTGTATGTATCAGTAAGTCTGGTCATTTTTTAGGGATTCAAGTTTTGTTCTACACTTTTCTCTCATTCTTACCAGGAACTTCTGTTTTGTCCATGAGTACAGCAGTTTGCAGGATTGGCTGAGCACCATCTAATTCTTTTGGTCTCGGGCTAGAGCAGCGGTTCTCAACCTGTGGATCTCGAGTCCTTTGGGGGGTCGAATGACCCTTTCACAGGGGTCGACTAAGACCATTGGAAAACACATAAATATTTCACAATATATAAGTACATATTGTTTTGTGATTTATCACTATGCTTTAATTATAGTTAATTATGTTCAATTTGCAACAATGAAAATTCATCCTGCATATCAGATATTTACATGACAATTCATAAAAATAGCAAAATTACAGTTATGAAGTAGCAATGAAATAATTTTATGGTTGGGGGTCACCATAACATGAAGGACTGTATTAAAGGGGTCAAGGCATTAGGAAGGTTGAGAACCACTGGGCTAGAGGGGAATGTGGCTCATGCAGGCCATTCATTAGTCTTTTAGATTTTCTTCCTTGAGTCTTCTTTTTCTTTTACAATGTTTTAAAAGACCCCAAATACTCCTCACCAAGTTGAAATGTAGAACTTTCTTCTTCATAGTTAAAATAGCTTCTGTTTATTTATTTTTAACATTTTATTAGGAATGCCTTTAAAAATCATTTTATTGGGGCCTCTCACAGCTCTTATCACAATCCATACGTACATCCATTTTATCAATCATATTTGTATATATGTTGCCATCATCATTTTCAAAAAAAAATTTCTTTCTACTTGAGCCCTTGATATCAGCTGCTCATTTCCCCTCTCCCTACCACATGAACCCTTGATAATTTATTTTTTAAAATTTCCCCCATGTCTTACACTGACCGAAGTCTCCCTTCACCCGTTTTTCTGTTGTCCATTCCTTTAGGAAGGGGTCATATGTGGATCATTGTGATCTGTTCCTCCTTTCTCCACTGCCTTCCCCTAAGCCTCTTGGTATTTGAACTCTTACAGATATTAATACAAGTATAATTGTACAAATGCTGTTAAATCGCTTTTTAAAAAGAGTTATATTAAATAAATAGAGATATATACATCATCACAATCAGTTTTTTTTTACATTTTATTAGGGGCTCATACGACTCATCACAATCCATACATGTACATACATCAATTGTATAAAGCACATCCATACATTCTTTGCCCTAATCATTTTCAAAGCATTTGCTCTCTACTTAAGCCCTTTGCATCGGGTGCTCTTTTTTTCCCCTCCCCCCTCCCTCATGAGCCCTCGATAATCCACAGATTGTTATTTTGTCATATCTTGCCCTATCCGGAGTCTCCCTTCCCCCCTTCTCTGCCGTCCATCTCCAGGGAGGAGGTCACATGTGGATCCTCGTAATCAGTTCCCCCTTTCCAACCCACTCACCCTCCACTGTCCCAGCATCGCCCCTCACACCCCTGGTCCTGAAGGGATCGTCCACCCTGGATTCCCTGTGCCTCCAGCTCCCATATGCACCAGTGTACAGCCTCTGCTGCCACAATCAGTTCTTATGCTCTTCCCCCTCCCACATTCATTGATTGCTCCCCAATGCCCCTCCCCCACTAGAACTTTTTTACATTTTTATTGGCACCTAATCCACATATCATACAATCCAGTAGCTCAGTCCTTCAATCATATCAATAATTGCACAATCATTACCACAATCAGTTTTAGAACATCCCCCACCCTGCCCCATGTTTAAATCACCTTTAAAATGAGTTGTGTAATCACAATCAGTTCTATAGCTGACTCTCCCTCCACCTTCATTATTTACTCCCCAAATCTCCTCACCCTCCCTGTTTCCCCTCCTTACCCCTACATCCCCTATAAACCCTTGCATCAGTTATTATCTCTGAGCATCCACTGCTTCTGTGCTTCACAAACTGGAAAACCCTATAGAAACAATAAACAAAATCAATATAAAGTAGTAAGGATAAAATAACAGTAAGATAAAGATACAAATAATAAGTAAAAAATAAAAGCCCACCCTCAAGATTGAAAAAGCCAGGAAAGAAATTTTTGTCATGGAGCACGCAAGAAATCCTTGCACATAGAACAAATTCAGGTTGGGTCAATAGGGAGGTCAGCTGACCAAATATCAAGTTTGATCTGGCATCATTAAGATTACAATGATCTCTGTCTGATAGTAAGGCTGTTTGACTCTTGCCTGTGGCTAGTGGGGGTCTGCCAGTGCCTTAATCTAACTAGTTACTCTGTAGATAGGTTTGGGGCTCCCAAAGTCCTCCATTGCCTTCTACCAATTAGATATTCATAATTTTAGCTCTGATACTGTTTCTTCATCATATTTGAATTCTGTCATTGTCATCATTGTATCGTATAAGCTGGTGTGCTTCTTCCATGTAGACTTAGTTGACTCCTCACTGAGATGGCTGCTTGTTTGAATATAGGCCTTTAAGACCCCAGACACTATTTTGATTGATAGCCGGACACCATCTGCTTTCTTCACTACCCTTTGCTGTAGCACCCTTATCTTCAGTGATCATTTCATTAAGGTAAGAATCAAGCAGGGCCATGTCATCTGAGCTAACTGTTCTTGAATTGGGGCTAGAGTTAAGTAGGAGCCCAGAAACCATCTGCTTGTCCATGGGATATGCTACAACATGTTTTTTAAGTGAATTACTTTGTCATTTGATCTCAGTATTCTCCCAAGCTAAGGTCCTTAGCCTTCCAGCTCAGTAACTCGGTCCCAAGAAGTGTTTTGATATGTCTAAGAAGTTTCCCTAATTGTGCACCCTATGTGCTCTGGTGTGATAAGTATTTTTAAATCGATTTGTTTAGCTATTCATCCATTGCTGGGCCTTTAGGTGGTTTCTCTCTTTTTCCTATTGTGAATAATACTTCAGTGAATATGGGTGTGCAGGCGTCTTGTCAAAGAGCAAATTAGAGCTTTCATTAAGTTAAAGGAAGGACATTTCCACAAAGCTTAAGTACAGAACATCTGGGAACTTAGAAGAAGAAAAAATTCTGATTAGTTGACATCACCAAAAACATGCTTGAACAGACACAAGGCAATAAATAGGGAGATGCCTGAAACATCATTTTGCTAATCAGAACATTGGAGTCATTTAGCACCTTAATCTATGGCTATTTCCAGGGCTAGCCTGAGTGAGTGCTCTTCCTGGGAGGATATTAAACAAGAAAGGGGACCTGCAGGTCAGCTCATATTAGGCAATAAACAGGAGGTTGGGGGTGGTGGGGGAAGAGCGAGAGCAGAGGGCTGTGTGGCATGTTTCTTTGGCTGCAACCTCTCCTGCCAAGCTCCTAGTTCTATGGAACTCTTTCACATCTAGTCATCACTGTTCATAGTTCTTCAGGATTGATGTCTAACACTCCGATGGCTGGAGCACATGGTCTTTCTACTAGGGAGCTTCAAAATGTCCACGCAAAAACAACATTCTCTTTTAATTCCTGTTTTCCACAAACTCTTTGAAGCCCCCTTATTATTTGCAGTGCTTTGAAGAAACACTATAACATTCTCCATAGTGGCTGTACCATTTTACTGACCTGCCAGCAGATAAGAGTTGCAGTCTACCCCAATAAAATGATTTTTAAAAAAAGATTTTTTTTCTTCTTTTATATTTTATTAGGGACTCATACAAATCTTACCACAATCCATACATATACATACATCAATTGTATAAAGCACATCCATACCTTCCCTGCCCCAATCATTCTGAAGGCATTTGCTCTCCACTTAAGCCCCTTGCATCAGGTCCTCTTCCCCCCCCCTCCCCTTTCCCCCCTCCCTCATATGCCCTTGGTAATTTATACATCGTTATTTTGTCATATCTTGCCCTATCCGGAGTCTCCCTTCCCCCCTTCTCTGCTGTCCCTCTCCCAAGGAAGAGGTCACATGTGGATCCTTGTAATCAGTTCCCCCTTTCCAACCCACTCACCCTCCACTCTCCCAGCATCGCCCCTCACACCCTTGGTCCTGAAGGTATCATCCACCCTGGATTCACTGTACCTCCAACCCTCGTATGCACCAGTGTACAGCCTCTGTCCTATCCAGCCCTGCAAGGTAGAATTCGGATCATGGTAGTTGGGGGGGAGGAAGCATCCAGGATCTGGGGGAAAGCTGTGTTCTTCATCGATACTACCTCACACCCTAATTAACCCATCTCCTCTCCTAACCCCCTCTATGAGGGGATCTCCATTGGTCGACACTTGGGCCTTGGGTCTCCACTCTGCACTTCCCCCTTCATTTAATATGATATATATACATATACACATATATACACATACATACACACACTTATATCTTTTTTTTTTTTTGCATGATGCCTTATACCTGGTCCCTTGGGCACCTCGTGATCGCTATGGCCGGTGTGCTTCTTCCATGTGGGCTTATTTGCTTCTGAGCTAGATGGCCGCTTGTTCACCTTCAAACCTTTAAGACCCCAGACGCTATCTCTTTTGATAGCCGGGCACCATCAACTTTCTTCACCACATTTGCTTATGCACCCATTTGTCGTCAGCGATCCTATCATGGAGGTATGCAGTTAATTATATGATTTTTTGTTCTTTGATGCCTGGTAACTGATCCCTTTGGGACCACTCGATCACACAGGCTGGTGTGTTCTTCCATGTGGACTTTGTTGCTTCTGAGCTAGATGGCCGCTTGTTTATCTTCAAGCCTTTAAGACCCCAGTCACTATCTCTTTTGATAGCCGGGCACCATCAGCTTTCTTCACCACATTTACTTGTTCACCCACTTTGACTCCAGCCGTTGTGTCGGGAGAGTGAGCATCATAGAGTTCCAATTTAATAAAAGAAGGTATTCATGCATTGAGGGAGTGTTTGAGTAGAGGCCCAAGGTCCTTCCGCCACCTTAATACTTGACCTATAAATATAGACACATAGATCTATTTCCCCATCCTCCTATATATATGTGCATGTACATGTCTTTGTCTACACCTCCATGAATGCCCTTTGACTCCTAGCTCTTTCCTCCATCTCCCTTGACTTTCCTCCTGCCCTACTACCATGCTTCATCGCCACCTGGGCTACAGTATACCTCTTCTCTAAGCACCCTTACCCTTGATCATTTCCCACCAGGTCAGCCACTGCCCCTTCTCTACCATTTGGAGTCCCATGTTTTTCCCTTGTCCCTGGGTTTGTTAACACCACTTCCTTACCCCCCCTACCCCCCCACCCCAAGTCCCCCCAGAACTGTCGGTCCCATTGTTTTTCCTCCAGATAGTTCATCCAGCCTGTCCTATTCAGACAGACCTGTGGAGTCACTAACATGCACGAAAACTAGACAGAGGAAAACAAAGCAACAGTATACAACCAGACAACAAAACAACAAAAACAAACCACTGACAAAGAACAGAACAAAACAGTTCACAAGAGAAAAGCTTGTAGTTAGTTCAGGGATCGTTTGCTGGCCCTTAGGAGCGTTTTCCAGTCCAGTCTGTTGGGGCACCACGCCCTGGCCCCAAAGTCCACTTTCAGCATTCCCTGGGGACCTTGCCACTCCATTCCCTTGCTGTTCCGCTGCACTCCCCCAGTGATTTGCCTCGGTGTGGTGGGATCAGGTCAGGTGCAATTCCCACACTGTGTCTCCGGTGCTGTCCCCTGTATCGCCCTTAGTCACTGAGGGGCATCATGTCTCATAGTGGGGCCAGCCATGTTGTTCTCTCTGTGGACTGGCTGCTCTACTCAGGAACATCATCATCACGGCCTGGTGGGCCAGGCTGTGCTCCACTCTCTCCTCCTGCCCCTTCATCTGCTCCCATGTGCTCTGATTAAATATGTCCATCTCCCAGAGCTGCAGAGTCAATGTCGTCCTTTGGAACAAATTCTTTTCGGGGGAGGTGCAGGAATCCACTTAATTTATGGTGCTGGGGCCAGCCTCCCAGACCTCTCCACCGGTTCCCTCCTCCACGCCGGGATATTGCATTCACACCTTGCGACACTGGGTTGAAGTCTGGTCCCACTTTCCCTGTGGAGATATAAACAATACCCTCCCCTTGGGTGGATTAATGCCCCATGACCCCACTACCCTTTTCTTCCTTGTATTCATCCTTTTGTTTTCCTTTCCCCACATCCTCCACCATTGTCTACCATGTACATCCCTGGTTTTGGTCTGGTCTCTTCCATACTACACCGTCTTCACCCCTAAAATGTTTGTATACAGTAGCTTTTTTCCCTATGCCACTTTTGCTTTTTTTTAAAAAAATTTTTTTTAAATTCTTACCTCAGCGGACTCATGTTGTACTTGTCCTTTTGTGCCTGACTTACTTCGCTTAGCATGATTTCCTCCAGTTCTTCCCATGCCGCTATGTGCCTCATACGTTCATCACTGCTTTTTAGTGATGTGTAGTATTCCATTGTATGTATATACCACAGTTTTTTTAATCCAATCATCAGTTGATGGAAATTTGGGTTGCTTCCAACTCCTTGCAATTGTGAACTGTGCCGCAATGAACATTGGAGCACAGATGTCTGGTCTTGGTTTGTTTCTTGCCTCTTCTGGGTATATGCCCAGTAGGGGGATTGCTGGGTCATATGGTAACTCTATTTCCATCTGTTTTAGGTATCGCCAGATTGATTTCCATAGTGGCTGTACGTACTTACAGTCCCACCAGCAGTGGATGAGAGTTCCTGTCTCCCCACAGCCCCTCCAACACTTGTTGCTTTCTGATTTTTTGAATTGGGCTACCTTTGAGGGTGTCAGGTGGTACCTCATTGTTGTAAAAAAAGATTTATAAGAGTCCTCCAATAAAATTATTTTTAAAAAGAAAAGCAAAAAAAGAAAAGCTTTCCAGTCTCCCTACAAACTTACCAGCATTCATTGTTTTCTGATTTTCAAAAAAATATTAATGGCATTCTTGTTGGGATGGAGATTTTTCTTAATGTAAGTCAGTAAAATATATTTTCTACATTTTTCTAACATGAATCAATATGCAGAAGCTTTTAACTACTGAGGCAAACTGACCAAAGTGACGCCATTTTGTTGACTGCTGAATGACCTGCCTCCTTCCCCCTCCCATCTTGGAAAGCCCCATCGGGGATTAATTTCAAAATGTACCCATGTGTACCCGAAATAAGAACGTGGTAATTAATCTTGGTGTCCTAAATACTATTCCTTTTAATGTTGTAACCAGGATGTTCTGATCAATCCTGTACTCTGTAACACCAACTCTCAAGAATGCTAACGGTATGCTGCCTACTTTTGTCCTATGTGCTTGCTCTATAGGAAAGTCCCTGATAAATGATCAGTTTTTGCCTTTATAAACTCACTGCAATTTCCACTCGGAACTGCAATCAGAAGAATCACTTTTAGATTCTAGCAGTCTGGTTATAACCGAATAAAAGACTCTTCTAGATTTCTTCTTTTTTTTTTTACATTTTATTAGGGACTCATACAACTCTTATCACAATCCATACATATACATACATCAATTGTATAAAGCACATCCATACATTCCCTGCCCCAATCATTCTCAAGGCATTTTCTCTCCACTTAAGCCCCTTGCATCAGGTCCTCTTTTTTTCCCCCTCCCTCCCCTCTCCCCCCTCCCTCATATGCCCTTGGTAATTTATACATCGTTATTTTGTCATATCTTGCCCTATCCGGAGTCTCCCTTCCCCCCTTCTCTGCTGTCCCTCTCCCAGGGAAGAGGTCACATGTGGATCCCTGTAATCAGTTCCCCCTTTCCAACCCACTCACCCTACACTCTCCCAGCATCGCCCCTCACACCCTTGGTCCTGAAGGTATCATCCACCCTGGATTCCCTGTACCTCCTGCCCTCATATGTACCAGTTACAGCCTCTGTCCTATCCAGCCCTGCAAGGTAAAATTCGGATCATGGTAGTTGGGGGGAGGAAGCATCCAGGATCTGGGGGAAAGCTGTGTTCTTCATTGGTACTACCTCACACCCTACTTAACCCATCTCCTCTCCTAAACCCCTCTATGAGGGGATCTCCATTGGCCGACACTTGGGCCTTGGGTCTCCACTCTGCACTTCCCCCTTCATTTAATGTGGTATATATATACATATATACATATACATATATACATATACATACATATACACATACATACACACACTCATATCTTGTTTTTTGCATGATGCCTTATACCCTATAAAAATTCATTGTATTTGGTCTCTTATAGGTCTTATCACAATCCATATGTACATTGTGTCAAATACTTTTGTACATGTGTTGCCATCATCATTTTCAAAATGTTTTCTTTCTACTTGAGCTCTTGGTATGAGCTCCTCATTTTTCCCTTCCATCCCTCCCTGCCCCACCCTTCTTCCCTCATGAACCCTTGATAAATTATTATTATTTTCATATCTTACATCGTCCGTTGTCTCCCTTCACCCACTTTTCTGTTGTTTGTCCCCCTGGGAGGAGGGTATAGGTTGATTCTTGTGATTGATTCCCCTTTGCTACCCCACCTTCCCCTTATTCTCCTGGTATCTCTATTCTCATTATTGGTCCTTAGGGGTTTGTCTATCCGGAGTCCTTGTGGTTCGTATCTGTAGCAGTGTACCTGTTCTGGTTTAGTCTGATTTGTAAAGTAGAATTGAGGTCATGATAGTTGAGAGGGGGTGGGGAGAGGAAGCATTAATGAACTAGAGGAAAGTTTACGCTTCATTGGTGCTATACTGCACCCTGACGACTTTGGTGCTATACTGCACCCTGATGACTGGCTCGTCTCTTCCTTATAACCCTTCTGTGAGGGCGTGTCCAATTGTCTACAGGTCTACAGGTGGGCTTTGGGTCTCCACTCTGCCTTTCCCCTCATTCACAATGATAGGATTCTTTGTTCTGGTTCTTTGATGCCTGATAACTGATCCTATTGACACCTCATGATCACACAGGCTGGTGTGCTTCTTCCATGTGGGCTTTGTTGCTTCTCTGCTAGATGGCTGCTTGTTTATGTTCAAGCCTTTAAAATCCCACATGCTATATCATTTGAAAGCTGGGCACCATCAGCTTTCTTCACCACATTTGCTTATGCACCCATTTTGTCTTCAGCGATCATGTCAGGAAGGTGAGCGTCACGGAATGCCAGGTTATTAGAACAAAGTGATCTTGTGTTGAGGGAGTACTTGAGTAAAGGCCCAATGTCTCTCTGCTGCATATACTTAACATATAAGTATATGCACATAGATCTATTTCTCTATCGTTATATAAAATATATTTACATATGCACATGCCTGTATTTAGACCTCTATAAATGTCCTTTGCCTCCTAGTTCTTTCCTCTGTTTACTTTTCTCATGTCCACTATCATGTTCGGCCTTCATTCAAGTTTTAGTAATTCCTCTTAGCTACATTGCCATTGATTAAACCCCAATAAGCATCCTATGCCATCCTCGCAATTGATTTTTAGATCACTCATTGTTCCCTTGTCCCTGGGTTTGTTGACATCCCCTTTCCTCCCCCCCCCCCCTACTCCGTGTCCTTCTGGAGCCATCGACTCTTCTAAGTTTCAAGACAGTATAGTGGCTATTATTTTTTTGATCCCATAACAACTATACTAGACAGCATGGTGTAAATTGACTGTAATGCTATAAAAGTCTGAGGTTTTTCTTTAAATTAATAAATCTAGAATTGCTTTTCAAATCGTACGATACCTCTTTGAACCCAAGGATAATAATGCTAAATTGATACAAATTAATAACTTGGACAAACATACGTTTTTGGCAGCATATTTTTTGGTTTCCAAGTAAAATCAATTGTTTAAAAATCATCAATCAGTCTTGTCATTGTGGACAATAATTAGTAAACATTGCTGTTTTGTGCTGACAAGTCAAGTTGGTTCCAATTCATAGAAACCCTGTGGACACCAGTATGAAACCTTGCCCAATCCTGCCTCCCCTTCGCAATTATTATGTCTCAGCCCATTATTGCGAAGGCCTTCAGTGAAGCCTGGACTTCTAGCTTCAACAGCATTGAAGCTTGATCACATACTGACTCTGGAAATGGCCCGGCACCAACCAGTTCTTTTTGGGTACAATGCCTGTCTCTTCCTTCCATTGTTTTTTGTTTTGTTTTTTCCATTGTGGTTTTTTTATTTGTGTTTGTGTCTGTGTGTTTCTGCAAACTTTAATTTGAGGATGCACGATATGCATTTAAAAAAAAATTCAGGCGATGGGTGAAAATCCCCTAATGAAACACAGAGTGCTGTAGTTGGGTCAAAAGGCTATTGGTACCTAGAGGGATGCCTAAAGCCAAGTGTCAGCATAAGGTTAAAGCACTGAGCCTCGCAAATGTCTGTCAGGGAAATGCAAGGAAGAAGCGAGCATGGTGGATTGTGTTCTAAGCAGACACAACAGTAAGTGAAGTTCAAAGGTACTACACATAAGGAATGTCTTCAAAGCCTCTCTGTTGGGTCCTACAGCCACCCCTGAGTTCCTTTGGACCCCTGAGGTAGAAGGGGTTCTACAAGCTTCTTTGTATCCACAGAAAGCCCCCCCCATTACTGTTTGAGTTGTTTTAGCCTCATCGTCCACCCTGGCCATCTCAGGAAACTTATCAGATCCACATTGCTCAAATGAGTCTCCTGGATGGCCTCCTCAAACTTCTTGTGGGGCTCAACCAGACCTTTGTGGGTTTGCCTTTTTGCTTTGCTGTGTGTGTCTTCCTGAGCTGGGCGCTTGGCTGCAGCCCTGGTTTCACTTGTTGACTTTTCTTCGTTGGGCTTTCCCTCACCCCCAGCCTTTCCCTTATCCTTCGGCATTTCCTCATCTGCCTGTTCCTTCTTTTCTCTCTTTCCCTCATTTCCTAACTTTTCCTTATCTCCTGAAGTGCCAGTGGCTTCTGGCTTTTCCTGGGTTGGTTTGGGGGCTTTGCTTCATTTTCACCGTTGAATTTTTCCATGTTGAGATTCTCCACCTCAGAGAGGACTGGGAGCAAAAAATGCACTGCCGTGAAGGAACCTGTGGCAACAGTAAAGAGCCCAGGGCCCTGAACAGAAGGTTCTGGGGCTAGACTGCTGGAAGGACCAGTAGGTGGTGTGATATGGTGCTCACATAGGCCTCCATTGTGTTTTGAAGCTTCCAGCATCGCTGGCTATTTTGTCCATAAAATACTTCAATACTTCAACTCTAGCCTTGAATGTTTTCCCTCAGCTCTTTCAACTTGAGATACACTGAGTGTCTGTTTCCTTCTGGCTTTCTAACTCCAGGTCTTTGCACATTTTATTATAATGGTTTACTTTTTCTAGAGCGGCCCTTTGAAATTTTCTTTTTTTCCCCCCTGGCAATCTTTGTTTGTTCCGAGGTTATTAAAGATTTATTCACACATTATTCCTATTGAGTACTTATGAAAAGTATACTTCATAAACTGCAGAGTTTGGGGTTTATTTTATTATAGCTTTAGGGGGTTTGGTTTTGTTTGTTTGGATTTATCATTAAGAGGAAACCGCTCGAGAATGGAAATAACTAGATTACATAGTAGGAGCTTGTGTTTCTGCATTAGCTTTTACCACCTGTGTCACATTTCTTTTATAACAAGATGCTCTAGTATAGAATATATTTTTTCCAAGATTGATACAATAACCTAAGTTCCAGAATATATATTTTTGTTAGTACATATACAAGATAATTTCCACCATATTGTGTAATGAGAAATAATACTCACGCTGATTATTCCAATTTTAACCTTTTAAATGTCGTATCATGCTGGATGCCTTCCGATCACTCCCTAGGTCTGCTCTTTAAACGTTTTATACCTGGGATCATATCCAAATGCATTGCGACAATGGGTGACTGCTCTATGGCCTTGGGTAGATGCTGCGAATTGAGTGCACTTGCTGGAAAATCGGCAAGTTGGGGACAATAGGGAGGAGTTTTGGGGAACTGAGTTTTCCTTAACTCCTTCCCTAAAGAACTGGTGTGCACTAGGTCAGCTCCTTTTCCAAAAAAACCCATCGTTTCTACCCTCCAATCCTTTCCTCAGGACTCTCACTTCACAGTGCAGACACATGAGGGCATTTATTATTAAACACCTTTCCCCAGTCTAGAGATAGTAGTGGTACCAGGTACAAGGATACAAGTGGTACCATGTACAAGATTACCCTAACACTCTGCCCAAACTTTTATAAATTAATCTATTTCTTTAAAAAATCATTTTATTAGAGGCTCATACAAGCCTTATCACAATCCATACATACATCAATTGTATAAAGCACATTTGTTGCCCTCATCATTTTCAAAACATTTGCTCTCCACTTAAGCCCATGGTATCAGCTCCTCATTTTTCCCTTTCCTCCTCCTTCCCCCCTCCCTCATGAACACCTGATAATTTATAAATTATTATTTTGTCATATTTTACACTGTCCAATATCTCCCTTCACCCACTTTTCTGTTGTCTGTCCCCCAGGGGGGAGGTTATATGAAGATCCCTGTAATCAGTTCCCCCTTTCTACCGTACCCTCCCTCTACCCTCCCCATATCGCCACTCTCACCACTGGTCCTGAAGGGATCAGCCATCCTGGATTCCCTGTGTTCTCAGGTCCTATCTGTACCAGTGTACATCCTCTGGTCTAGCCAGATTTTTACGGTAGAATTGGGATCATGATAGTGGAGGAGGAGGAAGCATTTAGGAACTAGAGGAAAGTTGTATGTTCCATTGTTGCTACACTGCACCCTGACTAACTCATTTCCTCACAACCCTTCCATAAGTGGATGTCCAGTTGCCAACAGGTGGGTTTTGGGTCTCCACTCTCCCTCATTCACAATAATAGGATTTTTTTGTTGTTGTTTTCTGACACCTAATCCCTTTAACACCTCGTGATCACACAGGCTGGTGTGCTTTTTCCATGTGGGCTTTGTTGCTTCTGAGCTAGATGGCCGCTTGTTTATCTTCAAGCTTTTAAGACCTCAGACGCTATATATTTTGATAGCCAGGCTCCATCAGCTTTCTTCACCACATTTGCTTAAGTTTATGCTTTGTCTTCAGTGATCGTGTTGGGAAGGTAAACATCATGGAATGACAGTTTTTTTTTATGGAATGACAGTTTAATAGAACAAAGTATTCTTGTATTGAGGGAGTATCTTTCTTGTGTTTTTAATGACCTTTTGCTTTCTTCACATGCAATATTCTTGATGTCCTCCCACAGCTCATCAGGTCTTCTGTCAGTGTTCAGTGTGTCAAGTCTGTTCTTGGTATGTTCTCAGAATTCTGCTGGGTTAGACTGAAGGTTTATTTTGGCTTTTGTGGACTTGTTTTACTTTTCTTCAACTGCAACACGAACTTACAGAAGAGCAATTGATGGTGTTTTAGGGACCTAAAGAAACCCCAATATGAAATATAATTTAAGGAGAACTTTTATTAAGTCTTAAAAGAGTCAAAGCCATTTATTATCCAGATAAGGGAGGCCATTAGCATGAGGTCAGAATGGCATCTGATGATCCAAGTCCGGAAGCTAGCTAAATAAGGCATGGACCTTGGGGGAAGTGGGGAGAAGGGGGTCTTTCTAAAATTGATGTGGTAATTATTGTACAATTCTCCTTGATATGATTGAATTATGGAGCTATTACATTGTATGATATGTAAATCACGTGACAATAAAACTGTTGGGAAAAATAATAAGGCATGGACCAATGTAAACTGTCAGAAAGTCATGATTGGTGGCAGAGTAACATCACAGTTACAGGGGGAACTACAGAAGCAGGAAAGGGACATGATTGGGTCACATACATTATGTTAGATAGAACAGCGCCAGGGCCTTCTGACCAAGGCAGTTAGGGAGAGACTCATAGGGTATGATACATCAAAGATGGACCCAGGCAAGCCCCTAAGAGACACTGCCCCTGGCTGGGCTGGCTGGAGAAGGTAGAGATAATCTACTTTCTGACGCAGTCAGCCTGATGGTAAGATTATCTGCAGCCTTGGTTCTCCCAGCCACTGAGTCCATTCTGACTCTTAATGACCCTGTGGATTTCTACACCTGTATTTGTGTGTGTGTGTGTGTGTGTGTGTGTGAAGATGGTAGTTCTTTTTTTTAATCGTTTTTTAGGGGCTCATGCAACTCTTTTTAAAAAAATCATTTTTTAGGGGCTCATACAATTCTTATCACAAACTATACATATATCCAGCACATTTGTACATATGTTGCCATCATCATTCTCAAAACACATGCTTTCTACTTGAGCCTTTGGCATCAGCTCCTCATTTCTCCCCCACTCCCCCCCCCTATTTATGGGAGTGGAAAGACTTGTCTTCCTTCCTCAGAGCTGCTGGTCGATTTGAACTGCTGCTCTTGTGGTTAACAGCATAACATGTGACTACTACTCCACCAGGGCTCTTGAATCCTTAGTTAATGATCAGATAGAATTCCATGGAGGATTAATCTATCTAGGGACTCTGCAAATAGATTTAAGCTGTCGTTGCCATGCAGAGCAAACCGGGACACTCAGAATTTAAATTCTAGTACAGCGGTCTGTTCCGTTGTCCACCCTTGGTCTGGTTTTGTTTGCTAATATTGAGCCTCTCTTTCATTTCTTCCTGCAGATGTAGTCAATTTGATTCCTGTGTAATCTGTCTAGCCAGGTTTGTGTCCAAAGTTTCGGTTTCTGTTATAATTTGTAATGAAGCAATTGTTGGTCTTGCCAAAGACTGTCATGATATCTCTAGCTTCTTTCACCGAGGCCATATTTTCTAACTACTGTCCCTTCTTTTTTTTAAGGCTTTTCTTCAATCATTTTATTGCGGTCTCCTACAACTCTTATCACAATCCATACATAAATCAAGTGTGTAAAGCACATTTGGACATTCATTGCTCTCATCATTCTCAAAATATTTGCTCTACACTTAAGCCCTTGGCATCAGCTCCTCGTTTTTTTCCCTGTCCCTTCCTGCTCCCCCTCCCTCAGGAACCCTTGATAATTTATAAATTATTATTTTGTCATATCTTATGCTGTCAAACATCTCCTTTCACCCGCTTTTCTTTTCTTTTTTTTTTTTACATCATTTTACTGGGGCTCCTACAACTCTTGTTACAATCCATACATGAATTGTATCCAACATATTAATACATATATTGCTATCATTCTTTTTTTGTAATCTAAGTGATTTTTTAAAATCATTTTATAAGGGACTCATACACCTCCTATCACAATCCATACATACATCAATTGTGTAAAGAACATTTGTATATTCGTTGCCCTCATCATTCTCAAATCATTTGCTCTCCACCCAAGGCCCTGGCATCAGGTCCTCATTTTTTCCCCTCCCTCCCCTCTCCCCCTCTCTCATGAACCCCTGATAATTCATAATAATAATTATTATTATTAAAATAAAAATAAAATTATTATTCTGTCATATCTTGCTCTGTCTCACATCTCCCTTCCCCCGCTTTTCTGTTGTATGTCCGCCAGGGAGGAGGTCACATGCAGACCCTTGAAATAGGTTCCCTCTTTCCAACCCACCCTCCCTATGCCCTCCCAGTATGGCCACTCACAACACTGGTCCTGAGGGGATCATCCGCCCTGGTTTCCCTGTGTTTCCAGTTCCCATCTGCACCAGTGTACCTCCTCTGGTCTAATCAGGCTTGCAAGGTAGGATTCGGATCATGGCAGTGGGAATGGGGAAAGGAAGCATTTAGGAACTAGAGAAAAGTTGTATTTTTGATCGTTGCTACGTCACACTCTGAATGTCTCTTCTCCTCCCCCCTTCACCCACTTTTCAGTTGTCCATCCCCCATGGAGGAGGTTATATGTAGATCCCTGTAATCAGCTCCCCCTTTCCACCTTCCTGGTATCGCCACTCACAGCACTGGTCCTGAAGGGATCTTCCGCCCTGGATTCCCTGTGTTTCCAGTTCCTATCTGTACCAGTTTACATCCTCTGGTCCAGCCAGATTTGTAAGGTAGAATTAGGATCATGATAGTGGTGGGGGGAGGAAGCACTTAGGAACTGGAGGAAAGTTGTATGTTTCTTTTTTTCCATCATTTTATTAGGGGGTCACACAATTCTTATCACAATCTATAAATACATCAATTGTGTAAAGCACATTTGTACATTAATTGCCCTCATCATTCTCAAAACATTTGCTCTCCCCTTAAGCCCCTGGCATCAGCTCCTCATTTTTACACCTTCCTCACCACTCCCACCTCCCTCATGAACCCTTGATAATTTATGTTATTGTTTTGTTATATCTTGTCTTGTCTGATGTCTCCCTTCACCCACTTTTCTGTTGTCCGTCCTCCAGGGAAGAAATTATATGTAGATACCCGTAATCTGTTCCCCCTTTCCAACCCACCATCCCTCCACGCTCCCGTTACTGCCATTCCCAGCACTGGGCCTGAAGGAATCATCCACCCTGGATTCCCTGTGTTTCCAGCTCCTATCTGTACCAGTGTACATCCTCTGGTCTAGCCAGGTGTGTAAGGTAGAATTGGGATCATGAGAGTGGGTGGGGAGGAAGCATTTAGGAACTAGAGGAAAGTTCTATTTTTCATCGTTGCTACATTGCACCCTGACTGGCTTGTCTCCTCCCCTAGACCCTTCTGTAAGGGGGTGTCCAGTGGCCTACAAATAGGCTTTGGGTCTCCACTCTGCACTCCCCCACTCATTCACAATGATATGATTTTTTTTTGTCCTGATGATGCCTGATACCTGATCCCTTCGACACCTCGTGATTGCACAGGCTGGTGTGCTTCATCCATGTGGACTTTGTTGCTTCTGAGCTAGATGTCCACTTGTTTACCTTCAAGCCTTTAAGACCCCAGGCACTATATCTTTGGATAGCCAGGCACCATCAGCTTTCTTCACCACATTTTCTTTTTTTTTTATCCTTTGGTTCTTTAATATTTCCTCCCCTTACTATTTTTTAAATCATTTTATTAGGGGCTCATACAATTCCTATCACAATCCATATATACATCAATTGTGTAAAGCACATTTGTACATTCGTTGCCCTCAGCATTCTCAAAACATATGCTTTCCACTTAAGCCCCTGGCATCAGGTCCTCATTTCCCCCCTCCCTCCCCGCTACCCACCCATGAATGCTTGATAATTTATAAATTATTTTTTGTCATATCTTGCCCTGTCCAATGTCTCCCTTCACCCACTTTTCTGTTGTCCATCACCCAGGGAGCAGGTCACATGTAGATCCTTGTGATGATGTCTGATACCTGATGTCTTTGATACCTCGTGATCGCACAGGCTGATGTGCTTCTTCCATGTGGGCTTTTGTTGCTTCTGAGCTAGATGGCCGCTTGTTTACCTTCAAGCCTTTAAGACCCCAGATGCTATATCTCTTGATACCTGGGCACCATCCTCTTTGTTCGCCACATTTGCTTATGAACCCATTTGTCTTGAGCGATCATATCATGGAAGTGAGCACGCAATGATATGATTTTTCTTTCTTTGATGCCTGATAACTGATCCCTTCGCCACCTCGTGATCACACAGGCTGGTGTGCTTCTTCCATGTGGGCTTTGTTGCTTCTGAGCTAGATGGCCGCTTGTTTACCTTCAAACTTTTAAGACCCCAGACGCTATATCATTTGATAGCTGGGCACCATCAGCATTCTTCACCACATTTGCTTATTCACCTGCTTTGTCTTCAGTGATTGTGTCAAGAAGGTGAGCATCATAGAATGCCAATTTAATAGAATAAAGTATTCTTGCATTCAGGGAGTACTTGAGTGCAGGCCAAATGTCCTTCTGCTACCTTAATACTAAACCTATAAATATAGGCACATAGATTTATTTCCCCATCCTCATACATAAATGTATTTGCATATGTACATGTCCTTATCTAGTCCTCTATAAATTCCCTTTGCCTCCCAGCTCTTTCCTCTATTTCCTTTGACCTTCCTCCTGTCCCACTATCATGCTCAGTCCCCACCAGGGTTTCAGCAATTCCTCTTGGTTACATTACCTTTGATCATGCCTTACCAGGCCTCCCACACCCTCCTCACCACCTATTTGGATCACTTATTGTTCCCTTGTCCCTGGTTTTGTTTACACCACTTCCTACCCCTCCTCCTCTCCCATGCCCCCCTGGAGCTGTCGGTCCTGTTGTTTTCTCCTCGATTGTTCATCCAGCCTATCTTATTTAGACAGGCCTGCGGAGATAATAACATGCACAAAAACAAGACAGAACAAAACCAAGTAACAATATACAACAAAAGAACAACAAACCAATGACAAAAAACCAAAAACACAACAAGAAAGAAAAGCTTGTAGTTAGTTCAAGGATCGTTTGTTGGCCTTTAGGAGTGTTTTCCAGTCCAGTCTGTTGGGGTACCACTCCCTAGCCCCAAAGTCCACCTTCAGCATTCCCTGGGGACCTCGCCACTCCATTCCCTTGCTGTTCTGCTGCACTCCCCCAGTTCTTTGCCTTGGTCCGGGGATCGGGCGCAATTCTCACACTGTGTCTCTAGTGTTGTCCCCTGTAGGGCTATGGGTCAGTGAGGGGTGTCATGTCTCATAGTGGGATGGCCATGTGGTCCTCTCTGTCGACTGGCTGCTTTAATTGGGATCATCATCTTCAAGGCCTGGTGGGCCAGGATGTACTCCACTCTCTCCTCCCCCCTTCATCTGCTCTTGTGTGCTCCGATCAGTCATGTCCCTCTCCTGGAGCTGTAGATTCAATGCCGTCTTTTGAAATACATTCTTCTGGTGGGAGGGGCAGGTGTCCACTTAGTAGTTGGGATTAGGGCCGGCCCCCCAGACCTCTCCACTGGTTCCCTATTTAGTTGTTTTCTTGATATAGTATACCCATATAATACACTTCCATGGTTAAATCACTTTAAAAATGAATTGTGTATATATAAAATCACAATCAGATCTAGTGCTTCCTCCCCCCTCCTGAATTCATTTTTGCTCCCCAAATTCCTTAACCTCTTCTATTTTCATTCCCTACACCCCCCATACATCCTTGTATTAGTTATTATTGTCGCTATGCATCTACTTCTTCTGTTCCTCACAAACTCGGAAACCCAACAGAAACAATAAAAAACAAAATAAACTGACAGAATAACATAATAACAATGTTATAAAAATACAAAAAATAAATAAGAAAAAGAAGACCACCATCAATATTTTAAAAAGTCAGGGAAAACTTTTTGTCATAGAACAAGCAAGAAATACTTGAGCCTAGAACAAATTCCAGCTAGGTATTGTGCATGCAGTTCGGTTAAAACTTAATAGACTCATCTCCATTTTTACTCATTTTAAATTTCTTCTAGTTATTCATATATTCTGATTTATTTTTTGTAGCGGTTTGTCTGTCTTTTACTTTGTTGTTAGGTTTTGTTTTGTTTGGGTATATATTTCTGTACATGCAATACAGGATGGAAAAATCTGTAGACAATAACTGGATTAATGGTTTCTTGCGGGTGTGGCAAAGAAGGCTGCGGGGAAATAGGGAGCTAATAAGAGTGAAAAGAAAATGTTCTAATATTGATTGGGGTAGTGATTGTACAACTCTACTTAATATAATAGAACTATTGAGTTGTGAATTACATGCCCAATAAGATTGTTTAAAAATTTTCTGGTTGAGTCAAGAGGGAGGTCCACTGACCAAGTATCAAGTTTGATCTAGCCTCTTCAAGTTTACAATAATCTCTGTCTGATAGTAAAACTGTTCAAGTTCCTTGCCTGTGGCTAGTGGGGGGTCTGCCAGTGGCTTAATCTAATCTAACTCTGTACATGGGCTTTGGGCTCCCACTGCCCTCCATAGCCTTCTACCAATTGGATATTCATAATTTTAGCTCTGACACTTTTTCTTCATATTTGAGTTTTGTTATTGTCATCATTGTATCGCACAAGCTGGTGTGCTTCTTCCATATGGACTTAGTAGACTTCTTGCCTAGATGGCTGCTTGTTTGAATACAAGCTTTTAAGACTCCAGACACTGTTCTGACTGATAACCAGGCACCATCTTCTTTCTTCATTACACTTTGCTGTAGCACCTATATCTTCAGTGATCATTTTATGAAGGTGAATATGGAGCTGGGCCTTGCTATCAGAACTGTTTTGGATTAGGGCTAGAGTTAAGTGGGAGTTCAGAATCCATCATATTATGACAAAACCAAAACCCCGTAAGACCATCAACAGTAGCAAATAACCAACCAAACACCACCAGCAACAACTAAAAAGGCAGGAAAACAAAAACCCAAAGGAACGAAAAAGAAAAACATTGGTCATTCATCCCCCTGGGGTATAAGATTGTATTGACAACAACAATTGTATTGATAACAACAATTTTTCCAATGATACAGAACTCAAGACTTGGTCAATATGAGGAGTCTGAGTACAGTTCCACTGTGAGCCACAACCTATGAGTGGTTGCCCTGCACAATTTGATCTCCCAATGGATTAAGCTCTGTTTGCACTGAGCATGAGGATTGCTTGGGGGTGGATGTCTTCCTGTAGCAATGCTTACAGATGTAAGCCCAACAGTTCAAAACAATCTATGTAAGGAGGGCATCAAGGTTCTAAATCTATGGTGATTCTGGGTCCCTTTCGATTAGCTACCCAATAAATCAGGTGTTTCCCCAAAGGATCATTCTCTGCTCCCTCTTCCATCCAAGCACTCCAGCCCTCAATCCAAGGGCACAAGCAGCTTTGAGGCAGGGCTCTGTTCATTCGATCGGGCCTCTATGTTGCGTCTTTTCTTCTTTATATTTTATTAGAGCTTAAACTCTGAGCACCCTCGTTTCCCAAGTGCTATGATGACAATAACAGCCCAAAACCCATGTGTAGAATCCTCAAGTAGATTAAGCATTCATTGGATTATTTCTGATCAATAACCAAGGATGGAGATCATCTTACCCTTGGATAGAGTGCCTTGGAAAATGGATTTACCTCCAGTCCTCTCCAAGCCAGCCCAGTGAAAGGCACTCTCTTAGGGGCTTGCCTGGGTCCATCTTTGATGGAGGTTACCTTACTGGGGGAAGTACAGGGGATCACCTGGTCACAAATCATACCCTATGAGTCTCATCCTGACTACCTTGGTCGGGAGACCCTGGACCAATCTTATAAGCCCTTTCTTCTACCTAACATAATGTGTATGTCCCAATCATGGTCCCTTTCCTGCCACCATAGTCCCACCTGTAACTGTGATGTTGCTCTACCACCAATCATGAATTTTGTGACGGTTTCCTTTGCTTCATGCTCTATTTATCTGGCTTCCCCATTGTGAATCCTCAAATGCAATTTTGACCACGTCTGGATGATATGTCTGTGTCCCTGTTGCTTTTAAGAGACAATTATTAAATGCACAAGATGCAATTACCAATGCATCTTGATTGCATGTGTAATCAATTTCAGACTGAAGAAGCTGGTAGAGTTCTTCAGTTTCGTCATCACTAGCTTTAGTGGTTGGTGCATAAATCTTAATACTTGCATTAACTGGACTTCCTTGTAGGTGTATAGATATTATCCCATCACAGACAGCATTGTACTTCAAGATATACTTGAAATGTTCCTTTTGCCAATGAATGCGACGCCATTCTGATAGGTAGAAAGATCAGGGATAGAGAGGGCGTGGTCTCCACGAAATGCCTATGCTGAACAAAAATAAGATGGCCATGCCACAATAAAGGTGTTGGGGGAAATCAGGCACACATTAGACACCTATGCGGACAATCCAAAGGTGGGCACACACAGAACAAGGTCACCTAGACACTGGGGAAGGTCAACCTGGGCACACACTAGGCACCAGAGACATCACGTCTCAGGTAAGACTGAATGTACCCGCTAAGGATGGCCAAGACCATCAAGCAATGCCCCCCCCCTTCCCTTGGGAATAGGAGGAGTTGCAAGTCGGGGGGCGGGATCTCTCCTATGCTCTTGCTCCAACTCTCAGGGCTCACACACTCTCTTCTTTTATTTGAATCCAGGACGCCTATTTTGATTCTGTGGATTCCCCTGAATAGCCATTTTCCCATGTGGCTTTTCGCGTTCCCCTGAAGCAGCTGCTTTCAGTCGTGAACTTTCCCACAGCCCCCACCATGCAGCCTTGCACGCTTTCCAGAGGTAGCGTGTGCTGAGGCTGGATGACCCGAAACTTCCCTGTCCCTCATAAAAGTCACTTTGATTACAAAAGTGCTTCTGTTGCATGAATCACTGAGAAGCAAGAACCAAAGAAGATCGTCCCAGAAAGCTAACATTTTCTCTTGAGTTGGTCACCTCTGGCATTCTAACTCACATGACTTTCTGATTCGACATGGCCAATACCAATTCATTTCTGCTCATTAATATCTGGGATTCAATCTTCATGCATTCCATTTCATTTTCGACAACTTCTCGTGTTCTTGGACTCATATTTCACATAGTTCACATTTGGATGAGTACTGGATGGTTGAGCTGTTTCTTCTAATTCTGAGTCAGGCTCCCTTAGGAAGCATAGATCCTTAAAAAAAAAAAAAGGAAATGAAGATCCTGCAAGCTCTTTGCCATCCACTTCTCTATGGTCAACTTTAGTGAGCGGAAGCAGCTTTCCCCCAGCTTTTCTGTATTTTGAGTGAGACACTATTACAGATTGTAAAAGCTTACAATATTGGTTTAGGGCACTTTGAGCACTTTCTGTGAAGGTATGACTCATGACCATGGGACTCTTTTCTTTAAGGGCGCACACAAACAAGTTCCTGAGAGCAAGACTGCACCTCCCAGGGCTAGCTGACACATTTTGCCTGAATTCGAAGATTGTTTGCATTGCCTATCAATAAAAGCAAACTCACTACCATTGAGTCTATTCTGAGTCTTTAAAAAATATATTTTATTATTTATTTATATTTTCGTAAATCATTTTTATTTGGGTCTCTTTCAGCTCCTTTGACAATCCATCCATCCATTGTGTCAAACATGTTTGTAGCCATCATTCTTTTCAAATTTTCTTTCTACCTAAGCCCTTGGTATTAGCTCCTCTTTTTATCCCCCTCCCTCCCCTCCCCTCCCATTCTCATGAACCTTGATAAATGATAAATTATTATTATTTTCAAATCTTACATCGCCTGCTGTCTCCCTTCACCCATGTTTCTGCTGTTCATCACTCTGGCAGGGGGCAGTTAATATGCCAGTTGTTGCAGTTGGTTTCCCCTTTTCTCCCCCCCCCCCCCACTTTTCCCCTACCGTCTACACTCATGGTATTGATAATTCCATTACTGTTCCTGAGAGGTTTATCTGTCCTGGATTCCATATGTCAAGAGATCTTATCTGTATCAGTGTACAGGTTCTGATCTAACCAGATTTTTAAGGTAGAACATGGGTCATGATAGGGGGCCAGGGGGGAAGCATTGAAGAACTCGAGGAAAGTTGTGTGTTTTGTCAGTGATATACTGAACCCTGGCTGGCTCATCCTTTCCTTGAGATGCCCATTTGTCTAGAGATGGCGTTTGGAGACTGATCCCCCCTTCATTTGCATCATTATGATTGGGGTCTTCTAATACCTGATACCTGATCCTGTGGACACCTTGTGACCACACAGACTGGTTTTCTTCTTCCATGTAAGCTTTGTTGTTTCTCAGCTAGATAGCCCCTGTTTATCTTCAAGCCTTTAAGACCCCGGAAACTGTATATTTTCATAGCCAGGCACCATCAGCTTTCTTCACCATATTTGCTTATGCACCCAGTTTGTCATCAGTGATCGTGTCGGGAAGGTGAGCATCCCAGAATGCCAGAATATTGGAATAAAGTGTTCTTGCATTGAGGGAGTACTTGAGTAGAGGCCCGCTGTCCACCTGCTACCTCAATACTTAACATGATTATATGTACATAGACCTGTATCCTTATTGTCATATATAAATATATTTACACATGTATGTGCCTGTATTTATACCTCTGTAAATGTCTTTTACCTCCTAGTTTCTTTCCTCTATTTCCTTTTACTTTCCTCCTGTCTCACTGTCATATTTGACCTTCATTTGGCTCTCAGTAATTCCTCTCGGCTACATTGCACTTGATCAAACCCCACCAGACATCCTACGCCCTCCTTGCTATTGATCTCAGATCTCTTATTCCCTTGTCCCTGGGTTTTTTGATTCCCCTTTTCTTTCCCCCACCTCCCCCTCTTCCATGCCCCCCTCCCCGAACCGTCAGTCCCATTGATTTCTCCTTGGGGTTGTTTTATCCTGCCTATCTTATATAGATAGACATGGGCGGGGGGGGGGGGCAAGCCTATAAATAGTTCCAAGAATGTCTGTTGACCCTTATGAATGTTTTCTGATCAAGTCTGATGGGGTGCCAAGCCCTGCCCCCAAAGTCTACTTTGGGGATTCCGCAGAGACTTCATTGCTTTGCACCCCTTGCTGCTCTGTTGCCCTCCCTTCATGTTTTTCCCCAGTTGGGGTTGTGGGGGATAGGTCAGACCTGGCACAATTCCCGCACTGTATATCCGGTGTTGTTCCCCATAGTGCTATGTGCATCAGTGAGGGGATGCCATGTATCCTGGTAGGTCTGGCCCTATGGTCCTCTGTGCATTGGCTGCTCTGAGCAGGAATGTCGTCCTTGGGGGCTTGGTGGTCCAGGATTTGGTCCACGTTCTCTCTTAGTAGTCTGAGTAGACCCTATTTTGACTCTTAATGACCCTATAGGACAGGGTAGAACAGCCCCTGTGAGTTTCCTAGATTGTAACTCTTTACAGGAGTGAATGCCTTGACTATCTCCCTTGGTTTTGAACTGCTGGCCTTTCAGTTTGCAGATGAAATCATAATCCACTGTGCCTCAAGAGCCCACACCACAAACCTGGTGCTCAGAATTTAAACTCTAGTACAATGATAAAGTGAAGAAGCAATAGACTGAAGGCCTTGATATGGTCAAATAATTGTCACGTTACACATGTCTTGGTGGTTCCATACCCTTTAAATATAGCTGACTTATCCCCATACTTTCCCTCACCAACACCTCCCTCAAATCCAGATATACTGACATTGAGAAGGGCAAGGATCTGAGATGGGGAGTTGACCCCATTATCAACAGAGAAGTCGAAGTTGCAGTCAGGATGCGATAGGTATTGAGGTCCTCTAGATGCCAATGTCGTCAATGAGTGTGAGGTTCCCACCTGGAGGCCTAGTGGAGTGACAAGACTAGATGAGACATGAACCTCCTGAAGGAGGAGCATGCATTTTTGTTTTTATTTTCAAATCTATGAATAATGGACTGAAAATATCAAAATGGTGTCTGGACCTTTTAGACTAGCTATGGGCCCTTGGGGCTTCCCTTTCAAAGCATTTCCCTTCAGTAAACTCACTCGAAGCCAGAATATATATCCTTAAATCAAGCTTGCTTGTGCTTTAGAGTTTAAATTCTTAGCACCAGGTTTGCAGATGGCTAAGGATAATAGTGAAAGTCCAAAATCCATTTTCAGAACCCCCATATGGAATAAGTCTCCACTGAATTCCTTTTGATCATTAATCAGGGATGTGAACAGTCTTGCCCTTAGGCAGAGTGCATTAAGGTGGATTATCTTTATCACCAGCCTAGGGAGGGGCAGTTGGTTTTAGGGGGTTTGCTTAGGTGTGTCCTTGATGGGGACTGCCATTCTGGGATCACATAGTCCTGAATGGTGCTCTGACTGCCTTGGTCAGAAACCCTGGACCAATCTTGTAAACTCCTCTAACTCCTGTCTGAGCCCAATCATGATTCTCTTCCTGGTTCTGGAGTCCCACCTCTAACTGTGATGTAATCATGCTCTGTAACATTTCCTTTGCCCACTCAAGTCCCCGCACGCATCCCTGCAAACGTTTTGGATGTCATTAGAACCTCGTGCTAATGGTCTTCCTCATTTGGATGATGTGTCTTTTCTTGTTTAAGGCATAATAAATGCGCTCCTTGATTTATATTTGGAGTCTCTTTTGTACCCTACAACACTTGTTACTGAGAGATTTTCAAATGTCTTTGACTCATTTGGGAGCACTGCTTTCCCCACCCACTCTTTGTTTCAAACATTCCTCTATTTTCGATATGTTTGCTATTCTTGGATAACTTTTTATTTTGATATAGTTTCTTTTGTTTTATATTTTTATGTAGTTTTAAGCACAGGCACAGAAAAGTTTCAAAAGCAGTATAAAAAATTCATATATCCCTTACCAAGATTCAAAAATTATTGACATTTCGCTCCATTTGCTTTATTAGTTTTTCTTTACATATTTTGCTTTACACACACACACAAACATATTTATGAATCATAGGAGTGTTACCAACCCCGATTTCCCTCTGCATGGCTTAGAAAACAAGACAGAGGCTGAATGAAAGTGTAGGGCAATGTTTTTCAACTTTCCTAATGCCACGACCCTTTCATACAGTTCCTCAAGTTGGTGTGACCCCCCCCAACCATAAAATTATTTTCATTGCTACGTCATAGCTGTCATTTTGCTACTGTTATTAATTGGGTGACCCCTGTGAAAAGGTCTTTCGACCCCCAAAGGGGTTGTGCTCCAAAGGTTGAGAACCTCTGGTGTAGGGAGAACACTTTACTTTGGTTGATCCAACCAGGAGTAAGCCAGGTCTAAATTTGCCAAGACAAGCTTCCTAAAAAGGGGGGTTTGCAGTTTTCTATACCCACCCCAGGAAGTAAATTGAGATTATCAATATTCAATAGATTTCACAGGAACAGTTATGAATACACATTCAGATGGGCTTATGATTCTTGACAGGATATGGCTTATTGAGCCCTTCACTTTCAAATGTCTTCTGAATAAGTCCGGTGACATCACTCCCAAGACTTTTGGTTTCTTGACCAAAGTACTTTTGTTCAGGGATGACCTGGAAATTGTGACTGTCCTTCTGCAAATATTCAGCCAGCCAGGTCCAGGCATAGCCCATCCCTGCATTGATGAGATACTTTCCCCAAAGGAAAATGACTCCAAAAAGACAAGTTACCAGCAACAAAGTGCAGGTTAATTATGGCCAGTATACGAGGTTGACATTGTAACATCTTGTGACAACATCTCACAGCCTACGGGTAGCTTACTTGGGCAAGCTGTGGAATTTACAAGGTTACACATGGCTAAGCAGCTTGGGGATGACCTCAGGGGAGTAAATTGGAATCATTATGCCCCTTTCTTGGAAACACTCACAGTAGGTTTTCTAAGAGCAAGGACATTCTCTTATGAAACCAGAGGACAATGATCAAAGTCAGGGCATTTAATATTGATGAAATTCTATTCTCTAATGTACAATCCTTGTTCTAATTTTGTCAGTTGTCCTGACAGTGTCATCTCTGGCTTAAAAAAACATTTTTAGGGGCTCATACAACTCTTATCACAATCAATCCATACATACATCAATTATGTATGTATTCATCATTTTCAAAGCATTTGCTCTCCACTTAAGCCCTTTGCATCTTTTTTTGCGTTTCCCCCCCTCCCAGGCTTAAAACATTCTCTTTTTTTATTGGGGGCTCATACAACTCTTATCACAATCCATCCATCCATCCATTGTGTCAAGCACATTTGTACATTTGTTGCCCTCATCATTCTGCAAACATTTGCTTTCCTACTTGAGCCCTTGATATCAGCTCCTCATTTGTCCCCTCCCTCCCTGTTCCCCCCTCCCTTATGAACCCTTGATAATTTATCATTTATTATTATTTTATCATATCTTACACTGTCTGACGACTCCTTTCACCCACTTTTCCGTTGTCCGTCCGGATCGTTCCAGGACGCAATCCAGAATCACATACAGTGTTGATTTAACTGTCAATACCACTTTACTCTCTTTTATCTGGCCCCATCCTCCACCTTTCTTTGTATTTCTTTACCTTGGCCGTTTTGGGAGGAGGAGACACCATTCATTTTTGTCTGGTGTTGTCTCCTGATGAGATTCGGGTGATGCCTATTTGGCAACTAGACCTCAGAGTCCAATCAGGGCCCTCGTCAGTGCCTCACACCAGGATGCAAATGATGATGATTTGGCCCAATTGGGGGGTAGCCCTAGTGTTTAGTAATAGCAAAAAAGACTCTTGTTGGCTTGCTTTTCCCATGGGGCAAGCATCTTGCATTAGAGTAAAACGTCTCTTTTTCCTAAGCATGTATGTAATTTCTGAATTATGTGGCGTTAATTGCAAGTCATCAAAGGGCCAATTCTCTCCTTGGTTCCCCATCCCCATTTTTAATTTAAAGATAATTTTATTGGGGACTCTTACGACTCTTGTTACAATGATTGCATCAGGCATGTATGTACATATGTTGCCTTCATTAATTTCTACACATTTACTTTCTTTTTTATTATTTTACTAGGGGCTCATACAACTCTTATCACAATCCATACATACATCAATTGTGTCAAGCACATTTGTACATATGTTGCCATCATTGTACTTAAAACACCTACTTTCTACTTGAGCCCTCGGTATCGGTTCCTCATTTTCCCCCTCCCTTCCCCTCTCTCCCCGAACCCTTGATAAGGTATAAATTATTAGTATGTTGTCATATCTTACACTATCCGACGTCTCCCCTCCCCACTTCTCCGCTCTCAGTCCCCCAGGGAGGAGGTTATATGTAGACTTTGTAATCTGTTCCCCCTTTCTCCTTCACCCTTCCTCCACCCTCCCGATATCGCCACTCTCACCACTGGTCCTGAGGGGTTCATCTGTCCTGGATTCCCTGTATTTCCAGTTCCTATCTGTGCCAGTGTACATCCTCCGGTCCAGCCAGATATGTAAGGTAGAATTGGGATCGTGATAGTGGGGGGAGGGGGGAGGAAGCATTCAAGAACGAGAGGGAAATTGTATATGTCATCATTGCTACACTGCACCCTGAATGGTTTGTCTCTTCCCCACAGCCCTTTTGCAAGAGGAATAGTAAAATAGGAATAGACATTTACTTTCTTTTTAAAAAAACGTTTTATTAGGGGCTCATACAACTCTTATCACAATCCATACATACATCAATTGTGTAGAGCACATCTGTACATTCTTTGCCCTCATCATTTCAAAGCATTTGCTCTCCACTTAAGCCCTTGGCATCAGGTCCTCTTTTTTCCCCTCCCTCCATGCTTCCCCCTCCCTCATGAGCCCTTGATAATTTATAAATTATTATTTTGTCATATCTTGCCCTGTCCGATGTCTCCCTTCACCCCCTTTTCTGTTGGTTGTCCCACAGGGAGGAGGTCACATGTAGATCCTTGTAATCGGTTCCCTCTTTCCAACTCCCTCTCCCTCTACCCTCCCAGTATCTCCACTCACACCCCTGGTCCTGAAGGGATCATCCACCCTGGATTCCCTGTGCCTCCAGCTCCTATCTGCACCAGTGTACAACTTCTGCTCTATCCAGAGCAGGTAGGATTCGGATGATGATAGTGGGGGGTGGGAGGAAGCATTTAGGAGCTAAAGGAAAGCTGTATTCTTCATCGGTGCTACATCGCACCCTGACTGACTCATCTCCTTTCCTCGATCCCTCTGCAAGAGGATCTCCAGTGGCCAACAAATAGGCTTTGGGTCTCCACTGTGCACTTCCCCCTTCATTCACTATGGTAAGATTTTTTTTTTTTGTTCTGATGATGCCTTATACCTGATCTCTTCAACACCTAGTGATCCCACAGGCTGGTGTGCTTCTTCCATGTGGGCTTTGTTGCTTCTAAGCTAGATGGCCGCTTGTTTACCTTCAAGCCTTTAAGACCCCAGATGCTACCTCTTTTGATAGCCGGGCACCATCAGCTTTCTTTGCCACATTTGCTTATGCACCCGTTTGTCCTCAGCGATCATATCATGGAGGTGTGCACCTAATGATATGATTTTTTTGTTCTTTGATGTTTGATAACTGATCCCTTGGGAACCTCGTGATCACACAGGCTGGTGTGTTCTTCCATGTGGGCTTTGTTACTTCTGAGCAAGATGGCCGCTTGTTTATCTTTAAGCCTTTAAGACCCCAGATGCTATATCTTTTGATAGCCGGGCACCATCAGCTTTCTTCGCCACATTTGCTTATTCACCCGCTTTGTCTTCAGCGGTTGTGTTGGGAGGATGAGCATCATAGAATGCCAATTTAATAGAAGAAAGTATTCTTGTATTGAGGGAGTACTTGAGTGGAGGCCCAATATCCTTCCGCCACCTAAATACTAAACCTATAAATATAGGCACATAGATCTATTTCCCCATCCTCATATATAAACATATTTGCATATGTATATGTCTTTGTCTAGACCTCTATAAATGCCCTGTGCCTCCCAGCTCTTTCCTCTGACATTTACTTTCTATTCAGCCCTTGGTATCAGCTCCTCCTTTTTCCCTCCTTCCACCCGCCACCCTCATACCCCCTTGATAGATTACAAATTTTTATTATTTTCATATCTTATACTGGGTGCTGTCCCCCTTCCCCTGTGTTTTCTGTTGTTCTTCCCCCTTATCCCTATTCCCCTTATCCCTTTTTCTAAAAAGAAAAATGTCTCAATTAACAGTCATTCCTTTTCATTTGTAGCATTAGAATGTCTACAAGCATAATGAGAAACAAAGTCTACTACCTATTTCAGACAAAAACTAGACTTTGGTAAATAATTTTGCAAAACATGTATGCCATCTAAGATTATGAGGACAAATTCCTCGATGCAACGAACACCTGGTTTTGGGTAAACTATGGTTGCTGTTTCACCCTTAAAATGCAAACCCTTTATAATGAACATGGTACCATGCCAGGCAGTGTGCAGGCAGGCACCATAACCAGAAGAGATCGATGCCTTAGCAGAGAGGACTGAAGGATCACTGGCTGCGTGATTACTAGCAGCAGACATTGCGTAATGATTGCCCACAGGTCCGCAGAGCCTGACAAAGGGGAGACAGGAGACTAGCTGTAGCAAGGGAACAAAGTGGGAATCTGAGCCAAAGAAGATTTTCAGATACGAGCAGTGTCAACATGCATAAATTCACTTCCTCTGAAGGAGTTGCAGGAGGATCCAGGAAGAGGAAAGAAAGAAACAGACTTTTTATTGTTTTGTCTTGGGATGCCAAAATGCAATCTCTTTTTCGCCTGCTCTTTCCTTAAAAACAACAGTTGTCAACTGGTGACTTTTGAGTGAGTGCCTTTTGTTTCTGTACTTGTTTCCAGTACCAAACAGTATCAATGCAAAGACTAGAAATTTTACTGTCTCTGGCACCCCATGCGCCCCACGCCCCTCTGTCCCCACCAAGCCTTGCTTCACCACTGACTGCTGTGTGGCCTTGAGAAAGACACTTGGCATCAGGGCCCATGTCATTAAACTAGGGAACAAATGTAGGTGAGTTGAGAGGATTAGAAATAAAATGAATACAGAACTCACAGTATTTTACAGATGTCATGGCCCCATACTAAGCACTTATGCAACCATGCACTTAGACATAGGCAGTTATTGTTATATGCCATCAAGTCGAGCCCATGACTCATGGTGACCCCATATAAAAGAGAATGACAAGCTCAATCACCACTACCCCCCAGACACAAGGTTCATGTGGGCTAATGACGAGCTCTGAACTGAGGACCAAGACAACAGAGCTTTGGCCCCTGAGCTGTGTGCCTTTGGAGGTTCCCTCAAACCTTCTGTGCTTTAGTGCCATTAAAGAAGGAAAGTTAGGGGGAGAGAAATATGGGGCAAGCTCAAAGGAGAAAGAGATCACAGCTAACATGCTGCTACTAATGTAAGGTAGAAAATTCTTTATTTGTCTGCAATTTTTAAATCATTTTATTGGGGGCTCATAGAGCTCTTATCACAATCCATCCATCCATCCATCCATGTGTCAAGCACATTTGTTGCCATCATCACTTTCAAAACATTTTCTTTCTCTGTGAGCCCTTAGTATCAGCTCCTCATTTTCTCCCTCCCTCCCTCATGAAACCTTGATAATTTATTATTATTTTTTCATGTCTTACACTGACCCATGTCTCCCTTCACTGGTCCCCCTGGGAGGAGGTTATATATAGATCATTGTGATCAGTTCCCCCTCTCCCCCCCCCACTTTCCTCTTACCCTCCTGGTATGGCTACTCTTATTATTGGTCCTGAGGGGTTTATCTGTCCTGGATTCCCTGTGTTTCCAGCTCTTATCTGTACCTGGGTACTTGCTTTGGTCTAGCTGGATTTCTAAGGTAGAATTGGGGTCATAATAGTGGGGCAGGGGGAGGAAGCATTAAAGAACCAGAGGAAAGTTGTATGTTTCATTGATGCTATACTACACCCTGACATAAAGGGACGTCCAATTGTCTACAAATGGGCTTTGGGTCTCCACTCTGAACTCCCCCTCATTCACATTGATATGACTTTTTGTTCTCAGTCTTTGATGCCTGATACTTGACCCCATCAGCACCTCCTGATCACACAGGCTGGTGTGCTTCTTCCATGTGGGCTTTGTTACTTCTCAGGTATATGGTCGCTTGTTTATCTTTAGGCCTTTAAGACCCCGGATGCTCTACCTTTTGATAGCCAGCCAGGCACAATCAGCTTTCTTCACCATATTTGCTTATGCACCCATTTTGCCTTCAGCGATCATGTCAGGAAGGTGAGCATCATGGAATGCCAGGTTATTAGAACAAAATGTTCTTGTGTTGAGGGAGTACTTGAGTAAAAGGCCAATGTCTGCCTGCTGTCTTAATACTTAACATATAAATACATGTACAGAGATCTATTTCCCTATCGTTATATATAAATATGTTTACATATGTACCTACCTATATTTATATCTCTATAAATGCCCTTTGCCTCCTAGTTCTTTCTTCTATTTCCTTTTACTTTCCTCTTGTCCCACTATCATGCTCAGCCTTCATTTGGGTTCCAGTAACTCCTCTTGGTTACATTCCCCTTGATCAAATCCTACCAAGCACCCTACGCCCTCCTAGACATCGAATTTTAGATCACTTGTTGATCCCTTGTCAAAGAGAAAATTCTTCAATAGCAATCTGAATGCTCTGCTGTGGGTATGGAGGGAAGCTTATAAGTGAGCACTCAGCTCTATCTGAACCAGGAGATGCAGTTGAGCTGGTTCTTTGATAAGCATTAGTAGGTTTTCTGTTCTAGGCAAGAAAGAACAAAGACCCAGTTTTATGCTGAGTTCTAGAGTGAAGCAACATCAGTAAACCATGGGAATGCGTTTGTAGCTTTTGCTCAAGAAAATGGCTTATTCCATTTTAAAGACTGGAAAGTCACAATCCAGGAGTCAGGCATCAGGCTGAGGGCTTCAGCTGACTCATGTAGCTGCAGGGACTGATGATTAACTCAAAACCAGCACTTGGTCAGAGGCCTCAAAGGCTGTCTTAAAGGCTAAGATCAACAGGCAATATGGCAGGCCAGCTGCAGGTTCAAAGCCCAAGAACCAGATGTCAAATGATGGTGATTTGGATGCAAGATCCAGAGCAAAAGCCAGTGAACTTTTCCAGAAACTTTACACGTATGGCATGCAAGGCTCAAGGAAACTCCCCTTACAGCATATTGACTGATCACTTCATGGAAGTGATTCCATCTGATTACAGAATGAAAGATGACTAGATCATTACATAACTGTCAAACCCCTGAGAATCATGGGCCAGCTAAGTTGATATATGAATTTCATCATCACAGACCCAAATAGCCAAAGGCCCCTGAAGAAATGATGGCTCATCTCAAATCCCACAGCAATCAGCTTGGGACTAACCTTGACTATTGGGTTGTATCAAATGCATTTAATAGACCCTCTGTGGACTTGGAATCTTTTAGCTAAAATGGTAACTGAGCCAGGAACACAGTATTTGGACAAAGCCAGTTAAATGTTAGACGCAAGTCACTAATAATAATAGCTAAGCCTTACATGGGGCTTTCTAGATGAACTTCTAATGCTATACTTCTATTAATTTACTTCATTCTCAGAAAAATCATGAGAGAGGTGAACCTACAGGGACAGTAAGTAGAATAATAGTTTGGTGGGAGGTGGGTGCAGTGGTTGTGGAGCAGGGGAGGTTTAAAGGGAGATGTTATCAAGGAGTCCATGTAGAAAAAGCATGTCTGGAAACTGTGGTAGCAATTGTATAATTCTACTTGACATGATGAACTATGGAATGATATATATATATATATATATAAAATCCAAATTAATAATAAATAAATAAGGCTACATTCAGAAGAGAATCCAGAATGTTACTTTTGGGACTACAACAAGCTCAATGCTTAAAAAAACAATTTTATTTGCACATAATTTATATAGCATACAGTGCAATAGTTCAATCATATTAAGGAGAATTGTACAATCATTACCATATTAATTTTAGAACATCTCTCCCCATGGTTAAATCGCCTTTAAAATGAGTTGAGCAATCACAATCAGTTCTGGTACTCCCTCCCCACTCCCCACTTCTTTTCCCACTACTGAAATCCCCCTTTCCTCCCCATCATCCACTTCACACCCCTGTATCAGTTATTATCACTTTGCACCCACTTCTCCTGTGGGTCACAGACTGAGAAACCCAGCAGAAACAATAAAAACCAAATTTGAAATAAGGTGATAAGGATAAAATAATACTAATATAAAGTCCCAAATACAAATAATGAGTGAGAAAGAAAAGAGCCCTCATCAATATTCCAAAAGCCAGACAAGACATTTCTGTCATGGAACAAGTAAGAGATACTTGCACCCAGAACCAACTCAGGTCAGGTCTATAGGGAGGTCCCCTGGCCAAGTATGGCGTTTGATCCAGCACAATCAAGATTACAATGACTGACCACAAGGCTGTTTGGGACTCTTGCCTCTGGCTAGAGCAGTTCTGTCAGCAGCTCAGTCTGACCAGACACTCTACAGATGGGTGTTGGGCTCCCACTGTCTTCCACCAATTGGGTATTCATAATTTTAGCTCTGATACTTTTCCCTTCACCTTATTCATATTTTGTTATTGTCATCTTTTGATCACACAAGCTGGTGTGCTTCTTCTATGTGGACTTAGTTGACTCCTCATTTAGATGGCTGCTGATTTGAGTACAAGCCTGTAAAACCCCAGACACTATTCTGATTGATAGCCAAGCACTATCTATTTTCTTCACCACACTTTGAACAAACTCTATTCTTTGCTATCATTTGGGCCAAAGGGTTTCGTGCTAATGTATTGCAACAGCTCCGTTCCTCTCCCCCTAATGCGTTGATCTTGGCTGGAGGCAAGAGCAGAGGAGGCTGTGGGGTGGGCTGGACATCAATACACATGAAGAAGAAAGGAGGACTTTGCAAAGGGTCTCAAGCAGATACTCTCTTTGTGAGAGGCTGCCTTTCTTTTCCCCCTGGTCTGTTTTCGCAGCACTGAGTAATCTGTAGGCACTAATGCACTCATGAGCGTTTGGTGGCCAAGCCTCCCTGTACACACGGCTTTCTCAAACTGGAGGGTGTGCAGGTACATCTCACGGAGGTGTGTGTCTTCAGAGGGAAGGAACGTGGCTTGCAGGTTAATGGCAGGAGAGGCCTTCTCCTCCTTTTGTGGTACAGATGCTCATTTTAAATGGATCCATGGAGACAAGATGAAGAGGACTATGATTGGCAATTCAGGCTGTTGACTTGAGGGAAAGAGAAACCTATTTTGTCATGTACTTTGCTTAAAGAATTCTGAGAGTTCTGTCAATGAACTCTAAAAGGGTTCCTGAACTGGTATCGACTGCTGGGGAGTCTCATAGGGCAGGAGTCAGATGACAGGGCGCTAGGGTGGAGGATGGGGGAATCACACCGAGCCTGGTTCTATTGAGAACATGGTATGATGAAGGTTTTTTCCCATTAGTTTATTTATTTATTAAATCATTTTATTGAGGGTTCTTACAGCTCTTATAAAAATATACATCAATTGTAACAAGCACATTTGTACATATGTTGCCATCATTATATTCTACATATTTACTTTCTATTGAGCCCTTGGTGTCAGCTCCTCTTATGCCCCCCCTGTGGCCCCTTAATAAATCATAAATTATTATTATTTTCACACCTTACACTGACTGCTGTCTCCCTTTCCCCACAGTTTGTTTTGTTTGTTTCCCTGGGGAATGGGGATGCTGTTATATGTCGACCATCACACTCAGTTCCCCCTCCCCACCCCTTCATCGCTCCACTTTCCCCCTACCCTCCTGGTATCTCTACTCCCATTCCTGTTCCTAGATTCTGTGCATCATGAGCTCTTATGTCTTATCTGCACCTGTGTAAATGCTCTGTTCTTGGCTGAGGTTCTTTGAGGGTGTTGAGCATGATGCTTTATCGGTTCATTTCAAAAGATATGGCTATTGCAGACCTACTGTGTGCCGGGCACCATGGTATGCACTGGGAAGGCACAGTTGAAAAGTCAACATGGCTGCCCTGAAGGAGCTTAGTGCCTAGTGTGCCTAAGGTAGGCTGTATAGTCCTCATCATTATGGAAACAAAACAAACAATAAAACCCCAAACTCACTGCCATTGAAGCAATCCTGACTCACGTCGACCCTGTAGGACACGGTAGGTAGTACTGCCCTAGTGGGCATCAGAGACTGTCACTCTGCTGGTGGTTTCAAACTGCTGACCTTGTGGTTAGCAGTCCACCACTTAACCACTACGCCACCTGAGCTCCCATGGCAGCTACCTCCATGTATTGCTTATTTATCATGCGTCTGGCACTGCCTTAGTGCTTCTCACACATTGAGTGATTTCATCCTCAGGACTCCTCTGTGAGGTGCAATCTATGAGCTCCAAGTTATAGAGGGGGAGAAAGAAAGCACAGGGAGGTTGTGAAACTGTCCACTGTCATGCAGCTCGGAAGAAATGGGTCAAGGCTTTCACTCAGAAAGAGAGAGGCCTCATATCCCTGGTTATTGAGGAGTCAAGAAAAGTGGGGACACCGGGACAATCAGGACAGGACAATTGAAAGAGCACAGTGAGCTAGCTGTCTTGGTTCACCTCCAGACCCTTCCACTTTCTAGCTCCCGACAGCTCTGTGCTTCAGTTGCTTCATTTGTACAGCGGGGATAATTGCCCGACTTCCCAGAGCAAGAATAAGGATTAACGAACTATTGTTTGTTCTGTGCATAGAAAAGTGCTTTGCTCCAAGCCAGTGTGTGCTTGTTAGCTCTGCAGAGAGAGGTTGGAGATGTTATCAGAGCAGGGTCAGGCGAGCTGTCTCAGGGCCTTCTCATTCCCAGGAAGATGTTTAACCCAAGGATATTTATAGGCTACACAGGGCCAGTACTCTGCAGACAGTGAGGAAATGCCTCTCTTCAAGGGTGCTAACACATTTGTAATTTTCGGATTCAAGAAATTTTATGGGATGGAACAAGAAGTTTTATAAAGTGCCTGGTGTCAAGGATCATCTGGTTGTTTGTTCTTTCTAATGTATCTTGGCTCTGGAAAAACCACAGTTCTGAGACTGATTTCCCAGCAGCCTTCTTTTTATTTTTTTTAATAAAAAATGTTAAACAGTTTTATTGGCATATAATTCACATATAATTCAATAGCGCAGTCAGACTAAAAAGAGTTGTACAGCCATATCTACAATCCCTTTGAGAAAATGTTCTCCTTCCTTGTACTCAATGTGATTCGCTCTTCTCTGTCCCCCAACTTCTCCTGCCCCACCACCCCAAAGCAGCCTTCCTTTCGGTCTCTGCAAACATCTCCCTCCAATCCCCACCATTTAGACATTTGTCCCTGGCAGTGAACTTGACGCATTCAAAACGTGGATGCTGCTTTATCTTGTAAGCATGGGCTGCTGTCTGCTTAGGCCTTAGCAGTGTTGGTTTTGAATTGCCATCTCTTAGGTGGGTTGGTGGTGGTTCATTTTAGTCTCCCTGCTCTGGCTGCCCCTTGGGCCCTTTACTTTGAATCACAGAGTGGGTAGGGTCCACCCTACCCGGTAAGAATGCAGGAGAACTAACAGACTCCCAGGCTCCCTCTTGGTCACCCTTTTAAATAAAAATGGAAATAAATCGCTTCCTAGGGATACTGTAACAAAGGTCTCCAAACCAGGGGGATTTAAAACAGCTACACTGTATTCGCTCACGGTTCTGGAAGCTTGAAGTTTTAAGTCAAGGCCTTGACAGAGAGAATCCTGCCTGCCCTTTTCCAGCTTCTGGTGACCTGAGGCATCTCCAGGCTTGTTGTTGCATGACTTGGGCTCGCATCCCCACCTCTGCTTCCCATGGCCTTCTTCCCCGTGCCTCTGTCTCAAATCTCCTTCAGCCTCCCGCTGCTGGACGTCTGTCACTGGGTTAGGACTCACCTGGACAATCCAGAGGAGTCCTGCGAGCACAGCGGATACTGGGCCCTACCCGGTTCCTGGTTCTTACTGTTGTCACCAGGGCGGGGGGTGGGGGAGGTGGCCCTTATTCCAAGTGTAGAAAAACCCTATTGCCTGATCACTCACCAGCAAGAGGGTCCATTTGAACCTGACTTTGTGGGGGGTCCTGGCAATGCTGAATTCACAGCATTTTGCTCATTGGGTGACTAACGTTTTTCCACTTGAAGCTTTGACTTCATCCCATGGGCCCCCGTGTTGTTTTGTTGCATTCCAGCTACAAGCCACAGCGAACACACCTAGGTGGCTTATGTCAAACAATCTGAGTTTGTTGTTGCAGAAAGAAGGAGATACAGCACTGGGGGCCTGGGGTGGCCTGGGTGGGAGTGGCACCCTCAGGGAGCGGGTAGTAGAAAGCTAAAGGATTGGGGTGTGTGCCTGGTGGTATAAGGGCGGGTCATGGGAAGCTGCTTGGGCTTTGCTCTGGATTGGATCCTACCAGGAGAGAAAGTCAATGTGAAGTTCAGTCTTGTGATGGGTCAAGCAGCAGCAGTCATGGATTGGAGGCAGATGTGGAGGAGACTGGGTTATTTGTGTGGGTTGGACACAGTTTATACTCTGTCTACATTCAGAAGTAATTACGGAGTGGCTTACTTTTGGTCCTGATGCTTCCTGGTCACTGAGTGGCCTTGGGTGGTTGTCTGGAAAATGGCATTCACCAGGAAAACCCAGAACTAGCTGTCCCATCAGGCGATGGCACTTTGGGCCTGGGCCTCATCATGGCTCCGAGACTCAGTTGATTGCACCAGGCCAACTCTTGGATGCAGTTTTTCTCAGTCGTCCTCCTTTGGCTAAGAGTGATCCGTGATGTCCGCCTTTCCATCGTTGCCAAGGGAGGTGCTTGTTTAGTGAAGGTAGTCTATGACTGGAAGATGGCGAAGCAAGCTTCTACTGCTCAGGTTGTTGGGCAGATTGACAGGTAGCTAGGTTAGGGATAAGGGGGATTGTCTCCCTCAATACCTGCGCTACTGGAAACCGCAATAAAGGGGCTGTAGGGGAAAAAACAGAGGGGTGTTTTGCAGGGAAATTAGACACCTATGGGAAAATGCGAACAGGGCCTGCACAGACCCAGGTACCCTAGGCCTAGGTGGAAGCCAACCTGGGCACACCCACCTTAGGCATCAGCGACATAATATTACACAGATGTGCCTAAACTCAGCCAATAAGATCGGCAATACCCTTAACTGGGTCTCCCCAGCCAGTGCAGACAAGAGGGGATAAAAACCAAACTGAGGGCAAGCCACTCCCTCTTTCAGGTGTACTCTGCACGCGGGGCAGGGGCAGGTGAGGGGTGGGGGCGTGGAGGGGGGGTTTGAATCTCATGTAAGCGGCTCCTTAGCGTCTGTCCTCTTGGCATGCATTCTCTTGGCCTTTGGGGATTTCCTGCACTAGGTTCCGAATGCTTGCTCCGGTTCTGATGTTATTTTCACGTGGTTTTTCGTGCTCCCACGAAGTGGCCATCTTCAGTTGAGAACTATTGCCCGGGGATGAGTTGCTGAATTCTCTGATGTGACCATGGTTGTGCAGTTGCCTGACCCCTCAGCGCAGGATACATATCGGTCGATTGTAACACCGTTACCAGAAGCAACATGATTATTAGTCCTGTAACAGGTCTTGAAGCCAGGGGCTTCAATTATAAAATCAGGTCGATGAGAACACGTTTCAGAATCCAAATAAGTACTCAGAGCCCAGTCACAGGTTCTTAAAGAGGCCTTGGGGCTGTGATTCCTGTCCACGTCCCACCTTGACTGTCTTACAGCATTGTGTTATTGCTTGGTGGGACACATATTGGGGACATCCCTGCATGACTTCCTAAAACGACCCCAACAATGGTCCTTCCGTTTCATAGCCCCTTGATCTCTGATCATGTATGAACATCACAAGATATATTTTGTTAAACTCCATTGCATAGTTATGGATAGCTTAATTGTTCATGGCAGAGCATCTCAATATTTCAAAACCTCTGTTTATCCGGCACCACCCAGCAGGCTCAGTGCTGGGGATAGCGTTTGAAGCCTGAGCAGGTCCAACTCTGTAATTTTTGGAGACCGGTGCAAAATGGAAACACAGGCCACCCTGTTAAGAACAAAGCATTCAAGCGAGCATGAAAATAAGGAGAGAGCCCTTCAGGGTTGGAAGCTCCGTGTACCTGTGAAGGCTGAAGGCCCAGGAGAAGGACCCTGCTCCTGAGCAGCTTGGAGGGGCTCACCTGAGGCTTGCGGGGCTGACTCCAGAGGAAAACTCAGAACTGGAGAAGACGCAAGGAAGAAAGCCGGAGCTGTGGACTAGCACAGAGAGAGGGAAGGCAGAGAGAGAATAGCTAACACGTTCTGAGAACCTGGGAGCCACAGAGGCAAGAAAAGAGGGCTGAGGGACAAAGAAGTGGTCAATGCCCTCAAAGGAAATCCGCTTCTTAAAAGGCAATGGCCTGCAATCCACTTCGCCAGGAGTGTGCCATTGTAAATTCCACAGCTGGCTCAAAGCACCCACCCTCAGGCTCTGAGATGTGGTCACAAGATGTCACAGAGGCTTACCTCATTGATTGCCCATCATTGCCCTGCACTTTCCTTCTTGATGGCTTCTCCCAGCCTCTTTCCTTGTGGGAAAGTATCTCAGCACAGCAAGTGAGAATGGGCTATAACCAGCCCAGGCTAGCTGAGCATGTGCAGAAAGGACAGTCACAACCTTCAGGTCACCCCTGAACGAAAGCACTTCGGTCAGGGAACCCATAGTCGCAGGAGAAGATGTCACCAGACCAACTTGGAAGACATTTGAAAGCGAGGGGTCTGATAAGCTAGATCCTGTCAAGAACCAGAACCTTGCCTTCATTCATGAGCATTGGAAATTTTCAATGGTCTTAGGAACCGAGACATAGCTCCTCTATCCATCTCCAGGAGGTCCACCCACATGTAGATTCGCCCACCTACGAGTACCCGGCGTGGACTGTTACCCATGCTTCAAGACAAAATTGCATTGATTTGTCATTAGAAATAAATATGTCACAATATATCATTACATTGTTTTTGTGGTTAATCACTATGCTTTAATTCCATTCAGTTTGTAACAATGAAAATACATCCTCCATATCAAATATTTACAGTACAATTCATAACAGTAGGAAAATGACAGTTCTGAAGCAGCAATGAAAATCATTTTATGGTTGGGGGGGGGGTCACCACAACATGAGGAACTGTAGTAAAGGGTTGCGGCCTTAGGATGGTTGAGAACCACTGATCTAGTCTCTGTCTGTTTCGCAGCTGGAATGAGCGACGCCTGGGTTGGTAACATCTGAGAAAACATTGCATTGCCCAGTTCTTGTAGAAAAGTCAGGGGCTCAGTGAAATAGCTACTCCCTGGGGTAGAGAGATGAGTTTCATATTCAAGTTCTTGTGGCTGATGATTAGTTTTATGGGACAACTTGGCTGGATTTTGGTTTCCAATTGTTTGCCCAAATACAGGTCTATGTGCTATCAGAGTTACATGTGATTAGATCAGTTGGCCTTGAGGAAATATTAGTTTATGTAATTTAATCATCTTCCTGGACAAGTAAGCAACATCATGATAAAAGGAGAAAACATTGAAGTTGTCAAGGATGTTATTTTATTTCGATCCTCAGTCATGGAAGCAGAAGCCAAGAAATCAAAGCATGTCTTGCTTTAGGCAAATCTGTTGTAAAATCTCTCTTTAAAAGTGTTAAAAGGCAAAGAAGACACTTTGAGAACTGAGGTGCACCTGGCTCAAGTCAGGTTATATATGTGAAAGCTGGCAGTACATAAGAAAGACCCAAAAAATGGCTATCTTTGACTGACAGAAGAAAGAACAAATCTGTCTTGGAAGAAGTACTGTCAGAATGCTCCTGCAAGGAGGGCCAGACTTCATCGCACGTACTTTGGCCATGTTATCGGGAGAGACCAGTCCCTGGAAAAGGACATCAGGCTCAGTCAAGTAGAGGGCCCTCAAAAAAGAGGAAGACCTTCCAGGAGACAGATTGGCACAGTAGCTTCAAACATAGCAAGGATTGTCAGGATGGTGCAAGACTGGGTGCCATTTCATTTTGTTCTCCTGAGGAGCTTAAGGTGATTTCGAACTGTGCACCATGGGGATCGCAGCCCTGTGCGTAATCACTACACTCTCTACAAGGGATCCTCTTCATTTTGTTCTACCTTAGGGTCGCTATGAGTTGGAAGCAATTTAACGGTACCTAATAATAATAATCCCCTTCTACAATGCAATCTAACGGAACGGAATCAATCAGTTGAGGTCACACTAGTGTAAGGTAGATACTAAACCTGATCTCTTCTGAGTTATAAAAAGAGAAAAGCTGACAGAAGGCACCCACATGGAAATACAAAAAAATATTCATTTCCTTTTTTTAAGTTGGAATATATATCAATTTCTATTTATTGACTAGTTGAATGTTAGGTTCCAATAATTCCAGACAATGATACTTCTGCTTATATTCAAGGTACCATTGTTTTCCCATGGTTTGCAATTCCTATTTGTTCAGAGTTAATTTCTAGAAGTAGAATTTTTGGTTGCAAAATTAGTACATTCTGAATTTTCATTGCTGTTACAAATTTTTTCCTATAAAATGGTTGTAACAGGAGGGAGGAGCAGGGAGGGAGGAGAAAAAAAGAGGACCTGATGCAAAGGGCTTAAGTGGAGAGCAAATTGAAAATGATGAGGGCAAAGAATGTACAGATGTGCTTTACACAAGTGATGCATGTATGGATTGTGGTAAGAGTTGTATGAGTCCCTAATAAAATGTTTTTTTTTTCGTTTTTTTTGTATATAAATAATTTTTTAAAATCTTTTTATTGGGGCTCATAAGGCTCTTATCACAATCTGTACATACATCAAATGAGCAAAGCACCCTTATACATTCGTTGCACTCGTCACTCTCATAATTCACCTTCCACTTGGGTTCCTGGAGTGTATATAAATAATTTATTGGGGACTCTTATAGCTCTTATAACATCAATTGTATCAATCACATTTGCACATATGTTGCCATCATTATTTGCAAAACATTTTTCTACTTGAACCCTTAGTATCAGCTCCTCTTTTCCCCCCTTCCTCCTCTACCATTCCATCCTCATGAACCCTTGGAAAATTATAAATTATTATTACTTTCATATCTTACACCCACATTTCTGTTGTTCCTCCCCCTTGGGAGGATGATCTTTTCTTTTTTTTTTGAATCTATACTACCTGAATTTTTTTTTAACAATTTATTGGGGCTCATACAATTCTTATCACAGTTCATACATATACATATATCAATTGTATAAAGCACATCTGTACAGTCTTTGCCCTAATCATTTTTTTCTCCTCTTTTCTTTTTTTACATTTTATTAGGGACTCATACAACTCTTATCACAATCCATACATATACATACATCAATTGTATAAAGCACATCCATACATTCCCTGCCCCAATCATTCTCAAGGCATTTGCTCTCCACTTAAGCCCCTTGCATCAGGTCCTCTTTTTTTTTTCCCCTCCCTCCCCTTTCCCCCCTCCCTCATGTGCCCTTGGTAATTTATACATCGTTATTTTGTCATATCTTGCCCTATCCGGAGTCTCCCTTCCCCCCTTCTCTGCTGTCCCTCTCCCAGGGAAGAGGTCACATGTGGATACTTGTAATCAGTTCCCCCTTTCCAACCCACTCACCCTCCTCTCTCCCAGCATCGTCCCTCACACCCTTGGTCCTGAAGGTATCATCCACCCTGGATTCCCTGTACCTCCAGCCCTCATATGTACCAGTGTACAGCCTCTGTCCTATCCAGCCCTGCAAGCTAGAATTCGGATCATGGTATTTGGGGGGAGGAAGCATCCAGGATCTGGGGGAAAGCTGTGTTCTTCATCAAAATGTTTTAAAAAATGGTTGTAACAACTTACAATACAGAAAATTCATTGTATACTGCAATAATCTTTGTCAACATGATAGATAAAAATATTTATGTTCTCAATACTTAATTTTGGACGTTTATTTCTAATTCACTAATTTTCTTTAAATTAAAAGATCATTTTATTGGGGTCTCTTACAACTCTTATAACAATCCATACAACAATTTTATCAAGTATATTTATTTTATCATGTATATTTGTACATATGTTGCCATCATTCTTTTCTAGACATTTACTTTCTATTGAGCCCTTGGTGTCAGCCCCTCTTTTTTCCCCTCCCTTTCCCATAATTCACTAATTCTGGTTTCTAGGAATATTTATTTATAATTTATTACATCTTTGAATTTTTAATTTTTGCTATTATAATTGCTATTAGATTTTTTAACAGAGTACTCTCACATTGCAATATCCCATGGAATTTCACTGAAGATCAGAAACAGTATATATAATACATAAGAGGTCTCAGATCTTTTCTTCACTTATTATTTTATTTTATTTTATTTTTTTTCTTTTCTTCACTTTTAACCATCAAAAAGTTAGCTTCTCAAGATATGACAAAATAACGATGTATAAAGTACCAAGGGCACATGAGGGAGGGGGGAGAGGGGAGGGAGGGGAAAAAAAAAGAGGACCTGATGCAAAGGGCTTAAGTGGAGAGCAAATGCTTTGAGAATGATTGGGGCAGGGAATGTATGGATGTGCTTTATACAATTGATGTATGTATATGTATGGATTGTGATAAGAGTTGTATGAGCCCCTAATAAAATGTAAAAAAAGAAGAAAAAAAGTTAGCTTCTTACCTGCCTCTCACCATCTTTACTGAATAACCAGAGTTCTCAGCTCACTGATCCTCTGGTCTGAGGGAACACAAATTTTACCAGAAATCTGATCTACTTAGAATAATGTATAGCCTTTAATTTGATTAAATTTTCATTTGAAATGGAGATTGTCCTTGTGCTGTTTGTAATGGATTTAGACCACTTTGTCTAATCGGTCTAGCTCTTATCTCTATAGTCCCTTATTTCTTCTCATGCTGTCAGGGGCTCACCACTTTGACTGGCTTGGCTGATGATAGTGTAGGCAGGAAGAAACCCAACCCTGGACCATGAGGGAGAGGCATTTATATAGTTAGACCAAGAAATGTTTCACAAGTGGTATGGGATATAGTCTACTTAGGATTAATGAAGGAAAACAATAAAAAATACAAACTACTGCTGAGAAACAGTTATCCACAGATCTGAAACCATCAGTTTCTTTTCCGTATGTTAAAATACACAATTCTTTAGAGAGCAACTTGAAGTAAATGAAAAAATGACTTCATAATAGTCATTCTTTTCTTTAAAAATCATTTATTGGGGGCTCTTACAGCTCATAACAATCCATACATCAATTGTATCAAGTACATTTGTACATATGTTGCCACCATCATTTTATAAACATTTTCTTTCTACTTGAGCTCTTGGTATCAGCTCCTCATTTTCCCCTCCCCCCCTCTTGAACCCTCATTCTTTTCATAAACTTCAGATTTGTACTTAATGCCTTTTTCTCCCTGGACATCAGAAAGAGCACCTAGGTATTCTGGGAGAAGTTTGCATTTCTCTATCTCAATTTCAGGGGAAAAAACATGTCACTTTCAAATCCCTGCATGATTCTTGTCAGGAACAGTCTAACATGACCTGGCTGGTCCATGGCTTCCTTGTAAACAGAACTGCCACCTATTAACCAAACTGTGTTGACTTCATTTCCTTAATTCTGGTTAGTCAATGAGTTTCAAGGCACCATCCGGACGTTTGGTAAGAAAATGAGCCCCTAGTGGGGTTTCCTTGAATTCTCTACTGAGAACTAAATTCTTTCAAAGGCCTATTCATTTTTTTGGTTTGTTTTAGGATTTTAAATAGACTTTCATTTAAAGATAATTACAATAAGAATACTTATAATGGCAATGGGTTGGATTTGATTTGTTATATTTAGATTAACATAATTGAAAGGGAGTTTTCTTTATACATCATTTTATTGGGAGCTCATATAACTCTTAGGCCAATCCATACATCCATCCACTGTGTCAAGCACATTTGTACATTTGTTGCCATCATCATTCTCAAAACATTTGCCTTCTACTTGAGCCCTTGGTATCAGCTCCTCATTTCCCCCCTCCCTCCTCCCCCCTCCCTCCTTCACAAACCCTTGATAAATTGTAACATATTATTCTTTTGCCATGTCTTACACTGACCGACGTCTCCCTTCACTCACCTTTCTGTTATCTGTCCCCCAGGGAGGGTGTTATATGTAGATCCTTATGATCAGTTCCCCCTTTCTCCCCCCACCTTTCCCTTCCCCTCCTGGTATTGCTACTTTCATTATTGATCCTGAGCTGTTCATCTGTCCTGGATTCCCTATGTTTCCAGCTCTTATCTGTACCCACGTAGATCCTCTCATGTAGCCGATTTGTCAGGTAGAATTGGGGTCATGATAGTGGGGGCAAGAAGCATTAAAGCGCTCGAGGAAAGTTGTCTATTTCATTGGTGCTATACTGCACCCTGACTGGCTTGTCTCCTCCTTGCGATCCTTATGGAAGGGGATGTCCAGTTGCCTACAGATGGGCTTCGGGTCTCCACGCTACACTCTCCCTCCTTCACAATGATATGATTTTTTTGTTCTTTGATGCCTGATACTTGATCCTATCGACACCTCGTGATCACACAGGCTGGTGTGTTTCTTCCATGTGGACTTTGTTGTTTCTCTGCTAGATGGCCTCTTTTTTATCTTCAAACCTTTAAGACCACAGACGCTATATCTTTTGATAGCTGGGTACCATCAGATTTCTTCACCACATTTGCTCATGCACCCACTTTGTCTTCAGCAATCCTGTCGGAAAGGTGAGCATCATGGAATGCCAGGTTATTAGAACAAAGTGTTTTTGCATTGAGGGAGTACTTGAGTAGAAGTTGAGTAGAAGCCCAATGTCCAACAGCTATCTTAATACTAAACCTATAAATATATATACATAGATCTATTTCCCCATGGTCATATATAAATATATTTACATATGTACATGCCTGTATTTAGACCTCTATAAATGCCCTTTGCCTCCTAGGTTTTTTTTTGTTTGTTTTTTCACACCAACAGCCTTACATCATTTATTGTTAAACTTGATTAGGAAGCAAAAAACCAAGGAATAAACCAGATTATTTGCCAATAGAAGTTCAAGTCATCAGATGGGGACAAAATTTGAGCCTGGGAAAATGCCGCCATGCATGCCACCCTTCAGGGGGCTCCTTACAGCCCCAGCTTGGTTCTTCTCCAATGTCTTCTCTTGGAGTTGTACCTGATTTTATTACCGGTTTTCATTCGAATCCATTGGGGAATGGGCCGATTCTGCTTCTGTTTCTTGACCAGGAATCTCTTGATCCTGAAAGTCTTATGAGACGACATGGTGAAGTCGGAGCAGCACCACACTCGGGGTGGCAGAGAAACGGAGAGAGGGAGGAGAGGACCGCCTCCTAGTTTTTTCTCTATTTCCAAAGGCCTATTCTTCTCAGTAACTGAGAACCAGGTCTTCCAACCCATAATAACCAAATTCTCTTTACCTTCTACTGAAGAGGTGGTGGCTGTAGTCATTCTTTGGAAATACTGGAATTCATTCCTGAGCATGGGCCAGGATAGGTAGGTTTCCGTTCTTGCCCATGCCCAAGTTTTGGGACACAGCGACGATGCAGTTTAGTGAAGGATCCATGACAGCCACTATCTCATTTCCATTCCTGAAATCACCATCTCTGGCAGTACCAAGTAACTAAGACATACTCTTACTGTAATTTCTGACTCACAGTGACCTTGCAGGACAGAGTGGAACTGCCCCGAGGGTGGCTGAGACTATCTTCAGAAGAGTAGAAAGTGGCATTTTTTTGTGTGTTTTTAACCCAGGTCTTCTTTTTTTTCCGCTTTATCTGCAGTTCTATGTGAAGATAGAGATATCAGTTTGTCCTTGTTTTACTAATAAAATGTAATTGGGTATCTTAAGTTGATGATCTTGTGATTTAGCTGGGTAAACTATCTTTGTAACAGATCAGTTATTTATATACATATTTTTAAAAGCTTATATTCTAATAGAAGGAGAAGAAGAAGAAGAAAGTCACATCTTCTGTCTGCAGATAGGCTGGTGGATTCAAATTGCTGACCTTGGGTTAGCAACCCCTAACCACCAGGGCTCTTGAAAACACTTGAGTCTAAATCCATCTATCTAAACTTTGTCCGAGGAGCCCCTGGTGGTGTGTGTGTGTGTGTGTGTGTGTGGGGGGGTGGTGGTGGTTACATGTTGGGCTGCTACCTGCCAGATCAGTAGTTCAAAACCACCAGTATCTCCCTGGGAGAAAGAGTTACAGTTTCAGAAACCAACCGGGGCAGTTCTACTCGGTCCCACCGCTTTGCTATGAATCCCTACCAACTCAATGGCAGTGAGAAACTTTGTCCAGGCGTGTGAGAAACTTTGTCTAGGCGTTAGAGCAATCCGTGGAACTTTTGACGTCCGGGAGAGGCACTAAGATAAATGGGTCCGTGGAGTGATTTGTAGAGGGTCAGATGGGCTGAGACAAAGGCTGCCAAAATGGGCTCAAATTCAGCAAGGATCATGAGGGGGTGAGGGGCGGCATAGGACCGGGCAGCTTCAGCCTGTGGTACTCAGAGGGTGGCTATGAATTGGAACCGACTCCATGAGCCCTACCAACAATTTGGAGTCATTTGCCAGGTTTGGGATCATCAACCCTTAGGTTCGTTTCCTTGCCATCTTGGACAGGATGATCCGTCATAACTCGACCGGGAAAGGTTCATTTCCCAATTAAACGTTGACAAGGATGCTAGCCTCTTAGTTGCACCTTCCCTGCTTCCACCTTGCTATGAAAAGGTAGATGATCTAAATGCCCCCAGCTTTCGATCTGGGCCTCCAATGCCAAGTTTCCCTCTCCGCTGCAGAAGCAGCCTCCCGGAATCTGGTTAAGTGTGCAACATTTTCTGAGTAAAGGCAACAGCAGGCGGGACTCCTTTGACAACGAGGTAGGTCCCCACATTTTATTTCCTAGACTTGGCCGGGAAATTGGCAGGGCCTGGGCTGCGGAGAGCCTCGCTGGGCTGGCCGCCCGGCCGGCGGGCCCACGCGGTTTCAGCCTCTTGGGCCCTAACGGGGGCTGGAGTGGCGTCCGGCCCCGCGCGGGGCGCGGCCACCGGTGACGCACGCCGGGGAGCAGGCGCCCGGCTTCCCCGACTGGCGCCCGGCCCCGCCCCGCGCCCCGACCCTCCCGGCGGCCCCGCCCCCTCGTCCAGGGCCTCCCGCCGTCGCCCCCGCCCGCCGCCGCACTCTCCCGCCGCCGCCTCCCAGGCATGGCCCAGGGCTCCGCCGCACTATGGCAGCAGCACGACACAGCACCCTGGACTTCTCGCTCGGCGCCAAAGGTGAGGTCGCGCGCCGCCACCTGCCCGCGGCCCGGGCTCGACCGCGCGGCCACGAACAATGCGGGGTGGCCGCGTGCACCTTCCGAGCCCGCGATCCTGCCCGCGCCGGGCCCTGGCGGGGCCGCCTGGGTGCCCCATGGCCTCGCTGCCCTTCCGGGCCCCAATCGCACGGCGCACCCCACGCGGGCGTGGCCGTAGAGGTCCCCCAGGATTCGCCACCGGGCCAAGGGTGCAGGGGGCTTGCCGCGAGGCGCCGGGGTGCAGGCGGTGCAGCTCCCTCAGGGCCAAGGGGCTTCCCCTCGTGGAGAGGACGCGGCCGGGCCGCCCCGCAGCCCGACGCCCCAGCGCGGGGGGCCAGATCCCCCGGAAAGGACTGGAGGGCCGGGGGTGGGGTGGGGTGGAGGAAACGAGGGTGACGGGGTGGGGGGTTGGGGAGAGGAGGGTGCTGAGTGTACCACTCGGGCCGCTGGGGCAGGGACGGCGAGGTGGGGGACCCAGAAGGGGCCGGTAAGTTAGACGGGCAAGCTGAGCGCGCCCAGGGTGGGGGCGCTGGGGAGGGGCTCTGCGGGCTTTCTCTGGGTGCAGCCACCGTGGGGGAGGGGAGTCGCCCGGCTTTCTTCTGATGGCTTTTCAGCCCCGGACTTGTGCATTCTTGAGCCTGCGCTGCCCACAGGGCCCACATGGGGTGTCTCGCCTGCACCTCGCTTACTTTTGCCCTGTTCTCCCCAGAGCAACCTTCCCCTTACTATATTTCAACCTTTGACTTTTCCTCTGGTCTGTTTTGTGGTTTTTTGTTTTGAACTTACAAGGTTGCATCTTCTCCCCCAAGCGAGTAAAGGCTCACCAAAGGAACACGATTTAATTAAAAGGCGGCTTTGAGTCCTGATTGATCCGTGCTTGTGACCTTGGGCTTATCTCTTCACCTCTCTGAGCTTCATCTCCCTGCTGGTAAAAGCAAAACAAAAAGATGGGTCAGGGATGGGGGTGGGGTGCACCCCTCTCCCCCAAAGGGAGTGGCTGTGAAACTGCGGGACCCAGCAACTTGTGTGTATTTGGCTGGTCAGAAAGTGACTGGAAGACCAGAAAGCATTCCTAGCTCCTGATTTTCTTAGGTGAGGATGAGAAGAATGCAGATAAACTAGTGATTGGGTCCTGGAGCTGGTGGTTTATAGGAAAGCCAAGGTTATTGAGTAACTTTCCTTTATTGCGTGGTGGCCAGTGAAGGTCCTTATTAGGGTTTCCAGCATTCTGTAGTCCCCTTCCAAGAAAAGCCCCAAACCAGAGAACTTAGTGCCATCAAATTGCTTGCAATTCATAAGGACCGTACAGGGCAGAGTAGAACTCCCTCTGTGAGTTTCTGAGAATAGACACCTTTATTGGAGCCCAAAGCCTCATCTTTCTCCCATAGAACTGCTGGCAGTTTCAAAATCCTGACCTTTCGGTTAGCGGCCCAGAGAATCCTATGGTCAGGAATCCTTTCTACTACAGATAGATGGAATCAGAGTTTATTTTTTGGCAAGGATTCCCCACCTGCCATCACCTGAGACTTTATAAGCATTTGTAAGACTTACAACACAAGATTCCCCACCTGCCATCACCTGAGACTTTATAAGCATTTGTAAGACTTACAACAGATTCAGGGTGGGGCATGATGGGGAGGGGGGATCTATAAATATGAGGAAATCATGTTAAAATGTAGATTCTGCTTCTGTATGTGGGGCAGACCAGGGGGTAGGAGGAAGGAGGCACGTTCTTGGCAGGGGGTCGGGCTGGAATGAGCCAAGGTTCTGACCTACTCTCTTTAAAGGTTAGGAGAGTGAAGTTTGAGGGTTCAAGGTCACCCAGCTGAAATAGGAAGTGCCCCTGGCTGGAAGCCACAGCTGAATTTCCTGTCATTTCATTGGATATAGATTTCCTTCTAGGCAGGCTTTGAGGAAGGACCACCTTAGGGTGGGGACCTAGGGCTTCTGATACTTAGATCAGTGGCTGGTGGGTTTTACCAGGGGACCCTTTTCCTTTGGGACTGCCAGGCTGGTAACCACTGTACTAATCCCATGGGGTTTCCTTGCAGGGAGTCTTAATCCTTTCAAGCTTAATTAAGGTGTTGCCCTCAGAACTGGTGATTCACCTTGGGCTCCTCTTCTGCTATTGTGAAAGTAGAGGGGGTAGCTTTCATGTAACTGTGAAGAAAAAAAGAGAATGTTCATACTTTGGGGCCCCACTGGCCAGAAGGGGCGGGGGACAACAAGAGGAAAGGAGGAACTAGCAGGGTTTAAGTCAGTCAGGTGTGGAGGTGGCCACCAGATCATTGAGGTGTGCACAAAGAAAGTAAGAAAGATGGAGGATGTGGTGGAGCCGGGTGGGGGAGGACCTGTAGAACTGAAGGATGTGAAGAGGGAAAGAGAGGAGGTGTCTCTATGCATCCATGTTAGGCTTTTAGACTTTGAGTGCCCTCCAAAGAGAATGGGGACCCTTCCGATACTGTCTCCTCCAATAGTGGGGTGAGCTGTGCTACCCTTCGCGCCTGCAAACATGTTTGTAGACTCAGGAGCTGGCTGGAATGAGATCGGCTAAGCTCTTCTTGGTGTTCAAGAAGAAGGGACACTGGGGGGGGGATCCACATGTGAGGTCTCTAAGACGTTTATTTTAATTGATAATGAGTCAAAAGGCATTACTCTTGGCATGTGAGAGTTGGATGTGACTCAAGCATGAGTCACATGCCTGTGGAGCCTGGCTGCATGCTCTTTCCCCCCTCATTTGTCAGTTCTCTTGAGGCTCCAGTTCTGTGATGCGATTTTAGTGGTATTAAACCAGAACCACTTAGTTATGTCACTGTGTTACTATTCCATATAGCTCATTACCAATGCCAGCCACTTAGCACCCAGCAGCCACTCGCCTCTCCAGGGCAGTTGTGGCCTCCTATAGTCTGACTGATGGGCTGACCCCAAATGTGTGTGTTTCTTCTCTTTTAGGGAGTTCCAAAAATCTCCTATTTGGTCTATGAGTAGACTCGGGTTCCTAGGACTCTTTGAGCATAGGAAACATGGTTTCTCAGCCTGAGAATGGCATGAGCAAACATGTCCCATAGGCCTGTCTGCAGATGACCAGCGTACTCATGTCTTAAGTGCTAGACATACAGCGCTAAGGAGCCCCCAGCCTCTGCCTGCTCCGTTGGCACAGGCCTCCCCAGGGCCTCGAGAGGGCCAGCATTTCTTTCACTGTCCAGTCCCATCTCCTGGGCAGGAAGCCTCTTGGCAGGCAGACCTCCGGGGTCTGTGTCCCGGGCACAGTGCCCCTGTGTCATGGATGGAGGCTGAAGTTACAGGAACATAAAGTGAGTGCCCGGAAAGAACAGACGTGTGTTTTCTTACAGTTCAGGAGTCGTGGGCCAAGCGCGAGGGGAAGGCTCTCTGTGGGCACTGGGGTGATCCCCCTTAACCCCTTCAGCTTCTGCAGCTCGTGCCCTGCCCATCCTTCCTCAGTTCCTCGCTTCTTCTTTCTTCTGTTTGTGCTTTCTTCCAGGTCTAAACTGCTCTTTCTAGAACTCGGAAGTGATTCCTTTGGGGGCACACCCTACACAGAGATGACCTCGTCCCAGACAGGCTCGTAGCCCCAGGCGGGCTGGGTACCCTGCCATGCCTACCTATGGCCACAGGCTACCTGACCCATAGGGTTTCTTAAGCTGTAATTTAAAACAGGAAGAGGTCACCAGGTCTTTTGATTAGCCGTTGAACATTTAACTGTGGCAGCATCATGGCTCATTTTTCACAGCTCTAGGAATTACGGTTCCGATACATATGCGTGTGTCTTGGGGGGGGGGGCAGTGCACATTCAGACTGACAAAATGTAGACATGTCATTGGGAAAGACAAGTTATTAGATGGAAAGGACAGCATGTCTGCTATAGTAGAGGGTCAGCCAAAAAACGGAGCGAAAGCCACCACAAGATGAATGGTCACAGTAGCTGTAACAGAGGCCTCACCTCATGAGGTGGCCTGGCACAGAACTCCGCAGTGTTTCCTTGTCTTGTGGAGCCGACAAGAAGGCAACCAACAAGACGACATGACTTGGCCCACAATCAGAATCTAAGCTGATGTCCCTCCCCCAGTCCAAGTTCTTAGACCCCCCTGGCTTGTACCCATTGACCTCCAAGTTATGATACGCTAGACTGGAGACAGAACTGGGACCACAGGGAAGGTATATTGTGGATTCCTTTCAGATGAGTAGGCTTGCAAAACATCTCTTTGAAAAACATAAAAGCCAACATTTATTAATTGCCTCCGGTGCTAAATTGCCCAAGTGAATGACAGAGGAGTTTTAACATAATCCTCCCCCTCCCATCCAACCCATTTAATGGGTGAGTAAATAAGCCCATTAAGTCTCCACCTTTTAAATGGTGTAGTTGAGATTCAAAGCAGGCCCCTGCTATTTTCACAAATGTGAAACCTTGATAGGTTGGTTGGTTCAGACTCTAAGGCATTTATTCAGGGGTGGGGCGGGGTGGGGTGGGGGTGGTGGGTGTACGGTGTGTGTGTGTGTGAGGGAGATTTTGTTCCCCAGAAGACATTTGGCGAAAGGGCCGGAACCATTTTTAGTTGTCACGACTTGGGCAGCAAGAGGAGTTATTAATTTACTTCTAATGCGTAGAGGAGGAGTCTTGGTGGAATAGCATTACACCTAAATGTCTGCACTTAGACACCACCGGCACCTCATGATCGCACTGGCTGGTGTGCTTCTTCCATGTGGGCTTTTTCGCTTCTGAGCTAGATGGCTGCTTTTTCACCTTCAAGCCTTTAGGACCCCAGACACTATCTCTTTTGATAGCCGGGCATCATCAGCTTTCTTCGCCACATTTGCTTATGCACCCATATGTCTTCAGCGATCCTATCATGGAGGTGTGCAGCCAATGATATGATTTTTTGTTCTTTGATGCCTGGTAACTGATCCCTTTGGGACCACTTGATCACATAGGCTGGTGTGTTCTTCCATGTGGACTTTGTTGCTTCTGAGCTAGATGGCCGCTTGTTTATCTTCAAGCCTTTAAGACCCCAGTCACTATCTCTTTTGATAGCCGGGCACCATCAGCTTTCTTCACCACATTTACTTGTTCACCCACTTTGGCTCCAGCCGTTGTGTCGGGAGAGCGAGCATCATAGAGTTCCAATTTAATAAACGAAAGTATTCATGCATTGAGGGAGTGTTTGAGTAGAGGCCCAAGGTCCTTCCGCCACCTTAATATTAAACCTATAAATGTAGACACTTAGATCTATTTCCCCATCCTCATATATATGTTTGCATGTACATGTCTTTGTCTAGACCTCCATAAATGCCCCTTGACTCCCAGCTCCTCTCAGCTTCCTCCATCTCCCTTGACTTTCCTCCTGCCCCACTACCATGCTCCGTCCCCACCTGGGATACAGCTATACCTCTTCTCTACGCAACCTTACCCTTAATCATTCCCCATCAGGCCTGCCACTCCCCCCTCACTACCATTTTGGGTCCCATGTTGTTCCCTTGTCCCTGTGTTTATTAACACCACTTCCTTACCCTCCTCCCCCTCCCCCACCCGGAACTGTCTGTCCCATTGTTTTTCCTCCAGATAGTTCATCCAGCCTGTCCTCTTCAGACAGACCTGTGGAGACACTTACATGCACGAAAACAAGACAGAGGAAAACAAAGCAACAGTATACAACCAGACAACAAAACAACAAAAACAAACCACTGACAAAGAACAAAACAAAACACTTCCCAAAAGAAAGGCTTGTAGTTGGTTTAAGGATCGTTTGCTGGCCCTTAGGAGCATTTTCCAGTCCAGTCTGCTGGGGCACTACGCCCTGGCCCCAAAGTCCACTTTCAGCATTCCCTGGGGACCTTGCCACTCCATTCCCTTGCTGTTCCACTGCACTCCCCCAGTGCTTTGCCTCGTGTGGTGGGATCAGGTCAGGTGCAATTCCCACACTGTGTCTCCGGTGCTGTCCCCTGTATTGCCCTTAGTCACTGAGGGGCATCATGTCTCATAGCCATGTTGTTCTCTCTGTGGACTGGCTGCTCTACTCAGGAACATCATCCTCACGGCCTGGTGGGTCAGGCTGTGTTCCAATGTCTCCTCCTGCCCCTTCATCTGCTCCCGTGTGCTCTGATCAGATATGTCCGTCTCCCGGAGCTGCAGAATCGATGTCATCCTTTGAAACAAATTCTTTTCGGGGGAGGGGCAGGAATCCACTTCATTTTTGGTGCTGGGGCCAGCCTCCCAGACCTCTCCACTGGTTCCCTACTCCACGCCGGGATATTGCATTCACACCTTGTGGCACTGGGTTGAAGTCTGGTCCCACTTTCCCTGTGGAGATATAAGCAATACCTTCCCCTTGGGTGGATTAGTGACCCATGCCCCCACTCCCCTTTTCTTCCTTATATTCATCCTTTTACTTTCCTTTCCCCACCTCCTCCACTATTGTCTACCATGTGCATCCCTGGTTTTGGACTGGTCTCTGCCATACTACACAGTCTTCACCCCAAAAATGTTTGTATACAGTAGCTTTTTCCCCTATGCCACTTTTGCATTAAAAAACAATTTGGAAAAAAAAAACAATTTGGAAAAAACATTTTCTGCTGTTACTTTAACCACAGGCCGGGGTGTGTATGTGTGTGTAAATATGTGGGAGCGGGAAATGCTTGTGGGGCCTCACTCGAGGTTTACTGATCCTCACCTTGTGGGGAGGACCTCTGGTGGCGCAGTGGTTAAGCGTTGTGCTGTAAACGGAAAGGTTGGTGGGCTGTTTAATGTTGTTTTACCTCTGTCTTTGGTCTTTTGTAATGACTCCCCATTGCAGTGGCGACACACGACTCACAGACAAAATCCCTGATTCAAGCTTTAAGGAAATTAACAGGCTCAGAGTTGAGCTGTGTATCAGGACATGTTACCAAAGTCCGGTCCAATCTGCTGATAAATGCTCAAAGGACATACCATTCTGCTGTCAGCTCCCTGAATTGAGTGCCCAGAGGCACCCTAGTCTGCCATGGCAGCCTCCAGCAGGAAGCGCTCTTCCTTACTGGCACCGTGGGTTGGGAAGTCATCACTGTTCCTATGCTGGACCTGCCGCTGCTCCTCTGATGGTGTCGCTGTCTTCTGGCTCCAGGATGGTCACTGCGGGTGTCTCTGGGGTGCAGAGGCCACGCTCCACTCCTGGTTCTTGATGGTAATGAGATCCCTCTTCCTGCTTCTCAGAGGATTCATTGTGTACACAGCATGAGGGCAGTTCCAGGACAGCCTGTTGGCAATTACTCGCTGGTGAGTCCTATCAGTATCTTTCTTTCCCCACCTCAGCAGACCCATTCAGGGAAGGGTCATTTGGTGACACTTGTTCTTTTGCTTCTGGAAACATTAAAGCCGAGAAAACCCTGCAGGGAGAGTTCAGAAGTCCTATGGGGTCACACTATAGGGCAAAACTTCCCACCTAACAACCACCATTTTGAGGGGCCTGAGCTTGAGGTTCTGGAATTTGCATTTTAGCCAGCCTCCTCTAAGGGATTCTTTTGTTGCTTAAAAGTCTATTGTTAGGTGTGCTCCACTCCCAAGTCCATAAACCACAATGGAAAGTTAATTACAGATAAAAGTTTCCACGTTAAACTCTTGGTGGGCACCCATGTTTCTCCCATTAGGAAGACCGGTTGAATCTGGCTGTAAACTCTCAGATTCATTATGCCATGGGTATGGGGTTTATTAGGGAAGCAGCAGGTTACAATTTAGGATCAGACATGACTTGGCACAATTCTTCAATCAGGATGACTTCTTAGCAATGCCCCCAGGCCCATAGGGCCTTGGTCCCAGAACCCTTTGGCGCTGGTCCTGACTGGGCTAGTGTTATAAAGTTTGTTTAGTTCTGTGGTTCAGTGCCTAGGGGCACTCCACTCTACCACTCAGCCCTGACTCCAAAGTACTACTCTAGCTCCCCGGGTCAGCTCCACCAAATGCACAGAGGCACGGTATTCAGTTTCCTTAGTCTGTGTGCCTGGAAGTCCACTGCAATGGGTCCTGCTTCTACTGCCACCATTTCTCTCTACGGCTCCATATTAATTGCTCACCAGCTCAATCGGGTGGTACAGGAGATTTCCAGCGCAGGGACCCCGTGTCCAAAGGATGAGCTTCACTCCTTGCGCTTCTTTCCTGCTCCCATTTCTTTGCCACCGTCTCCCATGTGCCTCCAATTGTGTGATGATCAGGATCGCCATCCCCTTATTTAAAAAGCCTTCCATGGGTCCCAGTTAAGGGTAAAGGGGTAAAGCTAAATTTAAATTCCATATCAGCATGCCCCAAATTCTTGATACCTCATTGATTGTCCTTCCCCAACACATATGTCTCACACCCCTTGTGGTTCCAAGTAGCCAGGAGGTCCCTGGCCTCAGAATTTAATAGTTTTGGATGGGAAGCCTGATGATTCAGGTAGTTGGGATGGGGGTGGGGCACATCACCTCTTTACATGGGTCTTTTCCTCCCGTAGTTAATTATATGAAAGTGTTTTATGGATTGCTTATTTTCATGTTTGGGGGAGGTCCCTGTGTGTATTCTTGTTCCTGTCTGCTATCATTTGGCATGTTCTATTGCTTTGTTGTGATTTTTTAAAAGTTCTATTCCAATTCTGAAAAAAAAATTAAAGAAAGATTCTTAATTGCACTAATCTTGCTCCATCTGACTCCAGGCTGAATAATTTCATGTTGCTGGGAATTAGTTTTGTGAGCTTGCCATTAAAAAAAAGTATGTCATAATGATTCTTTCCAGGGTGTAGTTCTTAACATTTTTAATACCCATTTCTTTAAGCTTGAAGAGCTGCTTATGGTCAAATTAGTTTGTGCGTTATATCAAAGAAACTTTATGTTGTTCTCATAACCTATCACCCATGGGGGATGTCCCAAGCTCCGGTAAACCAAGAGGAGGTGATTTTTTTTCCAGGTAGTTTGAAGCTCCCCAGGAGGTACCACATATACTCATGTATAAACCGAATTTTTCAGCACATTTTAAATGCAGTTTGGTGGTAAAATTAGGTGCCTCGACTGACAGGTTGGTCTACACTCGTATGCAGTCACCACTCCTGGCCATGGAGTCCATGCCGAGAGCCACATAGGGCAGGGTAGAACTACAACTGTCCCTTTGGTTGTCAACTACTGACTTTTCGGATCAACGCGTCAGGGTACCCAGGCACTGAGGTAGTTGTTCCGGGGATGCTTTTCCAGTTTTCAGTAGAGGAGTTACAGAATTGTCTTTGAGCCTTAGTGTACAGGAATCAGGTAATCAAATTTGAATCAGTAATTGAAGACTTTTCACTGTCTTCTTAGGAGATGAAGACTGAAATGCTCTGGGGCCTAGAACAGCTTTGAGAAGTGAAGGTCGCAGGGGGAAGCTTTGGAATTCCGGGTTTTATCATTTGGGTTGTGGTTGGGAGTTCTGTTGAAGAACTTGCTTCATAAAAGCTCTTCTTGAATTTCATGTGATTTTGAGTCGTGGTGATTCCAGGTTCACAAACCTACCTTTGTAGTGTGGTTGTAACCCAAGCCTGCTGGTGTGCAGAATGGCTCCAACCTCCCTTTCATGGCCGTTTGGTTACAGGTTCAGCTCTTTTGAAAAACTGGGAAACCCATTCAGCTGAATCTGTACACCAAGTCTGTCAACCATGCACCAGTGCAGTTTCAACCCCTGAAACGTGGTCCTTTTCCGGATCTCAGGAAAAACAGGGCTCAAGTCCCAAGGTGTGGTGATCGGGGCTGTCATGACTGCGACAGTCATCTGTGTTCCTGTGGGAACTAGCCACTGAGCTAGTGTTCATAACGTGAGCAAGTGTGTTTAGGGACGAAGCCGCAACACAAAAGGAGCTGGGAACATGTTCTAGATTCCAGGACTGACTTGGCTTGGCCGGTAGATAGCGGGAACCCCTTTATTTCTCTCTGCAGGAAGGTGCTAGTGATACCCAAATCCCACACACAGTGTTGTTGGGTGGGATGTCCAATAAAATGTGTGGGAGGCTGTCAAGTGATACATCAAGTACTTAACACTAATTGCACCGCCCGGGGCTGAGCGCTTTGAAATTGAGCCAGTGGATAAAAATGCTCATTTATAAAAAGGTGTAAATTTAACTTACTGAAAGATAAAGGAAAGTTCTCTTGGCCAAAGAAGAGGCAGGAAATAATGGGTTGGCATGTGACTTGCAGGCTAGTCTACTTTCTTTAAAGGACTCCACATTATCCCCATCTCCACGATTTATTTGTTGTCTTTAATTGCAAGTTAGGCGAGGGTTTACATTTTAGTTCATCAACTTTGTATTCAAAGGTTTAAACTTCTAATTATCCCCCCCCCCTCCAATAGTTTTCTCTTCACCCACTCCTTGATTTTTCTTCTCCCTCCTGTGGACTACTGTATCCATTTCACCCAAGTGAACTCCTTCAGCAGCCTTAGCCCATTGATTCGTAGCCATCCCTCTCCCCTCATCGGTTGACTCATAATATTGGTTCTTTTGTGATTAGCTTACTCATTTTTTTAAAGTGCTCCATTATGTGTCTACACCACCCACAAAGCTATTCAAGTAAAAATTGTAAGATACATTGATTTGCAAATGATCACCCAACATGTCTGTGTTGCATGATCGCATTACTACAAATTTCTTCAGTGGGAATCCTGAACCATTTCGAGGACATTGCCTTGTCTAATTGTTCTCAATTTTATCTCTAGGTTCTCCTATCCATTGCAAGGGCTACACAGAACTCCGACAAAATTCATGATTAACAGGCTTATTAAAGAAATTAACAAGTTGTATTGTCAGTGAGAACTGCTCAGGGATGAGTCATTTTTTAGAACTTGTAAAGTTTTGTCAAGTCTGTTCATAAATGCCCACAGGACATACCATTCTTCCATAAGCCTCAGCCTAAAGGTATTCAGCCTAAGCGCCCTGAATTAAGTGCCCAGTGGCATCCCCCACTCCAGTTCGCCTCGGTCCCACATCTGTGGGTCAGGAGGCCCCCATTTCCTAGCTAATTGTCAGTAGCACCCCACTCTGCAAGCCAGCCTCCGGCACGGAAGCACTCAGCCTGACTTGCTCTGGGAGCTGGATGTCCACCACTGTGCTCCATGTTCTGCCTGCTGCTGCTCCTCTGGTGGAGGAGCCTGACTGTGCGGAGGTCTCAGGTCCAGGGACCCCGATCTACTCCTGGTTCTTGCTGGTAATGCGATCCTTTCCCCGGCTGCTCAGTGGGCTTCTTTTATACACCAGCAGGGTTTGCAATTACTCACAGGTGAAGCCTATCCATAACTTTCCCCACCTTCTTAGCAGACCCATGCAGGGAGTGGTCATTTGGCTGGAGTTAGAAACTTCGACTGGAAAAATTCACAGTTATCTGTCAATGCTGACTCAAAACGATCCCCCCCTGTGGGTTTCTGAGACTGTAATTGTTTACAGGAGGAGTAAAAAAAACCCTCTTTTTCCCGGAATTGCTGCTGGTGGTTTTGAACTGATTGTAGCTCAATACTTGACCACTATGCATTCTGGCCATCATAATAAAAAATTAAATTAACTAAGTAATTCACTACCCCTACCGACTTTCTTATATTTAACAGCAAATGGTCTCTTCTGAAGGACTGCAAATCAGAGTGATCAAGCAAGACTGTAGTGCTAAAAAAAAAGCCAAAACAGACTGTCGTGTGAATAGCCAGTCCCAATCTTTTTCTCTGCCCGCTTTGCGGTCAGGAGGTGACCGTGTGTGTCTCAAATGGGGAATTATTTTGACTACAGAGGAGGCTGTCCAGACTGGGACTGGAAACGCATTTTGGGAAACAATCCTGGTGAAGTATTTATATACGGGTTAATGATCATCTTTGAATTAAATTACCCTGCTGCGAAGTGGCCCAGATCTGAGGTTTCGAGGGCGAGGGTTGGGGCCTGTCCAAGTGTATGTTTGATGTTCCCTACATGAATTTGTCTCATTTGGAACAGGTGCAGCACTTACATCAACCTATGCTTCTTGGGGTGTCATGTCAGAATGTGATAGGACTTTTTTTTTCTTTAAAGCATTTCATGAAATGTTTTTGTTTTGTTTTCTCTCTTTGAGAGGTCTGGCTTTACTGGAAGAGACTACAGAAGCTGTTCAAGTAGTGGTGGGTGTATTTCGCTTTTCCTGTTTTACATGTTTATATGTTTAGCTTACGTGTAAGTATAAAGAAAAGGAGAACCCCATGCTTTTGTTTATTGCCAGTTTTATTGACATGATTTACACGCCATAGAATTCAATTGCTCAATCCTTTCATCATATCAAGGAGAATTGTACAATCTTTACCATATCGATTTTGCAACCCCCCCCATGGTTCAATCGCCTATAAAATGAGTTGTGCAGTCACATGCTGTTCTAGTGTCCCCTCCCCCCTCCCCCCTTCATTTCTTATTCCCGAAATCCCCTTTCCTGTGAGGACCCAATCTGTAAATTTTATCTTAGTAAATCATTTTATTGGGAGCTCTCACAGCTCTTAGAACAATGTATACACCAATTGTATCAAGTACATTTATACATATGTTGCCAACATCATTTTCAAAACATTTTCTTTCTACTTGAGCTCTTGGTATCAGCTCCTTCCTCCCCCCCTCCCCTCCCCTCCCTTTCCCTCCCACCCTAATGAACCCTGGGTGAATTATAAATTATTGTAAACCATTCGTTTGCTGCCTCCCTTCACCCATAGTTTTGCTGTTGGTCCCCCTGGGGTGAGGGGGCCATAGGTCTACTTGAAGAGCCCTTATGGCACAATAATTCAGCACTTAATTGCAAACCAAATGACCTGGCCACCTGCTCCCAGCAGGATTTCAGTGTAGGCAATCCTATGAGACAGTTCTACTCTGCCCGACAGGGTTGTTGTGAATTACGAGTTGACTGGACAACACACGCTGTAGCACATCTTCTTGGTGGATCGACCTTACCCCCTTATGTAATGTCTTCTATCTGTGGTAATTTCCTCTACTCTGAAGTCTACATGATCTAATATTAGGTCATTCCTGCTGGGTTTTTTTCATTCCTGCTTTTCTTTGGTTGGTGATATCTTTTCACATCTGCTATAGGTTGAATTATTGCCCCCTTCTCCCTAATGTTTTTAAAATCATAACCCCTCCATTGCACGCTACGGAGCCAATTCTCCCTAATAGCGACCCTATAGGACAGGGTATAAGTGTCCCTGTGGGGTTCCCAAGCCGGTAAAACTTTATGGGAATAGAAATCCTCATCTTTGTCCCAACAAGAAATGGGTGGTTTCAAACTGCTGACCTTGCCGTTTGCAGCCCAACGTGTAACCACTATGCCACCAGGATACCCATAACCCCTCTCTCTCCAGAATCCCAGTGGAAACAGACTTTTATTTTGTTATGTTAGTAGGGTTACATTTGTGTATGGCTGAAACCAATAGAGAGAGAGAGAGTCAGACAGACACACACACACACACACACACACTCACTCACTCACTCACTCACTCACTCACTCACTCACTCACTCACTAAGGACCCAGAGAAGGAAGTGCAGCTTGGGAGGATTGTCACCCGCCAGGTCACATGCAGGAACTGAGGACCTTCCCTCCAGCGACACCTTCCCCTAGATCTGGAGTCCTGAATTTGGACTTCTAGCCTACTGCTTCGGGATTTATGTTTTAACGGCACTAGGAACCTATGCCAATGTATTCTGTTTCGAGCATTCTAGTTTCCCCGCCTCCTCTTTCTCTCATCTTTGCTTTAGAGTAAATGTTGACTTTTGAGTCTCATAATTTTGTTCAGTAGATCACCACCATACTTACTGGTAACAATCTTTATTTCAAGTGCCAGTCTGGTCATTTTGCTTAAAAGGCCATCTCAGGATAGTTCCACTTAGGGGTTTCAGGAATATCTCAGGGTGATCATCTTGGAATCCTCTAGCCTCAACCGGTTCCGGAAGTCCTCCCTTTTTGAGGAATTTCTGTTCTACTCTGCGTTGTTTGGCCCTTCTGTTGGGATGCACCAGTTGTGGTGTGGCCCTGAGCTGCACGGTCGGTAGGGCTACTGGTTGTAGCCCGGCACCATCTAGTTCTTCTGGTCTCAGGGTAGATGAAGCTGAGCCTCAGGTAGGCTATTAGTCCTGTAGATTAGTTTTTTCTCTGTGACTCTGGTTTTCTTCTTACTCTTTTGCTTCTGATGAGGAGAAATGAATAGTTGTATCTTCAACGGCTGTTCATTAGGTTTTAGACCCCTCACTGGGATGTAGAACATGAACTTTGTGAACTGTGTTAAGGTCAGTTGACCGAGTTGCTCCAGAAGCTAAGGTCCTAAATCTTTAAATCTAGAAAAGCAATCTTGCAAATTGTGTCTGAGAAATCTCTGTAGTTGGTTTTCTGTGAATATGTGATTGTATACACATCTGTAATTAGATGCATCTCTAGAAATCTATCAATGCGTGCATATGTACACACACTTACAATGCTGTCCTCTCCTTGCTTGGATGGTTTTGATTTGTGTCCTTTATCTTTCACCTTTGTACTATTCCTGAGGTTCACTTGTCTTTTTATTGCCGCCCCCCTCCCAACTGGTGCTGTGTATCTTCTTGGAGGCCCATTCTCAAGCGGGCAGTACTGGAATAATGAGTTTGTTGAAAGTGTCCCGGCTAAAAGCTAGGCGAAGAGAAGATGGAGACCCCTCTTTAAGAACAGCTCTGAAATAGATGGGATTTTTAAAAACACACTTTTATTGGCATAAAATTTACATATCGTACAATTCAATATTTCAATCGCTCAATCATATCAAGGAAAATTGTACCATCATTACATCAATTTTAGAACATACCCCTCCTATGGTTAAATCACCTTTAAAATGAGTTGGGAAATCACAATCAGTTCTAGTGCTCCCTCCCCCCTCCCACCTTCATTATTGACTCCCGAAGTCCCCTTCCCCTTGCCATCACCCACTGCCCCCCCAGCCCCGTGTCCCCTATAAGTCCTTGCATCAGTTATTATCACTCTGCATCCATTCCTCCTGTGCTTCGCAAACTGGGAAAACCAACGAACACAATAAAAAACAAAAACTGAAGGAAGGTGGTAAGGATCAGTAATAATATAAAGACAAAAATACAAACAATGAGTGAGGAAGAAAAGACCCCTAACAAGATTCAAAAAACCAGGGAAGAAATTTCTATCTTGGAGCCAGTAAGAAAGGCACTTGTACCCAGAACAAATTCAGGTCTTGTCTATAGGGAGGTCAATTGGCCAAGTATTGAGTTCAATCCAGCATTCTCAAGATTACAGTGGTCTCTGTCTGACAGTAAGCCTGTTGCAGACTTTTGCCTGTGGCTAGAGAGGATCTGCCAATGCCTCAGTCTGACCAGATACTCGGCAGATGGGCTTTGGGCTCCCACTGACCTCCATAGCCGTCTCCAAATTGGGTGTTCATATATAGATGGGATTTTTGACATCACTAAATTTATAGTCACATTGTTTTCTCTTTGGAAATGAGACAGTTGATTTACATGGAGCCTGACCTCAAAGCTCAAAGTTGATTTCTTTATAGCGTCAAGGATAATAAACACAACCTGTGAGGTGTTGTTTCTATTTCTGCTTAGCGTAAGGGAAACTGGTATTGTCGGGGTGCTGGGAAAGCATGCGAAGGAATTTCAAAAAGTAATGGAAAAACAATTTCAAGATAATAGGATTTTTTCCATGAAGCCCCCTCATACTTCCTCCTTCAAGGACAAAGTGGCAATCTTGGGAAAGCAATCATGTTTTGGGCAAAGACGGTGCCAGCAACTTTGGTGTATCCTGGTGTTGTCTGAATTACTATTCTCTACTTGATCTCTAGCTACGAATATCCATTGCAAGGTCTACCCAGAACTCGGACAAAATTGCTGGTTAAAAGGGTTATTAAGGAAACTATGTCAGTGAGAAATGCTGAGGGTTGAGCTGTTCATCAGGGTATGATGTTGCAACGTTCTTTTCAGTTTGTTATTAAACGCCCAAAGGGCAGACCCCTCAGCCATCAGCCTCCACCCTAAGGCATTCAGCTTAAGCAGTGTATGGCAGAAAATCCAGCTCCCTGAATTAAGTGCCCAGAGGCAGCTTACTCCATTCAACGTCAGCCCAAAGGCAAGTCCAACTTCCCCAATTCAGCCAGCCTCCATAAACGCTCTCGGCTCTACTTGCTGTGTGAGCAGGGAAGTCCGTCATTTTGTACCATGCTCTGGCTCCTGGTTCTGCTGCTGCTCCTTTGACGGTCCCCCTGCCTTCTGGCGCCAGGAGGGCCACTGTGAAGGCATCTGGGGTCCAGAGGCCACGGTTCCCCACTGGCGCTTGCTGGTAATGAGATCCCTCTTCCTGCTCCACCGAGAGTTCATTTTATACACAGCAGGATGGCACTCCAGGGAAATCCTGTTTGCAATTACTCACAGGTCAATCCTTAGTATCTTTCCCCACTTCTTACCAGACTCATGAAGGAAATGGTCATTTGGTGGGAAGTATTAGTCTTGGGGCTAGAAGAGCCACATTAAATAATTCACTGTCCCTCCAATCCCTGCTGCCTGTTTTCACCCTGCCATTCTGAGATGAGGCTGTGGATGTAGGTGGGGTCTGGGGTCCTTTAACCGGGGTTGCGATGGAGGTGAAGGTTTACAGGACACATCATTAGTTTTACATTCAGCAATTTATACACATTGTGTTTCAACTCATCCATCGCAGTCCTCTCGAACCATTGCTTATCCCACTTCCAGTGTCTCCTGTCTCCATGCCTCCTTTCCTAACTGATGTCCTTGGGCAATTGCTGCCCTTTCGATTGCTGGAGGGGCGACTAAGGGCCATAGTCTTGGGGTGTCTCTGTCCTGTCTGTCTGACCAATAAGCTTGGCCTCGTTTATGATTTTGAGTTCTGTTCTACATTTTTCTCCTACCTCTCTCCAGGACATTCTAAAACCATCTGGACATCACTTTTGAATTACCAGCCAGGGCTGGGTATTTTACCAGGTCCAGATGCCTAATGAGGTCTGTCTTCTCTTGTCCTCTAACCTCAAAGAGCACGCTCTCTCCACTTTGTTCTTTGGCCATTTCCTGGCGCATGCTGCTCTACCTGGGTTCATGTCACTTCTCTTAACTTTTCCCAGTTGAGTTGTTGGTCCCGCTTGCTTACTTTTCCGTGGCCCCAGCCTTGAGAGTTCACATAGATCTCCTACATTCAAGACACCTATCTGGGCCATTCACTTAGATCGGTGACAACTCTTGGCCCAAGTGTACACCTTCCATTTCTCCTAAAACATGTTCTTTACACCTATTCTGTCCACACATCATGGGACACCTATATAGCTTGAATGATTACTCATGAGGGGAGGCCAAATGGCCTTGGTTGGAAAGTCCAGCCGTTATCACTATCTCTCCTTTCTGTGCATTTTCTTTGTTGTTTTTTTTCCTCCCTAAATCTTGGTTCTCATCCCATGCGGCTTAAGGCAGAAGGCGAGGGCAAGAGGGTTTAAGGTGTTTTACAAAGGCTGCCCGAATGCTGCTCCTCCAAAGCCAAGGTCACGTGGTTGTGTCCTTTTATAAATCTCTGGCGTTGTGGAGCAATGGGCCTATCCTACCACAAATAAGAGCTCAGCCTCGGATTAGTGTTCAATTTATAAACGATCAAGAGGGATTAAGATGGTGTGTCATAACGTATGTTTTTAGAAACTCTGTAATTTCATAAGGGTGTTGTTGGCTCCTGGAGGGTCTGAGGACAATGGTGAGACCCCTCCCATGCTCAGTAGGTGTTTGGGGTGTCAATGCCAGCATGTGGGGGCAGTAGAGCCAGCCCCATGTGTACGCGGGGAGTGCCCCTTTAACTGCTCTTCCTTTCTGTGGGACAGGTTGGCGGGTCAGAGAAATAATTAGCAACCCACTTAGAATTAAGCAAGTTCTGCTGGAACCGGGATTTTAAGAAAGACTCCCTGTGACGTGCGTTGTAAACATTCCCGTATGGTTTTCCTTAATGCACGTTGGCATGGCACAAGCTTGGGTGTTACTGATGTGTTGGTGTTGTATCCCACCCACTTCAGTCAATCCAACTCTGACCAGGCTTTTTTCCTTGTCTGTAGTTAATTTCCCCCAATTTGGTTGCTGTTCCACATCAGAAGCCTCACATCCAAAATTAGTTCTCCAAATGGTTTGCATCATTTTCCCTTGCTGTAACTGGCAGCTCCCCTGGTCCTTGTTGCTAACGCAGCCCCAGAGGCCTCGGCTTAGCCTGCTTTCCTTAGAAGAGGGCGCTGACCTCCAGGGCAAGGGCACTGCCATCCGTGCCTGTGTGTAGCAGACACTTCTGCTCACTGAAGAGTGGGACAGTGGGAACAGATAGAGAAACCCACCCTACACAGCCCTGTGTGGTCTGGGGTGCACCCACCTTCCTTGGTCGGCGAGTGGTGGAGTGGAGGGGAGAAAATCTCTTCTCTGGGAGTCTCACTTAGAGTGAGAGTAACCATCTATGGGTGCTGTAATGATGTGTCACCTACTGAGTGGCTTAAAGGAACAGACATTTATAATCTCACAATTCTAGAGACTATGAATCTGAAATCAGGATATTGGTCATGTTGATTCCTTCTATAGAGAGTGGGGTGACCACGAGACTACAATCAGATACAGGGCTTCTGAATGGATTTGTGAAAACAGCTATGAGAATGACCTTCAACTGCCCGGGAGTATAGGTTTTCTTCCTCCTTCCTACCTGGCCCCTGAAGTCTCCAATTTCGCATTCTTTGGTTCTGGAAAAGGATAGCTGTTACAGGCCCTTTGCGCTCTCTTCGGTGGCTAGCCGCTTTCTGTGTTGTCTTCCCAAGAAGAGAGGCCAAGTCCTTGGGAGGAGAAGGAAGAGGAAGGGAAGGTCAGGGGTCAGACTTCCCAGATGAGAGGAATCTCCAGAGGCATGGTTTGAACGGGGCATCACGTGGGACAATGTGTGGGTGTGGCGGTGGAGCCGGAGAATGAAGTGGGAAGGAGGCCTTTGACCTTTGACACTGCTTGCCAATGTGTGGAATGGGCGGGGTGGGGAGGGAGTCACCAGAGTAGGAGGTGGGCTAGTAATGAGCCTTAGCACTTGCCGATGTGGTGTAATGATGGGAATAATTAACCAGCCCTTGGAGCTTAGCTAGCTGGGCCGCTTGTGGGAGAAACACCGAGAAGAGCAGAAGGTTCAGGTGGGGAATGTGGTTGATCCTTGGCGAGGTGTGGCGGTCTAGCCTTGACCATCAAAAAAGCTGCGTGGGAGTCTGGATGGAATTACGTCGCCTCAAACTATGAATTATACCATCCCAGTGTCTCTGTCTGAGGCTGTGAATCCCATTTGGGGGCTGTATGGTTTTCTGGTATGTGAACAAGGCAAGGTGTGTTTTGGACATAGAAACAGATGAAACAAGCAAGGAAGCAGACATGGGAGAAGAGAGACGCCAAGCTACATGGAGATTGATCGCCAAGGAACCAGGAAACAAGCTGAAGAGCCAGAGGGAGGGAAGGACCGCCCCCCACAGGATCAGAGATACAGCCTTTTGCGAGAGCATTGCCCTGGGTTTGAACTTCTAGCCTTCTAAGTGGGAGAAAATAATTGTGTTTGTTCGAACCACTCAACTTGGGATATTTCGGTTACAGCAGCGCTTGGTGACCAGGCTACTTGATGAGAACAGAAATTCCTCCTTATTTTCTTTCATAAGCTTCAATGTGAGGGAACGACCTCAAAGGAACAAGAACCCAGGTCTGCGGTTCTAACCCCCTCACTTTGCAGAGAATATAGTTGACTAAACATATACGAGATGGGCAGTGGCCTGGAAATCGGGACAATGTTTAGTGGACAAAGGACACATTTTTGCCCTGGGAGAGGCCAACCACTCTGTTTTGAGCGAAATACTTCACTCCCCTGTCTGCTCAGTGAAGTGAATTATGTAAGAATTTGTGCCAAACAGCATTGTACATGAGCCTTATTATTAGAAGATCCTACTTTTGTGAAACTACTTATATGCCAATGAGTTCCTTTCCCAGTCAAGGTTGTCACGAGGATGCCCAGAGTAGCTAAGTTAAACAAGACTGATTGGTAACCCCCCAATTCAGTGGTCCTTTATGGCTTCATACAACAAACATAGCATTAATTACCGTATATACTCGAGTATAAGCCAACCCGAATATCAGCCGAGGCACCCAATTTTACCACAAAAACTGCATTAAAATGTGCTGAACCAATGCCCATCTGTAGACAACTGGACATCCCTTGCAGAGGGGTATTGGGGAGGAGATGAGTCATTCAGGGTTCAGTGTAGCAATAATGAAACTCACAACCTTCCTCTAGTTCTTAAACGCTTCCTCCCCTCCATCTATCATGATCCCAATTTTCCCTTGCAAACCTAGTTAGATCAGAGGATGCACAGTGGTACAGTTGGGATCTGGAAACAGGGAATCTTGGACAGATGAACCCCTCAGGACCAACAGTTAGAGTGGCGATACCGGGAGGGAAGGGGGTATAGAAAGGGGAACCGATATTGGGGATCTACATATACTCTCTGGGGGATGGGCAACAGGAAAGTGGGTGAAGGTAGACGCCGGGCAGTGTAAGATAAAATAATAATTTAAAAATTATTAAGGGTTCATGAGGGAGGGGGGAATGGGAAGGGAGGGAGGGGGAGGGAAAAAAGGAAAATGAGCTGATTCCAGGAACCCAAGCACAAGGCGAAGTTTTAGAATGATGAGGGCAACGGATGTATAGGGGTGCTGTACTCAATTGATGTATGTGTGGATTGTGATAAGAGTTGTATGAGCCCCAATAAAATGATTTTAAAAAAAGATATGACAAAATATTAATTTATCAATTATCAAGGGTTCACAGGGGAGTGGGAAGTGGGGAGGAAGGGGGAAAATAAAGAGCTGATACCAAGGGCTCACGTAGAAAGCAAATGTTTTGAGAATGATGAGGGAAACAAATGTGCAAATGTGCTTGACCCAATGGATGGATGGATGGATTGTGATAAGAGTTGTACGAGCCCCTAATAAAATGATTTTTAAAAATGTGATGAAGTACTCGGCTTATAGATGAGTGTATACGGTAGCTTAGTTTCCATTACATTACCACTCGTACTTGGAAGTGCTGTGGCTATCTCTCTCAGCATCCCTATCCTCAAAATATCTCTGATTGTATGCATTTGTGGCATCGCTGTCTCGTGTTTCCAATTTGTGAACGCTCTGACGCCAGCCTCGTTTTTGCACTCCTAGGCGGACTGTGTGCTAGTGCTGAACGAATTGTGTTCTCTCTCCCCAACCCCTCCCTTGAGGATGGGCACTGCAGATGTATACCAAGCATGGTTGGCAGCAGTTTGATGAGGGAAAGACGGCTCCACACCCAGATTATCAACGGTGTAACCAATATTGAGGGAGACTGATAGAGCAAGTTCGTTCTGTTTGCTTCTATTGCCCGTTCCTTGCTAGATAGGCCTGGAGTGGAGTGGAGTGGGTGTGGGTGGACTGACTACCAGCTTTCGACTTTTCCAGGCCTGCTATTTTGTTGAACATTTTCTGTAACGCTGGGGTGGCGGGTATAATTTATGTGGCGCTAGTGGGGTGGGGTTCCCCCTTTCTTTGTGTAGGGTTGGCTGTTCTCAGTGGTTACCGACCTTGGGCTGCACGTGGGAGTTCCCCAGAGAGCTTTTACAAATATTAATGTCTGGATCCCGGCCTTTGCTTTTGTTTCATTGGTCTACGCTGTGGGGTGGACTTTTGAAAATCCCCAAGATCATTCTCATGAACAGCAGACTTGAGAACCGCTGGTCCAAGAAGTGATTCTAGAAACTGCAAAGTCAAAGTCCGGATCACAACTATAATCCTTTGAGTTAAAGGAAATAATTGTTCACTGAGCCACAAAGTATTCCTTGAGTCCCCGAGGGTCAAGGTGACAAAGCAAGCATCCTCTTGTCGCCTGGTGGAGTGCGGGCCGTTGGCTTTGGATTTTCACTGTTGTTAACAGCCTGATTTTAGAAAGGAGATGCTGAGGAGTGGAGTCTAACCCCAGCCCTGGAAACAGCACACATGAAGTGATGTGGGAGCCTTCAGAGCGGGTGGAAGGTGGACAAACATGCTGAGCCCCTTTGCTGACACCCTGCTCCTCCGGATCCCCCTCAGACGTGTGATAGGCTCACATTGCCCACAGAGGCCAGGCCACACACAACGGCGGGTGGGTAAACGAACAATCTGCAGCCCAGAACACATTCCAATTCAGGGTATTTTGTCTTCACACGGTGGTGTGAGCTAACACACAGTTTAGAAACAAGTAAAACTTCACAGTTATTTTGAGGGCAGGAAGTGATGCTGCTTCTTCAGTTGGAAACCTAGCCCCAGGGTATCCAGTAGCCCACAGGGTGCCTTTGGGCTAATTGGGCCTGGTGGTTGTCATGCTGGGCTTGGCAGGACATAGAGATAGTTCTTACCCTGGGCCCCAGGGATAGAAGTTGCCCTCACTCAGCTCCTGGGCCAGGGCCCGTGTTCAAGGCCCAGCCTGGCTAGTCACGTACCTGGAGGCCCTGCGTGGAGTTTTCACTTTACCCTCACTCAGCTCCTGGGCCAGGGCCCGAGTTCAAGGCCCAGCCTGGCTGGTCACGTACCTGGAGGCCCTGCGTGGAGTTTTCGCTTCTGCAGCATGAGGTGTCTGTCTTCTGGTTTGGAACACAACAAACAACTCCATCTTGAGGCTGTTGACCAAGAGGGATGTGCTTTCTTCCCTTTTCCAAACTGAGAACATCTGTTCCAGCCAAGGAGGAATTGAATAATTACACCGTGGCTTTCTTATTTTGGGCAAGGGCTGCTGGACTATTGGTAAAAATGTGGAACTTGGATGTGTCGGGCCGACGTTTTCTCTACCATCTTGCCCCTACAGCCAGTCACTGCCCACAGCGGGCTGATCTCACTACAGTGCACCGACAGACAGCCACATAACAAGTTTGAGTTCATTCTTAGGTTCAAAATAGTTTTTGCTGTTGTTGTTTTTTAATGGAATTTGGTCTTTAATATGACCGAATTCTGGGGATATAATTCAGACCGTCCCTCTTCATTTCCTGAATTTCGATTTCAGACGAGCCAAGCAAACTCAATTCTTTCCCAAAGACACAATTTTGCTAGGAGCTAGAAAGAATTGAGAGTTCTTTGCAGGAGGAAGATCAGGCGTCTGTTTCTGGAAAGAAAGATTTATACTCTCAGTAACCCTCAGGAGAGTCACGGTGAGTTCGAGTCTACCACTGGTATTGGGGATTTTTTTGTTGTTGCTTTGATTTTTCATTCTTACTGTACCAAGTCTGGGAAACATCTTTTCAAAAAGTCCACTCAAGGGTGATTCTGATTCTGAAATACCCTTCACTTCCCTTTGACGTGCGGTTTTGCGGGAGGAATTGAGCATGATATCCTTGTAGCTGCACTGTAGTCAGCTGCTGGGAATCTTCCTGTGGCTCTGGAGGCACAAGGTGTGGAAGGAAGTCTCAGGGTCGCTTCTTGGTCATGCTTTGAAGGCGGCGCTGCTTTCTTGGCGTGTGGCACCAGCCGGAAAACGGGTGCTGGGTGAATTGGGCTGGCTGGGTTGTGTAGAGAAACAAAGCCAAGTGACACTCATAAGAAAGAACTTTAATATGAAGAAGGCTTCCCAGCCGAGTCCAACTGAAGTCCATGGGTCCCAGGCGAGGCAGAGCCCTCTTCAGACACATAGTCTAAGGCCGATGATGAAGCAGGGAGGTTACAGGCATGTTGAGTCCTTCACTTCCAAGGCCCGTGGGAATATGGCCGGGCGCCACCAGCTCAGAGAGAGGTTGGCTTCCACTGTCAAGGTCAACAGCCCACATGGAGCGGGCCAATGTACAGAATTCCAGCAAAGATTAAGGCAAAGGGACAGAGAGAGCAGAGGGGGTCCCCACTGTCTCTCTTATGAAAAGGCTATATATACCTACCAAGAGGCTGTGTGACCTGATTGATAGGTTGGACTCCACCCCAACACTTTCATACAAATTTTCAGGTGGCATACCAGCTAGCTACCACACTGGGGCACTGACAGAATGATTGCATTGGCCATGTTTTTATTTTTAATCTGTGTTTTGGGGGGAGGTTTGCAGAGCAGTTTTGGCTTTGATCCAGCTTTGTCTACCCGCATTGCTGCCCTGACATGTCCATCTTCGGCTTCCGGTAATTATTGACGGTTTGGTCTCATATAGATGCTACTTTGAAAGGAGCACAGTCTTTGTGATTCTTAGTCTTTATTTTGTGAGCCAATCTGTTATTTAGCTTAAAAGATGATGTGGGGTTACTTTCAGTTCAAGGCTTAAAGGGTATCTCAGGGCAGTAGTTTTGGGGAGTCCTCCAGTCTCTACTGGTCCAGGGAGTCTGCTGTGTTTGTGGTTTTTGGTTTAGGAATTTGAGCTTTGGTTCTAAAATTTCTTCCATACCTATTAGGGTCTATCTACTGTGACCCTGATTAGAATAGAATGGTGCGTAGTTCTTCTGGTCTCGGGGTAGGTGAGGCCCTTGTTTGACTTGGGTCGGGCGTATCTTGCTTTTTCTTCACCCGTACCAGGGAAGGGCTGCTTTACAAGACATACCTGGAAAAGAACAAATTGTATGTGGTCTTTCCTTAAAGTATCATGATGCTGAAAGTACATGGAGAGTTTTGGCTTCAAATGAACCTGCCATGGTAATTGCAATTTCTAGAACCTTCCTCAGTCCTACCCGGAGACGACTGTGCTCTACTTTGGAAAGGGATTGTGTGTGTGTGTGTGTGTGTGTGTTACCCTGGTGGACCAGAGAGGTCACAATGCCAAACAGGATGTCCCAAATGGAATTGCTACGCAGCCTCTACCACCTATAAATAGGTTCCCAAGTAACATTATTTAATAAATGAAAAGACTTCCCCTGATTATACGAGCTACATACACATCCTTGCTGTAAAACATCGAGATCAAAAGTAGTGAAGTCATTTACAATGTCCGCCAACAGCGTATGGACAGCCCCTTGCTAGTCCTCATTGAGTTACTGAAAATGGAATCTCGTTGACAAGATTTGCCCTTGGTGCCATGTCTTTGCTTTTCGAGTTTGCTGGCGATTTAATGGTGCGCTTTCTCCAGGTGGGCAGATCTCTGGCGGCCTGCAGCTGTTTCTGGTGGGTGCTCCTGGTCTTGGGTAACCCGATGCTCTGTGTTGGAGCCTTTCCTTGCAGGGTTAAGAGTGTGTGTTGCCTGTGATGAAGGCGAGAAACAATGGGTACTGCCTCACTCTGTCCAGATTTCTCTCGGGAAGTCCAGCCGTCACCCCATGGATTTTGGCTTTCGTCTTTTGGTTTTTGTTTTCGCTTTCCTTTGGAATGGGGTACGCGCTGACTATCTTTGTGGTCTTCCTCCTGCTTTCAGCTGATGGCGAAACCATTCTCAAAGGCCTGCAGTCCATTTTCCAAGAGCAGGGAATGACCGAGTCGGTGCACACCTGGCAGGACCATGGCTACTTAGCAACCTACACCAACAAAAATGGCAGGTGAGTCCGCCTTGGGTAGATCTGGGAATGTACGAAAGAGCCCAGGTGGGTGAGAACGGAGGGGGTGGCCCACCTGACATCTTTTAGAAGAGGGCTAGAATTCAGTGCTTCGCAAACCCACCTGCACATTAGAGTCTCCTGGGAGAGCTTATGACACCCACGGGGCTTGGGCATCGGTGTTTCTCCAAATTCTCCTAGATAATTCAGTGTGGCCGAGACTGAGAAGGCTGGATAAGTAGTGTGAGCCAGCAGGCAATGATGGGGCAGTTGGTTAAGACACATAATCCTGAGCTGCAGGTCAGGAGTTTCTGAAGCAGTCAGGGGGCAGCCTTTCCAACAAGTCTACCAGGAGAGGCTGCGAGTCACACTCATCTGGGTGGGTGATCATCACACATTGCAGGTGGTGGGGCGTGCAACAGGACTGTGGAGTCAGCATGTATCTTAGTAGGAAGCTGAGCTGATCCAAGAAGAACCTAAGTGAGTTTTCCATTTGTTGGTTTAAAAGATAATAAAGATGAGACTTCATGCCGTCAATCTGCAGATGGAGTACACGTGTTCTGAGATGGGGGAGACGGCAGTGCGTGGCGCTCTTAGTGTGCTTCTTACACCTTGCTTTCTCCTCTACCTCTACTAGCTTAGCATACAAACTATTAAGATCTTAGCAGTTGGCACTGTTTAATTTTAAAATGTGAATGCCTGGCTATTTTTGCAAGTTTTCATTCCCCTCATGGGGTGCAGTTTGAATTCTATATAACCCTCTCTCCTTTATTAAGAGAAAAAAAAATCACACACACACACACACACACACACACACACACACACACACACACACACACCCCACCCCACCCCCACCTGACAGAAGCCCAGAAGACAATGCTGGGAAGCCAGGGAAACTTTTGGAACTCCCCCACCCCATCCCCACCTTCTATTATTCTCTTTGTTTTAGGCCATTTAAGGGTTGAAGGAAGCCCCAGGGGTACAAATGGTGGAGTGTGAGGGAGACCGCCCTAATCCCTAAATACATGCAATTACTTAGCTCCAAGGCATCTCACTTTTTTCTTAAGGCTGATGCCTCACCAACCTGTGTTCTCTCATCCCCCCTCCAATTAAAGCTTGTCACTGCTGCCACCTGGTTAGGCTGCTCATCCACCTGCAGGCGAAAACCTTAAATCTTTTACCATCTCCTCAAGGCCTTTGTAGTTGGCCTGAGGCCTGCCTCTCTACCAACGTTCTCTACAAGAAGTACCAATTCCAGGTCTATAAAGGGCTGAGGCTTCTTTCCAGAAAGGGGTATTTGAATGCTCTGCAGAAATTACTTTTGAAAGCAGAAAGTAGAAAAATGAGCATGCGTAGCTTAAAAAAAAAAATTCAACCTTGGTCTCCTCGTTTGGTTAATGTGGCCAATAGTGCCGCTCCTCAAACCCCGCTTCTCCCCCCAGCTCCCCCACTGCCCTTTTATCACCAGGCTTCTAGGTTAAGGATCTTCTTTGTGGCGCTGAGTAGCTTGGCCTTGCTCCAACTTTTTCTCCTACCCCCCCCCCCCTTCTTTTGGCTCTGGGCAACATTTGTTTTTCTCTCTTTCTGACTTTCTCCCTAAGGGCTGCCAACTTTGAGGTGGGTACTGGGACCCTACCTTCTGGTATTGCCTGTGGTGATGCAGTTCTCTCAGGGGAGGGGGTTTCCTGGCTAGAACCACCCAATTCGAAGTCATTTTTTGTGCCACTGGTAGTGGTGAATGGTTGAGATTTATGGGGTCTTAATTGGATTTGTTAGTGCCCAAATTTGTGTTTTAGGCCATTTAAAGGTTGAAGGAAGGAAGTCCCAGTGGTTTATGTTTCATACTAACTCAAATACGCTTCCCTCCCCCCCCCTCCCCCATTGGCTTTTCCTTAAACATGATCCACCCAAGAAAACCCATGGAGCAGTTCCACTCTCTTAACACACGGGGGCCCCTGAGAGTTGGAATTGACTGAGTGACAATACATTTTTTTTTTCTGGGTGGGTTTTTTGCTAGAGGTTGAAAATGAAGATGATGAGCTGGTTATGTTTGTTTTGTTTTGTTTTTAATCTAAGCATATTGTCTGATTTTTCTGAACAGATTTCTCAAACCACACCTTCTAAATCCCACTGCCATCAAGTCGATTCTGACTTAGAGCGACCCCAAAGAGAGTAGAACTAGGGTCCTTGAGACTGTAAATCTTTGTAGATATAGGACTGCCTCATCTTTTTCCAGCTTTTCAGCTCCAGCCAAGTGCTTTAGCCATTGTGCCACTAGGGCTGTTTGTAGTAATTAGTAATTTATAATTCTTCTTACATACACTTATATACAAGTGCATGCATATGATGGAAGCATTTCATCAACAATTATTACTACCCCATACTGCCTGCATGTATTGGGCTCTAGTACCTTCTGTTTCCGACAGAAAGGAGCTGGTCAGAACTATCGAATTGGGGGCCAGAAAACACTTTTTGTGAGGAGCGCTGTTACATGGTCTTCATTCTTCCTTTCTTTTTCAAACAAAAACCACCAACTCTTACAAATGTAAGACCCATTTTTGGCTGTCAGGTGGTGGGGCCGGAAGTGGAAGACCCTTGCACTAAGTGGGAGGAGCCCCGGTGGCTCTGTGGTTAAAGTGCTAGCTGCCAATCACAAGGTTGGTGGTTCAAACCCACCGGCCACACCCTGGAGAATGCTGCAGTCTGCTTTTGTAAAGATTCTCTCAAAAACGTTCACAGCCATCTAGTCAATGCTTGAAAACCTCACGAGACAGCTCTACTGTGCCTTTTAGGGTCCCCAGGAATCAGAATCAGCTGGACATCCATGGTTTGTTGGGTGCTGATCGAATTTCTCCCGGCCACAGCTGCGTGTTAATGGTTAATTGGGAGATCCAGTTTGCTCTTTTCTCCTCTCCTCCATTCTTACAAGGCAGCGCTTACTACCCTTGGTAGAATCACCACCAATCAGCTTTGATTTTATTGCTGAATCAACCACTTTGGGGCCTGTTCTGATGATGTTAGTGTTGCTGAATCTTCATAAATGGTTGGTGTTGCCCGTGGCCCCCCCCCCCAAGTCCTAATGAGAATGCAAAACGGTTAACAATATGATATGAGGACAAGCAGAGCCATGCTTTTGTTTTTCCTTCTTCATTGGGGTGATGTGATACATTTTTTGCTGTTTTTCAGCACTGCGATGCAGTTCCTAATTGTAAACACTGTGCTTTCCTTTCCAGCTTTGCCAATTTGAGAATTTACCCCCACGGACTGGTGTTGCTGGACATTCAGAGCTACGACAGTGATGCACAAGGCAACCGAGAACTTGACAGGGTCGGTGTTTCACTTTCATTTACTCGAGCTCTGTAAAAAGTTTTTATTTATTTATTTTTCTCATTTACTCGTGCTATTAAGGAACTGAGAATCTGCTTAGTTTCAGGGTGCCCTTAAAGTTCTTCCCCGTGATGGGTGACTTCCCAGGGAACAAGTTGTAAGGGGTGCTCTCTCCAGGTGCGGGGTTTCAAGAGAGAAGGAGTTGTTCTTCAGTTGATTTGAGAAACCTGCCTGTCTTCTTGCTCTTCTCTGCCTAAGTACTAAGGAATAATTGCCCTGGAGGGAGTATAAAATCTTGACCCAAGGTTATTTTTTTGAATGCGATACGTTTTGTGGCAAGATATACATGGCAAAAATGCTATCATTTGAACCAGTTTTTGAGGCTTTGCAGAGGAATTAAGTGTAAGCGCCACCACTGTTTCCTGAAACCCCATCCCCATTAAGCATTACCGCCTGCCCACCCTTTTCTGTCTCTGGATTTGCCCTTGCTAGGACCCTCAGAGAGGTGCTGTACAATAGCCGCCCCTTTGACTCCACCTGAGTTCACTTAGCATGCATAATGACCCCCCCCTGGTTCATCCTCCTTGTAGCAGGTGACCAAGATTCTCCTCCCCATCCCTTAGCACCCTCCCCCTTGCTCTTGGCTTCTGGTTAGCATGAATGCAAGGTCAGCACCCAGGAGAGGGAAGTTGGTGTGGGAATGTGGACTCATGCCAGGCCTGGGGGCCGCTGAAACGGGGAAGGGCCCCGCTCTGTCCACATGCCTTTAATTTGTCCACTCTCCCTATTCTACTTGCCCACTGAGTTTTGTCTTTTCCTTTGAATTGTAGCTTCTGAACAAAATAGAAGAACGAATGAAAGAACTGAGTCAGGAAAGTTCTGCGAGGGTGAAGCGGTGAGTCCACTCCCTAACGGCCTTTCATTCCAGGTCGATCACTGGTGAAGCCAGTTTTGTCCCCCCAGTCATGTCTGCTTGAGACATGAAGAGGATCAAAGTCATAGGGTGAGCTGAGCGCCTGGGCCCCTCCTGCCGAAAGGAGAGCCGCGGCATTCCCACAAATGCTGGACAAAGTGAAGCTGAAAGGAGATGAGGGCTGGAGGAAGCCGAGACCCGGCCAGGCCTGTCTCCTCTGGCAAAGGGGAGCTGGGAACCTTCCCCAGTGGGTGCCAGAAGACAAAGGGATACTTGAGCCCTGGCACGGTGTCTTAGTTTCTTAGTGCGGCTGTAACAGAAAACGTGATGAATGGGCGGCCTTGTCCACTTCAGGAGCCTAGAAGTCTGAATTCGGGGTGTTGGCCCTAGGGGAAGGTTCGCTTCTTTCTTTTTATTTTTTTAGATTCACTTTTTTTCTGTTGGTTCTTTTCCATGTCTGTTCCTCAATTTCTGTGCCCATTTTTATGTGCTTTGTAGGTTCCCCTGGGGCTTACTTGATTCGGGGCCTCATCAGCTCATTTTAGCTCTCAAATGATGTAGGCCTGATTAGCATAATAAAGGAAACCTGAATTCCAGGTGGGATTACATCCATCTATACTGGGGTTATAGGCTGCACAACGCTATTTTAAAGGAGCCTCTCGTGGTGTGATGGGTTATACCTTGAGCTGCTAACCTCAAGATCAGGGGTTTGAGTTCACTCTCCATTCCTCAAGAGAAAGATGAGGTTCTTTGCTCTTGGAAAGATTTAGAGCCTCGGAATCCCCAAGGGGGTTTGTCCTATAGTGTCTTTATGACAGTGGGCTTTTGGTTTGGGGGAACAGAGGGTCTGAGACTGGGGCGTGCCCAGTGAAGAATGAGTTTTATGGGCAGCGGTACTGCAGGAATTTGCAAGGCCGGCCCCACCACCCCAAATGAAAGTAAATGTGGATCTCCAAAGGCCCTAGAAAGCCTGGTAGAAACTAGAACTGGCTGAAAAGGCTCAGTCCAGGGTCCTTGCTGAAGATTTGATCTCCTGAGGTATTGCAAACAAAGCAAGGAAATGACCCAGCTACAGAGTGCCTCTCCTCCCCAAATCACATCCACTGTCGTTGGACAAGTTGATTCGGACTCACAGTGACCCCACAGGCCAGAGTACGACTGAGAGGCTTTATAAGGTTGCAAATCGTTACAGAAGCAGACAGCCGGCGACCTCTTTCTCCCACGACGGTCTGAAACAAACCATCCCCCAAATCTACTGTCACCAAGTGGATTGCGACTCACTGCTGCCCTGTGTAGGGTTTCCGAGAGGCTGTAAATCTGACAAGGGCAGATCGTCTCACTGTGCTCCTGCAGAACAGCTGGGAGGTTTGAACTAACCGCTGATCGTGCTGTTCCCAGCCCAGTGCTTACGTCCAACAGCACCAGCTGTCAGGAGATAAGAGAGCCTTCCTGTTCTGCCAGAAAACCGGCGGATTTCATGGGTCAAAATGGGGCACAGCAAGGGTCCTAGCTGGCTGGCTACTTCTACCCCGGTACTGCCTTTGTGGGACCCAAGGCTTTACTGTTTCCATCAATTGTCATTGAGTGGATGTGGACTTGGTGAGCCCACGCCTGCAGAGTACTGTCTTCAAGACTGGTCTTTTGGAAGTAGATTGCCAGGTCTCTCTTCCCAGGCACCTTGGTGGAGTTGACTACCTGTTTTGAAACTTGAATTCCTCAAGCAGGCCACCCAGGTGGCCCCCCAGCCCCAAACTCCTCAGTTATTCCATCGGTTCCCAAACTGGGCTCTGCGTTTGAATCACCAGGGCCCCCTCCCCCCACACACCTCCATATTTTGATCTATTTGGCATGTCCTTGATTTCTAAATCTTCCCCCGTATGCAGCAACGTTGGGGAAGCCAGAGTCCATTTTGTTCACCCCTGTTCAATCTACACGCCTGCTCATCGGCAGGTTTCATGACCCCTTCTTGGGCACATGTCCCTCTCTGAATATTTGCATTTCACGATCTTTTTCACTAGTGAACTTAAAGTCCTGATACAAACTGGTCTGTTTCCCTCTTGAAAGGAAAGCCAAATAACCTTCGCACATGAGGAAGTAGTGGGTTCGAGTGGAGATTACATTAGTTTTCCAGAGCCTCTGTTACCGAGTCTCACGTGGCCTATCTCCCCACCCCTATAACAGAACTGACGCCCGCCCATTGCACGGTGATCCGGCAGCTTCCTGTGGTGTGCGGTAGGCAGAGGTGGTAGAAAGCCGCAGGGAGCCCACGAGTGTAAGGCTAAGAAAGATTGCCAATCTCCGCGGCATGTAGAGAAGCAGCCCGTTTCCTTGTGCCTGGCTGATTTCCTCGTAGCCTCTGAAGAGCAGGCTTTCTGGTGATCAGCTGGCACCCTTGTGCCTGCAAGGCAGTCCAGGATTTTATCCAGATCGTACTTTCTAGCCTTAACAGCTATTTCAAACGTGGAGTTCAGGCAGGAACTTTTAAAAACCACAGGCCCCCATTGTAAGGTAACTTGCTAGTGGGATGCAGGCTCCTTGGCAGAGAGGAATTGGAAGAAACCCTGGGGGCAGGTAGCCACCAGCACACTGCTGGCTGATCTCAAGCAGCCTTGGTGGTGCAGTGGGAAGGGCCCGCCTGCCACCAGGTCATTCGGTGATGGCACACACCAGCCTCTCAACAGGAGGAAGATGGGGCTGTTGGCATCTGTAAAGGTGACGGCTCTGGAAGCCCACAGGGGCGCGTCTGTGCTACCAGGTCACTATGAGTTGGAATCCACTCAACCGCAACAAGTGTGGGGCGTTTGCTTGTCGGGTTGGGTGGTGCCAGGCAATGACAGCAAGCCGACTGGGGGCTCCCCACCTGGGTCCATTAGCTGGTGGGCAAAACTCTCCCCTTGGTGAGCCGGAGAGCTGCTCTAAGGATGTGGACCTGCTGGGCCGCCTGGTTCGTCGTAGAGGAAAGTGGAGGCCCGGCCAGTGTTCCCCAGAGCAGGCCAAGTAGGGCTGAATTGAGGGAAGGTGGGTGAGGGCGACTGGGGCTAAAGAAATCCCGGGGACTGGTCCAGGGTGTCCCACTGAGCGGCCGCGTAAAAGATACTGCGCTGAAGAAGCGTGTCGGCACTCTGAACCGTTAACTTCAAGAGTGGAACTAAACCATCGTAAAGAGACCTGGTGGTGTAGCAGTTACCAGTCAGCATTTCCAAAGCACCTGCTGTTCTGTGGGAGCAAGACGAGCCTTTCTGTTCCCGTGAAGAGTCTCAGTCTTGGGAACCCACAGAGGCAGTTCTACCCTGTCCTGTAGCCTCGCTAGGAGTTGGATTTGACTCAGTGGCAGTTAGTGTGAGTGATACCACAGATAGAACATTTCTCTCCTGGCCAAGAGGTTAATTGGCTGGCCAGCGTGGTAGTGTTTGCCAGTTTGGGCGGACTTTTAAAGACCTGTGATAGAAATAGCATGCTGGCGGTTGACTGTAAGGCTTGGGGTCCAGTCGGCCATGGACATGAAGTGCTTTGGAGACTTGATGGCCTAGTGAGTTCTGCTTTGGGCTACCAATCGCAAGGTCAGCAGTACAAGCCTGCCAGCCTCTCTGCAGGAAAAACAGGACACTCTGCTCCCATGGCCTTGGAAACCCCAGGGAGCAGTTCTACTCTGCCTTACAGGCTCGCGACGATCGAATTGTGGGTTGTTTGCCACGCTGCTACTAGCGTCAAGATCAGCAGTTTGAAACCACCAGCCATTTCTCAGGAGAAAGATGAGCCTTTCTACTCCCATAAATCATTAGTGTCTCAAACTCACAGAGGCACGTCTACGCTATCCTAGGAGGACCGGGCGGAAAGCTGTGAGTAGGCTTTTTTGTTTTGGATGAATCACCATCCCCTCCAGGGCAGGGCGCTGTGTTAGACACTTAGCTCTTGATTATCAGTGATTTGTGGCTGCTTCTGCGGAGTGGCTCCTCCTTAGGCCTCCTGGGGAGAGGGTAGAAGACCAGTCCCTTGATCTTAGAGGCAGATCCTCAGATGCAAGTACCAAAATCACACCATCACTGAAGGGAGCAACTGGAATACAGGTTTTGCTAATTTGGGGGACTTTCCAGGAGAGGAAAACCTTTATAGCCAAGAGCTATGATGTTTATGACTCGACTTGTTAAGTTTGAGCAGTTCCAGGGCATGAGAGAACTGCAAAGCTGTTGAACCTCAGGACCACAAGCAAATGTTGACACAAACATGACCCAGTGCAAGACTTGGCCACTTTTTGAAGATGGGTTTTCTACGTCACCCCCCCCAAGCTCAGTGTGTGTGTGTGGGTCCTTGACTGGGCTGTTCCCTCTCTCCACCCGGCCCCCCTATCTCTCTCCTTACAAGCGCACCCTGATCCTTACCACCTTCTGCATTTTTTTCACTTGTCCTGCTGGAAGAGATTCCCTGATCTGCAGGCAGCACTGTGGCGTTGACTAGAACAGGTCCCTACTGGATAGCTAAATGGACCCACATCGGAACGCAGTCAGGTTTTCCTTGGGTTACTTCCACGAGTGAGTCGAAGATGCATCCTGTTCTTGAGCCATGGGGGTTGACTTGATTTTGACGTTTTAAAAGTGTGGCTGCATAAGTTACGCTTGAGATTGTGGGTACTGCCAGCAGCCTGTATGTTGGCACCCTACAGTTTTGATACCTTCCCATAAAATAAGGGCAGAGGGGGCTGAGGACTGGAAAATACCTTGGCACAGACCCATTGTTAGTGTGCTCAATGCTGTTCTGTCTGGGGAACACCACTCTTCAGTGAAATCATGAACGCATAACTCAGTAGCATTGCCTGAATTGTATTCCTTCTTAGCCCTGCTGCTGTAGTGGTTAAGCGTTGGGCTGAGATCCACATGGTCAGCAGTTCAAAACCACCAGCATATCCTCTGGAGAAAGACTGGATTTTCTACTCCCATAAACAGCTTCACTTTCAGACCCACAGGCGCTCATAAACAGCTTCACTTTCAGACCCACAGGCGCTCGCTCTGAGATAGCATTGACTCCACTGGCAGTGCGAGAGGGAGCCAATGAAATATATAAGTTTTCAGCTACACTAACGCCATGGGGTCGGTTGTTATTTTTTTTTGTATTCTACTCGTAAAAAAAAAAAGGATGCGTGTGTGTCTACATACACACGTGTACACAACTTTTGTGAATTGGGTGAACATGTATAAAGAGCAGATCAGTTTTCCATTTAACAGTTCACACACATTTTGTTTCAGCTCATTAATTGCATTCCCCTCAAGGTGACGACACTCATTCAACTCCCCCGCTGCCCTCCCCCCAAGGTTGCCCCTTTCCTTTCCTCCATTTTTCCTAATCTTTCTGAACGTTGTCCCTGGGTAAATGCTGCCTATTGGGTCTCTACTGGCTGACTCTGCACACCCTCCCTACTGTTACTTTCCATCTTTCCCACCTGCCTATTGTTTAGAGGAAAATTCAGCCATGGGGGAGAGTTCTTTACCAGTTCCAGATTTGAAGTGTGACAAAGGGCCATCCATAGACTTAGGTTTCAACCAGGCTATCTAACCAGGAAGCCTGGTCTTTTTTAAAAAATGATTTTGAGTTTTGTGCTATATTCTCGCACTCTCTCCAGAACCCTCTCATGTGACCCCTTTCAGAGCAGTTGCTTGTGGTAGCCGGGCACCATCTAGTTCTTCAGGCGCTGATGTTTGTGTGGTCCCTTGGAGTCATTGTATCCATGCATCTTTGATTTTCATCACTCTTCTTTCCTCCAAATAGGGAGCAGCCACGGGTCGCACCTTAGATGGCTGCTCCCAAGGGTAAAAGACCCCCCCACTGGCTACCCACCAATTGTCTTTGCGGACTAGGGGATGCCAGGTGCCCTTGATGCCTGTCCCCTGAAACTATAGTCCTGAGCCCCAGTCCCCAGCAACTCATTCCCTCATGTAGTTCGGTTTTGTCGATGACATTTGTGAAGTTTTGTCCTCAGTATGTTCTACCACATTATACCAAAAGTGAAGAAACACTTGTGCTGTATCCTCTGTTCAACTTACCTGTATGTGTGGATGAGCTCCTAGCCTCCCTCACACTGTTCAGCCTTTGTGTATTCAGGCATTGACTTGTAGGTCGGTGTGATGGCAGGGTTGTGTATGGAACCGGCTTTACCCCTGCCAGCCCTCCCAGTGTTTCTGGCCAGTACATGGATTCGGCAAGGTCACTGAGACAAAAATCCATTAAAGGTTACCAGAAGGAACTGGGGGGACTGTAGGATGGGCAGGACTTTTTGTTTTTATAAACGAGATCAAGAGAAAGACTCAGTTTGAAGCCCTCACATACGGCCAAAGGAAGTCCTCTCTTCTGACTGCGTTCTTGGCCATTTCGATCTCTAATTCCAGAAGGAAGGTGGAGGCAGCTGTAGAGAGCCGTCAGTCCAACCCTTTCATTGCCGTTCTCACCTGCTCGCCACTCCAGTCCTTTCCCAGGGAGCCCTTTGCTGACTGATTTTCTCATGCTCCCTCCTGACTCTGGTTTTCTCCAGAGTTGAGGGTGGTGCTGTCTCTGTTCTTACTCATAAAGACCCAGGTTGGCAGCGGGATTGAGCTATTTCCGGATTGAGCCCGCCCCACTTCTTGCTCTCATGTCCCCTCCCCTCGGGCCCCTGAATTCTCACGTCTGACACTGCTGATTCGAAGCTTAGGGCAGATTCCACCTGACTTTCTCTCTCCAACTCGTTTTACATTTTCTTGGCATGAAGGTTGCAATATGAAGCCAGTTAGCAGGAGGGGAGATGTGGGAGAGGGAGAGGGAGGCACTTTATGCTGGCATGAGTGGCTCATCAAGGTTATGACTTCCCCATCCTGTTAGAGATCCTGCTTGTCCCTTTGCCAGTCTTTCAAAGCCACTGTGCTGCAATTGAACCAGGCGCGTGCACGCTGCCAACGCACTATGGACACAGTTGAGAATCGGCGTGCTGTTTTCTCAGTGGATGTGCTCAGATCACACGTTGCCTAGCTGCAGCTGGCTGTCGACCCAGGGGGCTGGTTTCCTGCCCTAGATATCAAGTGCGGTGAGACCAGAAATTGCATACGCGAATGGCTTTTTGTCAAGCCGACCGTAGTCTCTCTCAGTTGAGGAGGTCAGAATTGACTCTAGAGGAGGGTCCTGGTCTCCTTTCAGCATGTGTCAGCCTGGCGTTCCTTGGAGACCTCCATGTGTCTTGGTGGCAATCTCTACCCGGGTCTAGGAAGTTCTCAGTGCAGGGACCCCGGGTTCTAAGGACAGTCTCCACTACCAGCTCTTCTTTCTTGGTGGTCTCTCTCCCTCCTCACTTGTTTTCCTCTCGTTTTGTTTCTTGTCAAAGATGATGAAAGCCCACTTCGGAGAAGCTCCCGGCACGTCAGCTCTGAGTAAGGGTGTGGTGCCTCACCTTCATCCGTCCTTCCTCATGAAAGGAACAAAGGGAATATAATCCTGCCTCCTTAACTATGGACAGAGATTCGGATTTATAGCACGTAGGACAATTACATCGGATCAGATGGAGAACAACCTCCCAAATCCTGGGAATCTTGGCATAGCCAGGGTAGGCCCAGCCCTCAAATCCCGAGTTTCCTCATCTCTGATGTTGTCTTAGTGGTTATGCGTTGGGCTGCTAACTGTGAGGTCAGCAGTTCGAAACTACCTGCTGCTCCATGAGATAACGATGAAACTTTCTACTCCCATAAAGAGATGCAGTCTTAGAAACCCACAGGGGCAAATCTACCCTATGAGGTTAGCTATGAGTCAAAATCGACTCGAGGGAATTTGTTTTTGACTTGGTGAGGGTTGGGGTGGGGCGGCGGTGGATTGTGTATTGACTGGAGTGCTTTACATTTTCTAAGGAAAAACCTCTGGTCCCCAAAGCTATATTTATGTGCAGGAAAGGGGAGGGTGTGGGTAAATCACTTCATTTATGGGAACTTCTTTTTCCAATCTCAGTGCTGTTCACAAAGGTGAGCATTTCACCTCGGTAGTTACTCACTGGCTCAGACTATGCTCAAGAAAGCAGGTGTGTGGGGAGCGCAAAGAGCCTCGTAAGGCTAGGCTAGCAGGTCTGGCAGCCCCGCATCCCTCGCTCCCGTGCCTGCACGGGATGCATCCTGTTGTGTTGCGGTAGTCCAGCATTCTCTGGGTTCCGTTAGCCAGGCCTCTTTCATAGGTTGGTTTGTCCCTGGCTTTTAGCATCCTCTGGTGGTAGTTTAGGCCAAGTTCACCCAGTCAAAAATACTGAGTTATTTTCAAAAGAGTAAGATCAGAAAAGCATCCTTTTGCAACCCCATAGGAATACTTAGGAAGTGGCCCGCCAAGGAGTGCATTCAGCTGCTAATGGAAAAGTTAGTGATTTGATTTTATCAGCGTCTCTGACAGAAAAGGTTTGGCAGTCTGTTCCCGGAGCGGTGACAATTTAGGAAAGCCGCTGGGCGGTTCCACTCCATCCTTGTAGTGTAGTGAGTCACAATCCACTCAACGGCACACAGCAGCGTTGTGCTGCTAGCTACAAGGTCAGCAGTTCGAAACTACCGGCCGCTCCTTGGGCTGAATATGAGGCTTTCTACTTTCATAAAAAGTTAGTCTTGGAAACGCACAGGGATCATGCTACTCTGTCTTGTAGGATCACTGTGAGTCAGAATTAATTCAATAGCGTGTTTCTTTGGGGCAAAAATTGTTTCAGGCAAGGCTCTTTGAGTAGATGTCAAAGCAACTGGTGAAGGTCTGTTTGGGGATCAGGACTTTCACACAGTCTCAGAGGACCCCAGCCCACGGGCTGCTTAGTGATTTCAGAGGGGTGGGGGAGGGGAGAAGGACTGTTAGGAATGGAGAGATCTGGTGGGTACCACCTTAACCAAGTGATTAAGAGTAACATCACCCATATGAGGGAAAGCACACCTTGTGATCCTACTGTGATGCCTGTGGGATAAATGAGGATAAGTCTGAAAAGCAGGGCTATAAAAATCCTAGAAACCTTTATTAAACAAAAATGGCAAAACGGGAAGCTTATTGTGTCTCCGATGCCACCCATCTAGATCTATACCCGTCTACACTGCCGTAAGTGGTGTTTCCGTCTTTTTCACTCTCCCTCTAAGACTCCTGTGCTCTGTGACTTAGACCACATCAACGCAGCAGGTTGGGCCTCTTTCAGGGACTCAAGTTGCGCTTCCCTTGAAATGTTCTTTTGCGTTTCGCCAGGAAAGAAGCCTGAAGGGGCCCTATCAGGACTAGTTGGATGGGCTACACGGTCCCGGTGGAATTCTCCTAGGGCAGGACAGCCCTGGCTATCCGTGGAGAATGAGCAGGTGCATTGTTGTGTTGGAAAACCCAAATTCCTTGGCACAGTTTTCCTGGTCTTTCTCTGACCAGTGCACTTTTCATTGTTCTTCAACCGCTTTGTGTAAAACTACCTAGATTTCTCCTTTGCGACCATCCCCCAAATGGTCACCACCCACCTCTGAGCTGACCCCGCTGCTGTGAGTGCACTGGCCCGGCAGATTCCCCTCAAGTCCCGGGTTTCCTTGGACCTTTGTGGTGAAGGTCCCTGTAGGAGCTGAAGATAAGAGTATTCCTGAGAGGACTTGTCTGCAGCTACTCACTGATGGTAGAGATGTGTTTAAACATGGTTTGGAATAAATCCAGGCACTTATGAAGTAGAACCCAAAGGGCAGTAATACCTTTTGACTTTTTGGCCTATTTTCTATGCCATGAAATAATCAGTGAAAAGGGGTGTGGGGGTGAAGGACCCTCTTTTGGATGAAATCCGACCCAGAAAGGAAACTGCAGTGCATGTTTCTCTATTCAACAGAAGAGTTATAATGACATTATTAGGACAACTGGATGCACGCGTTAAGACAGCGAAGAAACCCTAGTAGTGTAGTGGTTAAAGCAAAGGACCTACCTGCTAACCAAAAGTTTGGTGGTTTGAACCAGCCCACTGCATGTACAGAAGAGGCGGCAATCTGCCTCTGGAGAGATTTGTCGCCTCGGAAACCCTGTGGGCAGTTCTACTTGGTCCTGTAGAATCAACTAGAAAGCTACAGGTTGGGTGTTTGTTTTTTTTGGTGGGGTACTGAATCTATGGGACCCTGTGTGGGTGTGATCATGACAATGTGCTAAGGTAGGAGAGTCAAAGCAATGTTTGGTATGAATCGCTGAAATGCTCGGGATGAGTTGTACGTGGTGTGGCCCTTTTGTTCCTGCAGCTTGTGATTTAGGAAACAGTTAAAGGCTCACCAGAAGGACATTTAACCAACTGAACTCTTCTGTACATACCGCAATGACTGCCGTTTGGCAGTGGCCGTTCAGTAGCCTGCCTGGAGTCGTGTGGCTCCATGGCGAGCTCTTGATCCCGGTCCAGTGTATTTGGAAGGCTCATTTCGGGATTCCTTTTTCACTTCCAGATTACCACCCATCGTTCGAGGGGGGGCCATCGACAGATATTGGCCCACTGCCGACGGGCGCCTGGTGGAGTATGACATCGATGAGGTGGTGTATGATGAAGATTCACCTTATCAGAACATTAAAATTCTACACTCGAAGCAATTTGGAAACATTCTCATCCTCAGCGGAGATGTCAGTAAGTATTTCATTTGGGTCCCATCTGTGGAGCAAAGTCATAATGGGCTGGATGATGACGTGTTTCCATTGTGTCATTGTAGAGTTGTCCCAGTTTGCCATTGGCCCTGTTGTTTTGTTGAGATATACACTGATTTATTCTTATTGGGGAAATAGATAGAACACAACATCTGCCAGTTGGACATTTTCCAACTGTCCAGTTCAGGAGCTACAAATTGGTGTTGTGTTAGCCCTCATGAAGATCAGCTTCGCACCAACTCTTTGTCTTCCTATTTCTTTGGCTTAGTGATGAATAACTTGGATTGTATTTCAAAAGAAAATAGAATTGATTTAAAACAATGGAACATTTCAAACCTAAGTAGACAAAGTAGTATATTAACCCTACCGAAAGGTACCATTGAGACTTCCGCAGCAAACAGTTCCTGACCAAGCTAGTTTCACGTAATGCGAGTCTACTTTCTTCCTCTGATGATATTAGTATAATTTAATTTTGTTGAAATTACATGTAGCCAAGCAGGCACCATGTCAATTACATGGGTTACATTTTCCATATTGAGTTATGTTTTTGTTAACCTTTTCTGTTTTTCTATCCCTGTGATGTTAAACTGCTATATGGTGCATCTAGCCTTTTGAGTTAGTTACCTCTCTCTGATGATAGTTTGAAGCTGCTCACAGATGTCATTCTTTCCTTGGTAAAGACTTGATTGCGTGTCAGAACATTCTTAAGACCGAATTTCCACGCATGAATTCCATTATCTTAGGTGTCAGCTAACCAGGATAACAAAATGTCTGCAAGTATATATGCACACACATATACGGACACACAAATGTACTTGTTATAAAACATTGTGCACGGTCGGCTGTTTTTAAAAATCGGAAAGGAACAGTCAAGCATTTTTGGCTAGATTTCAGCACTTGGTTACGTGACGTCAGTTTTTCTTTGGCCTGTGTCATGTCACCGTTTTTGACCTTTGTTTCCCTAGATTTGGCAGAGAGTGACTTGGCGTACACCCGGGCCATTATGGGCAGTGGAAAAGAAGATTACACTGGCAAAGATGTCCTGATTCTGGGTGGTGGAGATGGGGGCATCTTATGCGAAATAGTGAAACTGAAACCAAAGATGGTCACGATGGTAGAGATATCCTTTGTTGTGGGAGAGACAAGTCCTCCAAAGGCGTCCTTGTATTGTCTTCCTTCTTTTGTCTTAGGACTTAGATTAATGCCCCTACAGACGCTAGTCCAACGTGTTCTAAAGACTGCCTTGAGTCTTTCCACTTAGGCTGTGTGTGTGTGTGTGTGTGTGTGTGTGTGTTCACTAACCAAGAGGCAGAGAAAAGGTAGCCAAAGATTAAAGTACAAGTACCCTTGATACCGTGACTACTGCTCAGTGATGGCTTCAATGGCCTTCCTAAGCCATTTCATGTGAAGGAAACAAAATGCACTTTTGAGTGTTTTCATTGGAAAACATAAAACAATATCTCATTTTTTCTTTTTTTTTCTTTGAATTTATGGTACTCCATAGAGTATTACAAAACTTTTATGTTTGTCTGAACCTTTTCTGTGAAAGTATTACTATTACAGGCTGCTTTGGTCCATTCAGATTCAGGGGGCTATTTCTCCTTAACCTGTTTTGAACATTGACCAAATGGTGATTGATGGGTGTAAGAAATACATGCGAAAAACGTGTGGCGAAGTCTTAGACAATCTGAAAGGAGAATGCTATCAGGTAATTACGCTTTCTGCGGGTACTTTATTTTTAAGTCCGCCAATAATGCAATTGATTGAAGTCTAGATTGGAAATGTGCTGAATTTAGACAGCTTTAAGTATAATTGGTTACAAAGATTCATAGTTGCTCTTATGGATGCTATTTGTCCCAAGGGGGGTATGCACATAGAGAGGAGAGCTCATGACACAGTCGTTACGTGCTCAGCTTACTGAAAGGTCTGGTTTCAACCCACGGCTGTTCCATGGGAGAAAACCCTATAGGGCAGTTCTACTTTGTCCTACATAGAATCAACTCGATAGCAGTGGGTTTGATTTGGGATTTATATTCATATAGATAGAGTCCCTGGTTGGATTGTGATCCACAAGTCCAGCAGTTTGAAACTGCCAGCCATTCTTAAGGACGAAGACGTGCTTTCTACTCCACAAAGAGTCACAGTCTCAGAAGCCACAGGGGCAGTTCCAGCCTGTCCTATAGGGGCGCTTTGAGTCAGCGTCGACTTGGTGACCGTGAAGGAGGAGGGTGGTGCAAATGGTTAAGCACTTGGCTGCTAACTGAGAGGTTGAAGGTTTAAATCTACTCCTAGTTGCCCAGAAGAAATGCCTGGTGAGTTTCTTCTGAACAATTGGCCACTGACGACCTTACATGGTTCTCTGATACACAACACACGGTCACCAGGAATCAGAGCCAAGTCCTTGGCAACAGGTTCTTACATCCATGCAATACAGAAAGACACCTCTAACTCCACGTCCCGGGCATTTCGTACCGTGTATTCATTCATTCAGTACAAAAGAGACCCCTTGTCAGTTTTTAAGGATACAGACAATAAAAAGACACAGGCACAGCAGCTGTATGAGGGAGGCCATTAGCGTGAGGTCAAAGTGATGTCCAAGGAGTCAAGTTGGGAAGCGAGTGAACTAAGGCATGGGACACAGGAAACGGTCACAGATCAATACATCACATTTAACAGGTGGGACTACAGGAGCAGGAAGAGGACCATGGCTGGGATTCAAACGTTACAGGAGAGAGAAGGGCTTACAAGATTGGTCCAGGGACTTCCAAGCAAGGCAGTCAGGGCATGACTCATGACCACGTGACCCCGTGCTGTCTTCAGTGTGTTGACTACTAGCAAGGCTGCATGAAGCCAGCCCCGGAGAGAGACTGTCCTTCCCTGGGCTGGCTGGACGGGCGGAAGTCGTTACTTTCTGATGGACAATTTGAGGGCAAGGTGATTGACACGCTTGGTGAATGATCATGACATTCGAAGGAGACTTCATGTTTGTGAGGACTCTGCACATGGGTTGTGGGTGATCACTGTCATCCATAGCCGTCTGCAAACTGGGGTGCTCCAAATTTCAGCTCTAACACAGCAAAGATGTCTGCGTCTTTTCCTCACCTGCTGGCCTCCAGGTTGGCTCTATAACAGCGGTTCTCAACCTGTGGGTCGCGACCCCTTTGGAGGTTGAACGACCCTTTCACAGGGGTCGCTTGATTCATAGCAGTAGCAAAATGACAGTGAAGAAGTAGCAATGAAAATAATTTTATGGTTGGGGGGGGGTCACCACCACATGAGGAACTATTAAAGGCTTGTGGCATTAGGAAGGTTGAGAACCACCGCTCTATAATCTCTGGGGCTGGGTCTTTCTATGGGAGTTCAGGTGCTTACTTGATAGGAAAAGGTACTTTCTGATAAGCAAATTAGTTTTTCTTAAATTCTCCTGTGCTTGAAAGTTGACTGCTCATTACTTCCATAGGCCACACTTGTGTTTGTTTGCTTGGTGCCTGTGTCTACATTACTTGTTCAAACTAGGTATCCATGCAAATACATATTTCAAGAATTATAATTGTGTATCTCTAGATTCATAAACCATTTAGATGACCAATCTGTACTTCATGTTTTATACTCTCTCCCTGTCTTTCCAAATGTGTGGCTATCTTAGTGGGATTTCATGGTATACACATGCATCTTGGTTAACCTGAGGCAATTTAGTTACATTTAATGCAGTTTCTTAGCAAAGGGGAAAAGAGCGTAGTGGATTACACATCAGTTTGCTAATCCCTAGGCCAAGCAGTTTGAAATCACTAGCTGCTCTGAGGGAGAAAGAGGAGCCGTTTTACTCCTATAAAGAATTAAAGTCTCTTTAAGAGGAGCTGACACCAAGGACTCAATAGAAAGTTAATCTCTAGAAAACAGTGGTGGGAACATATATACAAATGTGCTTGACACAATTGATTTATGGATTGTTACAAGAGCTGTAAGAGCCCTCAATAAAATGTTAAAAAAGAAAAAAAAGAATTAAGTCTCAGAACCCCACAGGGCCAGTTCTGTCCTGGTCCTATGGACTCTCTATGAGTGACAATAGCCAAAGCCCATCTGTGAGCAATTGGACATCCCCTTACAGAAGGGTCGTGGGGAGAAGACGGGACAGTGAGGATGCAGTATAGCACCAATGAAACATACAACTTTCCTCTGGTTCGTTAATGCCACCCCCTCACTATTATGACCCTAATTCTACCTTATAAATCTAGTTAGACCAGAGCATGTACATGGGTACAGATAGGAACTGGAAACACAGGGACTACATTACAGATAATCTCGTGACCAATATTGAGAGTAGCCATACCAGGAGGGGAAGGGGAAGGTAGGGGAGAAAGGGGGAATCCATCACAATGATCTACCTATAACCCCCTTCCAGAGGGATGGGCAACAGACAAGGGGGTAAAGGGAGACATTGGACAGTGCAAGACATGAATAAGTTTGTAAATTTTCAAGGGTTCATGAGGGAGGGAGGGGAAAGGAGGGAAAAAATGAAGAGCTGATACCAAGGGCTCAATTGGAAAAAAGATGCTTTGAAAATGATGGCAACATGTACAATTGTGCTTGACACGATGGCAGTATGTATGGATTGTGATAAGAGTTGTACGAGCCCCCAATAAAATGATTAAAAAAGAATATTTCCAACAAACAAACAAAAATGAATCTGGGAGTGAGCTAGGAGTTTTTGCGAGCAAAAGTGAAACGAAGTAACTATGCTATTTCTAACTAGGAGGGGTCTTCAAAAGGGTCATGGACAAATTCCATTATCTTTTCCATTTTTCCAAGCCTCCTGACTTTTGAAAGCTTCAAAAGGGAAAGGAAGTTGGTGCTTCAAGCAGATAATAGCTTTTCTGGGTGATGAAATGAAAATTACCTTTTAGAGGGAGGGGTCAGGAAATGGGCCAGATCACCTCAAGGGCTTCCCAGTTCATCTTCAGACCCCGCTCAGCTCCTGTGGGTAGCAGTTCCAGTTTATGGATGAAGGTGTAGCTTATGTAGTTCAAAGAAATGCAGTTACACGGGGTCTGGGCGGGGGACTTTAGAGGAGGTGGGCTTCTACCACCTCTTATGGGCCATGGGTTCTTTACGTGGACTGCGAAGAAACACACACACACACACACACACACACAGCCACGGCGCCTAGCAATTGGAAGCAGATATATGGCAGGGATGTCTAATATCCTCAAAACACTCTGGACCTGACCTCTGTTGTGAAGGTGGGGTGCCTTAGCTGACATTTTGGGGAGGGAAGAAACAGTGTTTGTACTTCAAACCAGTCTCTTGAGGAAGGAAGTTGGATATCTGAATGCCGCCTCCTCCTGGCCGTCTTTAGGAACACAATGCTCACCATGGGGAGCCTTGAATATGCCCCTGAACGAGGTGGGTCTGTCTACAGGAGTGGGGTTGGGGAATGAGTTGGGTGTGGCTCCTAGCCTGTGAGGCTCAAGAGCGAGCCCCCTGGCCATTAAAATTCTGCCCTTACTGGATACGTGCAGCATTTACACCTGCTTAGCATTTGAAAATCTGTTAATGACGGTAGTTTAAAAGTTTTAGAAAAACAAAAGACCTGTTACAAAGTGCCTGAGTGTAGCCTTTAATATAAATATCATTAAGGCAGTACAAGAAGAAAATAGTGATTTTTTAAAAAAAAAAAACCATGTCTAAAGTTTAAGTAAAGCCAAGAGTAAATTAAGTTTAGCCATTTATGTGAAGAATTCTATATTCTGTCCAAGTAAGATCTGGTTCAGAAATGTAAGGCCGTGAACCTGAAGAAAAACCTCCATAATCCATTAGAGGGCTAATTGAAAGAAGAAAGCAAATATGACATTAGCGGGTGACAAAGCAGCTGTTCACATTCAAAGGGGCTTCAAACAGTTCTTGGAAAAACCCCATTATCTTTTAATTCCAGTTTTCCATGAACGGTTTGAAGCCTGTAGTATAGCAGTCGGTTCTTTACAAAAGTACTCCTTCGATGATAGCAATAAAGGGAAGCTATTGAAATGGAATAGAAGACGAGACCAGGAGCACACTTGTCACCACTTTCATTCCACTTCGCGGCATTCGTTACTATAAAGCGGAAAGATGAAAACAATATACAGAGAGAGAGAGGGCCCCATTATCTGCAGATACGAAAGGTACTTTAACAGCTAACTTAAAATTCTATGTGCCCAGAACTTATGAATTTGGTAAAGCAATGTTTGTGTTTTTTTTTTAACTTCAATGCTAAGTGTAAGGTTTATTGGGGCGCGAAACAGAACCAAAGATCCAATTGGCAAAGTTTTAGAAGCAGGCTTTATTGAGAAGCTTGCGGGCTGGTTCAGCAACTCAGGGTATTGAGCTATTGAAGCCGCACCGGGAAAAAATCCTGGCAGCGTTTTTATGCCCACTGCTGGCAAGCACAGCTGGGAGGGATCAAAGCTGGGGAGGATCTGCGCACACAGGTGCTTCAGAAGGGAGAAGGTCGTTAATCTTATCTATATGTCAAGGACAGGTGGAGTGACCATATCTTCAAAGAACGTCCTGGCTCTGGGGATGTTTGGTTCTCAGAACTTGCGGTTTTCAGCGAGGGGAGGGGAGGCCAGCGAGGGGTGAGTTCTGAGAGCTAAGGCGGAGGCGCCGAACTCAAAATGGAGTCCCTTGTGCCAAGACCAGGCACTAAGTAAAACAGTGAACTGAATATAAATGGAAGTGGAGCCAGCAGAAATCTTATTCAAACTATCAACTCACCAAAACCAAACCTACTGCCGTTGAGTCAATATTGACTCACACCAACCCTACAAAACCATTAAATACTTAAGAAGACATTTAACAAGATTAGAATTGTGAGGCAAATATGAATTATGTTAAGCTTGTATTGAAAGATATTAAATAAGGCCCAAGCACAAGGAGAAATGCCAGAGCCTAGTTAATTTCATTCCTGATGATAAGCTATTCCAAGTAGAATCCCCCAAACAAAACCAAACTCAATGCTCTCAAGTCGATTTCTACTCAGAGTGACTCTGTTGGTAGAGTTAGACCTGCCCCTGTGGGTTTCCAAGGCTGTAGCCGCTAGTGGGTTTGAACCTTCGTCGTCAGCAGCCCAGTGCTCCATCAGAACCCAAAGAAGGGAGGGGGAGGGGTGTGTTTAGCATTAGATCAAACAAGTTTTTTAAAGTAGCTAAGAATAGCCAAGAAAACTTTGATATAGAATCATAGCACAACCTTACAGTTAGCAGCCAAATGATGGGTTTGTGCCACCCAGGAAGACTATCAAAAAAGAGTAGATTAAAACCCAGCTCTTTGTCAAAAAGTTACAGCTGTGAGGATCGGTGTAAGGAAGCTTTTAAGAAAAATCTGAATAGGAGATCTTAGGAAATTGGGCCAAATGTTTGACTTCTGACTTATTAGATGAGAAATTTTAAAGAGCGCACATAACTAAATAAGCACGGATAACTCTTGTCTAATTCATGCTGTTGCCTCGCGTCTGAGTCCCCAATGTCTAAAACCCCAAATTCAAACTGGCTGCCATTGAGTCCCTTCTGACTCAGAGCAAGGTGATAGGACAGGGCAGAACTGTCCCTATAGGCTTCTGAGACTAACTCTTCACTGAAGTAGAAAAGCCTCAGCTTTCTCCTGTGGAGCAGCTGGTGGTTTGGAACTGCTGACCTTGTGGTTAGCTGTCCGAAGGCAACGGTGACACCACCTGAGCTCTGCCTGAATACACAGCTTCAACAATTCAGAGGTTAAAATAATCACTGCCACCCACGGGATTCTGACTCCTTGGGACACTAAGGTAGTGGCCAGTGACTCCTGTGAGTTCCTGAGACTGCACGTCTTCCTGGAAATAGAAAGCCTTCTCCTTCTCCTGAGGGGCGCTGGTGGCTGGTGGTTCCGACCTGTCGACTTCGTGGTTAGCACCAGGGCTCCTTCTAAATGTATTCTGTGTGTTTACGACAACATAGGATCAGGGTAAGAATTCCAGTGTTTAGTTGCTGTGCTTCACTCATTGCTAATGACGACGTTCATGCTTATTGGAGCTGTTCTATACATGGACTTACAATTGTCTAGATATTCGGCATCTAGGTTCCACTATGAGGAGCCCTGGTAACATAGTGGGTAAGCATTCAGCTGCTAACTGAAAGGTTGGTGGTTCAAAACCCTTCCAACCACTCTGCGGGCGAAAGACCTGGTGATCTACTTTCTTAAAGGTTACAGCCCAGGAAACACTATGGGGCAGATTGCCTCTGTCCTGTGGGTGTCAGTTGTAATGTGGCAGAATTGACTCCAGGCCATGGACCATTGACCACTGTCAGCAGCACTTGTAGGGTTAAAAGAGACAATCGAAAGGCTATCTGGTAATAGATTAAGATTTTTAAAAAAATCAATAAACAACTCATATAGAAGAATTTTCAAGTAGGAAAATACAGAGAGTAGTGGGAGGGACATGAGAGCGTTCAGAGTAGGAACTGGGCTTTCAGGTAGATCTAGATCCATTTCCTTGGTTCAGCGTTTTCATAAGAAATTAATTTTCCTTAGTATGGATATGGACAAAAGGGTGCGGGCACCTTTCTGTGCTTTGCAAGTGTTTCATGGCAAATGTGTTACTGGCTCACCTGTATATTTCTGCCCTCTCTGGAAGGTTCTAATAGCAGACTGCATTCCCGTCCTGAAGAGGTACGCCAAAGAAGGGAGAATGTTCGACTATGTGATTAACGATTTGACGGCTGTTCCTATCTCCACGGCTCCAGAGGAAGGTAGATTGGGGTTTTGTTTGTTTCTCTTGGTCCAATGCTGATGGTAAACGAATCTTGGGAGACCGTCTCATTCAATTTCCTCCTCCTCAAAGGTCTGAGATGGAAACGGTACTAGATTTGGACCTGGCTTTGAATCTTATTCGGCCACTAACTGATGGCACTGACTCAATCATTTGAAAGCAGTGTTCGTGAATCTGTTTAAAAGATGGCTTATCTGTGCCACAATCAAAACAGTTCTCTTTCTAAAAGCACATGTTCTAAAAGAAATCATTTTCTGTGGTAATGTTCCCCCCCCCCCCCATAAACGTAGCTTCCTGCTGCATGTGCAGACTTGGGTGCAAACGGCTGACCCGGTGGTTACGCATACAGTTTTCCTTTCCAGTTGTGACCACTGGCCGTGACACTGCACACATTCGGTTTGGACCTTGATTTTGGGTTTGCGTGTGAACGTCTGCACTGTGGAGACTTCATCAGCCACCGTGCAGTGCTTAAACCACCCTGTCTTAATTTATTTACGTGAAAATTGTATTTGGGTTTTGTTGTCGTTGACAGCAAAGCCTACATCAGCTCAGCCATTTCTATGTGGGCCACTTGGTGCCATCAATGCCCGCGTGGTATAGCGAGCTGATCACAAGGTTCTCGAAGCCACCAGCCACGCTGAGGGGAAGGATGAGGCTTTCTGCTCCCAGAAAGAGTTACAGCCTCACAACCAACCAGTGCTGCGCTGTCCAGTGGGCTCACTGAGTTGGCACTGACTTTCATTTTGTTGCTGTTTTTTGGTGACCTTCAAGTTGTGTGATGGTTCGCTCTCCTTTTCTGAGCTGGTCCTCCTCCATTCACATAAACCCACTGTCTGCTGAGGTTCTAGCTGATCTTTCCAGTTGTTAGTTGGATCCATGATACAAAGTACTGTTCTCAGGGCGGTATTTACTTATTTCTTCACTTCATTTTTAAAATTGATTTGGGCCAATTTTGAGTGTGAATGGCTGACTGTCAGTGTTACTTTTGATGCATACACGCTCATGTTTAATAAAGCTGACACCCCCCCCCCTTTTTTTTATACCCACAGATTCCACCTGGGAGTTTCTCAGACTGATTCTTGACCTTTCAATGAAAGTATTGAAACAGGATGGGAAATACTTTACACAGGTAGGATACTCAACTGTGTGTGTTTTGCTGATTCCTTTCTTAAAAATCCCAAGAAGAACTCTTATATTTTGAAGTTTGCAAGCATATCCGTGACATTTCTGTCAGTTAGGAAGAGAGCAGTGTAGTAGGATTATGTTCTTTGGAACGGAACTTTCGTACCTGGCTGACGTGTTAGGAAGTGAATGTGAGGTCTGTTGTCTCCGGTTGGGTGCTGTGGGTGTGGCGGTGGGGTGGGTTGTTGACAGTGTCAGCAGTGAGAAAACACCAACCTCACCAAGAGAGAAAGCTGACATTTTCAAAATGATGTGCAGCCTTGGAGTCCCCCAGGGCCAGTTGTACCCCGTCCTAGAGGGTTGCTATGAGTTGGAATCGACTGGGTGGCAGTGAGTTAGATGTGTGCGATTCCAGAGCGCTGGTGGTGCTGTTGGGTCCGTGTTGGACTTCAAGGCCCACAGTTCAAACCCACTAGCCACTCCAAGGGAGAAAGATGAGGCTGACAGCTCCTGGAAAGATTTACAGCCTGGGAAACCCTGTAAGTCTGGAGAAAAAATTAAATACAAAGAGTTACAGTCTCAGAAACCCACAGCGGCAGTGGGCTGGGTTTGGTTACATTTTGATTCAACTTCAGGCTCTGGTTGTAGTAAGACCAGCTGCCACCAGGTGGAGACACAGACTGCGATTTTATTTTTCTCCATTCTCTGGGAGCTCCTTCGTCCTAAAGCCATTTATTGACGTGGGGTGAGCACCTGCCTCTAAATGAAGACATATGGGGATTTTGCCTTATTCTCTGATGTCGCCTGTTTGTCATCAGGTCTGCCCTGGACTCATGGATACTCCATGCACTAAACCAAAAACCAAACTCACTGCCCCTGTGGGTTTCTGAGACTGTAACTCTCTTTATTTTTAAAATAAATATTTATATATGTATTTTTACATAATACCGATCTATTTTTGTTATATATATACACTTTACAGTTTTATTGGCACATAATCTATACATCATACAATTCAATCGTTCCATCATATCAGGAAGACTTATACAATCATTACCCCAACCGCTTTGAGAACATTTTCTTTTTCTTTTCTTTTTTCATGGTTAAATTGCTTTTAAAATGAGTTGTATAATCAAAATCAGTTCTGTTACTCCCACCCACCTCCCTCATTCATTGTTTGTTCCCCCCAAACCTATCCCTCACTCTCCCTATTTCCCACCCCTTACCTCTACCTCCCCTGTAAACCCTTGCCACAGTTACTTAGTCCTGTGCTTTACAAGCTGGAAAACCCCACAGAAACAAAGCAAAGTGGTACGGATAAAATAATAATACAAAGATAAAAATGCAACTAATGAGTAAGACAGAAAAGACCACCAGCAGTATTTAAAAGGCCAAGGGGAAAAAGAGCCTGACACTCTTTACGGGAGTAGAAAGCCTTGCCTTTCACCCACAGAGCAGGTGGTGGGTTTGAACCGATGACCTTGCAGTTAAGTAGCCGAACACATAACCCGCTATGCTTCTGGGCTCCACTCAAGTCTCTGTCACTCCCACTAAAGGATCGAGTGGGGTTATGCAAATAGGGCATGTGCAATACTAATAGAGGGGATTGGTCCATTTTCGTTATCACCCCCGTGACTCTCCGGATGAGCCCTCTTGGAAGCACTTCTCATCCGGGGTGTTTTCTGAAGCTCTCAGTGGGAGGTGTGCAGGTCCGACTGGCTGGCACAAGTCCCTGCAGTCCTGGCGTGGTGATTCATCAAGTTCAGCAGGACCACCCTGCAAACTCCCATGTCCGCCTGCAGCTGCCACTGGTGAGGAATAGTCAGTCTTCTGTCTGCCTCCCAGGCCCTCTGCAAGAACCTCCTCTTGCCAGATTAACCCAGCAGCCTTTTGGGAGAAAGGGCTGCTGGGAAATGTGCTTTCTGGCATTTGAGCAGTGTTAGGAAGGGGAAAGATCAGCAGTTGACGTCCATTTTCTGTGAAGGGGACTATTTGTAAATATGAGAGGGCTCCCCCAGGTTTGTGGGAAAATTCCATTCCCCCACACAAACTTTTAGAAGCCCCCCCCCTTGTATTTTAGACTTTGAGGGCCAAATCACCTGTCGAAACTACTGAATTCTGCCTTGTTTTTTTTTTTAACAAAATCATTTTATTGAGGGCTAGTACAACTCATCATAATCCACACATCCATCCATTGTGTCAAGCACATTTGTACATTTGTTTCCTTCATCATTCTCAAAACAATTGCTTTATACTTAAGCCCTTGGTATCAGCTTCTCATTTCCCCCCTTCCCTCCCTGCTCCCCCCTCCCTCATGAACCCTTGATAATTCATAAATTATTATTTTGTCATGTCTTACACTGTCTGATGTCTCCCTCCCTTTACCCACTTCTCCGCTGTCTGTCCCCCAGGGAGGAGGTTATATGTAGATCCTTATAATCAGTTCACCCTTTCTCCCCTACCTTCCTTTCCACCCTCCTGCTACCACCACTCTCACCACTGGTCCTGAAGGGATCATTTGTCCTGGATTCCATGTGTTTCCAGTTTGCCATGGCTTGATCCCTGAGGAATCAGATTTATTGAAATTCCCAGGCTCAGTTTCCCAAATTATAAAACAGGTGTGAGTAACAGGTGGGGGGGGGGGGCGGGGCGCATACGTGACCTCCTTGGGCTACACAGGACGGAGGAGAATCCATTTCCCGGTCAGCCCCAGGCTGAGGCCCAAGGCCAGACATGCCTTCAACGCTCCATCTTCCTCACCTAATTCTGACGGGGCATGCCCTTCCATGGCACTTCCCTTTCTGTTGGGTTTGATAACTCCTTGCAATGGCCACACGTAACTCTCAGACAACGCTCACAGTTCTGTAGGTTTATTAGGAATGTTAACAGTTGATATGTATTGACAGTAAAGCTACAGTCATTGGTCCCGAGCAACACCTCTCCCCAACTAGCAGTCAAGTCTTCAGCCTCTGCCCGCTTGCTGCTTCTCTGCTCATGGTCGCCATGTCTTGGGCTCTTGTCTCAGGGTGGAGTAAGCTCTGTGGCCTTGCCACGCCGGGCAGGGATTTCCACCGTGCTTTGTTGGTAGCTCTTCATCCATGGTGATCTTAGGGATTCTCTCTGTCCCGGCTTTGGAGATGGCTGGCGGACACGCAGGGGAGTTGCAACCGAAACTGACCAATCCCTTCTGGTAGTGCTGTACACACCCTACTGGCAGTCTTAGTCATTTGGCGAGCCTTAGAGAGACATGCGTAAAAGAAATTTCACTCCACCACAAGGTGATGTCAGTTTTCTGTTGCTCCTTGTTGGGAGTTTAGAAGTTTCTTGTATATAGATACTTAATAAGTCCCTCTTTTATTGTCTTACTTGGGCATGCATTATTTAGAGGACAGTTATTATGTATACATTTTGGCAAATAATCCAGTCCCCCTCCTTTTTAGGTTTTTTTTTAAAGGGTTGAGTGGATCAGTGTAATAGATCTTGATAAAAAGTGGGGGAGGGGGAGGAATACACCAAAGAGTCAAGCAAAATTGGCATAGAGGGAAAAAAACCCCCAGAAAATTCCTACAATTTGGGATCTTGTGTATATTGTTTCTGTGTTTAAATCACCGGGAACGTTTTTAGTTTTTACTCCTCAGAAACACGATTTAAGCATTTACTGTTCATTCTATAGCTTCTTTCACACATGTCTACCCCAAGCCTCTACATTAACTCCTATAGCCACATAACATTATGATACAAGTGTCTACAAAAACATTTGGGCATTTGTGGGAATTTAATCCACAGAAAACCTAACAACAACAAATCCTAACCAAAGATTGCCGTTGAGTCAATTCCAACTTATATCAAGTTTATTGGACAGAGTCCATGTTGGGTTCAAAACCACCAGCTGTTCCACGGGGAAAAGATGGGCATCTCTACTGCCATGAACAGTGACAGTCCCAGAAACTCACAGGGGCACTTCTACCCTGTCCTGGTGGGTCGCTATAGATCGGTATTGACGCAAGGGCAGCGAATTTGTCCTTTGGTTATAAGACAGAGTAGACCTGCCCCTGTGGGTTTCTGAGGCTGCAGGGAGTAGAAAGCCTCCTGTATCTCTTGAGGAGTGGCTGTGGGTTTGAACAGCTGACGTTATAGGTAACCGCTCAATGCATAAATCACTATGCCAGAGGTGCAATTGGTAGATTTGTAGAGCCTGCCAGTTGCTGTGTGTTTCTGGAGGACGGACTGCTCCTAGCACCCTGCATCTACTTTGGTGCATTCTCAAGAATGAACACTGGGTGGTGCCCTTCTAAAACCTTTTCATGGTCAGAAAGACGGTCTTTCCTGGAGTTGCATTGCTTTTAGTCTTTAATGAAGCCGACTGGCCATTTGAATTTGCCTCTACCCTTTGTTCTTTGTTTGAGTATTAATCGTGATGCTTGGCAAGAATTCTTTATGTTCGTGGATGATATTCCCTTGATGTTTAGAACTGATCTGCAAGAAGAAAACAAAACAGACAAGCACACTCCACATCCTAGACTTGATTCTAAAGCACGGGCCTGTGAACGACAGGGCACATCTGCCCCGGCTGTTGGCAATGAAGCTGGATTGAGACACAGCCGAGCGCACCCAGCTACATTTCCTCTCTGGCTGCTTTCGTACAACGGCCGAGTTGATTGGCTGCAGGAGTGACTGGTCCGCAAAGCCTTAACTATTTACTCTCTGGCCCTTGACAGTCAAAGTTTGCTGAGCGCTGCTTTAAGGAATTCTAGATGGAAAATGGCTCAATGTAAGATTCTTGTTATAAAAGCGGCCCGGCTTCCATGGTGGTGGTGTTTCTTTGTGTAGGCGTTATTTATTGTGAATGCACATTTCTCAAAGTGGAATGAAACCCAACCCACCGCCAAGTCAGTTCTGGCCCATAACAACTCTATAGACCAGAGCAGGACTCCAGAATTTCCAAGGCCGTAAATCTTTGTGGCAGCGGGCTTGCCTCATGTGCCTCCCACCAAGTGATGGTTGGGCTCGAACCTCCCAACCCTTTGGATTTGCAGTGGAGTGCCTTAACCATGGTGCCACCAGGGCTCCTCAGAGTAGTAAATACCTATAGAACATCCCTCCCCCCTTACATTTCTCTAAACAGCAAGAGATTTCACACAGCTTAAATGAAGGACATATCTGAGGTGTTGGGGCACTAGCTCAGGGGTTCTTAACCTGTGGGTCGTGACCCCTTTGGGGGAGGGGGGGTTCGACCGACCCTTTCACAGGGGTTGCCCAAGTCATCACAGTAGCAAAACGACAGTGATGAAATAGCTACGAAAATAATATGGTTCGGGTGGTCACCACCACATGAGGAACTATTAACGGGTCGCGGTAATAGGAAGGTTGAGAACCACTGCTCTAGTTAAAAGCTACTCAAACAAACAAACAAACAACCAGTGTGGCCACACTGCAGACCAGTCAGCTTGTAATAGACAAAAGGTGGAGTTAGAAAGGAAGCTAGCTGTCTTCCGGGTAGATGGCCTTTCCTGGGCAGGGCTGTCTCAGGTGTTGGAGACTAAGAGACACACTTGTCTCAAAGTCCACCCCAGCCCATTTGTATCACCCATGTAGGTTTTGCTACCTACTCTCTGCCAACCCACTTTTACTTAAAATCCTAAGCATCAGCTGTCCTGGTTTCTAAGACTTGTCTAAAAGATGTACAAGGACATGGTTTCGTTCTCTGTCATCATTAGAGCAGAAAACAAGATCATCTCATTTTCTAACACCCAGGGATTGCAAAGTATATTGGACAGTCGAAGGTGCCCCACGAAGTTCCTATGGACCAAGTGGGGCTGGCCTCTGAGGCAGCAGTGTGGTTTGACTAGGGGATGTGGTGGCCACAGAGGGCGTGTTTCTGCAAACCTGCCAACTGATAGGGCCTTGGTTCCCGCCACGCCAGCCAGCCCCCTTCCTAGAGCGTGTAGCTTGGCATTGGCGTGAGATCAGGGATAGTATGAGAATGCCCTTGGGCCTGCTATTTGGTGACTTAAAAAGCTAAATGGTTCTGCTAAAAATTGCTTGCATCGCAGTGGCTAATTCATGATATCACCCTGATCTTCGGGGCTGCCTTAAGGCAGCTTTGGCAGCATGTCCGAAGCCGCGAACGGCTGACTCCCAGCAGGAGGCAGGTCCTGGTCCTTGAGCTCCCCTCTCCCTGTTTAGAACATGGCACGGAATTGGTCACATCAAAAAAGATGTACCTCGCAGACATGTGCGGTAGTGTGAGCAGAGGAACATGACCACTGGGGTTGACTGGACTGGATTCCTCGCGATCCTTGCCTGCTTCCAGAAGGAACTCGTCTGCAGGGCCGTGTATTATGCCTCGGCTCCTCTTTGTCGATGTTGTAAATAGATATGATTTTTGAAATTATTATATTGCTTCGTTTTGCTTGCTGTTACACTTGATTAAAAATGGAATGGTATCATTAGGGAGATATTGGGGGGGGGGGTGGTTTCAAAAGGTTCATGGAAAAACGAATTGAAATACAATGGGATTTCCCCATAACCTTTGAAAGCCTTTCATTCTGGGGCTGATTAAAAAAATAAGTGTGTGTGTGTGTGTGTGTGTGTGTGTGTGTGTGTGTGTGTGTAAACACATGGTAACCAAGTTTAAACAGTGTGAACAATAGAGAAATGTGTGAAATGAATAGTAAGAGCCACCTACTCATGACTAATGTTGGGCAACAGAGAACGGAAGCTACTGATTTCACCCCGGGAGTGCCCCGGTGGCGAAGTAGATTGCACATGAGTCACAAAGAGAAAGATGAAGCTGTTTGCTCCCTAGAGATTTAAGGTCTCAGAGACCCTTGGGAACAGGTCGATTCAGTCCTACAGGGTGGCCCTGGGTTTGGGCTGTTTGTTGCGCAATCCCCTCCTCAAGACTGAATTCTTTGCTGTTGAATTTTGGTTCTGTTTCTCCCATGTGTCTTCAGGAAATGACGCATGCTGTTAGTTCCATTTAAAATATACAAGAAAAGTGAAGTGGCTCACATGGGCCTTTTTTGGGGTGAGGGGGCGGGGCGGGCCGTAGGTCTCTATTTGTGGTGAGTTCCTTTTTAAAACTGCTTTTTGACCCTCTTAGAAAAGGACAGATTGAAACGTCCCCATTTCCTTCCCACATTCTCCGCCACCAGGTCCTTCCTGCGACTCTCTGTAACGAGAGAGTGCGGTGTCCGTCTCAGAATGCCCAGAAAGCCATTGAACGGTGCACCTTGGTGGCATTTCCATTCTATAGCTGCCCTAGCGGTGATGCGCTCTAAAAACAACCAGGCTGTATTTTCTATTTGTGAATCTTAAATTGCACATGCGGTGTTTATATGCTCTCATGGTGAACTGGAAGTTGAAAACCAAATTATATGCTGCCGAAGGGCACCTCGGGCAAATCCCACTGCAGGTCTCTAGATGATGGGTTAGACGGCAGGCTTGACTGAAGGACGATGTCATGCTCAGGGAATGCACTATGTTAAAACCACTGAGGCCAATCTCGGAATAATTTTTTATTTCCTCTTGCTCATTTGTAGATACTCTTCATCTTATGTTGCATGTGGCTTCTTTAGTAAACCCAAGCCACACTCGGTGTCATTGAGTGCATTCCAACTTATGATGACCTGTTGGACAGAGCAGAGCTGCCCCCTGTGAGTTTCAGAAACTCTTTAGCAAGGGTCCACAAACTTTTTAAATGGGCCCAGTTCACTCTCCCTCAGACCCATTGGAGTCTGAACTATTGTTCATAGTTCAAAAACACCCGGCGGACCGGATAAATGTCCTCAGAGGGCCACATGTGGCCCGTGGGCCACAGTTTGAGGACCCCAGGACTAAAAAGCCCCATCTTTCTCCTGAGAAGCAGCTGGCGGTTTCAAACTGCTTACGTTGCAGTTCACAGCCCAACTCCTAACCACTATGCCACCAGCGCTCCTTACATCAATAGTAAAGTTCTTATGACGGTAAGAATCAACCTATACAAAACCGAACCAAACCCAACCCACTGCTTTTGAGCTGATTCTGACTCAGATAAGCCCTCCGAAGACTGTAAATCCCTAAGGGAACTTCTACAACATGTACAAAGGAGCCTGAGAATGTTTGGAAAAATTTGATTATCTTTTCATTCTATTTGTCCATCAACTCTCCAAAGCTCCCTCACATACTGTTAAGTAGTCTCCCTCACTTTAACGAGCCTTGGTGGTGCAGTGGTTAAGTACTCAGCTCTGTGAACCCAAAGGCCATCTGTTTGAATCCCCGAGCTGTTCCACAGGCGAAAGATAGAGCAGTTGGCTTCCATCAAGATTACAGCCTTGACAATTTATAAATGATTATTATTTTGTCATATTTTATACTATCTGACATCTCACTTTTCCGTTGTCCATCCCCCAGGGAAGAGGTTATATGTAGATCCTTGTAATTGGGTCCCCCTTTCCACCCCACCCTCCCTCTATCTTCCCGATATCGCCACTCTCACCACTGGTCCTGAGGGGCTCATCTGTCCTGGATTCCCTGTATTTCCAGTTCCTATTTGTGCCAGTGTACATCTTCCGGTCCAGCCGGTTAAGTAAGGTAGAATTGGGATCATGATAGTGGGGAGGAGGAAGCATTAAATTATGAAAGGTTCAGGGGGAGCAGGGAGGCAGGGGAAAAATGAGGAGCTGATACCAAGAGCTCAAGTAGAAAGCAGGTGTTTTGGGAATGACGATAGCAACATATGTACGAATGTGTTGGACACAAATGATGTATGTATGGATTGTAAAAAGAGCTGTATGAGCCCTTAATAAAAATGATTAAAAAAAAAAAGATTACAGCCTTGGAAACCCCAGGGGACCGTTTCACTCCGCTCTGCCCTCTAGTGGTGCTGTGAGTTGCAGTGGACGCGTTGGCAAGGAGTTTCTTTATTCCAAACAGGAAGAACTACAGATGCTAAGATGAAATCGTGGGATTAAATACTCATCTTGTTTTCTACATTAGTTGGGAGAACCCGTATGGGAAAAATTGTGCTAAGATGACGATAAACTTGACCCTAGACCTGCCACATCAAAATTCTCCTTCTCGCCAATGCTGTCCACATTAACGTTGCAGAGCATTGCTGTAGAGCCAGGCCAATCGACGGTATAGGAAGCAACCATCCTCATGCAATTCTGCCCAGCGTTTCGGATATTCTTTGCTGTTTCCTCGTGGTCACAGAATGGCTGCTCCGGTGGCCAGGGTCACATCCATGTTAACAGCAGCCAGAAGGACACTGAAGGAGGCCAGGGCATGGTCTCTCTATGATTGTTCAGATCAGAAGCGTTTGTAACAGTCCCCAGCTAATATCCAGGTGTCTCACACAAGTGGTGGCAAGAAAGGGAGACCTGGGGCCTGGGACTAGTCAGTGAGTACTTCAGGTGCAGATTAAACACTTTCTCTTGCAAATCTTGAACCAGCATTCTTGGGGACACATCCAAGTGTTTTGTTGTGCTGAGTATTTACTATTGACTCGGTGAAAAACAGGGGGGAAAGGTACAAACCTGATTGGGATACTTCTTTCTTTTTCTTAAAGGATGAGTAGAGTATCATTTCCTTTCTCGTTTGATGGAGTCTCATCACGTGGAGGGAAAAACCACCCCAGATGTACTGAATCGGAATCTCTATTCTCAGAAGATTCCGATGGACATGGATAGATGGTTGGAATGTAGAGTCTGATTCAGTATTGACTCAGGTTGGCAATGAAAATTGCCAGTAAGGGTCAGACCAGAATGAATCAATTGGAAGACCCGAGGGGGGGATGGGACCCAGAATATTTCATAAGATTAGGTGAGATACAGCATTTTGTATGGCGATTGTTTCTGTTTGTGTAACTTATGAAAAATGTCAAGCTTACAGCCAAATGAGAACAATGAAGTCAAGAGGACATTTTGGATAAAGGAGTTGGAACTAGGGGGTGGGAGGTCCTGAATAAACGTGTGGTTTTTTTTTTTCTTTCTGGTGCCTTGGAAATAATCAGCGATTTGGCGGAAAGTGAGGTGGTCATTTAAGCCATGCTGGAAATCAAGAACGCGATCTGTCCAACATCCCATTCTCTACACGACGGCGGCCCTCATGGGGCAGCTGTATTAGGAGCGGGTTCTGTGTTTGGATCTTAGCGTCACCGTATGGTGTTGCTAACAGTGCTCGTGTCACTAATGAGAAGTTGGGCTGACGGCCTGCTGTTGCTTCATATTATAATAATTTGAAATGGCTTGGTAATGAGGTAGAGGGTAATGAGCTAATGGGTCTATAAATGGAATTAAATGTCATTGGTACAGGTATCAGAAGCCTTATCTCATTTTCAAAGCCGAACTTTTATCTACAGCTAGAATTGTTCTCCTTCATTGCAAGACCTTCAAATGAGTGTGCCACCCAGTTGAACTTAAGGATTCCATCATTTGGTTTCTGTCTCTTTGCTTTAGGGGAACTGTGTCAATTTGACGGAAGCCCTGTCGCTCTATGAAGAACAGCTCGGGCGCCTCTATTGTCCTGTGGGATTCTCCAAGGAGATCGTCTGTGTCCCTTCCTACTTGGAACTGTATCCTTTGAGGAAATCCGCAGCTAGTGTACCATTTTAAATGCCAGGAATAAGTAGAAGTAATGCTAGAGTATGAGGGGGTGGGGAGGTCGACTTGAAAGATAACAGAGTTTTCCCCAGAACTTTCGGAAGCAACCTCATATGTAAAAACTGGATGGTACTTTGTAGTCCCCCAGGGCCTTTGAAGAGTTGCCTCCTGGGTCCCATGCTCTGGTTCTGGGGTGTCGCCTCCCGTTTGGAGTTATGACAGCTCCCAGGTACTTGTGATGACAGACCACCGCAGGTGTAAAGCGGTGGTTCTCACAGTGGGTCTCCAGGCTGGCTTGCGAGCGCTGAAAAATCTGCCCCCACCGCAGCCGAGCTGCCGCATCAATCAAACTCTTGAGGATGTGAGTGAGGCCCAGCAAAACTGGGGTTCAGAGGAAGTCCGTGCAGCGGGCAGCATGGAGAAAACCTGGCCTGAAACTCAAGGTGGCCACACAGGTGGTCCAGAGTAGAAGGGCTTCTCCGTGGGCCTTTGCCCTCTCCCCCCAGGCACACAGAGGCTCCCTGGCTCAGGATGGAGTCCATCACACTTGGTTTTGTTTCTGTTTGTTATTGTTGTTGTTGTATTTAGCCTAAAATACCACCTATCATGTAGCAGGCTAACAAATGAATGTAGCCGCTCGTTCTGCTGCAGGAATCACATGACCCGATTAGACTCATCATTTGTGCAACTCCCTAGATGTGAACCCACAAGCAGAAAACATGCCGGGAATCCACGAGGCTCACCTTGGTGGTCCCCCTCTGCTCCCCTTTGTAAAACTAGTCTCGAGAAACCAGAAAGGGACTCGAGGGGAACGTAACGTAACGGGAAAGTGGTTTTCATGGAAACGTTACAGTGTTGTTTTCTTCCCAAATGAGGATTGTTTGCAGACAAGAACTTCATGATCTGCTTTGTGGGTTTCTCTGTTCTTCTTTGTTCCCCCGCTCCCCCACAACCAACCAGTCACCTCCCCCAAGCTTCCTCTGAGAGCATTTTTTTTCTAGTCAGGCCTAGGCTTGTACAAGGAGACTTCAGAGAAATTCTTGGGAAAATTCCACCTTTCAATTCCATTTTGGTAACTTTGGGAGAAAAGCCTCTCCCCCAGCACCCCTTTCCCCCCTCTCATCTCGCTCTATGCTTCTTTCTATCCACGCTTCTCTCCTCTGCGTTCCCCACAACTCACGCCACCCCCCTCTGCATCTTGCATCACTCCGGAAGATTCTTCAGTCATGTTACCTGATGCAATATTTGTGTTCCTTTAGCCTCTTGAGCTTCCAGCCTCCATTCCTACATCAGGGGCGGAAGCGGGCATCCTTAGGCTGCCAAAGGGGCCCTGTTTCCAAAGCCGTCATTCTCATGTATCCACTGTTGTCAGCTATTGCTCAGCTTCTCATTTGAGAATGCAAGTGTTCCATTCTCGGTTCTTCCTTGACTCCCATTCCAGGTGGGTATTTTACACTGTGTGGAAGACGACTAAGCCTTGAAGATGAACGTCACCCATCATGTGTGACCTCCACGCGTTTGATGGCCTCTGAATGAGTTGGGCAATTGATTGTGAATTCCTTAAGTTTTTTTTAATTATTATTATCTTTAATTTAAAAAAGCAAATGGGAAATGTATATTTCGATGCACTAGGGTGATCTTTTTTTTTTTTTTAAGTCAGCTTAAGGACGATCCCGCAGCACAGTCAAGGCTGCTACATGCACTGAACCCCTAGAATGTGATTTCTGTTTATTTCCTCCCTCCTCCTCCTGTTTGATTTTGATTTCGGTAGACCTTCAATTTGAATGTTTGGAGGAATGAGCATCATTATTTTGTTCATAAGGGAGTTCTTTTCCAAAAATTGACCTAGCTATTAAGATTTGGTACTTATAAAAGAGAGTTAAATGAAACGAATAGCAATGCTCCCATTAAAGTTACAAAAGACAAATGACATGTGTCTTGTTTTATTTCGGCCCATCCACCCCATTTCTGGCTTCTCTCAAAGAACACACATCTTTGGTCTCTCTTCTGTTCTCTCAATACCAATTTTTCGCTAGAAATGGTGTCTCATAGAATAGTCTCGGGACCTGTTTTTTTTAATTTTTTAAAATTATTTTATTGGGAGATCTTAGAGCTCTTATAACATTCCATACAGCAATTATATCAGCATGTTTGTACACAGGCTGGCTCCATCATTGTCTAAACCTGTTTTGAACTGTCGTAATGACTTCCTTTCCACCCATGGTCATTACAATAGCTAACATTACTGTGACAGCTATGCATTGCATCTGCCAGTTCTGCATTAGGAAATTGACCCAAGGATAGTGAAAGAATTTGCCTCCCTCTAAAATTGAATTCTAGAAGTTTACGTCTACTTCTACTCTTCCTGCTATATTAGATGTAGAAATAAACTTCATTTTGGATAGCTGCTGGGAAGCAGCTTCATCTTGTTTTGGGCTCAAAATTCATAATCCACATCAAAGATAAGGTTAAATTGACTTGGGTTGTTAGGGGTCACTAGGTTATTCTGTTGCTCTTATTAAAGGTTTATACTCATTTGGATGAGCTCATGTATGGTGATTTTGCTGTAAAACATTAAGCATGACAGACATAGTGTCCATTTTGAGGAAATAGTGTCAGTACAACATACTCCAGAGGTAGGTTCATGGTAGGTAACACAATTTTTTTTCAACAGCGGAGTGTATACTTTTGCTCCCCCCATACTTTCCACGCCCCCTTTTGATAGTGGCAAGAAGAAAAAACAAAGATGACAGGGAATCCGGTTTGAAGTAAATACATAAGATTGCAAATAAAGGTACTGTTGATATTAGAGCACTGCTCTGGGTTAATAGAATTGGGCCACTGCCCCGGGATGCATCGTGAACCTTCCCCGCTCCTAGGAACACTTCTAGAAGACTGTACAAGAGCTCTCTGGTACCTAAGATTGTAATTAATGGGGCTACCGATTTTAGAACACTGTTCTGGGTTAACACTGCTCTGAGTTGGGCCCCTTTTTCTCTCTGTATGAATATCTTTTGGAAGGATCAGTACAAGGCGAATCAGAAGGTGGGGTTCAGGATGGCCGAAATCAACTCACTGCCATGGAGTTGATTTGAAACTTGGCAGCTCGATAGCACTGAATAGAACTGCCTCTGGGTTTATGAGGCATACTCTTCTTCATGCGAGTAGAAAGTCTCATCTTTCTCTGGAGGAGCAGGTGGTTTCTAACTGCTGACCCTAGGCCCTAGGATGCTGTAATTCACTATAACAGTGTACAGAACTCACAAACCTTCCAGGAAATGGCTCACAGAGTTGTGAAAGCTGGCAATTTCCAAACCTGGAGTTCACACCTGGAGTCTGGTGGATTCTGTTCACTCCCCTGGTTGCAGAGGCCGGCAAGCCCAAATCAGCAGGTCAGACTATAGGTTGTCAACTCTCAAGGCTGCAGAGGTTGGCAACTCAGGTCAGGGGACAGGCTGCTGGCTCAAGTTCCAAGAACCAGAGGTCTGACAGACAAGCTAGATGCAGGATCCAGAGCAAGAGCAGACTTTGCCAGTGTGTTACCGTGGCGTGGCCACAGAGAAACAGTTGAAAGCGAAAGGAATGCACTGGAACTCATGTCAGATGGCTTGTCGATCTGATCATGTCATGGAACAGCACACAGAGTACCACTGATGTAAGGGTTAAGTGGGCAGCATGATTAAGTATTCATAAGAGGTGTTGCTAAGTGACCTCGCTCTGTCACCCTGACCCGAGTAGCTTTGTACCATATAGTCTTGTACATTGCTGTTCAAAATAGATAGGATTGGAAGGAAAGAAATTGTTTTTCCTATTTTTATGATTCAATAGCTGTGCTTCTTTATGAACTTGTGGCATAGCTAAATGTAGTGGTGGGTTGGGTACGAGGATTTTGAAGAAGTCATGAGCGTAAATAAAAGATGCGCACCAACTGAAGTGACGTTAATGTGCCGATCTCTCTGTGTGACAGTCATAGGTACTGCTGGTCCTAACATGGTTTGTAGTCTACCTTTTGTCTGCCCTGATGCACCGATTTCTGTGCGTAGACCGCAGGCTCAGAACCCCTGTCCTACGGTGTCTGCTTCTAGTGTATTGCATTTGGGTGGTGGGGTGAGGGAGGCGGGTCGCTTTACCCTTCTGTCAGAACCTCAAATCAATACTGGCAGCTCAGCTCTCCCTGGCCAGAATCATTTAAAATCTCAATTACCTGGTGCAGTCATTCCACTGATTTATGCTTTACTCATTATTTCAAAAATGAGGAATAGGACATGGGCTAGAAATAGCCCAGTGCTTTTGGAAAGCTATTTGAATACTCTTGGATGTGTTTTCCCGTGGAAGTCAGATGATAAATGTGACCGGACAGGTGTACTTATCTCCGGTGTCTGGGGGTCCCAGAGACGCCCTGCCTCGCCCATTAATGCAGACAGCCTTCCCGTTCAGCATACAACCATATGGTGATCATTTCAGTGAGCTGTTCCTTTATGATGGAGCATCAGGGAACAGGCCCCGTCTGTGCAACTCGGCACAGGCACGTAATAGAATCAACGAATTAGGGCCTCAGCCTACCTATGGAATCTGCTGTGCATGTAATTCAAGACCTGGACTTAAGAACATGGCGTCAGGACAGGAGGAAGATTCATTAACCACGCAGAATCTGCAGATGATCCAACCGTGCTTGTTGGGCTTCAAAACCTGAAGCACCTTGTGATGGAGAGCAGCATGAATGACGCGGCGATGCAAACCCTCACACTTGGGCAAGGAAGTAATCCGTGGAGACAAGATGGACGTGGCACGGGATTCCATTTTACTTGGATCCACAATCAACTCCCATGGAAGCAGCAGTCAGGACATTGAGCAAATCTGCTTGAAAAGATCTCTTTGCTATGTAAACTATGCTCCCATAAAACTGTTAAAATGCACATTTTTACAAAGACCTCTTAGAAGCAAAGATGTCCCTTTGCAGGCTAAAGTGCATCTGACCCAAGACAGCATTTTCGGTCATCACCTATGTATGCATGTGAAAGCTGGACAGTGACTAAAGACGGCCAAAGACTTGATATCTTTGCATGATGGCATTGATGAGGGATATGGGACATAGCCATGGACTGCCAGAAGAAACATATTTGTCCTGGAAGGAGTGTTGCCAGAATGTTCCTTAGGAGTGAGGATGACAAGACTTGATCTCATGTACTTGGGGTACATGATCCGGAGGGAGCAGTCCCTGGAGGGTCAGTGCAAAGGAGGAAGCCCCTCAATGAGACGGAGTGACAGTGACTCCAACAGCAATGACTAGGGGACGAGTGGGGCCTGGCAGTGTTTACATTCTCTTCTCCAGAGGGTTTCTGAGTTGGAGGTGACTGGACGACCCAATAACAAGCAAGTTGGGTGCATTTTAACAAGTTCACTGCCATCGAGTCAATTCTGACTCATCGTGACCTTCTAGAGAGTTCCCTCGGCTTTGTAAATCTGTAGGAGCGAGCGAATAGCTATATCTTTCTCCTTCAGAGCAGCTCGAATTGCTGACTGACCTTGAGGCTAGCATGCCAGCACTTGCCCAAGAATGCCACCAGGGCTCCATTTTACAGAAGACATCCAAGATTCAGACGTTCCTACACTATTTCCCATTGGCGGGAAACCCAGGATAGTAAACACTGACAAGGGAAGGGTCTTTAGACGTTGGCTTTTGAACCTGGAGTTCTTCAACATCATTGCTGGTTCACCTCTTGCTGTTAGCCGCCTGGAGTAGCCCTCTGGTGCTCAACAGAGCCAAACGCTGCCCAATCTATCCCCAGGTGTTCCTTGGCTCATCTACTGCTGTAGACTGCCAGGTCTTACTCCCTAATCCCTCTTAGGCTGGGAGCTCTGCCATAAGCTGTTGGGCATCATTCTAACATATAAGCCTCCACGGATTGCTACACATAGGTGTATTGGGATGGAATTGAACCCTGGTCTCCTGCATGGAAGGTGAGAGAGTTACCACTGTCCACCGGTTCACCTATTACCTGTCTACCTATTCAGCTACATTTTTCTGGACCTTGTTCTAAAACTTTTACACGGTTACATCTTAAAACAGGGATGGGATGGTTAATTGTTTTGGTGGTACCCTTGGTTCTCACTAGATGGTTCTGACTGCTTCTCTTCGTTCGTGGCGGCGTTGGTGAAGTTAGCATTTTTAGCAATCATGAAGATGGGATCAGGCAAGAGTCGTCCACTCATCTCAAAACTGGGGAGAACTTTTGATGAGTATGGTATTACAGAACCTTAAAGTGTCCCTCAGATATTTTAGAAGCTGTGTACTTGTTTCCCATTGCTCTCTAATAAATTACCATATATTTAGTGACATAAAAGAACACGAATCTATTGCTTTGTGATTATGGAAGATCCACACAGACTCACTGGGCTAAAATCAAGGTGTCAGTATGACTGCCTGCCTTCTTGGAGGCTTACAGAGATATCCATTTCCTGACTCTCCTATAACTCCTGAAGACAAGGCCTCCTGCCTTTCTTGTCACACGGCACCTTTCTCCATTTTCTTAGCTAGCAGCACAGCATCTTCAAATCTCTCTGCTCTATCATCACATTGCCTTCCCTCTGTCTCCTGCTATATCCCTCATAAAGACCCTTGTGATCACATTGGATTGCATGGATCTCACGATCCTTAACTTGATCCCACCTGCAAAGTCTCTTGTCGTAAGTCAGTTGACTAGAGAAGCAAATTCATTGACATTCTTATGTGTGTAAGAGAAAACATATCTCAGCCCAGTTCCAGTCACGCCCATAAATCTCATATTTAGCCCATGTGTCTGTTACCAGTTTCTAGATTCTGCAGAGTCATGCAGCACATGCAATGATCCCGAATGGAGGAAGAAAGATCACAGGCCAGGGGGTGGAAAGTCTTGTGGATCCAGTGGCGGTGGCAGCATCTCTGCTGGCATGGGTCTTGGTTTGGACAGGGTTCTCTAGAGAGACAAACCATATTGCTAGTAATTATATATAAATATATTTATAAAGATAGATATATAATTCAAGAAATGAGCTGTTAAATTATATACAGATAGATAATACAAGAAATTAACAGTTAAATTATAAAGCAGTGAGACACTAGCAGTCCTTTAAGGCTTGAGAGCTGCCAGTTGCCAGTCCCCTTCTGTAGAGAAAGCTGGGCTTTATATATCCAGGCAATAAACAGCAAGGCAGGTCTCCCAACTGTCATCAACTGTCGGTCCCCAGCTCCAGAGATGAACATTCCAATTGTGTGGGCTTGAAGGGACCTCGCCTTACAGCGACACAGTCCACAGGCTAGGCATCCCACAGGTAGTGTACCCCTTTAAACTGAGGCACAGAACAAACAAGCCATTTATCCCTCTGCCCTTCAGTTAATCCTACTTGTGTTTATCAGCCAGGCTGGCACAATAAACTACAGTAGGTCTCCATGTGGCTCCTCCTGCTCCAGGGCTCTGACTCCATCAGTGTCTCCAAATGGCTTGTCAGCAGGAAGAGAAGCAGAGTGTGTCTATATATGACCACCAGTCATATATTTATTACCATTGTGCCACCAAATGAGGTCATCAAGCTGTGAGCTGATTGACAGGCTAGACTCCACCCCTTTGCAAGTTGACAGGAGATTATGTAGTTACCACACCATATAAAATAACATTCACACTTTCCAGAATTTAAGCTTTCCAGAATATGGGCAAGGGGAAGGTGGGGGATTACACTGTAAGAGAAAAAGGAACTGCAGTGGAGAAACAGGACAATACTTTGAAGAGGTGATTAAAGTCAACATCCACTTCCTCTGAGTGGGGTCCCTTGCCACTTTTGTGGTGCTCAGCCAAAAATGCATTACTTGAATCTAATCATCAAGACACCACCAATTAGATAAACTCCAAATTAGAAATGAACCATGTTTTCAAAAAGGGCTGGAGACTCTCCGTATGTCCTTCAAAGAGATTAGTGTCATACATGACCAAGGCTGTGAACCTGTTCCAGATTAAAGAAAGCTAAGCTCAACCCCTACAATATTTTTTCCCCCCTCTCGGCAGATGAGGTGGTCTGCTCCTGTAAAGAGTTACGATCTTGGAAACCCACAGGGGCAGGTCTACCCTGCGCTACAGGGTGGCCGCGAGTCGACTTCGATCGAGTGACAGTGAGTGAATCCCAAATCAAGAAAAGCTACTTGTAAAAATGGCATTGCAAGGGCATCTGACCTCCCCTACCGTCACATAGGGTGTGAAGAATCGGGATCAGCAGTCTAACGTGTGAGGCAGAGGTCAGACACGCCTTCTCCAATTCTGTACCTCTTCACAGGATACCACCCGGGATCAAGAGCAGCTTGTGATGAATTTCTTCCAGTGCAGGGGCTGCGGCGCTGCTAAGGTTGCTGCCTCTGCGGCATGTGTTACAGCTCTTAGTTCTGTGGGCCCACAAGCTCAGCAGCATCCGGCTGGCTCCGGCCTCCTGGTTCCTGCCATCTTAAGCTGCTGTGGGTATGCCTGTTACAGCCCCTCTCTGTCTCCTGGGGCCTTTGCCTCAGGGACCCCTCTTGGCTCGTCTTGATTTTGGCGAGGTCCCCCTTTCTGCCTCTGAGGTGACTCATTTGAATCCTACGGTCATGGCAAAACCGATCAGTCCCTACTTGATGGGTCCATTTTCCTTATTTGCATGCTCCTACCGCCACAGAACAATGATGTGGATGGCGCAGGGCCAAGCCCTGTCGTGTTCCGTTGTACAAAGGATGGCCGAGGTGGGACTGCCGTGATGACTCCTGCCAGCACCACACGCACAAGAGGGCCATGCCCCTTATTTGTATTATTTTCCAGCTATGTAATCCTCTTTGTGGGGCACCAACACCTCACATCCGCATAGGCAATCACTGAAGGAGCTCTGGAGGCCCAGGGGCTTAAGCCTTGGGCTGCTAACCAGCAGGTGGGAAGAAAGAGGAGGTTTTCTGATCCCATAAAGATTTAGTCTTAGAAACCCTAAGGAGCAGTTCCACTCTGTGCTCCAGGATGGCTGTGCGTTAGAACCGAGTCCATGGGAGTGGGTCATCCCGTTACGTGGTGGGAATTACAAAGATTGTAACTAGGGTTGGGTATTGTCCTGTTGGTTCCGGGCCATTGCAACCCTATGCACAACAGGCCAAAACAACATCTGGTGTGGCGCCATCCATGGTGGCAGCCACTGTGTCCGTCCATCTCACTGAAGGGCTTCCTCGGTCTCGCCACTCCGCTGCTTTCCCGAGCATGCTGTCCTCCAGGGACGGCGTTTGTGGCTAGAAGGGCCACAGCAAGTGATCACTATACCACACGGCTCCGCGTTACTAGGAGACCGGCTAAGGACGATGCTCCAAGGCTTACCTGGACAGTGCGTCTCACATTCAGGAGATTTCGTGTGGACCATCGAGCCATCTCACCAGATGATGCTGATGCAGCCAAGCTGGAGACCACACTTTGAGGAACCTGAAGCGAGAGTGACAGAAGCCCCAGTGGCTTCCTCGTTGACCTGCTAAGAGTCGCTAGGCTTTGGAATCCCGGGCGGGTTGGCAGTGAGTTTGGGGCCAGCGTGCTGGGCAGTGGACAATCGCTGTTTGGCAGTGAGTTTGGGGCCAGCGAGCCGGACAGTGGACAATCGCCGGGGTTGCACTGCTGAAAACGCCGAAAAGCTGTCCCGTGCATCAGTGCTGAATTGAAATGTTGTATATATCAACTTATTGTTGCAGCCGCCTTGCCAGCAATGGGCGTTGCCATAGTAATTGCTAGCGTGAGTTCCTCTTTGATTTCCAAGGACTGGAGACATTCTCGAGGATACGGGTAAAGAAAGGCAGTTTAGTAAACCATTACATTCTGGGCATGATCTTATGCTTCCAGTACTTCCCCGAAGGCATTTATGACCGCCTGAATTAGAAGAATTGCCCAACTATGGTGCTCAGGGAAGGCCAATTAATAGACACGTTGAGACCACCCGCAGCGTCAGCATTCTGAAGTTTTCCCTGACCAGTACCCTGAAAGGACTTGGAGCACCCCCACCCGCACTCGTGCTCCAGGCAATGCTTGGAGGCTAGAAGCTTCCAGACCCAGCAATGAGGGAATATGGCTTTTGCTCAACCAACGTGCAGTGTCTTGAAGCTTGGATTGCGGTTCAATTTCATGGGTTTCGGTCAGTTTGTTTATTTCTGTGGCGCAGAAAACCGTAACAGATTTTAATCCCTGCTTGGGTCTTTTGTAGGTTGATTCAAAAATGCAAAGACTATCCGAGGGATGATTTAGAGGTCCAGGATCTGATTCAGGCGTTGCGCAAAACAGCTTTCAGCAGCACTTACAGACCACTTGTTCCGCAGCCTCTGTGCAGGGGGTCACAGGAGACAACATTTGGGATCTGTTTGGAGGAATGTGGATGGGAAGGAACGCCTGGGCAGCCTCTTCAGCAGCAAAGACAAATAAGCTTCCTAAGCTAGCCCGAAGCAACAGGGTTACTGGAAAGGAAACGTAAAGGAGAAAGCGTCGGCATGTTACGGTGAAGGTTAGAAAGACAGCGCATGCGGCTGGTTTAAGGAATAACTTCCCAAACTCATTTGGCTTCCAAACAAACTGCCATCGAGTCAATGCCAGCCCACAGCGACCCTATAGGACTGGCTAGAACCGCCCCCTGTGAGTTTTGGCGACTCAACTCTTTGCCGAAGTAGAAAGCGCTTTCTCCCGAGGAGCGCCAGGTGGTTTCAAACTTCAGACCTTGCAGGTAAAAACCCAATGTGCAACCACTAGGCCACTGGAGTGCCTTCATTTGGCCTACAGCTCCCTTTTCAGGAAAAGAAAAGTCGTGCCCCCAGGGCAGTTAAAACCTTTTGTACTGTAGCCCATAATCTAGTACAGTGTAATCATCTGCCTTTGTACACCCCACCCCATTCTCCCAGCCCCCTTCCACCCCAGGAGGCGGTATCACCCGCTTTGGGTTAAGGGATGTGTACAGATGGAGGTATGTAGTACATTTAGTAGGAGACACAATAAAATGTAATACTGTTTAGCTTTGTTGCATCTGCCTGAAAAGGTAAACAGGTATTTTTTTTTAACCAAAAAGCTACCAGATAGTTCAAACCTTTAATTCTCCCCTACCAGAGGGAGTCAAATATAGCCCTCAAAATAATTAGACCACAGATGCGGGAGGGTTTGCATATTAGTCAGCTATGAACTGCAATAATAGTGCATAACAAACAGACTTGAATTTTCAACAGTTAAGAGGTTTCTATCCGTACCAATGTACATCGTCTGGTCTAGCCAAACTTGTAAGGTGGAATTGGGATCATGATAGTGGTGTGGGGAGGAAGCATTTAGGAACTAGAGGAAAGCTGTATGTTTCATCATTGCTACACTGCACCCTGACTGGTCTCCTCCCTGTGACCCTTCTATAAGGGGATGGCCAGTTGCCTACAGATGGGCTTTGGGTCTCCACTCCGCCCTCCCTCTCATTTGCATTGATATGATTGTTTGTTGTGGCCCTTCTGATGCCTGATACCTGATCTCATCAACACCTCTTGATCACACAGGCTGGTGTGCTTCTTCCATGTGAGCTTTGTTGCTTCTGAGCTAGATGGCTGCTAGTTTACCTTCAAGCCTTTAAGACCCCAGATGCTATAGCTTTTGATAGCTGGGCATCATCAGCTTTCTTCACCACATTTGCTTATGCACCCATTTGTCTTCAGTGATTGTATCGGGAAGGTGAGCATCATGGAAAGCCAGTTTAATAGAACAAAGTGTTCTTGCATTAAGACAGTACTTGAGTGGAGACCCAATATCCATCTGCTACCTTAATACTAAACCTATAAATATATGCACATAGATCTGTTTCCCCATCATCATATATAAATATATTTACATATGTGCATGCCTGTATTTAGACCTCTATAACTGCCCTTTGCCTTCTGTTTCTTTCCTCTATTTCCTTTTACTCTCCTCTTGTCTCACTGTCATGCTCAGCCTTCATTTGGGTTTCAGCAATTCCTTTTGGTTACATTATCCTTGATCGAGTCCCACCAGGCCTCTTACTGCTCACCACTGATTTTGGATGACTTGTTCTTCCCTTTTCACAGGGTTGTTTTTTTTCTTGCTTAAAAAAATTTTTTTTTTTAGTTTTTTTTGTCCCTGGGTTTGTTAACACCACTTCCTTCCCCCCTCTTCCATGTCCCCCTGGAACCATTGGTCCTGTTGTTTTTTCCTTCAGATTGTTTATCCAGCCTATCTTATCTAGATAGACCAGCAGAGATAATAATATGCACCAAAACAAGACAGAGCAAAACAAAGCAATAAAACAAAGCAACAACATAAAACCCATGACAAAAAATGAGAAAAGCTTATAAATAGTTCAAGGTCTGTTTGTTGACCTTTAGGAGTGTTTTCCGGTCCAGTCTGATGGGGTGCCATGCCCTGGCCCCAAAGTCTATTTTTGGTATTCCCTGGTGACTTTGTTGCTCTGTTCCCCCTTGCTGTTCTGTTGCACACCCTTAGTGTTTTGCCTCGGTGTTGTGGGGTCAGATCGGGTGCAATTCCCACACTGTGTCTGTAGGACTATGGTCAGTGAGGGATGCCGAGACTAACTCTTTATGGGAATAAAAAGCCTCATCTTTCTCCCGTGGAACTGCTGGTAACCTCGAACTGCTGCTCTAGTGGGGGAGCACTGTGAACTATTGGAAAGGGGGACCATGCCCTAATGAACTTGGCATCCCCTGGGTTTAAGTAGATGCACAGTAACTATCAAAAAGAGAGATCACATGAGCTCTATCAATCATCCATAGATAACAACAGGTCTGGCAGGTTGATTATGAAAGACCCAGTCACGCTTCTGGGACTTAGCAGTGGCTTAATATAGCAGTAAGAATAATGATTAATCCGTGTGTCAACTCTGCACCTAACTACAGAGAAAGAACTGAACGATGAAAGATGACCAGCTTTGGTTTTCATGGTGCAACCACATCTAACCCCAAACCACACTCAGTGCCATCTAATCAATATGGACTTACAGTGGTCCTGTATCGCTGCTTGGCAGCAGACAGCCTAATCTTTTCCCAGCGGAGCCCCTGGTGGCTTTGAACTGCCAGCCTGGCTCAGCGAGCAGCCCGACCCTTAGCCTACTGTGCCAACAGGGTTCCTTAGAAAGCCCTCTGGGATTGCTAGGAGTTGGAATCAACTCCAGAGCAGCTAACACCACCGCCAGTCACTGACGTCACTGTGTGTGAGGAGCTGATCAACAGAACCCATCAGAAATGAGGAAGGTGCATCGGAGGTTCTGTCTGCTTGCCCCTCATCTGGAATTTTCTAATTCCACATCATCGCTGTGGTTCTTTTAAACCATCCTTCCAGAACCTTCTGAGTTTTGTTGCTGGTCAGCGACACCGCTAAAGAATAACCTTGGGTTAAGTGCAGCGCCCTGGAGTTTCTCAAAGCATCGCCTAAGTGCATCTTCAAAAGCTGTCAAGGGCGTGCTTGCCAAGCCGGCCTTTGTCATGACATTCGGGGGGTCGGCCTTTGTTGAATAGCGCTGCTATAACAGAAATACCCCAAATGGATGACTTTAATAAGCAGAAATGGATTTTCTCAGAGTTTAGACTAGACGTTCAAATTCACCGAACCATGCTAGCAAAAGGCTTCCTCTCTTGGTTGGCTCTCAAGGAAAGTCTGTCCTGTTCAGTTTCTGTTCTTCGGTTCCTTGATCTTGTGATGTGTCTTTTTCCCTCTGTGCTTACTTCTCCTTGTGTATAATGGGCTTTCTTTAATATCTCAAAGGTGATTGACTCAAGACATATCCCACACTAATAGGGTCTCATTAGCATAACCAAGAAACTCCTATTCTCCAATGGGATTGCGTTCATAGGTGTAGCAGTTTAGGATTGACAACATATATGTCAGGGAGGTACAGTTCACAATCGCGTTCTTTAGTTGCCATTCCCTACCAAATGGGATTTGTATGAAATCATCGGGATCTTTTTTCTGGATGTTTTATCACTCAGATTCCAAAATTTATTAATGGTAGGTGTGCTAGTTAAATAATCACATGTCAACTTGAAGATATTATGAGTGATGCGGTGAAGTCAATCCTGTCAATCAGGTTATAGCCAATCATGTCTTGGTATGTGCGTGGTCTTTTAATGAGCATTCTGGGAATGTCCTCTTTCTCTTCTGGGAGGAGGACCACATACTAGCTCTCTCTGCTTCACAATCCTGTTGATAAGCCAGATGAAGCTATGCTGATGGAGCCCGATCCCTGAGCTGGAGGAGCCATGTGGAGACCCATGCCAGCACTGAGATACTTCCACTGCCACTGGATCCACAAGACTTTCCATGCACTGGCCTGTGATCTTCCTGTATTCAGCATCATTGCATGACTGCGAGAGTCTGAAGAGGAATTTATAGACTGGTATTGGACATATGGGCTAGTATTGGACTTATGGACTTGATCTGGGCTAGGATATTTTCTTAATATATAATTGCTCTTTGATATAAAGCTCTTTCTTATATATACATGAGTGGCCTTGAATTTTTTTCTGTAGTCTACCCAGACTAACACAGTAGGCATTGTGGTAATTCGCTTCCTTGGACTTCGGAATCTGCTATCTTTTCTGCCACACTAACTCTCAATAGTATGTAATTCCTGAGGGCAACAAGATGATCGTTTCCTTATTCCATAACACGATGGGTACTTCCCAGATGCCACATGCTGGTGTGGGTGCCTAGTGTACCAAGTTGCTTGAGGTCCCTCAAGAACTTCCCCCCATTGACCCGGGGAGACCAACTCAAAGCCATCATATAGTGGAAGACTCTTGACGAACTAGATGGACACAGTGGCTGCAGCAATGGACGGAAACATAGCAAACATGAGGATAGTGTATGCCTGGCTGGTGTCTCTTTCTGTTGCCATAAGGTTGCTGTGAGTCAGACCTGTTTCAGTGGTACCTGACGGCAACAACAACACCACCTAGTGAGCTGGCGTTTCCTGGTCCTGCATGGCGTGCCCCTGGCTATGTGAGACAATGTAAGCAACCGGAAAAATGTCCACAAAGGGACCGAGGAAGGAGAGTATTTTGAAGCACTCAAGCGGAAATTCTGATGGTTGGGTGGAAGATACAGCTAAGGGATGGCTGTCTACTTTCCAGGGTTCTGTCTTTCTTTTTTTATTCATTGTCATTTCAGATAGAAATGTTTAAGGGAAACAGCAGGGAAGGGCTGCCAGGAACATAGCAATTTGGTTTACCAAGATCATTATATTTAGTACTTTAATGTCTGGCTTTTGAGGTGGGGGTGAGGGGTGTTGAATTTAAGAAAAAGTAAACAGTTGTTGTTAATTATACCATATCATGGGACATGGTGTGCTAGCTTCAAACCAAAATAATCCAGCCTTTTCACGATTACAGGCCCATTGGTGATTAAACAAAATAGATGTTCTGGATGGTTACGATTGGGAGTTATTACAGTTAAATAATGCTAAGGCTTTGAGCTAGGCAGTAAACTCCAAATGAAATCCATTGCTAATAATATTGGAGAGACAGTCTTTTGGGCAAGGTAGTATATTTATCACTTCCTTTCAGAAGTCCAACGATCTTTTCCTTTGTTTAATGTGTACCATGTTTGAAATTCATACACCACCACATGTGTAATCATAACACAATAACATGGTCCTAGAATTTAGCTCATTAGAAAACATTGATCTCGCCAAAAAAATGAACTGTATACATAAGTTTATGTAAGTACCGACAATAGATCTTTTCCTTTGGACTTTAGATGTCAAGGCTCTAAGGAACCCTGGTGGGGTGGTGAGTTAAGCATTGAGCTCGTAATCTAAGGGTTGCTGGTTTGAACCCACCAGCCACTCCACCAGAGAATGACGGGATCATCTGCTTCTACAAGAGTCACAGTTTTGGCAGCAATTCTCCTTTGTCCTGTTTGGTCAAATACGAGTTGGAATTGATTTGATAGCAGCTGAATTGGGTTTGGTCAAGGCCCCTAGTTGCACTGGATAAGCTCTTCTCAACACATGAGCTCTAGAATTCTCTGCCTGAAAATACATTCTTGTAGCTTGAGTCTGGATTGGTTGACTGGGAGAATTTGTAGGCAATGTGAGGACAGTCCCTCTGTGGTGCAAATGGTTAATGCCCTCGCTTATTATCTGAAAGATTGCTGGTTGCAGTCCACCCAGTGGCAGTAGGTTTATGTGGTAAGGGGTTATAGCCCTGCCCTTGGCCTTGAGTCCTGGACTTAGAGGGTTTGCCTCCAGCTCTCCTCTGACCGTGCCCCTCACCATAGACGAGAAGTCCGCCGACAAAGGAATGTGCCTGTGCCCCCTTCAGGAGTGCGGAGTGTATATCCCTGAGACCTGACATTTCCGGTGCAAACTGCTTTCAGACTACTTTAGGGCCCGCGGGAGTCTCTTTCTGAGTTTATATGTCCAAGGCACTGCTGTTGAGGGGAGAGTGCAGAGAAAGGGCATGGGCTGAGGACCAGGGGCCAATTTTCCCCAAGCCAATATGTTCCTGCCTGGAAGTCCGTGAAGTCTAAGAATTCTGAATTGGAGCCTGACTTCCCAGGTAGTTGCGCAATAGATTTGCAGGGTAGGAAGGTAGGAATGATTTATTTCACCGTTTATGTCTGATTTACAGCTATAAGTAAGATGTGGGACTCCTATTGGTATCCTTGTCTCAGATTCTACAATGGAGGGTGGGTCTGATGAATTGTATCATAATTTAAAAGTATATATTAGACAACAAGCTGTCTTTGTTATTAGGCTATGTTATGAAGAATAATCGCAAAGATTATATTGGGTCAAACAGCCTCCTTGTGGAATTGGAAACTTCCAAATGCATTACCAAACAAAAGCATCAGTCTAAATCTAAAAACCTTGTTATTTCCGTCTCCTCCCCCCATTGGTGGAAGGAGTCATATTTTAGGTGCACACATCTCTTTGGTTCTTTCTCACTGAATGTTCCATTGGTGGAAAATTCCAGTACTGGGATATATCTTTATTTTATTAAAAACTAGGCCCAAGGCACCCAAGGAACACAAAGCATTAAAGAGTCAAATGGGGAGTTTTGGCAATCTACCATGGACCCCCCACAACCAGAGGAGAGGATTTCTAACTAGGGCTTTTTGGCCACTTTCATGAAATTATTTCCCTTCTGTCCTTGACTATGTTGAGTAACATAACATCCCTCGCTCTTTAGTACAGCTACAAAACAGCGTTCTAATCCTAGATTTGGTTCAAAGCAGACGTCTGTAATCTCGTGGGGATTTCATTTGCACTCTTCTTGCCTTGTTAGATGCCTGCTCTGTTAGTGACCATTCACTGCCATTGAGTCCTTTCTGACTCATGGCCGCTCTAGGACAGAGTAAAAATCTTAGTCTCTGCCAGTTTCCAAGACTAAATCTTTCTGGGCATAGAAAACGGCACCTTTCTCCCGAAAGGTGGTTTCAAACAGCTGAGCTTGTGGTTAGCAACCTAATGCATAGCCTGCTATACCACCAGCGCTCCTTGTATAAAGTGTCCTAACTGGAGTTCCAAATCCCGTGTTCAAACAAAAGAGCGATCAGACAACATGAACCTCATCCATCAGGGTTGGATGTGTTGCTAGGTGCCGTTGAGTCGGTTCTAACGGAAAGCAACCCTATGTGCAACAGAGGGAAACACTGCCTGGCCCCGTGTTAGTCTCCCAAACGGTGAGCTCGTTGTTGCGGCCATTGTGTCAACCCAGCTCACTGTCTTTGTCATTGACCCTCTACTTCACCTGTATGATGCTCTTTTCCAGGAACCGGTCTCTCCCGATTACGTGTGCAAAGTCTGTGAGGTGAAGTTTTGCACTCCCCACTTCTAAAGAGTATTCTGACGATACTTCCTGCGACACAGTTATTGTCATTAGGTGCCGTTAAATCTGTTTCCACTCATAATAACCCCATGTTGGAAGCATCCTGGGGTTTATAGTGGAGAGCCTGAGAGGAGGATCGTGTAAGTACTTCCTAACAGCAACTAGACTAATGTTGAACCAAACAACTTGGAACCATAGCTTAGGCAAATTGAGACACAAAATTAGCAACCACAATAGGAAATAAAATTTGTCTCAAATATTCAGGAGCACAGCAATAATGGTATCTACCATTTATTCAAGTATCATTTTAAACACTTCATTCTTTTAATAATGCTATGAGGGAAAGTTTGTGGACAAAATTCCTTTGTCATTTAATTTCATTTTCCATGAACCGTTTGATGCCCTTTATATATAATAGAGACTATTGTTAGCTTCATTTGTCCAATGAGAAAATTGTGACACAGAATGTTTCAGCAATTTGCATAAGGTCATATGGCAGTAAGTAACAGTGCTCAGAATCAAACCTGGAGAACTGGGTTCCAGAGCCCGTGTACTTAACTACTGTGCAATTCTGCCTGGTAGCATGGAAATAAGTATCAACATGAATGGCACAGCTAAGAGTTCCAAGAAAAGGAAAGAGAAAGGAGTGTGTGAAAGTTACATAATTTCCTGTCTAGTTGAGCGAAGGCTTGGAGTGTATCCTGTCAATCAGGTCATAGCCAATCATGCCTCTGTGTGGGCATGGTTTTATCCTGAGGATTCTGGGAACTCCTGTGCTCTTCCTGGAGGTGGGACACACGCTTTCTCTGCTTCACATTCCTGATGACAAGCCTGATGGAGCCGAGCCCCGGAGCTGGAGGAGTCAGGTGGAGACCCGCGCCAGCACTGAGATACTCCCATCCCTACTGGATCCACAAGACTTTCCATGCATTGGCCTGTGATCTTCCTGCATTTGGCATCATTGCATGTGCTGCGTGGGTCTAAAGAGGGATGTATGGACTCGTCTCAGACATATGGGCTAATACTGGATTTATGGACGTGGTCTAGACTGGGCTGGGATGTTTTCTCAATATACAATTACTTTTTGATAAAAGCTCTTTCTTAGACACATGATTGTCGATGAATTTGTTTCTCTCGTCAACCCGGACTTACACAGCACTGTAGCTGTCAGTCAGGAAGAGCAGGTACTTGAAACAGAAGTTATGGAATACAAGGACTTGGTTCCAAAAGGCATTGAAGGAGTAAAAAAAAAAATGTCATGGGGAGTCGCTGCCTCACTCACTTTGGACATCTTATAAAGGAGGGACCTGTCCCGGGAGAGAGTCATCATGTTTCGTAGAGGGTCAGCCCAAAGAAGACCCTCAACAAGTGGGATGGACACTGACTGCCACAATGTGCTCAAGCGTACTCCTGAAGGGGAGGCTGAGACTGCATCAGACAACATTTTGGGTGGTGTACACGGAGGCCCTGTGCATTGGAGCCAACTCATTGGCACCTCGCAATAACAACGCAGAGTTCAGTAACTGCAGCAAGCTGGGATTGCCCTTAATGTCGCAGCAGCAACGGGGGAGGGGGGGAAGAAATGTAATCAGAAGCACATTAACAAGAAAGCTGCTGGAGCCATGTCTGGTCCACAGTTCCACGGCTGCTATTGGAGGCTGCCGTCACCTGTAGCCCCAGGCTACTACTGCCACTTGGCCACATCTGCTGCTGCTATTTAGAAGGCCACAGCTGCCTGCTGTCGACACTGCTAGAACCAGAAGTAGAAAACAGCAATCAATCAAAGAAGCATCTACCTGCCGCCTGCCGTCTGATCTCTGACTAATGACAAAACCTTGCTATTGACAAAATCTAACAGGGACACAGGTGGCAATGAAACCTGGAAGATGTAGTCTGCAGGCTTCCAACTACCAGCAATACATGGGATACAATAGATGGTGTCGTGAAAGCATTTCTTGTATGTTCAGTACTCCACAAGGACATGTGGATCCTTCCATTGAAGAAGCTTATTTTCATGGAATCGAAGACACCATCGATTGTAAAATGTACCATACTACTATGTGCCACTAAGAAAGAAAAATGCTGACAAGGAAGTATGCTACATTACCAAGTGTGAGATGCAGCCTACTTCAAGAGATGCTGAAACTTGAAAACAAAACAAAACATGCCACTTAGAATTGATGAGATAATATAAAAACCCACCCTCCACTTACATGTAGTCTAATAGAGTATATTTTGGAAAAGAGACTTATAATAGGATTTACGTGATCTGGAAGTTTGCCTTGTGACCTTGATAAGAAGAGATGGCTAGGAGGACTTTCCGGATAGGGTGGGATCTAATATGAGCCTTAAAACATGAATCTGTGTTTCCTATGGAAATAGTTTTCCAGGCAAAAGAAGAAATCTTTTCTCAGGGTATAAAGGCTGGGTGGAGTTTGGTGCATTTGGGAAAGCTGAGAATTTTGTAATCTCTTATAGGCGAACCTTCAGGAGGTTTGTAAGATGCTCTGTGAAGGGTGTAAGTTGAGGAGCCATTCAAAGATGAGCCTGGGGAATGATTTCAATAACACATAACTTTTATGTGCGGCCCTGATGGACTGAATTATATCCTCCCCAAAGATATATTGAAGTCCTAACCCATGTCAACCTGAACATTACCCTGTTAGGAAATGGAGGCTTTGAAGATGTTATCAATTTAGTTAACATGAGGTCATACTGGAGAAGGGTGGACTGGAGTCCCATCGGAGTGGTGTCTTGATAAAACAGAAGAGACACAGAGTCATAGGAAAGTCAGCCTTATGGAGATGGATCTCCAAGCCAACTGACGCCTGGGGCAAGATGCGAAAGGATCTTCCCCAGAGGCTTGGAAGGAAGAGAGCAAGGCCTGGTAGACACATATATTTGGCTTTCTAGCCTGCAAAACAGTGAGACAATACATTTCTGTTTGCGTGAATCACCCAGTTGGTGGGATTTTATTTCAGTTCTAGGAAAGGAATACAGAAGCATTTTATTTTATTTTTTGCCTAAAAGCTGACAATAGCCACTGAAGGGGTTTAATCACCATCAAAAGTCCATTTGAAATGTGAGTCAGGAAGTGTCTGGGGCCCGAAAGGCTTGTAGTTAAACAAACAGTCATCTAGCAGGGAAGCAACAAAGCCCACATGGAGGAAGCACACCAGCCTGCGTGATCATGAGGTGTCGATGGGATCAGGTATCAGGCATCAGAAGACCCAAAACAAACAATCATATCGGATGCGAACGAGGGGGTGTGTGAGTGGAGACCCAAAGCCCATCTGTAGACAATTGGACATTCCTCACAGAAGGGTCACAGAGAAAGAACAAGACAGCCAGGGTGCAGCATAGCACCAACAGAACACACAACATTCCTCTAGTCCCTGACTGTTAATCCCCCCCCCCCGCCACTCTCATGACCCCAGTTCTACCTTACAAATCTGGCTAGACTGGGACATGTACACTGGTACAGAGAAGAGCTCTTGACACATGGAATCCAGGTCAGATAAACCACTCGGGAACAATAATGGGAGTAGCGATACCATGAGGGTTCGGGGAAGGTGGGGGAAGAAAGGGGGAACTGATCGCAATGATTGACACAGTATCTGCTCCCCCCCCCACCGGGGACAACAGGAATGTGGGTGAAGGGAGACAGCGGACAGTGTAAGATATGGATATAAGAATAATTTATTATGTATCAAGGGGTCACGAGGATGCGAGGGTAGGGGGTGGAGGGTACCAAGAGGAGCTGATACCAAGGGCTCAAGTAGAAACTATTTTGAAAATGATGATGGCAACTTACGTACGAATGTGCTTGACCCAATGGATGCAGGGGTTATTATAAGAGCTGTCGGTGTCATCCATCAGCACCCCCTCTCCGAGTGCACCTTGTGGTTGAGAAGGACCCCGCAGCCTGGCTCCAGCAGATCGCTGATGTAGTGCTCCAAGCCCAGCGACGTAGACAAGATGACATGATTGCTGTCAGTGATCTCCTCCAAAGTCCCCACTGACCTCAGAGGCCCCCTCAGATCGTCCACCTCTGACCTCTGTTCCGCTGCCCTTTCTTCTAGTGGGGTCATATGCTCCTGATTCTTCCTGGACTCTTCCTCCATGAGAAGGTAGTTGTTAATCCTCTCCTGCGTCAACACCTTTAACTGGCCCTGATTTTGCAGGCAGCATCTGGTCCCTTTGGTTTCTTCATCTTTCCCCTTCTCTGGTTGGTACGAGAGACTCATATTTCTTTTTCTTGTCCTTGTCATTCTTCTTGTCACTTCTTGGACCATGACCTCCCCCCCTCCCCCTCTGACTTTGATGCATCTTACTGAATGTTTGTTGCCTGAAATCTACATCGTTTTAAAACTCATCCCAGAGTTACTGAATTACAGTGAAACACAACTTTTCTCTAGTTCGTAGATGTTTCCTCCCCCACCCCCTCCCTATCATGATCCCAATTCTACCTTACAAATCTGGCTGGACCAGAGGATGTACACTGGTGCAGATTTGGAACTGCAAACAGGGAATCCAGGACAGATAATCCCTTCACGACCAGTGAGAGTGGCAATATTGGGTGGGTGGAGGGAAGGTCTGATAGAAAGGGGGAACCGATCACAATGATATACATATAACCCCCTCTCTGGGGGACGCACACATAAAAGTAGGTGAAGGGAAACATCGTACAGTGTAAGATATGACAAAATAGTAAGGGTTTGTGAGGGAAGGGAAGCGAAGAGGGAGGGGAAAAATCAGGAGCTGATGCCAGGGCCGCAAGTGGAGAGCAAATGTTTTGAGAATGATGAGGGCAATGAATGTACAAATGTGCTTGACACAATGGGTGTGTGTATGGAGGGCGGTAAGAGTTGTACGAGCCCCCAATAAAATGAATTTTTTAAAAAAGAAAGAAACCATAAGTCTGAGACCCAGTGATTTGGTGATCTTTGTTTTAACCCATCCCTCTAAAATTTTAGAACTACTGCTCTAACCTTCCCGACATAACTATCCCAGTAAATAATTTCTTAAATAATTGGGTGTGATTAGCCAAAGGCATCTGAACTTGAATAGGGTTGTAATCTGTCAGTAAGCACTAACCTGGATGAATAGTTACTACCCTTTAAAAAGTGTTATGCAGTGAAATATTTTAGAAATGGTATCATGGGTTTTGGGGTCAGAGAGAACATTAAGAAGGCTACGTGATTTTGAAAGGCCGCCTGTCTAAGTACTGGACCTGTTCTTTCTGAACCTTAAGAAGGATTTTATTCCTTGATTTTCTTACCTCCTTGGCCACACAGCTATTTCTCCAGTGATTTCTCTCCCTTTGTGTCTTATCATCAGTCCTTACAATAACCCTATAATATAGGAATCTTTTGCCATGCTTTCCAAATAAGAAGAGTGAAGTTCAAAGAAAATAAATTCACTGCCATCTGGTCAATTCTGACTCGTAGCAACCCTACATGACAGAGTAGAACTGCCCCTGTGGGTTTCGGAGATTATACCTCTTTCTGGGAGTTGAAAGCTTCATCTCCTGGCTAGTGGTTTCAAGCCACTGACCTTATGGTTAGCAGCTTGACCTGTAACGCACTGTGCCACCAGAGCTCCGCAAGTTCAAAGAGGGTAAGGCATAGTCCCAAAATCAAGGTCACAAGCTCTCTTTATTTATTTATTAAAGATCATTTTATTGGGGGCTCTTACAGCTCTTATAACAATCCATACATCAACTGATTATACTTACCTCAGGAGACTCCTGTTGTACTTGTCCTTTTGTGATTGGCTAACTTCACTTAGCATAATTTCCTCCAATTCTTCCCATGAGACGATGCGCTTCAAGTGATCATCAGTGCTTTATAGTGATGCATACATAGTACTCCATTGTGTGGATGGGCCAGAGTTTTCTAATCCACTTGTCTATCGATGGAAACTTAGGTTGTTTCTGGCAAACACGACATTGTGATTAATTACGAGGCTTTGCTGCAGACAGTGACAATCTCACAAAAGATGATCATTCCAAGCATCTATTCTTCTAATCGAACAAACAACTAGCATCATTTTAGATTACAGTCAACAACAGATGAACAGAAATCTATAAAAAGTAGCACATGTGAGGATAATCAAATTGTGCTTGTGAGTCCTTTGTCAGGGGGCTTGTGGCCAGTGGTGGTTTCAAAAGGGCTCCTGAATTTCAGCCTCACTTCTGCAGCTGGCTTGATCACTCAATCAGGGACTCGAGTTTTCTTAAACAGGGAAAGACGGGCCAAGGATTTTCTGCCAGGCAATTTTGCAGCAAATTCATTTGTTAATTAAACCAAGTAAAACCCCTTCCACCTTAGTTTCAAATAACCCCTCGACGGGAGCCATTTCCAACATGACATGATCACTGGGTTCTGGAGCATACCATTTTCACAATTAGGAGAAAAAGCATGTGCTTTTAACTTCATTGTTTGCCTTAGTACACTGAGTTAAACTCTGACATCGAATTGGCCATTGCATCAGAGATGATAGCATTTAAGGAAAATGTATGATGTGCTCAATGACAATTTCATCAGGGGTTCATTTGTGAGCACCCAAAGATCTTTTCTCCCGAGGAGCACCTGGATGAGTTAAAACCACCAACCAAGTTTTGGTTAGCAGCTGAGCACTTAACTACTGTACCACCAAAACAAACAAACCCCTAAACATTTCTGACTCATAGTGACCCCATAGGACATGATAAAAGTGCCCCTGTGAGTGTCTGAAACCGTAGGTCTGATGGAGCACTGGAAGCACTTACTTGTCTCTTCCAGGAAATGTGGAAGACAGCTACTTGGCCAACTGAATGGAAGAGGTCCCTATTTGTATTCAATCAAAAAAAAGGGAAAAAAATGCTGACTCAACAGACTGCTAAAATTATCGAATAATAATATTAATGTCACATGCAAGTAAAATTTTTCTGAAGATCATCCAATAACAGTTGCATGGACATGGAAAAAGGATTGTAGTTACATAATTTCACATCAACCTGAGGATATAAAAATATAGGGGTGGAGTCCAGCCTGTCAATTAGGTGCCTGATGGCGCCTCCTTGTGGGCATGACCTTCTTATAAGGAGGGTTCTGGGAACCTCCCTTTCTCTCTCTGCCTTCACCTTCCAGTTGATGAGTCATGCTAAAACCTGCAGGATTTCCTGTGGATCAATAAGACTTTCCACCTACTGGCCAATGATCTTACTGAATTTTGCATCATTGCGACTGCATGAGTCTGAAGAGGATTTATGAACTAGTTTTGGACTTATGGACTAGTATCTGACTTATGGACTTGATCTAGATGGGGCTGGGATGTTTTCCTGATATATAACTACTTCTCAATATAAAGCTCTCTCTTAGCCATATACGAATCACTAAATTTGTTTCTTTAGTCAGCCCAGCCTAACACAAGGGATGTCACTGCTGATGTCAGATGGATCTTGCTTCAAAGCAGAGAATCACAGAAAGAGGTTTACTTGTGTTTTATTGAGTATGCCAAGGCATTAGCTGTGTGAACCATTATCAAACTATGCATAATCTTGAGATTAATTATGCATTCTAGGGAATTCCAGAACACTTCATTGTGCTCATATGGAACCTGTGTATGGATCAAGAAGGTGTTGTGGGAACAGAACAAGGGCATACTGCATGGTTTAAAAGCAGGAAAGGGGCATGTCAGGGATGTATCCTCTCACCTTTCTTATTCAATCTGTGTGATGAATAAATCATCAGAGTAGCTGGATTATATGAAGGAGAATGTGGTATCAGAATTGGAGCGGAGCTTATTAACAACCTTTGATATGCAGATGACACAACCCTGCTTGGTGAAAGTGAGGAGGACTGGAGGCACTTGGTGATAAAGACCAAGGATTGCAGGCTTTAGTATGGATTACGACTTGGTGTAAGAGTGAGAGCCAAATCCTCACAACAGGAGAAGCAGTGGTAACATCGTGATGAGTGGAGAAAAGCTTGAAGTTGTCAAGGATTTGCTTGGATCTACAATCAATGCTCATGGCAGCAGCAGTCAGGAGATCAAATGGTGCATTGCCATGTTAAAATCTTCTGCACAAGACTTCTTGAAAGTATTGAACATCAAGGATCTTACCTTGAGGACAAAGGTGTGCCTGAGCCAAGCCATCATTTTCAATCGCCTCATATGCACGTGAAAGTTGGACATTGAATAAGGAAGACCGAAGAAAAATTGATGCATTTGTATTATGGTGCTGGAAAAGAGAATATTGAAAGAGTCATGAACTGCCAAAAAGAGCAAACATATCTGTTTTCGAAGTCCAGAGTGCTCCTTAGAGGCAAGGATGGGGAGACTTCATCTTACATCTTTTGGATGTGTCAAGAGACCAATTCTGAGAAGGATACCATAGTTGGTTGGTGAAGTAGAGAGGCAGCTGTAGCAATAGGATCAAGCATGGGGACAACTGTGAGGATGGGGCAGGACCAGGCAGTGTTTCAGTCTGTTATGCAGAGGATCACTATGGGTCAGAGCCGACTCGATGGCACTTTACAAAAACAACAGCATCAAAAGAATCAAGCCACCAACAACTTGGTCTATAAATCTGTAATCTTTTATTGCTCTTTGGATTCAGCAGACAGCTTTGATGGTGGTGATGGCATTTCCATCCGTTCCCCACCTCTCTTCCTCTTTACCTCATATGCCAAGGAAAATTTTGTTTTCCTCGCTATAACTTTGTCATCATTTTCCCCTAGGACACTGGTAGGCTCCCAGACTGCAGACATGCAGAGTCTGGCAGTGCCCATCCCTCCATTTCCATTTCCTGATTTCCTTGTGACTTGAGGACATTCCTTGGGTCTCAGTGTTCACATCTGTAAAGCAGACAAGAAAACACCTTTGCTGTCAAGGCTATTGCTTGACCCCCCAGCTTAAACTGAGACGTGAAAGTGCTGTGTAGAAAATGTGAAGCATCACGATGATGTGAGCATTTAGAAGGAGTTGGAGTAAGCTAGCTCTGACAAGGAGCCCTGGTGATGCAGTGATGCAGTGCTCAGCTAAAACTGTAAACGTTGGTGGTTTGAACCTAGCCACCAATAGGGGAGAGGCATGGCAACGTGCTTCTGCACAGATGTGCAGCCTGAGAAACCTGTGGAGCAGTTCTCCTGTGTCCTGATGGGTCGTGATGAATCAGAACTGACCCGATGGCTACAGGTTTAGTTTTAGGTTTCCATCGCTGGGTCAGAAACTCGGTCTCTTATCAGTAGTGTCCGAATATCATTCTTCCCTATGAAGAAAGCAGATTTTCATGAGCTAAGTCATTTTCACAATCAATCACAGAAGTCAAAGATCCAATCATGAACCCCCCCCCCCAGTGAGACCAATTGTCTTTGCATTAAGCTCGTGGAATCTGTTGCAATGAATGCTTTATATAAACTCAGAAATGTACCAACCAGTGGCTGCCCAGTCAGGCTTCAGGGCAAAGTACCTGGATGTACTTTTCAGCAAAACACACAGGGGAAAACATCTTTTACCCTATCCTTTGTAGTTGCTAATAAGCTTAATTTATACACATAACTGTCTTTTGTACAATTCTTAGCACCACAAAGAGGAAGTGCTTTTTCTTCTTCCTTAAAAAGAAAGTTCCAGCCCCAAACATCAGCCTCTGTAGGTTGTCTTAATTGCTACTTTGCACTGCACTTGACTATGACTCTGATTTTTGGCACATGCTATCATACACAAAGTTCCCAAAATAAAATGCTACAGGATATCCCAGGGACTCTTAGAAGGCTTTAAAAAGGGACTCACACGCTGAAAGACTATCTTTGATGAAGATAATTCAGGCCAGCTGAATTATTGCAAAAGAGTTCCTTGATTAATTGCGATCTTTAAGAATCCTTGCCACCTCACTCATCATGATCTGGGGAATTTGATGAAAATCCAGTTTTGATAAAGACTATTGTTTTTTTTCCTCCCCAAGTGACTATACATTTAAATAGCTAAAACATCTGTTCAGCAACATAGTAAAACATGTACACCCGGAACGCCTGAGAGAAGAGCCTGCCAAGCAATCGGTTGAGAGAGACTGTGCTGAGGGAAGCACCAAGGTAAAGCGAGCACTGTTTGTTTCGTCCAGTTGGGGGGAAAGCCAAGGCAACCCATATTTTGGGTTTCTTTTATTTCATTTGGGAAGAATTATTCGAGGGGAACGCGCCTGACGGAAACTTTTGTGAGCTGTTCCTTCGTGGAAGAGCAAGAGAGCCTTGGATGTCAACCTCTCACAGACTCTCGTGACCAGCCACCAAACCACGAAAAGTGACTTTCTTCTGGGGCACTGTCTACAACCCTTTCTGATGGAAGCAGAAGCGGGGAACAACGTGGAGACTGGGAAGCCGGCCAACAGAGGCACTCGGATTGCCCTGGCCGTGTCCGTGGCTGGCGCCCTGGTGCTGGGCAGTCTGCTCTTTCTAGGTAAGTGTCACCAAGCTGGCCCAGGGGGACTGGGTGTGTGCGGTGAAGTTTTGTGGGGTTTGTAACCAGCGTTGTTCTAGGGCAGGTGTCCGGTTGTTCCCCTCCACCAGTAGGTGGTAGATCCTCAGTTTCTATGAAATAGGCAAGCGAAAAAGGCTTTCCTTTTAGGAAGCTAAATAAATAAACACACAGACTGAAGGCACGATCCAAAGCATGAATTGGGCATAAAGTGGCTTTGGGTGGCTGGAGGATTTGAGTGCAAAAAAAAAAATCATTTCTATAGTCCATTTAGCAGAGTGAATGTTTATGAATTCAGGTCAGATACTTTCGTGTATTTTTGTGAGGAAAGACTTAGCATTGTGATCAAAACCGTGATGGAATGTCTTTCCCTTTGCATTTTGGTTAATGTTTGCCTGAACCAATCGTGACATTTAATTCACTATAAATAAGTCCTGTAAAAGGCATCTTTCATGGTATTATTCGATTTATAATACAGCGACTCCCCGGTGGGGGACAAAACTCAACTCGGCCTTTCTAGTAGATTTAAAAGTTAATACGAGGGAAAACAAAGGTTTTCCTCTCAAGATTTGATTGAATTATTGTAATGACTCTTGGTGCAAATGACGTACCCAGTGAGGACATACGATGGCAAAAAATTCCTGTGAAAAAGAAGACAATATCTTAGAAGGGGGTGAGGACAGTTCTAAACTTGTAGGCATTTTGAACTCTTGCCTATTACTCTTTTCATGGTCCTCATTGTTGGCGTGTGCCGGGGGAGTTCATTCTGACTTACAGCAACCTTTGTGACAAAGTACAACTGTCCCATAGGGCTCTTTAGGCTACCCAGCAGGTTACCAAATTTTCGCCTCGGTGGGTTGGAATGGCCGAGCATTTGGTTCGCATTGTGTCACCAGGGCTCTTCCAATATTTCTCACAGGCTCTTAATATTTCATGTGCTTGAAAGACACATAGGAGCAAACCCTCTACTCGGGAGATTTTAGGTGCATTTTACAAGATAGTGAGCCTGGAGCCATTCCTTGGCATAGCCCGGATGCGGGAGGCCATGTTGATGTTGGCAAGGGAAAGCCAGTAATTAAACTTTAAAAGAGTTAGGGTTGTGTGGTTGAAAATTCTGCTAAAACGAGCAAACCATCTTTCCATGTTTGCTGTGGCTTAAGATTTAGGGAATTCGACGTGTTTATTGCTTGCTGCTAGAGCTAAACCTCTTATTCTTGCAACTGAATTAGTGACTCTTGAATGCTGCTGTGAGATTTAAATCAAAATGGGAGGCACAATTATATGGATGGGCGAAGGGAGCACATGCAAGGTAGGAAGTGACTGCAAAGTTAGGCTATTTATGCTTTACAAACAATCCCAAATTGGGAGTGGGGGTGGGGAAATCACACGACTGTTGTCTAGCTATAGAAATACGTACTCTTTTCATGCTTTTGCCGCACGAAATCTTTTTGAAACTCCACTTTTACGATTACATGTTGAGGTCCTGACATATTAACTGGGATATTCTCTATGGCAACAAATCTTTGTTCTTTGAACAAAGACAACTCTTTGGAAAGTTCTCATTTCTTTTTAGAGCCGAAGGCAAATTCATCCATTGGAGGCAGTCATGACTCAAAGTGGAAACTCTTGCCTTCCAGGTGGGAGACTAGGATTTGATTCCTGGCCAATGAATCTCAGGCACAATGGGGTTTGTTTATTGCTGGGCACATTGTAGGGGAGCTTCCAGACTAAGATAGACTAGGCAAAAAAGGCCTGGATCATCTGAAAAGTCAATCAGTGGAAACCCTACAGATCGCAATGGTCTGATTCCACTGTACACGGGGTTGCCGTAAGTCAGGGGCCAATGTGACAGATGGCATTGAACCACAAAACTCATCAAGCCAGGCAATACTTCTAGTACACTAGGTCAGGTACAATAATCTGCCTCTGAGTGGACTCTCTAAGAGGAACTCTAAGAATGTTACGGAATAGGAGCAGATGAAGGGTGTGGCCTCTCTACACCCCTGGTAACGCCAAGTGTGGTCTGTGGACCAGCAGCCTCAGCTTCGCTTGGGAGCTCCGACTCTTCATTTCAGACCTACTGCTTCCGATGCTGCATTTTAACAAGAGCCCCTGGAGGTTCTTTTGCAAGTTGACGTTTGAGAAGCACTGCTTCAGCTGACCACATCCATTTGGAAGTTCAAATACCCAAAGCAAACCAGTGCGGATGAGTCAATTCTGACTGGGAGTGACCCTGTGGGATACAGCACAACTGCCTCATGAGGTTTCCTAGGCTATCAGTTTGCAGAAGCAGACTGCCATTTCGTCCTCTCATGAAGGGGCTGATGGGTTTGAACCACTGAGCTTTCGGGTATCAGCTGAGCACTTCAACCGCTGCAACACCAGGACTCAAGTCCCCTGGCTTTTAATCAATGCATCCTCTTTGTCTTTGTCTGCAAATCTTCAGCGATCTGCCATCTGGTTAAGGTCTACTTTCTGGGTGATTGATTTTACGATAATGTTTTCTGCCCAGCAAAGTTTAGCCACATGAATTACCTGCCATTTCTAACGTTCTTCTTTATCATCTCTTTGGATTTCAGGCTGTGAGATAATCTCTTTGTCTAAACCTTAACCCTTTAACAGCAAGAGCCTTGATATGGCTTCAGAGAACCCAGACAGCTAGAATACCAAACATCAGGTTTTTTAAACATACCTCCCTCTCCTCTCCTCCAATCTGCCTCCCCAATGCAGGGATTGGCAAACATTCATGCCAAGGGCCAGATAGTAAATGTTTTCAGCTCTGGGCCCCACATTCTGTCTTAACTACTCAACTCTGCTGTGGTAGCAGGCAAGAAGCCACAGATAAGATGCAGACAAAGGGGGGTGTGTGCCAATCAATCGTTATTCTGGAGACTGAAATTTGTCACGAGATCTTCTTATTTTGATGCTTTTCTCGACCATTTTAAAATGTAAAAACCATTCTTCGCTCACAGGCCCATGGGATGTAGTTTGCTGACCCTTGCTCCGTAGTCATTCGCAGGCTCTTGATTTGTGGATTACTTGACTGCATTATGAAGTGATTTCTCCTGGCTGTAGAGAAATCAGGAAAGAGAAACCAAACTGCTCTTTTGTTTTCTTAGAAACGCCTAACCCATAAAAATCAGCATTTTGATTTCTGGTATTAGGATCGGTTTGTTTTTATCTCTCTCATTCATGCGTTGTCTTCACATCATCCGAGCTTGCTGATTCTTATTTATTTTTAGGATAGTAAATGCCCCTCTATGGGTATAATGTTCTTCCATGAGGGGGGCCAGTCTGTCTGTGTCCCAATTAATTTAATGTAAACCTTCCTTTGACTCACCATCAGATAATAAAAGGTTTGATTTTTATTCTGGAGTTTTGGGTCAAGATTTATTTTCCATGAAAGAAATGAGCCTTCAAATGACCTATTTCATTAGCTTTTAAAACAAACTCAGGCTAGTGTCAAGAAACAATTGTTCAGAATCACAAAAAGAGAAATGATCATGGTTTAACATAAAATGTCTGTTTCCATTACAAATCAATAACCCATGTGCATTATCGAACGTCTGATAAGCATCTGATAGGAGACGGAAGGGAAAAGTTCCCCATCATTCCTCTATCCAGGTAGATTGACATATTCCATCCCGGAAGTATAGTGAAGGAGCTCTGGTGGCATAGTGGTTGTACATTGGGCTGATAACCACGAGGTCAGCAGTTTCAAACCACCAGGAGCTCTGAGGAAGAACAGTGAGGCTTTTTATGTCTGTAAAGATTTACCGTCTCAGAAACCCACAGGGGCAGTTCTACCCTGCCCTGCAGGATCTCTATGAATTGGAATTGACTCAATGGCAGCGTAGTTTGTTTTTAGAATCTTTATGTCACACCTACCCACCCACACTTATTTTTTAAAAGAAATCAAAATGCAACTTTACGCCAAGACACTTAAATTTTGTTTTGTATCATTTTATTTATCCTCCTTTCTCTTCATCCTGAGAACATTTAGATTGCTATTTCAAGCCTCTGGGTAGATATTAGAGTGCTTACTACATTGGTCTTTTCCCACTGTATTAGAACATTGCTTCTGTTCTAGGCTACTTAAAAAAACTCATTTTATTAGGGGCTCAGACAACTCTTATCACAATCCATACATACATCAGTGGGTAAAGCACGTTTGTACATTCATTACCCTCATCATTCTCAGAACACTTGCTCTCCACTTAAGCCCCTGGCATCAGCTCCTCATTTCCCCCCCTCATTCCCTGCTCCCCCCTCCCTCGTGAACCCTTGATAATTTATAAACTATTATTTTGTCATATCTTACACTGTCCGACGTCTTCCTTCACCCACTTTTCTGCTGTCTTTCCCCCAGGGAGGAGGTTATATGTAGATCTTTGTAATCGGTCCCAAGACACTTTTTTCCCCCCTCTTCAAACAAGGTCTGAAATGTTCCATAGGGTAGTTTGCTTGACTTTCTAATGTTATACAGGTGAAAAGGCTGCTTGGGAGGGTGACAGCAGAGGAAAGAACGAAGAAAAACTAGGTCTTTGTAGAATGTGGGCATAGACATAATAAAGATCACCTCACCGGCAAGTTAGCTATAGGCGCTCCATCTTTTTCAGAAACATAGGTCCCTTCTAAAATGGATAGTGGTGCTGAGTGTACAACTCTTCTTAATGTAATTGAACGAAAGATCCCTGGGGGCATAGTGGTCATGTGTTGGGCTGTGATCCACACGGTCAACAGTTAAAAACCAACAGCAGCTCCGAGGGAGAAAGAGTGGGCTTTCTGGTCCCCAAATAGTCTCAGAAATCCACAGGGGGTCACTGTGAATCAGCATCGAAAGCAAAACACAAAAGACAAGGAAGAGAATCATAAGACACCACGAAGTTACTCTCTGCCTCTATAGATTTGCCTATTCTAGAGCGTTCAGATAAATGGCAATATATAACAACACAAAAGAAACGTAGGCCCTGCCCAGCTTTCTCACAAAGAACGCCATGAAAAGCCCCGCCCCCAGCCAGCCCCTCCTCACTGCCACATCTCTAAATGACTCTGGGCTTCTGCTCACAGACAACAGCAATTATGAGTTCCCCATGATTTCCTTGGCTACCAAAGAGATTTGTGAAATCTAAACTTGCGACTGCTGATGAGCAGGCTGCTGGGGAGGCGACACATTGGTGCTCCCTGGAGTTGACAAGCAGGACTCCTGTGCGCACTCCTGTAGAAATCCACCGTATGCCATCTGCTGCGTGCGGGCAATGAAGCCATTGGTGAAAAGCGATTTGAGTTGCACTGGTTTATTTTTGTTTTTGCTTTTCTCTCTTTTTGTGGCTCGTGGGTTAGTCTGTTGGCTGCCGTGGAGTAGATTCGAGTTCATAGTTACCTTCTAATACTGAGTAGAACTGTTCCCCAGGGTTTCCTTGGCTGTAATCGTTACGGGACCACCAGGCCTTTCTCCCTTGGAGCTGCTGGGTGGATTCCACCCATGGACTTTCGCTTAGCAGCCAAGTGCTTAATCATTGAGCCACCAGGGCCCCTAGGAGGCAGGCTTTGCAAACTGGCATCTCCCTAATGGGGAGAGGCTGTGGGCCCTTTGCTAGAGAAAAAAAGGCACATGAAGTATACTTTTGCTTCCCCCATTTGGCGGCCACATCTCCGTGGATGGTTCAGATAAGACGCACAACTCAAAAGACCACATGTGCAAGCTCTCTCCTTTCACTCTGGATTTGCTCCAAATCAAAATGTTTATACTGGTAAGGGGGAAAAATAATCAAAGCATGAAAACATTCGAACACAGAGGGAACACTTCATTGTGCTCATACGGAACGCAGACATAGACCGAGGCAGCTGTTGGAACAGAACAAGGGAATACTGCCTGATTTAAAACCAGGCAACGTGTGTGTGTTGAGGTGGTATTGTTTTGCCTTAATTGTTCAATCTGTATGCTGAGCACAGAATCCGAGAAGTCGGACGTTATGAAGAACATGACACCAGGAAGGCTCAATAACAGCCTGCCATGTGTTTCCCCATTGCTCTGTCAGGGCTCCTTCGGTACCATTGTGAAAAGACCTAAATTATTCAGGGAACTCTAACATTCCTGAATTCTCTTTCAAGAAGCAAGGGAAATTACCCCCAAATTAAATTCTTTGCAGAAGATAAACCCTGAGCTACTGCGGGTAACAGCTGTCTTTGTCACAAAGGGGAAGCTGAGTGACTGCAGGGCCGTTGCGTCTCCACAACGGAACCCTGGTGGCACAGTGGATTAAGCGTGCTGCTGCTGACCACACGGTCTGTGGTTTGAATCCACCGGCAGCTCGTCTGGAGAAAGAAGGGGCAGATGAGCTTCCATGAAGATTTACAGTCTGAGAAACTGAGAACGGGGCAGTGCAAATGGTCCTGGTAGGTTCTTTTGAGTTGGTTTTGACCCAGTGGCAGGTGGCTTTGGTTTGGTGTCTGCACAGTGTTTCTGTGTAGCTGTTCTTAGGTGCGTTTCACGTGGGTCAGGGACTCAGAGGAATTTGTGAATTCCTGTTCCTGAGTATCTCTCTTTTCACACTGCGTTCCAATTTTCCTGTCTCCCAAACAGTGATGTAGCTATGAACACAAAGAGCACACTTATGGGGCTGCAGATAATCCAAGATGGACAAGACTTTAGAGATGGGTTCTCTCCCCCAGAATACACATCAGCCTTCCTAGAGGGCTTGTTGTCACCCAGATGAGTGGGTGCCCCCCCTTGCCCTGCCTTCCACTTGGCTCCTAAGTCTTGGTGACCCTATGCATAACAGAACTCAACATTGTCCAGCCCTGGCCCTCCCCACTATCGAGTGGGGGATCAGAGCGCTGTGATCCATCGAGTTTTGCCACATTGATTTTTAGAAGTAGTTGACTAGGTCTTTCTTCCTAGTCTGTCTGACTCTGGAAGCTCTGCTGCCAACTGTTCAGCCTCATACCGTGGAGTCCATTCCCACCTCACTGTGGCCCGATAACCTCCTCTTTCTCCCCCAGAGTGGCTGCTGGGGAGCCGTAGGGAAACCTTCACTGATAGGTGCATAGGGACTGTGCTTGAGGTTCATTGAGAATCGAACCGGTTCGATAGCTTCGAAAATGTGAAAATCCCCCCACTGAACCCTCACTACCTCGACCCTGCTCAGAGGCAAGGCGGGATCATTTACATGCCTAAGAAGCTCCCAAGTGAGGGGATACAGTTGCTGGCGCTGATGGGACCACACTCTGAGACCCACTGGCCTAGGTGTACCCACTCATTGTACACATAGGACAACTGAGTGTCAGAGCAGCCAAGAGTCTTACTAAGGTCACTTAGCTGGTGGCCAGCCTCTGGTTCTGTCACATGGGGCCAACTGGCTTTTTAAGCACTGTGTTAATATTCAGAAGGATGAACGGATATTGAGTGTCTGATGGTGGTTTACCTGCTGGTGGTCCGTTGAAAGTCAGTCATTTATTTCATTTTATTTTTCAGTGAGCCAAGGCTTCTTAAGTTTCCAAGCTAAACAGGAGTACTGCTTGACGCCGGAATGCATCGAAGCCGGTAAGCCCCAGTTTTCCATCCTGTGTCCCAGTTCCATCCGCATTATAATTATGGTACCTTGGGGAGTCGACGAGAAAACAGGTGGTATTTTTAGTATTCTGTTTGCTTGAGGTTCACTGAGTGCTAAATATAAGTTGGATGCCATTTTAAGCTAGCTTTTCAATCTTGGTGTGGAGTAGGGGAGCATAGCTTTCCTGTTTTTGCGCTCCTTGCAAAAACCAGCTGAGCCCGATTCCAGGTGTCGTCGTGAGGCAATCAGGAAGGGATTTGGAAGGCGGAAGAGCCATTCTTCAGACCTGTCCCAAAACCTCAGCGTGCACAGAAGCACCCTAACTTTGTGGCCCCGAATACATTGCTTGTGACCAGCTATGACGTGAAACGGACATCGGCAACCCCAGATTACAGAGAAGGTAGGGCCGTTGCAGCGGGAGCAGTGCCAGCAGGCTCCCAAGGCCATTGCTATGTCAAGGAGATAGTATCAGAACCGCAGCAGAGTTCCCGGGGCTCAGAGCAAAAGAGTCCCCAACAACACGTCGTACATTTCCCAGCAGACCCGGAGAGTGGTTTTGCTCCGCAAAACTGGACACACAGCAGAGAGCTCTCTACCTCCCAGGGTCTCCAAGTGTGGCCTGCGACTCCCTCGGGGGTCAAGTAACTGAATGTGGGGATGGCGGCACATTTGTCAATGCTAAAACGTTTCTGAAGGTATGACAACCAACAATTCAAAATCAAACGTGCAATAAATCCAAGGGGGTTCTGGCAGCGCTGCCCATTTCTCTAACGTAAAGGGGTCGAGAGTAGAAAAGTTTAGGAAGCCCTGCTCTAAGGAAAAGCATTCCCCACTAAACTGCTGAGCTGGCTATAGTTCCACTGCAGGGTGTCTGTGGGAAAAGAGTTTCCTTAAGTCTCCAAGTTCAGAGCACTTCTGAAGCAAGATGCCCTAGGCAGTTCACACCAATGTTATGAACTCTAAAATCTGACTTCCAGGAGACTCAAAATGAAGAGAGAGGTCATGGGCCATCTTTGGCCTCAGCTGGATAGAGGTTCCTATTTCTCTTAAGCAGGCTTCCTATAGTTTGTGACTTGTCTGATGTAAAGCAGAGGTGCTCTGTAAACCCACAGGCCATCATCAACTTGAATCCCGTTGGGTTGTCCTAGGCCTTCTACTCCATGTTACAAGCCAACTTTCTTCTTATTCTTTTTTTAATTGATCATTTTATTTGGGGCTCTGACAGATATTATAACAATCCATAAATCAATTATATCAAGTGAACTTGTACAGATGTTGCCATCATCATTTTCAAAACATGTTATGTCTACTTGAGCCCTTTCATATCAGCTCCTCTTTATTTCCTCCCTCGCCCGCCTAGCACCCTTGTGAACTCGTAATAAATTGTATATATATGTGTGTGTGTGTGTTCATACCTTACACCATCCAATGTATCCCTTCAGCCAGAGTTCTGTTATTCATCCACTTCGAGGGAAGTTATGCATCCATCATTGCTATCAATTCCCCCTCCCCCCTTCCTTTCCTGTACCCTCATGGAATTGTTACTCCCACTACTGTTTCTGAGGGGATTATCAATCCTGGAATCTGCATGTCGAAAGCTCATATCTGTACCAATGTACATATGTGCTGGGCTAGCAGGATTTGTGGGGTCAAACAGGGGCCATGATAGTGGGTGGGAGGAAGCATTAAAGAACTAGAGGAATGTTGTGTGTTTCGTCAGTGCTATACTGCACCTGGCTGGGTCATCCCTTCCTTGTGACCCTTCTGTGAGGGGATGTCAAGTTGTCTACAGATGGGCTTTGGGTCTCCACTCCCACCCTCCTCGTTTGCATCAAAATGGCTGTTTGTTTTGGTTCTTCTGATGCCTAATACCTGATTGCATTGACATATCAAGGTCACATGGACCGGTGTGCTTCTTCCATGTGGGTTTTGTTGCTTCCCTGATAGATGGCCACTTGTTTAACTAGAAGCCTTTAAGACCCCAGATGCTGTATCCTTTGAAAGCCGGCACCATCTGCTCTCTTTGTCACACTTGCTTATGCACCCATTTTATCTTCAGCGATCATGTTGGGAAGGTGAGGACCAAAGAGTTATCAGATCAAAGAGATGGAGGTGGTGGAGGAATTTAGGAGGTAGGGAACTTACTGAATGGTTGGATTGGAGAAGGAAGGAAAAGCAGGGAACCAAAAAGGGGATGCTTACATTTTGGACTCTGGTTGGGTGGTACCATTTATTAAGATGGGAAGGATTTTGATGAAAGGGCTTGTAAACTCTGAAGCCCCTACCAGGGTAATGGGTTGGATAATGAACTTTTAAAATATATGTATGTATATATAATGCCCCCCCGCCATCCTTCAGTAAGCGGTGTTTTGTTTTTAACCAGATAAATCGTTAGATGACTTGCATGTGCCATCTCAGAAAATTTTCGTAGACACATTGTGGAGTCAGTGCTATCACCAGTCCCATTTACAGAAGAGGAAGTGTAGGTTTCTAGACGCTAAAGAGGAGCCCTGGTGGTATAATGGTTCTGTGTTGGGCTGCGATCTGCAAGGTGGACAGTTGGAAACCACCAGCAGCTTCTCGGAAGAAAGACAGGGACTTCTACTCCTGTAAAGAGCTACAGTCTCGGAAACTCACAGGGATGTTTGTACCCTGCCCGAAAGGACCACTATGCGTCCGTGTCAACCAGGGGCAGTGAGTTTGGTTTGGAGAGGCTAAATAGTTTGTCTAGGGACACATCCTGAGTTAATGTCACAGTTGGGCTTCAAGTCCAAGCTAGCTCGTAAGTCTGAGCTGTCATGCTTTGTACTGGGGCACTGCCTCTTGATGCCATGGGGTCATGCCAGCTAACTCCCTTTGACTCAGGTCCTGCCTCAGTCTTTTGTTATCACACTGTAAAAGCTTTCTCCAGTGAGTAGGCTGGGGCAGCAGGAACAGGTATGTATCCTAGAACTGGTTTTGTGACCAGACGTCCCACTTTTGGCGGGACAGTCCTGATTTTTAACAACTTTTCCTGCGTCCCGCGGCGTTTTAAAAGTCTTGATTTTTGGAAAGAATGCACGACAAGCTAGGGTACACGGTTTTCAACTGCCATGTGGCTATTCCGCCAGGATAGGAGTTTTCTCAATGGTGTCCCGCTGGTGTCCCCCTTTACCAATGTTAAAATCTGGTCACCTAAATTTAAACTTTAAGACTTTATATCTGACTGTGCTTTTGCTGTTGCTGGGTTCTGGCGGATGTGTAAAATGCAAAGTGTTGTATGCATAAACTTTTGATTTGAGTTTAGAGAAATTTTTAAACACACTCACACAGGTGCAAGCATATTCGAAGGTGGGGGGTGTTAGACCTCCGAAGGGGCACTGTAGAGCATAGGCGTCCATAGCCTTGTGGGTCACAACATGGGCGTCGCAGGACCTCTGCATCAGAGAGTGGGTGGCGCTGCTCCTGTGCGTCACAGCGTGGGCGTGGCTGAGCATGGGCTTCGCAGGTCTGCGGATCCCGGATGTTGAAGCTTCTCTCGTGAGTTCCCGTGGTCCCCGAGGTGAGAGGCTGGGACCCGGTGAACGCCGGGTGGAGGTGTCCCTCAGGTGAGGAGACGGGAGGGCGGTGTTCCCTGGGTGGCCATCAAGTGTGTGGACTTGAGGCTGTCCGGGAGCGGGGGTCCAGCGCTCTTCTTTCGCCTGCAGACAGACAGCTGTGTGTGAGGGGGGCCTCTTCCCTGCAGGGGGCCACGTCTCTGCTAGAGAACTTGGTGTCTGGAGGGCCACTTATTTCATCAGTTTTGTTTATTATGAATCCTAATGCAAGAGTCAGACTTACAGAACGACATCTGATAATGGCGTCTCCTGCCAGCTAGTGTGTTTTGCCTGGCTGCCCTGTTTTTAAATTTTCGCATCGGAGAATGGCTTTCTAATGTTGGGGGGAAAATATTGATCTTGTTGTTTCTGTAGTGAGACGCTCAGCAAGATACATGACATTCCTCTTTTTTGTAACATGAGCCTCATGTTCCAGAGGTCTGTGGAACAGCTGTTAAGTACACGTCATCAGAACTGTAGCCAAGGGGAGGCTTTAAACAAGAAGCCGTGTGTGGGTGCATGTGCGAGGCATGGGTCTCCGGGATGTGGAGGCCATATGTACAAACCAATTCTGAGAGGCCTGCGCTTCACGGTTCTCCTTTGGGCCTCTTTTCCATTCCCATCTATCCTAATTTCTCTTCCAAATAACAGCTGCAGAAAGAATAGACAGAAACATGGCTGCTAAATGTAAGGTCAGCAGTTTGAAACCACCAGCCACTCTGCAGGAGAACGACAAGGCTTTTGACCCCCATACAGAGTGACAGTCTTGGAAATCCGCAGTGGCAGTGAGTTTGGGTTTTTTGAATTTTTTGAATAGTGATTGGAGAGATCCCTCAGCCTGATCGTTGACAGATTTTCTTCATCTTCGTATTTTACTGCAATAAGAGTCTGTGGATATTCTCCGTGGAGCTGAGTTGCGGGAAAGGGGCTCTGATGTGTTGCCACCTGCAGACCTTTGCAATGCGAAGCCATGTTCTACAGCAGAAAGTGCAGCTGTGTGCCAGGCTGTGAATTGTGGAGGCTGAAGCTAGGGTTTTGTTACTCAGCAGGAGCCTTTCCAAATCCTGGGGGAGTGATGGATTCTTCCACTTTGTCTCAGGGCCGAGATCAGAGCTGATCTTGCAGTTTTCCTAGGTACCTGCAAGAATACCAAGGAGATGACACATTTGAGGGTGTGGGGCAGGGGCAGGAGGAAGTTTGGGAAGGGGGCCAGAAAGCAATGTGCTTATGCAAGTAAAAATGAGCATGATATCTCCCCTGTGTGGCTGTAAATATTGTGTAGGACTGAAAGTTGCAGGATCCATGCCCCTGAGGTGTCACATAGCACATTCATTCTGTAGCTGCACAGCCACAGTAACAGTACACACAAACCTGAAAGAAGATTTTGGCTGTCCCAGCCCTTTGGCATAATCAAAATTTAGCAGCAAGTGAAAAATGGAATCGGAGACAACTGAATTAGTTTTGTAAAGCTAAACTATCAAGCCCATTTGAAAAGGCTCAAACTTTGGAACTGGGCTTCTGTTTATTGCTTTTTGGAATGAGGCCTTTGAACATGGTGGGGGATTTTGAAGTCCTGTGGAAAAGTACTCAAACATAATTGGGAGGATGGTGGAGGACCAGGCAGTGCTTTCTTCCATTGGCCATAAGTTTGTATGAGTCAGAGCTGACTTGATGGCACCTAGCAACATAGAAACTAGGATGTTTGCATTTTATTCCTTTCATTGAAGACAAAAAGCTGTTTGGATTTTTCATGGAGGATCTAGACTGGGGCAATAACCAATCTTATGTTCAAATCTAGAGAAAGTACATATGTAACCAAACCATGAAAAGCATATCTAAATGTATGTAATTGAGCTTTTTTCAGCAATTCATTTATATTTGGCCCCAAACTCATTGGATTTTCATTATTTTAAACAGAAATGTATTCTGGTATTAATTATTTTAGGAACACAGCTCAAAATGTCATTTTACAATGCCATTAGAACATTGGCAGACTTTTTATCAATTAGTGCATGTCTTTGGGTTTGAATGGTAGCATAGGAGAAAGATGTGGCAGTCTGCTTCCATAAAGATTTACACCCTATGGGCAATCCTACCCTGTCCTATAGGATTGCTATGGGCCGGAACACCCGCAGGTTAGTGGGCGTGGCTTTGGATTAGAGTGGTTAGCTGTATGACAGTTGGAAGTAGGGCTTTGAACTGGTTCATTCTGGTTCAATCACCTGCTGCGAATTTGTATTTCCCAAATGAGATATATGGAATCAGAATCTGAAGTTTAACGTGACTCCCAAGTGGTTCTTATAAAAGCCCCTATATATATATAATTATTATTTTTAATGTTTATTGAGATACATCACACATCATACACTTCCATTGTTCAGTCATATTTTAAAAATTGTATATATATAATCACAGTCAGTTCTAGAGCATCCTTCATATCCCGTTTTCATTATTTGTTCTTTATTTCCCTCCACCATTTATAAGCCACACACCACTTTTTGTCTCTATACTTCGCCCATCCTGTACTTCATATACTAGAAACCATACCAAACAAACAATTAAAACAGCAAATATATTGTTAAACAGGAAAAAAAGACCAATGACAATATTAAAATAAATCAGAGGGGGAAAAAATCTCTGTTGAGAAAAAAGTAGGAAATGTTGAAAACTAGAATGGATCCAAACTGGTTCAAGAGGGAAATCTAATGACCAAGTATCACATTATAACCTAATTCCATCTGTTGTAATTAAGTTTACATCAGTCTCTGTCTGATAACAAGATTGTGGTCAGAGGGGATCCACCCGAGACTTAATTCTTTTTAAAAAAAATTGTTTTATTAGGGGCTCATACAACTTTAAAAAAATTATTTTATTGGGGGCTCATACAACTCTTATTTTTTACTCTAGGGTTTTTTTTGTTTTAAACATTTTATTAGGGGCTCATACAACTCATTGCAATCCGTACATACATCAATTGTGTAAAGCACGTCTGTATACTCATTGCCCTCACCATTTTCAAAGCATTTGCTCTCCACTTAAGCCCTTGGCATCAGGTCCTCATTTTTCCCATCCCATCCCTGCTCGCCCCTCCCTCGTGAACCCTAGATAATTTATAAATTATTATTTTGTCATATCTCGCTCTGTCCAACATCTCCCTTTACCCCCTTTTCTGTTGTCTGTCCCCCAGAGAGGAGGTCACATGAAGATCCTTGTAATCGGTTCCCTCTTTCCAACCCACTCTCCCTCTACCCTCCCAGTATTGCCACTCACACCGCTGGTCCTGAAGGTATCATCTGCCCTGGATTCCTTGTATTTCCAGTTCCTATCTGTACCAGTGTACATCCTCTGGTCTAGCCAGACTTGCAAGGTAGAATTCGGATCATGCTAGTGTGTATGTGGGGTGGTGGTGGTGGAAGCATTTAGGAACTAGAGGAAAGTTGTATTTTTCATCGGTGCTATATCGCACCTTGACTGGCTCATCTCCTCCCCTAAACCCCTCTGCAAGGGGATCTCCAGTGTCTGGCAAATGGGCTTTGGGTCTCCACTCTGCACTCCCCCCCCCCATTCACTAAGGTAAGATTTTTTTTTGTTCTGATGATGCCTTATACCTTATCATTTCAACACCTCGTGATCGCACAGGCTGGTGTGCTTCTTCCATTTGGGCTTTGTTGCTTCTGAGCTAGATGTCCGCTTGTTTACCTTCAAGCCTTTAAGACCCCATATGCTATACCTTATGATAGCCGGGCACCATCAGCTTTCTTCACCCCAAGACTTAATTCATGTAGGCTCCCTGCAGATGAGTTTTAGGCTTTGACTGTCAACCATTTCATTCTGTGTATTAGGTGTTTACAATTTAAGCTGTGATACAACTTCTTCAGATTTGGATTTTTAAATTTTTCATCCTTGGATCACACAGGCTAGTGTGCTTCTTCCATGTGGACTTGGTTGATGTCTCACTTAGATGACTGTTTGTCTGGATACAAGCCTGGAAGACCCGAGATGCTATTCTTTTTGATAGCCAGTACCATCTGATTTCTTCACCACACTTTGCTTAGCACTCATCTTCAGTGATCTCGTCATGAGGGTACTGAGCAGGCCCATGTCATAAGAACTAATTGTTTTTGGATTGGGGCTAGAATAAAATGGGAGCCTAAATTCATTTGCTTGTCAATGGATGGTGTACATCTTTGATTTACTTTACAGATCTCATTATCATTTTATGACAAAGAACATGATCAGTCATTCCCCTGGGGTATAAGTTAGTTCTATTGATAGTGTCATTAATTTATCCAGTGGCATAGAATTTAACATACTGTTGAGAAAAGGAAGTAATGCAAGTGTAGAGCACTTTGAACTGAAATCCATGAGTTGTTGATATGTACAGATTGAAGTCTTAAATGATTGAGCCCCGTTTACATTGACCATGGGAGTTTGTGATAGGGGAAAATTTCCAGTAACATTCATTCACAAGAGCAGAACGTTGCCTATCAGATTAACACATGTCATAGTAAAGCAAGGAGCGCATTAAAATAGCACATATAGGGTGGTTCTGGGCCACTTGCCATTGGATACCCATAAAGCAAGGGCCCCTAACCAAGCTCCAGCGACCACCAATTCCACAGCTTTGGGGCGGCAATCATCTGTTCCTTCTTACACCAGGGAGTGTCAGTCTTGTATCCAAGGGCTGCAGGTCGTGTTGAGGTAAAGCCCAGCTTATTCAGTGGGATTTCCACACCGAGTCCTTCTGCATGGCCTCTGAGGGGTGTGGTGTTCCCAGAAAGGGCAGAGTCTAAGGGCACCGGAGTGTATAACACATGGTGTGGCTCACTGAGGGTCGGGCAGACACGAATTCAAGTGTCTAATCAGGAACGTTATGCTGGCCTAATTCTCCCCCCTTGGGTTCTGTGTCATTCGTGTTGGGTGTCCCTTCCTGATGTGAGCGTGCTCCTCGCCCTTTACCCCCCAACAGAAGTGTAAAGGCCTTCTCTGAAACCTAGCTAGTCCCCTCCTCCGATCTGAACTGTCCACTAAGTTTCCCTTCTCACTCCTGCACAGTGTCTGCACACGATTCAATGAGACTTCATCCCAATGTTGTATGGCATCAAGGGGGTGGTCTTCTCCCTTTTCCTCTTTCTTGACGGAGTGACCCCACCTGAGATGAGGACTACTATTTTGAGATTTAAAAAATATATATTTTCATGGTTGAATCCCTTTTAGGAAAGTTGTATATACATCATCACAATCAGTTTTAGTGCTTCCTCCCCCCTCCCGCATTCATTGTTTGCTCCCCAGATCCTCTCACCCTCCTCACTCCTACCCACCTCCACATTCCCGATACTCCATCGCATCAGCTCTTGTCTCTGATTGTGCTTCACAAACCAGAAACAATAAGAAACAAAACTAAAACTAAATGGCAAGAAGAAAATACCGTTTATACTCGAGCATAAGCCGACCCGTATATCAGCCAACACACCTAGTTTTACCACAAAAAATAAATTAAAAATGTGCCGAAAAACTCCACTTATACACGAGTATATATGGTAATAATAGTATAAAGATAAAAATACAAATAAAGCGTAAAATATTTTTTAATGGGCCGATGTGTGGGGAAAGCTGCTTGTTTCTTAGGCAGCAGGACCAACACATTTCATGGCCTAATGTGGAAGGATGATACCAGCTCATCCTAGGGAGCTGATTGAATCATTGTTGGTCGATCTTTCCAGACACTTTCCCCCTTGTCTCCTGAAGTTGATCATTTTCTTCATGTTCCCAGCCTCACCCTCTCCTCCTGCCTATGAATAGGTTGGTTGAAGTGCTAATGTTTCTTTGTATGCCTTAGAACCAAACTGCTCTTGCGTAGTCCTGCCATGAGCACACTGACCACGTGATCCAAGGAGTAAATAAGCTCACCTCTAAGAAAGCTCGGATCTGGAGTGTCTATGCTGCAGTGACCCCTGCAATTCAAATATAAAAATAAAAAAGAAATAAAGTGTAAGAAAGAAAAGGCCGCTGTCAATAGTCTTTCGTGGAACAAGTGAGAACTATTTGAGCCTTGAGCAAATTCAGGTTAGGTCAAGAGGGAGCTCAACTGACCAAGTATCATATTACACCATGATGAGGTGGTTCTTAAGGTATGATGTATGGTAAGAGGAGTGATGTTTAGTTCACGGAGCGGCGGCAGGTTCTCTACTGCTTTGTTTGGGAGATCCGATGCGAAGTTTATGTGACCTGAGAGCAGAAACCTGCTTAAGTCCTGGTGTTTTTCCTTATAGGCTTATACAATGTTTGTCCATTTCTGATTGACTAACTTCACTTAGCATAACGGTTTCCAAGTCCTTCCATGACATGCGGTGTTGCATGATTTCGTCACTGTATTTTTTAGGGCTGCGTACTATTCCATTGTGTGTCTATAGCAGCTTCATTATCCATTCATTCTTCTTCTGTTGGGCACTTGGGCTGCTCCCAGTTTCTTATGATTGTGAACTGTGCTATAATGCACATGAGAGCGCATGCGTCCATTCGTGTTCTGTCTCATTCCTTTGGGGTATGTGCCTAATACGGTATTGCTTGATCCTATGGCATTTCCACTCCCAGTTGTTTTGGGGGCGCTGTGTGGCTTGCCATAGTAGTTGGGTGCATTCAAATTCCATTTTCTCCACATCCTCTCGTGCATTTGTTGTTTTCTGTTTTTAATTGGGCTATCATTGGCGTGTAAGGTGATATCTCTTTGCGGTTTTAATTTGAATCACCAAGATGACAAGTGACTGAGCTTTTTTTCATGTGTTTTTTAGCCATGTGGGTGTCATTTTCTGATAAAGTGCTTGTGTGTTTTGCCCACTTTTTAAAGTGGATCATGTTTTTCTCTTACTGAGGGGTTGCAGAGTGTTACAAATTTGGTATTTGGGCCCTTTACCAAAAATCTTTTTGTAAAGATTTTCTTCCCCAACATGTGAGCTCTTGTTTTACTCTTTTGATGTGCACAAATGATTTGTTTTTAGCAGATCTCAGTCTTTTACTTTGTCTTCTGCTCTGTGTACTTCCTTTTTATACTTGGTACTTTATGTATGCCCTGCAATAGGGCCCTTAATTTTGCTCGAATTTTCTCATTTATGATCCTGATAACTCTAGGGGTTTCTATTTAGCTCTTTAACTCATCTCGAATTCATTTCTGTGCATGGGGAGAGATATGGTCTTGTTTCATTCTATGCACATAGTGATCTTATTTATCCAACACCTTTTGTTGAAGAGACTGTCTTTTGATCCCATTTGATAGTTTGGGGTCATTGGTCAAAGATCAGTTGCCCAGGTGATTCTTATAGATCTCTACAGATGCCCTGGGAATTGTATTGAAATAAGGATTCTGATTCAGTATATTTGGGGTGGAAATACATATCCTCAGCAGGAGGCTGAGCCAGAATGAACTGATTGGAAGAGAGTTGAAGTTCAATATTAGGAATTTTGGAAACTTCTAATTTTGTAGTGAAAAAAATTCCCTCTCCCCCTCCATTTTATTATAGTTTGAATGAAAGTGTATAGAACACATTAATTTTCAATTCAACAATTTATGCTCATTTTGTCCTGTGACATTAGTTGCAATCCCCATAATGTAACAGCATTTTTCTCACTTCCTCCCTGCCTTCCCTGTTTTCATTTGTCTTTCTTTGTGGTCCTTTTCTACCTTCTAAACTTTATTTTTGGGAAAATGCTACCCCTTTGGTCTCATATGTTTGTTTCTGTGAGGAGTATATTCCTCGTATGTGTTACCATTCACTGTATGGGTACTGTCTACTGTTTGGCTGAACAGTGATCCCTGGGGTTCAGTTAATTGCACGGTCAGAGTCTCAGGGTTCTACCAATGTCTATCAGATCAGTAAGTCTGGTCTTTCGTATGGTTTTGAATTTTGCTCTACATTTTTCTCCTCCTCGGTCCAGGAATATCTGTTGTCTGGATCAGAGCAGTTAGTAGTGGTAGCCAGGCACCATCTGTTTCTCTTACTTGGAGACTGTGATTTGCGTGGCCTATTAAGTCTCTGGGTTAATTGCTTCCTTGACTTTGTAATTTTATTCCAATTATCTTTGCTCCAGATGGGAAGAGACCAAAAGTTGTATCTTATGTGACCATTCCCAAGCTTTCAAGACCCCACACGTTATTCACTAAAGAAGGATGTAGAACATGGTCTTTGTGGACAATTGACCTAGATGTGTCCTGAGAAAGACCCCCCCCCCCCACCGAGCTAGAGATAACATATTTATGGATTCATAAATATTCTACCTATCCACTATCTTGCGTCTATAATTGTATATAAGTTTATGGAAGATGAAAAAAGGCAGTATATCCATCCATTGCATCTTTCTATTAACTTACACAAATCCTCAGTTCTTCTAGTCCTGGGCAAGAAGGGCCCTGCTCCGAGTCCTTGTTTGAAAAACTCACTACCATCAGATGGATGCTGACTCATAGCCATCCATAGGACAGGATGGACCTACCCCTGTGGACTTCAGAGACTGTAACTCTTTATGGGTGTCGAGAGACCATCGTTCTCCCATGGAGTTGCTGGTGGTTTCGAACTGCTCGCCTTGCAGTGGGCAGCCTAATTCCAAACTACTATGCCATCTGAGCTCTTCAAGTCCTTGTTTAGAGAGTTCCATTTTTGCCCTCCTCTTCTCATGCTTCCCGAGTTAGGGAGTATTCAGGTGGAAAGTGGTGGCATTCTCCTTCCACACCCCAGGATTCCCTGCTCAATGGCCCCACTCCTCCTTCCAGGGCCTGCATGGGTCTCTGAGGGCTGAATTGCTTGTCAAGGAGCCCAAGGATTCTAATTTCAAACTTGACCTTCGAGGTTTTGATAGCAGTATAAGTCAGAAAGTATTTTGATTAGGGTCTAAGTTCATACATGCATGGGTGTTACTCTAAACACAGCATTGTAAAACATATCTCTGCAATCAGTGGATGGATGCAGGCAAGTTCTCTCAGTAATACATTTATCTTTTTGTTAGGTTGTTCACAAACACAAACTTACTGCCATTGAGTCGATTCTGACTCATAGCAACCCTGAAGGACAGGGCAGAACTGCCCCTGTGTGTTCCTGAGACTGTCACTTGTCCTGGGAGTAGAAAGCGGGGTCTTTCTTCTGCTTCAAAAGAAAGGTCCAATCAAAACAGTGGCTTCAGCTCATCCAATTAACTTCAAGGCCAAGAGATCAGTTCAAGGGTGGGGGGGTGGTGGTGGTGTCATTTCCCCTCAGTTTTATTGGCATTTAATTCACATATCACACAATTCAATAGTTCAATCACATCATGAAGAGTTGAACAACCATCACCACAATCAGTTTTAGAACATTGTCCTTATTCCTGTACTCATTGTTATTAGCTCCCCACCTCCGCACAACCTCCCCTGACATACTCACCCCCATGGAACCGTTGGTCCAGTTACTGTCTCGAAAGGGGGGTCATTTTGACATTCTTGAAGGACAGAATATGATCACAGGGTTACTTGGGAAGAGGTGTGAAGAAAGTGGAAAGCTGCATGGATGAGAAAAAGACCAGGAACGTTGTGCCACTGATACTCTCTTCTTATCACACCAAGACACCTGCTCATTTGGTAAGGGTTGCTCTATAAAGATTTCATTGGGACACTTTACCTCATCTACCCTACAGCCTTGATCCTGTCCCTTCATATACTTTGTGCTCCCCAAACTCAAAGACAATTTAAAAGGAATATCATTTTAGGCCCTTGAGGTTACCCAAACTGCCATTTTAACATGGAATAAATTGAAGAGCCCAGAATTCTTTGGGGGAAAGGCACAAAAGAAGAAAGCTGATGGTGCCCGGCTATCAAAAGAGATAGCATCTGGGGTCTTAAAGGCTTGAAAGCAAACAAGCGGCCATCTAGCTCGGAAGCAACAAAGCCCACAGAGAAGAAGCACAGAAGCCTATGTGATCACGAGGTGGTGAAGGGATCAGGTAGCAGACAACAAAGAACAAAAACCATCATTGCGTGATCACATCCCCCAACATAAATGCTGAAGATGAATGTGTGCATAAGTAAGTGTGGTGAAGAAAGCTGATGGTGCCTCTCTTATCGAGAGATACAGCATCTGGGGTCTTAAAGGCTTGAAAGTAAACAAGCGGCCATCTAGCCCAGAAGTAACAAAGCCCACATGGAAGCAGTACACCAACATGTGTGATCATGAAAGGCTAGGGGACCAGTTTTCAAGCAGCAAAGGCAGAGGGGGGGGAAATAATATCGTGAATGAGGGGAGTGCGTGATGGGGACCCAATACCCATCTGTAGACAACTGGACATCCCTTGCAGAGGGGTAGTGGGGAGGAGATGAGTCATTCAGGGTTCAGTGTAGCAACAATGAAACTCACAACCTTCCTCTACTTCTTAAACGCTTCCTCCCCCAACTATCATGATCCCAATTCTACCTTGCAAACCTGGTTAGACCAGAGGATGCACAGCAGTGCAGATGGGAACTGGAAACACAGGGAATCTAGGACAGATGAACCCCTCAGGACCAGTGGTGAGAGTGGTGATGCCAGGAGGGAAGGGGGCAGGTAGAAAGGGGGAACTGGTCACAAGGATCGACATATAACCTCCTCCCTGGGGGATGGGCAACAGAAAAGTGGGTAAAGGGAGATGCTGGGCAGTGTAAGATAAGATAAAATAATAATTTATAAATTATCAAGGGTACATGATGGAGGGGGGAGTGGGGGCAGGGGAAAAAAGAAAATGAGCTGATCCCAGGAACCCAAGTGGAAAACGAGTTTGGAGAATGATGAGGGCCACGAATGTTTAAGTGTGCTTTACACAATTGATGTATGTGTGGATTGTGATAAGAGTTGTATGAGCCCAATAAAATGATTAAAAAAAAAGAAGTATTGATGGGTCAAAGCAAGCCACAAGGCCATGCCAGGCTTGAGGCAGGGGAGCTAGACCCTATCATTTAACGGGAAGAGGAACAAAGTTATTTTGCAGAAGGATGAGCAGGGTACAGGAATAGTTACACTCCTCTTTTGTAAGCAACTGATCACAGACTCTATTAGTAGTCTTGCCCCACTCCTTGCAAAAATCAATAACAATAACCACTAACCTCTTACCTCCTCACTCTGAATGCAGTCATTTAATCTAGTGAAGTTGATTCAGGAAGTCATTTGAGGGGAACTAGAAAAGCCAGGGCTTGGGAACTGGTTGATATAAAAAACTTACTTAATTTGGAAAAGCATAGTACACACCACTCAGTGCTTATTATTAATCTTATTATTTTCTTTTCTTTTTTTTTTTAAATAGCTGCTGCCATCTTGAGTAAAGTCAATCTGTCTGTGGATCCCTGTGATAATTTCTTCCGTTTCTCGTGTGATGGCTGGATAAACACTAATCCTATTCCTGAAGATATGCCAAGCTATGGGGTTTATCCTTGGCTGAGACATAATGTTGACCTGAAGTTGAAAGGTAAGTTTCTCCTGGGGTTGGTGATGTGCTATAGAGGGAGGGTTATTTGACAAGAAAAACATTGTTTGGGGTTGGAAGCGGGACTGCTCATTTTCTAACTACAGTGAATTAATTTCCAAGAAATGGTTCAATGGGAGATTTAAAGGAACGCTGTGGAATTCCAGTTTCCCAGATCTCAGTGCAATCACAGGGTAAATAGTTATGCTCACAGTTGGCAATGCTAAGTTTTTGAGTGAAGGATCAGAGCTTGCATTTGGCTGCGAGTGGGCGCAAACCAACAGTTAAAAAAGCTGATGTCGTAGCAGTAGATTTACTCGTGTGTGTTGTGCAGAGTCAACTTCAGCTCTTGCTCATTGCGCTGGGGATTTCCATGGTCTACAAAGTAGACTTCCCAGCGCCTTGTCTTTTGAGAACTCTGGATGACCTCGTGCTTGTCATATTGTTCCTGCTCATTTCTAAGTTAGCTCTGGGAACACTCTCGTCTCCTATGACCTCTCTACCAATGACAAGCTCACATGCAAATACTCATATGTGCACATGCGCACACATGTGCACCAACTCCCCCCCCTTACAGTCTTGTATGTATTGGAAGGTAAAAAAGAAGAGACAGTGTCTAGATAGATGACTTTTTGACATTAGTTCTATCCAAAAGTGTCATCAGGGCATGGCATGAAGTGGTTCAGATAAAGATTTTTTTTGGGGGGGAGGTTAGGTTTGGAGGGATGTCTTAATGTAAAAGCTAAAATTATTATCAGAGAATTTTGCTTGAAGAGGATTCTGCTTATAGGTTCCTTCACAGTTCATAGAAATAAAAGTAAATGATTCAGAGAGGGTTGCTTTTTTGTTGTTTCGTTTTAGAAATGAACATTTTTATTTCCAAGCTCAATTGGAAAAATAAAAAAGAAAAATATCAACAGGTAAAAAGTAGAAAGTTTCCCATGAATCTCCTCCTAGAAATAGCTGCAAATACAGTGATGGGGCAGATAGGTCGTTCCAGATTTGTTTGTGTATAGGTAACTATGCATACCCTCACATGCACATCCTTATATTAACCAAAAAAGAAACTAGCTAGAATTCTGCATTCCCCACTCTACCCTACTTTAAAAAATGATGCATTCCTATAGGCATGTTTTATATTGGTTGATTGTCTTTCCTTAGTTTAAAGAACATTGTGGTACACATTTGGGGGCACTTAAATAAAAGTATCCTTAGAATAATTTTCCAGAAAAGGAACTGTTGGGTTAAAAGAGTATTCAGTTGAATTTTTGTTACATACATGGGATTGCTATGAGTCAGAATGGACTCAATGGCAGTGAGATGTTTTTGTAAGTTATAGCCAAGTAACTCCTCAGAAAGTGCATTTCTATGTCTTTGTTTTCTTGCTTTGTGAAAAAGTTTTTCCACATCAACTCAGTATGTGTGTGTGTCTACAGTGTACACTAGAAGTAAGCAATCTATGGCCTGTGAGTCAAATCAAGTTCATTGCTTGTTTTTGTAAATAAAGTTTTATCGGAACACAGCCACATCCATTAATTTATGTATTATATATGGTCATGTTAACTCTGCCACTATAATTAGCAAGGTTCAGTACTCGGGACAGTGACCTTTTGGCCTGTAAAGCCTAAAATATATATACCGTATATACTCGAGTATAAGCTGAGTTTTTCAGCAAATTTCTAAAGCAGTTTTTGTGGTAAAATTAGATGCCTCAGCTTATACTTGAGTAAGTTTAGTACTCTGGAAAAAGTTTGCCAACCCATGATATCTGGTGGAAAGTAAAACTTTAAAATGTAAGTATCCATATAAAATGATCTCTCTGTATATCTAAAGTGATCAGATCATTTGTTTCATAATTTGATCATTTTATATAACATATTGCGAACATCTTTTCATATCAATAAAGATGGATATTGTATCATTATTTGGCATGATTCCTGGGTATGGATATATTATAATCAATCAATTCTTTTTTTAATACATCATTTCACTGGGGGCTCTTCCAGCTCTTATAACAATCCACATATCCATTGTGTCAAGCACATTTGAACATATATGGTCATCATTTTCAAAACATTTTCTTTCTACTTGAGTCCTTCGTATCAGTTCCTCTTTTTCCCCCTCCCCCCACCCTTCTACCTTCTTGACCCCTTGATAAATTATGTTATTATTATTTTCATATCTTATACCATCTGCTGTCTCTCTTAACCCATGTTTCTGTTGTTCGTTCCCCTCAGGGGTGGGGGTGGAGTTTATACATTCATCATTGCGATTGGCTTCTCCTTTCTCCCCCTCTCTCCCCACCTGCCCCTTACCCTCATGGTATCACTACTCCCAATGCTGTTCCTGAGGGGTTTATATGTCCTGGATTCTGTGTGTCAAGCACTCTTATTTGTACCAGTGTACATGCTCTGGTCTGTCAGAATTTGTAAGGTAGAACTGGGTCATGATAGTGGAGGGGAGGAAGCATTAAAGAACCAGAGGAATGTTGTATGTTTCCTTGGTGCTGTACTACACCCTGACTGGCTTATCCCTTCCTTGTGACCCTACTGTGAGGGGATGTCCAATTGTCTACAGATGGGCTTTGGGTCTCTACTCCCCCCCCACCCCAAACCGTTGTTCACATCATAATGGTTGTTTGTTTGGGGTCTTCTGATGCCTGACACCTGATCCTGTTGACTCCATGTGGACTTAGTTGCTTTCCTGCTGGATGGCTGCTTGTTTATCTTGAAGCCTTCAAGACCCCACATGCCTGGCACCATCAGCTATCTTCACCATATTTTCTAATGTACCCATTTTGTCTACAGTGATTGTGTCAGGAGGGTTAAAATCACAGAATGCCAGATTATTAGAACAAAGTGCTCTTGCATTGAGGGAGCACTTGAGTAGAAGCCCAATGCCCATCTGCTACCTTAATACTAACATAAATATATGTACCTAGACCTATTTCCCTATAGTTATATATAAACATATTTACATATGTATATGCCTATATTTATACCTCTAGAAGTTTCTTTTGCCTCGTAGTTCTTTCCTCTGTTTCCTATTCCTTTCCTCCTGTCCCACGATCAGGTTTGACCTTCCTTTGGTTCTCTGTAATTCCTCTCGGCTACATTGCACTTGATCAAACTCCACCAGGCGTTCTATGCTCTCTTCGCCATCGATTTGAAATCACCTGTTGTTCCCTTGTCCCTGGGTTTGTTGGTTCCTCCCTTCCTTTCACCCACCTCCCCCCCTCATGTTCCCTGGAACCGTCAGTCCTGCCTATCTTACAATATTTAATCAATTTTCTCTCTCTCTCTAATAGACCCTTGTATCGAGGGCTGACTTTCAATAGATTGCAACGAGGGAGCTGCTCTGCTTTATATGAAACCCCGACCCAGAAGCAGATTGTCTACGAATGGCTTAGCACCAGGTTCCCCATGAAAGTGTGGTGCGTGATGGGCGAGGTTATTTTGATTTTAGTTTTCCCCTTGTTAAATGCTACTCAGATCATGAATTTTGAAGCACAGAGAAGCTGGATTTGAATCTAGGCTCCCTTTATGTCCCCCAGGTCAATGACTGATTCTACATAGCTTAGTTTGCTTATCTTTACACTGGAAATAAGAATATTCATCTCTTCGAATTTTTATGAGACCTGAAGGACTTTCCCCGCGTGAATGATCCAGTTTCGATCCTGGCACAGAGCAGCTCCCACTCAGTGTTTGTCTCCGAGTTAGTTCTAAGATTCTTGAAGTTATGTCTGCCAAACGATTTGTTTTATTTTGGTCTTTGTAAATATCACGTGCTTTCAAAAATATTGAATACTATCTAGATATTTTCCCCTGCCCTTCATGAAAAGAACATCCCAAAATAAAACCCAATACTACCAATCAAGAGAATGCCATTTTCTTATAGCTGATGGAGAACACAGATATGGTTGTCCAATTTGTGAAATAAAATGGATTTGACAGACCTGGCTGATGAAAAATTGCCCTCTATTTTGAAGTTATCAACCTGGCTTTGTGAAGTTTTTCTTTAAATGGCATGGAAAACTCAGATGTCTGCTTGGAAAATAAAAGTATTTCTTGTTCTCTTCAAGAAGCAGGATTTCTTTTTTTAAAAAAATAGGCTAAATATACTCATGTATTTGAATGACTTCACATATTCACCCTAAAGCCCCAGATTTGCCTTCATGGGATCATGGAGACGACACAGCATACATTCAGTGTTTATGAACAAGCATATGAAAAGTTAGTGTCTTTAACACTTAGCATGCCTGGGGGAAATGAGTAAGATAGAACACTGTGTCCAAGAGGAGACAGGTGACTCAAGGGAGGAGCAGATCATCTCTATTAGGAAATAGCACTCTCTGCCACTGGTTTGTGAAGAAATGCAGTATTTTATTATTTTCAAGCACAGACAGAACTAGCAGAATGAGAAGATGAAGTAGGGACTATGCATAGTGAGCAGGCAATCGATGATTGTGACCTGTGGATGGATGCTTTATTTGTAAATACCTGCTGGCAGAGATTCAGATGGTTCCCATAATTAAATAACTCCCTCGATAATCTCATTTTTTCCCATCAGCGTTCCTAGGCAGACCATCTTTCATGGATAATAGAAAGCGGAAAACGTCAGCTCTTGTGAAGTCATTTAATGCTTAGGAAGCTCCAGTTAGTGAAGACATAGTGAATTGTGTCATTTCCCCATATTATGTGTATACAATGATGCACCAGATTGAGGCTTTAAGTTACCACAAATGATATCAGACTAGTAAAACTGAGGGTGGGGTGGGGCGGGGAAGTGCTAAGGACCAACCATCCACACACAGTGGTGGCCTTTTTATTCTGAGTGAAGACGCAGAGTTTTGAGGGACTGTCCTCTGGGTATACCCACTTAGAGCAGATTCCTTTATTTCCCAGACCATGCCAGCTCTTTAAAAAAAATTAGTTTATTTTTTTAACAATTTCACAGACAAACAAATCACATATCATACATTTCCATAGTTAGATTGAATTCATAAGAGTTGGAGAACCATCACCACAATCAATTCTAGGACATTTCTTCTTCCTTCAACTAGTTGTTAGCTCCTTATTTCCTGCCACCTTCCCCTTGCTCATGTCCCTGTGAATCTATTGATCCAGTTGTTGTCTCTCTAGGTTTACCTAATCTGGGTAAACCTACATAGACAGAGAATCATATAAAATCAAGACCGAACACAAACGAACAGCACAAAGAAAAATCTCAAAGCAGAAGACAGTAAAAAATGGAACAATTATACATGATTCAAGTGAGAGATCGATGACAAGGTGTCACACTTTGACCTAATTGTGACTAATTACAGCAATCTGCCTTGAAACGTACTCTGTCTGGTAACAGGGCTTTCCCCATCTCTGGTCCATAATCAGAGAGGATTCCCCTGAAGCTTAATCCAAACGGGGGATCCTGTGAATGGGAATTGGATTTTTACTGTCATCCCCAGCCTTCTGAAAATGGGTGTTCAGAATTTAAGCTCTAGGGGTGGGGTGGGGGCCTCGGGTACTAACAAGAAAAAAAAGGAATTTAAGCTCTAATATCATTCCCTCCTCTGGGTTTGGTTTTTATTATTTATAGTTCTTGGATCACACAGGTTGGCGTGCTTCTTCTGTGTGGACTTAGCCGACACCTCATTTAGATGACTGCTTGTTTTAATACACGCCTTTAAGACTCCAGATGTTGTTCTTTTAGATCACTGGCCACCAGCTCACTTTCTTCCCCACACTTTACTAGAGTACCCATATCTTCAGTGATTACTTCACCATGTTGGCTCCTTTTCATGTGGTTAGTACAGGAAGCAATAACTTTACACATTATACAAATGTCACCCCAGTCCTTGTAAAAAGAGTAGAGGGCAACGTTTGGCCCCTGATTACACAAAGGGACGTTGAGAACCACATTATCATTAAAGCTGGTTCCTGAGAGGCAGAGGTCAGATAGGACTCCACCCTCTTTCTTCTGTGACCAATTTTGCTACATACCATCCCTGCCAAGGTACTCTTTGCTTTTCTGTGTTTGAAAATTCGTTGCAGCAGCTACACAGAATTCAGTCAATACTCACAATTCCGTGGTTTATTAGGAAAGTTAACAGATTACTATTCCAGATCAGAAACGTTCAGGGCATAATTCGTTGGTAGAGCAGCCTCTTCTCTGGTCCTTGGCCTCTCTTACCACATAGTCCCTTGGCTTCTGCACTGCGCAGGTAATGTTACAAAGTTCACTTAGCATTCCCAGTAAATGCCCTTAAGGATACGCCACTCTAATGGATGCCTCGGCAAGAAGGCACGCAGTCCTCTTTGTCTTGTGCTCTGGCCTCCACTCTGCTGCTGTGCCTGTGCCTCCAGTCTCGTGTCACAGCTTTCTGTCTCCTGAATCACACGGTCCAAAGGACACACTCCATGCCTGGCTCTTCTTTCTTGACAGCAGTGAGATCTCCACCCACCCTCCCTTCTGCTGCTGAGATGGTTCCGTTTATACTCGATCAGGATCGCAAGATTGACCAATCGCTCTATGACCATGCCAAGTGTTTGCAATCAGAATGGGCTCTGTTCACAATCACTCACAGCTAAATCTTCTAATCCTGTTAGCATCTTTTCCCCCACCTCTTTTACAGCCTCCCACCGGGAAGATGTCCTTTGGCGAGAGTTTCAGAGACTGGCTAGAAGGGCATGTCTATTTGCACCTGTAGCAGACACTATTAGGACGTTAAGTGAAATGATTTTCTTGGGAAAAGTTTTTATTTTTGTTGTTGATCGTTTTCCCAATCTCAGCCGTCATTTGAGCATGGGTGGGGATAGTGGAGTGTGAAGGAGGGGAAAGAAGTTGTCCATTACGCAAAATAAAAAGAGCAATGGACTCTTTGGAGCCACTCACTTCAAAGCTCCTCCTCTCCATCCTGTTGCTTCTGACTCGGAGCAAGGCGGTAAGACAGTGTAGAGCAGTGTGCCATTGGGTGTCCAAGGCTGTTGTCTTCATGGAAGGAAACTGCCTCATCTTTCTCCTGTGGCACAGCGAGTGGGTTTGAACTGCTGACCTTTAGGTTAGCAACCACATGCATTCTCCACTGTGCAACCTGGACTCGACTTCAAGTAGAGAATGAATTTCCTCATGAAGGCTCCGTGGAAAATGTGACTGCATCTCTAATATGTAATCTCTTTCTAAGTAGGGAAAGGAGCTTAAGAAGCTATGAAGAATGGCCCCTGTGAGTTAAAACTGTGTTCCCATAGTGTGGACAGTCAGCACATTTTTTTCTCTTATTCTCTCTCTCTCTGACTTTTGGACTCGTATCTGCTTCAAGCATGCATTGGAAGATCTGATCTCCTCCTATAGCTCAATCTTGCGCTTCTGTCATTATTACAAATAAGCTAGGTAATCTTGACAAGAATCAGCTCGATTCCTTTCATTTATTCTGAGCGTTCTGCTTTTTAATATGGGGAAATGCACTTGCTTCCATGAGATTGAAATGCACGGCATTTTGCTTGTACTAATTAATCTGCGAATTCAAGACTATTTAATGAGATTCTACACTCAGCCCCCTTTCCCCCGGGAATCAAATACTTTCATCCAGTCCCAAGTAACAGAAACCCTAACTCAAATTGGCTTAAACTTTTAAAGAAATTTGCTGGCTCATGTAAGCCAAAAAAAATCTAGTGATTATGTGGATTTCAGGTAAAGGTTGATTCAGCAGCTGAACCATGTTATTAAAGATCACATTTCTCTCTCTCTGTACTCCAACATCCACTATAACATGTTTCTTTTTGTGTCTGTTTTGTCATAAGATTGTTGCCAATAGCAACCAGAATTTACACTCCCTGATTCTATTCAACAAGAGACGTTCAGTTAGATCCTAGAGCTACAGAGATCAGAGATGAATAAGGCTTCCAAGACTACCCTAATGAAAATGAAAATATTCATGTCACAAAATGCGCCAGGAGGTATTATAATTAAGAGTCTTGAGTCGCAGTGTCCATTGAATACAGCAGTCCCTAGCCACATTTGGTCTTTGAGCACTTCCGTCATATTATAAAGGGGCCCTGGTGGTGTAGTGGTTACGTGTTGTTCTTTGATCCACAGGGTCAGCAGTTCGAAATCTCCAGCAGCTCCGTGGGAGAAAGATTGGGTTTTCTGCTCCTATAAATGGAGTCTCGGAAACCCAGAGGAGATGGCTGTGAGTCAGCATTGACTCTAGGGCCGTGAATTTGGTTTGGTTTGGTTTGGTCTTATTATAGGTGTTACCACTACCTTGAAATGCTGCCTACATTCATCTTTGCTTCAGAACTATAGTCGTTGTTTGATCCAGTGTTAGATCCTGTGATTTAATGAGTTCGTAATGCAGCCCACTTAAGAGGGGGCTTCAAAATGGTCAGGGAAAGATGCAAGGAAAAGAAAACTGAATTTTCACAGGAACTTTTTGAAGCTGCCTTGTGTTAAGACATCACATGTTAAAAGAACCCCCCCCCCACTGTATTTCAATATAATTGGGTTCCTTGGTAAACATCTGAAAGGCTGTCGTGCATATATAACAATTATTCAGAGAATGGTCCATAGATTCCAGCAGGCACACACGGGATTAAGAATCCCTGTATATGTAAAGCTAGTTGGGCAGGCTCAGAAAGCTAAAGTTTTACTTAAATCCACCCGGCTTTTGATGCAGCTTCAATCAGCTCTTTTGAGTAGAGTTAGCTATTACCAGTCCCCATGGGTTCACGAGTCCAAATATTACCAAAATGTTTCAAGAGTCTACAGTTGGGAACCCATGGGTGATGAGCACATTGCTGAAATTTAATATTTTCATAAGGATGGTTGATGAAATCAGAACTTTGTTTTCAGAGATATGTGCTAGTGTCAACCCTTGAGATAGAGGCTTGATGAATTTACCTATGCTACAGACTCAAAGTATGTATTGATGAAATTACTAAGTCTAGCCACGTGCCTCTTAGGAAAGCAGACAGTTAGTGAACACGAAAGGTCAGTGCTTCCTCGAGAAGCTACAGCTGTTGCTATGCACAGTTAAAAGTATTTACCAGTGGTGAAAGTGATTGAAAAGAGTAATTAGAGCATTCAATTATCAGTACACGGGGGCCTTCCAAAACTTCATGGAGATATGGAATGAACAGAGAGTTCTGCCCATGAACTTGTTAGAAGCCTTCTGGTCCTGAGTGGTAGATAAAAGAAGCTCCTCGTCTAAACTTGCAGACATGGACTCCTGGTTGCATTTGCCGGGGGTGGGGGGGGGTGGGGCAGGAGTCCACTGAAATTTTGGCGGTGCTGTGAGTTAAGTTGCAAAAAGACCAAATGAATACAGGTCAGGTGACTTTGTTAGCAGGAAGGAGGGTGTGAGCAGGGCTGTTGGTGAGAACAGACAGGAGCGACCAGAAAGCTAGGGGGCATGTTTGTCCTGTAAATATTGCAACACTTTCTGAAAAGTTTCTTGTGAGTTGGCTTGGAGGTCGTAGGAGGAATGAAACATCTTACTTTAGAAGATTGTCAATAAATATAGGTTCTTTGGGTTAAATATAAGTTCTCTGGCACAACTAATGACACAGGATATGTGCATCTCGAGAAAGACAGACACGCCCGAAATGACACTCTTGAACCTGCCCACGCCCAGGAGCATGTGTATGAGTGCTGTTGACTTCGCAGTTGTTCCCAAGGGCCTCCGATTTTTGAAAATACCAGTCCCGACAGAGAATGACTTGGGAAAGGGAAGAAACCTCCTGGCTGGTTGGGGAGGCCACAATTTGGAGGCATAGTCACGTGAGCTTGGTGGTAATGATTCCTGAAGCTCCTCCAAGTACCCACCTGTTTATGCAATTGGTCGCCAAAAGCTGGAATAATATTGGCGCTGAGCACACAGGATGTTTGCAAGAACTTAATAACAGTTTTAATAACAGAAGGCAACGGCTGATTTCCTGGGCCTTGGACCATGTGCTTCAGCAAAAGAGGTCCATCCCTTACCTTCACAGACTTCCTAGTTGACTGATGTCAGGTCCTTCGGAGGCAGCTCGAACTCATAGCGACAACAGAACCAAACACTGCCCGGGCCTGTGCCATTCTCACTGTGCCCAGTGAAGGATTGTCCTCTTTCACCGACCCTCTAGTGTTGCGCTGACCCTCCGACTTAGTCATGGGCAAAACCGAGATCCTAGAAAAATGAAAAACGTTGGTAGCGCACAAGCATGAGAGGCAAAACTGAATCTAGAATTTCCTTCGTGCATTTTTTCAACCTTCCTGACTAGGTGGCTTCAGCTGCTTTCCCAAAGTCAACCTGGTGAGACGTGTTCAGCTGAAACATGGAACTGTGGACGTGTCAAACATCTTTACTATCTAGCAACATCTCCATTTCTCCCCGATGTTCAGCTGAGCCCCCACCACCCCTCCCACTAACAAACAAACAAATTCATTGCCGTTGAGTCATGCCAATTCAGGCCACTCCAGGTGTTACAGAGTAGAATTGAGTTTCATGGTGGTTGGTGTTTTTGTTCTATAATCCCTATGGAAGCAGATCACTAGGCCTTTAATCTGTGGGTGCCAACGGGCAACCTTTGAGTTAATAGACAAGGCCAAACCGTGTGCACCCCCAGGTACCTCCAGCAACCAGCCTCATTGAGAGAAGAGTTATGCCTCCTTTGTAGATGCAGACTGAGAGGCATCAAACAATATAATAATGAGCCCAAAGCCGCATAGTTAGTAGGCAATGGAGTCAGGCTCAGAATTCAGTTGTTTGCATTGGCTCCATGTACCCCAGAATGCATCCCTTCCCAGTTCTGGGGCATTCTCAGATTTGTGGCTGTGCTTGAGCTAATGGTTACAGCCACTGTGCCAACCCTCTCCAGGAATTGGTCTCTCCTGATAGCAAAGCAAACTCACTGCCATTAAGTCGATTTAGACTTATCGTGACCCTACAGGATGGAGTAGAATTGCTCCCTTTGGGTTCCCGAGGCTGTGCATCTGCACAGGAGCAGGAAGCTCCATCTTTCTTCTGCAGACTGGCTAGTGTGTTCGAACTGCTGACCGTGTAATGGCAGCCTAATTCATAACCCACTACGTAACCCACTACACCACAGGGCTCCTTCTCTCCTGATATGCTGTCTCCGGTGTCTTAGATGCAGCCTTGCCATCCTTGCTTCCAAGGAGCATTCTGGCTGGATTTCTTCCAAGCCAGAGTTTGTCAATCTATGGCAGAGTCAATATTCCTCGCCAACACCATAATTCAAAGGCATAGATTATTCATTATCCAGCTGTTGCGTATGCATATGTGGTGATTGAAATACCATTGTTTGGATGCTTTCAAGGTGAAATAAATCTTTGCTTTTTTTTAAACCCCTGAAAGAGGTCTGTTATAGCAGATTTGCACAATGCAACGGGCCATTGGATTCCCTGACTGTTGCTTCCATGGGCATTGATTGTGGATTCAAGTGAAACAGAATCCTCGACAGCTTCAACATTTTCTCCCCAAATATTGTCAAATATTGAACTTTAGTACCCTATCTCCATGTCACTGTTGTGAAAATGGAGGCTTAGCGAGATGAACTAATTTGCCCCTATTTGCACACATCCTTCCAGTCCAGTGTTGCCCAATAGAAATATCATGTGAGTCACAAATGTGGTCACCTATAATAGTACATTTTCTGGTAGACACACTGAAAACTTAAAAAGAAATAGGCTTATCCAACCCAATATGTCTAAATAAAGTATAATTCCAACATGTAATCAATATGGAAAATTAATTAGACATTCTACATTTCACACCCCACAATGAACTCTTTGAGACCTGGTGGGTATTTTGCATCACAATCCATATACATTTGGACTAGCCCCATCTCAAGAACACCAAAGTCCCACAGGTAGTCCCTGAGTTGTGATGGGGTATCATTCCAATGACTTGTCAATTGGCTCTGTTATAAGTGAAATTCTCCCCTTTTAAAGTTTTTTTAGTATTGTTGCCTTTTATTATCAGTATCTTTATTAATACAGTCTTTTAAAAAATGCCTTTGGTTATTGGAGATGTTCCCTATAGCCTAGGGAACTAGGAAGCCCTCACAGGCTGTGCTCCTCTGGTGCATGGGGTCGCTGTGAGTTGCAAATGGACCTGATGGCATCTCACTCCAGCCTTCAAGGTGAAGTTCAAATGGACTTAAGCTGCAGATAATGGTGGCTGCTGTCAATTGGAGAAGGTTTTTGTAAAGAAGATCTGTTTAAAACAACATGGCAGTATGCTTGCTAGTTGACATTAAATAAGGTCAAGTGATGCCCTAGGTAACATAGATTTTTCTCAGTTTACCTTCCCCAATGTTTTGCCAAATTCCCAGAATAAGGTAGGAAAGAGATTACACGCACGCATGGACGCACGCGTGCACGCACATGCGCGCGCACCCGAACCCCTCTCCTCTCCCCCACCTGATATACATACGATCTGGAGACACACCAGGGAAAGTAGAAGAAGACCTAGAATTCTAGTTTATTTTAATTGAGGTCAGTGGTATTGCTGTCAGTCTGGAACCTCTGGGCTGTGGCAGAGGAAGTTGGGGTTTCAAAGCTGCAGATCGTGGCCAGAATGAAACACTGTCTGGTGGGGACGCGTAGGAAGAGCTGGGTGAGGAAAGGAGGCAATTGTGGTTCTGGCTGCGGGCTGCAGGCTGCACAGCCCACGGTGTCTCAGGACGCCCACGAAGCTGCTCTCACCAGAGGCCTCCTGCTCGTCTTTCCACCCTCGCTTGAGACCTGGAGGCGAAACCCAATCTTCAGGAATGAAAATGTCTCATCTCACCCGGAGGTTCAGTTCTCTTTCAAACCCTTTGGGAATCATTTGGAATAATTTTTAGAGTGGTTTCTTTTATTGAAATCCAAACACAGCTTCAATATTCCTGACATATTTATTATTTCCAGAATGAAAAAAATACTGGCTCTTCTGAAGTGGTTAACTGTTTAGTTATATGCAGTTTTGTTGGTTCTATTTATTTGACTTAAAATTAAGCCAAAGCCACATGCAAAAAAACTGCAGAATCTTCTGAAGCCATCACAAAACAAGCACCATATTTCATTGAGCTGGACATGCTATCAACTGTGAGATGCATCCTTATGTCACAGAGACTAAGGTTGAGCTATGGGACCAGGCTTTCTTACCACTTAGGATTATTATTTTATAGTCATTGAAAAGAGTTCTTTTAGATCTAGATGTTCGTTTTGTATTACATATTACCCTTTGCCTTCATCAAGAAGAATAAGGCAAGTTAAAAAAAAAAGACAGGCTAAAATAGTCTAAGACTTCCTCCCCTACGCCCAAACCCAAACCCAATGCTTTCAAGTAGATTCCAACGCGTGGTGACCCCGTGGGGCAGGGTAGAACTGCCCCTTGGGGTTTCTGAGGCTATACATCTTTATGGAAGAAGAGAGCCTCATCTCTCTCCCTCGAGCCGTTGGTGGGTTCAAAGCACTACCTTTTGGTTGATAGCTCAATGCTTAACGCTCTGTGCCACTGGGGCACCTTCCCATTCTCTCGTGTTTGCAATTGTTCATGTCTACATTTCCCTACACGGTATTATTGTCCTCCTTCTCTTTCTCAGAAAGAACAATAGTGAGTCAGCATTTCTTGAGACTGTATTTCCCGAATTGAGTCGAGTTTTTATTTTATTTTTTTTTCACCCTCCAAGGCAGCCCTTTGGGATATGCAGCAAATTTTCTTTCCATTGCATAGTCCTAGTGAAATCTCACCCCCCTGCCCCAGCTGTGGGTCACATTTACCCAGTAAATGTGCTTTCAACAGTTTGCATGATACTCACGGGGGTCCCTGCCTCAGCACAGTGAGGGGTTAACCTACAATGGTGTGGAAGCAACACCCCCCCATACCCCCAGACACACATGTCCTTTTTCTACTCACTGCCTGCTGGCAGAACAGTTTCCGATAATTTTTAACGTGTGTATGAATCACCTGGCAATCTTACTAAAATGCCTATTCTGATTTAACAAGTGTGAGAAAGGGCCTGGCAAGGTTCTCTGGTGATGCCTACCCTGTTGATCCGCACACCCCAAGTCGCGCAGCCAGGCTGGAGGAAGTACTCTGCCCATGTCGCTGATGACATTCCTCTCCTCCTCGTGGTGTGTGGAGGCTTTAACTCGCCGTCCACACAATCATTTGGATGAAAACCTATATTTTACCAATGTCATTGCATTGAGAAAATGTAAAGATTTCTCAGGCCAACGAAAGATAACAAAAATTTAGTATGGGTGGGCTACAGGAGTGAGATTTCTTCCCCTTTCTTTCCTGAGAGATTTGCTCATTTCATCTTCCTTTGCCTTCCTCCTCCAAAAAATTGGGAAACTTGAAGGAAATCTGCATGTAATTGCAGATTAATCACCTACCCATTAATAGCACATTAGTTCATCATGATTAATAGCCTCTATGTAAATGCTTGATGAATTAGTAATGATGGACTGTTTGCTTTAAAGTGTCGAGAGAACATTCCATGTAAAAAGGCACTGCCCATAACAGGAAAAATCAATTACATGCTGGCTGGATAATGGCTTGTCACAACCAAGACATGTTTGTCTGCAAAGCCTCATTGGTGTTGATATTTGCACACTGAGGCACTCTTTAAAACATCGACGGACCTTTTAATTGATAAAACGAGAAGGGATATCTGTGTCACATACACACGTGCTGGTTTACCCACAAGTTTGCCTCTGTCACTGGACAGAGAGCTTCCTATAGTGGCCATTTGATTAAGTTCCAAATTGAGCTATTTCGACTACCCAAGGCCCAGGCACTTCTGGATACTAATTTTATTCTTTTAGTAAAGCATTTGTTTTCTCCATCGTTTTAGTCTAACTCTGTGATGTTGGCCATTGTGATTTATTTCTGTCTTTGCCCTACATCCGAGGAAGCGAAGGTCAAGGAAATTATGTGACTTGCTCAAACCAATCCAGGCATATAATTTGTCCCCCACAGATTATGGGTCTAACTTCTCAAGTGTCTCCAATTTTAACCCAGGCGGAAAGCGTTGCATGAGCCCAGGCTCTCTCCAGCTGGTGCCTTTGAGGAAACCCCAGAAGCCCAGTGTGATTGGCACTCAGGTTGGAAGGGAAGAGGGACAAAAGACAAAAGAGAAGAGAAAGGCAAGGGGGCCGAGCCTCACAGCGTTACAGGGCATGCAATGACTTGTTCTCGGGTCGTGGGAAGCCATTTGTAAATGTCATGCAGGGGAACACGATGCAGGATGCATTGTGACAGAGCATGCTGGCTGCGAGTGCACAGGAGCTTGGAGGAGGTAGTTGACGAATGGAGATCAGTTCAGAAGGCCACATCATGAGGATTTGTTTTCTAGCTTCGTATCCAAATGAAGGTGCAGTTGGTCTTCCCTAATATGAAACACTCCAGATCTTTTCCCTCTATTTCCTAATTTCGTCAGCACGGAAGGTCATTCATTAGCAGTGCTTTGTTGATCCTGGCTTCTCTGAAAGTAGCCAAGCACACTCAGCCTCAGGGCAGAATCCGAAGGGAAGCCACGGCTGCAGCTGATGGCCAGGGTTGTGAGCTCTCGCTTCTTATTTCTTTTTTTTAAATCACTTTATTGGGGGTTCATACAACTCTTATCACAATCCATACATACATCAATTGTGTAGAGGACATTTGAATATTTATTGCCCTCATCATTCTCAAAACATTTGCTCTCCACTTAAGCCCCTGGCATCAGGTCCTTATTTTTTTCCCTCCCAGTTCCCCCATACCTCATGAACCCTTGATAATTTATAAATTATTTTGTCATATCTTGCCCTATCTGACGTCTCTCTTCACCCACTTTTCTCTTGTCCATTCCCCAGGGAGGAGGTCACAGGTAGATCCTTGTAATCGGTATCCCCTTTCCAACCCACCCTCCCTCTACCCTCCCAGTATCGCCACTCACACCACTGGTCCTGAAGGGATCATCCGCCCTGGATTCGTGTTTCTGGTTCCTATCTGTACCAGTGTCCATCCTCTGGTCTAGCCAGACTTGGAAGGGAGAATTGGGATCATGATAGTGGGGGGGGGGAAGCATTTAGGAACTGGAGGAAGGTTGTATTTTTTATTTCTTTGAGGCCATGCTGCTTGGCCTTTACCGGGACCCACTGCTTGTGCCAAAGATGCAGTGACTTCCCTTCATTTGGAGGAGAGGCTTCTGGGTAGAGACGGAAAGAAATTGGGTTTCACCGTCACAAACCCAATTCTAGAGCCACACTTGCCCTTGACCATACACTGTGGTTTGAACATCCAGGAATAGAACCACCGCTTCTCTTACCTCCTCCGGGAAGGTAGGAGGGCAACCAGGGCTGAGGTGGGAAGTGGCTTTTTAATTGGTGTTTACAGTGTCTTGATGTTGCTTCCCTAGATGAGGAAGCCATTCTGAAGTGTGGAGCTCAGATTTTTTTGGAGTTCGGGGATGCGTTTATCCTCTTCTTCCTCCTCTTAGGGTGTGGGATCAGCTGGAGTCGAAAATAGCGGCCTTGGATTTCGATTTTTCCTTCTTCCCCACTTTGGCGGTCTTCCTGGCATGGCACCCATTTTTGTTTTCTTCTCCTCCAGTAGCTCAGTGTCTCACGTCAAACCTCTCTTGCATGTCACCTTGAAGCAAGGAACTCTGTGAAGCTGAGGTCTGCTGAACTGAGAACGTAGACTCCAAAGGGCCGAGGCAAGGAAAGTGTTTCCCAAACCAAACAAAGCAAAGTGAATTTGATTCTGGGCCTTTTGGTGAAGCAAGTTAGCACTGAAGTCAAATGGCGAGGCCTAGTGAGAGAATCATTGTTGTATGAGGGGGCTTCGTGTGAGGGGGCTTCACGAGGTTCATTTGGAAACCCTCTCTTTGGGCTTCCAGTGGGGATGGGAGGGGAGACCCTGAACGAGTGAGCTTTCTGGGCATCAGAGGCATCCAGAAGGACTGGTGAGCACCACCGGTTTAAAGTGTCGAAGTTCTCCCAGTGTATCCCCCAGTGCGCAACATCAACCACCATCTGGCAACTGGTGATTCTGGGGCTCGACCACAGACCTTTGATATCAGACACTCTGGGGAGCCATCCCAGCGAGCTGTGCTTCCACGAGGCCACCAAGCAATTCTCATAGGTTGACAAGTTTTAAAGCCGCTGATTCAGACTAGAGCAAAAATGTAGATAAAGTCAAGTCTTGGGATGAGCTCATTGTTTGGCTCTAAACATGCTAGACCTCCCACCTCTGGCAAGGTACCTCAGGAGTGCTGTCCTGGTCACAGAGAAGGTGACAGGGCAAAGAGGCTCACAAAGTCACTTTACCACCATAAAAGTAGTGATGTAACCAGGGAAGACCTTTCTTCAAATTGTGGTTGAGAGGAAATTCCACGAGGGCGTAGCTGCCTTTAAGTTGGCCACTGGGGGCCTTGTTCTCTCGCAGGAAAACGTCTCGTGGAACTGTCCTAGGTACTTGATGTTAAATGGGCAGGAGTCAGAGACCTGGATTTGTAGCTGAGCTTTCTGACTAGTGCAGTTTCCTTAGACAAGTTTGCGTGGTTTCCTCACTTGTAGAAGAACATTGGTGGTACATCGATGGGGGAAAATGGATTGAGAGCTAATCAAGCCCTCTTGGGACTAAGTAGGTGCTTGATACTTGGACACCATCGTTCTTGGGTCATCGGATGTCTCAGGGGCACTCAGAATGGACCATCGCAGGATATAACCACACATGGCCTTTTCTTCATAATGTTAGTGTTGTTGAGTTATGAGGCGGCTGGGGGGGGGATCAAAGAACTTTAATGACATTAAGTCTGCTACAAGCTTTACATCGAATTATCTGCTAGGATACAAATAATCCAAATAGGAAAGCTATTTTTATGAGTTAAACTATCATATTGGCAGATTCATTGTAGTGCCCTGCTTTCAAGGAGTCATGCTAAAATTTAATAAGAATTTTTTAAAAGTATAACACTGATAAGTGTAATTCATATAAATTCACTTATACATGAATGGTTTAAGAGTTCCCTTCCGTTAAACTTCTTTTAGTGTCTGACAGTTTCGTAAAGTTGATTTCATTCTGGACAAAGTGGTCTTTTGTGTGAAAGGGGGGAAGGGGGTTTTGTGTCATCTAGTTACACATGATTGAGATCGATGAGTTCAGAGGTTTTTTAATCCCTCGAAAAAATCAACTGCTCCTTCTTTTTGCTTAGGCTGATGCTAACCAACAATTATCACTTATAAGATGATCATAAAAAATGAATGGAGAAAATAATTCTGACAGTTTTCTCTCCCTATATTTAGGGGGGAGTTTTCCAGAAGAATGAGAAATATCAGCTCTTATTGTCTTTTCAGTATGTCAAACAGACCCAGTTAATCCCATGCTTGACTGGCTGTGGGTTTGAGGATCTGAAAAGCCGAGTGTCACACAATTCGTGTGAAAACATGAGGGCTATGGGATCTATAGACCATGACTTAGTTAACTTGGATTCTCTCTCTTTTTTTTATGAGAATAACAATAGGCTTTGCAAGCTGATTTAGATTCTCAGGTCTAGCTGCCTAAGAGTTTAATACCCATGCAGTGTGAGTGAGAAAAATGAAATTTCTCAGTACGGTAAATAAACCGAGGAGCCTGGAAACCAAATTGAAGTTTGCAGCCTGGAAAATCAACAAGGACTAAAAATAGTATGATTAGAGGTGACATTCAACCACGGACCTTCCAAGGTGGCTTTTAAGTACCACCCAAGGGGAAACCAGGCCATGATAGGCTACGTTGGAAAAAATATACAGGTTTACTTAATTTTCTTTTGCCTCGCCTTATTGCACCCCACAGATGATTGTTTCTCACAGATTGAAGGTTTGTGACAACCTTCCACCAAGCAAGTCCAACCCCAATGACATGTGCTCACTTTGTGTCTCCGTGTCACATTTTTGTCATTCTCACAGTATCTAAACATTGGTATGATGTTATATCGAGTACACTTAACAAACCAAACTAAACTCACTGCCGTCGAGTCAGTGCTGACTCATGCGGGTTTCAGAGACTAGAACTGTTGATGGGAGTAGAAAGCCCAGTCTTCTTCCTCCTGTGGAGCTGCTGGTGGTTTCCGAACTGCCAACCATGCAGATCGCAGCCCAATACGTAACCACTATACCACCTGGGCTCCTCCCGTATACTTCATAGACTACTGTATATATAAGCATGCCTTTTAAATGTAGTGGGAAACCCAGAAAGTTGTGAGGCTCACTGTATTGCAACATGAGCTCTATTGCCATGATCTGGACCCGAACTGCAAGATCTCTGAAGTTTGCATGTATATGTCTAGAGAATATTTTGTTTACATGATGGCTTATAATGTAGATCTGGTTCTCCAAAGTCTTTATTGTCTTCTTCTTTCAGTAGAATCAAGAGGGCACAACCCAGATTTCTCAGGGAGAAATGTTGGCCTCAGCTGTATGGAACTGACAGCTTTCCGTTATTCTTTTGACAGGCAGGTTTTAGAATGCAGTGGCTGTTTCCATTAAGCCAGATCAAGTGAACAGCCCCAGGATTCCCTGGTCTCTTCTAAGCAGGTCCCCAGTAGTACTTACTGCAGGGTCAGAAGAAAGAACCAAAGGAGCTGTGTTTTGTACAGGCCTCTGTGTTCTTCAGCCATTTCATGCAAATGATAAGCTTCTTGGTCATTGTTTTCTCACCCACCTGGAACTTTGTACGTGTGGAGTTTTTGCAAACAGCATTTAGGTGGGAGTGGCCTAAATACTGCAGAACCTTCCAGGACATCTGAGATGCCACCAACTGTCATCAGCGCTTGATTTACTAGTGTCTTGGATGTCTAGTACTGCTTCCACAGACATACCATAAGTGGGGAGCTGTCACAAACAGCTATTTATCTTCTCACAAGTTACAAGACTCGAAGTCCCACATTCAGGACACTGGCTCGAGGGGCAGGCAGGCTTTCTTTCTCTGCCTGCTCTGGAGGAGGGCCCTGTGCTCTTCAGCTTCTGTTTCCTTGGAACGCTCTATATGGCTTGGCATCTCGTTTCCTCCAGCTCCTCGTCTCTTGCTTGCTTATTTAATCGCCTCCATCTCAAAAGAAATTGATTTCAGATATGTTCTAATCCACTCTCATTAACCTGTTCCCAAGTGGGATTATAACCACAGGTGTAGAGGACATTTTTTCTGGGAACACCATTGAATCTGGAACACCAGGGGAGTGGGCGCTCTGCAGGAGCCCTGTCCTCCCTTTGAATCCTTCCTTTCTCTGCCAGAGCTCCATACATGCTCTGTGTGATCAGAAGGGATATGAATGAGGGGGACTGATAGTTCGCTCTCAATTTCTGAGCTTAAAGGGAATCAAATAATGAGTACGTGCTCTTTTTCTCAGTGTAGAAGAGCAAAGCTGAGACAACTGATACAATTAAATGCAGGTGTTGGTTTTTTTTTTTTTAATGGCTTGGATTGCACTGTACGATATTGGGACTGGCATGTGAGAAAAGGAGAGTATGGAATGTTAGCCATGATTAGGACATTGCCGAGTTGGAAAAAATAATAATAAAGGGAATCATCAGTCCTGCCACTCACAGTTCCTTTTCAGTTGGCTGAAAAACTCCCCTCAGACTTTTCTGGTTAGGAATTCAACCCAGCAAACAGATGATCGAGCACCATCCATGCCAAGAACTAGCCACTGAGTGTTCAAATATGAATAGGACCCAGGATTCATTAGATAGCAGTGAATATATATATATATATATATATATATATATATATATATATATATATATATATATATATATATAGTGGTAAGCCCAGTCTGGTTCACGTACATAGGTCAGATGTTAAGCTAAATGCTTCTTCTAACTCATGTAGGTGTGAAGGCTGATGAATCAGAAAGACCACCGGCTGGTGGATGCAGTGGTAGCAGGTCAGATGACAGGTCACTGATGGCTTCCAGGGTCAGCAGGCTTTATGACAGACTATTGGCTCAAGTTCAAAGAATCAGAGTTTGATGAACCAGACATAAAGTCCAGATCCAGTAAGAAGTAAGCTAACTTCCCCACACCATCCACTTATATAGGAAGTGGCCAAGTCCCCACTCCCTGGAAACATCCTATCATTTGCCTCTGGGCTGTGACTTGGTTAAGGGTGTTGGACTACATCCTAATCTTTCATTGTTTGGTTACTCACAGCAGATGCCATTAAGAAGCTAATTACACTTTGTTGTGTAGCATTGTGGATGGTTACTAGACCTTAACTGCCAGACCACTGAGAATCCTGACCTAGCCAAGTTGACACAAAACATAACTATCACAATTACCCAATGCAAAGATGGGAAGCAGTCTTGACTAAGCACTTCACAGAATGGGGTGTTAACTGTTCTTGACTGAGGGTAGTGAGTGGAATAGAGCACGGTTTTCTTCTGAGTCTGCCAGTAATGGGGATGACATAGGGATGCTCAAAGGAAAATCTTTCAGATTATGATCTGTGCATATTATACTGCACTTTAGTTGAAAAAGTCTACATAAAAAAATCTTTGTTGTCTTGTTGCCATCGAGTTGATTCTGACTCACAGTGACCCTACAAAACAGAGTAGAACTGAACTGAACTGCCCCTCTGGGTTTCTGAGACTTCAGCTGTTGACAGAGTTCAAAGTCTTATCTCTGCCTCAGCAGCTGGTGGTTTTGAACTGCTGGCCTTGTTAGCAGCCCAATCCACAACCAGTCTGCTGCTAGGACAAGGAATATGAGCACAATTATTTTCAGAGGTTAAGACTGAATACAAAATAGCTCTCTTTAAGGAGCATTGCCTCTATTAAGGGGCCACGCACACGGTGGGAGCAGAGGGCTTTGGTGAGGTGATTAGTATAATATATGAAATCATCGTACACTCAGGGGCAGTGTCTTGGGGTAGTTTAAGGCCTTTGGCCAGCAATATCCTGTGAGAGTGAGGAGGGAATCATTTGTGGGGTCAGCACAAGGAGCAAGCGTGATTACATCACCATTTTGTGTAACGCTACTAACCTTCCCATCCTGTGTGAACCACCATGCACCTATCACTGATTACATGCTTGGACCAGAGCTTTGAATTGGCTCATTCCACTTTGACCCTCAGCTGAGAATTTGCCTTTCTACTCCAGATACACTGAATTGGAACCTCCTTTTGCACAAGATCACCCTGAGGCTCCAGCCTGGCTATCGGGCTGGGGGCTCTCTGTATATTACATTAAAAATAAAATTCACCACAGCCCTGGAAGAAACGTGCTATTATTATCTGGAATTTACAGATGAAAAGGAAATGGAGGTTTAGAGAGGTTAAATGATGTCTCAAAAGTTTTTTTTTGTTTTTTTAAACATTTTATTGGGGGCTTGTACAACTTTTATCACAATCCATATATCCATCCATTGTGACAAGCACATTTGTACATTTGTTGCCATCATCATTCTCATTTTTCCCTTTCTCTCCACTCTCCCTTCCTCATGAAACCTTTATAAATGATAGATTATTGTTTACATATCGTACATCTTCCTCTGTCTCCCTTCACCCACTTTTTTGTTGTCCATCCCCCTGGGAGGGGGTCATAGGTAGATCCTTGTGATCGGTTCCCCTTTTCTCCCACCACCTTCCCCTTATCCTCCTGGTATCTCTTTTCTCATTATTGGTCCTGAGGGGTTTATCTGTCCTGGATTCCTTCCCTGTGTTGTGGGATCTTATCTGTAGCAGTGCGCATGTTCTGGTCTAGTCAGATTTGTAAGATAGAATTGAGGTCATGATAGTGGGGGGGGGCAAGCATGAAAGAACTAGAGGAAAGTTGTATGTTTTCTGGTGCTATACTGCACCCTGATTGGCTCATCTTTTCCTCGCGACCCTTCTGTAAGGAGATGTCCAGTTGCCTGCAGCTGGCCTCTGGGTCCCCAATCTGCACTCCCCCCTCATTCACAATGATTTGATTTTTTGATGTCTGATACCTGATCCCTTCGACACCTCGTGACTACACAGGCTGGTGTGTTACTTCCATGTGGGCTTTGTTGTTTCTTAGCTAGATGGTCGCTTGTTTATCTTCAAGCCTTTAAGACCCCAGACGTTACATCTTTTGATAGCCGGGCACCAGATATTATAACAATCCATAATTCAATTAGATCAAGCATAATTATACAGTTGCTGCCACCATCATTTTCAAAACATTTTATTTTTTCTTGAACTTTGATATCAGCTCCCCAGTATCCCCTTCCTCCCGCACCTACCCCTCCAGGAACCCGTATTGTATTATTATTATTTTGCCATATCTTACACCAGCCAATGTATCTGTTCCCCTACAGTTCCATTATTCCCTCCCCATGGAGTGTACAGCAAGTTTATTTTATTGAGCATAACGAAGAGAGGAAAAATACCTTGATAGTATGAGAGTATGTCAAAAAGTATTGTTGTTAGGGTTCACTTCATACCTGCACTGCTTTGTTCCAAACAAAATGGTTTGAACTTAACCTCTGTGGTCCGTGCCTGGGCGCAAACAAGTGCTCACAGGAACACAGCTGCTTGAGTCTCCTTAGGGTTCCTTCCAAAAAGTAGGGTTCTTATAAAAACGGGAACTTCTGAAGGAATTTGCCGGGCTAATTCAACTCTAGCTAAGCTTACAGAGACCATGTTTTGCATCCTAAAGGGATAATTTTGATAGATTTTCTCAAAGGAGACGGTGTTCATGAGGGCTTTTTTCAGGAAGGTTTCAGAAAGTGGCAACTCGATTGGTGAGAATAAGGCCAGGAGAGTTGCAACAAAGACATTTTTTTCTCCCCATCAAGACAATACACCGCTCATTCAGTGAGGGTAGTGAGGGTCGGCGTATGAAATTTTGTTGGGAAACCTTCCCATGCACTCTACAGCCCTGATCTTGCCCGTTCAGACAACTTTTTGTTCTGCAAACGCAAAGACCTTTTAAAAAGAACACACTGATTTGAGTTTTTCCAAAGATGCCAGAGCTCTTGTTTCCACACAGGACCAATGGAACAATGCTGAATCCTGTAGGAAAGAGAGAGATGAAAACATTAATCTCAGAATACGTGTAGGCCCTGATGTCTAGACATAGGCCCTTCACATTTTTACATTTTTGTGTAAAAATGGTTTCTGTGATATTTGTAGGCGCTCTGTTGGAGTAGTGTTTACGCACTGGGCTGCGGTTCACAGGGTCAGCCGATCGAAACCACCAGCTGTTCTGAGGGAGAAAGAAACAACTCCCATAGTTCCAGTCTCTGAAACCCACAGGAGCAGTTCTTCCCTGTCCTATAGGGTCGCTATGAGTCAGCATCGACTCCATGGCAGTGAGTGAGAGAGTGAGATTTGTAGCTTCATGTATGTAATGCTCAAATAGGATGACTGGAAATACTGTTCAAAAATCATACCAGAAATTGAAATGACCTGTAGTTTTCCTTTTCAGTTGTAATGGGGGGAGGAGTGCCTGGGTGGGTGAGGGAGAGGAACAAGAAATTCTCCAAGAAGCAGCACAGGCGGCTGGATGGGAAATGTCCCTGCCTGGGTGACCCATGCTCAGTGCTTTAGGGACATTTTAATAAACTGCATAATTGCCTTTGATAGGCAGGCTTTGTTTGGCGCTCATTAATGACTCTCCCGGCTGGGTTTTATTCCTCTCACCCCTAATTCACATGCAGAGATACAGAAAATGGATGCTATCCACTGATTGCCACACCACTGTCTGCATATCAATGCTGCCCTGCCTGCCTGGGGAGAGGGAGAGAAGGAGAGGAGAGAAGGGAAAGGGCAGGAACTGGCACTAGAGGAATCTGTTTGAAAAGCCCACCTCTGGGTACAGAAACCAGAATTTTGACATCTCCAAGTCTGCTGTTTGCGTGGGGTGAGGGTTTGGGGGTTGTGCTCTACTAAGCACGTCCACGTCCTGTTAACTCCCCTCTTGTGCTCCACAGCTTACCTCGGGTGCACTCACAGGTAAATATTGAATGCTTCCAGTTATTTTTATTCCTCTAGCTTGTTTTTGGTCCTCCGGGCATTCCTTCCAGCCGCCGGTGGCGTGTTTATAGTCTTGGAACAACATCACATCCCTAAATGAAATCTGGAGTATTTACTTCCAAATGTGCGTCTCCACAATCTCATGGTTGTGTAAGGCGTATGGTGGGAAGGCACATGACCTGATGTGAAGGAAGACATAGATGTTGGGTTGATGGTGGTGGTGGTAGAGCTTTATCTGTTTATACAAAAACCGGTCCTCTTTATTCTCGGGACTAGTTTTCCTTCTCTGGTGGTATAATCCTACCCAAGGAAGAAACCACAAGCCTGTGGGAATCCTTGAAAAAAGACCACAGGCAGCCCCACTTAATCTATTTTGCTTGACGCTCCCGAGTTTGATGGACGTGCGTTATATACAGACGTTTCTGAAATCCTGGACAGGAGGTTGGGGTTGCGTTTGGGGGGAAACCTCAAGCTAGTTTAGAAGCACATCCCTCTTCAGGGCATATGTGGTGACTTATTATTTTTATTGGCCCTGTACATTGCGTCTTGTAGCTCTTCCGAGAACTTGTGGGAACAGCTCTTGCCCCATGATTTGGGAGGCTGCTGGGGTTGGTTCAGAAACAAGCCACCAATGCCGGTGCGATAGCGCTTGGACATTGATGCAGGTGGCCCGTCATGCTGTGGTCACCTGAATTTTCAACACTTCCCCTTGCTTTTGGATTAGGGTCAGGGTTTAGAGGTCCTGACCTCCTGTGTCATGGTGGGGGGTGGGTGGAAAGAAGGCCATGTGTAATTTCCAGTTGACCCTTGAATAACACGGATGGGGGCTCAGCTGTTGTATCCGCTTACAGTGCCAAGGGAAGCATAAAATGAACTTTGGGTGAGCAACTCACTGAACCTCGACTCTTCGCTTTTGAAACACTGGAGGGAAACTGTGGCCCGTGGTCACTTCCCACCTCCAAACAATAGTATCCGTAATCTTGTCCCTGGAAACTCATTTTCAAAGTGGGCCTCTGTCCAGCCTCGCAGCCATTTTGCACACAGAGCCCTGCCTAGGTGGCCAGGGCTCTGGTGGGTAAGTGGGCCAGGTTGCGGGCAATTTGTTTAGGCTTCCTCATCTTGCCTCCCCGCTTCCTGCCCAAACATCCTCTTCTGTGTCCACAGCATGTTTACGCAACGTCAAGTACAACTTTGAAGGGGCGATTTCTTCCAGGTGACCTCCCTGTGAGGCTGGGCTGTGAAGAAGTCTTAAGGAACCCGATCCCTGATGAAATTGCCGCACCTGGAGAATATTCCTCAGTGCAGGAACAAGGGACAGACTTCAGTTATTTTGGGCTCTTGAATAAATGAATTGTTTCCTTTTGTGTCGGTGGCAAAAGAAATTAACCCCCGGCTGAAGGTCTAGTCTCCGTTGGAAATTGAACTGGTGCTTTTCTTTTGAGGCCTGAGTATGAGAATGTTCGATTGCTTTTATTTGACCCTCAAGCCACTTGGACTAGGTTCTGCTGTATGCCTGGCTCGCCCAGATCTGGCGTTGCCAGTGTCGTCTGTCTTTACATTTCATTTTCTGGAGGCTGGCTCTGTGATTGTCAACGGACCTCCAGTTCGGCCTCACGTGGGGGTGGCTACTGATGCAGCCTCTGTTACCCTTCACAGCCCTTTTGGAGAAATCAATCAGTCGAAGGCGGGACACCGAAGCTGTGCAGAAAGCCAAAATCCTTTATTCATCCTGCATGAATGAGAGTGAGTAATAAAGAAAATAAATAAAATATTGAACACACTTATTCCTCAGGGGCCCATTAATGCGGAAAGATATTGTTAAAGGAAAAAGAGCACTCAAGAAAATTTTATTCATCCTGAAAGGTGTTGTTTAAGGAAAGGGACCAAAGGCTGGCTCTGGACCAGCTCAACCTCAGTTCCTCTCTTGTTGCTGCCTGGAGGGAGGATATGCTTTGATTTCTCTCCCTTCGGATTTTATGGGTAGCAATTAGTCTGTGAGAAACTTGGGGAGTCAGAAGGGCAAAGCCCATTCATTGTACCTGGGTGCCTAAACCAGAAACAGGGGTCGGGGGGCAGGTTTGGTCTGAGAAGGAAGGTGCCTGGGCAGAGGACACTATGGAGGGCTGATCTCCTTAAGACCGAGGGGTGGGGGTGGGATTTCTGGTTCTCAGGCATCTCCATCTGGTGCCTTGGGCCCGTTTGCACATCTTGTGTCTCCTTGGAGTTAGAAGAGATATTTGTCCTTAGAACAGCTATTCTGCCTAGTCTTCTTAAAAACCCCATATCTCTGGGAATCATGGTACTAGTTTAGGGTTTGGGGGTATCATTTGTTGAGCTAGCAGTAGAAGATGAGAGAGGCTGATGGGTAAATTGGCTTTGGTGAGCGGTTTCCTTCAGTTAAGGAAATCCCTCCGTCCCGTGGAGGATGACATCTTTCATTGCCTTCAGCGAGCACACCGTTTTGGGAGGTGGTATGCAGCAGGTTCCCTGCTCTGCTGTCCTGGCAAGAACACTAGGTTTCGACCATGGGCTTGCAGTGTAAGCCATCAGCAGTCCTGTGCCGGTGATTATGCTCAGTCCACTCCACCTCTCCCCCACAGCCCTTTCAAGACCTAGGGTTGCAATTTTAAAGTAGGGGCCTTGCCGAAATTTTCTCTGTGAGAAAATGTACCTGCCCTTCAGGTTGGGTAATTCAGTGTCCAATGTGATTTCTCTCCGCCTGTCTGCTCCTTTTCAGAAGCAATCGAAAAAGCAGATGCCAAACCGTTGCTGCACATCCTACGGCATTCGCCTTTCCGCTGGCCTGTGCTAGAGTCCAGTATCGGCCCGGAAGGGGTTTGGTCGGAGAGGAAGTTCAGCCTTCTGCAGACACTTGCAACGTTTCGGGGCCAATACAGCAATTCTGTGTTTATCCGTTTGTATGTGTCCCCTGACGACAAGGCATCCAACGAACACATCTTGAAGGTATAGTGGAGAGGATGTTCTTCCTGGGAATTCAGTCCCAGGTTCACCTTTTTTTTGGGAGGGGGGGTGTCTTCCTAAAGGAAAGAGATTTACACTGCCTTAGTGAAACAATAATGTCAACATGCTGTGGAGTCGCAGGATGTAGGATCGTTTCCGTCCTGCCCCCAGGGTGTAAAATATTAGCAGACAAGTTATGTCCACTTTCCAGGAGGCAGAGGAGTGAGTTTCAAGTGCTCTGTGATAGGACCCTCCCATATCTACTCTCGACATGGGCAGGGCTCCTCCACTCCAATGGCTTGAGGGTCAAGGTTTCCCTTGGCTAGCAAAGATGTTCTGAACCCGGTCCTGAGGGAGGAGAGAAGCCTGCCCTGGCTCTGTGTTCCCTTTTCACTAACATCTTCCTGAGTTTGAGTGCTGACGTCAGTCTGCGCCTCCTGCTTCCTTTCAAAGAGAAAGCCATACCCACTCGAACGGTGGTCAGTCGTGGGTTCAGGGCTTCAGTGCTTGTTTGGCGGGGAGCGGCAGCAGCTCTTCCACGAGAGGAGTGCGCTGTGTGGATGGACCATGAGCTGGATTGTATTGTTATGATCAGGAGACGGTCAGCAAGCTCCTGCAGTGAAAGATGCATCAAAGAAGAGCTGTGCAAGAAATCAAATAACCTTTCTGCAGTGCTTTCAGGTTGGGATCCTGCTGTTGTTCTGCTCCCGCTGTTACTCTGCTCGTGAAGGTTTTATGGAACCTCTGTTGTTTTTTTTTTCGGTTTTTGTCAAACTACAAAATATTAACCATCGATTTCTCATTGAGGTCATGGAGGGCTTAGACTTTTAAAACCATATTAACAGAAGAGTAGTCAGTCTTCCAACATCTGAACCCTGAAGATTATCCTTTGATTTAGACCAGGGGTGAGTCAACCTTTTCTGTAGAGGACGGACTATTGTAGCCTTTTCAGGCCATTTGGTCTGTCTCTGGGGCAAGTTCTCTACTCCACCTGCATGAATGGGTGTGGTTGTCTGTGGCGAGTTGGCCGGCAGGCTGTCATTTGCTGACCCCTGGTCTAGACAGTGAATGTCTCAATAAAGCAGCGGAAAGAATTGCTGTGTATTCCAGAGGACATTGTCAGTTCCAGAAACAGTTTCCCTGTTGGCAGATGAAGCAGTTACATGGCACAGAGACACTGTAATCTTATCAGGAGAAGGCCGGCTAGGTCAACAATGATGGGGGACTAGGTCACGATGGTCACCGTCTGTGAACACAACTCCTCATTTCCCTCCTCCCCCCTGTTCATAAATTGCCTTTACGAGCGTGAAGCAAAACAAAGAAAGAAAGTGGAAAATATAAAAAACAAAACTAAAATGGAATGCTTGGAGCTCCCCAGGCATCCCGTATGTGTTGTGGAACACAGTCTGGAAGTCAGTTGCTGTGGTCGATCGAAAGTGTTTGGGTGTTCAAGAGGTTGAAGCTCACACTTTGGCTTTGTGATTTACTCACGGGCCGTCCTGGTGGAAATTGCCTTCTCCTCGCAGTTTCAGTTTTCTCAGGTGTGAAGAAGGGTGGAAGCCCTGGAGGTGCAGTGAGTAGTCTCTTGGCTGCTACCTGAAAGATTAGCACGTCACAGCTACCAGCCCCACCACAGGAGAAAGACGGGGCAGCCTGCTTCCCATGCGTACAGGTTTGGCAACCCTATGGGGCATTTCTACTCTGTCCTAAAGGGTTGCTATGAGTTAGAATGCACCCAATGGCAATCCACAGGGTTTTCGTTTGGGTAACGAAAGATGAATTATGTTTTACTTTTCTCCCTCTTGCCATGAGGTTTCAATCTGGGCGGAGGCTTCCCCCATGGCACAGATGTGCACTTTGGCAATGCTCCCCTGTGGCAAGATGGCACAGAGTTGGCTCGAGGGGGAAAGGGAATATGAAAACACAGGAAACAGCAGAAGTTAATCTCTGGAAATATTATCTTGCTACGTGTACTTGTGTTTATTTTATGTAAGGAGAGAGCCAGAATTAGGATTCATGGGACAATAAAATCTGTAATCCACGATAGAGTGTTTAAAAGGCAAGAATGTGTCACTATTTACTGAAAACAGCGACTCACAGTCATCATCACTCAGGGATCTGCATTTGTTTGGCTCCCCGGGAAAATTCATAAGGTTGTCCAAGAGCAACTCGATTGGAAAAGAATTTTCTCTGAAGTCTTTGCCTGTCCTTTGCCTACACCATCAGTTAACAGGTGTTATTTTGTCTTCAACCCGGGACGTTATCGTAATCAGAGTATCCATTGGAGGAAAAGAGGTCACATTTTTAGTTAAGCTCATTGGCATTGGTTTCATCCTACTTGTAAATACAAGGATTCAAAACACAGTGTCATCATAGTTGTTTTCTGAAGAAAGACTTTTGCCTCAGAGCTTGTAAATTTCTAATAGGAGTCAACTGACTAACCTGATAGAAACGATAACAACCTGAAGCTTTGACGGAAGTCCGGTAGCCCCACTTGAATCATCCCAACGTTTATGAGGCGTGGATTTCAGCCTTGGGTTTCTTGGTGTGATCTACACAGTGTCCTTTTCCATGAGACTGCAACTCAACGGTGTCCAAGTGGGTCCAAGTTTCATTGGAAGCCAAAGTATCTTAATCATAATATTGTGTTTCAGGATCCTGGTTTGCTGAATTTTTGGTCGATTGGGAATTGTAGTAGTCTGAAGCCAGGTTGGCTTGTAACTTGGTTGTTTCAAGCCAATTAGAGAAGGTCAAAGAAAAATAATTTAAGGATTTTTAGCAACACACACAGACACAATAGGCATCTCCCCCCGCCCCCAACAAGAGCAGTATCTTTCTTTGACATTTTCTTAATGTCATTTACTACTTAACTTTTGTGGAATCTGTTGCTTCCAAAGTCGGTTTTCATAAAAAACAAACAAATGATGATTCCACATAGATTTTCCATATATATTAAAAAAGGGAAAACTATTTGGGATTATAAGAAAGTGAAACGGAAACCAGAGGACAGGGATCTGAACAATTTAAAGTCATATACATTGATGCTATGAGCCTGTAGGGTGAGTTTTGTATTCGGATGCTATTAATTTTTTTGATTTGTTATTTAGATGAGTCTTGTTTATGTGGCTTGGCCTTCTAATGTGCCAATCATCAAGTTAAATGAGAAACTCTGCTGAGGTCTGTTGTATTCAGTGTTTAGGCCATTGCTGCGGTTCAAGGAAGAATAAGTCATAGGTTTAGAGATGGTTAAAACATATTGAACAATTCATGTACAGTTATGTGACATCCCTGTCTATAATTTTGACAGATGCATAAAGATAGAACAATTTAAGAGAGAGATTGAACTGCCTTAAACTGGTCTTTCACTGTCACAATCCAGAGCGAACTGTCCCTTCGCCGTCCAAATGACCTCTGTAGTCAACCACTCTCCCCGTCTCAGCCCCAGGGAACTTGATCTACTCTCTAGCCCAATCATTTTGCCCCTTTCAGAATGGAACAGAAATGCACACCGATTGTTTTGTGTATCAGTCATTCATGCCTCCTTATTGATGAGAAGTATTTCACTGGACAGACACCGCAGTTTGTTTGTCCATTCACCAGTCTGGGGCGAGTCTGAATGACGTTTCCGGGAGGTTTTTGTGCTAGCACACACTGCATTTCTCCGGAGTCAATGACTGGGGTAGGATTTCTGCGTCTTAGAAGAGAGTTTCCAAAAGTTTGTGGGAAAGGTCCATGAAGCGTATTTTGTCCTTGAGCTTTTGGAAGTCCCTTTCTCTATAAGTGGAAGTTGAACTGCTTCCCTAAGTGGTTGTGCCACGTTTTGCACTCCTCCCAGCCACACAGGAGCGGTTGTTTTCCACCTTGTTGATTGCAATTGGCCTTCTTGGTTGTCTTTTTGTCCCCATGGCTACACTGTCTCTAGCCATTCTAGATGTGCCGTGCTGTCTGATTGTGGGCTTAGTCGCGCTCTCCAACATGACTCTTGAGGTTGAGCATCTTTTCATTTCCTTACTTTTCCTCTGCATGTCTTCTTTGGCGAGGTGACTGGTCCAATGTTTTGCTCACTTTTGAAAGGAGTCGCTTGTTGTCTTTTGTTTCCATCAGTTTATTGGGGGCTCATACAAGCAGTTCCAACAATCCATACATCCATCGTGCCAAGCACATTTGTGCATATGTTGCCATCATTCTTTTCTCTTTTTTTAATCGTTTTATTAGGGGCTCATACAACTCTTATCACAATCCATACAGACATCAATTGTGTAAAGCACTTTTGTACATTCATTGCCCTCATTAGTCTCAAACCATTTGCTCTCCACTTAAGCCCTTGGCATCAGGTCCTCATTTTTTACCCTCCTTCCCCAATCCCCCACCCCTCATGAACCCTCGATAATTTATAAATTATTATTTTGTCATATCTTGACCTGTCCGACACAGTAAAGTGGGTAAAGGGAGCCATCATTTTTTAAAAAACATTTTCTTTCTACTTGAGCCCTTGGTATCAACTCTTCATTTTTTTCCCTTCCTCCCCCACCCTTCCTCCCTCATGACCCCTTGATAATTTATAAATTATTATTATTTTCATATCTTACATCGACTGCTGTCTCCCTTCACCCATGTTTCTGTTGTTCATCCCCCTTGGGGGGTGTTATATGTTGATCATTGTGATTGGTTCTCCCTTTCTCCCCTCACTTTCCCCCTACTCTCCTAATATTGCTACTCTCATGATTGGTTCTGGATTCCCTGTGTTTGCAGCTCTCATCTGTACCAGCGTACATGCTCCGGTCTAGCTGTGTTTATTTGTAAGGTAGAGCTGGGGTCATGATAGTGGCGTGGGGGTTGGGGGAAATATTAAAGGATTAGAGGAATGTCGTTTGTTTCATCAGTGCTCTACTGAACCCTGTCTGGCTCATCCCTTCCTTGTGACTCTTCTGTCTACAGATGGGCTTTGGGTCTCCACTCCGCCCTCCCTCTCATTTGCATTGATATGATTGTTTGTTGTGGGCCTTTTGATGCCTGATACCTGATCTCATCAACACCTCTTGATCACACAGGCTGGTGTGCTTCTTCCATGTGCGCTTTGTTGCTTCTCTGCTAGATGGCCGCTTGTTTATCCTCAGCTGCTTGTCTTATTATTGTTGAGTTTTGTGAGTTTTTTATAGATTCGGAGTAGAAGTCCTTTGTCATATATGTGATTTTCAACCTATCTGTGGCTTTTCATTCTCTTAAGTGTGTATTTCCTAGAGAAAGAGCTTTTAACATTGAAGTCTAATTGATCATTTGTTTCCTTTTATAAATTTCTTTGCCTAAATTCAAATAACAATGACCTTCCCTCTCTTTTCTGTGACCCAATTTGATTTAATGTCCAAGGTGTGAGGAATGGGTTGAGGGTCATTTTTCACATGAGGGGCAAATTAACCTAGCGTCATCTTTGAGGGAAAAATCTTTCCCCCCATCGAATTGCTTTAAGATGCTGACAGTTTTAACTCAAGGATGTATAATATATACGATTTTATAATATGAATTATACTTAATGTCTCATTCTTATTTGTGCCTGTAATCACCAATCTTCAACTCTCCAGAGAGGGTTCCAAAATCCATCAAGATTTCTCAAAACCAAACTGTTGTTTGATTCCTTTTTATTCAACAACATCAAAGCAATATGTTATTGTAGAGTGTGGAGGTAGCAGACTGAGTCTGCTTACAGGTGTGTTGTGTAAGGTGCCACCCAGTCAGCTCCGACTCTCAGCACTTCTATGCCCAGCAGAACGAAACACTGCATGGTCCAAAGTCTGCTTAGTCAGCACAATCCAGACTGTGTTTGATGAGATACTATAGTGAGATGAATACACATCCAGGTGACAGAAGATTACAATGCCATGCTGAGCTCAGCCCAACTGTGTCACCTGAGAAAAATCACATCCCTTCCCTGGCTTTTCTTTCTTCACTCATCAAATAAAGGAGGAAAGGCACATGATATCTAGGAGCTATGTCAACTCAAATGGTTTTGGTGCTGATAAATGTAGGTAGAACCTTAAAAGGATTGGAAACCCATGAATCAGGAAAGAAGGGGCAGGTCTTTATGATATCCGATGTACCTATAGCGATGCCGCTCTGAGCACAATGGATTCTTACAATGGTGACACAGCTCAAAGCATGGTTGGGACGTAGGTGGTCTCTTGGCTCTTGTTAAGAATGTACGGTGCTAGCTGATGGTTTCTGGTTTTGTTTCAACAGCTGGACCAAGCGACCCTCTCCCTAGCCGTGAGAGAAGACTACCTTGATAACAGCACAGAAGCCAAGTCTGTAAGTTTTGCTCCTATCTACCAGTGTGTGCCTTTTTAGCGGCTGTCAGGTTCACAAGCTGTTCCGAAAAGCCTGATGCTGGACTGGAAATGAGCAGTGTGGCTCAGTGATGACCAAGTTCTCAATGCAGGAAGCAGAAGCCTTTTTATTCTGGAGAAGTCCCTATGCTCAGTGCTTTCATGCCATACCTTGCTTGTTTCGGACACTTTAGACCCATGTTGGAGACTTCATTGAACTTCCAAAGGAGCCTAAGACCTAGGGACCTCGCTGGCTTCTACCCAGCCTGAAAATCCCGTGCTGATTCTAACCCCTGTATCTAGAAGGGCTCAAGGGACAGGAAAGAAGCCAAGATCCCAGGCAGCTTTCTGGTGGAGGACATTCATCAAAGAGGATGGACAAGATTTCCTCCTTGGACAGAATGAACTTTCGCCCATCTGGGGCACCTCTGTAAGGATCTCTGGCGGTGTGGTGGGATAGGTGTCGGGCCGCTAACCCCACCAGCCCCTCTGCGGGAGGAAGATGCGGCTGTCTCATCTAGTACAGATTTCAGTCTTGGAAACTCCATATAGGATGGCTGCAAGTTGGCATGGCCTCAAGGGCAGCCATTTTTAAATATTCTCCCTCACTATAACCAATTAGCCCAGTCCTATTCACGCCACCTTGATCTCTTCTAGCTGGTCCGCCCTTTTTCATCCTTACAGATCTGTCGATCCTCGTTGATTCCTGACGACAGTCTTTCTTACTGTTCCACCGTGCCTTCAGTCTCTTTCTTCCTTAGCGCCGCTTGACATACTTGCTCCTCCCAGCACGGCCCCCGGCATGCCATTTCCATGCTGCATTGCTCTTTTGAAGAGTTGTGTGTATTGCTGTTAAGAATATCTACGGCAAGCCATACAGTGAATCAACTGTTTCTACATGTACCATTTCATGACATTGATGACATACTTCAAGTTCCACAACCATCCTCACCCTCTTCGGAGTTGTTCCTCCCTCCTTAACATAAACTCGCTGTCCCTGGTAGTGCCCATCAAGTGGAGGATGGTTTGTTACAGAATTCCACACCTTATCAGGTGCTTTCAATATAGGTGACCAGAATTCTCAAGGGTGCGTTCAAGGATGCCATTATCTATTTTATCCTATGTAGATAGTTCTCAAAAGAGCATACTGCTCAAGACTGGCCAATTTTAACACGAGTTTAGTTAAACTCTTGTTCAATTTTCAGATGATTTCAGGGGATATTTTTGGTTTAAAGTTTCAAGGAGATTTCAGGGCTTCATCTAAGCTCCCTGTCTCTAGGAAGTCTGGAGTCTGTGGGAATTGGAAATTCTGCTTTGTATTTTCTCTTTTGTATCAAGATTTTTCTATAAAATCTCTTTTTTTCCTTTTATGGACTTTTACTTTTGTAACTTTTTCCTTTACTCCTCATGTGTGGATCTGCATGCCTCATAGACAACATACAGTATATACATGCTTTGCTGAGATAAGCTGTGATACATTTTCATTAAAACATTACATTGTATACATTAATCTTGTGCAAGAACAAAGCTAAGCCCAACCGCATCAGCTGGTAGTTGACCTGGCACTAATACCTGTGCCATGGCATTCCTTCTTTAACAAACATTTCTCATCACACGCAAATCCGACTAGGTCACCGTGGGACTCCACCAATAATCCAAAAGATGATTATTCCCTAATCAGGTCCGAGTTCTATAAGAACAACAAATAAAGTCAACCGGAGTTCAAATAATAACAGCTGTCGGTGCATCGTGCAACCTCAAGGTCGGATCTTTGAATTGATGGCAATGACAAGTTTAGCCTCTTTCTGTTCCTCATTCCATTCCTTCCAGGAAAATCCCTACTTGAGAAAATTTAGCAACCAGAGAACAGCTTCCTTTTCTGACTTTCCTAATTGACGAAAATCTGTTTCCTTGATAAAAATCATCAGGAATGGAAGCTGGACACCATCAGTTCTTCCGTCTCTCAACAAAGAAAACCGTTGCACATCCTCCTTGTAGTCTTGATTCTTCACCCTCTATTGTTCTAGATGAATAAAAGCTAATTGTGCTTTGGATGGTTGCTTGCAGGCTTTGAAGACCCCAAGCACTACACAGCAAACTAAGAGATAGAACAGAGGTGCTAAACATGTTCAAAACGCAGTCTCACTGCCATCAAGTCGATGCCAACTCGTAGCCACCCTCTGCTAGGCCAGTTAACATAGAGCCATGACCATCCACTTCCAAACTAAGGGAACAAATCACTCAGGAGCTATCCCTGTATTACAGTAATCAGCTGTGCAGCTGGGCCTTCAATCAATACAATATTTCCATCACTGTAACCCGCCCCCACCCCACTTCCTGCCCCCGGGAACGACTGATATCCTTTGTTCTAGGTACATCTCCTTTTCTATCTTTTTATTTATGTGAGATCTACAGTATTTGCCCTTTTGTGATTGACTTATTTCTAATGTCTCCATGTCCCATCCACATTGTACTATACATTAAGACTTCATTTCTCCTACGGGCTGAGTGGTATTCTATTTTTTGTATGCACACATTTTGTTGATTCCCCTTTGTTGGTGGGCACGTGGATTACTTCCACCTTTTGGCCATTGTAAGTAGTCTGCTGCGAACATTTGGTTAAAGGTCTCTGCCTCTCTGCTCTCCAGTCTTTGGGGTCTCTATCTAGGAGTGGAATTGCCGGGTCCTTTCGTAGTTCTCTGTGTGCTTTTCTGAGAAACTGCCTCGCTCTTTTTCACAATGGCTGAACTGTCTTGCATCCCCACCAGTAATCAGTGAAGGTTCCAATTTCCTCACATCCTCGCCAACATTTATCATTATGCTTATTGTACCCGTGCTAGTGGAAGTGAAATGGTACCTCATGAGGGCTTGGGTTTGCATGTCTCTGATAACTAATAATGCTTTCATGCGTTTGGTGACCATTTGACAACAGATCTCTTCAAATCCTTTATTCATTTTCGTGATTGGGCTCTCTGTTGTTGGCAGATATTTATTGGGTATGTTGTTGATTAGTTTTGGGTAAAGTATGTGATTTCTGAAGACATTTTCCTGGTTTTTACTTTGCATTCGCCCTGTAAGACAGGATCGAAATTCCTCAGGGGGGATTCAGGGGCTTCGTTATGCCTTTTGGTCTCATCTGTTTTCACACGTGCACTAACAAAGCAGCTCACACCGTTCACAGGAGCACCCTCACTCTTCAGGGCCTGTCTCCCTGTAATCCTGTGTCCCTGAGTCTTCCAGGCTGGAATTCCTCCTCTGGCTGTTAAAGGTCTAAGCACTTTAGCAGTTTTATTAAGGAACTGATTTTGATCTCTCTAGGGTTATGGCGAGTAATTACATGTTTATCTCCCTTACTGCATCACATAATCCGAGAATCAGACTCGTGTTATTTAAATTTTTGTCTACATTGCTCCATGCCTCCCATATACACAAATTTCCTAGCATGAAGCCTTCTACGTACAATGTCCAGTTGCTCAGTAAAAAAACACTAATGGTTGTATTGAGATATAATTAACATAGCTTATAATTTAATAGTTCAAATACTAAATGTTGTCCAAAAAATGGAACTTGAAATAGTACAGCATTACTTCTGACCATGGCTATATGCAAAGCTTGCTTACTGACCCAATAAGTACTTATTAAAAGCCTGCTACATGCTAAACAGGAGCCCGTGGGTAGTATCAAAGGTTACACACTGCACTACTGCCTGAAGGGTGGTTGTCCAAACCCACTCAGAGGGTCTTGGAAGAAATGTCTAGTGATTGGCTTCTGAAAGATCACAGCCCGGAAGCAGCCTGTGGAGTGCAGTTCTCCGATGCACACCTGCGGTTACCATGCGTTGACCTTGATTTGCCCAGAAGAGTTGGTTTATTTTTATTGTTCTTTAGGTGTCAAGCCCTGTGTTGTGGTTATGTGCTGTAGAATCGGTTCTGACTCACAGGGACCTAGTGTACAACAGAGGGAAGCGCTGCGCTCCTCTTAATTGTTGCGTTGTTTGAGTACCAAGCCCCATATTGGCCCTCAAGTCATTAACAGTACAAATAGCCTGCAGAGTCAGGTGCATGATAGGAAATCTTATTCTAGTAGTACAATTGTGAGGTGACCTCATTTAATGCCTGGTGTATTGTATTTTTGCAACTATATCTGAAATCAAAGGTGACCTCCCCCCCACCCCCGCCCCAAAAGATGCCCTTAAGATACTCCTCCAATGATACAGTCCAATCATTGGTTCATGAGCCCACAGGGAGGAAATTCTGTGTTGGATACTTGATAGCTTTCCCTTCATCACCCCTCTCCTGTCTCCTTTCTCTCCCCCTGAGCTAGGAAGGAGACATTTGTGAATGTTACACAAGACAGAAAAGACACAGGCGTGCAGTCCTTGGCTTTTCGCCTCTTAGATCGTTGAGCTGGATGAGTATAAATCCCTGTTCTCGCGGTCTTCGTGGCTCACGGCTCCTGCTTCCAGAAAGTCCAGAGCTTTCTCAGCATTTTATTAAAGCCTCACTTTCCTTGGAAAGAGGACTTCTGACCTTTAATGTTCTATTCTGGGTTCGTTTGGAGATGGTTTATGTAGCCGCCATATCACCGGCTGTGAGAAAACTAGTTCTCTTGATCTGTGATGGCTTCTCTGTCTCTCCTGAGGATGGTGCCCGAGTAGCCCTCACCCATCTTCCTCCTGACACAGTAGGTCGATGGTTGGCACTGCATCATGACTTTGAACATACCTTGGGTACAGCATGAAAACGAAGGACTTTGATTTCTGCCTGCTATGTCTGCTACTTCTGTGGCTTTAAAACACACTTTCTAATAGGCTGTTGTCATGGCCACTTTGTCTTTTACAGTATCGGGATGCCCTTTACAAGTTCATGGTGGATACCGCTGTGCTTTTAGGAGCGAATAACTCCCGAGCAGAACATGACATGAAGTCAGTGCTTAGATTGGAAATTAAAATAGCCGAGGTGAGTCTTAATCTAAAACATTTATTTCTGTTTCTTTATGTGGAAGTCAGTAATAATATCCTGAATACAAATATAGTCAGAACAAAATAATAGCCTTCTGTGGCATTGTCCTTGGCTTCCAAGGTAGGACTAATAGCATCACTTCTGGGCAGCAAGAGGAAGAAGCATCAGGACAGAAAGAAGAGGTCTTCCGTCTCCCTCCCTGGTTTGATACCCACTGTCTTTCTAGAGACATCCTCACATAGTGCAAATGCAAGTACAGAGGGCTGACAAATCCTAATGGATTTGGCTTGATTGGAAGGTTACTTTGAATCCAATTTATTTTTTAGATCAACTTCACTTAGGGTCTGTCTGAGCTAAGACCTGGCCTCAGGTAAGTCTCCCCCCAGCATTGGAAACAGACTTGGATGCTGACAGTGTATAGGGGACTCTCATAAGCATTTTGAGCTTCCTTTCTGTTACTATGTCGTGCTTAACCTTGATTATCACTTTTTCCCTTGAATGAATATCACTGTGTTATAGATGTGTTCATGTAACTCACCTGGAATTCTTTCAGGCTTGTAGGAAAGACAAAAATCTATAAAAATAAACCGAGGGAATGCCAGTTTAATAGAAGAAAGTATTCTTGCGTTGAGGGAGTACTTGATTGGAGTCCCAATGTCCATCTGCTACTTTAATCTTAAACCTATAAATATATGCATATAGATCAATAATGCGTGAATGCTATGGTCTATGAAGCTGGCATTCCATGATGCTCACCTTTCCGACATGATCACTGAATACAAAGTGGGTGCATAAGCAAATGTGGAGAAGCACACCAGCCTGTGTGATTCCAAGGTGCTGAAGGGATCAGTTACCGGGCATCAAAGAACAGAAAATCTTATCATTGTGTGCTCACCTCCCCAATACAATCGCTGAAGACAAATGGGTGCATAAGCTAACATGGTGAAGAAAGCTGATGGTGCCCGGCTATCAAAAGGAATAGCGTCTGGAATCTTAAAGGCTTGAAGGTAAACAAGCGGCCATCTAGCTCAGAAGCAACAAAGCCCACATGGAAGAAGCACACCAGCCTGTGTGATCACGAGGTGCTGAAGGGATCAGTTATCAGGAATCAAAGACCAAAAAATCATATCATTGTGAATGAGGGGGAGTGCGGAGTGGGGACCCAAAGCCCATCCGTAGGCAACTGGACATCCCTTTATGGAAGGGTCTTGGGGAGGGACAAGCCAGTCAGGGTGCAGTGTAGCAACGATAATACATACAACTTTCCTCTAGTTCCTAAATGCTTCCTCCCCCCTCTGCCCCCCCCCCCAATCATGATCCCAGTTCTACCATACAAATCTGGCTAGACCAGAGGATGCACACTGGTACAGATAGGAACTGGAAACACAGGGAATTCAGGATGATGATCCCTGCAGGACCAGGGGTGAGAGTGGAGATACCAGGAAGGTGGATGGAGGGTGGGGTGGACAGGGGGGACCGATTACAAGGATCTACATATAACCTCCTCCCTGGTGGATGGACAATAGAAGAGTGGGTGAAGGGAGATGTCAGACAGTGTAAAATATGACAAAATAATAATAATTTGTAAGTTATCAAGGATTCATGAGGGAGGGGGGAGTAGGGAGGGAGGAGGGAAAATGAGCTAATGCCAGGGGCTTAAGTGAAGAGCAAATGTTTTGAGAATGTTGAGGGCAAGGCATGTAAAAATGTGCTTTACACAATTGATGTATGTGTGGATTGTGATAAGAGTTGTAAAGCCCCCAATAAAATTATTTTAAAATATAAATAAACCGAGGGAGAGGAATGGGGAATCCAAATGGTTGGCTTTGATTATAGATGGCTTCTTTTAGAAGAACCAAAGAGTATAAAGTCCCTACACATTCGCACGACCACGGGGAACAAGTCCAATGCAATCCGCTTATGGGGATGCCTGTGGTTGAGAGGAGTCAATAAACTTTTGCATATGGACTGGTAGTATTTTACAACAGGGGGTTCTACAAATTCTGCAGTAAGAGTCCAAGTCTTTATTGCCTTTCTATCTGGCAAAGCGGTGGTTGGAAGTTCTGGACAGAGTTGGGGCGAAGGACACAGGTCAGCACGCATCAATTCCTCTCTCTGCTGCTGGGACACACCGCCATTCCTCTGCCCAAACTCCCGCTTGCAGTGCAAACAGCGACCTCCTGCGTGTCACCTTTGAAGACCGTGTGAGGATGGACGTCTCACAGGCTCTCCTGTCAGTGTTGTTGCAGATGTTTTGTAGTCAAAGAGCAGTTCTTCTAGAGGCTGTCTGGATTCCCTTGCACGACAAATAGGAGGCCCAGAGCGATCATTTGGACTGAAGCTCTCTTTTAGTGAGGAAGGCCTGACCCTGAGCCAGGGACTGGGACCAATAAGGGAACTTAAAACAGCTGAGAATTTTCAAGAGGCTAAATGAAGTGACAAGTCCTGCCTGGGGAAGTGGGTGGGCTGGCAGGGAGCCAGAGACAGCTCTGAGGGCAAAGGGCTCCCACCTGAGGCTCTGAGCCTAAGAGGAAGGAGGAGTGTAAACCTGCCCGAAGGCAGTGATGCAGAGAGTGAGGGAGCTGTCTGTTAGGAACACGTGAGCTCGCCTGTGGAGTGTGGAGCTGGGCCATGGGCTGGGAGTGTACGAAAGTGTTTAGAAAATGGGCAGGGGCCCACCACCCAGTCCTCTGTGAGTTTGTCTTGTGTGGACTTGGAGTACCTTGCACTCCAGGTCACTAAGACATTTCGAATCAGCAGGAGACTTAATACTAGAGAGATTTCTGGGAATGGGCAGCCAGGAGCAGCACAGATCTATCTCTGTCAATACAGCCATGGAAGTGTGCAGGTGACCGATCCTAGCCAGAGAGCTAGGACTTGTTGATGAAGTGGCCCTTGTGGTTGGGACCAGGTGGCATGTCCTTGGAAATTTAGCTAGAGAAAATGAATCTTAAGAAAGGTGTTGAATTCCAGTTCAAACCATGGGGGCGGTGATGGGGGCATATGGGTTGAAAGTAAGGGTAGGAGAGTTATGTGTGAGGTGAAAAGCTGAAGGTAACAAGGCTTCAGATGATGGAAATTCATGTAAGGGCTTCAGATGATGGAAATTCCTAAGACAGAATCATGTATTGGAAGCCGAATGAATATGATTAAGGTGGCCCTTGGAAAAGATGATGGGTGCTACTCTTTGTAGATTAGGTTGAACATGATGGATGCTGGGGGCTTCGATTCGTTCTTGACAAAGTGGCAAGTGTGTGCATGTTGGGAGTGGAAACAGAGGGAAAAGTCAGGGCCGAGGATGCGAATTTTGGAATGAGTATCTAGGTAATCCATGAGTCCATACGCCAGCAGTCAGGCTCATGGAATTTCAAGTCCATCCAAGCAAACACACCAGCCAACCAACCAGGAGGGGTGAGGGAAAATGAGGGTAGGAGCTGTTATCAAAATCACCAGGAGTCGCAGCGATATCCTGATGGTCAACTGTTCTTTAGTGATGCTTTGATCAGCTTTAAGGTTGAAGGAAAGGTACTGTGGCTCATGAAACATTGAGGGCATTGCCTGTAGACCATAGATCAAAGTTGGAATTTTGCCTCAGTCATTCAACTCCAGTTTGACTGTCAAAGCCTGCCCTACAATAGGTTTGGCCTATCCACATTATAAATGAGACTAGGATTTCAGATAGTTCTTTTTATACTGGGGTGGATGTTCCATACTGAAATATATATATAAAATCTTTGATGTATATAGATATATTTGATATATCTATCATCTACTTTAATCCTAATCCTGCCTACAAGTGCTGTCTTTCCCCTTGTTGAATACTGTATCAAAGCCTTAAAAGCCTTTATAAAGCTATACGGGTGTTTTAGCAGTCGTAGACAGTCGTCACGCAGTGCTAGCCGGTCTATTTGAAATAATAACCAAGGTCTATTTCCAACAGATAATGATTCCACATGAAAACCGAACCAGTGAGGCCATGTACAACAAAATGAACATTTCCGAACTGAGTGCTATGATACCCCAGGTGGGTAAAATCTGTCTAGGAAAGTCGGACTTCACCAGTAATTTTACAAGTGATTACATTTTGTAATACACATCCATTTTTTTTGGCCAGGTAAATGCTCACCATCTTTTTGGTTATTGTCAACTTTATTAACTATTACAGAGTATGCCCATTTTTTGTGTGCACTAAAAAGGAATGCCTTCTGTTTTCTTTTTTTTCTTTTTTAGTGAGTTAGTGAGTGAGTGAGAGTGAGTGAGTGAACGTTAGAGAGTAAGAGTGAGTGAGTGAGTTAGTGAGTGAGAGAGTGAATGAGTGAGAGAGTGAGTGAGTAAGAGTGAGTGAGTGAGTTAGTGAGTGAGAGAGAGAGAGTGAGAGTACAAGTGAGTGAGAGAGAGAGTGAGTGAGTGAGAGAGTGAGTGAGCGAGAGTGAGTGAGAGAGTCATGCCTTCTGTTTTCAACCGTGGCTTATTTCCTTACATGACAAAAGGGTTGGTGTTGAGTCACCTTTTAACAATGTCAAAACCCCAAACTCTTGCTATGTTTCTACTTCACTTTTCTCAACAGGTGGGATTTTTTGGGTCTTCATGTTTGATGACCCATCATTGCAAGAGGGGTCACCTCTCTCCTTTGCCAACGGGGCAGGAGGAAGGAGGCAAGCGGGGAGGGCCAGTGATGGCGTAGCCAGTTCTTTATCAGGATAAATAAGAGCCTTACCAGAATGTCCCCAGATGTGTTCCCCTTCATTTTGTGTGTGCGTTCCCCTTCTGAGGGTCTTCAAAATTTCATGGAAGGATGGAAGAAAAGATAGTGTATTTTTCCATGAACTTTAAAAAAATCATTTTATTGGGGGCTCTTATAAAATTCCATATAGCAGTTGTATCAAGCATATGTGTCCATAGGTTTCCATCATCATTTTCTAAACATTTACTTCTTATTTAAGCCATTGGTATCTGCTCTGTGGACTATTTCAAACCTCTTTATATTCCTTGTTGAATAGAATTAGGTCACCTGACTATCTAAAGGAGAGGCTGGCTAAGTAAGATTTTAATAGTGGAGAGAGGCAAGGGAGCCCAAATGGGAAATCCTTTTAAGGTAGCCAATCGAAAGCACCAAAGGGTGTTTTAGGTAAGAGAGTCATTTTCTGAAGAATGGAGGCGTGTTACCTTTTGCAACTGCTTGCATCCTATAATATGTAGGGAATCTGTCTGCAAGAAGACCCCTACTAGCTTCTGTATGTCAGTAAACCAGTGAGAGAGGGAGGGGCAGGAGGAGAAGGGGTGTGAAGACATACAGGGGAGCCTGCGAGTGGACAAATACGTGTTCCAGTGTAAGAAGGGAGGGGGGAGAACACAGGACAGAGGGAGAATACAGGCAGGAGGGGGGGAGAGGACCAGAGGGAAGCTGGGGAGAGAGTGGATGCGTGGGTATGACTGCGTGAGTGTGTGTGCTGTCCATGTGTAGGTGATACGAGGACCCACCCTCCACGGATGGCTAAGGTAACAGGACAGGGTGGCAGTGAGCAGGAGCTCAGTTTTCTAGATTTGAGAAGATGCATCGCCAGCTCATTATTTGTTCAGGAATCACAAGCAATCGGTTGTGTCCAACCGATTTTACTTGCCTTTCTTTTCACCTGCTGCCTCCTTTTGTTTCCCAAACACTACGAACCGAGTGGCTTCTACGGGGAAACATGGCTGGTCTCACTGTTGTGGAGGCTAGAATTCCGGGTGTGGCCATCCACCAGGCCATGCGCTCTTTCACGGCTCCAGGGGAAGATTCCGTCTGATATGGTTCACGAGACGTTTTCAATTCTTTATCCTCCTCTCGTTGTTCACTGCTGTCCAGGCATTTCCTCCTCCTGGGGACCCCACGTGTGCCGGGAACTACTCCACAAGCTGCCGCGTGCCAGGCCTGCTTCAGGGCTGTCTCTGTGTGGATTCAAGGTGCCATTCTCCTGGCTCGTAGTTGCATACTTTAACCACCTGTGCTGCCCAGGCCCTCCTAGAAAGATGGTTTCTCATCATTTGGTAACCCCCGGCCTCCCTTGCCTTATAGTTGAAGCCTCACCTGGCTGTCTTCCCTCTGCTCTGTCTCTCTTCTCTTGATAAGGCAATCGCTCGTGCTGGATTAGGATTCGTCCTAGTGCGATAGGACCTCATGTAGATTTAATGGACAGCATCGCCATGCGAGGTCACCCTCACAGGTAGCAGGGGTTGATGATTTCAGCCTCCCTTCCAGGGAACACGGTTCCATCTACAGTACTGCCTAACACAACGTAACTCCCTCTCCTTTCTGTCTCTTCAGTTTGACTGGCTGGGCTACATCAAGAAGGTCATCGATACAAGGCTCTACCCTCACCTGAAGGACATCAGTCCCTCCGAAGATGTGGTCGTCCGAGTTCCACAGTACTTTAAGGATCTGTTCAGGATCTTAGGCACAGAGAGGAAGAAGTAAGAACTATCATGTGAATTTTACTGAGATTTTTCTCTTTTAAATTATAAGGGTCCTCCTTTCCACGTCCTTTCAATTTTTGTTGTCGTTGTTACATCAAAGGAATCATAGGGAAAAAGTGTGGCGCCTTCTGTGATAAATTGGCCCCAAACCATTGTCTGGTGTAATTTACTTGCTACAGTGAAGATATAGATACAATATTCTGTCCCTCATTTCTGGTCTTTCTCTACCTTGTTCTCTCTGAAGGGCTCAATTGTTGATCAGTTGTGGACTCTAGTAATATAATGATGTTATTTTCTCTCTCAAAAGAAAATGATTTCGACACGGACATTTTCTCATGTTTCTTGCCAGTTCAGTTTTTGGCCTTCTGCTGCTTTTGTGTGTGTTTCTGGTTTCTTTTTCAGCCGGTAAAGGCACTTCGTGGCGCTCGGCGAACATGTCGACACGGCACAGAATGAGGCCGCTAGGAGAGCGGTAGAAAAATTGCACTGATGAAGCAACCGCAGGGACTGGCAGGTTGTTCTCAATGTAAAGACGGTTGCAGAATGTGGCGCTCTGCTACTTTGCCATCACAAAGAAAGGAACTCCTAAACATGCCCGGGAAAGGAGATTTTGCGTGTTTCTTGAGCCATTCCTGTCTGGCTCCAGATAGCGAAGCACAGAAAAGTCAACTAGGTGGCAGGGACAGTTTACTCAGCTAGTTGCTGGGCTAGGGTTAAAAAGCACATTTTCCTCTTTGGGCTCAGACAAGACTGTGTTGCCAGGCGGCACGCACAGTGTCGTTCCAGTGAACGCTAACATAAAGCCTTGCCTGTGGAGACATGAAGACACCTTTGAAAAGCGGCTGCTCTTTTTCAGGCGTTCTCCTCTGATCCTAAGAGCAATATGTGCATTTAAAGACAATACAGCCAGAAAAGTGAACACACTCGAAAGTCTACCATTGAGGGAGAAGCAGGCATTCTTTGAGATATTTCAGAATGACAAGTTGGGTCTAGAGGCAGGAGTGTGTGTCCCCGTGCACGTGTTTCAGTTTCCTCTGAATGGATGATCGACAAGTGTGTCAGTGTAAACCTGTGCTCCCCACAATTTTCCAGCGGCCGATCTTTTCAAGAGTAGCTTGCCAGGCCTGAGTGGATTTGAACTGCCAGTCTTTGGTTAGCAGCAGCGCATGTTAATGGTCTGTATCGCCCTGTGGTCTTCCAAAAAGTGCTGCATGTATTAGTAATGCCGGCAGCATTGGGCCCTTGCTAAAAATATAGATCTCCAGGTTCCTCCCCCATAGATTCTGATTGGTACATTTGTAGTGAGGCCCAGGAATCTGTATTTTTCTTCAAAACCATTGTATTTGGAGGTAATACACATAGCATTTTGTTCCATAGTTCAGTCACATCAAATAGTATTGTATATTTGCTGCCACAATCCGTTTACAAACATTCTTTCCCTTCTTGAACTCCTTGACAGCACCTCCCTTTTACACCTCACCCCACCACCACTGTACCCCCTCCCCCCCCAAAAATCTATTATTCTACTTGCGGTCCCTATAAGTTCATCAATCCTGGGTTTCATTTACTGAAAATAAAAACATATAATAAGCATTCAAGAGGGCCATTCCCAAGGACATAACATATCTGAGATAAGCCCCAATATGAACAAGCCGAAAACAAACAAACAAACAAATACCGAAAATGTTGGAAGCCAGATCAGGCCCATCGTGCATCAGAGGAAGGAATCACGTGGCAGGGTTTAACCGTGCAAATCAGGTTTCTCCCTTTGATTTTCTCTAGTCATCTCTTCAATGCACTCTGTTTGGTTACCACTTTCTTCCCTTCCCTCTGTTATGGTGAGAGGGAACTCACAGAAGCTTATTTCCTGTGTGGCTCTTACACACTTACCTTGGCCACCCACTGTCATCCACCGCCTTCTGCAAAGGAGAAAGAATCTGTATTTTTCACAGGTGTCCCAGGACAGTGTTATGATTAGGTTTTGAATGGACTCGGTACAGAAGAGAACTTCTTTTTTTTTATTACATTTTATTAGGGGCTCATATAACTCCTATCGCAATCCATACATATACATACATCAATTGTATAAAGCACATCGTACATTCTTTGCCCTAATCATTTTCTTTTTTTAAAATTAATAAATCTTTTTATTGAGGGTCATGAAGCTCTTATCACAATCTAGAAGAGAACTTCTTTGTAAGTACTCCCTAATTCTGAAACAGCTTAAAATATGCCCCAAATGATTTCCCACTCATTTTTCTTTTTTTTTTTTAAAACAATTTATTAGGGGCTCATACAACTCTTATCACAGTCCATACATATACATACATCAATTGTATAAAGCACATCTGTACATTCTTTGCCCTAATCATTTTTTTTGTTTTTGTTTTTTAATTTTAACAATTTATTGGGGCTCATACAATTCTTTTCACAGTTCATATATATACATACATCAATTGTATAAAGCACATCTGTACAGTCTTTGCCCTAATCATTTTTTTCTCTTTTCTTCTTTTACATTTTATTAGGGACTCATACAACTCATACCACACTCCATACATATACACACATCAATTGTATAAGGCCCATCCATACATTCCCTGCCCCAATCACCCCCAAGGCACCTGCTCTCCACCCAAGCCCCCCGCATCAGGTCCTCCCCTTTTTCCCCTCCTCCCTCCCCCTTCCCCCCTCCCCCATATGCCCCCGGCAATCTACACATCGTTGTCTTGTCATATCTTGCCCCATCCGGAGTCTCCCCTCCCCCCCCCTCTGCTGTCCCTCTCCCAGGGAAGAGGTCACACGTGGATCCCCGCAATCAGTTCCCCCTTTCCAACCCACTCACCCTCCACTCTCCCAGCATCGTCCCCCACACCCTTGGTCCCGAAGGCATCATCCACCCTGGACTCCCCGTACCTCCAACCCCCACATGCACCAGTGTACAGCCCCTGTCCCACCCAGCCCCGCAAGGCAGAACTCGGACCATGGTAGCTGGGGGGAGGAAGCATCCAGGATCCGGGGGAAAGCTGTGTTCTTCATCGATACTACCTCACACCCTAACTAACCCATCTCCTCTCCCAAGCCCCTCCATGAGGGGATCTCCACTGGTCGACACCTGGGCCTTGGGTCTCCACCCTGCACTTCCCCCCCCATCCAACATGATATATATATACATATATATACATACATATATACATATACACATATATACACATACATACACACACTTATATCTTTTTTTTTTTGCATGATGCCCCACACCTGGTCCCCTGGGCACCCCGTGATCGCACTGGCCGGTGCGCCCCCTCCACGTGGGCCCATTTGCTTCTGAGCTAGATGGCCGCCTGTTCACCCTCAAGCCCTTAAGACCCCAGACACCATCTCCCTTGATAGCCGGGCACCATCAGCTTTCTTCACCACACCTGCCCATGCACCCATTTGTCCTCAGCGATCCCATCATGGAGGTGTGCAGTCAATGATATGATTTTTTGTTCTTTGATGCCTGGTTACTGATCCCTTTGGGACCACTCGCTCACTCAGGCTGGTGTGTTCTTCCATGTGGACTTTGTTGCTTCTGAGCCAGATGGCCGCCTGTTTATCTTCAAGCCTTTAAGACCCCAGTCACTATCTCTTTTGATAGCCGGGCACCATCAGCTTTCTTCACCACATCCACTTGTTCACACACCTTGGCTCCAGCCGTTGTGTCGGGAGAGTGAGCATCATAGAGTTCCAATTTAATAAAAGAAGGTATTCATGCATAGAGGGAGTGCTTGAGTAGAGGCCCAAGGTCCTTCCGCCACCCCAATACTTGACCTATAAATATAGACACATAGATCTACTTCCCCATCCTCCTATATATATTTGCATGTACATGTCTTTGTCCAGACCTCCATGAATGCCCCTTGACTCCCAGCTCTTTCCTCCATCTCCCTTGACTTTCCTCCTGCCCCACTACCATGCTTCATCGCCACCTGGGCTAGAGTATACCTCTTCTCTAAGCAACCTTACCCTTGATCATTTCCCAGCAGGCCTGCCACTCCCACCTCTCTACCATTTGGGGTCCCATGTTTTTCCCTTGTCCCTGGGTTCGTCAACACCACCTCCCCACCCCCCCACCCCCCCACCCCAAGTCCCCCCAAAACTGTCGGTCCCGTTGTTTTTCCTCCAGATAGTTCATCCAGCCTGTCCTACTCAGACAGACCTGTGGAGTCACTAAGATGCACGAAAACCAGACAGAGGAAAACAAAGCAACAGTATACAACCAGACAAGAAAACAACAAAAACAAACCCCTGACAAAGAACAGAATAAAACAGTTCACAAGAGAAAAGCTTGTAGTTAGTTCAGGGATCGTTTGCTGGCCCTTAGGAGCTTTTTCCAGTCCAGTCTGTTGGGGCACCACGCCCTGGCCCCGAAGTCCATTTTCAGCATTCCCTGGGGACCTTGCCACTCCATTCCCTTGCTGTTCCGCTGCACTCCCCCAGTGATTTGCCTCGGTGTGGTGGGATCAGGTCAGGTGCAATTCCCACACTGTGTCTCCGGTGCTGTCCCCTGTATTGCCCTTAGTCACTGAGGGGCATCATGTCTCATAGTGGGGCCAGCCATGTTGTTCTCTCTGTGGACTGGCTGCTCTACTCAGGAACATCATCATCACGGCCTGGTGGGCCAGGCTGTGCTCCACTCTCTCCTCCTGCCCCTTCATCTGCTCCCGTGTGCTCTGATCAAATATGTCCATCTCCCAGAGCTGCAGAGTCAATGTCGTCCTTTGGAAAAAATTTGAGTTTCTCGGCATCCTTGACGCTTTGGTGGTCGTTTCACTCGGAAGGTGGAGTTTGCCATGCTATATATCCATTCTTTAGCAGCCGGTGAGCTAATTTCGTCCCGTGTGTGTGTTCCCTTCAGTTATAAGGTAGTAGGTTCTTTTGGACATTGTATTAATTTGATTTCCAAAAAATGCTTAATTTGCAGCCAGGAAATAGAATGGCCCTTGGTTGCCTGTTTTAGGGGAAAAATCATCTATATGGTAATGATTACACTTTAGAATTATAGGACTTTTCATTACAAAAGAGACCAGGAAAGACTGTGATTAGGGGGAGATTTGAATCTGGTTCTTGTCAAACTGGGAACTTGAACAAACGTAAGCACAGAGAACGAGAGCGGGAGAAGACATCGATAGAAAAGTTCCTTGCAGACATTATGTACATCGAAAACTTCATTTTAAGATAAAGACAAAAACAAGTCCCTCTCACGTAGCTGTTTCCTGCCCAGCAACCAATTTAGCAGAAACAACTTGGGTTGTAGGTACTTTGGAGAGCGCTCCAGAAACTCTCTCTCTTCTCCGAACTCGATACTAGCAAGGCTTTGAACTGACTCTTCCAGTTCCAACCCCTGCTGAGAATTTGTGTTTTTAACTTTGATACACTGAGTCACAGCCCACAGGTTCCACAAGCTTCCCGGGAGATTTATTTATTTATGTCAGATCATTTTATTAGGGGCCCTTGCAGCTCTTAGAACAAGCCATCGCAATTCAATTGTACCCAGCATCGTTGCACATATGTTGCCATCATTATTTTTAAGCATTTACTTTCTATTTGAGCCCTTGCTATCAGCTGCTCTTTATACCTTCCTTCCCCCACCCTCCCCTCGTGAATCCTTGATCAATTATGAATCATTGTTTATATTTTACACGGACAGCTGTCTCCCTTTCTCCTTGGTTTCTTCCCCCTTCCTCTCCTTCCTCCTACCCTCCTGGTATCACTACTCCTGTTTCTGTACCTGAGGGATTTATCTGACCTGGATTCCATGTGTCATGAGCTCTCGTTTGTACCTGTTTACCTGTTCCGGCCTAGCCTGAAGTGAAAGGCAGGACCTGGGTCATGATAGTGGGGGTGTGGGGGTGGGTGCGGGTGGGGGTAGGGAAGCCTCAAGGAACCAGAGGAATATTAAACTTCATCAGTGGTATACTTCACCCTGTTTGACTCATCCCTTCCCTGTGACCCTTCTGTGAGGGGATGTTCCATAGTCTACAGATGGGTTTTGGTTCTCTGTTCCAACCTCCGGTGTTCTCAACAATATGTGCGTTTGCTTGTTTTGAGTCTTCTGATGCCTGTTACCTGATCCCATTGACACCTCATGATTGCACAGGCTAATGTGCTTCTTCTGTGTGGGCTTGTTGCTTCTTTGATATATGGTCACTTGTTTAACTTTAAGCCTTTAAGACTCCCGATGCTATATCTTTTGATAGCCGGGCAGCATCTGCTTTCTTTACCACATTTGCTTGTGCACCCATTTTGTCTTCAGCGATCGTGCCTTCCCAGGAGATTTTTACGTATGCGTGAGTGTATACACAAAAGTCTCATGTAAGCATACGAATTACCTTGGGCTCTTTCAGAATCGCCTGGCTCCTTGTTAAAAAGCAGATTAAGATTTAGTATGTCTGGGATGAAAAGGTATAGTCTTAGCTGGGGGTCATGCTGGTTCTAAACCCTGGATAATAATACTTTATTTACAAAGCACAGGGAACCCTGGTGGTATATAGTGGGTTACAGTTGGACTGGTAATCTCAAGATTAGCAGTTTGAACCCAATAGCCACAGTGTAGGGGCAAGATGAGACTTTCTGCTTCCATAACACTTGGAAACCCCAGGGAGTAATTTTATGCTGCCGTATAGGGTTACTGTGTGCCAGAATGGACTCATAGCGGCGGGCAAATGTGTGCATATTACAGTGAGAATTTTTTATATTTTACATTGCTAATCACATTTGATTGTCGTTTGTGTGGCAGCGTCCAGAGACGTGTTCTGGTTTCCCATAGAGTGCTCATTGCAAACCAAATATAAGCTGGAACTAACTGAGAACAGGGCAGCAAATACTTCCTTTAAAAAACCCCACAAAAATCCTTCTGAGTCCGAGACTTTGGGAAATGATTCCATGCCACCCTCTTAGTGGTGGCTACTCTCCTGGGTTGTTTTGCTTTTCGCTATTTATTGCTATTTGGGGGAAATTACTGTGTTGCTGAACATGCTTTTCAGGAAATGGGGTTGGGGGGTGTGGGAGAAGAGAGAAAGAGAGAGAGAGATAAAGAGAGTGATTATGTGTTATTTTCAAGGACTGTTGCCAAGTCTGATTTTTGTGTTGTTTTTTATATGTATCTATACGCACCTCTGAGCATTAGGCGGCAGTGATTCAGTCCTTACGGTCAGATCTGTTTCTGGCACGGTAATAACTGCACTCAGAGCGGCAGGCCACAGCGTCCTGTCAGCATATTACTGTCGTGCCGAGGACCTCAGCAGCAGCATCGTCTCATGGCTTGAGCTTCCCCCTCGTGCCACCTTCCAACTCTCCCAGCTCTTGCAAGGTGCGCCGAGTCTGAGTCATGCTTTGGCAGAGAAGGACACACACACACACACACACACACACACACACACACACTATAGCTAGCTAGATAGATAGGTAGATGGATACTGGCACTCACATAGTTCAATGAGGCACCATTGTCAGAGTGGGTTCGGGTCTATGTGACTGGCTAGGAATCACCCAGACTTTTGAGTCCGACTCACCTGGCCCTGCCTTAACAGCCATACCGTCTCATAGTGGTTCTCACACTTGGCTGCACATTGGAATTCACTGGGGGAGATTTAAAGACAATCCTTAATGTGGGGTCCCATCCTAGAAATGCCTATGCAGGCAGGGGCTTCCCAAAGTTAGTGGGAAAATGGAAGTAAAAAACAATGGGATTTTCCCATGAGCTTTTGGAAGGCCTCTCGTAATTGGTTTTGTTTCTTTGTGAGGGTGGGGTGGCTGAGCCCCACTGACTCCATGATTGTGAGGAGCTTCTTTGGGGTCTCAGCCTCACATTTTCTTTGGTGTCACAAGACTAGAGTCCTCTGTCCTAGAGGTGCGCTGTGAGGGTGACCGACATTGTGAGGTGCCTACCTCGCATGAGGGTAGGGGCACTGGACAGGCCTGCACTTCTCCAACCTCCAGGTCACTTCTTGCCGTACTGCCTCTTCCTTGGCAACTATCAGGCCCCATTCTAGCCTCTTCCCCCATTGGTCTGGCTCACCACTGCCCATTTGACAGAATCTCTTGGAACTCATTAGGAACATTTGCTGCCTGGTGACCCATGGAACCAGCACCTGGCTCACACCTCACAAACAGTATTTTAAGACTGATGACCACACAGACCTGGTGGTAGATCAGGGTCTGGGCACTGGAGTTTGACAGCTCCTGTAGGGGAGCCGATTAACCAATAAGTAAGAGATGCACAATCTTTGATGTGGTGACGTGCTACAGATTCATGAGTAAGCACAAGTAAGTCCATGCATACCTTTGCTTCTTGGATCATTCTTCCCTGTGATTGCTGCCCAAGTCTACCCGATGTCACTGGTCTATCCATTCACCTCCTCAGGCGGTGACTCTGCTCACCCTCGCATCTGCTTCTTCCCACAGTAGTTAGTGTAGAATTCACTTCCTGGGAGCACACATCAAAACCTTCCTATGGTTAGGCACAGCCCAAGTCCCGTCCCTCTCCTGAACCTGCCCTTCTCCCCCAGCCTGAGGTGTGCCCTACTTCGGTAAGATATCAGGGACAAACTTTGTGTGTCTTCCTGCTTGGCTGCTTGGGTCTGCAGTATCAGTGTTTATGCTCCTGTCTCATCTTTGTTCCATGGAAAGTTACTGAAAATCAGGAACAATATCTTTCTCACCTCTCCATCTCCCTCACACCTAGGACCAACATTGTGAATGTAGGCACTAAGAATGGGTTGGCCATTACAAATCTGGCTAGACCAGAGGATGTACACTAGAACAGATAGGAACTGGAAACACAGGTAATCCAGGACAGATGATCCCTTCAGGACCAGTGCTGAGAGTCATTGATACTGGGAGGATGGAGGGAAGGTGTGGTGGAAAGGGGGAACTGATTATAAGGATCTACATATAACCCCCTCCCTGAGGGATGGACAATAGAAAAGTGGGTGAAGGGAGACGTCGGACAGTGTAAGATGTGACAAAATAATAACAATAATAATAATTTATAAATAATCAAGGGTTCATGAGGGAGGGGAGAGCGGGGAGGGAGGGGAAAAAGAGAGGAGCTGATATCAAGGGTTCAAGTGGAAAGCAAATGTTTTGAGAGTGATGAGGGCAACAAATGTACAAATGTGCTTGACACAATGGATATATATATGGAGTGTGATAAGAGTTGTTTGAGCCCCCAATAAAATGATGGAAAAAACAAACAAACGAATGGATTGGCCAAGTAGAATGAATGAAGGATCCCTTGTGTTCCTATAATGTGTTCCAGACAGGAAAAAGCCTGCAGCCCAAATCTGAAGTTGTTTTTCTCAAACTAGATTCCCTAACTGGAGGGGCTGGCCTCCCATTGCTTTGTAGTCCTCCTGGCATCTGGCGCAATCCTTGGCCGATAGGAAGGGTTCAGGGACTGCTTCTTGTTCTGCTCTGGAGTAGAGATGTAAGGCCCAAAGCTCCAAACTGAGTATGTGATTTGTAGTCATTCTTTTGGAGCTTATCATAGTGGTCTCAACAGAGCATGGGCAAAGGCTGCCTATTGCTGGTTAGGACAGTAGCCTCCCAAGGGGTGTGCACATTCTTCCCACCGTCCACTGGATGCAAGACGATTGTAGAGCCTCTGTTGATCTTTTTATAAAGTTAGAAGATTAGTAGGTTCTCTTGCTTTCTAATGTGTAGGTAGACATGGTTCTGTCATTAGACGCATATAGCATACAAGCTGGGGTTGATATCACCCTGACTTGTGTGTTTCCATTTGGTATTTTGTCAAGCAATTGACATGGTCCTGTAGGTTTATGGATGATGATATCTCGTTGCAACTCATCCTCCCCATATGGACAAGGGATTTAAAAATGCTTGAAGAGAACCAGAAACAAAAGTTGTTATTAATAACGTAAGCACAAGTGAATGGCCAGAAAATAACCTCTCTCACTCCAGTATGCCATCTTGGCTAGCCAGAGGATAAGGTAAAGGCACCGGTGGTCTAACCAGTTTGGACACAAATATAGTCCTGACCTGTTGAAATAGCCAAGAAGACTGTCTGAAATGTGGATTTGCAGCCACTGTCATTACTGTCTAAACTCATGCGATGTGGATAATGTGTCTTATAGAATTAACTAATGGTGCTTGTGGAACCGACTGAAGATTTTAAACAGATATTTTTGCGTCCTTAACTTTCTAAATTTCTATTCCTATGTGTGTTTACAACTAGCCCCACTATCTGTGTCCATTAGTATATCTGTAAGTAACGTAAATGAGCATGTATTGGGCATATATGTTGAAACACATGTTCCTTGAGAGGAGTGCATGTGGACTGGGTTAGAGCCCCGTGCAAAGGCGGGTGGGGGTTTTTCTTGATGGGCCAGCTCGCTTCTCCATGGCACATTTCTCTCACTTGACTGGCTGACCCCAGAGCCTTTTCCGGAATGTGTGTTATGAGTCACCATGGTTGATAGCGAAACTGGGGAGGGGATGGACCATTAAAAAGCCATCATCACGATTGAACCAGAAATAAACTTAGACCACACATACTTCTGAGGTTAGGACATGCTTTTGCTTATAGGGAAGGCAACGCTTGAAGATGTTTAATAATACCTCCTATGAGCGTTACATGTGTGCTTGGGGTTGTTCATATGTTTGGAAGTAAATAGTTACCCCCTCAAAACACACACACACCCTAGAATCTACTCTCTGGCAAGCCTTGCATGACTTATTTTGACTTCACAATAATCCCAGGAGGCAGTGTCCACCCTCGTTTGTATGACATAGAAAAGTAAAACCAGAGAGGCTAGGTGACACGCGCAAGGGCATCTGTACCGTCGTCGAGAGCCTTGGTGCCAATCTATGTAATTGGTATAGGCGAATAAAGGATTGCTGTTTATTTCGAGAGGCAAAGAGCACATCTGCATGATATGAAGTCACCGCATACTTAGGAGGCACTGACAGTTTCTAGACACGGAGAGCTGAGCACCAGTGGGTTCTGGGCCCATGGAGGGAAAGCATTATGTGTACTCTGCAGCAAGGGCTGGAGTCCGCATTTCCTCGGTCTGTATTAGGTGGTGAAAAGCACACCAATGTTGGACACTTTGGGTTGAGCTTATTGACATTATATCACTTCCTCAAGTGAAAGTTCTGCATTTTTTCGTGAGCAAGAAGTTCTTCTGTGGAGTCTTGCCAACAATTTTTCCCAAGGTGTTCTGCAGAGCATCACATATCGACCAAAAATACAATAAATGCTCATCTCTCTCCCTCTCTCTCTCAATCTCTCTGTGTTAACAGGACCATTGCCAACTATTTAGTGTGGAGGATGGTGTATTCCAGAATTCCAAACCTCAGCAGGCGTTTTCAATATAGGTGGCTGGAATTCTCAAGGGTAAGTTCAAGGATGTGGCAAGGTTGCATTGCTAAATAAATTTTACTTGCCGGAACAATCTGTATATTAACTGATTGAATAAGAATCACCTGTAGGAATTAGAGAGAAGAAATTTTGCAGGCCAAGCTCTACTAAAAATTAATGTAAGGAATTTTAGCTATAATTTGCATGTACTGAAATATACTCAAGCTCTACTTGGATAGTACAATATGAAGGTATTTAGGATGGTACCTGACGCCATCATATCGCTTCTCAACTCTCCCTTTCTTAACATTTCTTTTCAGCATTCGTACCTGGGCCACTCTAGTTACAGTTAAAATATTTATAAGTGATGTACTTGTAATGTCCCTTTATTTTCAGTATTTTGAGTACTCCAAGCACGTGCATGACAAATGGTAGTTCCATCTGACTACTGGGGTGGAGAGTTGTCTATTAACTCTGCCTAGATCTTCAATCTTAGAGTCAGTTCTAATTCCGGTAGGCCAAATAAGCCTAAACTTAGTCTCTTCGGAGGCCTTGCTCAACTACCTAACATGTTTTCCTTCACCCCTCACCTGGCTCTTCTGATTTTTGCTTCTCTTCCAGTTGTCATTCGCTCTTAAAGTACACAGATGTCCCTTTCTTCCCCTTTGTTTTCGAGTCTTTTGTCTGAATAACTCTCTGATGACTACCACTAGAGGGCTCCAGGCTTTTGTGCCTTTTTTGGAGTGGCCTTTCAAGTTTATTTAAGTTTTCCTTCCATTTCAAATTAAGCGAATGACGAATCTTATTAGCTATGGTTTCACTGAACAGATGTTTTAGAGAAATTCTTCGTGGGCCGTCACTCTTGAGGGAGTACCTCAAGCATTTTGAATATATTATAGCCCTATAAAGTTACTAGAATATAAAGCTTTATAGGGAACAGCAGCAACAACAACAAGCAAAACAAACAAACAAAAGAACACCCGACTACATATATTTAGGTTATGTAAAAGGGTTAAGCTGGAAAAAAGTAGCTCTTCTGTGCATGTGTGCTTGTGTGTATTTTTAACTCCTATGGATCACATGAAAAGTGGTACCCAGCTGCTTTCCTCCCCCACTGTGAAGAGAACCAGAGCGAGAGAGGTGTGAGAGGCAGTGTGTGAATAATTGAGGTTAGGTATGAGGGGATGTTTCTTGAGTGTGAAGGGCTCAATCTAATGTGGAATTGCCAAAGAAGGTTGTGGGATCTCTTTCTCTCAAGCTTTAAAAAATAGATTCATTTCTTAGCCCTGAGAGGGGTGCTGCGACCAGAAAGTAGAGGGAGAATAGACGAACTTCAGTGGAAATCCTTTTGCTCTGCCCAAATAACCTCTGTCGCGAACTGTGCATCCCTCTCACCAGCCCCACCCCCTTTCCAAGGGCAGCTTAAATGATATTTGTTTCTCTCATTCATCCACAAGAGCCTTCCAAGTCCTGCTTGGGGACCTGTTCACGTGTTTACAAATGGTATCAAGGGACAGATGGGGAAAGTACTTACGTCAGTGGGTTCTTCACTATGGCACCTTGTCAGTACGTTCCCTGGGGTGTGCATAGTACTCTACATTCTCCTGCTCCACCTTGGGAGTCTACTGCCCAGAGGATTGAAAGCCCCTCTGAGCAGGACACATCATCGTTTCCATTGATCCTCAACCTTTCCTGTTAGAAGCGGTGTTTTCAGTATTCAATACTACCTGGGCATTTAGGCAGCATCCGCATATACCTAGATTGCCTCACTACCTACATTGCTTAATGGAACATCTCAGAGGAAAAGGAGACCTACATCAGTTTTCACTGTGAAACTGTTTTTCTCTGGTGGTCTGACCTGACTGGGCAAATGGACGGAGGTCTGCAAGCCTTTGTTGACTGTGTTTTCTACAGGTGCCTTGACTTTTCTTTAGTCCTGGGTTTGCTCCCGAATGAGGCTCAATCTGAATTCATGATCTTCCACAGGTAATCCAGGGGACCACAACTTTGTTGCCTCAGTGGGACAAATGTGTAAACTTCATCGAAAGTGCCCTCCCTTATGTTGTTGGGAAAATGTTCGTGGATGTGCACTTCCAGGAAGACAAAAAGGAGATGGTAAGTCGTGCTTCCAGTCACATCAGTCAGCCTATGGCTGCCTTCCAATTCTTCCAGGGATGGGTCTAGAGAGCAGTGTCGGTTCCAACCATTCGCAAGTTGTAGAAAGCCATCATGAAAATGAGAGAATCTAGAAACGAGAACATGAATATGGAATGATGTCGCATGAAGTCAGAACTGATCCGGCAGAAGCCCAATGTGTGAAGGTCATGCTTAGGGAAAGAGAGGGCCCTAGATCATATCATGACTGAGCAGCTGAACTTTGGTGATGGTGAAAGCTAGAGGTGTTCTCTCACACCTCTTAGTTTTAGATACTTGGAAGCTGGAGATCCAGAGGTGAAGGGGCTTGTAATTTCTGAAACAATAACTAACTGCCTCTAAATTAAATTCAAGTTTGCGTTTATCTCCTTCTGTCATCCTTTCTCCCCCAACCTTCAAAGGGGTAACATTTAACTGCACCCAAATTGCTCAGTGACTACTTTAAAAAAAAAAATCACAAACCACCACCACAAAACTCCTTTGAACTTGGAAATGTCTAAAAATGTAAAAAGTAGAATAGTGTAATGAACATCCACATACCTAGTTTTGATTGCCATAATGGAACCAATGATTCTGTTAGCTACACCAACTAACGAGAGCTTCATGTATTCAATAGATCAGTATCGAACAGGTATTATATGCTATATGAATCTCTGGTGGTGCTGTGCGTTAGGCATTGCACTTCTAGCTGTAAGATTGGCGGTTCAAATCCACCATCCATTCCATGGGAAAAAGACAAGCAGCCTCTCTGCTCCTGTAAAGATTTACAGTCTTGAAAACCCTACTTAGCATCAGCCCAAATCAACTCAATGGCAGTGGCTTTGGCTCAGGAGTCTATGCCAAGCACTGTTATAAGCACCTGAGATATTGCAGAAAATAATATAAAGGCTTCTTTCTGCCCTCACTGAGTGTACATTTGGCTGGGGGCATCCAAAACCCAAACCCAAACTCAGTGACATCGAGTCGATGTCAATGCGTAGCAACCTGATAGCAACACGTAGAACTGCTCCTTTGAATTTCTGAGGCTGTCAATCGTTATGAGCGCAGACCACCTCATCTTTCACCCCGCAAGCAGCTGGTGGAGTTGAACTGCTGACCTTGTGGTTCTCAGCCCAACATGTAATGCAATGGGGGCAGGGGAGTCGATATAAAACCAACATAATACATAAATTAACCAGTGTGTTTGAAGATGACAAGGACACTGAAAAATAAAAAAGGAAAGACAAGAGATCAGAGTGAAGCGCAATTGGGAGCGTTGGAGGGGTGTGTATGGGCAGTGGTTGTAGGATCGAATAAGAGGGGCAGGGGAAGCCTCACTGGGAAGATGACATTTGGTAAAGATTTGAAGGAGGTGAGAGAATTAGACATGATCGACATCCGAAAGAAGAATGTTCCAGGCCGAAGGACCCTAAAGCAAGGATATGCTTGGATAGTCTGGGAATCATAGTGGAGGCTCTGGCGGGAGCAGAATGTGCAAGGGGGAGAGAGAGTGAGGTTGCAGGAATGGGGACCCGTTTTCTGCCAGGGGCTGTTTGGATCTTTATGACTTCGTTTTCAGGCATTATTGGTCACAGTCACCCCTATTGTGATGGCTGGAAGTGCTTTACCTTGGTGCGGCATAAGATGTCAGCTGGCAGTGATTTCATGGGCTTTATCAGGCCTTAGGTGGGCTGTTCCCCACCCTGGAGTTAGAGTGATAATGGGTGTGATTTTTGTAAGGCCTGCTAGGCTATTGTTTCAGTGTTAGGTTTGGGTGTTGAAATGAGAAGCAATTACAAGGTGTTGCTGGCATGATCTGGTTTATGTTGGAAGGATCTCTCTGGGTGCAGTGTTGAGAAAGATTGTAGAGCCACGGTTCTCCACCTGTGCGCCGTGACCCCTTTGGGAGTCCAACGAACCTTTCCCAGGGGTTGGCCAATGCTTAACAGTTGCAAAATTACACTTATGAGTAGCAACGAAAATAATGCTATGGTTGGGGGTCACCAGAACATGAGGAACGGTATGAAAGGGTTGTGGCATGAGGAAGATTGGGAACCCCTGCTGTAGAGCATTGGGTATATGTAGAGAGATCCCTTAGAAAACTGTTGGAGAAACCAGGCCAGAGATGATGGTGGCTTGGACCAGGTGGTAGCAGAGGTGGTGAGAAATGGTTGGATTCTGAGTATGTTCTGAAAACTAGAACTAATGTAATTTGCTGACAGAATGGATGGGGGATCTGAGAGTAAGAGGGTTTTCAAGTATGAATCGATGGAGGTGTGCTTTTCAGCGGAAAAGGTGAATACTTTGGGAAGATTAATACTTTAGTTTTTATGTGTTGATTATGAGAATGTCATTAGATTTTGAAGGGGAAGTCTCAAAGCGGCAGTTGGATAGATGAGTGCGAAGTTCAGGAGAGAGGTCGGTGGGGATAGAGCACGTAGAATTAGCAACAAATGTAAAGCTGGGAAAGATCTCTAAGAAAGTGAGTGTGGTGAAGGGAAGGGACCAAGGACTGAGAGCAAGAACATGAGATGCGGTCGGTCGATGAAGCACCAGCACAGAGGTGGTGAAATGAACCATCAGGCAGGGGGAAAACAAAGAGAATGTAGGACATTGGAAGCCACGCGAGGAAAGTGCATCAAGAAGAAGGAGTGGTCATCTGTGCAAAATACCACCAAAAGGGCAGGCGAGATGAGGACTGATCATTGCATGAAGCAATGTGATGCTCTTCAGGGTTGTTGTGAATAGTTTGGGTAAAATGGTGAGAACAAAGGCTTGATGAAAAGGGATTTGAGAGAGAATAGGAGGCACCTAGAAACAGTCAACAAATACATGACCCCTCACCCCACCCCAGGGTGAATAACTGTACCCTAAGGGAGAAAAGTGGCATAGGATGGTAGTTGGAGTCAAGAGAGTTTAAGACGAGAGAAATAACAAACCGATGCGTAGTGTAGGAGCATTTCTGCTTTCTCTGAACTGGCCACAAGAATGGGCCTTAGTGCCTCATCCGTGGGGGAACTGGCTTTGGGTCGATGCATGGATCATTTATGGCAACACCACGAAAGCAACATTTGTGGGTGCAGCTGCTGGCATGTGGGTAAGGCAGCAGTGGTGGGTTGAGGTCTTTCAGTTTTCTCATGAAATCGAAGGGTCATCAATTGAGAGTGAGGATGGGAGAGTAGGTGTTGAGGGCTGGAGGAAAGGGTTGGGAAATAGTCGGGCAAGAAGGTGGGAGCAGAAATATCCTTATAGAGCCTCAAGGCAATAATAGTCTAGGTGAGCCTCAAAGTCATGAGAGACTAGTCACCAGAACAGGGTGCGTTTCTCTTTGTGCTGCCGCTGCATTGGAGGAAGTAAGCCACTTTGTATGAGGAAATTGACATTAGTCCATTTCTTTTGATGCGCATGTTCTCCTTCCGGATGAATTATAGTTTACAAATGGCATGAAGCAAACTCCTTTGGTGATTAGTTCCATCAGCTATGAATAGGAGAGCAGTTTGGCTGCAGGTGGTGAATGAACACTGAATTTAGAGGCATAAAGTCTATCAAGTCATGTTTATTCACATGTTTGGCTATACCACGTGATTATATTTATACACAATAGGTCATTTGTATTATATGCAGTGATTTGCTCAGGGATACCATAAATCTGTTTAATTCTGTTAATGTTTGCTTGTTTGTTTTTGGAACTATCATCTGATCTTTTGGAGAACTTTCTGCCCAGTTTGAGAGTTTATATCAAACTTGAAAAATTCCCTTGTTGCAAATCGTTCCTCTGAGGATTCATGTCTCTGTATCCTCGTTGTATCTCTTTCACTCCTTGGTTGGATTAATAGGGTGTGTGGGGGGGGGCGGCTGGTCAGATAATCACAGTGGTCACATTATAAGCTCTGTGAGGAATATGGAAAAAAGGATAATGGAGGGTGTTTGTGTTTTTTTTGGCAGTAGAAGAATTTTAAGTAATATGAAAGCTATGTGGATTGTTTTTCTCAGTCTTCATGTGAAAGGCCATTTTTCATGCACCAGGGTGTGACATTCTAAAATAAAGTTGATTTTGGCGTCACTCTCTCCTTATTTGGAAGTACATGAGGGCAGGGCAATGTTTGTCCATCTATTTGACATGGAATGATTTCCCTCTGTTAGGCTGAAGCTGGTTGCCTCAGGGAATACGTAAGTTGGAAACTTCCAAGAGAGAAATACTCTGGCTTTTTATAGCCTTGTTTCAGGGCTCCCATCCAAGAACCACCTGGAACTACTGATTTACCAGGAAAACATTCCGTGTTGTTAGCTACAGCCCAGAGAAGAAGAAAAGCAGAAGATCCCCAATGGGACACATTCCAGAGGCGCTAGCACCAATGAAACATGGCTATTGTTTTATCTCCCCAAAAAGTTTGTTAAGGAAATGAATGTGGCCAGAGGTTAAACTTCAGGTACTGTGTTAGTCTGGGTAGACTAAAACAAATTCATAGACACTCATGCGTACAAGAGAGAGTTTTATATAAAAGAGCAATTATATATTGAGAAGACACCCCAGCCCTGTCCAGATCAAGTCCATAAGTCGATATGTCATATGTCGATACTCATATGTCGATACTAGTTCATAAATTCCTATTTAGACTCACACAGCTGAATGCAGGAAGATCACAGGCCAGTGGGTGGCATATTTTGTGGATCCAGTGGTGTGGGAGCATCTCAGCGCTGGCGTGGGTCACCATGTGGTTCCTCCAGCTCTGGCTCCATCAGCGTAGCTCCATCTGGCTTGTCATCAGGATTGTCAGAGAGAGTATGTGTCCCTCCCCCAGGGAGGAAGACAGGAATTCCCAGAATCCTCAGGAGAAGGCCATGCCCACACAGCGGCTTCATTGACTATAACCTGATTGACAGGTTAAACTCCACCCCTGCACTCTCAATAGTATCAAGTTGACACCAGATTATGTAACTACCACAGGTACTTCGTAAATGTTGATAGATACGTTAATCACAAGAGGATGTGAAGCTCAGAATTGATGAACCTATAGAGACAGGTTCCTGGGGGGGGGGATGTACAGTGGGGCATGGGGTGGAGTGGGGTGCAAAGGGGATCTGATATCAGAGTTTAAGAAGGAAGAGAATGCATTGAAACTGATTGTGGTAGTAATTGTACAATAGTGCTTGATGCGATTAAACTCTGGAACAATAATGAGATCTGTATTAGCTCCCAAGAAAACGGTTTTGGAAAAAGAAAAAGCAGCATGCAATAACTCAAATTCAGTCAACAGTATTGCCTAGTAGGGAAGATGAGATTTAATTGATAAATCTCTATGGTTACGAAAAATGCAGATTCGGATCGGGTGTAGCGTAGGATCCAGGGATTTTCTTGTTTGACAGGCTCCCAGGGAGAATTAGTAGCCCAGTGATTCAGTGCTTGGCTGCCAACTGAAAGTTTGGTGGTGTGGACTCATCCTCTGTCCTGTGGGAAGACATGAGGCAGTCTGCTTCCTTGCAGACTGCAACCTTGCAAACCCTGTGGGGCAGTTATCTTCTGTCCTGGAGTTTTGCTATGAATGATGGAATAGACTCCCCCATGTGATGCTGCTGGTGTTGGTCCAGGGACTTCTTTTACGTAGCAAGAGCGTAGTGTCATTCACTTTTTTGTAAACAGTAACCACCACAAAGAAATAAAATAAAAATCAAACCAAACTTTGGTCGTTCATAACATCAGCTAGAGGCAGTTGACTTGGATAGGTCACGTCCCATTTGCCAAAACTGGTTGCATTCGTGCAAGTAACTGTTTACATTTTCAGGTCATCGAAAGCGTTTGTGACTTAGCTTGGCTTAACCGGATTGTGCCAAGTCCTGTGTGAAGGCCCCCAGGCTTGCTTGTTTTGTTGAGCGGTTTAGTTTTCCCTTTGTCAACTGGGACTTGGATTCCTCCCCATGATTCCTTGCTCTTCTCCTCCATCCTCCTGTTTCGAGGCTCTGTAACCAAACCGAACCAAACTTGCTATTGAGTCATAGCGACCCTAGAGGACGGGAGAACTGGCCCTGTGAGTTTCTGAGACTGCAACTGTTCATGAAAATAGGAAGCCCTCGCTTTCTCCTGTGGAGCAACGGGTGGTTTTGAATCGCCGACTTTGCAATTAATAGCCCAATATGTAACCCTATGCAACCAGGGCACCTAGAGGCGATATTGAGGCACTTAAAATTGCGGGACTGGCCCAACTGCTCCCTGGTTGGCAGTGGTACCAGTGATACTGAGGGAGCGTGCAGAGGAGCCATGTCCTTTGAGGCTTTGTTTGCAGAGAAGAGCGCATGAGGGGGTTCAAAAAGTTTGTGGACAATGAAAATGGATTTTCCCCCCACAAACTTTTAAAATCCTCCCTGTATTTACCCCTGTAGATATCTGCCTTTTACCAACCATCGCTTTTACCTACCTATGTAGCAGAGTGTTTGGGGAACATAGCGTCCCATGCTGGCGCCTTTCATTACTTCCCTTATGCAAGCATGTGTGTGCGCTGCATGCATGGATATGCACCCCCACCCCTTCCCTCCTTCCCTCCCTCCCTCCCTCACAACCATGGGATGCATTCAAACTAATTCGAAAGGGAAGACTGGTGTATCGAATGGAAGAGTCCTTGAATCGAAAGCCACTGAGAAAGGGTGCACAGACCCATCTCCTGCTTTCCGTGGAACCCAGCTTTCTCCCATGGGGGATGCCCTCAGGCCTTGCCACCCTTTGAGCGACAGGCCAGGCAGAACTGTACGGACAGCTGTTTTGTGGTTTGCAGTAGCACTCGAGTGCGACCCTCGTCTGTGATTGAAAGTGTTCTAGTAACCATGTTGAACAACAAAAGGAAAAAGAAATGGCTGAAAGTTGTTTGAATACTAGCTAAACCCGGTATATCTAGGAGGCTATCGTTTCAGCAAGTAATGAACACATTGTAATGTGACAGTGTTTATTCTTTGTTTCGTGCAAAGCCATTGCAATCCCATGTGTATTTTATACTTAGAACACATGTCAATTTGGCTTAGCTACATCTCAAGCGTTCAGTTACCGCTTGCAGCTCAGCGGCTGCCATATTGGAGTGTGCCAGTTTAAACAACCGAAGAGCGATCCCTGGAGTTCCGTCTGGCAGCCTCGGTTCCTTAGTGAGAGGGAGTTAGTAGTGAGAACTTGGAGAATGGGGTTATTGGTCCCTGACTAACTGGGTTGCTTGGAGGACTTTAATATCAGAGGGGAAGACTCAAGTACCCACCAGGAGCCATGGCCCGGGAGCTCGAACTCCTTGGTGAGGATCTTGCAGGCACCCTGGAAGACCAGGCTGGCAGGAGAAAATAGATTCCAGATTCAGAAGCCAGCAGACTAGGGGAGGCTCATGTTGGCTCAGGGGCTGGGGGTGATGGATCTGAAATGTAAAGCTGCTCAGTGCCTTCAATTTGCATAGATAGTACCAAGTCAAGCCAAAAGCCAGAGGCCCCAAGCTCAAATTCTCTCTCAGCCAGCAAATAATGTTAAATAACATACACGAGTCAAGCTGGCAGCGTGTAGGTACAAACCAGGGTAAGTGCCATGAGCAGTGGCAAATGACTATTGGCCTCGGTGTCTGGGCCACAACAGTGGTGAAAGGGAGTACATGTGTTCTCCAGGATTCGGCTGAGAGTGAATGCCCACCAACTGTTTCCATGGCAGGAATGCAGGCCCGGGGTGCTGGTTTGGGGGATTTTTTTTTTCCCTGAGAGAAGTCAGAAACGTGGAATTTTACACGAAATCTCCCAAATGTTAACTGTTGGCCAATCCCATGTAGGCCAAACCAAGCCACTTTATAACTTTACATTCATGGTTGCTTTCTCTCTATCTCCATTCTTAGCCAGTTTTCTGAACTAAACATCAGGAACTGACCAGTCAGAGGGCTTTTGATTTTTTATATGTGAATTTTATTTACAGATAGCTCTTTACAACCTGTTATAATTCAAGACATTTCTATTCTTCGCTCTTATAAATCCCTCAAGGATTTCCTCACACTTTCACTTTTCCATGTTTAGGGGAAGATTGTGCACAATTTAAAGGCACATCGTCTGAGCTAAACTTCCGTGGAAGGTTCCATAGAGGATAGGGACGTGGGATGGTCCCAGAGATGCCATGATGTATTGTCACTATGAAGAGACGGTGCTCATCTCTCTCTTTTACAAGTCCTAATCCACATGACCTAAAAGACAGGATAGAGGATTAAGTGTTCAGATGCGAGGACTGAGGCCCAGAGAAGTGATGTAATTTCCCCAAGGTTACACAGCATGAAAATGGTTTAAGTAAGGCTCAATCTCAAGTGATCTAGCTCTAAGCCAATGTTCCACTCCCTCACCTCTCTCTGAAAAACACTTGAATCGTCACCAATTTTATAAGTGGAATGTGGAGACCCGAGACTTCTTAGCGACAAATCCTGTAATTAATTCACCCTTATCAGGAAATTATGTGATTATTTAGTCTAACATTAAGTATATTCTAATATTCTAATTCTGAAATCATTGTAATTAAAACAAAAGGCACATAATTCCTCTTGCTTTCCTAACGACTGGTAGGGAACAGTTGGGATAGGTTCTGCTACCAGGTTTTCAAATTTTAAAAGACAAACACAGTGAAAACCTAATTCAAATTTATGAAACTGCAATTGCATTTTGCTTTCATTTAATTTTCAGAAGAAAAACAATGAGAAACAAGCTTATTGTCAGAGATTGAATCTAAGAGCAACTTTCCAGGCATAGAGTTACCTTAGTGTGTACACTGAGCTCAATTTCCAGTATTTTATGTATGCACCATTCATCATTCTAAAGGGTGATCCCTGATGTGTGGAACGGTGACCCCAAGCCACTGTAAGTTTTTTTTTTCAAAGGGGACTTTTTTTAACTGTTCTTTACCTAAGAAGGCAGAAATACAAGCATATGTACCAAAGAACAATTTTATATAATGTGTTGATGCAAGAAAAAACTTTTTCTGCTGTAACTATAGTTTCGAGCAAATTCAGTTAAATTGGAGTTCCCCTTTGAACATTTTGGCTGAGCTAAGTTCTTCTATATTAAACCATATCTCATTTATTTCATTATAGACACTGTGTCCCCAAACTACTTATCTTTATTCATCGATCTCAACTCTGCCAATTGGCTTTTTTTTTTGTTGCTCCCTCAAATTTTCTGCATTTTCTTTGTTATAGGATGAATTATGAAATTAAAGTTAAAATCACTGGTCTCCTGTTATGTGTTAATACCTTCTATACTCAGAGGGTTAATCCAGTTAAGGGGAACACATCTTTTATTAAACTTCAGATTTAGACTTTATTAAGTGAAGAATTAAAGCCTCTCTTACTATGTAAGAATATTCACTAATTATTCCTATATCCCAGTAGCTTAATCCCCCCCCCCTTTATGATTGGCATTGTTCATGTCTTCAAATAATCCTGTCGATGACCTACAGTCTCTTCCAGTTTGCTCTGCGTAAGCAATTTCAGCAGTAATTCTTCTCCTAAGAACAGGTTTCTCCTCCCACCCCATCCTATTACAGCTGGTCCTGAGGACTTAACTACCCACATGGGTCCAATTGCAGTGGTGGAGTTTGAACTTGCCACCTCTGAACACTAGGAGTTCAACTCATTAGTGAGTGAAGATAATTGAATTGATGTACTGCCATTAATATCCTTTAAGTTCTCTATTTCCCCTGCTTACCATTACTCTCAATGGTTGAGTAAATGACATGTAGCCATAATGTTGGTGGCAGAAGTCATATGAAAGTCAGTCACATGCATTATAGCAATGTCCGTGCACTGAAGGCTTCTTCGTGCCTTGCAGATGGCTGCTGCTCACAAGGGTTGGTCTTAGAAAGCCTGTTGTGATCAAGGTAGGACCAAGGTCCTTTTGACACAGGTCATGCACAAAAAGGGAGGCTCTTCTCTCTGGTGACCAAGTGTCCCTTGCTTTGCTTTGTCTAGTAAGTGGTATGAGTTATTATCATCAAGAGCATTTCCTCTGGATCTTTGCTGAAGACCTGTCTGAATCCAGGCAAACCAAAAATGATTTGGGGTTGAAAGGGTTCGTTGATAAAACACTGACCTTGCCTTGTGCTTACATCCAGTTTTCCTGCAGCGTGGCATCGATGTCTCATAGCTCAGCTCTAGTCTTACCAATGTGATCAAGCGAGTTAACCGCTTTGAACCTCTATTTTCCCATCTGTAAATGGTGCAGTAGTTGCCTACTGCCACAGTAGTGCTATGTCACAAGCCATCACAAAGCTCTCCTGGCATTCACCAATAAGCACTCATTGCGGATGCGTCTGGAGTCAGTTGGTTGTCACCTGGGCAGCACTGCTTATTTTGGCTAGGCTTCCTCAAACGTTTGGGGTCGACTGATCTAGTATGGGATTGGCAGAAGTGTCTGGGCTGACCTGGCTCGACGCCGCATGTCTCACACCCTTCAGCCAGCTAGCCTGGGCATGTTTTCCTAGTGATGGCAGAAGGGTAAGAGAGCAAGCAGAAGCATGCCAGGCCTCCTGAGGCCCAGACTCAGATCATGGCTACAGTCTGTTGGCCAAATCCAGTCACCAGGCCAGCCTAGATTGACAGGGTAGGAAACTAGTCTGCATTTTGAATGTGGGTCATGGCTATAGGGAGGGAGAAGAATGAGGGGCATCATGGCAGGGTGTGCCAAAAGGGGTTAAAATGGTACATACCTCAATTGGCTTGTAGTGAGAACGAAAGAACATAGTCCAAGTTGAGGGCTTGGCACCGGACACAGAGCAGCTGCCCAGTGAATGTTAGTCACGGTCATTACTGTGTGCCATGCCTAAACGCTAATGAGAAAGATCGAATTCGTCCTGCCCAAGCCCTGGCATAGACTGGGGCAACTCTCTTGCTCTGGGACTGCCTCTTCCTGGTTCATCTTCTAAAAGGGGGAGAATGGGGGAGGTGCTTGGTGGATTTGGCTGTTGTTACTTCACCGTATGAGCCCTGGTGGCACAATGATTAATTGCTCAGCTCCGAGCCACAAGGTTTGGTAGGTTGGAACCCAGCCAGGGCAGAAAAGACTTGGTCGTGTCTTATAAAGATACCTCCTGGGAAACCCCATGGAGCAGGTCTCCTCTGTCTTCTGGGGGTGCTAGGATTCGGGATTGATTCCCTGGCACCCAACAAGAGTCTCCCATACATGTCCATTGTAGTAGCTTTCAGTCTGGAATAAGGATCCTTTTAATACTAGGACGCTGGCCACATTCCAGAACCTACCCTATCATTTAATGCTAAGTCTGGCTCATAGGAGAGTCTCATGAAACTACTCAAGGAGCCAAATATAATTTCTATAACAGGTCCAGGTTTCACAACTCTCTGCGGGTGAAATCTTGTTACAACAGATGTCGTCAGACCCAATGCTGGCAGCTCCTTTTAAGCAACCTTTGGCCAAATGACACCCAGCAAAACAAGTAATTTAGATAGCTCATTGGGAAATCTTTGAAAAGAAGTGCGGACACTACTCCTGCCCTTGTCCTTGAGTACGATGCCACAATGATGACACAGTTGGCCCATCCTCTCTGTTTGTTTTCTATATGTCTGGATAGCATTGGATATGGTTGCCTTTGCCACGTATTATTGACCACAGTCTTTTCAAGCAGATCTGAGCAGACCGGTGAAATGTACGGGAAATTCAAAGACCCTGTACTGGAAATTCCGCACATAAATACAGAAGAGAGTATTGATGTTCTTTCTACAGACCTGAATCAGCCAAAGCCTGAAACATTTATAAGTCTGGTGGACTTATAAATCCTCTTCTGGTTTCTGACCCATTCCCTCTCCAAGGTGGGAAGGAGAAGGGGGGAAGAGAGAAAAGATGGTGGGTTATAAAATTAGAACACAATAGATATGTTCCTAGCTATTAAAATGCAATTTTACTACTAAATACTCCTGCCGAGTCTTATGGATATATATATGATTCTGGACATATGCTTTCTGGCAAAAGGACATGCCAGATTCCTGTTCAACCAGGTTAACATATTTTGTAGACTGACGGGGACTCAAATAAGCTTGATTTTTTTTTTTGCCAACATGGTTAATAGCTATCTAAATTTATTAATCCTAACAAATTAATGTGATTTTTTTATTAGCTCACTGATGTCTTTCTTCGCCTCAATTGCTAGACACTTCAGCTTTGCCCAACTCTTGTTTTTCTGCCTTATTCCCCTCTCCCTATTCAATGTGGATTTCTACTTTACTACTTATTTTAATGCTCTTCTTATGTTTTTATCAGGAGTCAAAGTCCATCTGTTTTTAGAGATAGTCCCAGTATACTGAATGAATGCTCAATATTTATTAGTACATTCATTTATTTAAGGTCTACATTTTTAGTGAAGGGATGATTTGCAGAAGAAACATTTTTGGAGCCCTGCCCCCCAAGATTGACTCCTTCCTTCAGGCTTAACCACCTCAATGACTGACAACTATTCCATTCTTCACAAGCATGTGATCACAACTTAGTCAAGTGGTTCCAGCCCTGCTCTAGACCAATAGGAAGATGATATATTCTTTATCTTATGCCTTATTAAATTATTACTTAAAATATCTATATTAAAGAGGAAAACCTATGAACACTGTGCTTTTTAGATGAGAATCTTTAGTAAAATTATGTCAGTTTAAGATTGATGTACATCCAGCCTTGAAGATTTTTTTCCTTTTTCCTTTATTCTCTTTTTCAGAAGACTATCAGCATGTAATTATTTCAACCAGATATTTTATTTTTATATCTTATTGTATTAGGCTGGGATCTTTAGAGATTTGTGAATTCTATATCAAGAAAGCGACCACACAGTTGTGGAAGCGGTTAAGTCCAGTCTGGTTCAAGTCCATGGGTCTGATCCTATTTGGGAGAGTTTTCCTGACTTGCACAGCTGTTGGGGCCAACCAGCCAAGGAGCAGGAAGACCACAGGCTGGTGGAGGCAGAGGTGGATGAATCCAAGGCCAGAAAGACAGGCTATGGCTGCAGAATAGAAATGAACCCAAGGTTGGCAGGCAATATGGCAGGCCACCGATAAGCTGCCAGCGTTGTTGGCCCGGTATCTGAACCAGCAAGAAGAAGTGATTTAGTGTCTCATGTAGTGCCAATCTATAAGAGTAGGCCACACCCAATGGAACTTCCTTTCAATTGTATTGATCTGTTACCTGATTTAAGAGGGTAGTAAGTCAACCTATTCTTCCCACAACCGCTCACCCGCTCACACAGAAGCCCATCATGGAGTTGGTTTTATTATGCTAGATCATATCGTAGGAGAATCCTAGCCCGGCCAAGTTTATACAAAACCTAACAAGCACACTTATTTATCTATTGAAATCCACCTCCCAACCTTAACTCTTTGCCCTGGTGCCATGTTGTCATCATCCAAACCAGAGTGGACTGGTCCAGAATACTTCGTCATTAGATTCCCACTAAAGTTTAGATTTGGATGCCGGCTGCAGCCAGTCTAGAGACACTGGGTGTGCATCATATCCTCTATCATACATACACATTTGGCAACCTACTGATGAGTTTCGTAGATGGATTCAAGCTTTGAATTACCAAATCAGAAGAGGCATCTCTTTTTAAAAGTGACTAGCTACAAGAATAGTCCAATGTCCTTTTCTAACCTAGACTATTAAATCTGCTATTCATATTTGAATAATCACAAATTATCCATGAGTGAATTTGGCAATAGTTTTCCTTCTACTTCTAGAATGATTATTATACATTATAATATAATGATTATTATACATATATAAGATACTGGTGTTCACTTTTGAAAAGCATAAATCAGCCAACTTTGTATCTATTTATTGATTATATGTCTGTATTAGACCTAGTTAGCAGGAGATATGAAATCATAAAAGTGCCTTTTACATTTGCAGGAAGGTTTCTGATTTGCTTAAATAGCTAAGACCACAATGAATCTAAATCATGGTTTCTATTCTCAAGGTTTCCAGAGCTTTTGGGGGGAGGCCAAGTGAATGCACAGGACAGGCAATTAAGCTCTCACTTGTGTTGTCCTGATGATCAGCCACATGGGAATCCAGAGGAGGGATTAGAAGTGGTGTGGTTTTGCGTATCTAGGATTCATGAATGAGATAGGAGTTGAGTTGGCCTTATACGATATCTTTTTGTTGTTGTCAGCTGCCAGACACAAAACTTTGATGGAAATTCTGACAGTGATGTGAGTGAACGGACCCTTCTTCTCAAGTCACTGTTGGCATACGACACTTCAAATTAGCAGGGCTATCTTGACCCAAGTGTTCAGGAAAACACAAAATTTCTATGCCCAAGTGATGGGAGAAAAGGTTAAAGAGAGGTCAAAAGAGAAGTGAGTGAGACAGCTTATCATTTACTAATATTGGAGAATATTCTTTTAAAAATAAGTCCATGATGAAAGGGTAACATGCCCTTGCTGATAATCCATTATCTTTTTTAATAGCTTGACTTATTTTTATTAAATATTTTATTGTAACAATCCATACATCAATAAAATATTTAATAAAAAATAAATCAATTGTATCAAGTACATTTGTACATATGTTACTATCATGATTTTCTAGACATTTTTTTCTATTAAGCCCTTGATATCAGCTTTTCTCCCCATCCCCTCCTACCCTTGTGCCCCCTTGATAAATTATGTTATTATTATTTTCATATCTTACACCAATTGCTGTCTCCCTTCCCCCACGGTTTCTGTTGTTCGTTCCCCTGGGGGTGTTGGGGGTGGTAGTGGTTATGTGTCATCACAATCGGTTCCCCCTTCCTTCCCTCCCTTATCTTTTAATTCTTTCTCCCCCCCAAACTTTTGGAGGCTTTCTTGTCCCCTCTGGGCCAAGTCCTGGGGTACAAAGACTGAAAACTAGGAAGTAATCCTGGTGGAGGGAAAAACCCAACAACCGCCTGTAAACTAACCCAAAGCGCTGTATTTTCTCAAGGCAACTCCATTAACTCGGAAATAAACAGATGGTTAACCAAATCTTGCTTTGCCTGCAGAGCCCTTATCCTGAGCGTGGTGGATTTTACCATCATAACATGAATTAATTTTTGTATATTGCACTCTCTGACTGTAAATAAACATTTTCTATGGAGAACTTCACCTCCTGACTTCTACTGGAAGTGATTTCTATGAATGTTATACCTGAGTTTGCAAAGAAAGTCTTTTCTTTTTTTCATTTAAAAATTAGACCAGGTTTTTGCTGCCTCGGGGAGCATGCCGGGGCTGAAGGTGATGTGATGATGCGGCGCTGCAGAGTCGCCTGAAGATAATCACTGGCAGTGTTCCGTGATTTATCTCCCTAGTTCCAGCAGACTAAAATCACTATTTCTCTCCTTTGCACTGACATATGAACCCATGGCTTTGCCTAATCACCTTCAGAGAGGTCCCTTGTCCGTCAAGTTTGCTGGGTAGTTCAGCACTGCGTGGCAGAAAATGTTCGATAATAACTCCGGAAAGTCTGAACAAAAGAAAAGAAGAGGCAAAGAGCCGGAGACCCTCTGATGGGCGTGGTGTAGGAGAGTTGTTGCCTCAAAGGGCCAGGGCAAAGACCAACGGGGGCTCACAGGAAAGCAAAAGAGGCAGTTGCTTACTGACGCTTTCACATAGATTGGAGGATTGGGTTCTCAGAAGATGGATTTAGGGGAAGCAGAGGCAGGAGAGGCAGAGAAGGTGGGCGGGGGGCGGTGGGTAGAGGAAAAGCAGAGGAAGCAAGGAGCTGCAGTTGAAGACATGGTTTGCCATTCGTTATCCAGGAATGGGCAGACAGCTTTTTTTTGCCACGTTTTGTTTCCATTTAGAATGCCAGTTAGCAGAGTACGAACTCGGAAAACCGGTGTAAACTATGCTTACATGTTTAACGAGTCCAATGATGATGATAACACTCAGGGATGGCCAGTTAGGTCCTCTGAACCGAAGCTTCTTAGATATATCTGGAAGGACTCAGCCTCATTTGAATAATAAAACCCAAGCTCACTGCTATTGAGTGCGACTCATAGTCACCCTATAGGGTTTTGGTTTTTTGTGGTTTTTTTTTTAATGACAAGGACAGCATTCAAATGCCCTCAAGAGAATAGGGGCAAAATGAAAAAGACACCACACTGATTGCTGTTGAATCCATTCCAATGTTTGGCGACCCCATGTGCTACCATGTTGAACTCGTTGCTCCATAAGGCTTTCTTGGGTGTGATTTTTATGGAAGAAGGGCAGGCCTGCCTTCGGTGGTGCTGTTGGGTGAGTTCAAACCACCAACCTTGAGGTTGATAGTTGAGTGCCATCTATTTGTGCCAGAGTCCCCCAATTCCAAAGTAGATATTGACCCAAGGCCTGTTGGACTTGTTGTTCAGTGTTATTGAGTCGATTCCAATCCATAGCGACCCTCTGTACCACAGAAGGCAACACTGAGTACAACCATGGGCTCAAACCCAGGGAGAAGGGTGAGGCTGGCACAGGACTAGGCAGTGCTGGGTTCGGCTTTTTTCCTTATTCTTGATGGGCTTTCTACTCTCGACCAAGGAATGGAGAGGAACCCTATGATTGCCCTTATCTGAGACCACCTGGGTGAGGCAGTGAGTTACCTGTGGAGCCAGGTCCTAGAGTTGACATCCACTCAGTGGCAGCGCGTTTGGGTTGTAGAGCTTTGTCCTTCTCGGCAAGTAGACCTTTCTTAGAGCATGGCCAGGTTGCCAGGATGTACAGTGTATGCGAAGAAGCAGCATGCTTGAGCCCAACGTCCCTGCTAGCAGACAATCTTGCCTTTGTTTCATGAGGAAAGACATGCCACGAAACAAGGACTCCCTAAACCTTCCACCACCAAATCTGCTGATCCTTCTGCATTCCTCCATCATTTTATCCTCTTCTCCCTTCCTAGCCCTCTCTCTGGTCCAGGATGACTCTTCATGTATTCTCGCCCTCTTGCATCTCCTCTGCCATTTCATATTTTCTTCTGTCCCCCTTTTCGCACTTTTTTGGGCTGTTTTTCCCTCCCTTTGGTGTCTAAACATAGTCAGATCTCTCACATGTTCATTAACAACGACAATAGCAAACATTGGCACAAAGCTCCAATCTTAACCCCACCCCCCAAGACGCTCCCTGATATCAATTTCCATCCTTGCTTTCTTCCTTTCCTGAGCATCCTCCTAGACTGCATTCCCGAGACTGGCTGTCTCCACTCCCAATGAGTCCCATTCCACAGAGGGCTGGTGCTTTATCCCAGTGCACCTGTTTGTTTAGTATTTCCAATCTGAGAAAATGATGGTAGCATCCTCACCACCATCTGTTTGCACCCCAAACCTGGGTATCAGGCGCTGAGACCAAAGGCTCAAGCAGAAAGAAAATATTTTGAAAATGATGATAGCAACATATGTACAAATCTCTTGGATACAATTGATGTATAGATTGTTATAAGAGCTCTATGAGCCCCAACAAGCTGATGCCCTTCTTTTTCCTCACCTACCCTATAGTTCTAATCACCCAATTCCATTGATTTAGTCACGAAATCTCTCTGACATCAACTTACCAACTCCTCGTACACGCACTCCCCTCACCCCTCTTCAGCCTGAGAAACTATGATTTCCCATGCTACACAGGAGGTCATGGGCTAGCAGGTATGTTTTGCCACATGCTGTGGATAAACCTCTGTGGCGGGTAGTAGGGACTGCAGGGGCAAAAGATGTAGTAGCTAGACATTCCCTTGCCACCAGATGACCTTGGCTTGATTTGTTGTTTTTCTTAAATGAAGGTGTCTACATTTCCTATTAGTTCCTTTTGGCATTTGAAGGGGCACTTCTGCAGAGGACCCCCAATAGCCAAAGCTCCCCAGAGTCATTTTAGTTCTGTGGGGGTGGCTCTTCATTTCCTTCTCTGTCCAATTCGTGACTCCCCTTGGACCAGAGGTAGTCAGCCCTGGCTTCACAGTATACTCACCTGGGAGAGCTTTGGAAATTTCCAGTGCTTAGGGCACACTCTAGACCATTAGCATTCCAATGCCTGGGCCCCAGGGTTTTCCAAGCTTTCCCCTCCATCCCTGCCCCCCCCCCCCTAAAGATCCCAGTGTTGTGAACTGCTAGTACAAATGATTTAAAGGACCTACTCTCTGTCAGCTTGGCTTTTAATCATGGCTCAAGTTGAGGTTTCTCTTCTTTTCATGTTTTCACTAGGTTGAGAAGAAATAGCTGCGAAGCTCCCCCACCCCTTTCCATCTGCTGTTTGTTCTTATTTACATACGATGGAATCCAGCCCACTGATTTACAGCTCCAGTTCCCTTACAACTGTTATTGAACTGAAAACATAGCTGAAAACTTATTAAACAGGAAAAAAATTGTTTTGAGCTCCATGCTGACAATTCACTACAGAACCAAGGAAACACTTCAACCTCCTCCTTTTTTTTTAGAATTAATGATAAAACTTGATTTATAACATCAGAATCCCAAATGGAAATTTTAGTTCTCATACCAAACACACACTTCTCATTCTTTCTTAGGCATTCCCTTAAGAAACAAAAGCATTAATGATGGTGATTGTACAACATGGTGAATGTAATTTATGCCACTGAACTGTACTCTTCAAAATGGTTGAAAAAATCCCCCAACAAAATGATCTTTTAATGAAAAAAAAAAGAGGCGCTGATACCAAAGGCTCAAGCAGAAAGAAAATATTTTGAAAATGATGATGGCAACATATGTAACAAATGTGTTTCATACAATTGATGTATAGATTGTTATAAGAGCTCTATGAACCCAATAAGATGATTTATTATTTTGAAATGACCAATATTATGTAGATTTTACCAAGAACATTTTTTGGGGTCACTGTGTTAGACAGAGTTCTCTAGAGAAACAAACCAGGACACAAGATTTTGCACAAAGGAGTATAACAGGTAAATAGTCCACCCAGAAGTACAGAGGGCTCAGTTCAACTTACTTCCATGGAACAGTTTATATACTAGAAGTCCTTCAATTTGAAAAGGCTGCTGGGTCCAAGGTCAAGCAAGCAGACAGCCGAGTCTTCTGTAGAGCAATGCAGGCAGTCCAGCCACAGGCAGCAAACAGCAGGGCAGGGCACCAACTGTCAACAGCTCAGGAACTTAGGGAAGCAGGCTGGATAGGATATGGAACTCAAGCAATGCAAGATGACAGGATCCCACAACCACAGGTTCAAGCAATGTACATACCAGCAGTGTGGCGAAGCAGGTCTTGAAGGAACCTTCAGCTCTAGTGACATGATCCACGGGTTGGCTGTCCCACGGTAGTGTAGCTCACAAGTTGAAGTAGAGAACTAGCTAAAGCAGCAGCATGCTGGTCTGATCACAGAGAGCAAGAGAGATAAAGAGGAGCAGGGCTTGCTGATCCATTTACTGTATATACTCCAGTATAAGCTGAGTTTTCCAGCATGTGTTTAATGCAGTTTTGTGGCCAAATTAGGTGCCTTGGCTGATATTTGGGTCGACTTCTGCTCGAGTATACACGGTATCTCTTTGCCTTCCAATCAAACTGCGACCTTATTAATATCACGTGTTCCTGCTGGCCAGGTTGGCACAATAAACCTACCTATCACAGTCACCAGAGACAACTGAAGCCTGGAGACCTTGTGTCTTGTATCTCTTTTCCTCAAGTCTTCACAAAACCCACGGCCATTGAGTGGATGCCAACTTGCAGCGACCCTATAGGGTAGTGCTTCTCAACCTTCCTAATGCCGCGGCCCTTTCATACAGTTCCTCATGTTGTGGTGACCCCCCCCAACCATAAATTATTCTTGTTGCTACTTCATAACTGTCGTTTTGCTACTGGTATGAATCGGGCAACCCCTGTGAAAGGGTCATTTGACCCCCAAAGAGATTGTGATTCACAGGTGGAGAACTGCTGCTAGAGAGCAAAGTAGAGCTATCCCTGTGAGTTTCCAAGGCTGTACTTGTTTTCGAGAGTAGAAAACCCTGTCTTTCTCCCGTGGAACCGCTGCAAAACCAGGGTGACCAGTCTAACTGCTTACCCAGCTGGCATGAAATCCTTCAGGAGACGTCCTTTTTGCAGCAGGCCCCTCTAGACCAACTCTTTTCATTGGAAACAGGTATTTTCTGAACTTCAAGAAAGAGGATAGGCGAATGGGATGATTGTAGAAATCAGGCCAGCATTTGGTTTAACCTCTGGGACTGAATTAGGAAAGAACTTGGGGTCCTGCCATCAATCTGGTTTACATTGGAGACATTTATTTCTCGTGGAGTGCTGGGGCTCTCTCTACCCATTTCTGTGTTGTGAAAGTATCTCAACTCCTCACTCAGTTGTTTCTGTAAGTCCATTCTGAAATAACAGCCCCTGCCTCTTCATCTCCCTCAAGCCCTCAGTCAACTATCAGAAGTAGTTGTCACCTCAGTAACAGTGGGCTGATTTAGTAGCTACAGACAGAGAAGTTATAAGTTCATCTTAACCTATGGGGAATTCCTTTCTTTGTATAATCTTTGTACAACTGGGTTATCAAATGATTCTTTGCTTGGTTACAGGCAAATCTGCTCGTTAGTCATCTTCTAATGATGGGGTGGACCAAGGACTTTTTTTTCTGCAAAAGGGCATCTCACAGGAGTGTGGGGGCAAGCTGTAAGGAACCTATGTCTCACTGTGGTTAGCACTTCACTAGGAGAGAGGCTTCAAAAGGCTCATGGAAAAATTTCATGAACTTTTCATTCCATCTTCCAAGGAACTTTTGTGACGCCCCTTGATATTTTCCATACAAGTCAATTTTAGCCCCGAAAACTTCATCTGCAGCTTCTTGGCTTTAACCCCCGCCTCTTCTTGTAGATGGAGGAATTGATTGAGGGTGTTCGCTGGGCCTTTATTGACATGCTGGAGAAAGAAAATGAGTGGATGGATGCAGGGACCAAAAGGAAAGCCAGAGAAAAGGTAAGGATTCTTTTTGTTGGAAAACAACACACACACACACACACACACACACACACCCCTAAAAAACTGTGCAGTGGATTTTTATATAGCCTCGGCTGCTGATTTCGAATGACTCCGGAGTTAGGTGTCTGTTTTTGGATGAGGACCTAGATTTCATCTCCAGGAGGTAAGAGAAAATACGATCTGACTTTTTCTTTCTCTAATTGCATTTTCCAACACCTTGTAATTTAGCCTTTTCTTCCCTCCTAATTGCTGTCTTTAAGAGCCCCATGGCTCGCTGCCCAGCGAAATTTGCCATAAACCATCATTGGATATGGCAGAATGCAGAGCAGCGGGAAGCCATGGGGTGCAGCTGGCGGAAGAGCCCTCAAGACGTAAAGAAGAAGAAAAATCCGTACTGGCCATGTGTCCTTCTGTTTTGTGAATGATGTGCACAAGTAGCCTTGGGCAAGTCTTTGCCTGTAACCACGCCGATTTACTTCCTAAGCCATCGTGTGGCACAAATGACCCGCATCACAGGCTTATAAATGGCAGACTGTTGTGTTGGAGTGCGAAAATACTTCCTCAGAGACACAGACACTTGCTGGTTCTTGTAAAAAGGCTCGATTGGACGCAATAAGATCAGGGAACACGTGAGAGCAGCACTGGCGCCCAGGATGTTGAAACCCAAAGAACAGGACTCACCTTGAGTTTCCGAGTATCCTGACGGAGCCTGAGTTCAAATGGGTAGCGAAGCGCCTGCTACAGGTTACCCTTGGGGGGCGGTATTAGCTCTCCATCGCAGTGGACATCTGCAGGAGCCCTCCCCAACACAGGCCCATTGAGTGGCTCAGGAGTGCAGTCTGAGCCCTTGCGAGCAAGGGGATGCTTTTCATGAGGCAAGCCCAGGGAACCCTGTTTTGAGTCATACATTCGATTTGGTCTGAGCCTTTGTGCCTTATGGTCAAGAAACAAAGAAGGCAATGTTCTGGGAACGTGTGGCTTTGCTGGCCTGGGAGCGTGCAGAGAATCCGTGAGGCTTTTCTAGAACTTTCCTGCCCTCCTGGAGGAATAAACATGGTCACATATATTTTGTCAGTAGACCCAAGAAAACTGTTTGATGTTTATAGTGAAGAAAGAACTTGGTAGAAGTGGGGGACGAATTGGAGGAAGCCAAAGGGGAAGTTTGACTTTTTCGTTTCCCCTTGAAAAGCTGATAAAAGCGGTCATTAGTCACGAAAGGCGCACTCTGAGGAAGGCTGTGGCGGAAAGCTCGCCAGATGGTAGATGGAACTTTCGGCACAAACATGTTTCTCTGCAGGCTTCCTGCATTTGCCAAGCTAGCTTGTGGCATCCAGAACTATGTGGGCCCTGGAGTGGGGCAGTGGAAAGCTCAGTGTGTTAGAAAGAAAAACAAGACACACACACACACACACACACCACACACACACACCACACCCCTCACAAAACAAAAACCTTGTTCTTGTGGAGTTGCTAACTGACTGCCCCACAGGGTCTCGTGATCTTTACAGAAGCCACACCTGTGTCCTGCAGAGTGCCTGCTGAGTTCCCATCACTGACCTTTTGGTTAGCGCCTAGGATCAGCCCAAACGTGCCTGATCATTGGAATCACCGGGGGATCTAGGGAAAGCAGACTCCCGGGCACCATTTGCAACCGAATGAAGCAGAATCTCGAGTGTCTCCAGATCCCCAGAGGATTCCGATCATCAGCCATGTTTGGGCAGCTAGGGCTTGGGAGCTAGCTGAGTGCTTAATCAGCCCGCTATCAGGGTTCCTCTCAGTATCTTAAGGGCCCATGTATGCCTTGCCCACCTCCTGCTGGCCTGAGCGGAGAGGAGAAGGAAGGAGTGTCGGCCTGCCAATGTGGAGGAGTGGGGTGGGGTGTGTGTGATGGTGGATGCCAGGGGAATGAGCCAAGCAGTGAGACCCCTTATTTGATAAATACGGCTCTTGTGGTCGCCTCAGGGAGCTCTGGTGAGTTGTATAAGGGACAGGGCACCCGTAGAGGGGGCCTTCTAGGCAAGGGGTCCATGAGTCCTTGCAGGAGGACTGTGCTGTCTTTCTAATATTAGACGTGCACCTGTTTGCCCCCTGAACTGCTCTCCGGGCTTATATTTTCTTTCAAGGAGAGCTGACACCTTTTCTCTCCAAAGCACTCTGAACATTCCGCTTCTTTTGAGCCGACGCCAACCTGCCAGGAACGCAGCTCGTTCCTCCAGGTGCACATATCAAAGGCCATTGTCCAACTCTGCATCTTGAGTCCCCCCAAGTGTTTCCTGTAGCTCAAAGTTCAGAGCACTCACTGTAATGAAAGGCAAGAAAGAGGGACGTTGTCCAAGGATGTCGAGCAGTTCTGAGTCAGGTCCTGCCCTAGCCCCCTGGAACACGTAGATCTCCCCCGCAGTCCCTCTACCGCCCCCGCCCCGTCCTCCACCAAAAATAACGTGCAGTTCTGGAAATGACCTCTGGGTGGAGCTCGTCATACAACCTTCTGTGAGCTGAAGGCTTTTCTGCAGCTTTTCTGCTCTGGGGTTGTTTTTGAAAAATTATTTTTTTCTTGCCCCCTTTTTCTGCTGTCCTCAATTTGATTGCCTTTTAATAGTCAACAAGAAAGGAGAGGTTCTACTTAATAATTCCTTGAGTCTTAGATGGAAATCTCTGACGATCTTAGGACTTTGTAACTCAGCATCTTCCTGATACTGGGTTGCCCCTGCATTATGAAAGGATTTGCCAGCACTGGAAGTGGAGGTGAATAATTTGCCTCCTCTTCCTGGTATGACTTGGCACTGTTGTTTGGGCATGTGCTGCATGCAGTATATCACCAGGCGGAAGGTTTCTCATCAATAATAGTGCCCACACTGGGCCAGTGCTGAGTCACTTGACAAGCATTGGGAAAGTTGGAGAAATGTTTCCGCTTAGAGGGGTGGGGGAGCGTCTCCTCGCCGCACTGGGATGCTCTGGTCTGCCGGTGAGCCCCGGGCTGCCTCAGAGGGCTTGGCCTCCCCTTTTTCTAACAGTGGGCCTCCTGGCCCCGCAGGGCTTCCGGTCCCTGCAGTGTTCCCAGGCCAACCGCCTTGGCCTCTCTGACAGCAACCCCAGTCGCAGAAGGGAAGGCTATGGCCGTGGCTTGGTCATGCTATCCACGAGAAGCGGCGATCGTCCAAGAAAAATGAGGATGTCCTGCACCTGTGCAGGGTAGATTTGTTTTGGCTCTCTCTCGCTTCTGCCGCCTTCTCCCCCTGCTCATCTCCAAACAAGTGGTTTGGGCTTGGGAAGCGGCCGCTGTGTACGCTTCAGCTTTGTGTTTAGGATCATATGTTCCCGACAAGCATGTGCTGTTCTTGTCAACAAACAGCAGAGGACGGGGGGCCTGCCGTGTGCTTGGGTAGCAGAGCTGTTGCATGAAGTGATGGTGATGGAAGAATGCTCAGGGGTGGGGGGAAGGTGTCTTTGAGAGCCCTTGCCTCTTCCAGGGCAGACCTGGAGGATCTCAAGGTCACTCAGCAATGACTAGGGCCTGTCTGGAGGGGCCACCAATGGACTTCTTTCTTTCTTGGATTGCCCTGGTAGCTGGCTCCAGGAGGCCAGGCCTGGGGCCACATCAGCTGGATTCCATTAAGGAACCAACACCTGGGCCCTTTTGGAACTATTAGTACTCTCTCGAACCCAAGGCCTAACCTTGCCAGGCCACACCTGAGAAAAACCGTGAGGCTAGGGAAACATCATCCGAAGGATGCTGGGAGTGATCCGAATTCATAGTCTCAACTCCACAGGCATAGGCCGGAAACGAGGGAGGAAGGCAGTTTTTTCTCTGAGGGCAAAACAGAATTGTAGTTCGCCACCTGGGTGGTGCTTCTAAGGTCTGCCCAATCCTAGGGACTTCCTATCCCCCCCCCAGCCCAGTATGTAGTCTGTCCTGAAACCCCTCCCCTCAACAGCCCTCCAGGCTCTGTCTTTGCACCTGTGGGTGAGGCGTCCTCCAGCTCTCCCTAATGCCTGACAATGCTGCCATCTGCATGCACTTTCTTTTTGGATCCTCCCTCCAGATTCATCTCAGGTACTCATTTTTAAATTGTTGGGGAGAAGAAAGGGATGGACTTTAGTCAAACTGCCCCCTGGTTCTCCCACCTTCCCAGTTACAGATGCAAGCATGTGTGTATAACTTCTCAAGAATGGCTTCACTCAGGTTCCTGCAGCCACTCCAGGGAAACATTGAAGCTCACTCAGGAACCCTGGCAACATTACACAGACCTGCACCCCCACCCCCACCCCGTTCACCCTCCATCACTGATTTTGACAGGAAGTCAAGTAGAGTGAAAGAAAAAGCCTGCCAGCATTCAAAGCCATAGACCTCTCATTAGCCATATAATCCTTTGGAAATGACTTAATCTTTCTTTTTTGACTTAATCGTTCTGTTGCTTCATGTCTGCACCTGAAAAATGGGTTGCTTGAGGACTGAAGGGGTCACTATCCTCAAAGTACTGCAGTGCTTTATTGGCACGTAGAAAGGGCATGGGAAGTGGGGAGATGAGGGGATTCGGGGAGCAAACAATGGATGCAGGGGCAGGGCGGGATCACTGCAAGTGATTGTGAAGGAGAAAGGGTTGTTGCATAGGAGCCTTGTAGCTAGTAAGCAGTCTCTTAATTGTGGAAGAATAATTTGGAAAAGGATATTAATAATGTTTGTACAACCCAAAGACTATAATCAATGGCACGGAATTAAAGGTAGAAATTGTTGAATTGGAGAATACTTTATATTTTTGCCACAATTAGAAAAGAGTTACATGAATAACAATGAGTATAAGGAAGAAGAACATATTCCAGGATGTCATGTGATAATTGTACAAGCTGTCTCGATATGATTGAATTATTAAATTGTATGACTATTCAGAAATATCCCAAGGGATGAAAACATGTATCGCAGCTCTTCTACCCAAGAACCACCTGGGGACCTTGCGAAAGTATAGCTTCAGGGCTAGAAATGCAAGTTCACAGCAGAGGGCATGCATCACCGGAGTGAGCTGGTGCAAAGTTCAGAGCCTCTCCAAGTCACTCCAGCTGTTGGCTTCCAAGGGCTATTCTGCAGCGGACAAGGCTTTGACTAGACTGGTTGGTGAGAGGTGGGCGAAAAGGGCCTGACTGAGCGTGTCTGGCGTATTCTACTTTTGTATTGGTGAGGTGGGTGGGAGACAGCAGACCATGGTCTCTGAGGTCGCCCTCACCTGTCAAATGCGGGTATGTTCTAGATCAGGGGCTGGCAAGCTTCAGCTTCGTCTGGTGAGCCATAGTCACTATGTGCATGTGACACTGAAGTAAAATTGAAAAAAAATTCAGGTCATGGTGATTTCATTTATTTGAAAAAACATTTATGGCTCTGGAATAATTTTACATGGTTGTGAGGGACAGGACGGACCCCCTGCTCTAAATCAAAACCACATTTCCGTTCTTCCCACCGCCCACCTGCCCTCAGCCCCTATGGAAGCTTTGCAAGCTAACGCCCCCATTAAGCAGGGTGGGAGTCCACTGCTTTCCCAGTGGGCTTGGGATTCAGTGCTTCTGAAGAACTCCGTCATTATCTGTGATACATGTTTTCATCACAAAAGCACATGTTTGGCATAAGTAGGACTTTGGTGCTTATATTTATTCAAGGCACTTGTTAAACCAGATACTTGGTTGGAGTGAGTTTGAGTTTAGTTCTGAGGCCCAGGAGCCTCCAATAAATGCTGTTTTGGCCCATGCCCGAGGCTGTTCAAGAACCCCTGGGGGCGTGGTGGGTTAAGGCCAGGGCTACTAACTGCAAGGTCAGCAGTTCTCACCCACCAGCTGTCCCGAGGAAGAGAGATGAGGCTGCGGGCTCTCATCTGGAAACCATAGAGACACGCTAGGAGCTGGGATCAATTTGGTGGTCGTGGATTTGGCTGATTGGTTGGTTTGGGCTTTTGTCCTCACCTTGAGCTGTGACGTCAGCAGTCCCCCCCAACCCCAAAGGTGCTTAAAGCTGCTTAAAGCCCATCGTTGGACCCCACCCTGAGGTGGTTCTTCATTTTGTCTGAAGGGCGGAAGACCTTGCGGGCTTGGTAAATTCTCAGGTGATGCTGATGGTGGGGCTGGCAATTTGTGATGTGTTCGGAGATTACAAGTGCACCTTTTCTAACAAAGCCGTGCTACCAGCTGGTCGTGATGGCTTTTTCTTACACCTTGCAGCGCCTTTTCTGTGTTTCTCCGAGGTGAGTACCCTGAGGGCTAGGGCATGCGTGGACCCACCTGGCCCCCAGTCGAGTCTTGCTCCGGGTTAAAAAGTCTTTCTGAGTGTAAAACCAAAGGCTCTTTCATGCTCATCTGTGTCTTTTGACATCATTCTGCCCTCAGGGACTACCCAAAAGTTTCCCCTCTTAAATTTAAACACCCTAGTCTTTTGAAGACATTAAAAATGTGAAAAATGTGTTTTCGTCCCTAAAACAAAACAACCCCACCCTCCCCATGGAGCCAATTTCAGTTTCTTAGCAACCCCAGAGGATACAGTAGAACTGCCCTGGTGGGGTTGAGATTGTGACGCTGTACAGGAGTCGAAAGCCCCCTCGTTCTCTCTTGGAACGGCTGGTGGTTTCAAACGCTTGACCTTGCTGTTGGCACACGAACGCTTCTAACCCATGATGCCATGGACAGTAGTGTGCGTGCGTGTGTGTGTGTGTGCCTATCCCTAGTACTCCAACTAACATAGCACAGCTGGTCTGCCAGGCTGTACTCTGAATGCGTTCCGTTCCGGATATTCAACCTCAGGGCTATAAAGAGTCCTGGTGCCTCAGCGGTTTCAGCGAGGGCTGCTAACTCCAAGGCCAGTGGTTCAAATGGAAAGATGTGGCAGTCTGCTTCTACAAAGATTTACAGTCCAGGAAATCCTCTGGGGGAAGTTCTTCTTTGTCCCATAGGGTTTGATGAGTCCCAGTGGACAGGGAAGCAGTGGGTTTGCTTTTGTTTCAGTGCTACAGTATCAGTATGGGGCAGCTGTGATCATTCCATTTTACAGATGAGGCTTGCTCAAGGGCCCACGGCTAGAAGACAATGGCTGGGGCACAGTCTGGTTTCAAGAGTCTGGGTCTTTATCCCTAATGCCCGTGGTTCACACAGTGTGATCTCTGGACCAGCAGCAGCAGCATGGCATGCTGGGAAATGAAACAAGTGGCCTCACCCCAGATAAATAGAATCAGAAACTCTGGGAGGGGAACCCAGCAGCGTGCGTTTGAACAAGCCTTCCAAGTTCAAGGGTGAGGAAGCCCTACTCTGAGTTCCGGTTCTGATACTTTATCCTGCTGACTGCATTCCAGTTTTCAACATCTTTTTGAAAGCTCAAGTTCAAAGCTGAACCCAGCATCGTAGATATAGTCTGAGTCACACAGCACAAGCACAGAGGGAGTATTATGACTGCCTTTGTTTTGCTTCCAAATCCTGTTAAGAAATCCACAGTTTAGTTAAGGCTATCTTTTCCCTCAGCCATGCCACTGTGGCCTCATAACACATTTATAGTCAGTTAATTTCTGGGCTGTTTTTCTTTATCCTATAGGAATTAAGCCAAGTTATTTCAATCCTAAACTTGACACTTAAAAAAACCCCAGAACCTCACATTTATTCTTACTACAATCCATCTAGTTATTGACACACACACACACACACACACCCCACCCCCCCACACACCCCGAAGTTTTTGTATGTCTTTTATTTTTGTTGTAAAATGCTGTAATGTCAGGAAATTGGAACAGTGCAAAAGTAGAAAGGGAAACATTGTTGCTAACCCCACCACTAACTTGTTGCTGCATGAGTTTGCATTTTCTCCTACACATAGGCTTATAAAAGTATTTTGCATAATGCTGTGCATATGGATGTTGTTTAAAACTGTTTGCGAGGGAGGTGAAGGTTTGCAGAACACCAGCTTTGGATTTAACAATTCCCACACATTTTGTTTGAACTTGTCCATAGTGATTCCCTGAAGGGACCATCATGTATCCCATGACCTCCCTGTGTTTCCTGCTTCCAACCCTCCTCCTTTCTTAATTTTCTGTACTTTGATCTTGGGTAAATGCTGCCCTTTTGATATTAAATGGTTGGTTATTCTAGCATTGGGAGTAAATTCAGATACAGATCTGAAGGGTGATTAAGGGTCACAGTCTCGGGGGTCTGCCAGTCTTTTTTGGACCACTAAGTCTGGTGTCTCATAATTTGGGTTTATGTTCCACATTTTCCTCCCACTTTATCTAGGATCCTCTAATGCAGCCGTTTTCTAATGCAGCCGTCGGGACCCCTTTGGGGGCCTAACAACCCTTTCATAGGGGTCACCCAATTCATAACAGTAGCAAAATAACAGTTATGAAGTAGCAACGAAAATAATTTCATGGTTGGGGGGGGGGTCACCACAGCATGAGGAACTGTATTAAAGGGTCACGGCATGAGGAAGGTTGACAACCACTGCTCTAATGTCATCCCATTCAGAGCAGTTGGTAGTGATAGCTGGGCACCATCTAGTTCTTCTCGTTTCAGGGTAGTGGAGGCAGATGTTTGCATGGTCCGTTGTTAGTGCATTAAGCTAAATGTTTCCATATGCCTTTCAATTTCATCATTCTTTTGTCTAGACTGGGGGTGGGATGGGGAGACTAATACTAGCTCCTGAGATGGATGCATATGAGCTTATAAGACCCCAGTCAATACTCGCCCTAGTAGAATGTAGAACACTGTCTTTGTAAACTATTTTGTCGGTTGACCTTGGTGTCCTTTGAGACTATGGTCCAGACCCCCCAGGGTCAGCCACTCATTCCTTTAAGGTGTTTGGTTATGTTTAAGTTTTCATAATTTTGCCTGCTTTATGCTACATCACATTGGGTATATTGCAAAGGTAAATACAGATATCCTGTTAAATTTATATGTACTCCCACTCTCCCTCCCATACTCGTTGAACCTTTCTGTTTACCCAGGCATCTATACATCTATCAAGCACCACCACTATTGCAGGATTGTATATATTATAGTATTTGCTTCTGTTACCTTTAACTCTTGCAAGCCTCCAATGTTTTTTCATGCTCTGTCATTTTCTAGCCAAACTTTCTTATTGTTATGCTGCCTTTTGTACATATATGTATAAATTTGACTCATTTTATCCTCACCATTTCTGTGATGTATTCTTTATAAAGACATTTTTACTCTTACCACATTTTTTCAAGTGGTGATATAAGAGAATACTTAGACATTTCTCTTGAGTTGGGTATTTAGGTTGCGTTATTATAAACATTAGGAGTCCAGGCCATGTGGTGGGTTGTGTGTTGGACTGAGAACCACAAGGACAGTCATTTGCACTTACTAGATGCTTTGTAGGAGACAGATGAGGCTTTCTGCTGTGCACATTTACAGCCTTAGAACCCCAAAGGGGCAGTACTCTTCTGTTCTACAGGGTCACTGTAAATAATGACTGACTTGGTGGCAGTGAGTTTATGATACATATTACTATGATAAACATCTTTTGCATAATGCTTTCTCACCAAATTGAAGACTTTTTTCCTGCGAATGGAGCCTTAAGAGATCATTAAAAACTCAAATCTGTCCCTTAGTGTCTCAACTACTATATCATTTATAATTTGATAAAGTCTCCTAAGCTGTGATTATTCCTGGTAATTATGCCAACCTGTGTACAACAGAACGAAACACCGCGTGGTCCTGTGCCATCTCCACAATGGTTCTTATGCTTGAGCCCATTGTTGCAGCCTCTTGTCAACAGTCTGGGTCAATCCAGTTTGTTGGTCTTCCTTTTGTTGCTTCAAAATGGAGTGAGAATGAGCGTGTTGGTTTATCCATTTATCCTTTGGCTGCTTCACTCCAGGTTCATCCTTGAGCCAGATATTCACGGAGAACCAACTCCAGGGTTGGGCTTCTGTTAGTCTAGTTCTACTTTAGACAAACTCAATATTCCATTTCCCCATTTTGCCTGCAAGACAACCAGGAGATAGTTAGCAGGGCCTTGATGTAATCTGGTTATAATGTATCTAGGGCATATTCTTCACTTGGTTGTAGCCAAGAGGCTGGGAAGCACTTAGGCCATTTCCTGACTTACCAAATTATTGTTGTATTAAAAATGGAACCTTATTAATTTAAGCAAACATTTACTGAGTTCCCACTCTTTCTAAGGTCCTGTGTTAGATCCTAGGAACAGATTGTCATTCTCTGGGGTAATTTCTCAACCTCCTCTCCCAGCCAATTTGTAAAATTTAAAATCCTGTTGATTCTGTCTCCAAAACAACTTTTGAATTAATCCCATTTTTACTTCCCAGTACTTCTCACCCCTCCTTTCTCATCTTTCCAACCCCTTTCCTCATTGACAGTCTTTAAAAAAGGATTAAAAAAAACCTCTCCCGGCATTTCTGATAGTGCAGACTTACCTGTTTTGTTTGTTATCCTTTTCTTGGACTTTGTGAAAGCGCATTATACTGTTTGTTCAAAGTTGAAAAACTGCGCACCTAGAACGGAATTGAAGTGTGACCCTGTTCGGGGAATTACGTTGGACTGGTTTACTGTTATATATTCCAGAACCTACCCCTTACCTGGCACTTTTCCTTGGCCCCTGGGCAGACCTTAGTAAGATTCACAGATAACGATTTAAACTAAGCAAAAACTAACAATACCGTTAGGTCACTCAAATATTAACAATAATGCCCTACTAATTAGTATCCTGTCTGTGTACAATTTTCTGTAACTACGTAAAAAACGTGTGTTTTTAATGGTTGGTTGAAATCAGTATGCAAACAAGATCCATCTGTTACAGTTAATGGGCGCTTGTCTTAAGGCTTAAACCTTTTCAGCAGTCCTAAAAATAGCTCTGCAGTCGTCCTGAAACAAATGAAATAAATCACTAGATAAATAACTAGTAAATAATAAATAAATAACTAGTAAATGCCTGCCTTGAGAATTCTGCTCTTTTAAGAACTAGCCATATGGAAACAAATGGACAAGATGAACGTGACAGAGTAGATGAGCAACGTAGGGGACAGTGAGTCTGAATGGGGATTCACAACTCAGAAAAGGAGAGTCGGTGCCATGTGTGCAAAATACCGACCTCGCTCCTGTGGTTGATTCTGACTCCTGTATTTGGCATTTCAGCCACCCTATAGGGTTTCTATGAAAAATATGGTCTGTCATTGAATTGTCCAGGTAGAAACAGCTAAATTGGTGTGCGTTTACTGTCTCAACAACAAAATAAGTAAAACGAAAAAAAAAAAAAGACATAACAAAGCATTTTGACAGTTCTCCCTTCGATACAATTTATTTATTGAAGGAATTAGGTCATTTTGGTACAGTTTTCCACAATTTGGATTTGGATGAATATTGCCCAGTGTTAGCTTTGAACCTATTCCTCTGTCCTTTCGATTTCCTGTAAATTGATAGTTAAATCTAGAGGCTAGATTAGATCCAATTTTGTTTTTTAATGGCCAGAATACTTTACAGGTGGTGCTGTGTGCTTCCTCTTGTATCCCATCAAGGGATGCACGATTCCAAGTTGTCCCACTTCTAATAAGGTTCCCAGTGACATCAGGTGTTGTCAGCGAGATCCATCCATTTTAATCCCTCCATCAACCTTCCCACCTTAAAGAGCGGGCCTTCTTTTTGGGCTGTACTTTGCAGGCACCTGTTGAAAAAATCCTAATGCTCAGGCTGCACCCCAGAGCCGTGACATCAGACTCCAGGAGTGAGACACAGGCATATGACTTTTTCCCAGTTCCTCAAAAGATCCAAATGTGCTCAGGATCACTGACGTCATCTTTGAGTGACTATGGATACCCTTGCCTAGAAGCATGATTTCATGAGATCTCACAACGGGTGATTTTGAAATGCTAGCAATTTTTCCCCTGCGTTTATTCAGTAGACTTTTTTTCCTAGAAAAAATTCTCCATCAGCCATTAGATTACCCTGATGTGTATAGTTTTTATGGGAACAGGAGGAGCATTAGGGCCTGGCTCTTTCTCATCTTAATTTCAGAACAATCAGCTGGTGCTCTAGCACTTCCAGCGATGCCAAATCAGGGTGTCTTGGTGTCCTCCCCGAAACATCATTATAAACTCGGAATTTTATGGACTTGAGTGGTTAAATCCATTAAAATCATTATTCTTATTGTTCACATCGTCCCATCTTGGCTAATATGAGCCTCTTGCTTTAGGTAATTGTGACATAACCTTGGTTGATTTTGCAGCATTCTTGCACAACAAGATGTCATCTTTAACATTTGATTTCAATTTAATCACATACTGTTTTGAATAATTTATAAATCAATGCCTTAACTCTCGTTTTTTCTGTCAATGTTGATAATTGTTTATCAGGGAGAGGAGAGGTTCTTTGCCAACTGGAAATAGAGTTTAAAGTGTAATTGATAGCAAGTTTGTAGAAATGTGGCTTAAGGTTGATGTGAATGATTTCTTCTAAGGAACACTGTCTCATGTTATTGGATTTCCATATCATATACATGCTTTGGGGCTTTTGCAAACTTTTGAAATATTGCGTTCTCATTGTTGATCATAAAATTACCAAAAACAAGGCCCTGTCACATTAAAATATATAATATTCATGTTGAGGAATAGAACTTATTAGAACTACAGAGAACAATGGAAATCTATTGAAAGCTGAAACTTGAATAGTAAATAAAAATTTAAACAGTATTAGCAAGTAGTAAAAAGATGATTCTATAAGTGTTTAGCTCCAAGTGTGTATTAGTGGTTCCCTGAACATTGGTTTTTAGATGAATTTTCACCAAGGAAAGGTCTGGGTTGGTTGTAAGGACTTTGAAAACAGTTGAGGCATACTTATATGCCATGGTATTTCCCGAATAAAATCCCAGCTGCCAGGAGAGTGATTTAAAAAAATATATATCTATGGCTAATATTTCTTTTGTTTGTGGGATGGCTATGGTATGTTTCATACTGTGTTCTAGCCCAAATTTAGTAGGTTAGAAATTCACCTAACACATGTTTAGTTTGGTTTGATGAAAAGAATCAGTTTTAATATTCATATTTGAAATTTCTTGGGAAGAGAGTCCATTAGTGACGTTGAAGTGCTTTGTGCATATTTTGTGATGCTCCTTGTCTCCAGCCCAAGATGAAACTAATAGCCACTCTATGTCTGCTTATCTGCTATCTCTGGGGTTGAGTCTGCTGCTGTCAGCTGCTCCCTTGTTATCTGGCTGCTGGTCCTGCTCAGTCAGTTGTACAGGAATGTCAGTTCCATTAATAACCCGAGGGCCAGACAGGCAGATAGGAGAAAATGGGTGAGGAGAGAGAAATTGTATTTAACCCAGTGTACTCCGTTGTCATTTTCTAAACCCCAGCATAGGAGGTGTGACAGCAAATCCCCTTCTGACAGCACCTGATGCTAAGAGAAGAAAGAGGAAAAGAAACTGAGAGAAAAAGCTAAAGCTACGAGGTTGGAAAAGTCAGTAGAAGTGGTATGGGAAGAACCAGCATTGTAAATATATTGTAATAAGATGAACCGTTTTGAAAAATAAATTTTAATTTGAACTGTTATGTTTCAAGTCAACAAAGTTCACATTTGGAAGTTTGGGCTGTGTTTGTTTTTTTTGGGAGCAATTGTCAGAGGAAAGAGCAGTTTTAAAATTGTCTCCCATGCATGTGAAAGGACTCCACTGCTGGACTGGTCTGTTTCTATTATTTATTGCTGCACAACAAACCCACCCCCAAAGTACTGTCTTTAAAGCGAGTGTTTTATCATGACCCATGACTTAGTGGGTTGGCTGGAGCTCAGCTGGGTGCCTTTTTCTGCTGGTATCATCGAGTGTGGTAGGTAGGTCTATTGTGCCAACCGGGCCAATAGAAACATGTGGGATTAATCAGGTCCCATTTTGATTGGAGGGCAGCTGCCTTAGTTAGTTCTCTGCCTCAACTTGTGAGCTGTGCTACTTGTGGGACATCCAACCCGTGGATCATGTTGCTAGAGCTTGAGGTTCCTTGGAGACCTGCTTCGCCACACTGCTGGTGTGTACACCACTTGAGCTGGGGACCGTCGGATCCTATCACCTGGCTGACTGTGGGTGATCCACTTTGCTGTTTGTTGTCTGTGGCCGGACTGCCTGCCTTGCTCTAAGGAAGATTCACTTATATAAGTGTCCTGCTTTTGTTTCTCTAGAGAACCCTGTCTAGCACACCAGGAATCTCTCATGTAATTATATTCAGTTTGCGACTATGGCTGAATCGCCAAAGAAGTTTCTTTACTCATGTGTCTGGAATCTCAGTGCTTTTCATGTGGTCTTTCTCCAGCAGGGTAGCATGATACGATGATACTTTTATGGGTGACTACATGTAGTAAGAGGAAGTAGAAACTCTCAGTCCTCCTAAGACCTGGGCTCAGAAATCCCTGAATGTTTCTTGTGCTACAATCTGTTGGTCAAATCCAGGGACTAGATGAGGCCTGATTCAAGGCCAGGAAGAATAGGATCTATTTCTTGATGTGAAAGGTACCATGAATGCATAAAGAGGGGAGGAGCTATTGGCAGCCCTCTTTGGAAACTCCCATGTGTGCCTGGATTTTCTTTGTTATGCAGACTTTTGAACTACTTTTACCTCCTCTCTGTGCCTGCCGTGGATGTTATTACAAATTTGTTTTCTGTTTTCCTGTTTGCTTGTTTTTTCTGTTATGGCTGGATATTCAGTCATTCATTCGTAGCTTAGATCAAGGTCAGTACAAGCATCTACTCACAGGGCTATTGGCATAAGCTTAACTCTTGTTGAACTGCGATGGGAAAGGAACTCAGCCCCAAGTCAAGTGACCTTGCTGTGCAGGTCTAAGCCAGCCCTCCTAGGTTTTAGGGCCCAGAAGTGGACTAAGCCAGCCATTTTCGTAAGCAAATTATTCTTTTTTTCCCAATTTCACCTCAGAGTGCCTTAGTAAAGAAATGTTCTTTTCAGTTCAGACACTCACTTGGCTGACTTAGGGGCTCCATTAGTTCAAAGACTGTCGGCACTGAAAGTGGCAGTGCTTTGCTCCGTGCCCTCGATGTGCTGGGGCAAAGGAGACGCTTTGCTGCCTTTGGTGTATTCTGGTGTTCGCAACTCTTGTCATCGGTCACAAGACAGGAGGTTAGTAAGAGCCTCCTTTGAGGGCTTTCTAAGGATTAGTGCCAATGAGCAGAGTGTACCTGTCCAGAGCAGAGGATGGAGAGGTGACGGTGTCAGTGTCCTTAAGGGCCACCGAAGTGAACATTTGTTTCATTCTGATGCGGAGGTACAAATGAAATTCACAAGGCGATGGAATATTTTTGCTTGTTTTTCCAGGTCTTTAAATGGGAGTTACCGTTTGCGTGAAGTCTTTTATTTTTCTATAGACCTGCAAGAAGTCATGTTACAATGAAATCCTCTGAGTTGTTCTAAGGAATTTCTGATTACTGAGAATAAGTCATCATAAAAAATAACTCATCAGAGGGTACTTTTGAAAGGAGAAGACATGACGATCCCCAGTAAAATGATTTTTTAAAAAAGAAAGCATGGTTCTAAAAGAGGCAAAAGCCGCTCCCCGCCCCATCTCCTATTTCCCAAGCCCTCCCTAACCATTGGCTGATCATTTATATGTCCTCAGTCATCATCTAAAGAGAATGAGAGCTGGGGGTGGGGGTGGGGTGTGCTTGCTGCAGGGTTTAAGTGTGGGAGTTGGAAGCTTCCACAAGATTTCAAACCTGGAGTAATCTCAGACTCACGCAACAGGTCCTTTTGAATATTTTTACATGAGCTCTCGTGATTCCAGTGGGCAGCCAGGCATGAGAAGCAGAGCCCTGAGAGAGCGATGCTTCTCAAACTTGAATGTTCACTCCAACCTCTGGGGACTATTCAGCAGCGGAGTCTGAGGCTCTCCATTTCGAACATGTCCCCAAGTGTTGCTGACGCTACTAGTCCATGGATTGCATTTTGAGTCACAAGGGTGTGGAGAGGGGCTGGCAAACTGTGTGTAAAGGACAAGATGGCCAGTATTTCCATCAGTCGCCACCCCCCACTCTGCCGTAGAAGCATGAAAGGAGGCACAGGCAGTCTGTTATCAAGCACATTTGACTGTAATCCAGGAAATGCCTGAATTGGGCCCGTAGGTCATGGACTTGCTGGTGTGCTCTGGAAATTCCTTAGCCTCAGGTTTTGATCAAAAACTGGTGTCTCCTCTCAGTGGGCTGAGTCTTGAAGTATTATGTGGCTTTTTAAGAGATTACGCAATGGCTTTGTTGTTGAATGATGAATAACCGATGACATTTGGGCTGCTATTTACCAACAGCATGTTGTCCCTTGTCTGTGGCACAGTGCTTTGCCTTGCAAGTAGGTAGGCTGATTTCCCTCCCCCGATGGCCTTTGCAGTAGTGGGTCAAAGCAGCTGGGGCTTGTTCTAATCCGCGACCCATGGGCATTCTAGAACAAATAGCCAGGTCTGAACTGTGGCAGCAGAGGGTAGCTTAGGCAGCGTTTCCTTTTCGCTGTGCTCCATCGCTTACCTCTGGAGTTCAGTCTAAAGGAAGGGAAGCTAGTGTTCTGGCTACATGAGAGGTAGACAGCAACCAGCCAACCAGGTACTATGACCACATTGTTAGAGCTCTAGTGGCAGCAGGGAGTTACATGTTGCCCATCATGTATTATTGATCAGAATGATTTACAAACGGGTAATACAGGACCAAGTTGGCAGATTTGCGGATCCAAAAGGACTCCTTATTCCAAAGATCTATGTTCTATCTTATGGGCTTCTGGAAGGAGGTTCCAAGTTCTGGTATATCCTGCCTTTCCAACCAAGTTAGGATTGCGCTTTGAGAAAGTTTTCCTTTTAATTGGTTCAAAACAGAAATGGGCGCTCATTTGTCTTTGTGACATCTCAAATTCCTAAGGGAGAGATGCTGTTCCTCTTTTGAAATAAGAGAACAGAGGCCAGGAATCCGTGGGCCAGAGATGCTCATGCCAGATTCTATTTCTTAGGATGTTTTATTTTATTTTTGGCCATGGGTGTCCTTCATAAGATTGAAAGCTTTCTTTCCCTGGGGCCTCATTCCCTCAGATAACAACCTCCCATCTGCTGGTGAAATTGAATTGACTTCATTGTCTGAAAGTGAAATGTTCTAATATTTCCATAGCAAAACGAGTCTCTCCTTTCTCCTTCTTCAACTTTATCACCTTTCCCTTGCTGTTGTGACCTCCTCCTTGGTGAAGTCTTCAGTCTGTCCTGGGATAGGCAGTCAAAGTTTTGTCCATGGATGTTCAGAAGAAAAGCTTAACAGTATGATTTGTAGGGTTGGATGGAAAATGTCTTTGTAAGTATCCTTGGAACTTTACCTGCACGTGCCTTGTCATTTTACATCTGAAGACGCTATTTGTCTGCGGATGTTGAATACAGATACTGATGCATAGGTGGTCTGTAAGTTCTGCATTGCCCAGTTTCTTTGGATTAGTCAAAATGAAAAATGTATTTCATCCCAAATTAATCTGATTAAGAAGCTGGTTTGCCTCCTACTAGCTGTGTGGTTTGGGAAGCGTTACTGTTCTCTCTAAGTGTACGCGTCACCAGCTGTGGAGTGGAAATGATCACACTATAGAGTTGAGGTGAAATTTAGATCTGACAACTCACTGCCATTGAGTCACTTCCAACTCACAGTGACCCTATAGGTCGCTATAGGGTACAGCTGCCCCTGTGTGTTTCTGAGACTGCAACTCTTTATACAGGAGTAGTAGAAAGCTTCATCTTTCTCCTGCAAAGTGGCTCGTGGTTTTGAACAGCTGACCTTGTGGTTAGCAGTCCAATGCATGACTCACTATACAACCAGGACTTCTTCCTGATGATCAAGTGAAGCATTTAGTGCAGTGCTGGTACATACATAGCAGAGGTTCAATGAAGAGCAGTTACTTTTGTCATTATTAAAATGATTCCTTTAAGTATCTCTATTTCATATATATAGAAAGATCTATTTCAAGGAAATGGGTCACACAGTTGTGGAGGCTGGCAAATCAAAATCCTTGGGTTCGGTATCAGACTGGAGGCTTCTCCTGACCCGCATGGTTGCAGGGACTGGCAGATTCCCAAATATGTAGGTCAGGTAGCAGGACGGTGGATCATGTCCCAAGAACTGGAGGTAAGAGGACGTTAATCAGATGCAGGATCAAGAAGGAACAAGCTTTCCAGAGCATCCACATATATTGGATTCAGACTGAACCCCAAGGAAACTCCCAGTTCAACCAATCAGCTGACTCATACCAGATCAAAATGTGATCTGCCAAACCACTGAGCATTATGACCTAACCAAGTTGACACCTAACCTTAGACATCATAGTCATGGCATCCTTAATATAATTTCCCATCATTGGAAACAGAAGCTCCGTGCTTCATAAATCATTTCCTTCTCTCCCCTCTGTCTTGTCCCTGGTAGCTACTTTATTCTCTATGTCTTTGCCTGTCCTCATCTTTTTTATATAAATGAGATCATAGAACATTTGTTTTTTTGTGACTGGCATTTTCCACTCAGCATGTCTTCAAGCTCGATTCATGTTTCAAAACTGCCTCTTTTTTTGGGGGGCATATAGGGTATGTAGGATACCACATTTTGTTTCTCCATGCGTTTCTTGGTGGGCATTTTGGTTCTCCCCTTTGGCCTTTTGTGAATAATGCTGTCGTGAATTTTGGTGTACTTAGGTGTGTCCTAACATTTTTTTTTTCTCTTTTGTCACATCACCGATTGAAGCTGAACAACACAACATGTTGCCGCTTCACCCATAAGTGGTGTTTTTTAATCCCTAACATTATTTCTATTGTTGATTCCTTGTAGCTCTGAGATCTTCTCCATTTTGAAGACAGCCTTTCCTCCTTCCAACCCCACCTCTTCCTCCGCTTTCTTCCTGTTTTGCATCGTGTTCACTACACATGTGCACTCTTTTGAGAGCCAGCGTACAATGTCTTAAACTGTTCATGCCTGCTACCTGCTACCACACAGGTGAAGCCACAGATGTAAGATTGAGTGAAAGGAGTCAGAGATGAAAGAGCACAGACACACTCTGTCTTCTTTTCACTTTCAAGAACAGCCAAAACTCAGATGGGGAGTCTAGAGGGACAGACTCATGGTTATTTCAGGATGGCAGAGGTTTTTCATGGTGAGGGCACCCAGAGCAGCCGTTGGACTGTTAGAACAGTTTAAAATTGTGTCTTGGAGCTAGGAACACTGGCTGCAGCAAGGGATTGCTTAAAAATGTAGCTAGTTATACACTTAACAGTGGTATCCTTTATGCACATTGTTAACCCAATAAACGTGCAACATTAAAAAAAGTTGCTCCCCAGCATGTAGTGTTTGGCCTTCAGTAGTCATTCAGGAAGAGATAGAATGGTCATCACAATGTAGAAAGTGGTCCGTCCTAATGACTGTGTGACTAAGGCTCAATTTTGGGAATGCTCATACATTTTGGAAAAGAAGCATAATTCATAATCTCTAGTTGGAGTTCACACTGTTAATCACGGCACTGCTTGAATCTTAACCCAGCTTTCAGAAAATATGGTGAGTAGGGATGGAAGACTTGTTAGGTTAATTTGTTCAGGTAGTCTGCCTGGGACCAGGGTCCCAGCAGATTGGTGGAAAAGCTCATTTCTTTGGTTGATTCTCTTTTGCTTCCACCCCGCCCCCTTCCCTTTCTCTCTCTCCACCCTGTTCTTTGATCAATTCTACTTCGAAATGCAATCTGCAACTCTAATAGACGCCACTGACACTTGTGCGACAGTTCTACCAGATGGTATTTGAATCTTGGGTGTTCTGTGAAAAATGAAAAGACCAAACACACGCACAGATAAATGAAGGTTGAATTAGTCTTTATAATTAAATGGAATATTACCCTGCTATGACTGATTTTAGCTTTCAAACTGGATTGCATGCCAATTTTTCAGTGAACTGTAATTGTATTAGCGGGGCTTCGTAGATGCCTCCAAGTACTTAAAAATAGCTTTTTGTTAACTGCTTCAGAGCAAGTTATTAGAACTTTGCATCCTAGCGTCTCGGGGATCTTGGGGATAGTCACAGCATGACTTAGAGTTCCCAGTAACTGACACATTCCTCGCCCCTGTCATCCTGGGATGTAGGTTGCTCTGGTCCGAAATGGGCATAAACTGGAGGAACAGCCAATGAATTTGTGGGTTTAGACAGACCCTGGGGGCTTTTCCACAAAGGGTTCCTCATAGCAGAGTGGGGACAGTGGTGCTTTGAGGAGAGGGTTCTTACCTTCTCTTGGGAGACCCAGCTTTGTTTCCTGGCTGATTGACTGACGGGTAGCCACCATTCTGTGGAAACCTGCATGTTGCTACGCTTCCAGGAAAAGAGATGATAATGGAAAGCTTGGTGATCGATCGACTTCCAAATATCTGCCAGTAAGAAGGCAGGACCGCGTAGTGCAGTTCCGTTGTGCTTGGGGTTACCTTGAGTCAGGGCTGACAGCGAAAGCGGCATCATTTGGGTGCCTATTAGGAATAGGCCTAAGAAGCAGCAAAGAAGTGGCAAGTCTTCTCCCTATAATTGGGCGATGCAATGCTGAGGGTTCCCAAGTGCACCCAGGAGCCTTGGTAAGCACCACAATCTAACGCAGAGAGCGTCTGACATTGGGATATGCAAGGGAATCCTCTACAGCGGGGCTTTTCAACCCAACATGAACTTTGGGCGATGTCGAGATACATTTTTTGATGGCCACAACTTTGTTGAAGAGCTAGCATCTTATGGATAGAGATCAGGGATGCTCTCAAATAGAGTAAGTGCCCTGGGAAGCAAACCATGCCCTGAGCACCCCCCTCCCCACCCACCCAACTGAGAATGATCCTGCTTGAAATGTTGGTCATGCTGGGTTTAAGAAATCCTGTTTTATGGTAAATGTGTTGTAACAGATTCCTGGGCTCCAATCCAGAGACTTTCCAACTCCGTAGCTCTGGGGTGGGCCCGATGAATTTTCATTTGAACAAACTCCCAAATGCTGTCCAGGATGCCGGTGTACAGAGCATGCTTTGAGAAAGGCCCAAGCGCGAGAACTTAAAAGTCAAAGGAACAAGTAGGGAGGGCGGATAGCAATGTAACCATCCATCTTTACCTAATGTAAGGCTTCACCACTGTCATAGCTACCTCCACCCTCTGAGGATGGCAATGCAAAGGGTTTCTAAAGCTGGCTCACCCCCCTTTTTTTTTTTTTCCCCACGCCGGAGCTAATTTTTACCAGGAAGACTTCCCACTCAATTGACCTGTTGATGAGAGGATGGGATATGTTTATTTAAGTTAATCTCCAACTTGCCTCCTGTTTAATTAAGTAATTGAACAATTGGAAAGGGGATTAAATAACTGATTAAACTTCCCCGGCAGTGTTAGGTGTTAACTCAGTGCCCTTGAGTTGATTCTGACTCATCGGGACTCGCAAGATAAAGTCTAACTGACCGCACAAAGTTTCCCAGGTTTTCAATCCTTATGGACGCCTGCTGCCATGGAGCAACTGGGGGTTAGCACCACTGGCCTTTAATTCAGCTGCTGGGCACTGACCAGGGCTGCTTCCTGTTAGCTGTTAGAGACTAGGTATTGCACGTGCACCTCTCAGCCCTTTGACTCATGACTCTTGGGAATTGACTTGTACTAATTTGTGCTTATTTCCTTGCTTCCAAAACGTGCCTTGATTTTTGTCCTCCCCCCGCCCCCCAGGATATTTATTCTAGTTTCTGGTTAAAGTTTGCCTGCTGGCTCTGCTGTAAAATGGAGAGATTTACCTCCACAAAATATGGAGAACGAGTGTAGATTTCACCGCGTGTGCTTATATATTGATGAAACTCACCAGAAAGATTAACCTTTGTCTTTCGCTTTCCCCTTCATATCAAAGAACTAGTAATTTTGAGAAATTTGGAAATTGTTACATAGAGGTTGCTTTATTTCATAGAGGAGGAGTCTGGAAACTTTTTGTATAAAGGGTCATAGTATAACTATTTTAGGCTTGGCGTGGGCCATATGGTCTCTGTTGTAGCTGCTGGCCTGTGGTGGGCTGGTTTGGGTCTGTGGGCTGTAGTGTGCAGACTTCTGATGGAGGATGTGTGGGACAGAAAAGTAATATTTACTTTGGCGCATATAAAAATCCTCAATACAGGATTCTGGCTCTTGGTTTTTTATCATCTTGGCTCTGTCTGGACAAAGGGATTTAGCTCATTGAGGCTTAGAATATTCATTTGAGCAGGTCTAGCAGCTGTTGTATTTGCAAAATTGTGGTGAGGCGTTTACTAGATGTGATTGAAGATAATAAAGGACATTGACTTTTGTCTGCTGTGTTCAAGGCAATGAAACGAACCCGGTCTCTATCTTCAAGGTAATATAGTCCCTATCCCCAGGAGGATAGGTGTGTTGTTTTGTGGGTTCATCCTGGCATAGTTTGCGGATTTTAATCCTCTTGCTGACATCTGTTCTATCTACTTAATATATCCCCCAAATGTTGAGGTATTTCTCGAGCTGTGTTCTGGTGCAGTGCTCACCCAGACAGAGGAACAAAGGCACTGAGGTAAGATGGTTAGTGTCAGCATGGCTGACTGATGAGTGACCTGTGCCTGCGCAATTTCCTTTTGCCACCCGGGGAAGCGCCCCACCTTTTGAATACGTGGAGTTTGTGTTTGCAGGAGAGCGGATGGATGGTGCTGCTTCATATCTTGGAACGTGGCTTTCCAAAGGTGTTGTCTATGTTGACAGGTAATGGTGCCTGTATGCTATACTGGGTGTTAGTCATGCAGGGTCGAGGATGGACAGCCTAGAAACGGAGCTCTCCTGTGCTCCAGCTCTTGTAGAGTCAGAGCTGTGTCCTGCGCTTATAAAGCTCTTTGGTTCATGAGGCCACTTACACAGCCTCCTGATGAGGATGCGCCCCCAACCGGATGCATCCCTTTGTGAACCACACCCAGGGATGATTTGCAGAATTGAACAATTTGAAGACTCATAATAAACCAGTGCTATTCTTATTGAGAGAATAAAATTTGATTTGCTAGATAATAGCATTGTTATTATTTGTGGGCTCTTGATAACCCCAAATGGATACTAAAGCTTGTTACCCAGGCTAATTTTCATCAATACCATTAGCTCTGCTTAGGATAATGTCTTTAGCAAGGCATCTTCACTAGTCAATTATTTGTGTGACATCGTGGAAACAGCTGTTGTTTCAATAGGCCCATCGGTGTACATTCTCATGAACTTCTGGTGGCTGAGAACTCAGAATGTTGATGGGCATTTGATAGTTATCACAGCATGCATCAGAGAAAACGAGGCCTCGGTGTGGGTAAGCCTGACTGAAGTGTTCAAAGCCGTCACCACCTTTCAGAAACTCGCCCTATAAATTGTTTGCAAAAGGCCAGTTGATCATGAGTTCGATTTTTTTCTTATATTGGTTAAATCAATTAAAAATATGCTAAGCCACATAACTAGGTGGACGGAAACACTAAGCTGCTTAATTAAGTGATTACAGTGATCCCTTCGATGTAATGCATGTAAGACATTAGAAAATTTACCTGACTCTCCTAAATAGCCCACCAAATCAGTGGGGATGAAAACAAACGCGTTTTCCCTCACTTGCTGTGGATCAGCTGAATACTAAATGGCTTTGCAAATCTCGAAGTAAAGCAGTGATCCTAAGCAGTCTGCCAATAAGTTTGGTCAGCGCTGTTCCAGAGCATACAGCTCTGTTTGCTACTGCCTCCCTCCCCCCTCCCCAGCATTATCAAGTTAGAGTGTTTCTTGTGGGAAATTCTGGGAAGGTAGACTGACTTGAGAGAGGAAATTATGTTGCATTGGACGTTTTCAACGTTCTTTGTCTTTCCGAGTTCATTTGTGACTAGTTCTCATCTTTCCCTGAGAGTATTCTTCTTCATTTTTTACAACTCTTTGTGGTCTCCACAGAAATGGTGCTTTTGAAAGTTGTTGCCCGGAGCCAGTGGTTCTCACCCTTCCTAATGCCGTGACCCTTTCACACAGTTCCTCATGTGGTGGTCACCCCCAACCATCAAATTATTTTCGTTGTTGCTTCATAACTGTCATTTTCCTACTGTGATGAATCATCATGTAAATAGCTGATATGCAGGATGTATTTTCTATGTTACAAGTTGAACATAATTAAAGCATAGTGATGAATCACAAAACAACATGTCACTATATATTTTGAACTATTTATTTCTAATGACAAATCAATGAAATTTTGCCTTGAAGCATGGTGTAACATGGGTAACAGTCTTCACGCCGAATACTCGGATGTGGGCATATCTGCATGTGGGTGGATCCGCCTGGAGACAGATAGAGTAGTGGTGCCTCGGTTCCTAAGACCATCGGAAAGATGCGTTTTCTGATGGTCTTAGGCCACCCCTGTGAAAGGGTCGTTTGATCCCCAAAGGGGTTGTGACCCACAGGTTGAGAACCACTGCCCTAAGATGTTCCTGTGAGAAATAAGGAACCAAGATTTGTTGCATGTACCTATTAGTCATAGCAAAGAGCCAAACAAACCCCGCCCCTTACTGTTCGCCATGGATCAGTGATCCTTTTCCTCTCACTGAATTACCTATGTCAGCTTATGCATAAGTTCAGGGCCATATTTGGTCGTGTGTGTGTGTCACAAGCTAAGAATGGATTTTACATTTTGAAATAGCGTTAAAAAATAGAGCGTATATTTTGCTTGAAAATTATGAGATTAAAAATTTAGAGCTCATGAATAGAGTGTTATTGGAACAGAGCCACCGATATCTGCATAGTCAGTGTCTATGGCTGCTTTTGTCCCACAGTGACCAAGTTAAATAGGTGTGACAGAGACTGTAGGGCCCACGGAAGTGAAAATATTTACTCTCTGGCATTTTATAGGAAAAGTTTTGCAACTACTGATCTAGGTAAGCCAACTTTTTATTATCCACATTCTTGTTAGTAGAAGTGAACTTATCTACATTTTTTTTTACCAAGGGACAGGGAAAATTAATGATGGAGACAGTGGTGAATTGTCTGAAAATATTTTTCCTCTATTTTTTAATACAAATGTCTTGAGGCCATGGCCCTTCTGATATGTTTGTCTGCCCCTTACCAGAGTTTAGTTCCATTGTACGTAGGGATGGTTACTGTGAACTAGAGCTGACTCAGTGGAACCCAAGAACAACAAATAACACAAAGGACAGTCTTGAGCCTACGGACATTGCTCCACTTTCCAGAAAGTTCTCTAGGTTTTCACAAACACAATTTTCTTTCAAGTCTCTTTTTCCCCATCTTCCCCTCCCCCTTTATGGTAAGATCAGTTCCGATTGAACACCTGTTGTGACGTAGGGAGCATTGAATGAAGGTTTTGAGCACATGTTTGACTAAAACCTCTTGTATTTCCAGATACTGCCAATAATATTGATCGGAGTGGGCTTAGGAAGTACTGTTTATTGTGTGCATTAATATATATGGTATCACTAAAAGAATCCTGGTCATATTGTGGGATAGCATTGAGCTGCTAATAGAACAGTCAGTAATTCCATCAACCACCAGCCTCTCCATGGGAAAAAGAGGAGTCTGTCTGTCTGCACTCATGAAGATTTACAGTCTCAGAAACTTATTGCGTTGCTATGAATTGGAATCAACTTGATGGCAATGGCTTTGTCTTAGTTTTTATTTATTGGTCATTTGCTTTCTGCCTGGCACCGTGTTCTCTGTTTGTGTGTGTCTGCTGGGGGGAAAGGGGGGAAGTGTCACAGTGGTGAATAAGTGAAATAGGCTGTAAGTCTACCTTGAAATAGGATCAGAAAGAAGTTTCTCTCAGCGACAGAAACCTTCCTTGTGATTGAATTTCTCATTGGTTAATGAATTACTCTTTTAATGTGCAACTCTTCACAGCTAATAGATTAGATGGCTATTATTCATAATAAAATGTAAATGATGTCGTTTGGGGCCCCAATGATAACGAAGGGATTGGCTGCCTTGAGGAAACGCCCCTTTGATGGAAGGGGAGGAGTAAGGGGACAGATGATGTTGGGGGTTTGTATATTGTCAAGGAAAGGTCAATTTGCGTATGAATGGATGGTGGGTGGTCTGAACCCACGAGGCCTGGGAAGTGGGAGAAGAGGAACAGGAAGGACAAAGAAGAAAACAGAAACCTGCCTTAGCTTTCTTCTGCAGTGAACTCTGGTAGTCTTTTCTTGTGCTCATTTGCATACGCCTGCAAATAGCTGCCCTCAAGAGAGTCCTGTCTCTTTTTGGAGGGGAGATGACTAGCCTGGGCTCTCTTGGCTCATGCTCAGAGTCCGGCTCTGCTCACGAAATCTTCCACTACCACGTGCCAGGAATCAAAAGGACACACCTGCACCTCCATTCATCACAAGCCTCTTCCAACACTCCACTGTGGGTTCCTGACCAGGACCCATGATAGTGACTTGATTCCCCTGCGTCCTTCAGGTATTTAGGGATATAATCTGGTCATCCGGACTGCCGTGAAAAATCCTTTAGACTGGCAGTTCTCAACCTGTGGGTCGTGACCCCTTTGGGGGTCAAACGACCCTTTCACAGGGGTCGCCCGATTCATCACAGTAGCAACATCACAGTGATGAAGTAGCAACGAAAATAATGTTATGGTTGGGGGAGTCACCACAACATGAGGAACTGTCTGAAAGGGTCACGGCATGAGGGAGGTGGAGAACCACTGCCCTAGACAACCATACAGTCCTTACTCTAAAGTCTAAACCCTCAGAGATTGTGTTGCTCTTTTGTTCACGCAATCTAAAACACACGGAACTAGGTGCGAGTTCTGATGTGGCAGTAATTAATTAAGCACTTGATTGCTCACCTGAAGGTCTGGGTTGAACTCATCAACCCCTCCTAAGGAGAAAGATGTGGCAGGCAAGTCTGCTTTCATGAAAGATTCATAATCTCTGAAATCCTGTGGGACAGTTCTATGTCCTGTAGGGTTGCTATGAGTTGAATTTAACTTGATAGCAATGGGTTCCATTTTTTGGGGGGGCGGGTGTTGGGTTTGGTGGACCAGACACTAAAAAGTTTTACATGCTAGCTCACCTTGAATCTTCACAGTCAACCATGGGGAAGATGTATTTTTTTGTCTTTCAATTTCCATTTGATCAAGAGGAGACTCTATGTGAGGATTACATTTGGTTACAACTCATGAAAAATATGGCCTGTAATGTCTCAAACAAACACAAGGGGATTATTTTCTACCACGGAGGGAACAGAGAGACAATCAGGCCTGACATGGGCTCCAGACGCTATCGGCTTGTGATACTTGCATCTTTCGCATGTGGTATTCTGCCTTGCATGCGTGACCAGGTCCGTCCGTGTTCCAGGAAGGAAGGAAGGAGAAAGACTTAAAGCAACTGGTCTCTATTGGGCAGTTTTGCTTCCAGGGGTTATGAGCAATTTTGGGTTGTCAACAGCTGGAGTGGGCTGGCTTGATACTGGCTTCTAGTAGGTAGAAGTCAAAGATGCTTCTGAACATCCTACAATCGACAGAACAAACCCTCCACCTCCTGACGAAGTATTCATTATCTGGCCCCAAATGTCAGTTGTGTTGATGCTGAGAAACCCTGGACTAAAGGCAGGAAGCACAGTAGATTCTTTCCTCTTTTAATGAGGATACGTGGAAGTGTACCAAGTACTTTTATTTACATTGGCCCAAATCTCATCCCATCGCCAACTTCAACTGCAAAGGAGGCTGGGCAATGCAGCCAGGTTTTGTTTTGTTTTGTTTTATGTTGGTTCCACTGTCATGCCTGAGCAGAACATAGGTCCTTATAGAGAACAAAAGCAGACCGAATGTTGGATAGACAACGGACACTTTGCTTCAGAAGAAAGAAAATGAAGTCCTTTGCCCATAACCAGTGGACCCAGCTAACCTGTACATAGCCGGGCTGCAAGAACGAGTCCCAGTCGCAGCTGCTCATGAGGCGCCTGTGTGAATTAAGTGTGGAAACCTCTGGATATGGAAAAATCTGGTGTTTTTGATCTGCCGCAAGTAGGATAGGAAATGTTGATGGTAGTCTATAGTGTGCAGTCAGTCGAGAGCTTTGGACATGTTTGTGGAACATTTTTCATCCTTTAATTCCATTTTCCCCACAAACTTTTTGAAGCCCCTCACATAGTGACGACACTCAGTGTTTGCAAGGGAAACTGCCTTTCTTTCTTGCCGCCATAACCACTGGGGTAAGTGATTTCAGGTCTGCCTCCCTCGTACTTTGCCTTCAGGAAGCCAGCAAGCCTCCAAAGTGCCTTCTTCCATTTTGAAAAAGTTAAAAAGTGAAGTGATTATTTGCCTTAAAGTGTGGGTGTGTCTATCAATTAGAGGTCACTCCATAGATCCCATGCCCTTCTAAGGAAAGGAGGTGGAGAAGAAGTCGAATCTAGGGAATTTCGAGGCTTATGCCACCATTGGAGGGCTCACGAGAGAAGAGCGAAGGCTGCCAGTGATCTTTACTTCTGGCACATTGAAGGGCCAGTCTCAGGAGGATGTTTGGAAGCTGGTGGCACTGCCCATGATCTGCTGTCAGCAAATGCCCTTGTGACTGCTTGTAGCTACCAAGAGCCAATAAAAGAGTTCTCTTTTGCCTTGAGCGTCGCCTATGAGGGTGTCTCATTGGCAGAGACGATCCTGGAGTTTTATCCCCAAGGGACTTTGGGAGATGAACTTCATAAGCTTCTCAGAGAAAGACAGGGTGTGGGGATAGGATGGCATGGAATTGATACTAGCTATGGGTGAGGCTGCTATGGGTTTAGCCTGCTAACTGCCAGGTTGGTGGTTCAAACCCACTAACTGCTCTGTGGGAGAAACGATGAGGATGTCCGCGCCATAAAATGAACAGTCTGGGATCCGAATCAACTTGAAGGCTGTGGGTTTGGTTTTCGTTTTGTTTTTTCGCAGGTGGACTGGTTGCATTTCCATAGAAGAACACGTGGATGCCACGTGTTGGGAAGGAGGCGTTTTCTACTCTGATGTTGGCAATGTTGCTTAGGAGTATTATTACTTTGTTTTATGCATGTGCCCTTGGGTGATGAGTAGGAACTCTTTGTTTCTTGCCGTTCTCGTTCCCTTCAAGACATGCTAAATAAATAATAAAAACGGACTCGGTGCCTTGTGCGTACAGTGCAAAAGGTAATAGATTCTGTGAAAGTCCACAATGCAGTAGGGGTCCCAGAGATGCTTGGAAAGCAATGCATAATTCACCAGTCTGCTCCAGAAAGACCAGAGTTCTGAAAATGGTTGCAGATGACTCAGCTCATATATTTTCCTTTTGGGGAAAACTCTGTGAAGCTCAGTATATTCTATAATTATGTGTGTGACTTGTGTAAGCTGATAAAATACAGCAAGGAATCAAGTACAGCGAAGGTGCAATAACAGAACGGTCTCAGAACAAGGTAACATCTGGACATAGGAAGGATAGCCTGGTGTGGAGAGTGGAGAGCGTTGTAACCTCTAGTTATCTGCTCTCTGCGTCGCATCAGGCTTTTTTGTGCGTAACACACCAGGATTGGGAGGTAGAATTTGATCTGCGCTAAAGTGGAGTCTCTGGAACAGCAAAGCCCATTAGAACTGTGTCCTTCCACCCTTGTACAATCCTCTCTCTCAGAGTCTCGAGTTTCAAGTCAGGGCTGATATTTAATATTTGAATTATCTCAAGGAAGATAAGGAAAATGTGCTATCTTATTCCATTTATTTCCTGAATGGCGAAAATGGAAAGGGACTAAAGGGGGAAAAAGAAAACGCTACTCAGAGCAGTGTGCAAAGGTCCTTATGGATTTTGCTTTGCAGGAATAAAACCAGTAGTTTGGGAGTTGCCTCGTGGCTTATGCTGGGTCTCTCCTGGAAGCAGATGTGAAGAGGCCTTGTGTGCACTGAGGGCTGCCTGGAGTGGTAGGGGTGGCAGGCTTTGAGCACAGGCTAGCTGCTCTTGGCAAGCCCTGGTGTGGGTCACCAGAGGCCCACAGTGCTAGCCTGGAGGAAACAACAGATCCTGGATGCTGGGGAGGGACCTACTGACTTGCGAAAGCAATCTAGGTCAGAGCAGACCTTACCTGCCCCCTGGAGTGGTTCCATTGTTTTTATGAAACCCAGAAACTAGGGAGGGGAGCGAGGAAAATTTCAAGATTCTCTAGAGCAGGGGGTTCCTAACATTGTTGGGGAAGCCTCACGATAGTAAATATTTGAAGCTTTGTAGACCTTAGGGTTTCTGTAGTAATGACTCCACTAGCCGCCCGTGTAGTACAAAAGCTACTTTACTCAAACCCACACCCCCAGCTGTGGAGCTGCGGCCAAGTCAGTGACTCTCTAGGACAGGGGTCCTCAAACTTTTAAAACGGGGGGCCAGTTCACTGCCCCTCAGACCCATTGGAGGGCCGGATTATAGTTAAAAAAAAAACTATGAACAAATTCCTATGCATACTGCACTTAATCTTATTTTGAAGTAAAGAATCAAATGGGGCAAAAACACCTGGTGAGCTGGAAAAATGTCCTCAGTGGGCCGCCTGGGTCCCACGGGCCATAGTTAGAGGACACCTGCTCTAGGACCTAGGGTTTCTCAGGCTGTAACCTGTAGAGCAGTAGACTGCCTGCCTGACGAGTGGTTGGTGGGTCCAAAGTGGCCATCAGTCTGTTCGCAGTTCAGAGCTTTAACCCTGAACCTTCAGGGCTCCTAAAAGCAGCCATATGTAATAGGGAAACCATGTTGAAATCCTAACTATTATCTACGACTCAACTCCATGAAACTAAAGCCATTGGTCATTGCTCTGGACTTGAATAGCAATATTTTTATTCCTAGTAAAGCTGGCAATTATCTAGTATATAGTTATTTTACTTATTTAATTACAGTTTTAGCATATTAAGGGCAGAGACTAACTTAAATTTCTCCCCTCTTCACAGTGGCTTGTGTATAGTTGATAGTAAACACGGTTTCTAGAGGACGGTTGCATTTGTACAGCTTATGAATATCGATGATTTAACTGATATCATTTTTCTGTTTTTTATAGGCGAGAGCTGTTTTGGCAAAAGTCGGCTATCCTGAGTTTATAATGAATGATACTTATGTTAATGAAGACCTCAAAGCAGTAAGTACTAAATTTTCCTATATCCCCCACCCCCTGGCAAATTTTACTGGCTGTGTACCATTCAGCAAACCCAAGTCCAAGTCATTAAACTTGGTAGTGCCAAAAAGCACCAACTTTGGATTCATCCCTTGGCCAGATATGAGCTTGCCTATGCCAAGCATATCACAAGAGTGACAGCAGATTCCAAAGAAAGGAAGTGTCAGAAAGAAAGCATAGCTAGGTGAGCATCATAAAGTCAAGGCCTTACATTCACTTGAATCTGGTCATAAAGGCAAGAATTAAGCAAATGGAGTGTTTGGCAGTTAGTGTCCAAAAAAAACCCCTTTTTGTTAAATAATCTTCATTTGCTTCATTCATATGAAATGAATCGTAATAAATTTGCCTGCTAGGAGTTAACTTCATTAAATTTTATGAGTGTTTTGGCAAATTAAGTGTATATATATATATATATATATATATATATATATGACAATAATTTACTGTGAGTTGGACTATGCATTTGCAGTAGCAACTGATGGGAAAAAATAATTATTTTTTATTCCAATAATTTGGGCATGTATTTTCCTAGTACTCATTACAAACCCTTTCTGTTGCATTGTTCTTTCTTTGCTTTAAATAATGCTGATAAGGAATTTTTCATCTTCACTAAAGCTTCATTTTACCATTCATTAGATTTTCTTGAAAGAGTGGTCATAGGGGATACTTTAAATAACTGTGATTCTGAGGTGTCGCTTTTTCCTGAAAGCGTGGTTCTACAAGTTGCACATGTGAAAGCAAATAGCGTTGTAGATGAGCATTGGGATTTTACAGTACCATTCAAAAGTGCGAGAAAAACTTTAATTAGAAAGTTTCTCCACTGGGATCCAGGATATGGCATTCCAAAATATTGATCCAGTTTCCATGGAAGAAAATGACTGGGCTTTACAGCATCCCCAGGCTACTGCATGCTGTTTTGGCGATGCTGAGAAGTCCCATGTTTATCATGATCATTAAGAATACCGAGACACTTGCCACAGTGATGTGCATGACCTTTTAATCCCCGAGCAATCTTGGGAAGTTGGTGGTGGTATCTCCAGGGTGCAGGAGAGGAGGTAGAGACTTACAGATGCCCACTGCCACACAGTTATCAGCACCAGGATTGAAATGTGGGGTTCTGGAAGGTCAGCCTTCAGGAAGGCATTCTGCAGAGTCCTTGCCAGGCAGCTCTGCTGGAGAAACAGATGAATTGGTTTTTGGCGATTTAGTGGAGATGATTTCATTAGAGCTGGCTGGGAAGGGAGATGAGACGAGAGGAGGGGAATGCATATTTTCAAGTGGGTAAGAACACAGGCTTTGGAGTCATGGCCCAGGTCTGCATTCTGCCTTTTCCACGTACTTGTTTGACCTTAGGCAAGCTACTAAATGCCAATGAGTTTTCCTTTGGTTATTTGTATACTAGAGATGAGATGAGATTTTACAAATGTTAAAGCAAGCACCTAGAGCAGCAGTTCTCAACCTGTGGGTCGCGACTCCTATGGGGGTGGGGGTCGAATGACCCTTTCACAGAGGTTGCCTAAGACCATCGGAAAACACATCTTTTCCTCCCTCAGGGATTCTGTGAAGATTGAATCGCAGTAGCGAGAACCCTGGCATCCAGTAAACATAATATAAGCGTTCACCATGACATCCTCCATTGACACATCTAATAGTAGATGATTTTGTTTGGGGAATAAGCTTGCACAGTGCCCGTGTCCTTCAAATCTTGAACAGATGCTATTGTTCAAAGCTTGATCAAAGCAGGCACATTGAGGGTCCACGCACCATTTAATTGATCAAGTTTTGTTGGCTGCTATTGCCAGACCAACTGGATGTCCCAAATGTAAGGACTCACAGAAAGCCCCGCCTTTTGAGACAAGAAACCAGATGCCAAACAAGATCCATGTTGGCTATGTTTCTTTGTCTCTCCAGAACCTGCACTTATACCATTAAACCCAAGATTTTTGAAAAAATCATTTTATTGGGGGGCTCATCCAATTCTTATCACAATCCATACATACATCCATTGTGTCAAGCACATTTGTACATTTGTTGCCCACATCATTCTCAAAACATTTTCTTTCTACTTGAGCCCTTGATAGCAGCTCCTCTTTCCCCCTCCCTCCCCGCTCACCCCTCCCTTATGAACCTTTGATAATTTATATATTATTATTATTTTGTCATATCTTACACTTTCCGATGTCTCCCTTCACCTACTTTTCTGTTGTCCATCCTTCAGGGAGGAAGTTATATGTAGGTCCTTGTAATTGGTTTCCCCTTCTCCCACCCCACCCTCCCTCCATCCTCCAGGTATCGTCACTCTCACAACTGTTACTGAAGGGAATTGGGATCACGATAGTGGGGGGGGGGGAGGGGAGGAAGCATTTAAGAACCAGAGGAAAGTTGTTGTTTCATCGTTGCTACTCTGCACCCTGGCTTGCTCGTCTCCTGTGACCTTTCTGTAAGGGGGTGTCCAGTTACCTAGGATGGGCTTTGGATCTCCACTCTGCACTCACCTTCATTTACAATGATAGATTTTTTGTTCTTTAATGCCTAATATCTGATCCCTTTGACACCTCGTGATCACACAGGCTGGTGTGCGTCTTCCATGTGGGCTTTGTTGCTTCTGAGCTAGAAGGCTGCTTGTTCACCTGCAAGCCTTTAAGACCCCACATGCTTTATCTTTTGATAGCCGGGCACCATCAGCTTTCTTCACATTTGCTTATGCACACATTTGTCTTCAGCAATCGTGTTGGGAAGGTGTGCATCCTGGAATGCCAGTTTAATAGAACAAAGTGCTCTTGTACTGAGTAAGTACTTGAGTGGAGGTCCAATGTCCATCTGCTGCCTTAGTACTAAACCTATAAATATATGCACATCGATCTATTCCCTACCATCCCATACAAATACATTTACATATGTACATGCCTGTGTTTAGACCCCTATAAATGCCCTTTACCTCCGAATTCTTTCCTCTATTTCCTTTTACTTTCCTCTAGTCCCACTATCATGGTTGGCCTTCATTTGGGTTTCAGTAATTTCTCTCGGTTACATTGCCCTTGCTGAATCCCTACCAGGCCTCTCACACCCTCCTTGCCACTAGTTTTGGATCACTTGTTGCTCCCTTGTCCCTGCGTTGGTCAACACCACCTCCTTTCCCTTGCCTGCCCCTCTCCCATGTTCCCTGGAATCATGGGTCCCATTGTTTTCTCCTTCAGACTGTTAATATAGCCTTTCTTACCTAGATAGATCTGCAGAGATAATAATATGTACCACAAAGCAAGGCAGAGCAAGACAAAGTGACAAAAGAGAAGACAGCGATGACAACAAAAAAGAAAACCAATGACCAAGAAAATGATAAAAGAAAAAATTTTTTAAAACTTTTAAAAAGAAAGAAAAACCTGTAATAGATCAATATCTGATTTTTGACCTCTAGTCTGATGGGGTGCCATGCTCTGGCCCCAAAGTCTATCCTTTGCACTCCCTTGGGAGCTCCCTGCTCTCCTCCCCCTGTTGCCCTGTTGCACACCTTTAGTGTTTTGCCCGGGTGTTGCGGGGTCAGACCGGGCCCATCCTGACACCGAGTCTAGTGTTGTCCCCCATAGGGTCATGGGTCAGCGAGGGACGTGGTGTCTCATAGTGGGTTCAGCCATAAAAAACCCAAGACTCTTTTTTTAAAAATCATTTTATTGGGCGCTCGTACAATTCTCATCACAATCCATACGTACATCCATTGTGTCAAGAACATAGGTACATTTGTTGCCATCATCATTCTCAAAACATTTACCTTTCTGCTTGAGCCCTTAATATCTGCTGCTCATTTTCTCCCTCCCTCCCCACTCCCCCCACCTCATGAACCCTTCATCATTATTATTATTTTGTCATAGATTACACTGTCCGACATCTCCCCCCACCTTCTTCTCTGCTGTTCCTCCCCCAGGGAGGAAGATATACGTAGATTCTTGTAATCAGTTCCCCCTTTCTACCCTACATTCTCTCCACCCTCCAGGCATTGCCACTCTCACCACTGGTCCTGGAGGAGTCATCTGTCCTGGATTCCCTGTGTTTCCAGTTGCTATCTGTGCCTATGTACATCCTCTGGTCTAGCCAGATTTGTAAGGTAGAACTGGGATCATGATAGTGGTGGTGGGGAGTAGTATTTAATAACTAGAGGAATGTTATATGTTTCGTTACTACCCTGCACCCTGCCTGGTTCATCTCCTCCCCACAACCCTTTAGTAAGGGATGTCCGGTTGGCTACCATTGGGCTTTGAGTCTCCACTCTGCACTCACCCACATTTTCAATGATATGATTTTTTTTGTTCCTTGATGCTTGATACCTGATCCCTTCGACAGCTCGTGGTCACACAGACTGGCGTGTTTCTTCCATGTGGGCTTTGTCGCTTCTGAGCTAGATGGCCACTTGTTTATCTTCGAGCCTTTAAGACCCTAGACACTGTATTTTTGATAGCTGGGCACCATCAGCTTTCTTCACTACATTTGCTTATGCACACGCTTGTCTTCATTGATCGTATCAGGGAGCTGGGCACCCACTGATAAGGCTTTTAGCTCTTTGATGTCTGATAACTGGTCCCTTCTGCACCTTGGGGTAGACAGACTGGTTTGCTTCTTCCATGTAGCCTTTGATGCTTCTCAGCTAGATGGCCACTTGTTTATCTTCAAGCCTTTAAGACCCCAGATGCTATAGCTTTTGATAGCTGGGCACCATTAGCTTTCTTCACCACATTTCCTTATGCACATGTTTGTCTTCAGTAGTTGTGTCAAGAAGGTAGGCACCCACTGATATGGTTTTTAGCTCTTTGATGTCTAAGAACTGGTCCCTTCTACACCTCGTGGTCAGCCAAGCTGGTGGGCTTCTTCCATGTGGGCTTTTATGCTTCTCAGCTAGATGGCCTCTTGTTTATCTTCAAGCCTATAAGACCCCGGACGCTATATCTTTTGATAGCCGGGCACCGTCAGCTTTCTTCACCACATTTGCTTATGTACATATTTTTCTTCAGCAATTGTGTTGGGAAGGTGTGCATCCTGGAATGCCAATTTATTAAAACAAAGTGTTCTTGCATTGAGTAAGTGCTTTAGTGGAGGCCCAATGTCCACCTATTGCCTTAGTACTAAACCTATAAATATATGCACATCGATCTGTTTCCCCACACTCAAATAAATATATTTACATATGTACATTCCAGTCTTCGGACCTCTATAAATACCCTTTGTCACCTACTTCTTTCCTCTATTTCCTTTTACTTTCCTCTTGTCCCACTATCATGCTCAGCCTTCATTTAGGTTTCAGTAATTTCTCTCGGTTACCTTGCCCTTGCTGAATCCCTACCAGGCCACTCACACCCTCCTTGCTACTGATTTTGGCTCACTTATTGCTCCCCTGTCCCTGGGTTCATCAGCACCACCTCCTTGCCCCCTCCTCCCCCTCTCCCATGTCCCCCCGGACCATTGGTCCCGTTGTTTTCTCCTCCAGACTATTCATCCAGTCTATCTTATCTAGATAGATCTGTAGAGATAATAATATGCAGCAAAAAATCAAGCCATAGCAAGATAGGCAATGAGTGAGAACACAGCGATGACAACAAAAAAGGAAACCATTTACCCATAGAAGAATAAATTAATTAAAAGAAAAAAAATTTAAAGAAAACCTGTAAATAGATAAAGGACTGATTTTTTAAATCTCTAGGCGTGTCCTTCAGTCAGGTCTAACGGGGTACCATGCTCTGGCCCTAGAGTCTGTCCTTTGTACTCCCTCGGGGGCTCCCTGCTCTGCTCCTATGGTTGCTGTGTCTCACACGCTTTTAGGTTTTGCCTCAGTGTCACAGGATCAGTTTGGGCCAGTCCCGGCCCTGACTCTCCGGTGTTGTCCCCCTTAGGGCCCTGTCCTATCAAGGGACGGTGTGTCTCATAGTGGGATCAGCCATATTGTCCACTTTGTCCATTGGCTGTTTAGAGCGGGGATATCATCCTCCAGGCTTGATGGGCCAGGATGTGCTCCACTCTCTCTTCCTCTTCCTTCTTTTGCTCCTATTTGTGCTGATCGGACATGCCCCTCTCCCCTAGCTGCAGTTTCAGTGCCATCCTTTCAAGTAAGTTCTTCTGGGGTGAGGGGCAGTTGTCCACGTAGCTGGTTTGGGGGCCGAGCCCTCAGGCCCCTCCACTGGCTCCCCACTCCTTGCCAGCACACTGTAGTCATCTTACACTGGCATTATATCTGGTCCCTCTTTCGCTGCGGAAACACAACCAATACCCTCCCCTTGGGTGGGTCAGTGCCCTCTTCCCCATCACACATCTTTTTTCTCCCCTTTTCCCCTTTCCTCCCTCCACCCCCGTTTTAGTTGGCTACCATATCTACCCCTGCTTTTGGTCTGACCCCTGCCATCCTGTCTGGACCTCACCCCTGGAGTGTTTGTATACAGTAGCTTTTTCCCTGTGCACCTTTTGCACTTACCTTTCTGTTCTCTCTTTTTTTTATATAAATAAACTTACCTCAGCGGACTCATGTTGTACTTGCCCTTTTGTGCTTGGCTCATTTCACTTAGCATAATTTCCTCCAGTTCTTCCCATGCATTGAAATGCTTCATGCGTTCATCACTGCTTTTTAGGGATGCATAGTACTACATTGTATGTATGTATCACAGTTTTTTAATCCATTTGCCTGTTGATGGAAATTTGGGTTGTTTCCAACTCCTTGCAATTGTGAACTGTGCCACAATGGTTTGTTTCTTGCTTCTTCTGGGTATATGCTCAGTAGAGGGATTGCTGGGTCATATTGTAACTCAATTTCCATCTGTTTGAGAAATTGCCAAATCTATTTCCATAGTGGCTGTACATACCTACAGGTCCACCAGCAGTGGATGAGAGTTCGTATCTCACCACAGCCCCTCCAACACTTGTTGCTTCCTGTTTTTTTGAATTGGGCTATCCTTGAGGGTGTTAGGTGATATCTCATAGTTGTTCTGATTTGCATTTCTCTTATGGCTAATGAACGGGAACATTTTCTCATATGTTTATTGGCCATTCAGATTTCAGACTGTGAAACTTCTGTGAAAAGAGTAAGAGGGAAGGCAGTGCTCTTTCTGAAAACTGGCCGCAGCACGCCGGAAAGTCCAGCAGTTAGCCTAACAAGGTAGCCATCCGTCCATTTTCTAGTTAGCCGATAAAGTGGTGCATGTCATGAATTTTTGATGGACAAGAGCAGAGCCATGTCAATGGGGGGGAATTGTTGGATCAGTCTGGAAAGCAAAAGTCACATGATGCATTTCAAAGTAAGGACTTAAAACAGGAAATACGTTGGAAGGCAAAAAAGGAGGATGAGGTAAACTCCCAAGTAGTAACTTTAGGAAGTAGCTAGTTCCCTTCGCCTATGGGTATGACAGCTAGGAAGTGACGGCCCCACCATGCAGGAGAGCAGAGCTAGGCTTTGGCTAGGCTTTTGGAGGTAGGGTTTTGGAAGGGGTCCTGAACATCCCTGCAGTCATTGCCACAAGAACAAAGATCCAGGGGTGGAGAAGGAGAGGCAAAGGGAATGTACTGGGTCGGGAGGGGGAGAACACAAGACCATCCCTGCCCTTTGGACCACCTCTCCTCTCCCTGCCCAGTGTCTACTATTAGTAGGAAGTCAACTGACAATGGACTTGAGAAACCTAGTTTCAGGTTCCCAGCCCTGTGTGGAAGCAAGGGTGGGCAGGTAGCCAAGAGGCCATCGGCAACGAGCCGGCACTGTACTCCTTCTTAGGAAGCCAGTGGAGAATTGAAGTAGCGGCTAACGTCTGAATCACAGCCGGTCCCCATTGCCTGAGAAGAATTGGATAGGAGTTCTGTTTAGAGAAGATCTTTGCTGCTTTCGGTACTACACACACATATGTAGAAATATCCTCATAGAGATCTATAGTATGTGAACATGTGTAATCTCTGCGATGCAGCTTTAAAAACCAGTTGGGGGGTGCGGAGGGATGTACCTTGAGATGGTCTGGCTAGTGCGTACACGCAGAGAGAATGTACAACTGACAGCATGCGAGGTGATAATCAGATGGAACGTGCCTTAAAACTGGTTACAATATTGAAAGCCGTACTATTTGGTTAAAAAAAATGCCCCCAGCCACCTGCCCCAGTAAACCCCAGCCCTCCAAAAGCAAACATTGCCCTCAGCTCCCCCAACTGATCTCTGGTCTGCATGGCCCAGGAGATCTAAGAGTGGGCATTGAAACGGGAAGCCCTGGTGTTGAACCAACCAGCTTCCAGCCACAGCAGTGGGACCTGCCAAACGTAGTTTCCGATCGCCCGCTGCAGCACTGTGGAGCACAGGCGGGCAGGAAGCTCCCACACCCAAACCCACACATTGGCTTCCATCTTTGAGTGTTTGCCTGGCCAGAGCAGAGTCCCTGTAACTCTCACCCCCCAGGCTTGGTCTGCCCTTCTTGAAGGTTCTTCATCTTTGGAGATAATAGGTTTTCTGGCATGTGGTGCTAGGTGTCCACGTTAGGATTTCCAAGAAAACTCCCTTGAATTGGACGATCTGGACAGCTGTTCGTAGGAAATGAACAGCCCCAATTAGTTCGCCCAAAGTCATTCAATTGAAAAGCCTGGAGATGAAATAGATTGAAATCTATCAACTCGATCAGGATTTCACCCTATCTGAAAGGAAAGCAGCATTTGAGCCCATTATTATTACTTGCAGGGTTTAAACCATGTTGTTTTAAAGATTGCAGGTTGTTTCCAAACATTCAAGAAGCATTCATTGGTGCTACCTATACAACAGGCAGAACGTTCCAAATGATGGCTGGTTTGCACAGTTTTTTCTTACTCAAGTTTTTGTTGAAATATTTGAAATTTCAGCAGACATTAAGGGCTCACGTAGAAGGCAAATGTTTTGAGAATGATGATGGCAACAAATGTACATATGTTCTTGACACAATGGATGGATGGATGGTATGTGATAAGAATTGTACGGGCCCCCAAGAAATGATTTAAAAAAAGAAATATTTGAAATTATCAAATATGTTGTCACGTGGCAGGCAACTGGTGCAACAGATAAAAGGAATGAAAAAGTCCCTATAATAATAGTTTCAGGACATAATATTTACTCGTCGTTTCTTATGTTGCCTTTCTGTAAGTAATTTTGCATACCCATAGTGCTTTATATAATTTTATATGCTGATGTTTATATTTCGCACAGTTTGATCAGTCAGTCTTTGTTGTCATTATGTTTACACTTGTGTAACATTTCATTAAGTGCCAGAATGCATTTAAATCACTGCTTCTGCTGCCATACCCATTTCTTCTCCTCCTCTTTCCCTGTCTTTTTCGTGTTGAATCACCAGTTGTTTTAACTAGAATCAATGGAAATAGCATTGAAGTAGACGCGACAGATTTGGACCACGTGACTTTGGCAAATCTCGTTATCCCTTTCATAAACGACTATAAGCTACTGGTCCCTTCCCCGACACTGGTCTCTGAGGGAAACATAAAATATATCTCTTGTTACCCATTTTCAGGAGTCCTAGTGGCAGAGTAGCTAAGTGTTTTACTCTTAACCGAAAGTTTGAACTTTCAGTTGCCTTAAAAGATTATAGCCTAGACAACTCTATGGGGGAAGTCCTATGCTGTCTCATGGGGTTCGCTATGAGTGGGAATCATGTCAGTGGTACCCAACAACAACAACAACAACATTCATTATCTGGTTTTTTTCCCCCCATACCATATATACTCGTGTATAAGCCAAGTTTTCATGGCATTTTTAAAGCAGTTTTCAGGGTAAAAATAGGTGCCTTGGCTGATATTCGGGTCGGCTTATACTCGAGTATATACGGTAACTGGATTTGATTAATTACAAGTTAGCAAATTATCAATTGAATAATTAAAGCCATTTAGAAAATGCTCCTCTAATCATAGATAAGCTGTTGGCAAAATGTAATTTACTCTTTCTGTGTTTTGTTCCCCCTTATTATTTTCATGGCTGTGGTAGAAACTTATTTATCTAAAGTACTTGTATGTTTAGATTTGAGACTCTTCGTTTTTATAAGATCAAAGTTGATTAGTAGCTCCTAGGAGTGGGAAGAAGGGGAACGGGGTAGTATTTATGCTTTTCTTTATGAAATATTTGGATAGCTTTTTGTTTAATTCCCCTAGACCAAGCTGAATGCCAATTTTTCATAGGGAACAGGAAAGTAATATAGTTAGCAAACTCTTTTGAAGGGAACGATGATCACTGATATTACTATTTCCCCCACCCCTCAAAGTTAATCATTTTGAAAGAGATTCCTGTGGGAGACTTGTCCAGAAACATTCCGAACCCAAGGGCACAATCTGAATTTTCCATGAGTTACAATCATATTCTGAAAGTTCTGGCAGAACTATCTTGGGAACAAAAGCTGAAAAAGCCTTTTCAGGTTGAACAATGGACACAAGTTTTAAAAATGTCATCCAGATTGCAAATGAAAGTTGCTTCCTTGTACGGATGTGCTTTAGACAATTGATGTATGTATATGTATGGACTGTGATAAGAGTTGTATGAGCCCTTAATAAATTGTTTTTTAAAAAAATTTGCTTCCTAAGCCACGGTGCATACTCTGTTTCTTCTGAGGCTAAGAGAGAACTGCTATGGTAAAATGCAATCAGTTGCAGGATTTCTTTTTATTATGAAGCAACATAAATATATGGAAAAGTATGTAATGCAATATGTTGAACATCTCCAGCTTTAACAAATACTAAACATATTGCTATGATAACTTTATACTTGGGCACACACATTTTAAATGAAGAAAACAGATGCATTTGAAATTCCTGTGCAAACATCCTTGATCTAAGCCCCTGCTGCCCAGCCCACTTCTTCTCTAGATAAACACTATCCTGAATGTCGAGTTTATACTTTCCACGTATTTCTTTATAGCTTTATTGCATAGGCATGTATTGTCTAGTATTTCTATTCATATTGTAAAACTTTAAATGATCTCATATGCATACCTTGCCTCATTCACTCAGTATTGCTTCTGAGATGATTTCGTTTTCATGCATGCAGATGATTCATTGAAACTGCTGTATGGTTTTCCATTCTTTGAATATGCCTTGTTTGATTTATCAGTCTCCTTTCCCACCCCACCCAGGGCTTTCGGGAAGGACAATTTAAAGTCTTATCGATATACTTGATGAACAAAACAGAACCTGAAGATGCCAGGAATGGATCTTTTCGTTTCTGCCCTTCTCCCTTACCACTTTAGTGACTTAATTCCTTTCTCTAGATTTTGGCCTGGCCCACAAGGTTGTTGAGATGAATAATAAGCACCAAATGGAAGGAGGTAAACAGGAGGCAGACATTGGCGACAGCCAAGCCTCCGTCAAGCTGTATGCAGCTACCTGTTCATATCCATAACGTACTGCCTCTGTATTTCCCATGCATACATTTGTTCTATTTTAATTTTTAACTTTTAAGAAGTATCTTAGGGTTTAAAGCTACAAAAATGTGTAGCTAATCAGAACTTGGTTGCTCTTAGACAGTTACATTTGTGTTTTAAAAATTTTATTTGCCACAGTGACCTATTTTATTTATTTTTAATCATTTTATTGGGGGCTCATACAACTCTTATCACACTCCATACATCTATTGTGTCAAGCACATTTGTACATTTGTTTCCGTCATCATTCTCAAAACATTTGCTTTCTACTTGAGCCCTTGATATCAGTTCCTCATTTTTCCCCTCCCTCCCGCCTCCCTCATGAACCCTTGATAATTTATAAATTATTATTGTTTTGTCATATCTTACACTGTCTGACGTCTCCTTTCACCCACTTTTCTGTTGTCCGTCTCCCAGGGAGGAGGTTATATGTAGATCCTTATAATCGGTTCCCCCTTTAGTGACCTATTTGTAAATGAATGCATTAGAGATTATTGTGAACCATTGCTTTGACTGTAACATGGATATTATGTATGACTTCTCGGTTAAATAGTGCTATTCCTGTAGCTGGAGTATCTACACAATGGAAACTGCCTGCCATTCTCCTATAAAAAAGAAGAGAAACTCAATAATCAATTATCTCTTTTCTTTTTTTAATAGACATTATTGTTGTGTGAGTTATCAACATTCTATATATCATCCAGGATTTATTTGCTAGTGTAATTTCACGAAGTTAAAGTGACCCCAGCCTCTTTGAAGGTCAACAGATCTATTCTGTCAATTAGTGAACTCTTCTGGCGAATCTTTGTGCTTAGTGGGGTGGGGGGAAGATGTCTCTGGCCTTCCTTTTCCTTCCTTTAGGAACAAATGCCGATGTAAATTGGGTTTTATCTGATGGAACTGACTGCTATTAGAAGCACCTCTGTGACAAATAAAGTACAGATTTTAGAAAAGATCGAAGATTCATGAGAGCCCAGAAATTGCCAAACCCAAGATAATATGTTCAGTAAAGGTTAACGTAGATTTTTCAATTATAAAGTAACTGAAACGCATTATAAATTACTGCAGCTTTTCATTTTCGGCTGTGATTCAGAAAGGACCATATTGATTTTTTGAGCTTTTTATTTTAAAAGAAAATCGGTGAGATTAAATTGCATGGCCTGGTGAATGCTGGGTTAAATGGTAATGGTAACAGCCGAGATGCTGTGCAGGCAACCTTTTCTGGCTGGCCTCGCAGTGGCACACTGGATTCCTGCTTCAGAGCCAACTCTTTACCTGTGATTTGTTTCATTCAGATCAAGTTTTCGGAATCTGACTACTTCGGCAACGTCCTGCAAACCCGCAAGTATTTAGCACAGTCTGATTTCTTCTGGCTCAGAAAAGCAGTTCCCAAGACAGAGTGAGTACAACACAAACAGACAAACAAAACCCAAAGTGACATGGATATAAATATGTTGGTGGGGCGTGAAATTTCGTTGGATCAAACTTTGTAATTCCCCTCAAGTCAAGCGTAGTCGGCGGTGCCAGTTATCTTGGTTTGGCGAAGTCTGTGTTATGTTTTGATAACTCTTATTTCTGACATTTATGTGATTCAGATCTTCAGTCTAATTATGGGTTCCACACTCTTAACATCAATGTATTTGAGAGAGAGAAAGAGAGATTATTATGATGCACACATTCAAGTTATTTCCAGATGTAGTTCTGAATAATAGAAAAAGATATTTCACACTAAGGTAGAAACTTGGAAGATCCTAAAAAAAGAACACCCACCCACTGCTGTCAAGTGCATTCCGAAGCATAGTGACCGCATAGGGCAGAACAGAGCAATTTCCTACACCGTAAATCTATATGGAAGTAGACGGCCTCGTTTTTCTCCTGCAGACAAAAAGAAAAAAGACTTTTCACAATAGGACGTGAAATAATGATGCGATTCTTAGGTGACTCCGAGGTATTTGTTGAGGTCATCAGTGTCCCACAGCGGATGCTATGTCATTTTCATCCAATGACAGGTACCACGCATTGGTTCCTCCACTTCCTAGCTTAACTGTAGGAAACTTTCTCAGTGGTATTAGGGTGGTCTTTTTTTTCTTCCCCTAGCCGAAAGTATGTGAGGAGGGGGATGATGGCGCTAACGTTAGCAGGCGTGTGCAGTGTGCCAGATGCTGTTTTAAGTGCTTTGCATGTTTTAATTAATTGTATCCTCATGTCAGTTCACTGGTGAGTGGGTGCCATGATCTTTTAAACTGGATCCCACTGCCAACCAGTTAGTTCCAACTCAGTGACTCGATATAAGGTTCCTGAGGGTGTAGACCTTTATGGAGTGTTCAGTGTCGTCATTCTCCCACCAAGTAGCTGGTGGCTTTGAACCCCGCTGACCTGTCCGTTAGCAGCCCAGCACCTAACTCACCAGCCACCAGGGAAAGAATACAAAGCTTGAAATGAAGATGTTTTTCCACTGGCCCTTTCTTCTGCCAGTGAATGGTGCTTTTTAACTCTGGGGATTTAACTTTGTTCCACTGTGACCTACTTTTCGAATGTGTTTTTCTTGCTGTTCTCCCAGTTGGGTTATTTTTATTGATTGGCCTTCCTATTCATGGAAGGATTTCTTTGGCATCACACATTTGCTGTTGTGCCCATCCAGCAAATTTTTTTTCCAATTTGAGTATCATATTATTTAACCAGAAGCGCCATTCGTTTCGTATTTCTAGTTAGAATCTCTCTGTTGCAATTCTTGCTTAGTTGAGTTATTGTTGTCTTTTAGTTCTTTGAACATATTTCTATATCTGAATGACTTTGCTAAATCAAAAATCTGGGCCCGCTCCAAGACAGTATACAATTACATTTAAAAATAATTTTTCTTCGTATAATTTACATTTTTTTGTTGAACACTGGACCTTAGAAAATATACTGTCACAGTTACTCAGTTCTGATCAACTTTCATGAGGCTTTCCAGAAAACGCAGCTGTCCGGATTGATTTCCCCTGCACTATGTGGCTCCTGAGGTCTCTGCTCAGTTGCTACCTTTTTTTTTTAAGTTGCTAACTTCTTATGCTCACTTTGTAAACTGGCTTCCTGGTGGCTGCCCCTCTGTCTGCATAACTTCAGGTCCAGCCAGTAATTAGGGCAGAGATTGTGATCAAAGAAGCTTGAGCTTGGAAGGCTTCTGCCCTCTACCAAGTGATCTGTGTGAAGGGATGGAGAGTGCTCAAGTTTGCCTGCCTTGTTTCTCGCTGCCCAAGGGGGTTTCTCAGGTCTCCAGACAGCCAAGGGAGGAGCTAAGGGGAAGGAGCCGTGAGCAAACAATGCCATAGACAGGGAAACAACCAGGGAATTAAAAGCAAACAGGGGAAGACTTAGAGACTCTGCTTTCTTTTCCGTTGAGGTGTTTCCTCTGTTTTGTCTAGTCATTGCTGTTTTGTTGTGGTCGTGATTGTGCACTTCCTGTTTAGGTTCTATGTTTTTTGGGGTACATAATTAAAAAAAGAAAGCAGAAAGTAGTGAAAACGGAAACAACTTTAAAATGTGACAGACGACGATCAATTAACGAGGTATTCCATTTTAACCTAATTATGTCTGCCATAATCATCTTTACAATACCCTCTGATCACGTCCTTGGCTGTTCACGTCCTTGACCTATGGTCAGAAGTGATTCACAGAGGCTTAATCCCTGGGGGGATCCTGCCAATGGATTTGGGGCTTCCACTGTTACCGACAGCCTTCTGCAAACCGGGTGTTCATACTTTAATCTCTGATATAATTTCTTCCTTTGTATTTGGAATTCATTATGTACAACCCTTGAATCACAAAGGTTGGTGTGTTTCTTCCGTGTGGATTTAGATGATGCCCACTTAGATGGCTTCCTGTTTGAAGACAAGCCTTTAGGAACCCCCAGATTCTATTCTTTCTGATAACCAGGCATCATCCTGTTTCTTCAACACACTATGCTCCAACACCAATTTCTTCAGTGATCTCTTCATGTGTGCTAAAATTGAGAGCCAAAAATCCATTCATATATCTGATTTATAATGTGTCTCTGTTTCACCTTTCTTTTAAAAAATTTTAAATTAATCCTTATTGGAGCTCATACAACTCTTATCACAATCCATACATACATCAATTGAGCAAAGCACCCTTATACATTCGTTGCCCTCGTCATTCTCAAAATTCGCCTTCCATTTGGGTTCCTGGAATCAGCTTGGTTTCCTTTTTTCCCTCCCCCTCCCTCCCCGCTTCCCCCTTCCCCTGGTCCCTTAATAGTTTATAAATAATTATTTTATCTTATCTTACACTGCCAGGCCTCTCCCCTCACCCACCTTCCCATTGCTCATCACCCAGAGAGGAGGTTCCACATAGATCCCCAAGATCGGCTCTCCCTTTTTACACCCCCTTCCCTCCTGGTGTCGCCACTCCCATCGCTGGTGTTGAGGGGTTCATCCGTCCTAGATTCCCTGTGTTTCCAGATCCCTACTGCACCGCTGTACATCCTCTGGTATAACCAGGTCTGCAAGGTAGAATTGGGGTCACCTTTCTATATGTCTGTTTCACCCAGCTGTCATCCACAGCCTTCGCAAACAAGGTGTTCATCATTTAAACTCTGATACCATTTCTTCCTTTGTGTTTGGATTCCACTATTTACAGCCCTTTAATCACAAAGGCTGGTGTGCTTTTTCCATGCGGATATACTTGATGCCTCACTTAGATGGTTGCCTGTTTCAAGACAAGCCTTTAGGAACACCCAGATTCTATTCCAACACTCATATCAACAGTGTGCTCTTCATGAGGATATCAAGTAAGGTCATGTCATAAAAACCAGTTGTTCTTAGATTGGGGATAGAATTAAGTTTGAGCCCCAAAATGCGGGGATTTAGACCAGCTATCCCTCATCAAGCTGGGTTTGAAACGAGGCGTGCAGATGAAAGGAAAATAAAGAGCTATGTACAAAGCATGGGATTGGGAGGACTCCAATCTGATGGACTGGAATCCCGAGTGTATTTGAAGCTTGCTTTTTATATTCTTCTTACACAAGGGAATTGGTTACAAAACAAACATCAAAGAACTTAAACATTCCTACCTCTTATCTATGCAAATGTTATTTAACTAGTCACAGTTTCTTTACCTTGAATAATAAAAGCACTAGGTTCAGAGACAGTCACACGGATATGCAAGATTCAAGAGAGCCTCAAAGAGATCATAAATAACTGAGTTATCCCTCAATGCTTTTAGCAGCAAAGTCACAAATAATAGTCATTTTGCAATGCTATTGTCTGCATAGACACAGAGCCGCAGGGGGGGCAGAGACACAGAGCCGCAGGGGACTAAATAGTCAACCATTAGTAAACACCTTGATCAGCCTGATGCTTCCTACACCAAAAGAAAAAAAAACTTTTTAATTGTTTTATGCCTTTGACCAACTCCTAGAGCCCTACCATGGCTACCTGTTGACCACTTCATTCACTTTATACTTCAGTTTTATGGAAAGTGTTTGTTGACTTTTTCAAGTCATCCTTTACAAAAGCCTGCCTTTTATGGATCAGTTTTTTAAGCTTGGCTAATCGTTTGATTTTGCCTTTTGCTAGCTTTTTCATGTTCTCTAGGTGTTGTGGTGAATTGTATCCTCCATCAATATGTCTTGAAATCTTGGTTATATAATCTGATTTCATCACAAGATCAAATCAATTGGCTTTGGTTAGAGCAGATTATCTTCCATACTACATTTTACTTTACTGTAATCAATCCCATAACTGAGCTGAGGTCATACTGGAATAAGGTGGGTCCTGAACCTAATAACTTTTGAATTGAGTTATAAAAAGAGACGATTAGATGCAGAAGCAAGAGTTTACTGGGGGAACAAAGTCATACCAATGTGAATTGGGGGTGTGTGAGGAGTGGACACCCAAAGCCCATCTGTAGACAATTGGACATTCCCTCACAGAAGGGTCACAAGGAAGAGATGACCCAGTCAGGGTGCAGTATAGCGCCAATGAAACACACAACTTTCCTCTAGTTCTTTAATGCTCCCCCCCCCCCCCCGCCACTATCATGACCTCAATTCTACCTTACAAATTGGATTAGACCAGAACATGCACACTGCTACAGATAAGATCCTGAAACACAGGGAATCCAGGATAGATAAACCCCTCAGGCCAACAATGAGAATAGAGATACCTGGAGGATTAGGGGAAGATGGGGGTAGAATGGGGGAATAAATCACAAGGATCAACTTATAACCCCCTCCCAGGGGAAGGAACAATGGAAAAGTGGGTGAAGGGCTACAGAGGATGATGTAAGATATGAAAATGATAATATTTAACTTATCAAGGGTTCATGAGGGAGGGTGGGTGGGGGAGGGAGGGGGAAAATGAGAAGCTGATACCAAGGGACCAAGTAGAAAGAAAATGCTTTGATAATGATGGTGGCAACATATGTACAAATGTGCTTGACACAATGCATCAATGTATGGACCATGATAAGAGATGTAAGAGCCCCAAGAAAAGTATTTAATACTTTTTAAAAATAAAGAGTATACCAGGGAAGACAGATGCCATGTGAAGATCCATCAAGGAACCAAGGAATGTCCAGGTGGGCTAGTAACCGGGAAGGAAACTTCATGGCTGAGGTCCTGATTTGGACTGTTGTTCTCCACTAGGAGAAAATAAATTTAGGTTCTTAAAACTATCCATTTGTGCTATTTTTGCTACAGAAGCATGTGATAGCTAAGTCTTCTGTGACTCTTTCCTGGCCAACCCTGCCCTATCCTGGATTCTACAAATCGTAGGCTCATTGACTCCATAGACCACCATACCCTTCCTTGGCTCAAGCTGTGATTCCTACCTCTTCCTTTAAGTCATGACTCCCCTCTGGCCATCCATGGCCTCTGCCCTTAAATAGTACTTATAACACAAGCACAAAGTTAGTTCCCAGTTATTGACTTTTAAGGGGTTGGTCTAAAGCAGAATCACTCCATCCCTGACACCAGTCACGACTATAGTGGAAGAAAGCTGCAGGCACCTTTAGAACTTCTTTGGAAATGACAGATAACTGGTTTAAAGCCAACTGCTCCACTGGCCTTGGACTCAGAGATGATATGATGAGAGGAGAGAACCATCTATCTATTTCATTCCCACCCTCAATATTTCAATAGAAAATTTGATTATAGTATTCTAAAACTTGTTCTTAGATCTAATGCTTTCAGTAAATTGTTTCTGACATCCCTATGATCATATACCTTAGTATGGTAGTCACAGATCTGTGTGAATCAGCCTGTCCTTTAAGATCTACCATTTTTCTACAAAAGAATGTGCTCCTTTTCCGTTTGTTTGCTACCCACTCACCACCATATTTACACAAGTGTGCTATATTAATTTTTTTAAATTGTCATCACTCTGCTAATAAAAATCCCTCAAATGGAGAAGGGCACAGGTAGCAAACAAATGCAGAAAGCATACAGTAACATAAAAATATGATACTCTAGGTCAGTTTAAACTCTACTTTTTGGAATTTGTAGGAAACTCAAGGCTCTCCCCAGTGTTTATATTAATTTTCAGGGTCTTTGGGCTCCTCATATTGGAGCTAGTACCAGATGTTAGAGCAAGTTGCTAAAGAGGTGGTCCAATTGTTCTTTACATTGGCCTGGATGTGAGATTCCATCCCTTTCCTTGAATTCTGTTATCTCCCACCACCACTTACACTTTTATGTGTTGGCAGCTCAGTTTACTATGGAGGCAAAACGATTTATCAAATAGAAGTACAAATCATTTAAATTCAGGTGTTAGCTATAGTCTACTGGTCCCTGAGACCTCCAGGGATTTACACTGGATGAAATACCTCTCATAGCATCTTGGCCTTTTGTGAATTGACTGGTTCCTCTCCTCTATCCTTTCCTCTACCTTCTCTCTACTGTTTACTTCCAAATTATGTGTACTTTACTAACGAAGCAATTCCAGTCTCTCTAACCTCTGCTTTCCAAACTCAGCTCATGGGCCACATGTGAATATCAAAAATCCTTAATATGCTCAGCCAATTGACTCTGATATTTTCTTTAACAGAATTTACTCTCCACAGAGAGCAGATGGCATTTTAAATAGCAAGTTGGGTTTCGGCTGCTTCACACATAATTTTAAAGCTGAGAAAGACTTAATTCCTTTAGTCTGCAGATGAAGAAATGGAGCCCTAGGGATTTAGGAAGCATGTCACTAGCCTAGTTAGTAGAAAACCCGACAAAAATATTCTACTCATCTTTTTCCCGAGCCTCCTTCCCCAATAGTTTAACTTTCAGTAACTGGACATTCTGAAAATCCAAATTAACATGTTCTTGGCGTAGCATGCAGTGGATAAATTTTTCATGTATTTAAATGTGACTTTTACCAGCAATATTGATAATATGCAATGTGAAGTTGTAGTTCACATAGTAGGAAACATGGTTTAGTAAACATTAAAAGGTTTCTTTAGTGTCTTCCGTGGTCAGGCCTCTGGTAAGGGAAAAGTATTTTGGAGATTAAAATATGCACTCTAGTGTTTTAACATAAATATCACTTTTCTGTGTTTTTCTCATTTCTCACTGGTTTTTTCTCTCCCCCTTGTCCCTCTTCCTCTGAGGATTACCTAGGAATCCCAGGGAGGAAGGAAATCTTACCTTCTATTTCCACCCTTATAATCCCAAAACATGAAGCCGTGTGAAAAGGTTCAGCCTTTCGAGCGGTCTGAATAAGCTTCCAGCATTGATTTCTCAAAGCATTGTGATTCGAGGTGCAGAAAGGAAGTGTTTTGAGAGACGCATTCTCTGTCCATCCTCAGATCATTGCCCAAGGAAGCAACTAGCTTCCGACTTGTGTAGGGCAGCGGGAGGCCACTTAGTTAAGAGACAATGGAAGAGACCATGTAGACATCAGTTCCCATGACCCCCAGAGGAGAGGGTTCCCACTTCTCACTACCATCGAGTGCATACTGATGCTTCGTGACCTTATAGGGCACAGTAGAACCGCTCCTGTGGGTTTCTGAGACTACAAATCTTTATGGAAGTAGAAAACTCATCTTTTTCTCACAGAGCAGCTGGTGATTTCAAACTGCTGACCAGGTAGTCAGCAGCCCAACCTGTAACCCACTATGCCACCAGGGTGCCTGGCTACCACAATCAACTGCTCTCAAAGGAGTCACGTTAGAAGGTCTTGGCTAGAATGGGAGAAAAGTTTGTGGGGGCGGGGAACCTTAAAATCATTAAGAAGACCAGTCTTATTGGTTGAATGGAGACCAGTGGAACCCCCAGACTATGAACCTTCGTCACACTTGAGGTCTGGAAAAGAACTCGCTCTTCTGGCTCCATTTTCAGCCAAACAGTAGACATGCCTATAAGAGGAAGAACGACAGTAGTGAGGTACACACACCTTAGAACAATGGATCATTTGTGAGCAATAAGGCAGCATTTCTCCAAGGACAAAGTACAGAAGGGGGAGGGGAGGAGGAGGACTGGAAATGGATAACAAAGAGAGAACGTGGAGCAGGTGATGTCACATGGTGGGGATCACCATCAATGAGATGAAAAAAGGCGTATGAATAGTTGAGTAGAAAACTGATCTAGTCTGTGAACCTTCACCTACTTGACAATAAAGTTTAAAAGAGACATGCATTGGAAGGCGTAGGTAGGAATCCTTCATCCCTACATGTTTCTTGTGAACTTAGAGGAAGCCAGTTTCATTCCATTGGGCGAGGAAGGCTGATAAAACCATTGCAGATAATTAAAGTACCCAACTCAAGATTTGAGAAAGACTAGTGTGTCTCCTAGTTGTGATTGTTATTGATGAACCCTCAAACCAAACCCAATACCATCAAGTGGACTCCAACTCATAGCAAACCCTATGTAAGCTTTCTGAGACTAAATCTTTACAGCCTCATTAATATCTATCTTGTGCCTGGTGCCCTTGAACTCATGACCTTGCAGTTATCAGCCCAACACCTAGCCAACAGTGTCACCAGGGCTCCTTGGTTATTATCAGTAGTTTGTGTACTTTCACGATGTCTGTATTCATTTGAGTGTCTAGCAAGGCCTGGGCTGCTAATTGAAGAACTCCTAGATGTGTCATCCTTGACATCACCCTAAAGTACTGATGGGCTGTCAGATTCTCAGTCTGGTCTTAATGGCCTGGACTGTTTCTCATACTTTATTCATGTCTTGGAAAACTGCTGGCTGACTTTGTGGGCTGAGACAACGCGTGTGATTTGTGTCGCCTTCTTCTCTGTCAATAAAAAACAAATAGCCCTTTCACCGTGGTATTAAATTGGTTAATGTTTCTGGGAAAGTACGGCAGACCATCTGTGCAGTGCCTGTGGTTCTTGTTTCCTCAGACCGTGACTATTTCTGGCAAGGCAACATTAAGACACGTAAGGTCCTCTTTGCGCAGTAAAATGATAGGAGAGTCAAACTGCTGTTGCCTTTTTTTTTTCTTTTTTGAAAGGAAATTGCTGGCTGGTCCTTTTAGGCATTGTAGGGAATCCTAGCTTTATGATACCCATTGGCTTTAATTGGCATCTTTCAGGTCTGAAAATTCATGAGGTCATCAAGTGGGGATGACTCTGGAGTAGCCCCACTACACCAACTTACTTTGAATAGCCGATCATGATTATACATTCCCTTTAGCCCTCCCCAAAGCCCTGAAATAGCATGTTGCTTCGTTGTGGGTAGAGGAGATAAATATCCTCTTTCATTCTCATGGAATCCATTTTAGCGGCACTAATGTGCGTTGAAGACATTTCTAACGCAATGGGAAATGTCAGCAAGAATGAAATTAATTGGGTGGTCATCCCTGAAGGTATATATTTAGAGGTCGGTTCTCAAAATTGTCACTTCATCGGCTTCCTTAAAAATAGAGGATTTATTTCACTGCTTGGCTTGAGTCAAAAGTAATTTCTTTCCCTCAGGATCCCCTTTCTTTGACAGAAATAATTTTAAACCGGCTTCCCTATTAACTCACTCTCATTCTACTGTGACCAAACATAGCTGAATTCTTTCTTCAGCTTTGGGGGGCGGGGGGAGTCAAAATGCATCAAATGCCTGTGCAAATTGTGGTCCTGCCCAGAATTTCTGTTTGCAAAGCATCTATAGCATAGAATGGGGATGATTTAATCTGTAGGGTATTAGTTTAAAAAACCCCACAATAAATATCAATGGTTTTTTCATTCCATATTACCTAGGCTATGTTTAAGAGTTGATAATTGAATTATAAAACGTTAGCCAGATATACTGAGCTATCTGTGTAGTCCAGAGAAATCAGGGAACAAGTGGGTTTTACTTCAAATTATTCTAGTTCAGCATTTTTCTCCCTTGGTGAAACCTATTGTCCGGTATAATTTCTTCCTCTTATATTTTGTGATTTGAAATTTATATGTGACTTGTCTCTATTTCATCTACTAAATCCTTCCCCAAATGTAGAGTACAGGTGCGCCTTGAAGACAAAGTACAAAAGTGAAGTACTTGAATGGCATTATTTATTTTTTCAAGTAGACATACACACAGCAATGCATGCGGTGTGATCGATTTTGGTGATCTCTGCGGAGCACCTATCATTCGGACAGTAGCCTCAACCCATAAGGAATTTAAATTCCTATTGGGAAGAGAAGTGCCTTCCCAACTCCAATGTCTTCAGAACCTTGTCCGTTAAGAGAGACATGACCTGGATCTGTCGAAGCCATATGTAATGGTGGGGACTGTAGAGGCTCCATTTAAAGGAGTTTCAATCAAGTCATTCCTTTGAACCATTGTGTTACACAAACAAAACAAATTTTAAAAATTCCGTCGGTTGGGTAATACTTAGTCTATGGACAGCCATTTTTTTTCACTGTTGTAGTTATCTATTGATGAATTAAAAAACTGCCTAAATGTTAGTGGGTTCAAACAATTCTTTTTTTCTCTTTTCATTCTGGGTGTGACTAGGCTCAGTATTTCATGAAGTCAGCTGGTGGTTGGAGCTGGAATCATACATGCTCGCTCTCATGATTACTTGTTGATGCTGGAACCATATGACTTCCACATGCCCATCGGGCTTTTAAAAAGTGTCTTGACGGAGCCTGAAACTTCCGAAAGCAGCTTCCTTGGGAGTGAGTGATCCCGGGCCTGGGACAGTTGTCTGATCTGGAATCGCCTTGCCTGGAAATCCACGTGGCCCTTCCCACTGCAGTCTAGGAGAGGAACTTAGACCCTACCTCTAAATGGAAGGAGTGTAAACACAAAATGTTGCAAATGCATGTTGAAACCACCACAGGCAGTCTTGCATTAGAGAATAGTAACACTAAGTGTAGCATACTCTTGGATATAAGAAGGGAAATATAGAAAATACCTAACAGCTGGCTTGGCATGCTTCTGTCAGAAGAAATGCCAGCACCAACAACTGGCAAGATCTGTAGGTGTCCCTTACCATTGGAATCTCTCCGACTTCCCATTCTATAGTATCTCTCCTGTTATACATCTCCTTTCAAAGTCAGGGGGAGTTCTCTGCTTATAAGGGCTAGTGTCATTAAGAGATGTCTAGTATAATGTCACTATGTTAAGATTCTGAACCTGCAGTACATTCTGCAAAGTCCCGATTACCATGGGACATGAAAAAGAAAACAAGTGAAACGTAAACAGGATCCAGGCAATAGGACCTTGAGCAAATGGTCGGGGGGGATACATCTGACCACCTCCAACCCCCCAGGTGGATTGCCACAAGGCAGGAATCAGACCAGCCTCCACCCTCCATCCTTCTGAACTCTGTTCTGATACCCACCCTTCCTTGCATGGCGCTCTATTTTTCCTGACACGCATCTTGTCTGCTAGGTTCCATCATTGGTTCCATTGGCCTCCCCGGTGATGCTCACTGTTCTTGATGTTTGCAAGGGAGGTTAAAACAAAAACAAACACAAACTCATTGCTGCCAAGTTGATTCTGACGCTTAGTGGCCCTGGTGGTATAGTGGGCTATGTGTTGGGTTGCTAACTGCACAGTCAGCAGTTTGAATCTCTGGGCGAAAGATGACCTTTTCGAATTCCGTAAAGAGTTACAGCTTTGGAAACCCACGGGGGCAGTTCAGTTCTAGTTTGCCCTGTAGGATCGCTGTGAAAAGGGGGGTTAACAGGTGACAATTTAGGTGAGAACTGTTCAGGATACAGTTAGCATAGTTTCTTCTCTGCTGTGCCCTGAGGCAGGCCTCTTCTTGACCCCCAGCCACTTGCTCTGCCCTCCGCCCTGCGCAGACAGACAGTACTCCAAAGCACAGGCATCTTCAAGGCCAAAGGATACGCTTCACTCCTGACTCTTCTCTCGCTGGTAGTGATATGCCCCTCCCTGCTTCTGAGATGGCAGCATGGCACTCACAATGAAGCCGGTTAACAGTGTCTCATAAGAGTAACCTACAAGTGTCTTCCCCTACCTGCTCTTACCCAGGTGCACCAGGAAAGGGTCATTTGCTGGGAGTTAGAGACTATGGCTAGAACTACATTAACTAATTCACTGCACCACAGGCCTGACCTGTCATCATTCTACCACAGGTAATATGATTAGGTCAGTAAAGGTACTTTCCCCCTTCACTTTCTCAGGAAAGTAGGCCAGCCAGTAAGTTTTTGATATACTAATCATATATTGGAAAGAAGAGAATATAAATTCTATGGAAATGAATCTAGGTTTTGATTTTGATAGGAAGAGAGGTACTTACTTGATTTCCAGGAATGCTTTCAGGTAATATTTAAAAGAACTGGCTCTGAATTCAAGTAGACCAGAACTTGTGGAAGTGTATAATGCAGGTGAGTCTCAGCATCCTTTTTTTTTAATGGCGTACTAATTCCTGTACAGTCCCCAGAATACAGACCAGATCCATTCCTAACCGTGTTAAGTCGCATTTGTAGGTAGGTTGAAACAAGTCTATTTGGTTCTTATTTAGCCTTTGGTACAAGAACATCCTTTAAGCCTTTTCAATTGTTAAAAAACTGCATGTGCAGCAAGTGAAGGTGATTGCGATGCAGAATTTGTTGCAAATCTTTTAAAAACAAGAAACCTCCCAAACCAACTTGCCATGTGGTTGATTCTGACTCATACCAACCCTGTATAGGGCTTTTGAGACTATAGATCTTTGGGGGAGCAGATAACCTCATCTTTCCCCCTTGAGCAGCTGGTAGGCTTGAGTCACCTACATTGGGTAGCTGTCCAACACTCTGGTAATGGTTTCAAAGTGAGGGGAAATTTACATTAACATTAAAGGGCAAGAAGGAATTTTCCATAAGGCAAAAGTTGCTAACCTGGGATGTTAGTGTCGTTACTGTAGAGAACAAATGGAAAGTGTTCAGAGAAAGTAAGTGCCCAAGGAGTGTTAAGCAATAGTAATAGAAGAGATTTATTCATAAGCTGCTTTATAGGTGGGAAGAAGGTAGGAGTGAACCAACCAGAATGCCCCCTGAATGAAGTGGTTTCCTACTAGTTCCATCTCCGTCCAACATAAATTAATCTTAGCCTTAAGGAATTATTTTCCAGTCAGATGGAAATTCGTGAAATGATTGATCTTAAAAGGTATTTACACGAGTTTGTTTAAGATGCATTTCTTGGCTTCAATTATGCAGGGCCGTGACTATAGCTCCCAACCATTTCAATTAGAGGTAGGCAAAAAGAAATTTTTTTCTTTGGACCAATTTTGACCTACTTCCTGTTTTTGTATGGCTCGTGAACTAAGAATTATTTTTAAAATCATTTTAATGGGGGCTCACACAACTCTTTTCACAATCCATCCATCCATCCATTGTGTCAAGCACATTTGTACATTTGTTGCCATAATAGCATCCTCAAGGCTTGGTGGGCCAGGATGTGCTCCACTCTCTTTCTCCCCCTTCATTTGTTCCTGTGTGCTCTGATCATATATGCCCCTCTCCCTGCGCTGTAGCTTCCTTCAGTGCTGTCCTCTGAGGTAAATTCTTCTGGGGGCAGAGGGGACTGTCCACATAGTTGAGATTGGGACTGGCCCTTCAGAACTCTATTGGTTCCCTGCTTTATGCTGGTGTGTTGCATTCACATCTTGGAGCACCAGGTTGAAATCTGGTCCCTCTTTCCCTGTGGAGATGTAAACAATACCCTCCCCTTGGGTGAGTTAGTGCTCTGTCCCCTCCCAACCCAAGTCTTCCCCACTCCTTTTTAGTTGGCAACCATATGTATCCCTGGATTTGGTCTCACCCCTGCCATACTACCTGGACCTCACCCCAGGAATGTTTGTTTACAGTAGCTTTGTGCCTGTGCCCCTTTTGCATTTTTTAAAGCTTACCTCAGCGGGCTCATGAAATACTTGTCCTTTTGTGTTTGGCATACTTTGCTTAGCATAATTTCCGCCAGTTCTTCCCGTGCGGCGATATGCTTCAAGCATCCATCACTGCTTTTTAGGGTTGCATAGTATTCCAGTGTATGTATATACCACAATTTTTAATGCATTCGTCTGTTGATGGAAATTTGGGTTGTTTCTAGCTCCTTGCAATTGTGAACTGTGCCACAATGAACATTGGAACACAGAGGCGTGGCGGTGGTTTGTTTCTTGCCTCTTCTGGGTATATGCCCGGTAGGGGGATTGCTGGGTCATATGGTATCTCAATTTACATCTGTTTTAGACATTGCCAAATAAATTTCCATAATGGCTGTACATACCTACAGGCCCAGCAGCAGTGAATGAGAGTTCCTATCTCACCTCAGCCCTTCCAACACTTGTTGCTTTCTGAATTTTTTGAATTTGGCTTTCTTTGAGGGTATGAGGTGGTATCACACTGTTATTTTAATTTGTATTTCTATTATGGGTAATGATCGGGAACATTATTGGCCATTCAATTTTCTGTCCTTGTGAAAACCTCCTCATTGGGCAATTAATTTTTTTCTTTCTGGAAGCTAGCAGAGTATTGTAGATGTTAGTAATAAGACCTTTGTCTGATGTGTCATTGCTAAAGATGTTTTCCTAGTCCATGGACTCTCTTATTACTCTCTTGGTGAATTCTTTCGATGTACACAGGTATTTTATCTTCAGTATATTCCCATTTGTCAATTTGTGCCTCCTCTGTGTTTGTGTTCTTCCCTATTTCTGATAGCCTGTGTATTCCCTGTGCCAAAGTTCTCAAGTTGGTCCCAATTCCCTCATTGATGACCCTAATAGTTTGGGGTTTAACTTCAAGGTCTGTGATCCACCTTGAGTTTATTCTTGTGCATGGAGTGAGATAAGGGTCTTGTTCATTTTTTTAAAAATCTTTTTATTGGGGCTCATAAGGCTCTTATCACAATCTGTACATACATCAATTGAGCAAAGCACCCTTATACATTCGTTGCACTCGTCACTCTCATAATTCACCTTCCACTTGGGTTCCTGGAATCAGCTCGGTTTCCCTCCCCCCCCCCATCCCCCTGCCTCCCCGATCCCACCCCTGGTCCCTTGATAGTTTATAAATAATTATTATATCTTATCTTACACTCCCCGGCGTCTCCCCTCACCCGCCTCCCCATTGCCCATCTCCCAGAGAGGAGGTTACACATAGATCTCCAAGATCGGTTCTCCCTTTCTACATGCCCTTCCCTCCTGGTGTCGCCACTCCCACCGCTGGTGTTGAGGGGTTCGTCTGTCCTAGATTCCCTGTGCCTCCAGATCCCCACTGCACCGCTGTACATCCTCTGGTATAACCAGGTCGGCAAGGCAAGGTAGAATTGGGGTCATGATGATTGGGAGGGGAGGAAGTGTTCAGGAACTAGAGGAAGGTTTTGAGTTTCATTGTTGCTACACTGAACCCTGAGTGGCCCATCTCCTCCTCACTACCCCTCTGGAAGGGGTGTCCAGCTGTCTACAGGTGGGCATTGGGTCCCCATCATGCACTCCCCCTCTTTCACGGTGATGTGCTTCTCACCACCACCCCACCTTTGTTGTTGGAGACCTGGTCTCCTCTGTCCTTCATGGTCACCTATGTTGGTGTGCTGCTTCCGTGTGGGCTCGGTTGCTTCTGGGCTAGATGGCCGCTGTTTGCTTTCAAGCCTTTAAGTCCCCAGATGCTATATCTCTCAGTAGCCGGGCACCATCAGCCTTCTTCACCACACTTGCTTATGCACACTTTCGTCTTCAGCAATTATGTGAGGAAGGTGATCACACAATGATTGTTTTTGTTCCTTTGTATCTGCTACATGGTCCATTCAACACCTTGTATTCGCTTAGGCCGTGTGCTTCTTCTCTGTGGGCTTTGTTGCTTCTGAGCTAGATGGCCACTTGTTTGCCTTCAAGCCTTTAAGACCCCAGACGCTATATCTTTTTTTGATAGCCAGGCACCATCAGCTTTCTTCACCACATTTGCTTACACACACGGCTGTCTTCAGTGATCATGTCAGGAAGATGGGCATCCTGCAATGGCTGTTTAGCAGGGCGAGGTGCTATTGTATTGGGGGATTATGCATGAGGAGGCCCAATGTCCATCTGCTACCCTACTACTGAACCTATAAATATATGCATATAAATCTATTGCCCCCATAATCATAAATATATTTACATATGTACATGTCTGTATTTAGGCTTCTCTGTATGCACTTTGCCTCCTACTCCTTTCCTCTATTTCCTTTCGCTTTCCTCCCGACCCATTACCATGTTTAGCCTTCATTCAGGATTCAGTAGTTCCTCTCAGTTACCTTGCTCTTGGTCACTCCCTTCCAGTCCTCCCCTCCCTTCCCTCCTCTGGTTTTGAACCACTCGCTGTTCCATTGTCCCTGTGTTGGGCGACACCTCCTCCCTTCCCCTACCTCCCACGCTCTCATGTCCCTCCAGGACCGTTGGTCCTGTTGTTTCCTTCTCTCATTATTTGTCCAGCCTATCTTGTCTAGGTGGACCTGCTGACATAGTAATATGTACATACAAATGGATATGACTTTGTTCATTTTTATGCAGGTAAATATTCCATTTTTTACAGCACTACTTGCTAAAGAGGGCATCTGCTTCCTATTTGATATTTTTGGGGCCCCTATCAAAGATCAGTTGTCTCTTTGCTGATGCTGTTATTTCTGGGTTTTCAGTTCTTTCCCATTGGTCTGAGTATTTGTCATTGTACCAATACCATGCAGTTTTGACAACTGTGGCTGTACAGTATGTGCGAAAGTCAGGTAAAGCAAACCCTCCCACTGTGTCTTTCTTGAGGAATTCTTGCTAATTCTGGGCTTCCTTCCTCTCTATATGAAGCTGGTAATCAGTTTTTCCAATTCTTTGAAGATAGATGATGGTATTTGTATCAGGATAGCATTAAACTTATATAGTGATTTGGGCAGAACTGGCATCTTTACTATATTGAGTCTTTCAAACCATGAGCATGGACTATTCTTACATGTTGAGGTCACGCTTGGTTTCTTGTAATGGTGTTCTGTAGTTTTCCTCATATAAATTTTTTGGTTTTATTTTTAGTCAGGTGTATCCCTAGATATTTCAATTTGTATTTGGCTATTGTCATGGGTACCACTTTTTTGATCCCCTCTTCTTTGTACTTTCCTGATGTGTATAGCAGTCCGATAGACTTCTGTTTGTTGATCTTGTGTACTGCCACTCTGCCGTATTCCTCTATTGCCTCCAGTACTTCCCTTGTGGAGCTTTTAGGTTTTTCCATGTATAAAATCATATCGTATGCGAATAACAATAGTTTCATATCTTCCTTCCCCAGGTGAATACCTTTGTTGTCTTTTCTTTGCCTTATGCTGTTAGCTTAAACCTCCAGTACGATGTTAAATAGGAGTAGGGATAAGGCGTAACCTTGTCTGGTCCCCCTTTTCAGTGTGGTTGTGTTGGTCTTTTCCCATTTACTACCACGTTGGCTATAGGTTTTTCATGCATAGTTTGTATTATACTGAGGAATTTTCCTTCCATTCCTATCTTCTCAAATACCTTAAACAGGAATTGGTATTGGATGTTGTCGAATGCTTTTTCTGCGTCTATCAGTGTTATCATGTGATTCTTATAGTTTTTCATGCTAATGTGGTGAATGATACTAATGGTCTTTTAAAAAAATTTTTATTGGGGGCTCGTCCAATTCTTATCACAATCCATCCATCCACCCATCCATCCATCCATCCATCCATCCATCCATCCATCCATCCATCCATTGTGTCAAGAACATATGTACATTTGTTGCCATCATCATTCTCAAAATATTTGCCTTCTTCTTGAGCCCTTAATATCTACTGCTCATTTCCCCCCTCCTCCCCACTCCCCCCTACTTCATGAACCCTTCATCATTCATAAATTATTGTTATTGTGTCATATATTACACTGTTTGACGTCTCCCCCTGCCGCCTACTCTGCTGTCCCTCCCCCAGGGAGAAGGCTATACGTAGATTCTTGTAATCAGTTCCCCCTTTCTACCCTACATTCTCTCTACCCTCCAGGCATCGCCACTCTCACCACTGGTCCTGGAGGAATCATATCTCCTGGATTCCCTGTGTTTCCAGTTGCTGTCTGTGCCTATGTACATCCTCTGGTCTAGCCAGATTTGTAAGGTAGAATTTGGATCATGATAGTGGGGGGGAGGAAGTATTTAAGAACTCGAGGAAAGTTATATGTTTCATTGGTGCTACCCTGCACCCTGCCTGGTTCATCTCCTACCCACAACCCTTCAGTAAGGAGTGTCTGGTTGGCTAACATTGGGCTTTGAGTCTCCATTCTGCACTCACCCACATTTTCAATGATATGATTTTTTATTCCTTGATACCTGATCGCTTCAACAGCTCGTGGTCACACAGGTTGGTGTGTTTCTTCCATGTGGGCTTTGTTGCTTCTGAGCTAGATGGCCACTTGTTTATCTTCTAGCCTTTAAAACCCCAGACGCTATATCTTTTGATAGCTGGGCACCATCAGCTGTCTTCACCACATTTGCTTATGCACACATTTGTCTTCATTGAGCGTATCAGTAAGGTGGCACCCACTGATATGGTTTTTAGCTCTTTGATGTCTGAGAACTGGTCCCTTCTACATCTCGTGTTCAGCCAAGCTGGTGTGTTTCTTCCATGTGTGCTGTCATGCTTCTCAGCTAGATGACCTCTTGTTTATCTTCAAGCCTATAAGACCCCAGACGCTATATCTTTTGGTAGCCGGGCACCATCAGCTTTCTTGCTTATGCACACATTTTTCTTCAGCAATTGTGTTGGGAAGGTGTGCATCCTGGAATGCCAATTTATTAAAACAAAGTGTTCTTGCATTGAGTAAGTGCTTTAGTGGAGGCCCAATGTCCACCTATTGCCTTAGTACTAAACCTATAAATATATGCACATCGATCTGTTTCCCCACACTCAAATAAATATATTTACATATGTACATTCCAGTCTTCGGACCTCTATAAATACCCTTTGTCACCTACTTCTTTCCTCTATTTCCTTTTACTTTCCTCTTGTCCCACTATCATGCTCAGCCTTCATTTAGGTTTCAGTAATTTCTCTCGGTTACCTTGCCCTTGCTGAATCCCTACCAGGCCACTCACACCCTCCTTGCTACTGATTTTGGCTCACTTATTGCTCCCTTGCCCCTGGGTTGGTCAGCACCACTTCCTTGCCCCCTCCTCCCCCTCTCCCATGTCCCCCCGGACCATTGGTCCCATTGTTTTCTCCTCCAGACTATTCATCCAGTCTATCTTATCTAGATAGATCTGTAGAGATAATAATATGCAGCAAAAAAATCAAGCCGTAGCAAGATAGACAATGAGTGAGAACACAGAGAAGACAACAAAAAAGGAAACCAATTACTCATAGAAGAATAAATTAATTAAAAGAAAAAAATTTTTTTTTTTTAAGAAAAAATTTTTTTAAAGAAAAACCTGTAAATAGATAAAGGTCTGATTTTTTTTCTCTAGGCGTGTCCTTCAGGCAGGTCCAATGGGGTACCATGCTCCGACCCCAGAGTCTGTCCTTTGTACTCCTTTGGAGGCTCCCTGCTCTGCTCCCACAGTTGCTGTGTCTCATATGCTTTTAGTGGTTTGCCTCAGTGTTACAGGGTCAGTTTGGGCCAGTCCTGGCCCTGAGTCTCCAATGTTGGCCCCCTTAGGGCCCTGGGCTATCAAGGAATGGTGTGTCTTGTAGTGGGATCAGCCATATTGTCCACTCTGTCCATTGGCTGGTCAGAGCGGGGATATCGTCCTCCAGACCTGATGGGCCAGGATATGCTCCACTCTCTCTTCCTCTCCCTTCTTTTGCTCCCATTTGTGCTGATCAGACATGCTCCTCTCCCCTAGCTGTAGCTTAAGTGTCATTCTCTCAAGTAAATTCTTCTGGGATGAGGGACAGTTTTCCACGTAGCTGGTATGGGGGCGAGCCCTCAGACCCCTCCACTGGGTCCCCACTCCTTGCCGGCACACTGCCTTTTTCTGGCACTGACTTTATATCTCGTTCCTCTTTCACTGTGGAGACACAAACAGTACCCTCCCCTTGGGTGGGTCAGTGCCCTCTTCCCCATCACACATCTTTTTAAAAAAACATTTCCCCTTTCCTCCCTCCACCCCTGTTTCAATTGGCTACCATATGTATCCCTGGACTTGATCTCCCCCTGCCATACTATCTGGACCTCACCCCTGGAGTGTTTGTATACAGTAGCTTTTTCCATGTTCCCCTTTTGCACTTACCTTTCTGTTCTCTCTTTTTTATATATGAGTAAACTAACCTCAGCAGACTCATGTTGTACTTGTCCTTTTGTGCTTGGCTCACTTCACTTAGCATAATTTCCTCCAGTTCTTCCCATGCATTTATATGCTTCATGTGTTCAGCACTGCTTTTTCGTGATGCATAGTACTCCATTGTATGTATATACCACAGTTTTTTAATCCATTTGACTGTTGGTGAAAATTTGTGTTGTTTCCAACTCCTTGCAATTTTGAACTGTGCCACAATGAACATTGGAACACAGATATCTGGCAGTGGTTTTTTTCTTGCCTCTTCTGGGTATATGCCCAGTAGAGGGATTGCTGGGTCATATGGTAACTCAATTTCCATTTGTTTGAGAATTCGCCAAATCGATTTCCATAGTGGCTGTACATACGTACAGATCCTCCAGCAGTGGATGAGAGTTCCTATCTCACCACAGCCCCTCCAGCACTTGTTGCTTTCTGATTTTTTTTAATTGGGCTATCTTTGAGGGTGTTAGGTGATATCTCATAGTTGTTCTGATTTGCATTTCTCATGGCTAATGAATGGGAACATTTTCTCATATGTTTATTTGCCATTTGGATTTCAGACTCTGCGAAACTTCTGTTCCGGTTCTTTGCCTACATCCTCAATGGGCAATTAGTTTTTCTCTTATTGTAAGCTTGCAAAGTATTGTAGTCTTTAGTAATAATGCCTTTGTCTGATGTGTCTTTGCTAAGATTCTAATGGTCTTTCATATGTTTAACCATTCCTGCATCCCTGGTATGAATCCCGCTTGGTTATTTGTTTTATGTACTTTTGCATTTTATTGTTCAGTGTTTTGTTAAGGATTTTTGCATCGATGTTCATTAGGGATATTGGTCTGTAGTTCTTGATTCTTGTGGGATGCCTGCCTGGTGTTGGTATCAGAGTTATACAAGCTTCATAGAAAGAGTTTGGAAGTTTGCCGTCATTTTCTATAACTGGAAGAGTTTTTGTAGGATTTGTGTCAGTTCTTCCCTGAATGCTTGGTAGAATTCCCCTGTGAAGCCATATGGTCCAGGGGTTTTTTTTTTGTTTGTAATCCCTTGATAACTTTTTCTATTTCTTCTATTGCTATTGTTCTGTTGAGATCTTTGACATTTATTGAGGATAGTCTAGGGAGGAATAGTTTCTCCAAAACTTGTCCATGTCTTCCAAGTCATTAAATTCATTGAAGTACAGTTCTTTGTAGTACTGTTTAATTATACTTTGGAGTTCATTAGGGTCTGCTGTAATGTCTCATTTTCATCCCTCATCCTTACCATTGAGATTTGTTCCTTTCTTTCTTTAGTTAGGTTTGCCAGCAGTATACCCTTTGAAAGAATCAACTTTTAGCCGCATTAATTTTTTCTATAGTTTTCTTAATTTTCCGTTCCTGAATCTGTCCATTCTTAAGCCAATGCTATTTTGGGAGCTCTTTTCTCTTTGTTGACCACTGGGTGGGGTTGTTCTATGTGGTGAGTGCTGTTCTTCTGCCCATACTGGGTCAGCAAGGATCGTTTGTAGAGTTGGATTTCTTTTAAGGTATTCTTTGAGTTTTCCTCCATCTTGGAAGACTCTTACTTCTCCATCTTGATAGATAATTTGGCTGGCTTGAGTGTTCTTGGGTTTACGTTATTTTCCTTTAATATTTGGAAGATGTTATTCCACTCTCTCCTCTTCTTCATAATGTCCACTTAAAAGTCTGAGCATATTCTTATTTGGGAACTTTTATATATGATTGCTTATTTTTCCCTAGCTATTCTCATGTTTTTCTTCTTTTCCTCAAAGTTGGATACTTTAACTATAATGTGTCATGGTAGTTTCTTGGGAGTCAATCTAAATGGTGTTCTTTCAGCCTCCTGAATAGTTACCTGGTTTTCATTCATTAAGCTGGGGAAGTTTTACTCTAAGAATTCCCTCACTAAATTTGCAGATGACTTCTTTGTTGTGTCTTCTTCCGGTAATCCAATTATTCTGATGCTGTTCTTCATAGCATCAGACATAGCTCTTAGGTTTTCTTCAGCTTCTCTGATGTTCTTATCAGATTTTTGTGTGTGTTTGTTAAAGTCTGCTTGGCTGTCCTTTAGATCACTGATGTAGTTCCCTGCCTCCTCCAGTCGGTTGGCGAAGTCCATGAGTCTGCTACTGGTTTTTTGTTTCCTTGTCCCTAAGCTCTTGTATTTCCCATTGGTGTATGATCTTTATCTCCTCTATTATTTCATCCTTCTCTTCTGTTTTGTTTCCCTCATATCCTGTGTAACTTCAAGCAGCATTCTGAAAATTTATTTTTCTGGTAAATCGGTGTCTGCTTTTTCTATGCATGTCATTAGGTTCAAGACATCTTCTGCCATTGACTTTTGTTTCTTCTGTTTTATTGTTGAGGTCATTGGGGCTGTTTTCATTGTGTTATTTTAGAGAAGTAAGCTGTCATTTTCCAGGGAATCAAAGAGCACTGGTTCTCTCTGGGAGACTCCTATGAATACTTCTTCAAACTGCCTGCAGCTATTTGTACTATGGAATTGGCCTCCCACTTTATCCTCCTGTGGCTTCACTCTTTCCCTAATCAATCAGTATTCTGTTCCTTGGAGGGCAAGTTAGATGGCCCTCTCAGGGGATGCTGGTTGAGTTGCGACGACCCCCGAAGATGGTGCTGTATTGGGTGATCTCACAAGAAGCCGTGATGGTGTGGCCCACTGCATCTTGGGTCACCACAGAGGGCATGCGGTGGTGCCTGCTGCAACAGGAGTGCCACAGAAGGCTAGTGGTATGCTGTGCATAATTACCCTGGTAAGGTAGATTGCCATGGAGGTTGGGCAGGGGTTCCCACAGCAGTGTGTAGAATTTTGGAGTGTTGAGGCACTATGGGAGGTGGGAGGAAGTTCCCTAAGTCATGTGGGACCACAGAGGACGGGTAGGCAGCCATGCAAGCGGGATTTCCCCAGCCACATGTTAAGCACTGCAGAGGGTGGGCAGGTGGAATTTCCTCGGGGAAGAATTTGAATGGGATATCCACTGGTGGAGGGTGGGTGGGCTTTCCCCAGTCTGGGGTTACGCTGCAGTGTGAGGGCAGGCGTAAATGCTCTAGGCCAAAGGGAGTGTTTTGGAGGTTGGCATGGCATGTGAGAGAAAAGGGAAGATAAAAAGATACCCCATCCATGACCATGGGGCTGGAGGGGTTTAAACCCTGCCCTAAGGCAGCGGCAAGTTGTGGCTGTGTTGAGATAAAGCCCCTGTGCCACCTTCAAATGATCCTACCTCCCGTCTAGACAGTTGCAGGGCTAAGGTCAAACCCTAGCCGGACTCCACTGTGGTAAGTCAGAAGCCCCCAGCTTCTCAAAACCTAGTGGATCTGTGCCTACTTATCTTTATGATGCTCCTCCAGCGTGGAATTTCCCTCTTAGTAACTCTCCTGTGCTGATTCCTGTGGAGTCCCTCTTGTATGTGTTACTCGGTTGCCATCTTCCTGGAAGTCTCCAAGAATTATTTTTATAGATAAACATTTGCCATCTGGTTGATGTGAAGCATTCACTTAGAACCCCAAATTAAGCGATCTGTTATCTACCCCGGAGAGTTGTATACTTTTAATTAGTGATATATTAAAAAATTGCATTTAATAATTATTTTTAAATCAATAAAAAACTGGTAGAATGTGTTCACTCTTCATGAAAGTACCCATATAATATCCTCAGTTTTCTTCTTTGCTTATATAATATAAAATATTTAAGATCTAACTCTTAGTAGAAAATAACATACCCAATGTCTGACCTGTGTAACATACTGCACGTGTAAGATCAAGCTGTAGACCTGGCGTCCTCAAATTATGGCCCTCAGGCCACATGCTTAGGACATTTATCTGACCTTCCAGGTGTTTCGCCCCATTTGTTTTTTACTTCAAAATAAGATATGTTCAGTGTGCATAGAAATTTGTTCATAAGTTTTTTTAACTATAATCCGGCCCTCCAATGGGTCTGAGGGACAGTGAACTGGCCCCCTGTTTAAAAAGTTTGAGGACCCCTGCTGTAGACTCTTCACAGCTGGAAGAGACACCCTATTATCTCCTAATACATTAGACAAAATAGATGTTTTCTTGGCATCTTGTTTTTTTGGCCTGTTCCTGGGTTATTTGGAGCAGTGATTCAGAAAATTGCATTGGATAGACCAAATCAGCTCTAGTTTCTTAGATGTGGTGTTCTACTATGTTTCATTTATTGTTATACTAATTTATCACCCTAGTTTTAAGTAGGAGGAAAATTCAGACCCACAAATTATAAAATAAGACAAAAGAAAATATTTGAAAAAGAATGAGGTATTAAGGGACTTCCAAGGGAGGCTCTATATGGACCCATGGTGGCTAGTTGGTTATGCATTGATCTGCCAATCATAAGGTAAGTGGTTCAAATTTACCAGTCCCTCTGCAACCTTGAAAGATTTGGAAACTCATAGTGGCAGTTCTTTCCTACAGGTCACTATGAGTTATAATAGATTAGCTGGCAGTGGGTTTTCTTTTTGATATCGGAGGCTGTGTAATATATACAGAGACTGTAAGTTGGATACTACAAAACCAGAACACAGCATGAAAAGAATGGAAAAGAAAAAAAACGGAAAAGGCACATGGAAGGTGTGAGGGCAGTTTAATGTGTGGAAAAATTTAGACTTCATAGCATATTTTCATAAATATTTTGGAAATCTAATTTTTTCTTCAAATTAAGCAGTAAACACATCTGAACACATTTTAATATAGAGAAGTAGATGGATAACTCATGTTAAATATTTTAGAAGTGAGGTTGACTCCAAGTTTCTTTATAGAAAAATTCTAACATTTCTTTTAAGAGTTTCTGTGACCAGATGGAGACCTCATACCATCTTATAATAAGACTGGGACAGTTTCATTTTTAATAAAGGAGTTTGAACTCTGACAGACCGATTTTGGTTTTCATAATATTTGAATCTCTACTTATTGTACCAAACTCACTACCACTCAGGTTGTTACGACTCATAGCCACCCAATAGGACAGAGTGGAATTTCTGTGGGATTCTGAGTCTATCAATCTTTATGGGAGCAGAAAGTCTCATTTTTCTTTTGTAGAACAAGTAATAGACTCGAATAGCTGACCTTGTGGTTAGCCATCAAGCACATAATCCACTATGCCATCAGGGCTCCTTATTTATTGTATAGTAACTCTTATTTATGGCTCCCTTCATAAGGTAACAAATTGAACCTGCCTGCTCTTCAGTTCCTAATAAAGATGAAGTGATATTTGGGGAAAATTCCAAGTTCATGTAATTTACGCTGTTCAAATATATCTTTGGATCCAAGGACACTATGTGAAATATAACTTGACTTAAAGATTTAGTACAACATAAACTTCTTTAAATAAAGCCAGCTTGCGGGTCCTCTATCAGGCTAGCTAACCCTACATTAAAATATCCTGTTATATTTTATGGGTGAGCTTATTGAAGAGTGGTATATGGCATATGTTCTCTATCTCAACAACTGGAGCTGATTAGGGAAAACATATCATTTTTGGAATCGGGTCAAATATACCTCAAAAAAGTCTAATATTTGAGCCACCAAAATGTGTGTTGGCCAGTGTTATCCTCATTTTGCACTGACATTGAATTCCAGCAGGTTCAGTGACTTAACCAATACAACTTAGCTAGTTAATGTTAGCTTCCTGGATGTCACAGAATGTTAGGCCCTTAGCTGATAACTAAGAAGTTGGACATTTCAGCCTACCTACCCAGAGGTTTCTTGGAAGAAAGGCATGGCTAGTCTACTTCTGAAAACTCAGCCATTGAAAACTTTCTAGATCACAGTTCTGCAGGAGTTGCCGTGAGGCAGAATCAACTCAAGGGCAACTGATTTGCTTTGTTTTTATGTTTGATGTTAGTTGAAGAGCCTGGGCAAATCACTAGATCTTTGTGTGCTTCATTCAGTATACATTTCATAGAAACAGGTGGATACTCCAGGTCACATAATTATGCTTAACTCATCTCTCTTTACATGGTCTTCTGTTGCCCCCACTCCAAGAATTTTAATGGACAAATCACAGCCATGGAGCTGCAGCTGCCCCAACAATTTATTGAACAGGGGTGGGATATCATCTGATTATTGCATTTTCCATTTGCAAGGATGGGATTTCTCACCAAAACCCTTTAGAAGAAGCACTTGTAATTACTTCTCCCATCAAGTTAGTAACACTGAATAACCAGGCATGTTTATATATTCTCAATGAAGCATGTTCAATTTAGGATGAAATTGTTCATTAAGAAGAGCAGTAGCCCTTATCTAAGGCCATCATTTGCCCTGGAGCCCATCTCCCCATTGTTCTATGGGCAGTTGTTCATCAGTCTAAGTGCATGTTTTCGTCCTTGTCATCCTCTTGTCTGTATAATGATGATTGCCCTGCACTATTTGCTTTTATTTCTCCAGGTGGTTTACAAATCCAACAACTGTCAATGCCTTCTACAGTGCATCTACCAATCAGATACGTAAGTACCTGATTCTTGTCTCCTTGCTAGTTGGGTGCAAAATGGAAGGAGTTTTTCAGTGACTGTAATTAAGAGTAGGTTTGTTCTTTGAGTGTTTGTCAGTACAAAAAGGGTTAATTCTAGTAATATGACACTGTATGAGGCTTACTTTCCTGACATGATTGCTGAAGACAAAATGGGTACATAAGCAAATGTGGTAAAGAAAGCTGATGGTGCCCAGCTATTAAAAGATACAGCATCTGGGGGAGTGGTTCTCAACCTTCCTAATGCCTCGACCCTTTAGTACAGTTCCTCATGTTGTGGTGACCACCCCCAACCATAAAATCATTTTCGTTGCTACTTCATAACTGTTATTTTGCTACTGTTATTAATCTGGTGACCCCTGTGAAAGGGTCATTTGACCCCCCAAAGGGGTCACGACCCCCAGGTTGAGAACCGCTGCTCTGGGGGTCTTAAAGGCTTGAGTTAAATAAGCGGCCATCTAGCAGGGAAGCAACAAAGCCCACATGGAAGAAGCACACCAGCCTGTGTGATCATGAGGTGGCGACGGGGTTAGGTATAAGAAGTTAAAACACAAGCAATCAAATTGACGTGAAGGACAAAGCAAGGTCCCCAAACCCACCTGTAACATATTTGGACAGCCCCTCACAGAAGCACCACATGAAAGGGATGATAAATCCATGGTGTGGTATAGCGCTGATGAACCAAATAATTATCCTCTTTATGAATATTTCCTCCCCCTTACTATTACGGTCTTTTTTGCCACATTAATCTTCTTAGATCTGCATATATTCAGTTGTATAAGTAAGAACATTCAATACATGAAAGTCAAGATAGATAACTCTTGAAAAACAGTAACTGGAATAATTCCCTAAGGGTACTATGGGAAGGGGTTTGGGGCGGAGAGGGGGAAGTGGGAGCTGATAGCAATGATGACTGTATAACCCCACTCAAGGGGAACGAATAACAGAATTGCAGGTGAATTGATACATTGGATGGTATAAGATATGGTGTGTGTGTGTGTGTGTGTGTGTGTGTGTGTGTTAGTTAGTTCCTGGAATGTAGGGTTGGGGAGGGAGGGGAGGAAGGAGAGCCAATGTCAGAGAGTTCAAGAAGAAAGAAAATGTTTTGAAGTGAATGGTGGTAGCAATTGTAAAATTATGCTTGATCTAACTGAATTATGAATTGTTAAAATATCTATAAGAGCTCCCAATAAAATGATTAATTAAAAAAAAACTAAAACAAACAATAGCAGTAGGGTTTTGTTAAAAGCCCAGGTATGTTGATGAAAGAAGTTTACTTTCCCCTACCCACATGTCAAATTTTCCTCACTCCCTTCACTTCATACTGAAAACATAAATAGATATCGTACTGTGTTATTATCGAAGGTATACACAGCAGTTTAGGCTCAATACTCTATACAAGTTCCATACCATTGCCTACATACTTCACAGAGCATGGGCATTCTCTTTATTTCCCTTCTGGATGTTTCATTTCCATTAATCTAGTTTTCCTGCCTTTTTGCATTCTCATCTTTGTTTTACAGGAATTGTCGTCTTCTTTGGTCTCATACAAGTGATTTTTTAAAAAGGAGTGCAGTACGTGACTGGTATTTTTTCAGTGGGTTTTTTGAGCTAATTTGTTTAGCTATCAGGTGATCCGAGAGGTTAATTTCAGTTCAAGGTTTGAACAGTATCTCAACAATAGTCTCAGGAAGTCTTCTAGTTCCCACCAACTCAGTGGGACTATTTTTGGTAGGAATTTGATGTTCTGGTCCACATTTTTCTCTCATTCTATCAGGGTCCACCTACTGTTGCCCTGGTTAGAACAGTCAGTAAGTGGGAGATGGGCACCATCTAGTTCTGGTCTCAGGTGCTTGGTTATGTCTAAGAAGTACCTGTGATTCTGTTCCCTTTGTGCTTTATTATGTGTGTGATTATACGGGGACATACAACCACCTAGATGCACATGTTTGTGCATACACACCTGTGCTTGAGTGGCAAACCAGCATTTTGGATCCACCAGTTGATCCACAGGACAAAGGCGAGCCTGCTTGAGAGACCCAAAGGGGCAATTTTTCTCTGTCGTATAAGTTCACTGAGTCCGAATAGATTCAATGGCATTGGGTTTTAGTATACACATGTATGCCTACATACACACACATGCACGCACACACACACACACACACACATATATATACCTGCACATAATACTTTTGGTTGTTTCAAAATTATACATGCCAGAGAAACTACTAGCAGGCCCTTTTCTTTTGTATACTTTTAAGTGACATTTTCTATCCTCGTTAAGCTGTGTAAATATCACTCTCATATGGTGTTAACCTTTCCCATCACTAAAAATAAGTGTCGACTATCTAGAATGCGAATCGTAGTCTTCCCTCACATACTTGAAAACATAGTGATTTTTAAAATTGATTTAAAATAGAATATACACAACCACAATGAAATTGCCCATGCGCGGGAGCAAGCTTCTACTTCATCTCATAATTGTCATACTGCTTTTGTTTATGCTATTTAGTTGATTATTAGCATTGATAGGAAAAGCAAGCAGGGCAATGGGCAGATTGTAGAACTTGAAGGGACTTTGTATGTCAGAAAGAAATTTAGAAATGTTATAATTAGGCTGTCGAATGTCTTCAGTCTTTATTTACACCTATTTGGTACATACAAGTACACTCCTTGCTTTCTTGTGATATTAATTAGTTTGTCTGGTTAGCATAGTTCTGCCTTTGTCAATGAGTGTTATTGAAAGTTTTGCCCTATCACGAACCCCCATTGTGTGTGTAGTGTTCAATCACTCAATAGTTTCATCTGTACAAATCATTAACTCATGTATTTTGGTCTAAAGCTGGCCCTATTTGTATAGTTTCCTTTTCTTTTTCTTTATTTTTATTCCTTTTTCTTTCTTATATTTCCTTTTCTCGATAATGTTTTCAGTTTTATCCCATTGATGAAATTAATGACATGATCAATAGATTTACCACCTTGTGTCCCAGGGGGATGATTGATAATGCTCTCTAACATGATAATGATATCTCTAAAGTGAAACAGAGGCATATGTAAACCAAAGATATATGAATGAATTTGAGGTTCACATTTAAATCTAGCCTCCCTCTTAGAACAGTTAGTCCTTCTGACATGGCCCTACTTGATACTCACCCTCATGAAGAGATCACTGACTATATGGTGCTATAGAGCAAAGTGTGAGGAAACTAGATGGTGTGACAGTGGGAGCCCAAAAGTCATCTGCAGAGTGACTAGTTAGATTAAGCCACTGGCAAACCCCACTAGCCACAGGCAAGGATCGTGAATAGCCTTACTATCAGACAGAGATCATTGTAATCTTAATGATGCTCGATCGAACTTGATACATGGTCAGATGACCTCCCTATTGATCCAACCTGAATTTGTTCTAGGTGCAAGTATCTCTTGTGTGTTCCATGACAAAAATTTCTTCCCTGGATGCTTTAAATCTTGAGGCGGTCTTTTCTTTCTTACTCGTTATTTGATTTCTATTTTTTATTAGTATTATTTTAGTCCTACCACTTTGTTTCCATGTTGTTTTATATTGTTTCTATTGAGTTTCACAGGCTGTGAAGGACAGAAGCAGTGGACTCATAGAGACAATAAGTGATGCAAGGGTTTACAGGGGATAAGGGTGTGTGTATGTGGGGAGATAGGGAGGGTGAGGCGATTTAGGGAGTAAACAATGCATGTGAGAGGGGGGAGCAAGCATTAGAACTGATTGTGATTACCCAACTCCTTTAAAGGCGATTTAACCAGAGGGGGAACTTGCTCTAAAATTATGGTAATGCTTGCACAGTTCTTCCTGATGTGATTGAACGATCGAACTATTGAATTATATGATATGTGGATTGGGTGCCAATAAAAAATGTGCTAAAAAAAAGAAAAAACATGATCAACATGAAACTATAAAAAGCCAGTGTTAGCCAAATTCGACCTGATTGATCACAAGGTTAAAAAACTGGCCATGCAAGTCATTTTTCCTTATCTGAAAATAGATAATGGCCAATCAACATCTGTTGTATATTTAATTGAAAGAAATCACTATTGTTCTTGACTTCGTATGGAAACCCAACCAATGACAAGATAAATAGCATAATTTGGGAAGTTGTCTATATCTTCTTTAAATACTTGTATTTTGATTGCTCATGCCTATCTATTTAAAATATGTACATACATCTTTTTCTAAGTGTACCTCCTTTTTCCCCTCAATACTTTAATTTGAATCTTCTCTTTATAGTTTTTACTTAAACATATATTAAAAAATTTTTATCTCTAAATTAAACAGAAATTTGTAACCTATCTTAAATGCAGTGAAATCAAACCATTAAAGTATTAGTATTATCTGCTTTGGGGCTGAAGTTTTTATTCTTAAAACATTAGCAAGAATTAGAAACTTAGTAAAGATATGATGTTTTTGTACCATCTAGTCAGTTCTGACTCTTGTGATTTTATGCTTGAAAGATGGTGCCTGGCTCAACGATATAATAGATTCTAGGGTTTGAAAGGCTTAGCTTAAAGCAAGCAGCCTCTGAGTGAGGTATCAACAAAGAGCACATGGAGGAAGCATACCAGCCTGTATGATTTAAAAATACTGTAAATAGTAAAATCTAAACCTAAAGGGAGGGAATGGTGTCAGAGTTGACATTTGGGACCCGTGGTTTGCAGAAGGCTATGGATGATAGTGGGAGCCCCAGGTGCATTTGCAGGGTCCCCACGTGGTTTAAGGCTCTAGTGAATCCCCTTTGACCATGTCGTTCAGGGATGTGACTAGCCTTGCGATCAGAGAGCGTTGTAAAGTCAATTTTGGCAAATGTGATCAAGGTAAAGGGTAATACTTTAGTATTTGATCTCCCTTTTGATTCATTTTAAAGTAGTTTCCAACTTTTGATAGTTTCTGGTATTCTTTTGAGATTTTTCTGTTTCGTCTACTCATTGTTGATGTTTCTTTGCTTCCTGTTTGTGTTTGATTTTTGTGTGATTTAGATCACCACAGAAAAATTTCACAAATACTAGGTTTTGTGAAAAAAAATAGGGTAAAAAATAAGTGTATGGTTCTATGGAAATAAAATAGAAACACATGCAATATATTGTTTAGCAGTATATAAATTTATAGCAAACTCTAAGACATTTGTGAGAACAACGACAAACCCTTCATTTCCTACAACTCCATGGGGGCATGTCCAAAACCCAGTCTTTGGATCTCTTGTTGTCCATTTTCACTTATTCATATAATCTCATGATTCTAATCACTCTTTGCATACAGGGTATAGAATCTGTACCTTGCCCACGCCACCACCATCTCTTACCACACCCTGCCTGGACAACTATAAGAGTGTCCCTGCTTTCTATCTTTACCCATCTTCAGTCTATTCTCAATATAAGCTTACAACCATCTTAAGATATTTAAAAATCATAGCACTCTTTTGTTCAATCCCTTTATCAGCTTCTCTGCTCATTCAGAGCAAAAGCCAATAAACCTAACAATGGACTGCGTCAGTTTATGGAGCCCCAACAGTCGAAGGGGTCTTCAGAAGTGACTTTGCAATTGCGGGAAATAAAACAAGACAGAGAGCTGGGCACAGGGGCTCCATGTGCCCGTGCCGGGGGCAAGAGAGTGGATGTGTTTTCCAATGGGTATGCATAATGGGGCGCACAGATCTTTCAAAAGGCACTCATGTCATAAAGCAAACATATCACATAGTCAATGGGTAATATCATAAGCGTGTGACAAAATAAAACAGACAAGATGACTCATCATTTTGACCTAGTGCTGGTTGACCTTGAACGCCCTTGAGCCCTCCCCAGGGGAACAATCTATGATCCCCAAAGGAGGATGTCAGAAGAGAGGTTGCTGCCTTTTATGGTGGGTTGGGCTATAGAACCTGATTGCTCTCATCTACAGATGTCCTTCAGGCATCGTGAACAGCTAGGCGAAGGGATGATTCATCTTTTTTAAAAAATAAAAAAAATCATTTTATTGAGGCTCTTACAGCTCTTATAACAATCCACATACCAATTGTATCAAACACATTTGTACTTAGGCTGTGATCATCATTTTCAAAACATTTTCTTTCTGCATGCGCCCTTGGTATTAGCTCCTATTTTTTCCTTCCCTCCCCCACCCTTCCATCCTCATGGACCCCTAATAAGTCATAAATTAGTATTTTCATATCTTAAATTGCCCACTGTCTCCCTTCACCCATGTTGCTGTTGTTTGTTCCCCTGGGCTGGGGTGCTGCTGGTGGTGTATATCTATAATTGTAATCAGCTCCCTGTTTCTCCCCCTTCTCCCTCACCTCCCCCTACCCTCATGGTATGGCTACTCTCATTACTGTTCCTGAAGCATTTATCTGTCCTGGGTTCCGTGTGCTGAGAGCTCTTATCTGTACCAGTGTTCATGTTTCAGTTTAGCCGGAACTGCAAGATAGAACAGGGGTCATGATGGGGGGAGGGCGGCGTGGAGGAAGCATTGAAGAACTAGAGGAATGTTGTGTGTTCTGTTGGTGCTATGCTGCACCCTGGCTGACTCCTTCCTTCCCTATGTCCCTTCTGTGAGGGAAAGGAGACCGAAGGACTATCTGTAAACAATTCCTCTTTTATGGTAGTTCCTTTACAACTGTTCCTTAATGGAGGGTTACTACAGGGAACACATTTTTAGCCTTGATAAGGGTGTGTTTTAAAACATTTGTATCTAGGAACAATGGAGATCTTTTTCAAAATTGGGCTAGTTTTCCATGCCTGTGGCTGCAAGCATAGAAATAAGGCCAAATACACTCATCCAAGTCCTCCGTTTACCACAGGACTGAACTAACAAAACAAGATACAAAACCCACTGCTATTTAGTTGATTCTGACTCATAGTGGCCCCATAGTCCGGGGTAGTACTGCCCCTATGAGTTTCTGAGACCATAATTCTTGGAGCAGAAAGCCTCGTCTTTCTCCTGCAGAGCACCTGGTGTTTTCGAACTGCTGACCTTGTGGATTGCAGCCAAACACATAACTACTATGCCACCAGGCCTCCTATTTGCGACCAGATGGAATATTTGAACATGTAAATCTTTACAGGAGCAGACAGCCCTACCTTTCGTCTAAGGAGTTGCTGGTGTGTTTGAACTACTGACCTTGTGGTTAGCAGTTATGAAGAACTCTAAGGGCCTGCTAGCTGTCTGCCTTTATTCCCTTCTTATCTCAGAACTGACTCATTGGCAGTGATTTTGGTTTCCCCTAACTGCTCTGGTCCAGCCACACCAGACTCCTTCACGTTCCCATGGTCTGACTGACAAACCTCCCTCAGGGCTTTTAAACTTGTTTTTTCCTCTGCCATGGACAACTTCCCCAAGCCATCTACCTGGTTCCCTCTCCCACTTCCTTGAAATCTTTACTCACATGCTACCTTCTCAGGCATCTAGACCGGCCTCTGGTTGGTCAGCCAATGTGCAGGTTCGGTGGGTTCATTCTCATCTCTATAGTACTTCTCAGAATGGACAGACAGCTGGAGGAATGTGGCTGCCCTCCATGACCTGGCACCTCTACTCATTGTCACCCTCCTGTGGTTCCTTTGGGGAGTGACGGTCTCTGCCAGATTTGTGTCTGAGAGAATATGGAAAAGAAATAAGGGAACTAAGTAAATGGTGGTCATTATTGATATATTAATTTATATAACCAAGTTCTTAAATATTTAAAATGTCATACCTTACCATACATTATCACTGACTATATTATGATAATAGAAATACCCTTGCTTTCTTTTAAAAAATGCTTTACTGAGTTTTAGGGGCAAGTTGTATTCGAAGTTGGCAATTTTTGCAAAAAGGGGATCCTGGGATGGGCTTGGTTCTAAGGTTAAAGAATGTCTCCGGGTGATAGTCGATAGTCTCTTACACTCCATGCTGAGAAGTAGAGCTGCATATGTTATGTTGAAATTGATGATACTTGAGGTATTCTAACGAAAATATTTCAATATTCCATGTAGTACAATACAGTAGGTGGAGTGTTCTATTGATCAATAGCAACTAGTTTAGATTTCCCATTTTAAAAGAAAATGCTTTCTTATATAGTATTTGTTCCATGCAAATGAATACATAGAGGATATATTTAAATATAGTCTGTAATATAGTGGAGCCCTAGTGGTGTGGTGGTGATGAATTGGGCTGTGATTCATAAGGTTGGCAGTTCGAAACCACCAGCTTGCTCCTTGGGAGAAAGGGCTTTCTACTCCCTAAACAGGTACGATCTCAAGCTTCCAGGGAGACTTCCACCTTGTCCTATGGGGTCGGTATGAGTCAGCATCAACTTGACGGCAGTGAGTTTGGTTTGGGTTTATATAATATAGTAAGAAAATATGAAATATTAAATATATGAAATCAATGTGATTCTACAACCCAACGAAGACCCTGAACATAACCAGTGCTACTACATCTGCCTTTGTCCCTTGCATTCCCGTTCCTCTCGCTCAACCATAGAGGTAACTGCCATTGTGAGTTTGGTGTTTATCATTTTCTTAATTTAAAAATAAATTTGGGGACATGTTTATTACCCTATACACTATAGTAGTCGTCGTCGCTTTTCAGCTTCATGAATGGTTTAATACTCCATGCAGTCTTCAGCAAATCTGGTTGTTATTCAGCATGTCATCTCTCTGATTCAGCCACAGAGCATATGGTGGTAGGGTTTTCATCTTCACTGCTTTCTACTATCGTGCGACCACACAGGTTGTTTGCTGGTCTACTGTTGCTTGGTCTCCATGTTTTATCTTCAGTGTTTTATTTTGAGTCGTGCTGGTGGGACTACTTTTCCCCCTTAATACACACATACTTAGGTTATGTGCTTGCAAGTGGAATTCCTGGATGAGGGTATGCAAATTCTCAACTTCGCCAGATCACACCAAATGTTTCCCAAAGATGTTCCAAACCACAGCAGCATTTCCACTCTCACTCGTGTTCATCGTCCTTTGGCTTCGGGAGAGTGATTTTCACCAATCTGACGAAGGTAATGGACTAGCTTTTAGACAAGGGAAGGTGATGCGATCATCTCTTGGCCAGTGTTTCCAAACTTACTTTCAAATGGCAGTGAATGCTTACTGCTCCCTTGGGGACTTCTTTCCAATAAGAGTTCTGTCTCCAAGGATAATCCCCATTCTGCTCTTTTCTTGCCTGGGAAGAGCTGACCCTCTTTGAGGTTTACGGAGGAAGCCATTTTGGAGTAACCCAATGGTGTTTGCAAAAGCTCACGGGCCGAGGGGGTTTGGAACGTACACTTTGAAGCGCAGTGTTTTAATTAAGAGCTTCAAGCTGTCTCTATTTTCCTAATGACCACTGTTGCTCTCACTGTAAGTTACATTCCCAGGCAAGATGGCAGGGAATCCTTTGGGTGAACCTCCCTCCCCACCCCCCTTTCTGATTTTCTGGACTACAAATTAAGACAGGTGGAGTTCTTCCTTATGCAGTTCCCCATTGGATCCTCTGGGACCTCTCCCTCCCCCGCGCCCACAACCTTTTTTTCGCTTCACTGAAGAAGTGGAAAATGGTGGCGATTTTCTAAAATGAACATCTTTATTGATTACGGGCTGATTCTGACAGCATGTGGCCATCTGTTTAATTTGATTTCACATCAAAGCTGTAACTATACTTAGAAACGTGATTTATAAGAATTTCATCCTAGTTCTCATTATAATGATCTGATTTATGTCACTTACGTCTACTTTTACATGCAGTAGACACTTATATAGACAATGAAAATCTGTAGACGTGTGTGTACATACACACACACATTCATGTTGTGTGTGAACTTATGATTTTTGACTGTTAAGAATTGTGTCCCCAAACTGAGTTGTAAATCCTAACTTGTCTGCCGCGCGTACAATCCCAATTGGGAATGGATTCTTTGTAATGGCAATGAGGCAATATTAGTGTAGCGTGTGTCTTGAGTCAATCTCGTTTGACATATGAAAGACTGAACGAGTGAAAGAAATGGATGAGGAAGAAGGATGCCGAGCCTTCATCCGAAGATTGCCCAAGAACGGGACTCAAACGAGAGGAGCTCTCCTGAAGCCAGTAACTCACTGCCAATGAGTCACTGCTGACTCACAGTGGCCCTCCTCCCCCTCCCCCCTCCCCTCTCCCCGGGGGCTTCTAAGACTATAACTGTTTACAGGAGTAGAAAGCCCAGTCTTCCTCCTGGAGTCAATAGAGAAAAAAGAGAGAGAACTTTCCCTTAGGGGTCATATTTTTTCATTTGAATTTGTAGCCTGTGAGAAAGTGTTTGTTAAAGCCAACAACTTGTATTTCTGTGGTAGTAGCTCTAGGTAAGTAGACAGTGGCTATCTTTCACTGCTAGATTGCGTTTGCAGGGTGGGTCTAGCGCCTTCTTTTTCTGTCCTTGTCAAGCTAGGGTAACAGCACCTTCAGGCAGAAATTGTAGTGTGAAATAATGGTGGTTTAAATCTGCCACATGAGGAGATATACTCAGGAGCTGTTGCTGAATTTAATTATATTTGAATTAATAAGGTGTTTAAAGAGGAAAACATGGCGCCGGGGTTATTAGCCCTAACTTTCAATAACTGCAAAACTGGTTTGACTGCTTTGAGTAAGGAAATTGTGAGACAGTTGATGGGAAGACCTTGAGCTTCACTTAGTCCTTGAATGGCCTAGGGCAAGGTACTTTTCCTTCCTGAGCATTATTGTCTTGTCTCTCTTACGTGGAAGTGATCTAGCCTGAAGCATTTTTAAATTTCATTAAAAAATCATTTTATTGGGGGCTTTTACAGTGATGATCATAATCCATACATTCATCTATTGTGTTAAGCACATTTGTACATATGTTGCCATCATCATTTTCAAAATATTTTTTCTACTTGAGCCCTTGGTATCAGCTCCTCATTTTTTACCCTCTCTCCCCCACTCTCCTTCCCTCATGAATCCTTGGTAATTTATAAATTCTTATGTTCACATCTTATACTTTACCACTGTCTCATTTCACCTACTTTTCTGTTCATCCCCCAGGGGGGGAGGGTTACATGTCAATCACTGCTCTGTCCCCTCTTTCTCCCCCCACCTTTCCCTTCCCCTCCTGGTATCACTATTCTCATTATTGGTTCTGAGGGGTTTATTTATCCTGGATTCCCTGTGTTTCCTGCTCATATCTGTACCAGTGTAAATGCTCTGGTCTAGCCAGGTTTGTAAGGTAGAATTGGGGTCATGATAGTGGGGCGGGGGTGGGGGGGGGGAAGCATGAAAAAACTAGAGGAAAGTTGTGTTTAGTTGGTGCTATACTGCACCCTGACTGGCTCATTTCTTTCTTGTGACCCTTCTGTGAAGGGATGTCCAATTGTCTACAGATGGACTTGGGGTCTCCACCCTGCCCTCCCCCTCATCCAAATCAATATGATTCTTTGTTCTGTGTCTTTGATGCCTGATACCTGGTCCCTTTGACACCTCATGATCACACAGGCAGGTGTACTTCTTCCATGTGGGCTTTGTTGCTTCTCAGCTAGATGGCCACTTGTTTGTCTTCAAGCATTTAAAACCCCAGATGGTGTATTTTTTGAAAGCTGGCACCATCAGCTTTCTTCACCACATTTACTTATGCACCCATTTTGTCTTTAGCAATTGTTTTGGGAAGGTGAGCATCACAGAATGCTGGGTTATTAGAACAAAATGTTCTGTGTTGAGGGAGTACTTGAGTAGAAGCCCAATATCCATCTGCTACCTTAGTATTTAACATATAAATGTATGTACATAGATCTGTTTCCCTATTGTTGTATATATATGTACATGCCTGTATTTAGACCTCTATGAATGTCCTTTACCTATTTCTTTCCTCTTGTTCTCACTATTACGTTTAACCTTCAGCTTTCATTAATTTCTCTTGGCTATATTGCACTTGATCAAGCCCCACCAGGCATCCTGCACCCTCCTCAACATATGGTTTAGATCACTTGTTCCCTTGTCCCTGGGTTTGTTGGCGACCCCCTTCCTTTCTCCTGTTTCTCCCTTTCCTGTGTGCTCCTGGAACCATCGGTCCCATTGTTTTCTCCTCCAGAGTGTTTATCCTGCCTATCTTATCTAGATAGATATGCAAAGACAATAATAAATACAAAAACAAAACAAAACCACCAACAAAATAGAAAAGTCTATAAGTAGTTCCAGGTCTTTTTGCTGACCTTTATGAGTGTTTTCCAGTCGAATCTGGTGGGGTGCCACGCCCTTCATCCAAAGTCTATTTTTGGGAATCCTCGGAGTCTTCATTGCTTTGCTTCCCTTGCTGCTCTGTTGTACACCCTTAGTGTTTAGCCCCGGTGTGGTGGGGTCAGATTAGGCACACCTCCCGCATTGTGTCTGCACTGTTGTCCCCCATAGTGCTATGGGTCAGTGAGGGACTTTGTGCCTTGTGGTGGGGCCGACCTATGGTCCTCTCTGTGCATTGGCTGGTCCGAGCAGGAATATTAACCTTGGGGCTTGGTGGGCTGGGATGTGTTCCAGTCTCTCTTTCTCTTTCCTTCTCTCAGTTTGCTCCTGTGTGCTCTGATCAGACGTGTCCCTCTCCCCAAGCTGTAGCGTCAGTGTTGTCCTCTGTAGTGAATATTTCTGGTTGGGGGTGGGGACCCTGTAGCATATTTGAGGATTTTCATGAGATGAACTTGCTAAGGGTTCAGTTCTTTTCCAAGATTAGGGTTCGTTACAGGATGAACATAGAAACCTACAGGGATTAAAAGTATAATAAAACATTCATCACGTGAACCATTTCTAAATAAGAGTTCAGTGACATTAATTACATTCGCCATGTTGTGCAGCCATTGCCAGCATCCATTTCTAAGTGTCCCGCATAGGAACTCCGTTACTCGTAAGTAATAACTCACTTCCCTCCAGCCCAAGCCCCAGGTAAACATTTATAAACTGTTATGTCTATGTACTTACCTACCCTGCCTTGCCCACTCCTTTCTAGCCAAATCCAACTCATAGTGAGCTTACAGAACAGAGTGGAGCTCCCTAACAGTGTTTCCATGACTATATGTCCTTATGGATGCAGACTGCTTCCTCTTTCTCCAGCAGCATTAATGGTGGGTTTGAACTGCTCACCTTTTGGTTAGCAGCCCAACACTTAACCCACTGTACCACTAGAACTCCTTTACACTTACTTAAGATGTAGAAAGTTTTCTGTGTGTTAGCTCTCAAAAGATTTACAAAAGGTAAACAAGATTTTTCTATATGAAAACTCTGTCCCCAATTCAGAAAACTGTTTGAGTATTTGGTGATACCTTCTTTCCCTTAGAAATCCTCACTCCTGAGTATATACCTAGATCAATGGATTGCCACTAAAAGGCAGGCATGGGGCGCGCTCAAAGCAACTTCCTAAGAGAAAAATCCTGGGGATAATCTACTGTCCACCAACAGAGGCTACCTGAGCACACTGTGATATATTCATAAAGTTGAATATTACACTGTGTGTGCATCGCACCATACTACCGGCGAATGCCTTGGCTTATGATGGAATTACAGAACCCAGAGACAAAGGAATGCATAATGTATGATTCCATTTATAGACAATTCAGAAACTATGCGATAGCAATGAACATCGTGGTTTTTCTTCCAGTGGGATGGACTGGGAGTGAGCTGGAAGCATCTCTCTCTTGATCTGGAAGGTAGTTGCACGCACAATTGATAGGTGTGTAAAGATTCATTTGCTCCACTCATAAGGTTTGTACACTTTATGTTAAGAAACATCTCAACATAGTGTTCTTGTCCTCCAAGAAACAATTCGTTTTCATTTTCCACAGAAACATTTTGGGACCTGTGTGTAATGTGCATGGACTTTTTTGATGTATAAATAGATAGCCTTGGGCCAAGCCTACAGAGGTATCGTCCAGGGATTGGCAAACTTTCTGGAAAAAGCCAGACAGTAAACATTGTTGTTTTGTAGGCCACACAGTCTGTTGCAATTTCTCCATCTTCCATGGCAGCCATACACGATCCATAAAGGAGCCATCTTGACTATATTCTAATGAATACAAAGCATAGGAAGCAGGCTGGCTTTGGTTCCTGAGGCTGTTGTTTGCCAACCCTTGGTGACAGGATATGGTTCAGAGAGCTCTCAAGTGGTCAAACTGGCTTCCTTCAATCTTTGGATCGATTCAGGTGGTGGTAGCTAGAGGTAGAGTGAATAGCTCACATTTGGCTTTTACTTCTAACATGGACTGATCTTTAGAATAAAATTCATTTCACGTGTTCAGTATTGAATGAATATCTACAAAGCACCTCATTTCAATATTCGTTTGTATTTTCCCTATACCTCAAATCATATTAGGGAATTATTTTAAGAAAATAAATTCTGGCTTGCCAACACACATGGCCTAAGGACTAAAATTGATGATTTTATTAACCTTGTTGTCATACACAAGGGATTTGGTTGCTGGAGTTTAATCACAGATATTCTGCTAAAGAAGATAAGCCTTTGACCAGAGGCTGGGCTTATGCTGGCATCAACCTGTAGAGTTAATCCTAAAATCAAGAAAAAAGATTTGCTTTGCTGTTAAGGAAGCGACTGTCTCTAACTGGAAAACTTTCTCATATTTAGTTGGCTTTGCCTGGAGTCATGAAGTGGAAGCCAAGTTGCAAATACTCACCTGCAACCCTCTATTGATGTGGCAGAAACTTTAACCTCAGAATCCACTTGACACTCCTTGTGGGGATCTGGGGAACTAAGCCTCATATCTAGAATATGGGCATATTCTTCCAGTTTGGGAGCCAGACGAAAACGTACGAGGTCAACTAATCCCAAGTCCTCATTATGACATCCTGAGATACTTGGCAGTTTCCGCCATGAACTCAGTAGTTACAGGGTTCTTAATGCCAGGACACAAACTGGACGTTGTGGAGATGAGAGCAGGAAGACTGATATGTGGACCTTGTCGGCCATGTTGAGGAACAGGTCAGACGACCTACTATAGTTGCCTTTGGGAGACAAGGAACTTAAGTGTTGATTCCTTAAATTGAACAGTGGTTTATAGAAGGGAAAGACTGAGACTACTTAAGATTCTTGCAAATGTTTCAGGAGGGATGGAGAGAGCCTAAACTTGAGGTAGGGACAGGAAGCAAATGAGTAAACTCTCAGAATATTGTTCTCAAATAAGTGCTTAGTGATAATACATAGTGGCCAATTTTCAACTTTTCCATTGAGGCGGTGAAGGGCTCCCATAAAAGGGACATTATATCATTGCTTTGTACAGTTACTCTTTGAGAAACTTTAACATATCTCCAATCCGTCCAATAGCTTGATGAGCTTGGTACTCTAGACTCATCTGAGACTCAGAAGAGACTAAGTAACTTGCAAATTCAACTAGTAAATTATCGGTTACCTGATTGCATACTCTTAATCATCAGGCCATACCATTCCACACTGGGTAAGACAGGTTGTGAGAGCTACATACGATGATGTATGTTCTATGATCTTTCACCAATGGCAGCATTGTTATCGCTTTGCTATGGAAACAGGTTGTAGGGTGTGGAGATAGTTGGGAGGTATGTCAGAAGGTCAGATGACCCTGCTGATTCCATGCCTACCTATACGGTGGCATTGAGCAGTTCATTCATTAGCACCTATAAGAGTGCAGCTCTTTGGCTGGGCCTGTGAGCTCCTTGTATCTTTGGATTACAGTGGGGTGTGGAGGGTGATTATTTGAGAGATACCATAAGCTACCTTAAAAAGAATATGTGTATTCTCCAATGAGGTATTCTTTTTTTTTAAACGTTTTATTAGGGGCTCATACAACTCTTATCACAGTCCATACATATACATCAATTGTATAAAGCACATCTGTACATTCTTTGCCCTAATCATTTTCTTTTCTTTCTTTCTTTTTTTCCCCCTTTTCTTTTTTTACATTTTATTAGGGACTCATACAACTCTTATCACAATCCATACATATACGTACATCAATTGTATAAAGCACATCCATACATTCCCCGCCCCAATCATTCTCAAAGCATTTGCTCTCCACTTAAGCCCTTTGCATCAGGTCCTCTTTTTTTTCCCCTCCCTCCCCGCTCCCCCCTCCCTCATGTGCCCTTTGTAATTTATACATCGTTATTTTGTCATATCTTGCTCTATCCGGAGTCTCCCTTCCCCCCCTTCTCTGCCGTCCCTCTCCCAGGGAGGAGGTCACATGTGGATCCCTGTAATCAGTTCCCCCTTTCCAACCCACTCACCCTACACTCTCCCAGCATCGCCCCTCACACCCTTGGTCCTGAAGGTATCCTCTACCCTGGATTCCCTGTGCCTCCAGCCCCCATATGTACCAGTGTACAACCTCTGCCCTATCCAGCCCTGCAAGGTAGAATTCGGATCATGGTAGTTGGGGGGAGGAAGCATCCAGGATCTGGGGGAAAGCTGTGCTCTTCGTCGGTACTACCTTGCACCCTGACTGACCATCTCCTCTCCTAAACCCCTCTATGAGGGGATCCAATGAGGTATTCTTAAAACAAATTTACTAAGAGCTTTAAAAAGTTTTCTCGAGTGAGCTGAAAATAAGTAATGGACAAGCACAGAGTTTGAGAAATTGGCAGACGATAGACTCAGCCAGGTTGTGGGACACCTATTACAAGTGTGCTAAGATGGTCTTTATCTTGGTCTAGTTACAATCGGGGAGCACTGATACAGTCCCCGAGTTCTTGAGGACCTGATTAAGGAGGTAGCTAAGCCTTGTCTTCTGAGTAGTGCCAGGGGAGGACAAAGGTGCCTTGCCTTGGGGATCAGTGCAATTTTATAGGCACAGTAGAGGCATAGACTATACCCACAGGGCAAGTGCCAGGATGGATGCCTTTAGGGCACCAATTCTCCACAGGTAAGGCATTTCAGGGCAGGATACATGCTATTGCAGATATAGGGGACTGGGCAGGTTTGTTGCAAGAAGGGTGGCAGAAAGCACAGAATGATGGTCAGTTTTAATCTGATTAAAGAAGGTGGGGCAAGTCAGGGCGGAAGGATCACTGGAAGCAACTTGGCTATAAGCTCCAATGAAGTGAACCTCAAACTCAGTTGATTTTTGACTCATCACCAGTCGATTCCAATTCATCGTGACCCTACAGGACAGAGTGGAACTGCTGCATGAGGGCTTCTGAGGCTGTCACTCTTCACAGGAGCCGAGTTTCCCCTGAGGAGTGGCTGTTGCATTCAAACCTCCAACCTGACGGTTAGCAGCTCACTGAACCCACCGTGGCAGGTGATTTGCAGGCACCTGGAAAACAGCCATGGTTTTCAGGAGAAAAGGAAGTCAGGGAGCAACCCCATCCATTCATGTTGGTGCTCACGGTTGCACTTACTCTCCCTTTAAAATCATCCCTTGCCTTTTACGTGAATTATAATACTTGTCACAGTACCATATCTTTAAAAATAATTAACATGCCCATGTAAAGAATGCACTCACACATTAGAACAAGGAAATGATGAAGTAAAACGTTTCCAGGAGTAAGTTTCAGCCTCATTCACTCATTCTTGCATGACACAAATAATATATGTTTTCTGTCCTTTTGTCAGAAAAGAAATGGTCCAAAAATGTTACATTAAAACATAACTGCATAGAAAATGTGTATATCATGGTCACAAAGTCACTGATGAAGTTTGCTAGTCCCCTGGTAATCAAAAAATAAATTATCAAGTTCATGATCATAGCATATTAGCGTAGCAGTTGAGCATAAAAACCTTATCAGATTGTCTTAAGTGAAACCATAAGTTTTAGTTAGATCTGCTTATTGCATAGTATGTTTTCTCAGTGCCAACTGAAGTCAGTAATATGTTAAAAAATGGACATTGCACACTCACAGGAATAGTGCCTGTGGTGGGGGTTGCACTTCTGACGAAAACATATGTTATGGGCGATAAATATGGCAAAGGCCAAACTCAATAGCATCAAGTCGATTCCAATTCTTAGCGATCCTACAGAGCAGAGTAGAACTGCTCTCGGGTTTCCGAGGCTGTGCATTGTTCTCAGAAGACTGCCTCCTCTTTCTACTAAGGAGTGCTTGGTGGGTTTGACACAGTGACCTTTTGCTTAGCAGCCGAATGCATTACCTATTCTACCAGCATGCCTTGAAAAATATGGTGGGTCATGTTTATTGTAGAAAAGCTAGACACTTTTTAGATAGCTAAAAAAATTAATTTAGACGGTTCCAAGTTATACGCTGGGCTGCTAACCTCAAGGTCAGTGGTTGGAAAGCTCCGAAGGAGAAAGACTGAGAAGCTTTCTACTCCTATATCGTCTCTGACATTCACAGCGGGCACTTCTACCCTGACCTAGAGGGTGGCTACGAATCAGAATCATTCCATGGCAGTGAGTTTGGATTGGGGGAAGGTTCTTAATAATGACTGAATTAGAGAACTCCCAAACCCAAACAGACTCAAGGTTATGGATCCAACTCTGACTCACAACTCCCAGGTGCATTTTAATTGAATGCAAAATTCCCCTTCCTGAGAGAGGACTGAACCAGGGCTGTGAATGGTTTATTGAGGTTCAACCCCCTGGTGAGACTTTGATTCATAGCTATGTAGAAATCACCTGGGCTCCAGACCCAAGGTGAATTCTAAAATTTTGAAAATGTCTGCTTCCTCTTAGATGGAGGTCATTCTTTACCTGTTTTATGTGATCATTGCTTGCTGGGTCCTTCTTTGTTTCGGATGTCTGTCTGTACAGAGAAACCTGTATGGGGGGAATAACAAAAACAGTAGTTGGATTAATCATTCCCTGGGGCCATGGAAGGGGAGAATGGGGGAGATGCGGAGTCAGCATCCGTGGGTACAAGAAAGACGTAAATATCCCAGGGTTGATTGTGGCGATGACTGCATGACCTTTCTTGATGTGATTGAACTACTGAATTGTATGATATGTTAATTATAGCTCCATAAAATTTAAATTAAAAAAACCACCCGGGAATCCATAAGACAGGCCAATTTTCTCAGCAGGGTCAAATATCAGACTAAACCAGCCTCAGTGGACAACAGTTCCTTCATCACAGGCATGCTAACTTGCTGCCCCTGCGTATAGCCTTCTGTGTTTTCAGACAAGGCTGAACATCATGGACACAAATGTTTTATTTGAATGCCTAAGACATATTGTATCTTCCGACTTAAAAATTCTTAAAGACAAAGCTAAGAATAGATCTTGTTTATACCCTGGGCACTGCCTGAATCACCATGGAAAGTTAGCCACGGTTCGTAATTTTCTTGGATACCTCTCGGTGTACTGGTTACACCATAGGTTTCAGAACGATAGATCAGCCATTCGAAACTCCCAGCTGCTCCTCAGGAGAAAAAAAAAAACTGGGCTTTCTGTTCCCTAAACAGTCTTGGACACACACAGGGGCAGTTCTAGCCTGCCTGCTATGCGGTGAGTCAACACTGACTTCATGGTAGTGACTAATAGCTACACAGATTTCACGGTGAAAGATGAACTCAATAGTGCTTCTCCTTTCATCGAAAACGTCCTGTGTATGTTTTCTATTTTATCACATTTTCCCTAAGCCATCATGCATAAGATTTCACTGAATAAAACAGTACCTTTAATTTATTGGTGAGCATTATATATATATATATTTGTGACTCAGTGTGCAAATCTGAGGCTATTTCTTCAGGGATAAGATCCTTGAGAAAACTAGTACTGATTTCTGTTTCCGCGAACAGTAGTTGGGATGACATACTTGTATTGCATGTGAAAGGTGTTGTAGGGCATCTGGCTGTGGACACTGCTGGGAGGAAATGCACACAACACACTGTTTTGTCTACTTCCTTAACCATTATGAAGGAGCTCCGATGGGGCAGTAGGTTAGTGTTGCATTGGTACTTGCAAGGTTGAAAGTTTCAGTCTTCTGAGGGAGAAAGATGAGGCTGTCTGCCTCAGTCAAGATTCACAGCCTCCGAAACTGTATGGAGCACTTTTACTGACTCACTCTGAGGCAGAATGGACTCAGCCATGGTGAGGTTAGTCTTGTTTTCTTGGTTTAATGTTGATTCATTAGTTAATGAATCAGTTTCATTCTTGAGACCACTGTCTTGCACCCAGATGCGGATCAACGAACCCATCTATTTGTTGAGTCTGGAGTGTGTTGTCAGACGAGGCTGTACCTCTTTGACACAAATGATATTCTTGAATTCGGAGGACACAGTTGTATATAAGAAAGGGCCTAGTGGAATATGCGTACAAGAACCTGAACTTCACAGTGGAAGAAACGGAGTGTTTTCTCTGATACATGTTGAACAATAGCAGCGGTTCTCTTAAATATGGCCCCTGGACTAGTAGCAGCAGCTGCATTTGGGAATGTGGGATAAATGGGCATTCACTGTCAGCCCCCTCACTCTTCCTGAGTCAGAAACGCTGAGGATGGGCTCCAGTCATCTGTTTTGATAAGATTATAAAGAGACCCCGGTTGGAGAACCACTACGTTATAAAAGTAATGGAGGGATGTTCTCTTTGTTTCGTTCTAAAGGTAATTAATCCAGTAAAGAATAGAAGGGCAGTTTTCAAGATGGAGATTTTAAAAGCTGGCCTTCTGCTTGTCAGTTCTAGGCTGATAGATGTGGTGGCAGGAGGTTACCTGCAGGAAGCCAGCAGATGGCTAAGGCATCTTGCTGAATCCCTTGACATGAGTCACAGCTGTTGGGACTCCAGACTTTCTGGAAAAGAGAAGGTTGGCACTCACCAAACCTCTACGAGATGCCAATTTGAAAACAAAAAGAGGGAGAACAAACCCGCTGTTAATCTTAATAGTGACAACAAAGAAATTCCTTTCCAACAAAAATTAAAAGTGCTTTGTAATTGTAGCAATTTCCACCCCCCACCTGAGAGTCTAGAGGAATGGTCTGTGGCTTACCTGATTATAGGAACTAATCCTGACTAAGATATAACACTCATTCTCTCTTAGTGTGCAGATTCACCCTGGATTTTCCAAGGCAGTTTCAATGAGGAAAAGGTCATGCAAAATTTCAGTCTTCAAAGTGTAGTCTGCAAAAATAAAATGAAAAGCCCTATTAGTATGTGTGTTCCTGGGGTTGAGCCGAGGTGGAGAGAAGAGAATGAGACAGGAAGTCTGATGTATAGATTCCCACCAACAGCCATCAAGTTACTTCCACTCAACAAACCTTCTAGGATGGCGTAGAACTGCTCCGCAGGGTTTCTGAGACTAGAAATCTTGATGGGAACAGCCGGCCTCATCTTTTCCGCACAGATTGGCTGGTAGGGTAGAATTGCTGACCTTTGTGGTTACCCAGGGCACTTCCAGTGCCCCTTGATTTATAGATTGGTCAAGTTCAATTTAAGTAATCTCATATGTTCCAAGACCTGTGACTCTGAGTCCTATTTGCATCTTTGAATCATTTGAGTAGATTAAAAAAAATACTGATATTCAGGGCTCCCACAGAGATTTTGGCTAGGTTGGGGCAGGGGTTTGAGCATGACTATTTTTTTTCAAAGTCCCCCAGGAGACTTGAATGTACAGCGGGGTTTAAGCATCCTGCTTACTGAAACCAATGGGTCCAAAAATTCCACATGTACCAGAGAAACTCTCAGGGTGTGTTGAAAATTCTGGGCCCCATTTCCAGAGTTCCTGATTCAGAAGGTCAAGAGTAGGGCCTAATAATTTGTATCTGTAATAAGATTTCAAGCGGGGCTGATACACTAGTGATCTGGGGCCAACACTTTGAGGACCAGTGTCTTAAATTATTCTTATCTCATCCCTGCAACTGGTCTTGAATTTAATATATTTTACCCATTAGTGTAGAGGTGTTTTTCGGTGCCATTGGGTCAGTTATGATTTATACAGACCCTGTGTACTAAAGAATGAAATGCTGCCAGGTCCTGCCCCCTCCTAACAATCATTATGTGGGAGCCCATTACTGTAGCTGCTGCATCCATCCATCTTGTCAGGGGTCTTCCTCTTTTTCGCTGACCCTGTACTTTACCAAGCATGACGTCCTTCTCCAGGGACTGATCTCTCCTGATAACATGTCTAAAGAATGTGAGATGACATCTTCCCATCCTAGCTTCAAAGGTGCTTCCTTGCTGTACTTTGTCCATGATAGATTTGTTGTTCTTCTGGCAGACCACGATATTTCAATATTCTTCACCAACACCATAATTCAAAGAACAACTTCTTTTTTAGTCTTCCTTATTCATTGTCCAGCTTTACCATATATAGGAGGTGATTGAAAATGCCATGGGTCAGGGGCATCTTAGTTTTCAAGGTGACATCTTTGCTCTTTAACACTATAGCTAGGTCTTTTTCATCAGACCTGCCCAATGCAGTACATGATTTGATTTCTTGTTGCCTGCTTCTACAACCATTGATTGCAAAGCCAAGTAAAATGAAATTCTTGACAAATTGAATCTATTGGTCAGGTAGTAAGTACTTTTGTTTTCTTGAGAATGAGCTGTCATTCATACCAAAGGCTGTATTCTTTGATCTTCATTAGTACGTCTTCCTTGTTTTGAACAAGCAAGGTTGTACTATCTGCATATCACCGGTTGGTCCCATACAGATAAGTATAATGAAAAGATACAACCCCATGACTCACCTTTCTTATTTTTAAGCCACTGATTAATATAAGCGTCCATGTAAAGACACCTTTCTTCCAGGACCCCCTACACATCAAATACTATATATCCAGAATTTCTTTTAAAACATACTTAAATTTAAACGTACACACCAGGGAACTTTGGTGCATCTTAATTTATAGCTCTTACAAGATTTTTTTTAATGGCTACATCTTTTCTTTACTACATTGTAGTAGATCCCTTATGTTAGTCTGGGTTGTCTATAGAAACAAATTGATAGACGCTCATATGTGTATAAGAAAGAGCTTTATAAACAAGAACAATGGAATATTGAGAAAATATTCCAGTCCATCCAGATCAAGTCCATTAGTCAGATATTTGCCCATATGTCCGGTACCAGTCTATAATTTCCTCTTCAGACACACGAAATACATGCAATGATGCTAAAGGCATGAAGATCACAGGCCGGTGGGTACAAAGTCTTGTGGATCCAGTGGTGATAGAAGCATCTCAGCACTGGCGTGGGTTTCCATGTGGCTCCTCCAGCTTCAGGGCTTTGGCTGCATCAGCATAGCTCCAAATGGCTTGTCAGGAATGTCTTGCAGGGAGTGTATCTGTCCCGTCTCCAGCGAGCTGTTTATCTCCTTAGCGCCTCCAAATGAGGTCATCAAGCTGTGACCTGATGGACAAGCTAAACTCTACCCCTTCGCTCTTAAGTCTCAAGTTGACAACAAATTATGTAATAAATTATGCCCTTGAAGGACATTTGTAAGTTCAAAGCTTAACCATAAACCTCGGAATGCCAGAGGTATTCAGAAAAAATGTTAGTTGTCAATGAATATCATAGAAACTGCATCATCATAAAACCACACTTGACTATTCCCAATTCTTTTAATAATGTGACGTAAATATGCTAACATCTTTTTTTTGTGATTTGGAATAGTTTGAGTAGAATTGGTATCGGCTTTTTGAATGTTTGGCTGAGTTCACTAATGAAGCCATCTAGGTGAGGATTTTTTTTTCCCTCTTGGGAGTTTTTTAATGACATCATCAATTTCTTCATTTGTCAATTGAAATTCTCTACCTTGGTGTTAGGTGGTTTATGTATTTCTAGAAATTTGTCTATACCTTCTAAAATTTCAAATTTATTGGAGTGCATTTCTTCCTAATATTCTTTATCTCAGTTGGGTCTATTTTGAAGTGGCCTATTTCATTTCTTTTAAAAAAATCATTTTATTTGGGTCTTGTACAGCTCATATCACCATCCATCCATTGGGTCAAGCTCATTTGTACATATGTTGCTATCATCGTTTTCAAAACATTTTCTTTCTCCTTGAGTCCTTGGCCTCAGCTCATTTACCCCCTTCCCCGGCCCTGCCACCCTCATGAATCATGGATAATTTATAATTTTTTCCATGTTTTACACTGACTGATGTTTCCCTTCACCCACTTTCTTGTTGTCCATCCCCCTGGGGGTGTTATATGCAGATCATTGTGATTGGGTCCCCCTTCCTCCCCCCACCTTTCCCTTCCCCTCCTAGTATTGCTACTCTCATTATATGTCCTGAGGGGTTTATCTGTTCTGGATTCCCTGTGTTTCCAGCTCCTACCTGTACCACTGTATATGCTCTGGTCTAGCCGGAATTGTAAGGTAGAATTGGGGTCATGATCGTGGGGGGCGGGGAGAGGAAGCATTAAAGAACTAAAGGAAAGTTGTATGTTTCCTGAGTGTTGCACTGCATCCTGACTGGCTTGTTTCTTCCTTGTGACCCTTCTGTAAGGGGATGTCCATTTGTCTACAGATGGGCTTTGGGTCTCCACTCTGCTTTCCCCCTCATTCACATTGATAGGCGTTTTAGTTCTGGGTCCATTTCATTTCTCAATGGCGCTATTTACATGAGAAGAGACAAAAAGTAGCTCCAAAATGTAATTGGCATTACATAGTGACACGAAGTCCAGGTTTAGTTACTTCTTCTAGCATAAGTTTCCAGGTAGTTGAGCTGTGTTCAGTGCCTGCTCGGTTACTGAACAACCTAAGGCAAGAAGAGGATGGTAGCTGGAGGGAAACGAAACGTAGAATGTGAATCTGGGAAAACGTCTCTAGGGCCTGCCTTTGGTTTTCTACTTGGGCCAAGTTTTGCTTGTCCCAGAGTTTGTCTTTGTAACTCTTGTATCAACCAATGTTGACTAAACTTAATTGGGTTCTGAGCAAAAGGCATAGTGCGTTTCCTTAGGACACGGTTGCTAAACGAACCTGTCCCAGTGAATGAGAGTTATCTCAGGTTCAGCAAGTTGACTCTCATAATCTTAAAGTCATAATCTTGTCTGGAGCTACAAGTTTCCAGGAAAAGTTAGTTGCCCTGATCAATCTGAGCTTTAGGACGTATTTATTATTGTAATGCCACATTTATTTTGCTTCTTTTAGCATAGTATAGAAAACAAAAGGAGCCCTTATCTCATAGCTCAGACCCTAAGAAAAATATGTTCATGGGTAGCAAACTCTCACTGTATAGAAAGATACGAACCAACGTTAATGACTTTTGTGTAGATTTACCAGACTTTTCTATGCTATATATTATTTCTATAATATTTCCTTTTAGTCATATCAGTTGATTACATTGACCTACACAAAATTGATAGCATTACTTTCATGTCCACAGTTGCTTTGACCACCTACTACCACAATTCCCAATTTTCTCCAAGAGGTTACCATTGTGATCTGTATTTTTGCAGAACACAATTCATTAATGATATAAGTGGTATTTTACCATCTATACACAATACTCTGTATCTTGTTTTATTCCACCAATAGTCCTTGGACATTTTTATTTGCTAGATTATTGAGATTTACCTCTTTTTAGTTGTATTGCAGCCCATAATATCAGTTCCACTAGAATTCAGTTACCCCCTCCCCTATGGGCTACTGCATTTATTTGACATTTTCCGCAGTTACACGCAGTGCCACAACAGACATGTTTGGACATGACTCCACAGTGACTGGACAATGGTCATCACCCTGTGATTACTGGGTCAGCAGCCTCAGGATCACTGGGGAGCGTCTTGCTATGAGTGCTGTATGCTGTCAAATCAATTCCAATTCATAGCAACCCTCTACCTAAACCAAACCTTTGCCATTAGGTTGGTTCTGACTTATAGGGACTACATAGCACACAGTCAAAATGCCCTGTAGGGTTTTCTACACTGAAATCTTTATGGGAGCAGATTGCCAGATCAGTTCTCCCATGGAACAGCTGGTGCATTTGAATTTCTATCCTTTTGTGACTAAAGCTTGCTACATGTATAAGATTCTTTACATGGGTTATTTAGAGAAGCAACACCAGTTATGGATATCTATATCTATATCTATCTATCTAGATATATAGACATTTATATCAAGAAAGTGGCTCACACAGTTGAAGAGTCGGGTAAGTCCAATCCAGATCAAGCCTGTGCATCAGATATTAAACTGTTTTGTTTTTTTCCTGACTGGCCTAGCTGCCGGGGATGATGCATCAGGAAACAGGAAGATAATACAGGAAGAGTAAACAGGAAGGCCACAGCTGGTGGAGGCAGAGGCAAATTAATCCAAGGTCAGCTGGTCAGATGGCAGACTTTTATAGCTTCCAGGGTTAGCAAGCAATATGGCAGGCTATTGGCTCAAGTTTCAACAATTGAAAGTTGATGAACCAGATGCAGGACCCAGACCAACAAGCAGCAACGAAGCTCTCCAGAGGTCTAATTATGTATGAAACAAGCCACACATGCCGGTGGCTATGATCTTCCTACAGCTGTTTGCCTGCTCATAGCAGATCCCATAATGAAGTTGATAAATTCTGCTAAATCACATCATGGGAGAGGCTTGCTTCATCTGCCAAATCTTGACCCAGCCAAATTAACACAAAACTTCAGTATCACACTACAGATGCAAACTCTTGGCCTTACAGAGCCTCTGAGGCTGGGGACCAGCAATCTGTGTTTTCACAAGATCTCCAGGTAATTCTGACACCTTTTAAATTTAGGAAACACTCGCCCGGCTATATGTGTATGATACAAAATGTATGATGGGGTTCCATTTTAATGACTTGGTCATAAGGCAGTTATTATATAAGTCAAATACTTTTAAAAGTTTTCATTATATTGCCTTTTACTCTCATGTTCTCTAAAAATCTGAGCATTATTTGTCTTTGGCGTTGTTCAGAAAAGGTTGCCAGACTAGACACTAAGCTATATTAAAACAAAACAAAAACCAGACAGTCATAGCTTCAATTTGTCATAGCTTGTGATCCCAATTCTATGTTACAAATCAGACTAGACCAGAGGATGTACACTGGTACAGATAGGAACTGGAAACACAGGGAATCCAGGGCAGATGATCCCTTCTGAAGCAATGGTGGCAGTGGCGATACCGGGAGAGTGGAGTAGAGAGGGGCAGCCGATTATCTACATATAATCTCCTCCCGGGGGGACGGACAACAGAAAAGTTGGTGAAGGGAGACATCGGACAGAGTAAGATATGACAAAATAATAATTTATAAATTACCAAGGGTTCATGAGGGAGGGGAAAAAATGAGCTGATGCCAGGGGCTTACATGGAGAGCAAATGTTTTGAGAATGATGAGCGTAACGAATGTACAAATGTGCTTTATACAATTGATGTATGTATGGACTGTGTTAAGTTTTATGCGCCGCCAATAAAATGATTAAAAACACATCTAAAAAAGGACTACCTACATACCCCAAAACAAAACAAAACCCAACCCAAACTCACTGGCATTTGAGTCTATCCCAACTCATAGTAACCCTGTAGTATGGATAGTATTGATGTGCCGCTGCCAGTTTGTAAGACTGTGACTCTTTATGGGAGTAGAAAGCTTTCTCTTTCTCCTGAGGAGCAGCGGTTAGTTTCGAACTGCTGCCCTTGTGGTTAGCAGCCCAATGCATAATCACTCTTTGACCAGGGTTCCTATATAGACATATATACATACATATTCCTAAATAGTCAATTTTTTTAGAACACACCCTATGTGGTCCTCAAAATTACTGTGCCATGCACAATTGTACAATAGGAGCCAGAGAACTTATCAGAAAAATAGGTATAGGGGCATAAAAGGAAACACTTCATCAGTGGTACATAATGAAAATAAAGCCAGGAGACTAGTAGAAATGATAGCACCATTTTACACACGTTACACGATAAGAAATACATAAAAAAACAGGACACTTTCCAGTGAAAATGTTTTCCCACATGATATTGTGTTGGAACACATTCATTTTTCATCACAAATGCTATAGCAGAAATGACATCATATTCCTATACACACACACGAGGGTGCTTCAAAAACTTGGTGACAAAGTTCCATTATCTTTGGATTCCATTTCCCTGGAACTTTTTAAAGCTGCCATATACATTTATATATGTACTACACAAAAGGGACTCCTTAGACTGTATTGACTAGCATTTTCCCTTGCTAGCTTATTTCCTTTAGAGCATTCTCTATAAAAGCACACAGAGAACTGTTCGTACTTTTAAAATGGCCTTTAAAGGATTAATCAACTAAATCTCTCTCCAAAGGGTTCCAAAACGTACATGCTTCCTACACACTAGCCAATACTACCCTGTGTCAAGTTTCTTGATTTCTGCTAATTGAATCGTTAAGAATTTTCCTTCCCTCTCTCTCTGTACATACATACATGCTTGCATGTGTGTGTGGGATTGCTAGCTGCCATCGTTAGTCCTACTCATCTTGAAGCCACACACAAAAGAAAAAACACTGCCCAGTCTTCCATCATCCCTAAGACAGGTTGCTGACGGGCCACACACTTACACTGTGAGTAATGCCTCCCACAAATAGCAAAAGGAGTTAGACGAGTGTCAAGCCGGTGGCGAAGCAGTGTTGGGATGGAACTAAGAACCAGATGAGTATACAGGAAAACATTTCCAAAAGTATTATAAAGTATTTCCTGTCCAGTTGTTTATTACTGCTAACTTTGCTAAATGGAACTTAATCCACCTTGTGAGATAGGAGACTGAGCTTAGCCTGTTGGGATGTGATCTATCTCCTAGTAGATGAGTGTGTCAGGCAAGGCATGTTCTTGCCCTGAGTGCTTCTTTCATGAAGGGAGGAACACTACTTGGAAATTTCTGTTGCCAGCTGTGAGATTGTTCAGCAAATTTAAACTAATACATTTATATTTGAGAACCTTTGGGGGTCAAGGCAGACTGTGATCTTGCTCTGATGAGTGTAGAAAGAGAAGAAACTGGGGAGGGGGAAGACTTTAAGCACATCACAGACCAATTTTTATCAGTGAAAGCTAGGGGGCGGGGTGCAGGTATAATTTTCATGGAGTGCCATAAGGTCTTCAGTGAAAGATGAATGGGTTCGACTTGTGCCTTTGAGCTGATATTAAGGAGCTCTGGTGGCTCTGTGGCTTTGATGTTGCGCTTCTAGCAATAAGGTTGGTAGTTCAAACCCACCAGCTGCTCCACAAGAGCAAGACGAGGCTGTCTTCTCTTGTAAAGATTCATAGCCTCAAAACACTACGTGGTGTTTGCTGTGAGTTGGAATCAATTTGATGGCTTTGGGTTGCTTATGAAAACGTTATCAACAGGATGGGTGTCAGGTGTTTGGATAGGGACCGACGTCAGTGTTTGCTATAGGTGCTTTTTTTCCCATAGATACATACATTTCTGCCCCCTCATCACTAATCCATTCATTCCAGCCAAACTTGCCTCAGGGCATCAGACTCGGTTGAGCACTATTTGGTTCCACAGCCCTGACAAGCTGAGCAGATATAGCTCAGTAGGCCAATGCCATGCCTGATAGCAGTGTTTCTCAACCTTTCTCATGCCGTGACCCTGTCATACAGTTCCTCATGTGGTGACCACCAGTCATTTTGCTACTGTGATGAATTGGGTGACCCCTGTGAAAGGGTCGCTTGACCCCCAAAGGGGTTGCGACCCACAGGTTGAGAACTGCTGCCTTATAGGCTTGTGTGTTTGGGGTCTCTAACAGCAAAAGTGACAGAGAGGTTCATGCACGTGCCAGATGTTTGCCTGTGAAGAAGTTGGAAGCAGAAATAAGGTTTCCAGCTGGGCCCATTACCAGGCAAAGAGGCCATGAGTTTAATCATTAAATCATATTGGGTTATATGGTTTATTAGGAAATATCATTATTGCTCGATGACATTCTGTGAAATGGAATTTTCATGTAAACGGTGGTGATTTGCATATATGCAATATATATTTGCATATATACACTCAAGTCAGATTAATATACTAAAAGTAATAAGCCACAAAATGTGTGTGTGTGTGTGGGGGGGCGGATACCAGTGTAAAGATACTAGCCTATTTAAGGAAGTGTAGGAATTATGCAGATTAACATGACATCCAAGTCATATTAGATGCGGTTTTCTTGATGTGCAAGCAGCAGGAAGAGAGTGAACTATAGCTGAACCCATCTCTGTTTTGCAATTAGGCTTTTGCATCTTGAAATCTCAAGCTATGATAGGGTAATTAATAAACTCAATGAATGTGTGTGTGTGTGTGTGTGTGTGTGTGTGTGTGAGAGAGAGAGAGAGAGAGAGATAGAGCGGACGTTTCATTTGAACATAAGGACTTGCTCTCCCGCCCTCATTGCCACCTCTTAGCGCCCTATCATGGGGAGGGGGGGAGGTAGAAAGGAACTTTGGCGAGGACAAAGAAGAGAAACCATTGTCACGCATAGCTTTGTTGCACGCAAGGACCTTGCAGTTCATTTCTGATTTTCTGTTGCCACTCTCTCTCTGCAGTGGTGAAAGCCTACAATGGTAGCTTCTGTGATCAAATGTGGGATCAGTTACAAGGCCAAAGCGTTTCTCAGCTACACAGTTGTTTGCAGGCCCCCTGTCCACCAAGCAGGAAAAAGTGCCATTTAAAGTGGCCATGTCTTTCCCGGTCTCCTTCAGCTTGTCACAGAGCTGTTTCTTTGCTCTTTAATGCTACTCTCCACCACCTACCTGTCAGTTCCTCATCCTGTGGTAGCTTGTCTGCTTCCAAAAATGACCGATGGAAACCCTCTGGGCCACAACAGAACAGTGTCTGATAAATTACTGGAAGATGACCCCGCGAGGTTGGGATACATTGAAAACGCACAGTAGTTGCCACAATGGACTTGAACATGCCACCAATCATGAAGATAGCGATGCCCTGTTCTGCTGCATGCGGGGTCACTGTGAGTCGGAGCCGATCGGATGGCAATCAATGGCAAGAGTGCCATTCTAAGAAAAAAATAAAATGAAAATCTGGCATGAAGTTCCCATTCATTTTTACATTATGCATTGCCAGTTTGCGATGCAAATAGAAGAGCTCTCCAGTTATCTGTGGACTCGCCGAAAGGGCGAGTTTGTATTTGTATTTGTAGCTTGTACATGCATCTATATTTTGTTCCTGCCAGAACAATGAGAAGAACACTACACCACCGAAGTCAACGGTTTTGAATTCACTTCTGAATATGTGTGCATTCTACCACTCCTACCTTCAGCTTATTGATGACGAAGGACCAAAGGAAAAGGGCTTGTGGGCCATCCCTTTCCTGTTACGTCATTTTCAGCATAATGGGTTGGCTCATACAGGGGAGTAACATGCACCAGCAAGATGATGATTGGGTTCCTTGGTCATTGTTCATGTTTCTTCGAACGCTGTGGTCTCCTTTTGATGATCAAGGAAAATTTTAGTTTAAATGGAAATCATGGCCCCTATCAGAGTTCCACTTATTAGTTCCTAGAGGTACTTTCTCTTTTCTTAGAGAGTGAGTATGAGTAAGAGTGAGTCAGTCACAGTGAGTGCGAGTCCCTAGGGGTACTTTCCGTGGAATCAATCTCTGTAGCCTTACAATTTTCGTTTGCCTTTCCCCCAGGATTTCCAGCAGGAGAACTCCAGAAGCCATTCTTTTGGGGAACAGAGTATCCCCGGTAAGTAAATTCATAGAGAAAATTATTATTTTTACACAAATCTGTGCTTGCTTATGTTTTTGCACACCATTCCACCCTATTGCACCTTCGGTTCCTGTGTTTGTGATGTGTGTGTTGTTTATGATATATGAAAGCATACCGTTTAAAGTCAAAATGCAAAGCCAGGCAGTTACTCAACAGAACTAGATGATGGAATCTAGTGCAGGCAAACCCCCAACTCGCCATTTGAGGCCTTTGTTTTCTGACCCTTATTATTATGGTGGATGCCTGGACAGGAAGGCTAACTTCCACTTAGGAGGCTTTTCATGTGTATGTATTTCGCCACCCACTGATGCACCCTACAGCTCTTTGCACCTTGAAGGCTGGTTGGGATTGGGCTGATGGCAAAGAACTAAAATCATTCCAGAGGGAAGAATCATTGTGAGAAAAAGAAGGAAGAGTACGCGCGGTTGAGTTTGGTTGGCTCAAGTGTGGTGTATTGAGGGAAGCCGTGGAAGAGAAGGCAGGAAACGGATGCCGAGGTTTGGTATGAGAAGGTTCTGAAGGCGTGAACAATAATAAATAGAAAATATTGAAGATGCTGAGCATATGACTAAGATCATCAAATTGTCTGCAGACGTAGAATGTTGGTAACTGTAAAATCACGTCCACATCAACAGGATCTGGAATTACTGAAACCAATTTCTGGGTCGTTCATACCAACAAATTAGAGATACTTCAGACTTTCCAAATACAGTGAGGATTCTGGTGCTATCCCCACTTTTATTATATGCCTTTGCTTACTGGGTGACAGTGCACAGAAATTAGTTTTGATCGTATCCATTTAGTCACTTCCATTTTGGTTTGCCCAGCTCAGCTCTCACTTGAGTACTGGGTCTAATTAAAGGACCTAAACAGGCTGCATCCATTAGGGGAGAGGACTGGGTCTGGCGTAAGACACCATTTCCCAAAGTGTGTTCCATCAAGTTGTAATAGAAGCTGACGTCTTCCCCCTCCCCACGCTTTGGAGAGTCACCCTACTCGGCCGCATACATATTCCCAAGAAGCTGTGTCCCCAAAGCAACCTCTTTAAATGCGTTTAGCTCAGAGGCTTCCTGATGCCCTCCCATGCCCAGGTGATGCTCTACTGTTATCGAATCAGTTTGGGGAAACACTGATCTAGAGTTAATGAGTGAACACTTGAAGATGTCAAGAGTGTACTTAAGTGGGGGGGGGGGCTCTGTAGTTGTCTTCACATTGTCAAAGAAAAGCTAGGTAACAGGAAAAGTGCTTGTATTCAGGCCTCTAAGAAGGTGCTCACCTCGAGAGCACCCAGCTATAGGAAGGAGATTTTTATTTCATTTATGGTAGAATCGCTCAAGGAAGCTATGGGCTGCCTCAGGGATAGGAAGAGGGGTGAGCTCCTGGCCATTGAAAATGCTTATGGAGAAGTCTCATGACTAGTAGCCCGGGCTTTTGTTGAGGCAGGGAGGTTTCATGCTTCTGGGAAGGAGTTGAACGAGATGACCTTTAAGCAACTTCTAGCACCAGGATTTTCATGAATTCGCACCCCTAGCATGCTCCAGCTCTGGAGATGTGTAGTCCAGCAGTGTAATTGGCTGTGGACCGCAAACCCTGTGTATATGCTCACCCCATTGAGTAGTAAGAACAAAAGATAAATTGAGCAGGTAAAATTGCCGTCTTTCCCACTGTATTTTTGGGAGGATAGATTTTCTCAGCAGGACGTCTTCCTGTCCACCCCCTGTCCCCAAATCAGTTGCATTTCAAAATGTGCACCAGTTTTTTAAATAAATGACATGCTTTTAAAGAATGCTCATTGATACAATGGAGAATGTGAGTTTAATATTATAAACCATGGTCACTGCAAGGCTTAGTCATCTAAAATGACTTTTTCCTTTGTCTCTTGCATACAGGATTGTGATTATATAACTGAGAATTGAAAGGTACAATCATTTCCAGAATTCTCAATCACCCTTTGGAAAAAGAGAGGCTCATTAGGGCAGTCCTGCTTACATAACCATTATTGTAGGGCAGTTTCTATAAGCTTCCATGGTTCATCCCGAATCCAGGCAGTCAGGAGCACTGAGTAAGTGTTGTCCAGGATGCTGCACTGTTCTCAGGGATGAGAGACCTGGAAACACGAAATGGTACAGGCTGTTCACGGGTAGCTACTGCTGCAAAAATTAGCACTATGTCAAATTACAAGTTTGTTGCACACTGCTATGATAGCTCTATGATTGAAATGCATAATTTTACTCTTACTCCTTTAATGAAGGTTTGCAATGATGGAAAAACAGTAGGAAACTTTTTTTTTCAAATGCAAATTACCTTGCAGGAAAGAAATTACAAAGGAAAGAATTGCCACCAAGGGGAAAAATGAAATCTTACAGCACTTCCTTGGGTATAGTTGAGACAAACAATTAGCAGGTTAAGGATCATTATGTCCTGTAATAACATGTTGCTTTGAAAATTTCTGTTCCTTCCAGTTATGGTTCCTGTTTGCTGTCTGACTCTGATGTTGCATGTCAGGCACCGACTACAAAATATTTTTAGCCTAACTGTGAGTCTCATGAAGACTCCCTACAGTAAGGATTCTAAGTGATTCCTTATAATCCTCATCCAGATGTTCAATGGCTAGCATATGTTATCATTCACTTGCATGAAATGGTAAAATTAATCAATGAGCTAAATCTTTGTTACATTTCTACTATGTTCTAGGTGCACGGGGGGGGGGGGGGGGGAGAAAGACCAGGCTCTCTATTCTCATAGAGAGTTATAATCTCGCAAACCCACAGGACAGTTCTCCCTTGCTCTGTAGGGCCCCCATGAGGTGGCGTCAACGCGATGGCAGGGAGTTGAGTGGATGTATAGAGTCTTTAGTAGTGAACATGCAGGTAAAGGTTTGGCCTTCCCCGAACTTGTAGATGAAAGGGAAAATCACGACACATACATCTGGAAACCCACTTGCTGGTTTCTCTCTAAATTAGGAATAAGCCATTTTTCACTTGTAGCTCCTCCTATGTAACGAAGCTCTCCCAAACAACCACTTCCTGGTCCTGCTTCTGTAATTTGCACAGGGCTGATTCGGGACAGCTTCACCAGGACTGGAGGACCTAAGGTGACTTCCTTCTCCTGCCTGGGCACCTCAGTTGCGCGTACTCCAAACCCTGGGCCTTGGAGGGGCCCTTGTCAATCACTTTGTAGTCTCTGACGGCTCTTGCTCGGCTCACTTGGCCTCCTTCCCTCTCTCCATTGTGAGTGACTTCATGAAGGTGAAACCTGGAAGCCACACTCACCTCCACCCTCCTTTGCTGGCAGCATGTTCCCAAGGCCAGTTCAAATTCCAGAGGAGGGAACTAGATGGCCTGGGAAGGGGTGGGAGAAGGGCATGTCCATTCGGCTGGAATGGAATGATTGGCCGCCACCTTTGTCGATAACCTACAGCAGGCTTCTTCAGAGGCAAAGAAAAATTGTGTAATGCCTTTACCAAGCCTGGTTACGGCTTCACAATCTTTGCTGTGCGCTTGTCTGTCAGAGAAGCAGAGAAACGTGACTACCTTGGAAAACAAAGTGATCCCTTTTAATCTCTGCTCTGTACCTTTTTTATGAACTACATTTGGAAAACAATTTAACTTCTGGGACGCTAGTGACTTTTCAACCAGTTCTGGGATAAGAAATAAATGGTATGTTTACTGACAGGATCTATTCAAACCCTTCTGCTGCTCTGGGTATTTATAAATATAACACACAGCTGGGCCTGATTGAGAATCACAGAAAACTTAGCTCTGGAAGGGACTTTAGCAAGCACCTTTCTTCCACCCCTAGAGAAGGACAGCATGCTTGGTAAAGTAGGGGAGAAAAAGAGGAAGGCCCTCAACAATATGGACTGACGTAATGGCTGCAACAATGGTCTCAAACATAGGAACAATTGTGAGGATGGCACAGGACCGGGTAGTGTGAGTTGGAACCAATTTAGCGGCGCCTAACACTAATGGCCACGATAGTCATTTAACAGGGGGACATTTCACTAAGGCCTACATATGGTCAAAGTGACAGCATTAGGATGTATAATTTCTTTTTTCATGATTAGGGGTTGTTAGGGATGAGAGCAGGTCACAAGTCAAGATCAGGATTTATATTTTCTTTGTTTCCATCAGAAGAGACTGTGTTTACATCTTTTTAGAGTTGAAACAGATGTCTTGGCTTTCATTGAACAGAAATTAAAAGATTATGCTCCGAGATTCATGCTTATTCTTTTTGCAAAATCATGTATTTCTGCCATAGATCTCTGAGTTACGGTGCTATAGGAGTAATTGTTGGACACGAGTTTACACATGGATTTGATAATAATGGTAAGTACGGGTTCATTTTATTAGCTGCCGCTTCTGTGATAATGACTACATGGGTGTTAATGGTTGCTATTTTCCGTGCTTAAAAGCATCATAGATGGAAGATTATGCAAAGCAATGTGATTGCTGATTAAAAACTTTCCTCCTTGTCTTGCTGTGATATTTTGCAATAAGCAAACAATGGTTCCTATTGGTGATCAGGGTAGAACGGCAGGGGTGGGGCGACAGCCCAGGGGAAGGCCCTGTAGCTTTGCTTCCTGATCAGGATTGCTGCAGTCGCCCCAGTACCTCCATGCACTGCTTGATTCCTTCCCCCTTTGTCATTTCTGTGTTCAACGTGTTGTGGTGTTCACCCCAGAGGTGAGTGCTCTGCCAAGTGAGACCCATGGAGTTAGGATTCTGGAGTTTGGCTGACTGATTCCTTTGTACTATTTTGAGGCTTATGTGGCACTTAATCAATCAGCTTTTCTGTATACTGACATATATGCAGCCTTTTATTAAAAAGACTGTGCTTTCCAAATATTGCATAATATAGAATATGACATGGTATATGTTATGATGCCATTTCAGCAGAAGGAAATAGAATATGGTATAAATGATAAAAGTCAGCACCCTTTTCTTCCTTGCAGTATTATTGGAAAGCGACATGAAATCCTGAGGATACACAAATTAGCAGCAAATGAATGTCACTGTCACACATCTGTACAGTGATACACAGGCAAACTCAAAACCATGGCTAATCCAAGGCATTGTTGGATACAAGAGGCCTCTTTTGTGCCTGTGGTAGCTCTACCTTTCCTAGATGCCTACCCTCAGGGCCAGAGAGCTTGGTGGGTTCTACTCCTTCTGGAAGGTTCTTGTTATCCCCTCCCTCCCCATCCTTCCTTAACTAGCTAGAGGACTTATGCTCCCCTAGACTCCCCCACCCTGCTACAATGTAGCTGCTGAATCCCCAGTCATCGCATTCTTCCTGCCAATGACCGCTTTCTCTGAGAGAAGAGATGCTAGGCTCAGAAACAAAAACTGGAGGTCAACTCCTGTTTCTGGGCTTTTCTTCCTAGATTTACCGTGTATACATAGTAAGTAAAATATGAGGGGCCTTGTAGAAGTTCATAGGAAAAGGGCAATAAAAGACATGGCATTTCCATGAACAGTTTGAAACCCCCTCAGGTAATTCTTCTTTAGAGCTTCAGGGAGGCCTTCTGGACTCTCACGTGTACTGCATAAGTACCAGCCCAGGAACTATGTAACGATTGGTGAGTGGGTGAAGGGTAGCAGTGAATCCAAGCTATTCCAGGGAGTGGTGTGAGTGACAGTTTTGCATAGGATCTTTGGATTGTTAAAGTTGACACCTTTCCTTAGGGGCCTTTTCTGTAAGCCCATGGCGTCTCTACCTGTAAGCGATGCCTCTGATGGCAGCAGTAACCTTGAGCACAGAAGCACTCACACTCTGGTGTGGAGAACGTGGAAGACGTGAAGAAAGAGCATTTAACCAGAAAGCACATATTCCTGATTTCCCCCCAGCCTGTTTTGGAGATGGTGATTCTTGTTTCAGCTAGTCCGTGTTGAGCAACCTTCCATCTCAGAGTGGGACAGATGGGCCTTCCATCCACACCGATTGCTGTGAGACGACTCGTAACAGAGGTCTTATGTGGCTCTAGGGTCCTGCCAATTTGGAGGAGACCCATCTTCCAGGGCTGAGTCAGGGTCTGTGTTCCTGTGGTGTGAATGACTCACCGGGGCTATTCCTATGGATCATTTGGAATTTCACTGGCAGGGACGAGCAAACTCTCTCTACATGGGCTTTTGGAAAGGAGCCATTTAATTTCATAACCCAGGGAGGATTTTGAGACAGATCAGGTAAAAACAAAGGAGCCAAAATTGGCTAAGACTAAAACATGCGATAAATGGAGAACTCTAATTTTTTAAATGCTGTTTGTTCCTTAGAAGGAACTTCCACCCTTGGGAGGACGCCAGGAGGTGCTCGCGGGAGGACTATTCCCTGCTGCAAGGGCAACCTCTTGAAGGCTTGTGGAACTGGGGTTAAAGGAAGATGAAGAATTTCATTTCCATCCACAACGCACATCTCCTTTCGCCTACCTTTTTTCCTAGGGAGGAAATATGATAAGAGTGGAAACCTGGATCCTTGGTGGTCTGTTGACTCAGAAGACAAGTTTAAAGAAAAAACAAAGTGCATGGTCAACCAGTACAGCAGCTACTATTGGAAGAAAGCTGGCTTAAATGTGAGTACAACTCCAGTTAAGGGAACAGTATGTGGGTTTTTTTCCCCCATTTGAACATTACCTAGAGTTAGGCCAGTGGTTCTTAAAGGATGGTTTCTGAACCGCTAGACTTACTAGAATTTCTTAGAAATGCGGCTTCTTGAGTCCTACTGAATTAATGTCCCAGGGGCTAGGGCCCAACAAGCTGGGGTTCTACACACCCTCCAGGTGATTCAGACACAAGCTTAGGTTTGAGGCTCACAGATGTTTGTTTTCTAGATCCAGACTCAGTCCAGATGAAGAATACACTTTGTGACTTTTGAGAAGAATCTATTCCCGAGATAACTAGAAACGCAAAGGGTGCTGTCATCCCTAATGTGTCAATCCGTAAAGGCAAAGCGCAACAAAATAGGGATTACTTTGATGTTCCCTGCAGAAGAACACCGTTGTTCTAGATGGATGTCCCATGTCATTTGTTAAAGAGCTCCTTTCTATTGTGAGTTGTACCGTTGGCTTGGCATCACAGCCACCTAGTGTACAGTAAAGCCAGCAGAAACTGGATCCCCTGTAACTCAAAAATCTGTCAGAGAAGGAAAATTCAATAATTTCCCACCAAAATGCTGAATTGGAAAGTGCTTAAGACTGTGAAAGTGAAAACGTGGGAGACCCAGAAAAACAAAGCAGTCCCACTGAGTTCGGCCTTGTACAGGTATCGCTGTGTAATACAGTGGTTCTCAACCTTCCTAATGCCGCGGCCCTTTCATCCAGTTCTCGTGTTGTGGTGACCCCAACCATATTATTTTCGCTGCTACTTTGTAACTGTAATTTTGCTACTGTGATGAATCAGGTAACCCACAGGTTGAGAACTGCTCTAATATCATTTAATCCATTTCTCCCCCATTCCCTTCCCTATAAACCCCGTGCTGTTGCAATTAGGTGATATCAAGTTGGTTTTGACTGACAGCAACTGTATATGCAACAAAGCACAGTGCTGCCTGGTCCGGCCCGATCCTCACAATGTTTATGATGTTTGAGCCCATTTGTTGGTAGCCACTGTGTCAAATCATCTGGTTGAAGTCCTTCCTCTTTTTCGCTGCCCCGCTACTGTACCAAGCATGATGTCTTTCTCTAGGGACTGGCCTCTCCTGACAACCTGTCCAAAGTATGTGAAAAAAAAAAAAAAGTCTTGCCATCCTTGCCTCTCAGGAGCACTCTGGCTGTACTTCGCTCAAGGCAGATTTGTGTGTTCTTTTGGCAGTCCGTGGTACTTTGAATAGTCTTCAGCAGCACCATAATTGAAATGCATCCATTCTTCCTTCGTCAATGGCTAATTTCCCATGCGTCTGAGACAATCGAAAATATCATGGTTTGGGTCAGGCGCACCTTAGTCTTCAAACGTGCTCCTCAGGACCCTCACCAAATGCAACACATCATTTGCTCTCTTCTGTGCGGCTTCCCTGAGCAATGATTGTGGATCCAAGCAAGGCAAACTCTTTGACAACTTCGGTCTTTTCTCCATTTCTCTTGATGCTACCTGTTAGTCCAGTGGGGCGCATTTTAGACTTCTTCACACTTCTTCACAGTCATAATCCACACTGAAGGCTGCAATCCTTGATCTTCATCAAGTCTTCCTCGCTTTCAGCAAGCAAAGGTATGTCACCAACATATCTCAGGTTGGACATTATTCTTCATATAAGTCAGCTTCCCTGATGATTTTCTCAGCATAGAGATCCAATAAGTATGGGGAGAGGATGCAACCCTTTCCTGATTTTAAACCACGCAGCACTCCTTTGATCTGTTCTCACAGCTGCCTCCAGGTTTACGTGGAAGTCCCTTCAGAGCACACTTCGCTGTTCTGCCATTCTCTTTCCTCTCAAGGCGATCCAGTCTGTTGGGATCCGCACAGTCTAAGGCATTGACATCGTCACTAAAACGTAAGCAAATATCTTTCTGGCATTTCGTGCCTTGAACCTAGATCCATCTAACATCAGTCTGGCCGGAACCTCTGGCAGCTCCCTGTCAATGTGTTCTGCACCATTGTTGGATGATCTTCAGGACAATTGTATTTGAACATTGGTCACCTTTCTTTGGAATGGGCACACATAGGGATCTCTTCCAGTCAGTTGACCAAGTTGTTGTCTTCCAAATTTCCTGGCACAGCCGAGCGACTGCTTCCAGGGCATCATCACCTTGTGGAAACACTTCAGTTGGCATTCCCTCAATTCCCCGAGCCTTGTTTTTAGCTAATGCTTCAGTGCAGCTTGAGCTTCCTCCTTCTGTAATAATGGCTCTCGCTCATACACTACGCCTCCGGGAATAGTGGATTGTTGACTAGTTCGGTTTGGTACTGTGATTCTCCATTCTTTCCATCTTCTTTTGATGTTTCCTGAATCATTCAGTGTTTTGCTCACAGAATCTTTCAATATGGCCACTCGAGGCTTGCATATTTTTCTTCAGTTCTTTAAGTTTACTATGCTGAGCGTGTTCCTCCTCTTTGGTTTCCAAAGCTAGGCCTTTGCACATTTCATGATAATATTTTCCTTTCTCCAGCTGCCCTTGGACATTTTCTGTTCAGCTCTTTGCCTTTATCATTCCTTCCATTTGCCTAAGGTACTGTACAATTAAGAGCAAGTCTCTGTGTTTCTTCTGGTATACATTTACATTTTTTTCCTTCCTGTCTTTTAAATGACCCTTTGCTTACTTCAAAAATGATGTTCTCGATGTCATTCCAAAGCTCATCATGTCTTCTGTCACTAGTGTTCAGTGCAGTGAATCTGAACTTGCTTGTGAGCAGTTGGTGTCCTGTGCCACAGTCAGCTCGAGTAGCTGTTGATGTATTTTTTCATCATCTCCTCCCGCCGATATAGTTAATTTGATATCTATGTATTCCATCTGGAGAAGTCCATGTGTGTGATCACTGTGTTGTTGAACAAAGGTATGTGCTATGAATAAGTCTGTCTCTAGTCTTATAAAATCCCATCATGCGATCTCCAGCTTTGTTTCTATCATTTTCCAATTACTGGTCCTTCCTCTGTGGTCCAAGTTTTCCATTCTAATCGTCAATAATTATCAAGGCATCTTGATTGCATGTTTGATCCATTTCAGACTGACATTATAGAATTTTTCAATTTCTGCATCACTAACCTTAGTGGTTGGTGCATGAATTTGAATAATTGTATTGACTGGAGTTCCTTGTATGTGGTGAGACATTATCCTACCACAGACAGCACTGTACGTAAAGACAGATCTTGAGATGTCCTTCGTGATGGTGAATGCGATGCCATTCCTCTTGATTATGTCATTGCCACCATAGAAACCTTCTGATTCCAAATGGCCAATGCCAGTCCACCTCAGCTCACTAGTGCCTAAGATACTGATTGTTATGTGTTCCATTTTATTGTTAATGACTTTGATTTTTCCAAGATTCATACTTTGTTCATCCCAAGTTCCAATTATTAATAGATGTTTGCAGCTGTTTCTTCTCATTTTGAGTTGTGCCCCATCAGGAAATGGAGATCCTGAAGGCTTATTCCAAGAGGCTTCACTCCATCCACATCCTTATGTTCGACCCTACTTTGAGAAGATAGCTGAGGATAAAATTTGTTGTTTTATCAAGTTGTTCCTTCCATGCCTCTTTTCTTTAGTATTTCATCAGCGATGATATGATTTAGGAATTAAGAATAGCTGATAAACTTGAACAAATGTCTATTCAGTATTTATTGATAAGGTTATTTGAGTTTTCTATTTAAATTTGCTAATAACAGATTAGCTTGGACAAAAGGGAAGACAAAAATTGAGAAAATAATATTTGTTGACAGATTTCCATCATCATAGCAGAAATAAATAATATTTGAGCAGAGTTTAAAATGTAAAGTTTTATCTAGTTTCCACTACATTTCCTTTCCGATCCCTACTTTTCTAATTAGAACCTTATTTCTCTAATTGTATTTGGCAAGAAGAAGAACTGTTAAGAGGTATGGCTCTGCAGAGAGACCTGCCTTTAAAATACACGTGCAGGCAATGCAGATCCCTAACTCACTTGGCAAAGGGCACAACATCTGACAGAAGCATGGTGACCCCAGAGAACTGGAACACTGCAGCGTATGAGTGTGCTTTTTCCCAGGTCCCTTGGGCCCTTGACCAAGAATAACTGCGATCCTGTTTTCTTACTCAGGTTGGGGAAAACCTCCTTCAGTGTATTATATTCAGGGTTCTTTGGAGCCCTCCAGAAAAATCTAGGTATATATTTTTATACTTCGTTTTTAAGTGAATGTCTATAAAGACTGACAGGGGTCATATCTGGCACAAGTGAACCCACTCCTTTTTCAGGGGGAGAAATGTACATCAATCGATGTTCCTGTGGAGCAGCTCTAGCTTCTTGACAAAGTACCCACGAAAGCCGTTTCTTTGCCCATTTTGTTGGTTTAGATCTACAAAACTGTGCACATAGCTGCGTCTTCTATTGCAATATCAGAACGGGAGCATAGTGGATGGCTTCTACAATACAACATGGGTCCTAATCTTGGTTTAGTCAACTTCTAATTTCATGAACTTAAACTAGTTTAACATTCCTCAGTCTTTACCTTTCAAAGGGGTAAATATTTCAGAACACAACAATTTGAGGTGAGAGTTAACTGAGTTAATAGCACAATGCTTGACATGTGGTAAGTGCACAGTAAATGGTAATTAAGATGCCTCTATTTTGTGATATATTCATCAGTGCCCTCATCCTAGGAGAAAACAAAGACTTGGGCACTGAAAAATAAAACTCAACAATCATTTCCTTGGAGGAAGAGAGTGCATATTTCGTGTCCATTATTTTAGGTAAGGCACGGGAGGTAGACTTTTCAGTCTACTTACTGAAACACATTTAATCCTCAGTCTGCTCATGAGATGTTTACATAGTCCTCAAAACCCTTTTCATTGACTTGAGCCGATTTGAATTCATCGTGACTGTGTAGGAACTCCCCTTAGGAGTCTCCAAGACTGCTACTCTTTATGGGAGGAGGAAGCCTTGTTTCTCCCTTGGAGCCGCTGGTAGTTTCAAACTTCTGACCTTGTAGTTAGCAGCCTAACACATAGCTACTATCCCCCCAGGGCCCAGGTACACACTGCAGGTTGAGAGTAGAGTTGAATGGACTGTGTGACCCCCAAGTCAACAATGTGTTTTTCGGCCAAGTGGTAGCCACTGAGACCAGGCCAAACTTACCTCTAGAGCTGCATTGGTTTAGAATGGTTTTATCCTAGGTCTTTTATGGTTTTACGTTAAATTATTCAAACGTTGGGAAGAATTTCTTCACCACACTGGACTCATTGTCATACGCATTGTCAATCTTGACCTTATGATTTGCACTGTTGCTATTTGTTGCCCCACCCCACGAGAGCTACCCTTTTCCTTTTTCCTGGCGATTGCTGAAGGTGAGAGGATGACGTTTGGGCTTACAATCTCGTTTCTGTGTGGATGGTACATTCATGGACGCACAGGCACAGTGAGAAGTCTCAAACTGGGAGTGAAGCAGAGGAAGTAGCCGGTATATCGACATTTCTATTTTTTCCCCATTAGGCCAGAGCTACTCAGAATATTATCATCATTTTATGGGAGCTGGCTAAATTGGTGAGAATAAAGAGGTGTGTGAGAGAGAAATGTGCAGCATAATGAAATATAACTTATATTTGGGAGCACTTTGCAGGACTTTGTTTGCCATCTTCTGATGCATTATGACTATCTCTCGAGTTATTGGACATAATTTCCTCTTTAAAAGGATACCTTTTCTTGCTGTCCTATTTATGCCTCCTCTTGAATGATAGTGAAGTACTCTTTTTTCCTTTTCCCTTTTTGTTAGGTGAAGGGCAAGAGGACTCTGGGCGAAAACATTGCCGATAATGGAGGTCTGCGGGAAGCTTTTAGGGTATGCGCTGCCACGGTGACTGTGTTTTTTTATTTAAATTAAATGATAGAGCATCATTTGAGTGCACAGGCATGTTCTTGAGGAATCAAATGTTAGAGAATTTCTGTAAATAAAATTGAATTTCCCCATGGATGCTATTTCAACGCTAGAGCTGCGTTTCTTTCTTTTAGGGCTAGAAAGCCACTATAGGGATAATATTTGAGTTGATTAGTCATGTATTGAAAGGAGAGTAGGTAAAATTTATGGTATCAAAGCATGGTATAAAAATCTCCTTGGGGGTAGGGCCATATGAGTTTTCTTTGAATACTGCTCTCTCTAGGCTTCTTTCTAATTATCTCCTGAAACTTCTCAACTATGGCCACAGGCTAGTGGGTCTCAGATGCTCGGTCAGGTAAGAGTCCGTAATTCTGTTTCATCATCCAACTGCTCTGTGGTTACACAAGACTCAAGGATAATGTGGAAAGATTTTCATAAAGCTAAGGGCATTGAATTTAAAGACCAGGATATTACCCTGAGATTATGTCCTTCCTATATTCTAGTTAAGATATATTTCTCTCACAGGACAGTTATAGAGGTCTAAATACAGGCATGCATATATGTAAATACACTTATATACAACGACGGGAATAGAGCTATGTACATATCTTTATTATGGTAACAGATAGACACTGGACCTCCACTCAAGTACTCCCTCAACACAACAATTTATTCTAACACGGCACTGTGATGTTCACCTTCCCCGACACTATGGCTGAAGACAAAATGGGTGCATAAGCAAATGTAAAGAAAGCTGATAGTGTCCGACTATCAAAAGATAAAGCGTCTGGGGTCTTAAAGGCTTGAGGGTAAACAAGCGGCCATCTAGCTTAGAAGCAACAAAGCCCACATGGAAGAAGCACACCAGCCTGTGTGATCAGGCATCAAAGACCCAAAATAAAAATCATATAAATGGAAATGAGGGGGAGTGCAGAGTAGAGACCCAAAGCCCATCAGTAGTCATTTGGTCACTCCCTGTCAGAACAGCCACAACGAAGAGAAGAACCAGTCGGTGCAGTATAGCACCAATGAAACACACAACCTCCCTCTGGTTCTTTAATGCTTCCCCCCACTACCACGACCGCAATTCTATCTTACAAATTTGGCTTAACCAGAACATGTATACTAGTATAGAAAAGAGCTCGCAACACAGGGAGTCTAGAACAGATAATCCTCTCAGGACCAATAAGGGGAGCAGTGATACTAGAAGGGTAAAGGTTGGACAGTAAGGGAGAACCAATCCCAATGATCAAAGTATGTCCCCATTCCAGGGGGACCAACAGCAGAAAAGTAGGTACAATGAGACAGCAATCAGTATAAGACATGAAAAAAAAACTATGAATTATCAAGGGGACATGGGGGAGGGGAGGATGGGGAGAAAATGAGGAGCTGATGTCAGGGGTTCAAGTACAAAGAAAATGTTAAAAAAGATGACAACATATGTTCAGATGTGTTTGACAAGATGGATATATGTATGGATGGTGATGAGAGCCCCCAATAAAATTATAAATATACCCCCCTTTATAAAATGATAGTGACAGAAGATAATAGCTTTTCCCTTTTCTTGGAAAACCAAAATTTCTCAGTGGCTATATACTGACACCTGTATGTTGTTGTTTTAGGCCTCCTCATTGTGTTAATGTTGGTTTATTCCCTGGTAGGCATAGGAGGAAAAAAGAAAGAGAAAAAAAAAGCTTTTGCATTTACTTAACATCTGGACCATTTGGTCCACTTGCTTTGGATCTATTGGGTGTAAGGTCCGTTTGCAAGGAAACCTGCTTCACTGTTAGGCACTAGGCCATTGACTTGCATTTTCAGATACGGGTGTGTCTCCTTAAAGGAAAATTTGGCACAGTGCATTCACACATGGTATTTGCCGTGGGGTTTTATTCCGTATCTTTGCACTGGATGAGCAAAGAGAAGTAAAGGTTATTTCTAGTGACTGTCTGCTCTTCTCTTACTAGGCGTACAGGAAATGGGTAAATGACCAAAGGAAGGGAGTGGAGGAACCGCTCCTTCCGGGCATCACCTTCACCAACAACCAGCTCTTCTTCTTGAGTTATGCTCATGTGAGTAGATCAAGAACCATAGGGCTTTGGCTCATTTCCTTAATCAAAGGTTTGGAAGAAAAGGGTCATGATATAACATTGATTTTTAGCCAGAGTTTTATATTGATGATTATTTTTAGGTTACATCTCACATGATTACTGTATGGCAATTAACTGATCAAATTGAGGTACAGTGGGGATCTGGAGGTTTATCAGTAATTTTTAGCAAGTTTGATATTATAATGTACTTGATGCTACTTACAACTACGCCTAGAAACTTGTTTGTAAGGCCCTGGCCTCCTTCTGCATCTCTCCCACTCCTTTGCCGACTAACTTACACCTCCCCTCCAGCAGGGAGTCTGTAAGGCTATGCTCCTTAACTGTCATGCGAATGGGAGGATCCAACTAGAGCTGAAAAATAAAAAGGTGAAAGAGAGTCATGCCACTCTTCTGGCAGCTTTGAAGGTTTTCTGTGCAGACATTGAAAGGGATTCGCGTAGGGAAGTTGTACACTAAATAAGGCCAAATTCGGAGTTTGAATCATGAGGCCAAGGCCACTTCTGCTCTGTTATTGGTTGGGCACTGCACATCAAAACATGTAGGTCCCTTTGCAAAGAGGTCAGAGGTAGGTTGATGGAGGCTCTTAGGCATGAGCATACGCTGGGCAATGTTTCTTTGTTTTTGCAGTCATTTATACATAGGGTTTTGCATTCACTCCCATGCATGCCACTTTCAACTTTGGTTAAGGGATTATCATCTGCCTGGATTCTTTGCATTCTTACTCCTGAGGTGATAACACTAAAGAACAATAAGTAAATGACCATTTATCAACTTGATGTCAACAAAATTGGAGTCATTAAAAAAAAAACCCACGATTTTTCATTAGCGTTCCCATTTCTGGCAACACGCCACCAGCCTTTGAGCCGTCCCAGGATGAGCAAACCTGGAGTGCCGTATCTATTCCTTTTTTTTTTGGTGATATGTTCTCATATCACAATATGGGAGCTAAGGTATTTCATCCTTTTAAATGTTTTCCAGATTCAAACTCCCCATTATGTTGGCTCATCAGCTATAGGCTGAGTATATTGGAGACACTTGCCATTTTTCGATGAAGTGCTCACCAAAGGATACCCACTGCCATCACGCCAATTCTGACTCATAGTGACCCTATAGACAGGGTTTCAGAGGCCGTAAACGTTCATGAGAACAGATAGCAACTTTGTGGTTAGCAGCCCAGCACTTACCCGACAGCACCACCAAGCTCCTTCATCTCAGGCTACCACACTGTAACTAAGGAGAAGACTATAACATCCAACTAAGCATGCTTTTTTAGGGCAGTACTAAGCCAGATCTCAAAAAAAAAAAACACTCAAGTATTGTTAGAGGATTCTAGAGCAGGGGTTGGCATGCTGAGGCCCATGGGTCCAGTATGATCTGCTTCCCGTTTTTGTAAATAATGTTTTCTCGGTAAATAGCCATGCCTAATGCATACATGTATGTCTGTGGGCCAGTCCAGGCTACTTTGAGATAGTTGAGTAGTTGCAAAGAGACCTTATGGCCCATGGAGACCCTCATCTTTCTCCCTTGGAGTGGCTGTTTTCGAACTGTTGACCTTTGGCTTAGTAGCCCACCACGGTAAATAGCCATGCCTAATGCATACATGTATGTCTGTGGGCCAGTCCAGGCTACTTTGAGATAGTTGAGTAGTTGCAAAGAGACCTTATGGCCCATGGAGACCCTCATCTTTCTCCCTTGGAGTGGCTGTTTTCGAACTGTTGACCTTTGGCTTAGTAGCCCACCACATGACCACTGGGTTACCAGGGCTCCCTAGAGGAAAAAAATTGCTGACCACTGCTCTAGCAGACAAAGTACAAGTCCTAATCAGTTCTTAATTATAGCCTAGTTCACAATGTCTCTCTATAGTTGAAAGAGACGAATCAATACTGATGTTATAGTCATAAATTTGAAGTGTCTCCAAATAAAATATCAACCGATATCTGATTTATTTTAAACTGAAGAGATTTGGCAGAGGGGGGATGAAAAGCTATTTTCTAACACTAAGGAGAGCTTTGCCTTGGCGTCTTTCCCACTGATAGAGTAGGGAGGATTTAAAAATCTCTTGCACATCGGAGTAAATCTGCTTATAGGAAGTAAAGCTTGTTTCCCTCTTAGTAGAAGGTGGTAGGAAACCAGTAACAAACAATGTGTTTCCAGAAGTTGCTTAAATGATATATGAAGCAAAGCGAGTACTATATAATGAAAAGGATATAAAAAGAAGTAACTGAAGAAACGAGGCAAAAGGAAAGGCCAGAAACAACTTCACATGAGGCAGCTTCTGCAGAAATGAAGGCATCACAGTGCAATACGAAAATATCTTCACAGTCAAATGCAGGACCATCGTGATTGGCCTTTGTCTTAATCAAAAGCAATAGCCACAGAGCACCTTTCCTGCGTCCAATATCCCTGTAGTTGCTGTGACTTAATCAAGTGTTTCCTCGGGTATTTATCTCATCCTCCTATTTCTCTCCCATCTCGGGGGTCTCTGTGTTCAAAAATTCAAAACAAACTCACTGCCACTGAGTTGATCCTGACTCAGAGGGTTTCCGTAACTGTAAATATTTACAGTCCCACAGACACTGGTTTGAACCATCAACCTTTCATTTAGCAGCCCAATGCCTAACCCACAGTGCCACCATGTCTCTGTGTTCAGTAGATATTTATTTAGAGCTTCCTGGTGCCTAGAAGTAATCTTTGCACTAGTCTCTCATTTCTTCCTCCTACCTACTCTATGTCTTTGCCAGGTAAATCACTTGCTAATATCGAGTGTATAATTTTTTCGGCTCAAAAACAATGTTTAACTGTGGTTTAAACACTTTAGCCCTGTTGCTCAGTACTTCCGGAATCTGGCAACATCCTTTCTTTCACCTGGTTTCCTTTTGCTGCCCATTATATGCCGGACAGTACAATTAAACAGAACGTCTTGCTTTTGCCCTGATACATGCCTCTTTGCGGCTTCTGTGTCTGTGTTTCCATGTTTCACTCTACTTGGAATGTTCTTCTTTTCACATTGATGTGTTGTAGACATCCATACTCTAAGACTACCTCATACATCATGCCATGCTTCAAGGCAAGGTTTAAATAGGTTCTGTGGCAGACGCAAACAGAAGGACAAGTTTCTCTTCTTATTTATGCTTCATATCCGACACGGAGCATAGCTCATCGAGGACCCCGACACTGGAGTCTTTATCTTGACATGGGCTTCCGTCGTCACCATCGGAGTAGGAAAGAGAGATGACAACACGACTCTTATATAGCATCTTAAGTTGCTCGTAAGTCTTTTAAAACTGATGTGAAGGTTTGCAAGCTTCCGCCAGGCAGTCACAGGTTTCAGTTCTGCTTGCAATTCATGGGCCAGAGCAGTTCCTATAGCCACATTTACTGCCAAAGTCTTAGGAGTTAGAAAACCAAGAAAACCCATCCGGCATTTTTCAAGCTGGAGGAACGGAAGAAAAAATTCAAGGCTTGAGTTGCAATATCGAAAGTTTCTGTGGGCACAATATTGAATGATGCACGAAGCATCAAAAAGGAGATGGAAGGAATACACAGCCACTGTATTAAAAAAATGACTGGTTGACATCCAACCATTTCAAGGGGCAGTATAAGATCAGGAACTTATGGTATTAAAGAAGTCTAAGCTGCACTGAAGGCACTAGGGAAAAGCGCAGGTCCAGGAATTGATGGAATACCAATGGAGATGGCTCATTAAACTGATACAGTGCTGGAAACACTCACCTGTCTATGCCAAGAGATTTGGAAGACAGCTACCTCGCCAACTAACTGGAAGAGAACCATATTCGTGTCCGTTTCAAATAATAGTGATTGAACACAATGTTGACACTATCAAACAATATCATTGCTATCACACATTTGTCATATTTTGTGGACAGTAATTTATAAATCGGTTACAATGGTACATTTACAGGGGAAATTCAAACTGGATTCAAAAGAGAACGTGGAAATGAGGGATAGGATTGCTGACGTCAGATGGATTGGGGCTGAAAGCTTAGTAGAAAGAGTGTATGTTTTATTGACGATGCAAAGGCATTTGACTGGGTGGATCGTGACAAATTGTGGGAAATATTTCCAAGCACGGAGATTCCAGATGCAAAGCTTGTGCAAGGAGAAAAAAAGGATTACTCTGAGGTTTACAGTCAGGGAAAGTGCATGTCATCTCTATGTTCAGCAGCTATTTCAAGAAGCTAGGATTGGAAGATGATTCTAACTAATCTGACAGTCTCTGGGAATATGCAGACGACACAATTTTGCTTGCTGAAAGTGAAGGGCTGAAGCACTTAGCTGAGGCACTTGGAAGATCAAAGACTACAGCCTTCTGCATGGATGGCACCTCAACAGAAAACAGAAATCACAAGTGGACCATTGGGTCCATTAGCAGAATTGTGACAAATGGAAAAAAAAGATCAAAGTTGTCAAGGATTTTATTTTACTTGGATTCACAATCAATTCCCATGGGAGCAGCAGTCAAGAAATAAAACTATGCTTTGAATCAGGAACATCTGTTGCTAAAGAGATCTTTAACTATTAAAAAGCAAAGCTGTCACCTTGAGGATTAAAGTGTGCCTGGCCCAAGCTGTGATAGTTTCAACTGCCTCATATGCATGCGAAAGCTGGATAATAAATAAGGAATCCCAAGGAAGAATTGATGTTTTTCAATGAAGGGAGGGACAAAGAATATTGAATATAGCATGGACTGCCAATAGACTGAACAGATCTGGCTTGGAAGAAGTTCAGCTGAGATATTTCTTAGAAGTGATGATGGAAAAACTTGTGGACCTGTTACTAGGAGGGACCAACACCTGGGGAAGTACAGCGTGCTTGGTCAAGTAGAAGGTCAACCCCAAAGAAAGAGGTCTTCAATGAGATGCATTGACACTGGCTGCAACAATGGGCTTACCCACACCAGAGCAATAGTTGTGAGGGTGGTGTGAGCCTGGTTAATGTTTCATTCTGTTGAACATAGGGTCACTATGAGTTGGAACCATCTCAACAGCACCTGCAAGCCATCACCTTCAAAGGAGATGGGAGAGTGCCTTCCTGTCTAAGCTTCAGACTAGAGTGAGGCAAGTGCGTGCCTAGAGTACCAATTACCTTTTCACTACCGTATTCAGTAACTGATGATTGCTTCCATGTGTAGGTTTGAAGGACTATGATTACATTCGGAAGGGGGCATTAAAAGCATTACAGAATTGCAATGAATGCATTGGCATATTTCTGGGTACAAGTGCTAGTCTCTGTCAAGTTCAAACACTTGTCTAGAAGCTGGCCTCAGGCATTCCACTTGTGGAATTATCCACATTGACAAAATCTTCGACCCTGGGGATTGGAAGAATAGACATTACTACTGATGAAGGCTTTATCTGATCTACAACTATTTATCATCCATCGGTTCTCCAGTTACTCTTGAATATAACTTGGAGGAGGTAAGACAGTAGAAAATGAAAAACTGGGATAGAAATGCCCTTAAAGGTTGCGTTCCTCTTTCAGGTGAGGTGTAATTCCTACAGACCAGAAGCTGCCCGAGAACAAGTCCAGATTGGTGCTCACAGCCCTCCTCAGTTCAGGTAAAATGGATGATACCAGTTCTTTCTACTTCTTCACACAGACATCCCAGTGCTGTTAACTAATCTGGACCAACGCCTGTATCATCAGCAGTGTGATTTCCATTTTACAGGCAAAAATACATTTGGCCATACAGAAACTAAGCATTTTTTCTTTATCAGTAGTAAGCAAGTTTAGGTCACATTATCTCAACTACATTTCTGCTGGTGGTCACTTGTACATGCTGCTTTTATCAAGATTCCAGAGACAATTTGGAGTCCAAACCCTAGCTTTTGTAGGAAATCCCACTTACTATCTTCCAATGTTTGCAAGACAGTCCTTCATGGGTACCAGATATGATACATCTCATGAGGCCAGAGTATTTGATTTCCACAACAACCTGCTTTTCTTTTTGTCTGGGCTATAAAGCACAGTCTTTGAAAATTGGATGAGATCTCATAGACTCTGTCTGAAATACGTTAGAGCTCAAATTTATTTTGTGGCATGGAATATTCCATTTTATACCCCTTGTTCTGCCACGCAATTGACTGAGAAACATGAATGAATACCCACTTGCTAAAAAAACTCTGAACAAATGGCAGGATAGAATGTGATGTTTGGCAATTATAATTCATGTATAGAGTCAAAAGCTCCTCCACATTGTAAGCTTTTAGTTTTAATCCTATTCAGAATCAGAGAGAATTGTGAACGACAATCTTACATGTTAAAATGTATACAATGTTGATTAAAAAGAAATTTTTTTAAAATGAAAATTAAGGTTATTATTACTTACCCTATGCTAAGTTGTAATGTGTCTATAGGGGACAGAGAATTAATTACCCTATAAAATTCAAGAAGCGATGACAATTTCCATTTATTCTTTGCATAGAACATATCATATCTGAATATCTTTATATTTGATGCTTAAATGAACCTATTAGCATATTGCAGTAAAATATCCTAAAATTTCTTCTATATGTTAAAATCTTATTCCTAAAATCTTATCGTAGAAATGCTGCAGAAATTGACTATAAATTTTCCACTAGCATAAAAATCTAATAACTGTGTTGGAAAGTCTCCCCCACTGGGTTGAACTGTCTGAAGGCTGACAGTCTCTAATGGACTAAAATGCGCTCCTACTGACAAATGGTGCAGATGAAAGCACACAGTAGATTAATTACTCAACAGATAAGTTTTTAGAAACTAATTTCCTTTTACCAACTAGTTGCCTGTGATGTTGGATTTTAGGCCACAATTTGCCAAGTATGCTTACTAATTATCGGCCAAATTCTATATTTAACACTGCCCAGGGTGAATCACACTGAAATATGCATCCCTCCCCATAGATCCAACTAAAACACGAGGTTCTGAGGATTTTTTTTTAGATACCATCGTTCAAATGCCCACAGGTAACAAATTCATTTACGAAAGAGAGAGTAAGTGACTGAGAATGTGGAGTCTGTAGTCAACCCATGGACCATGCAGTTGAGTAAGAAATAGATGAGGGGGAGCTCTTTCCACCCCACTTTTGACGCATGCCAGACACCTGCAGTAATACAGATTCTGAGTGCCGTGGAAATCACACAATGGAAATCTCACTTCCAAAGCCAGTAACAAATCAAAGGGCTAGTAGGCAACGACAGCTTTTAGTCAGGGAACTGGCAAGGATACCAGAGTTTGGAGGGAACGCCTCTGAAAGAAGTTGTCATCGATACCCACTGGCCACCATGCACTAGCTGATTGTCATACACACCGATTTCTAGGTAAGAAGTCACCTTCATGCCCAATAGAAGTTTTGAGGAAGTGTTTTTGTAGATAGGATGGATTTTTGAAGCAGAATTGGAAATGCAACAACCTAGATGAAACTTACAAACATAATGTTGAAGGAAAAACTCAGAGATTAAAGGGTACATATGGTATGAGTGAAGACAGGAAGCCCCCAAACAGGTGAGACTAATCTGTGGCAATAGAAACCAGCATCGGTGTGGTGGTTATTTTGATGGGTGATTTGGGTAGAAGATCCGAGGGAACCTTCTGGTCACTGGAAAGGCTGTCTTGATCTAGGTGTTCTGTGCCTTCAGCTACACACGAAGACACGAACAGGCTTTACATTTAACTACTTGTGTACTTTCCCAGGGGGCTTCCAAAAGTTCATTCTAAAAGAAAAGATAGTGAAATTTGTACATGAACTTTTGGAAACATTAGAAATGCTAAGTAGTGATGATGACACACTCGAATTTGAAACATAATTTGATGATAGGGGGCAGCATAAGAGGAACGTTTGCCTGGCATTCAGGTGGGTCTGGTGTCTGCTTGGTTTGTTTCTCAGTTGTCTCCCCTTATCTGCCATAACTCAAGGCCAACATGGCCTGCGAATAACACACTGCTGTCCTCTAGGACGTGCTGGGCGGTATGTGAGCATGAAATGACACCGACTGTGACTTATCTTTTGCAGAGTCAATGGTGCAATTAGCAACTTTGAAGAGTTTCAGAGAGCTTTCAACTGTCCACTGAACTCCACGATGAACCGAGGCCTGGATTCTTGCCGTCTGTGGTAGCTGGCCCTCTGCATTCTGCCGTCCGGAGCAAGCTGACCAGTGCCCTTAGACGCTGCATCGAGCACTCGCACCCCACCCCCTGCTGCTCAAGCTTATACTCCCCGAGAACTTTCATTTGTAATGTGCTTTCATGATTTGGAGAAGGGGACCTGTTTGGATCTAAACAGTATCTGTTCCAGATGCTAGGATTTCAAAAACGGAATGTGCAAAATGAACCAAGCCTGTTCCTTTAGCAAACCAACCCCCCCCCCCCCCCCCCGAGAACAATAAAGCCCTAGGCTACTCGTGTGGACACGCTGTCCGCCGAATGGTGGCTCCTGGCCTTTTGAATGGATTAGGATGCCCCCCACTCTGCAGAGCCTATTTCCAACCACAGCTTTGCAGGGCCTCACCTCGAATGTACCCGGAAAGCCCTCCGCCGGTGCAGCTGGGCACCCTCGCGGATGAAGCCATATGAGGGAGCCCAGGCAGTCCACTGCTCTGTGGAGGGTGGGGCTAGATTTGATGGTACAGGGTTAGACAGCATCTTTAGACTTGAAGATAAATGCAGAGTCTTTGGGATCTTGACTTTCCCCCTTTTTCGCTGGAAGGTTCTTGCTCTCACTTTGAGTCCGACTGATGTGGGAACGTGCTGCCCAGATGGAGTCTGGTGTCGCCGTTTGCCTGATCAAGTCTGAACAGAAAAGGAATAGAGCTGCAAGCCCCGGGAGGGGCTTCTAGTTGTGCAGCGGCAGGTAGCGTAGGCGAGGCCACCTCCTCCATTGGCTCTCATCTCGCCGACTCTCGGTGGCCATGTCTGTCCACTTGGGGGAAAGCTTGAGCTCAGACATTTCCCTAGAGCCTCAGCCCTGGCTGACTGGCCACCCTCCTCTGTGTGCATTCTTGTGCATCTGAAACGAAGCAGGCTTTGAGAAAATGCTCTTCCCATGCCCCGTGGGGAACATCTGGTGGCCATTTGAACCTCTGGTGAGACTGGCTTCTCTCATCCAGATCGACAGCCTCCCAAACCCACGCTGCTGTTCTCAGGTGCCCTCAGGACACCCTATGGAGCACGTGTCTTTTCGGTCCTCTCCGGTCACTGTGAGGCAGAAGCAACTCGACAGCAGCAGGATGGGCTTCTTAACCAGTTCCCGGGCATCACCCGTTTCTTAACATAGCCATTTATCCGCTGTCACATTATGCACCGCACGAGAGGCGCTAGGGAAGTGAGCCAGGAGGGAAAGCTCAAAAGCAAACGGACAAACTCAGACTAACCACCGGTGCTCTGTTGCTTTCATCTTAAAATATATATATAGATGTATGGTTATACTGGCTGTGCCAGGTCTTTTTTTGTAGTCCAGGGGACTCCAAAAGGGAAGGCTGTGGAGGAGCACCAGCTTGGGGACAGTTACACTGTTAGCCAGAGGAGAGTGACTTTCCCCTTGACTTCCTCTCCAAACGGATGTACTTTGGAAAATTGACACCCCCTCCCTTCTCTTCACCATGGCTTCGTGACCTGAGTCTGTGTTTCTAAGAGCAAGTGATCTTAATGTAGGGGTGCTGGAAATCACAGTGCCTTTTCTCTGTAGGAATCCCTCAGATTTGATGTAGACATCCCACGTACTCCCTGTTTTATTCTTTTATGTAGGCCTTTCAGGTTGGTTGAGGTGTGTCACACCTCTATGAAAAAGAATTTCCTGTCGGAATTTTTTTTTTTAAACTCCAAAGACACACATCCCTGCAGGTCAGCGAAAGTGTTTGATGAAGGCATACAGGAGTTAGGACTTTGCCAATGGAAAGCATTAAGTCAGGGGCTGATTTGGGGAAAACCGGTTGGTTACCATTCCAGACCCTGAGTTTCCAAATGGTCCTGACTAACTTGCTGCAACTCAGTTACCGTTTGAATGCGAGTATAAGCGGACCCGAATATCAGCCGAAGCGCCTAATGTTACCACAAAACTGCATAAAAAGTGTGCTGAAAAACCTGGCTTTTACACGAGTATATATGGTACACTGGTTGCTGTGATTAGGAGAGCTATGATTCCAAACAAAATAAAACAAACCCCCATAGTAATATCAAATCATTGCTACAAGCTAAGATAATTTAGTAGTAGGATTGGACTTCCAACAGGCTCATGCTTCAATCTGTAAGTTCTTGTGCCTCCACCTCAGCACAGATTACTAAAAGAAACACACTGAGTGGTTGCGAAAGAGAAAACACAACTGGACAGGAAGGGAAATAAAGCAGGGAGAAGCTGCCTAAGAATGTGGCTCTAAAGAGAAGACAGAATGTTGGCAACCTTGCTAGACACATCCACTGGAGTAGAGCCATGAAGTTTGACAAAAATAATTATGGTAAATTAAAAGGAAATTAGATATCGGATCTCAGACTAGGGATGTCATCCTACACCTCTCTGATTCATGTACCAGATGTTCTGCCAGCGAACTGTCTGGGTATTGGGAAGTTCTTTGTGTGTGCACCTCTTCTGGATGAGTCAAGAATGACATGCATAGAAAGTGGCGTTATTGCCTGGGTTTGTGGATCTTTTCACAGAGCTCTCAGAATTGGCCTTAGGTTCCCAGTTTTTCCCTTTAAAAGCTGGGACTGGGACATGACTAATGGAAGCTCCGGATTCATAGATTATCCTGCAAGTTTATTTAGTGCCTTTCTTCAATGGAGCTTAAAGCAGAGTACATAAATTTTCTCTTATTTAGCCCTGGAGCTATGCTAAGAAGCAACTAGAAACTATGGCTTGCCAGATAGGATACGCTGCTGCTGGAGGAGCAGAGAATATGAAGTAGTTTGTCAAGTACCCAGTGTCAGGAAAGGCGGAGCCTCTGCACTGTGGACTACTGGCTTTGGATTAAGCTGCATCCCCTTTGGCTAGCTTATTATTAAATACATGTCTTAATTCAGAATTTCGATTGTCCTTTACTATGTCATAGGTTCCCCCCCTTGTTTCCCATGTTAACTTTATCATAAAGCCTCAGTTACATATTAAATGGTGGAAGACTGATTATTTCATACAACATTCTCATTGTCGGTGGCAATGCCCCACTGACTGGCAGAAAGGTGTTCTTTGCGTTCAGCGTTTTATATCTAAATGTTCGCCATGAGACTCATTTGGTTGTATTTTCTTTCTCTACTTATGAAACAATGTGAATAAATATTTTGAGAACAAGAAGAAGTGGAAGGTTTTCTCTTTCCTTTTTAAAATTAAAATATACCTATTATGTATTCAGTTCGGTTTTGATGAAGATTCACAAAAAACCTATTAAAACCTTTTACATCTATTAACGATTCAGTTCTGTTTCTAGTAGTCACCAACTATGTATGCGTATATATATATATATATATATATATATACACACACACACACAAAGTGCTATAGTAGACTAGCTTTCGTTCGGAAATGGGATTTTACAGTTACTTATACTATAGACAATGAGAGATTTCCAAGTTGTGGGCCGGAGGCCGTCAATGATTTTCTTCCAGAATTTTACGTTAGCTGTGGTCTATTGCCTTTACAACAATATTGGTGGATAGGCCTCTAAGGAAAATCTCAATCAGTGTGCTCTTGGAAAGGAGACAAACAGTACTCTCATTATAAAACCAATGTATTTCCATGTGCTATTACCACGTTTTAACCGTCTAGTCAATTTTCAGTCATTCGACACATAACCACCCATTGTGTTTCAAGCAATCTGCAGCTGTATTTAGGTGGAGAGTTGTGCTAGTCTCCAGGGTTCTGGCTGCCATCAGCGTGGCTCCATGGGGCTTGCCGACAGGAAGGTGAAGCAGTGTGTGTGTCCCACCTCTAGGAAGGAAGACCGGAGTTCCCAGAATCCTCAGGAGCAGGCCATGCCCACACAGAGGCCTCCATGGCTAAGACCTGATTGACAGGCTAAACTCCACCCCTTCGCTCAAATTGATGAGATTACGTAACTGCCACAGACTCTCCCTTGTTAACTTGACACTTTTATAGAGCTCTTTAGCCATAATTTTTAAACAAGACAATAATAAAATGTACCTAATAAGATAAAACCAAAATGCATACAATTCAATATGTGCCAGCCTATTTTAAACAATATTCTATAAGTGAACAAAACAATATTCTATGCCTAACATTGCGAGAACCTATAGCTTAATCCTATAATCCCATAAATATATTCCCCCACCTATGAGATTTTGTAAACCAGCCACTTCATGCCTGTATGGCCGGATCAATACCAGGCCGGCTTCTAGCAGCAAGTGACCTTGAATCTGACCAGAGCTGGCTGAAACAACTAGCTGCAAATGGCCTTGAATCTCCCACACACACCTGCGGAGCTGACCAGAGCTGGCTATGTAACCTGTCAGCAGCTTTGCAAGGTTTTTTCTTTCTTTTACTCACGGCCTGTTTGGCTCAGTGCCTGCTTTGTTCTCGACCCACCACTCTGCACCTGGCCCAAATACACCCGGAACCAAGAAGACACCTTACATTCCAGAAACCTGGACATACCTGTATCTCCCAATCCCTGACTACCTTATATGGACTCATGACAGCCCACTCTCATGTTCCTCGGCTATATACTCCTGTAGTCTGGAGTGCGATTCCCTTGGCCCCAGACACTGGGCTGTGGGACTTTGCCCAGGGTGGGTTTTTCTCCCCAATAAAGCCTGTTTGCTCTAATTTGACTGATTTGGTCTCGGGCGCCTCTCGACTACCTTACTTTGGAACCGAAACACAGGATAGGGACCCCCTCGATGGTCAGAGGCCAGGACCACCCCCCACCCCACCCCCAAGGGACTCTTCTAAAAGTGAACCTCCGCAGTCGAAAACGGTGCGATCAGTTTTGGACTCTGGTAAGTCCTGCCCTGCCACCTCTCCATCTGAGCCAATCTTGTCCTGTGTCACAGCCGCGCCAGGGATGACTTTCCGCTCCCGTTCAGGACCCTGTGACCTGGGAGATGTCTCACTAGCAGGGGACCACCTCTGTTTAGAGTTTCCTCTAACACGGGGGATGCCTTGTCTTGGGGGATAACTCTCCGGGGTGTCGGAGCATCATGGGCAATACTGAGTCTAAAACTGATCATAAGACCCCCTTGAGCTGTATCCTGCTAAAATTTTCCAAATTAAAATTTTTCCAAAGCCTCCACAAATAAAGGCTAGTCGCTTAATGTGTACCACCGAGTGGCCGCAATACCCCTTACACAATCAATTTAGGTGGCCCTCCGAAAGCACTTTTAATTTAAATGGTCCAAGGTTCCGTACATTCCGGTTTTCTGGAATCTCCAAGCCCACCTATCTCTATGCATCCAGTGTTCCACCATATAGGTCCTTTTAGCTAAATCAACTGAAAGGAGCATGGCGGGGAAATTAAACTTGAAAATAACCCCTACTCTCCCTACCATACCCTAGCACCATCCTCTGCGCTTACCAAAGAGCCAGACACTTGGGCTCCCGCCTCGACCAATTTCTACTCCTCCTCCTCCTCCCTCCCAGTCTCTGCCACCCTGTGCACAACCACTCTCCCACCCTTCGCCATCATCTTCCCCCTAGGCTGCTGGCCAGCTCCAACCCTCCACTTCAGTCAGCCCGTTTTGCCACCGTTTGTGCCCCCATCTCCTCTCCTTTGTCAGTGCATACTCATTCCCACCTCCTGCCTCTTACAGAAGTAGCAGGGGCTGAGGGTGTGGTATGGGTCCATGTTCCGTTTTCTCTCCAAGGCCTGTCCCAAATCAAAAAGCAACTTAAAAAGCGTTGTGGTTCCGGGAGTGTCAATCTAGTGCCAGACCGGACCCAAATCCGCTGCAGGTTTCCAAGGTGAACAGCCTTGTTGGAACAGCATGTTGGAATAATGTAGGTAAGGGGAGTTGACAAGCTGAATCCGTAACTTCAGATTGGCTGTAAGGGCTGGGGCACAAAGTGGGAAGGGTCCAGTTTGTGTCTAAAATTGCTACCACCGGTCCCCCCTCACTCCCGGGTGCCCAGGCCCCTGTTGGGCCTGTGGCTCCGTGGCAGATCCCCCTCCTCCCGCCCCGCTACCCGCCACATGCCAACCCCCCACGAAGGGAAAAGAGGAGGTGTGCGGAAACCGGAGGGAACGGAGAGGACCGCAGGGGCAGGCCCGGGTGGGAGTGCCCTGGAATTAAAAAAAAATGGCGGTGGCTTCAGCCGTGGCACGCACCCAGTCCCACCTAAAACTGGTGCAGACTAGGGAAATCTGTTTAATTAAAACAAAGCATTGCAAAAACCCGCAGTGGGTGTGGGTGCAATTTGATTTCTGCCCAGTACTCTGAATGTCAAAGTAAAAAATTCAATAAAGCGCCGGTAAACCGCGGGAGTAACTATGACTCTCTTATAGTAGTCAACTTTTAAAAACTTAAAGAGGTAACACAATAAAAAGATAAAAACCCTGCCCTTCTAAACCACCTCCAGGAGGCCCTCACCCAGTTTACAAAACTGGACCCCAAAACCCCTGCCGGGCCAGCTATCTTGGCCTTCCACTTTATCCTTCAGTCAGCTCCAGATTAAAAAAAAAATTAAAAAGCAGAGGAGGAAGCACAAACCCCATTATAGGATCTGGTAAGAACAGCCTTTACCGTCTTTGATGCTTGAAAGGAAGTGACTGAATCAGCCCGACACTCCAGATTACAACCAAAGGTGGCCCTGCAATCCAGGCTCTGGTAGCGGCCCTGAGCCAGCAGGGGAAGGGCCCAAAGATCCCCGCACAAAACGGGATGCAGTCCTACTGGGGGCTTGTTTTAAGTGTGGTAAGAATGGACATTGGGCCCATCAAGGTCCAAAGCCCTGACTCCCCACCAAGCGGTGCCAGGTGTGCTGTCAGATAGGGCACTCAAAGTCTGTCGGCTTGTGGGCTCCCCAGCTCCCCCAACAGCTGAGGGCAGCTGGAGTCTCATAACAGTCCTTCCCGGCTGGCGAGCTTCTGGGGCTTGAAGGAGACTGAAGATGCCTGCACTCGGACACCCCAATACCCCTAGCCGAGCCCAGGGTCACCATCCAGGTAAAAGGGAAGTCCACCTCTGTTTCATTGGACACGGGGGCTATTCCATCCTTCCTTCATATGCCAGGCCTAGTCTCCCTTCCACGGTCACTGTAATGGGGATTAATGGCACCTCAACACCCAACAAACCCCCCTTCTTGCCCTGTGTCTTAAACCAATACGCTTTTCCCCATTCATTCCTAACAATCCCCTCAGGTCCTGTTCATTTGCTCAAACACAACATTCTACAATGCCTTAAGGCCTCCATTTCCCTAATACCTCAGAAGCCTCAAGCTGCCCATCTCCTTTTTGCTGCTGTAGCCACCCTTGGGCCAGACGCTGCTCCCAGAGCAATATTCAGCCTCCAAGAAACCTCCACCAATTCTTTGGGCACCTCCCCGGTGAGGACTGGACAATTAATTTTATGCATATGCCTAAACATAAACATCTTAAATAATTGTTAACTTTGGTGGATACCTTTTCAGGGTGGATTAAAGCATTCCCTACCAGCTGGGAGACAGCAGATGTTGTCGCTCAAACTTTCCTAAAGTCTATAATACCTAGGTGTGACCTTCCACTCTCTATCCAGTCTGACAATGGCCCAGCCTTTATTTCACAGGTGTCCCAACAGGTCTCACCTGCCCTGGGAGTGGATTAGAAACTACATATTCCTTTTCGCCCCAGTTGTCAGGCAAGGTTGAGCACGCCAACGGACTTATAAAGTCCCAGTTAACTAAGCTCTTCTTAAAGGTCCGCCTCTCCTGGCCAGATCTCCTTCCTGTTGCCTTAACCTGCCTCCAGGCATCCCCCAGGGAGCCCATGGGTCTCAGCCCATTTAAAATTATATACAGCCGTCCATTTGTCCTAAATTATTCTCTGCCTCAGAATGAAACTCCGCTTTCAGCTTACTTACCCAATTTATTCAGGTCCTACTCAGACCAATACCTTCTGGACGTGGGAAACACCTCTTCTGGGCACCCAACCCCTAACCTCTCCCCAGGAAATCAAGTCCTAGTAAGATCTCATCCTGCCCTGGACTCCAAACACGGTGAAAAAGCCCATACACCGTAATACTCACCACCCCATCGGCAGTCAAAATGGTCTTGCCTTCCGTACATATGAGAAAGCGGTCACCCAGCGACCGATGGCAGTTCATAGTTACCAAAACCTGGGCTGATGATTGGGGAACCCATTTGCAGGTTATATATCTATCATGCTTCCATACGCGCTGGCTGGCCGATCAAACCTGGCCAATCCAGAAAGCCCAACAACAACAAACTTCAAGAACAGGTTATAGGGCAGAGGTCCAAGGAAAAACCTTTTTCTTGGCTCACCGTTATCCAAGAAGGGGCAGCCCTTCTTAACAATTCCAACCCGGCTCATCTTTCCTCTTGTTTCCTTTGCGCTGCCCTCCATAGGTCTGCTCTGGCAGCAGTACCTTTACCTCAACCGTTTAACTACATGGAAAAAACAGGCGCATTTCTGCCAGTAATTGGAGTGCCCGTTCCACAATCCACTGCTGGAAAAATGGCCGTTTTGCTAGTCCGACCCAGAACAAGATTGTAACAACACCTCTAGTAACCTCACTTTTTCCTTCAATGCCCCCCCCCCCACCAGGTGGATTCTTTTGGTGCAATGGCACCCTGACAAGAAACCTTTCCACTCCTTCCCCATCCCATCTATGTATGCCGGTCACCCTGCTTCCCCAGCTAACTATGTACACAGTCCCTGAGGCAAACGCTCTGCAAAATCCCTCCCATGGCACCACCAGACACACACGGGCAGTGTTCCTCCCTGTCATGGATGGTATAGCGGTAGCCTCTTCCTTGGTTGGCTCAGGAATGGGGGCAGCAGCCCTATCCCACTCGCTGAGCTCCTCACAAAGCTGGTCCTCCAAACTGCAAGTGGCAATTAAAAACCCTGTATTACCTTTAAATCTCTTACAGCACCAAATGACATCCCTAGCCCAAGCAGCCTTACAAAACGGAAAAGCCCTAGACCTCTTAATGGCCGATAAAGGGGGATGTGTATATACCTGAATGAGGAGTGTTGCTATTATGTTAACAAATCCGGGTTGGTGGAAACCAGTATGAACAAACTTCGTAAGTTGGGGAAAAAGCTATCTGGTCACACCCCCTGCGTCAAACAAAGAGGTTGGTGATCTAATCCACTCATCGGTTGAGTTGCTCACTTAATAACCTCTCCTATAACCATCTGCACACTGCTACTTCTGGCGCCATTTGCAACTGAATGCAAAAAAGTTCTTGTGTTGCTGTTAATCAAATGTTATTGCACCCTTACATTCCTCTTCCACAGGAGCCAGACATTCCCAACCCATAAGCTCCTCACATGCCATCCCAGCACCCGCAGGAAGTAGCTAGAAGAGTCGTCGTCCATATCACCAAAGAATTGGGAATGTATAGCTGGATCAATAACAGGCCGGCTTCTAGCAGCAAGTGACCTTGAATCTCCCCCACCCATGTGGAGCTGACCAGAGCTGGCTGAAACATCTAGCAGCAAGTGGCCTTGAATCTCCCACACACACCTACGGAGCTGGCTATGTAACCTGTCAGCAGCTTTGCAAGTTTTTTTCGTTCCTTTACTCCTGGCCTGTTTTGTTCACGGTCCATTTGGCTCAGTGGCCACTTTGTTCTCGACCCACCGTTCTGCACCTGGAACCAAGAAGACACCTTACATTCCAGAAACCCGGCCATACTTGTATCTCCCAATCCCTGACTACTTTATGTTACATGGACTTAAGACAGCCCACTCACATGTTCCCCAGCTACATAAACACCAGTCCTGTAGTCTGGAGGTCGACTCCCTTGGCCTGGACACTGTGGACCATGGGACTTCACCCAGGCTGGGTTTTTCTCCCCAATAAAGCCTCTTTGCTCTAATTTGACTGATTTAGTCTCTGGCGCCTCTCAACTACCTTACAGTGCTTTTATCTGCCCAATTTTGAGTGTCCCTTTTCTGTACTGCCCACTTAAATCAAGCCAGTGCTGTGAGGAGACAATCATTTTCTTTGATGTGAAGGATCTTCATTGCAGTTGGAACCTTGTATGCCTCCATAAGCAAAATCAAATCAGGACAGTCCATCCATAAAGTAAGCAGTAATATGAACCAATTCACAGGCTCAAAAATCTTTTCTTCTGGTCGGGTTCTGGTGAAGTCAATGTGGGCCATCTCGCTTAGCCTCCCCAAGGTGCCCATTGGTCGCCTCACTTTCAGACCACAGGTAGTGTCACAAATGCTCAAAACCTCAGCCCCCCTGTGCTAGGTCATGAACTTCAGACCAGTTTAACTTGCTCTCATTTTCCTCTAGTCCCTGTGAACCAGGGTCCATGGGTGTCAGAGTGGCCCGACTCAATCCATCTCTTTATTGTTGCATTTCTCCCACTTCCACGAGACAAGTGGATCCAGGTGGTCACCTAGCCAGCATCTCAGTCTGTCCACAGGCTCCCTTTAACGTTCAGTCCTAGAGAGGAGAGTTTTATCATGGCTCCAGATTTTTCCAGCTTCTGGCACAAACCACTAGATCAAAATTCAAAAAACCAAAGGGTTCCCTTTTTTTTTCTTTCTTTCTTCAATCTGTTAACATCTCCCTAGGCAAGTCTCCTCACCTTTGAATGTCCTGAGCATTCAAGACACTGGGTGGGGCTTAGCTTTTTAGAACATTCTTTGTAGGCATTTCCTACACCCATTTAAAGATTTAAATTCGTGCCTTAAACAATGAGCTGACAAACTCTCTATACTTCCCACCAATCATTTCTATCAATCATTATATCAATAATAGTCCAAAAGGAAAACAGTATAAACCTAGTACAGCCAGATCCTAAACTCGATTGTGAAAACAGTCAAGTTCAATCCCTATCTATCTTCATCCTTATCAAAACTATTCCCTTGATACAAAATATGGCCTTAGGTCTCTGATCACATCAATCCAGGTCCCTCTGTCAGCCATTTTCAATAAACAGCATGGTCTTCTAGAAATTCAAGGGGTGATTTCGCCCCCGAGCTCAAAATATACATTAATCACATTCATTTTCGCCATTTCAAATAGGAATAACCAAAGACCACAATCAGGCAAAATTATCAACATTTTAACTTCCCATATTCTTTCCAGAAAACAACGCAGTAAACTGCATGACCATATCTGACCTCTGACTATCCAAGGAAGAGCAACTACCATGAGACAGATGTCAAACAAGTATCCACTCTCCATCTTCATGATTTGTTTCTCTAGTACCCCATACTCTGAAGGTGCCAAAATGTATGAGTCTGGGTTGACTAGAGAAACAAACCCAAGGACACTCGTGTGTATAAGAAAGATAGTTTTATGTTAAAGAGTAATTGTATATTAAGAAAACATCCCGGAACCGATTACAAGGATCTACATGTGACCTCCTCCCTGGGGAACGAACAACAGAAAAGGGGGTGAAGGGAGACCCCGGATAGGGCAAGATATGACAAAATAATAATTTATAAATTATCAAGGGCTCATGAAGGAGGGGGAAGCAGGGAAGAAGGGGGAAAAAGAGGACTTGATGCAAAGGGCTTAAGTGGAGAGCAAAGAATGTACAGATGTGCTTTATATAATTGATGTATGTATATGTATGGATTGGGATAGGAGTTGTATGAGGCACTAATGTTTTTAAAAAAGAAAAAGAAAACATCCCAGTCCAGTTCATAGGTCTGATATTAGCCCATATGTCTGATACCCGCCTATAATTTTCTCTTCAGACTCACGAAACACCTGCAATGATGCTGAATGCAGGATGATCACAGGCCTGTGGGTGGAAAGTCTTGTGTATCCAATGGCAGTGGAAGCATCTCCACAGCTCTGGCTGCTATCAGCGTGGCTCCATGTGGCTTGTCAACAGGAAGGTGAAGCAGAGAGCTGTGTCCCACCTCCAGGAAGGAAGTTCCCATAATCCTCAGGAACAAGCCATGACCTGATTGACAGTCTAGACTCCACCCCTTCAGTTAAGTTGACAGATTATGTAAGTGCCACAATAGTATAGAACGCTGGACTTCAGTGAACAGTCAAGAGTTGAGTACGTGATGTCAGCAGGTCCACCTAGACAAGATAGGCTGGACAAATAATGAGAGAAGGAAACAACAGGACCAACGGTCCTGGAGGGACATGAGAGCGTGAGAGGTAGGGGAAGGGAGGAGGTGTCGCCCAACACAGGGACAAGGAAACAGCGAGTGGTTCAAAACCAGAGGAGGGAGTTGGAGGGGAGGACTGGAAGGGAGTGACCAAGAGAAAGATAACTGAGAGGACTTACTGAATCCAGAATGAAGGCTAAACATGGTAATGGGTCAGGAGGAAAGCGAAAGGAAATAGAGGAAAGGAGTAGGAGGCAAAGTGCATACAGAGAAGCCTAAATACAGACATGTACATATGTAAATATATTTATGATTATGGGGGCAATAGATTTATATGCATATATTTATAGGTTCAGTAGTAGGGTAGCAGATGGACATTGGGCCTCCTCATGCATAATCCCCCAATACAATAGCACCTCGCCCTGCTAAACAGCCATTGCAGGATACCCATCTTCCCAACATGATCACTGAAGACAGACTTGTGTGCAAGCAAATGTGGTGAAGAAAGCTGATGGTGTCCGGCTATCAAAAAGATATAGCGTCTGGGGTCTTAAAGGCTTGAAGGCAAGTAAGCGGCCATCTAGCTCAGAAGCAACAAAGCCCACAGAGAAGCAGCACACGGCCTAAGTGAATACAAGGTGTTGAATGGACCATGTAGCAGATACAAAGGAACAAAAACAATCATTGTGTGATCACCTTCCTCACATAATCGCTGAAGACGAAAGTGTGCATAAGCAAGTGTGGTGAAGAAGGCTGATGGTGCCCGGCTACTGAGAGATATAGCGTCTGGGGACTTAAAGGCTTGAAAGCAAACAGCGGCCATCTAGCCCAGAAGCAACCGAGCCCACACGGAAGCAGCACACCAACATAGGTGACCGTGAAGGACAGAGGAGACCAGGTCTCCAACATCAAAGGTGGGGTGGTGATGAGAATCACATCACCGTGAAAGAGGGGGAGTGCATGATGGGGATCCAATGCCCACCTGTAGACAGCTGGACACCCCTTCCAGAAGGGTAGTGAGGAGGAGATGGGCCACTCAGGGTTCAGTGTAGCAACAATGAAACTCAAAACCTTCCTCTAGTTCCTGAACGCTTCCTCCCCTCCCAATCATCATGACCCCAATTCTACCTTGCCTTGCGGACCTGGTTATACCAGAGGATGTACAGCGGTGCAGTGGGGATCTGGAGGCACAGGGAATCTAGGACAGATGAACCCCTCAACACCAGCGGTGGGAGTGGCGACACCAGGAGGGAAGGGCGTGTAGAAAGGGAGAACCGATCTCGGAGATCTATGTGTAACCTCCTCTCTGGGAGATGGGCAATGGGGAGGCGGGTGAGGGGAGACGCCGGGGAGTGTAAGATAAGATATAATAATTATTTATAAACTATCAAGGGACCAGGGGTGGGATCGGGGAGGCAGCGGGATGGGGGGGAAAAAAGGGAAACCGAGCTGATTCCATGAACCCAAGTGGAAGGTGAATTATGAGAGTGACGAGTGCAACGAATGTATAAGGGTGCTTTGCTCAATTGATGTATGTACAGATTGTGATAAGAGCCTTATGAGCCCCCAAAAAAAAGATAAAAAAAAAAAGAGTTGAGTACGTGAACTATTTTAATGACGTTAGATGCTGTGTAATCAATTCAGAGTCTCATAACCCCTGTGTACAACACGACAAAACACTGCCCAGTCCCACATCATCTCAATTGTTGCTATGTTTGAGCCCATTATTGTAGCCATTATGTCAATCAAGCTCATTGGGAATCTTTTCCTTGTTCCTCAAACAAGCCTGGTGTCCTTTCCCAGGGGCCCAAACCTCAATAACATGTCCAAAGTATGTGAGATGAAGTATCACCTTTTCTAAGGAGCATTCTGGTTGTAGGTTTGTTAAGATATGTTAGTTCTTCTGACAGTCCATGGGATGTTCAATATTCAACACTATAATTCAATGGCATCTTCTCGATCAATTATTCAGCTTTTGAAACCATCTGAGGCAATTGAAAAGGCCACAGTTTTAGTCAGGCACATGTTATTCCTTAAGGTGACATCTTTACATGATTGTATTGGGTGACAAGTGTAGACAAATAAAGCAAGTTGTGATATGAAGCACAGAGAAAGAATTATCTGACTCTCCTTTAGTGGACACTGCCACTGATTTCTTTGCCCGGATCCTGCAAATCCCTCTCACCACTCCTGGGTGCCCTAACTGTACCTGTGTGCTTTTGTTTCTCACACGCTGCCATTCTGTAGAGTGGTTGGCCTCATGCTTTTGGAGCCCTTTAGTCCATTGCACTTTCAGAGAATTGGAAGTGCCTAGGAGTCTCGGGACTATTAAAAGTCAACTCCATTGCCTGAGTCCAGACAAATCTAGAGCATATCAAACTTGTATTACTTTATGTAAGAGGCATTTTGGGAATGCAAGTTGAGAGTGTTGATTATTTTAAACATCTTTCAAGCAATGATAAAAGATTTGGAAAAGCACTGACTGACAGGGTCTTTGGCCATACCCAAGAAGCGGCAGTGGCTAGTGGGTTATGCATTGGACTGCAAGGGCAACTACAAGGCCAACAGTTCAAGCCCACTACTCACTCTGCAGAAGAAAGGTGAGGCTTTCTGGTTCCATAAGGATTTATAGTTTCAGATAGAGCAACAGCCCCACCCTGTCCCATGGGAGGCTGTGAGTTGGAATCAATTCAATAGCAGCCAGTGAGAAGCCAGCCCTTTTGTGTAGGTGGTGTGCCATACTATTCTGCCATATTATTTGAGGAAAGACGTCATCAGAGATGATACGGAGTTGATGAGTAATAAATGACTATGTGTTAGACTGGGTTTTCTAGAGAAACAAAACCAGGACACTAATAATTATATATATATATTTATATAGATAGATAACATAAGAAATAAACAGTTAATCGATAAAGCAGTACAGATGGCCCGGTGCAAATGACTTCCGTGAGACAGCTAGGTACACCGGCAGTCCTTCAAGTCTTGAGGGCCGCTGGGTAGTCCTCCGTGGAGCAATTCAGGCTATCCGGCCACAGGCATCAAACAGCAAACAGGTCACCAACAGTTAGGTCACCAACAGTCAGCCATATGACAGGGTCCGACAATCCCCAGCTCAAAAGGTGTACCTTCCAGTAGCATGGCGGAGGTCTTGAAGGAACTTCAAGTTATAGTGACAGTCCATGGGTAAATGTCTACACGTAGTGCAGCTTGCAAATTGAGGCACAGAACAAGCAAGGTAGCCGCACGCTGGTCAGATGATCAAAGAGCAAGAGAGAGGGGTGAGGCTCACCAAGCCATTTATCTCTCTGCCCTCCAACTAGTCTCGCGTGTGTTCATTGGCCATGTTGGTACAACAAACCTACCTAGCACAGTCTTGTTGACTGACCTTCTTGAAGAGCTGTATTTTAAAGCAGATACTTGAAATAACTTTGTATAAAGCGTGTGTTGAAAAGCAAGATATAGAAAGAATAGTCTCTGAGTGATCTCTGCAGTGTGGATTGGAAGGAGGGGCTTTGGAAGAATGGAGGCAAGAAGTCCATCAAATGCAAGGCACGCCAAATGTGCTCAGGTGTTGGATGTAACCAAAAGGCCCTGATCATCACTTGAGGGAGGCTAACGTTTCCATTTACGTTTAAGGTATCTGCATGACCCCACTCCCACCCCACCCCACCCCCACCCCCACCCCCACCAATTCACTATGCTAGCTAGTGAAATGAAGAATCTCATTGCCTTACTTCAATTTTAGTTTATTATTTTTATTACACACCAAACGGGTGTTAACGAATGCTGGATTTCTCTGCTCCAATTGGCGATTTAGGGACCCAGGCTCCTTCCATATTGCGATTCTGAAATCTTTAGCATATGCTTGAACACGTTTGTGCATATTCCTTTGGTTAGAGCTCAGTGCTATATCTAAGCCTAATTACAGGAGAGGCTGGCATATGTAGTCCAGTTGAATGTCAGAAAGAAGAGGAAATATATTATCTGGCTACCATCTAGCAATGGTGGCCACACCTTCTCCAGGGAAAGTGGTAACTTTGAGCTCTTTTGCATTTAGAAAATCACTTTTGAGCATAGCACAATGAAAGTTTTAAATGCCATTGGTTGCCTGCCGTTTATTCTGTAGGAGTCTTTTTAATTAACCACTTAATGGGATAATTTAATCCCCCCTTAGAATTGGAGATATGAAAATGAGATACTTCCTGTGATCTGACTATATTGTGCTTTATTTTAAGACACACCAAGTGAGCCTGGAAATGAGTAGCACAAAAGCATCATCATAATTTGTGATCAGTGAAAGAAAACCTGATCTATAATTCTAATTATTCCTAAATGGTGTAGATGAATGTTTCATTTGAATGTGTATTTTGTTTCACTAATGTTCTCAATTAGAAAGGTAACTGAACATAAGTTTTTTTCTGGCTATAGCAAGGATTTACCATATGTTCAAAGTTTTAGAAATATATCCCACTGAGATGGTAAATAATATATTCTAATAGTTGAAATATTGTGCAACCAGAAATAACCATATCTTAAAGTACTCGTTGTTTTCATAAGATTGATAACACAAAATTTACTAATTCAACACATTTCACATGTACAATTCAGTGACACCAATGACATCTACCATGTTGTGTAGGCAAACCAATATCCGCTGTCTAATATTTCATCTCCATACACAGAAATTTAACGTTGCTTAAGCAATGATTGCTCCTCTCCCCCTTATTTATATCCCTGGTAACGACTATCTTCTGCAACCACTATCTTCTGCTGGAAATTAGACACTATCTCAAAAATATTGTTGATGCAGCGAACACTAATGACCATAGAGCACACAAGTCCTGGGATGACATCAAGGATCTCATACAGAAAGAAACGACCAACATGGATCTCAGAAGAGACTCTGAAACTTGCTCTTGAAAGTAGAGTATCTAGATTGAGTGAAAGAAATGACTAAGTAAAAGAGCTGATTTGAGGGATTACAGGAAGATGACTGCCAGATAGCAACCAGGGGAGGAACTCTGCAGTAGCCATGGCAGAAGGGTCACGAAGAAGGGTGTGATATGTGAATTTGACATCAATAAAACCTATTGGGGGAAAAGGAACAACTGATTCATAAGGGTGGCTTGACAAGGACAGATGGATTCACAAGAGAATTCTAGCTAGCATTCAGAGAAGAGCTGACATCAATCCTACACAAACTCTACCAGAGTGCAGAATGGGACAGCAGATTCCCAAACTTATTTTATGAAGTCAGCAGAACCCTGGTACCAAAACTGGGCAAAGAGCCCACAAGGATAGAGAACTATAGACCTAGGTCCCTCATGAACTAGAGGCAAACATTCTCAACAAAATCCTGGCCAGTAGAATCCAACAACATTATAAAAAAAATACATCATGACCAAGTGGGATTTATACCAGGGATGGTCTAACATTTCAAAAACAATTAATGTAATCCACCATATTAACAAAAAAAGGACAAGAATCACATGATAATATCAACTGATGCAAAAAGCATATGATAATATCAAACACTCATTCATAATAAAACTCTCAAGAAGATAGGATTGGCAGGGAAAATTCTCAATACAATAAAGGCCATATATGAAAAATCAATAGCTAATATTATACTCAATGGAGAAAGGCAGAAAACATTTCCACAGAATAAGGGCACCCGACGAGGAGGTCCCTTATCCCCACTTTCATTCAACATTCTGCTGGAAGTCCTAACAAGTACCTTAGGACAACAGCAAGAAACCAAGGGAGTGCAAGTAGGTAAAGAAGCAAAACATTTGCTATTTTCAGACAATACAATTTTATACATTGAGAATCCCAAGATGTCCACAATAGGATTACTGAAATGTAGAGGAATTTGGTAGTGTAGCAGGATAAAAGATGAACAAGCAGAAATCAATTGGTTTCCTATATGCCAGAGATGGGAACGTTGAAAAAGACGTCAAGGAAACAATACTATTCACAATAGCCACGCAGAAGCTGAAACACTTAGGAATAAACCTAACCAAAAACCAAGCAAACGAAAGACCGATATGAAGAAAACTACAGAACAATGCTACAAGAAACCAGAAGGGATCTACACAAATGGAAGAACATTCCATGGTCGTGGACCAGAAGACTCAATATTGTGAAAATGTCAGTATTACCTCAAGCAATATATAGGTTCAATACAATCTCGATCCAAATCCTAGCATCATTCTTCAAAGAAACGGAAGAAACGATTACCAGCGTCTCGTGGAGAGGGAAGAAGTCCAGGACAGGCAAAGAACGTCTCAAAAAGAATACCGTAGGTGCTCTTGCTCTACCTGACCTCAAAACCTACTATACAGTCACCGTGGTCAAAACAGCCTGGTACTGGCATAATGACAGCTACATGGACCAATGGATCAGTACGGAAAACCCAGAAATAAAAACCAACATACAGACAACTGATTTTTGACAAAGGCCCAAGCATTCAATGCCTTCTTCAATAAATGGTGTTGGAAAAGCCGGATATCTTCGTGCAGATGAACTAAGACTCACATCTCATGCCATGTACAAAAACAAACTCCAGGTGGACCAATGACCTAAATGTAAAACCCAAAGCTATCACGATGATCAATGAAAAAACTGGGACAAAACTAGGAGCCCCAGTGCAGGCGTGAGGTTTCTTGAGTGGGGAATACCTCGGTTCTTGACTTCGCAGGAGAAAGACTTCACGCCGAAGCCGTTTGTGCCCAAGTGGGTTTTTATGAAGGACTGGAGTTTTCAGTTTTACAGTCTCAAAAGGGTACACGCTATTTCGGGGAAGCATGTGTGCCCAGCCACGCAGAAGCCGGGCTGGGGCTCACAACCCGAGGGGCGCAACCTCATGGAACTGTACACTTAGAACACCTGGTGAACTGAGGCCCGAGTGAGCCCAGCACGGCACGTCAAAGGGCAGGGGCTGCGTGGGGCGGGCATGGTGGTGGGAGGAGTAAGTGGGGAGAGAGAGAGACAGGCTGTGTGCCCCTCTGGGGCCCGCCCAGGCAGCCCGTGTACGCCTCCGACTATCTCCACCTCGCTCTGACCAGGAGCAGGGTTAAAAAAAAAAAAAAAAAGAGCGACCTTCCTGCAGTCAGGATATTTTAAGCCTCTAGCTGGGGAGGCATGGTTAAAGGTATTGATTGACCCCATGGGCTGAATTAAGCCCACCTGGGGCTACTTTTGGCCATCCAGGTGTACTGCCTACCTGGCTTGGGCCCTGAAGGGGTCTTCATGGGGGCTGGTGTTTGGCCAACTCCTTTCCAACCCCCTCTGTCGGGCCTGTACAGGCATGGGAGCCACAACCTCCTGCCCCTATTCTGGCTACCTAACACAGGGAATACATGGGCTAGCCCAAGGAACAAAGGAAGCACACACTGGGGAAGGTACAATAGACAAGTGGGACCTACTGAAAACAAAACACCTGTTTCCATCGAAAGACTTCATTAAAAGAGTAAAAGGAGAGCCCCCAGACCGGCAAAAGTTATTTAGTAAGGACATAACAAAGGACTAAATACTGAAATCTACCGAATTTTACAAGCTTATAAGAAAAAAATAAACCCATAGCCCTCTGAGAAAGTGGTCATGGGACCCATTCTCAAAGAATGACACCTCAAATGGGTAATGAACACATGACGCACTCCTGGTCATTAGTCATCTGAGAAATGCAAGTCAAAACAACAATGAGATACCACCTGATTCCTATTACTGTGGCCTAATTACAAAGAACTGAGAACAACAAATGATGGAGTGGGGGTGGTGAGACAGGAACTCTTAACCACCGCTGGTGGATTTATAAATACATATAGCCACTGTGGAAGGTGGTATGGTGATACCTAAAGCAGATGGTAACTGAACTACTATATGACCCAGCAATACCGTATTGAGCATATCCACCAAAGAAATAAGAATCATCACAAACAGAGATTTGCTTCCCCATGTTCATTACAGCACAGTTCACAGTAGCAAGAAGCTGGAAACAGCCCAATTTCCCATCATAGAAGACTGGATTAAGAAACAAAAACCCAACTCTGGTCCATGCACACAACGGAGTACTATGCAACTCCCCCAAACAGCGATGAAAACATGAAATACCTCAACACGTGGAGGGACCTGGAAGACATTATGCTGAGTGAAGTCAGCCAAGCACAAAAGGACAAATAGTGTGTGTGTCCACTGCGGTAGGAACAAGCAGCAGAATTGGCACAAGCTCAAGCTTGCAGGCCACCTAGTCTCCTGCCCAGGGGCTAGACAGCCTGCTAAACAGCCAGACCAGCTCCAATGAACCACGCATCATCTGCTCCAGGTAAGTATAGGGTAGGATCACTTGGCTGGAGGGCACCTCGCGAGTAGCCATGTGGATCTGGGGTGAGGTCCCCAGGAGAGGGACATGGGCCTATCAGAGGGATGAGGCTTACTGAGGAGAGGGGCAGCATAGGAGAGGGAACGTTCAAGTCAGGACAAACATAGGTGTATGTTTGTTGGGGGTTGAAGAGTGAGGGCTGACCTCCAGGTAGGGGGTGGAGAGATCAAGGATGCTCTTGGGAGCAGTAGTTGAGGAGGGTCTTTGATGGCATTCAATGGCTGGGCAGGATCAACCTCGGGTGTCTGGAGGTATGTTAGGCACGGTTCTCTAGAAAAACAAAACCAGGACATCCCACCACACACAAATAATTATACAGCAAGAGGGAACATTAGTCCACGCAGCAGTAAAGAGTAATCAGTTCAACTCACTTTCATGGAACAATGTCCTGGAAGTCCTTCACCTCAGGTTGGTGGCCGGGTCCAAGGTCAAGGAAGCAGACATCAGAGTCCTCTCTCGGGCGAGGCAGGCAGTCTTCCCACAGGCAGCAAACAGCAGGGTGGGTCAGCAACAGTGGGTAGCTCGGGTAAACGCGCCAGCAGCATGGCAAAGCAGGTCTCGAAGGAGCCTCAAGCTCTCTCTTGGACGAGGCAGGCAGTCTTCCCACAAGTAGTAAACAGCAGGGTGGATCAGCAACAGTGGGTAGCTCGGGCAAACGCGCCAGCAGCGTGGCAAAGCAGGTCTCTAGCAGCACGATCCACCGTTTGGCTTGCCCCACAGGTAGTATAGTCACATGTGAGGCAAAGAACTAGCTAAAGCAACAGCATGCTGGTCTGCTCACCAAAAAGCAAGAGGTAGGGAGTGGGGTGGGGCGGACCCTGCAGAGCCATTTTATCTGTTTGCCTTCCAAACTGTGGGCCTGATTAATCCCACGTGTTCCTCTTGGCCAGGTTGGTACAATCAACCTAACTATTAAAGGGGGTATCCCGGGAACCCAGGGTGGGTGCCATAGAACACTGGGACACTGGATCCTGGATCTTCAAGGCTCCCCTCTGGGAGCACTGCACTCTACCCCAGACACACTTGTAACCTGACGACTTACGCTGGAAGGCACGTGGTGTCTGAGGAAGCAGGAGACAGCTGCACCAAGGGCGACGCAATAGTGGTAGATGGGCAAACAAGGTCTGGGTACTGCAACACCCTGCATGCCGTATTAAGATACATATTACTCCGGCCACCCTCGGATGGTCATTCTGTTATATTTTGCTTATGCGTATTTATAATAGGGTGTATCTCAGAAATGCACTGCCATTGGGGCTCATGCAAACTCAGGGGCATTGAGCCTACAGGGAAAGAATATATCACAAGGGTTTGGGGGAAGGGGCGATGTAGAGGAGTGGGGGAAATAAGGAGATGATGTCAAGAAGTCTAGCGATGAAAAGTATGTCTGGATACTGACTATGGAAGCAATTGTACAATCATATTTGACATACTTGAACTATGAAATATTTTATATATATGTACATACTCCAGAGTTACAGAAAAAAAATTTAAAAGCATAGATCCAGGAGTGGGTTTTGAATTCGCACCAAATCCTAGCTCTACTCAAGTAGAAAGCAAATGTTTTGAAAATGATAGTGGCAACAAATGTATAAATGAGCTTGACACAATGGATGGATGGATGGACTGTAATCAGAGTTGTACGAACCACCAATAAAATAATTTGAAAAAATCCTAGGTCTAACTTAAGAAAATAGTTGTTACATCATGGCCCTGCTTGATGCTCACCTTCATGAAACGATAACTGAAGATAAGGGTGCTACAGCAAAGTGTGGTGAAGAAAGCAGATGGTGCCTGACTATTAATCAGAATAGTGTCTGGGGTCTTAAATGCGTGTATTCGAACCAGCACCGATCCATCCACATGGAAGAAGCACACCAGCTTGTGTAATCCAAAGTAAACAATTATAAAATTTGGGTATGGTGAAGAGAAAAGTATCAAAGGTAAAATTGTGAACACCCAATTTGTAGAAGGCTATGGAGTGGCAGTTCAAAACCCATCTTCAGAGTGTCCGGTCAGACTGAGCTTGCTGGCAGATCCATTCTAGCCAAAGGCAAATCTCAAACAGCCTTACTATCAGGCAGAGTTTATTGTAATCTGGATTATGTGGGATCGAACGCAATACTTGGTCTGTTGACCCCCCCCCTATAAACATGACCTGAATTTGTACTGGGGCCAAGTATCTCTTATTTGTTTCATGACTGAAATTTCCTCCTGGCTATTTGAATGTTATTGGGGGTCTTTTCCTTCTTACAAATTATATGTATTTTTGTCTGGATGCTACTTTGTGTGATTTTGTTTTTTATTGTTTTTTTGGGGGGCTTCCCAGCTGCAAAGCACAGGAAGAATGGAGGCCCAATGAGAATAACTGATACAAGAGGTTATAGGGAATGATTTCAGGAGTAAATAATGCAGGCAGGAGTGGAAAGGGTGCACTAGAACTTCCTATGATTGTACAACTCATTGTAAAGGGGACTTAAACATGGTGGGGGGAGAGGGGGCTAAATGTGCTAAGCTTGATGAGGTGCAATGTTCGACACATAACCCCCTCTCAGTGGGATGGACAACAGAAAAGTGGGTGAAGGGGGACAGCAGTCGGTATAAGACTTAAAAAAATCCCCCAAACCAATAATTTATAAATTATCAAGGGTTCATGAAGGAGGGAGTGTGGAGGAGGGAGGGGGAAAAAAGGAGCTGATACCTAGGGCTCAAGTAGAAAGCAAATGTTTTGAAAATGATGAGGGCAACATATGCACTAATGTTCTTGACACCGTGGATGGATGGGTGGATGGATGGATGGATGGATGGATGGATGGATGGATGGAAGGATTGTGATAAGAGCTGTAAGAGTTGCCAATAAAATGATTTTTTAAAAAGATTGATGTGGTGGTGACTGTACAATGCCCCTTGATAGGACTGAACGATTGAGTTATAGGATATGTAAATTACATGCCAATAAAACTGTTGGGAAAATAAATAAAAGCGCAGCTTGAGAAGATAATGTTTAAAATATTGTAGTAATAAGAAACTGTGGAAAACTCAAGCCTGTTTCAGAAGAGGATATAGAACAAGGAATATCATTACGTATGTCAGATGTATATCAGCTGAAAATAGAGAATACCAGAACGATGCTTGCCTGCATTTTATTGATTATGCAGAGGCACTGATTGTGAGACTCATAAAAATTATGTATAAAATGGTGAAGAATGGAAATTCCAGACCATTTATTTGTGCTCATGTGGATCCTGTACATAGACCAAGAGGCAATCATTCTGTGTTAGTCTGGGTAGGCTAGAGAAACAAATTCATAAACATATAAGAGAGAGTTTTATAGAAAGGGTAATTGTGCAGTAAGAAAGCATCCCAACCCAGTCCAGTCCAAGTCCATAAGTCTGATATTAGCCCATATGTCTGATACCAATCTACAAAGTCCCCTTCAGACTCACAAAACACATGCAATGACACAAAATGCAGGAAGTTTACAGGCCAGTGGGTAGAAAGTCTTTGGATCCAGTGGCGTTGTAAACATCTCAGCACTGGCAGGGGTCTCTACGATGCTTCTCCAGCTTCAGAGGTCTCTGGGTGCATTAAGGTAGGTCCATGTGACTTTTCCTGTTCAGGGCACTAGTGTAATTCCATGAGTCTTGTCAGCTGCAATGTCTCCCAGGGAGTGAACAGAGAATCAGGTGTCTCCTGCCTCCAAGGAGGAAAACCAGATTTCCCAGGATTCTCAGGAGAAGTCCATGCTCACACAGAGGCCTCATTGGCTATGACCTGATTGACAGACTAGACTGCACCCCTTCACTCTTAATCCTATCAAGTCACACCATGTGGGGGAAAGGCCAAGGCCCTCACAACTAATTATGGGTTCAGTAAGCACAATTGTATAGTAAAGATATATTAAAATTACAATAAAGTCATAGAGCAGCATGAGAGATACAGGAGAGAGAGTAAAATAAAGAAATCATACACATTTCATAGTAGCATGCTCACCTCCACTCCTCTAGGCGGTACGGGGCAGGAGAGAACCAGACAGAGAGACGCTTATTGCTAACCAAGGCTTATATATACTTAGGGGGTGTGATTACAGGTAACCACACACGTCACAGGAAAGGGCTGTACAATAGGCGGGGCCCATACAATGGGCATAGGCGTAGCAGGAAGGGGTTGAGTTAGGGGTGTACACATGATAGGAGGGGTGGAACTAGAGATATACATGTAACAAGAAGGGTGCACCCTAGACTCAATATGGCAGCCTAACCTTGGTTACCCTAGAGTGGCCTTGATCTCCTTGGGCTCTCCTTCAGGGAAACAGTCTACTACAATCATTATCAGAAGGGAGTGGGCTCTACTTAGGGTGAGACAGACTGATTGCTCTAGATTACCCTTAGGGCAAATAACCCCTGACTTACTTCTTTTGACCTCCCAGTGTGTAGTCATTTGCCAGTTGTAGCAAGCAACAAAGTTTGGAATATATTTGTGGGAGACAACTTGGGAGAAATCTTTCTGTTTCCCACAAGACCAGATTATGTAACTACCACAAATTCAGACAGAAACAAGAGGATAGTGAGTGCTTTCAAATCAGGACAGGTGTGTGTCAGGGTTATGCCCTTTCACCGTATGTATGCAATCTATGTAGTGAGGAAATAATTAGGGAGGCTGCACTCTATTAAGACAAATGTGGCATCAGGATCGGAGGAAGATGCATTTACAATCTGCAATATGCAGAACACACAAAACTACTTACTGAAAGCAAAGAAAACTTGAAGCACTCACTGATGAAGACAAAAGACCACAACCCTTCATTGTGGACTACACCTCAACATAAAGAAAATAAAAACTTACAACTGGTCTAAGAGACAACTCATGATAAACAGAAAAGACTGAAGTCGGGGATTTTATTTTAAAGTGTTGAAGAGAGCTGATGGTGCCTGGCTATCAAAAGATATAGTGTCCAGGGGTCTTAAAGGCTTGAAGACAAACAAGCAACCATCTAGCTCAGAAGCAACAAAGCCCACATGGAAGAAGCACACAAACCTGTGTGATCATAAGGTGTCGAAGGGATCAGGTATCAGGCATCACAGAACAAAAAATCAAATCATTGTGAATCACGGAGAGTACATATTGGGGACCCAAGACCCATCTGTAGGTAACTGGACATCCCTTACAGAAGGGTCCCGGGGAGGAGACGAGCCAGTCAGGGTGAAGTGTAGCAACGATGAAACATACAACTTTCCTCTAGCTCCTAAATGCTTCCTCCCTGACCCAGCCCCCCTATCATGATCTCAATTCTACCTTCCAAATCTGGCTAGACCAGAGGATGTACACTGGTACAGATAGGAACCGGAAACACAGGGAATCCAGGACAGATGATTCCTTCAGGACCAGTGGTGAGAGTGGTGATACTGGTAGGGTAGAAGGAGGGTAGGTTGGAAAGGGGGAACTGATTACAAGGATCTACATGTGACCTCCTCCCTGGGGGACGGACAACAGAAAAATGGGTGAAGGGAGATGTTGAACAGGGCAAGATGTGATAAAATAATAATTTATAAATTATCAAGGGTTCATGAGGGAAGAGGGAGCGGTGAGGGAGGGGGGGGGGAAGGAGGAGCTGATACCAAGGGCTCAGGTAGAAAGCCAATGTTTTGAGAAGGATGATGGCAACAAATGTACAAATGTGCTTGACACAATAGATGTCTGTATGGACTGTGATTAGAGTTGTATGAGCCCCCAATAAAATGATCTAAAAAAAAAAAAGGATTTCATTTTGCTTGGAACCACAATCAATGCCCTTGGAAACAGCCAGTCGGGAACTTAAAGGATGCACTGTATTGCACAAACCTGCTGCAAGGGACCTCTATTAAGTATTACAAAGCAAATGTACCACTCGGAGGACTAAGCTGTACCTGAATCAAGCCACGATATTTTCAGTTGCCACCTATGCGTGTATTATTCTATTTGGCTTCACAATCAACACCCATGGAAACAACAGTCAGGAAGTCAAATGGTGCAATGCATTGGAAAATCTGCACAAAACTTGTAAAAATACTGGACTGAAGAGTTAGGATGTCACTTTGAGGCCTAGAGTGTGCTTGCCTCAAGCTACAACATTTTCAATCACTCCATAGGCATATGAAAGTTTGGCAATGAATAAAAAATACTCGCAAAGAACAGATTGATTTGAACTGCTCTAATTGCAAAGAATAATAAAAGTACCATGTACTGCCAGAAGAAGGAATCTGTCTTAGAAGTAGTACAGCCCGAGTGCTCTTGAGAGGCTAGGATGGGGAGACTCCATCATGTGTATTTTGGACACATTATCAGGAAAGACCAGTCCTGGAAAAGAACACCATGCTTGGTAGAGGGTGAGCAAAAAGGGACCACGGCCCTCAAGGAGATAGACGGACACAATGCCGGACACTGGGCTCAAACATAGCCATTGTGAAGATGGCACTGGACTGGCAATGTTTCATTCGGTTATCTATAGGGTTGCTGGGGGTCAGAAGTGACTAGATGGCATCTGTCAACAACAATCCCATTTTTGCAGTTATTTGACTAAAGTAAGCATGCATGAGTATTTGGTATTATTCATTCCTCCTAAAGATGTAGAAGTTAGTCTCTGGCAAAATCTTTTCAAGTGGCATAAATATCGATCTGTCCACCTTCCACATTTCCCTATGAATGTGCCCAGGAGACCCGAGACTGGGTTTGTCACAACTGCTCTACAGGAAATGTTTACTTATCGACAAGGGCCAAGCAGGGTCCTTGGTGATTCACATTTCTCCTCTCACGTGCACACACACAGGCTCCGGCACGGATTACATTTGAGTTAATGCACAGATCTTGTTGTGAAGAAATCAATGAGAAGCTTTTTGAGGCATAAATGGCTCTTTAGGAATTGAAAGCTCAGTGCCTCAATTTTATGGTGAGCATTGAACGAAAGCAATTGAAAGCATTCAGAACATTAGCATTATGCCGCAGATAAAAAAAAACAAACGAAAACCAACCCACCCCACCCCAGCAGTAAGTAATCCCTTTGTCCCGGAGATCCTTTGTTAACGTTTACTGTAGTGTAAGCAAAAAATAGAAAGCCAGTGTCATTTATTATCTGCTTATAGCAAGTGAAGGGAGGCTTGCTAACTCAGTGGTTACAGTGCTCAGCTGCTAACCCAAAGGAAGGAGGTTCGAATTCAACTGCATCTTGGGACAAAGCTGTGGCAATCTGTTTCTGCAAGGGTTTCAGCCTTGGGAACCTTATGGGGTCGTTCTATTCTGCGCGAGTTGAATTCCACTCATTAGCACACCAGGTAGAGTGCTAGCTGTTATTGTACTTGGATTCATATGGGAGTTTGGTGACTTAAACCTCAAATAATACCCTCCCTTTGGGTAGGTTAGTGCCCTGCTTCCCCCCTACCCATGTCTTCCTTTTCCCCCTCCTCTCTCTCTCTTTCTTTCCCCCTCCTATTTTGGTGGCTGGATTGGTATCCCTGGATTGGGTTTTGCCCCTGCCGTAGTTGCTAGACCTCACCCCAGGGATGTATGTATACAGTAGCTTTCCCTCTATGTCCCATTTTTGTTTGTTTTTTTAAGCTTACATCAGTGGACTCTTGTTTTACTTGTCCTTTTGTGCTTGACTTACTTCGCTTAGCATGATTTCCTCCAGTTCTTCCCATGCGGGGCTGTGCTTCATGCGTTCCTCGCTGCTTTTTAGGGATGTATAGTACTCCATTGTATGTATATACTACAGTTTTGTGATCCATTCAATCCATTGATGGAAATTTGAGTTATTTCCAACTCCTTGCAATGGTGAACTGTGCCACAATGAACATTGGAGCACAGACATCTGTCCGTGGTTAGTTTCTTGTCTCTTCTGGGTATATGTCCATTAGGGGGATTTTGCTGGATCATATGTTAGCTCAATTTCCATCTGTTTTAGATATCACCAAATCAATTTCCATAACGGCTGTACATACCTACAGGTCCACCAGCAGTGGACGAGTATTCCTATCTTCTCACAGCCCCTCCAACACTTATTACTTTCTGATATTTTGAATTGGGCTGTCTTTGAGTTTGTTAGGTGGTATCTCATAGTTGTTTTGATTTGCATTTCTCTGATGGCTAATGATGGGGAACATTTTCTCACATGTTTATTGGCGATTCAGATTTCTGCCCCTGTAAAACTTCTGTTCAGGTCCTTTGCCCACCTCCTCAAGGGACAGTTAGTTTTTTCTTATTGTAAGCTTGCAAAGTATTATAAATTTTACTAAAAAGGCCTTTGTCTGATGTGTCATTGCTAGAGATGTTTTCCCAGTGTGTGGACTCTCTTATTACTCTCTTGGTGAATTCTTTCGATGTACATAGGTGTTTGTTGTTTTTTTTAAACATTTTATTAGGGACTCATACAACTCTTATCACAATCCATACATATACACACATCAATTGTATAAAGCACATCTGTACATTCTTTGCCCTAATCATTTTCAAAGCATTTGCTCTCCACTTAAGCCCTTTGCATCAAGTCCTCTTTTTTCCCCTCCCTCCCTGCTCCCCCCTCCCTCATGAGCCCTTGATAATTTATAAATTTTTATTTTGTCATAACTTGCCCTATCCGCCATCTCCCTTCACCCCCTTTTCTGTTGTCCATCCCCCAATACACTGGTGTTTTATCTTCAGTATATCACACTAGTCAATTTGTGACTCATCCGTATTTGTCTTTCCCCATTTTTGATAGCCTATGTATTCCCTGCACCAAAGTTCTCAGGTGTGTCCCAATTCCCTCATTGATGGCCCTAATAGTTTGGGGTTTTACCTCGAGGTCTGTGATCTACCTTGAGTTTTTTCTTGTGCATGGAGTGAGATAAGGGTCTTGCTTCATATTTCTGCAAGTAGATCTCCATTTTTTCCTGCACCACTTGTTGAAGAGGGCATCGGCTTCCCATTTGATATATTTGGGCCCTTATCAAAGATCATTTCTGTATGCTGATGATTTTATTTCTGGCTTTTCAGCTCTTTTCCACTGGTCTGAGTAGCTGTCATTATACCAATACCACACACTGTTTTGACCACTGTTGCCATATAATAGGTGCTAAAGTCAGGTAGAGAAAGCCCTCCCCCTTTGTTCTCCTTCTTGAGCAGTTCTCTGCTAATTCTGGGCTTCTTTCTTCTCCTTATGAAGTTAGTAATCAGTTTTTTTCCCAATTCTTTGAAGTAGGATGGTGGTATTCGTAGCAGGATAGCCTTAAACTTATATAGTGCCTTGGGCAGAACTGACATAAATGCCTGGCTGACAAGGCAGCCATAGCAGCGGAGTTAAGCAGAGACAGCAAACCACAGAGGAGGGAGGGCAGTGCCAAATTGGAAAGTGCATGCCTTTCCTTAAAATATTCTTAAATGGATTCGAGAAGCAAAAGTGTATCCAAAATGTCTGTGGACTAGATTTATGAAATAGGCTTGTGACTCGTAAAGTTTGCTAGCTTGTTTTTTATAATAAATAAATAGATAAAAAGAAAGGTATTTTATACAATTGATGTATGTATATGTATGAACTGTGATAAGAATTGTATGAGCCCCAATAAATTGTTAAAAAAAGAGAAAGGTATACATATTTTCATCATAAGACATGTGGAGGAGTATTCATAAAAACACTATTTGCCCTAAGGCCCAAATCGGAAAGTACCCAAGTGCTCATCAATGGTAGAAAAAGTAAATTGAATATTAGTCTATGATGATGAGGGCAAACTACAACATATGCATTGATGTGTTTCTTTACAAACATAACAGAGAATGAAAGAAGCTAAACACAAAAGAGGACATATTTTATTATCTTATATTAAAAATACTTATATACAATATGAAAATGGGCAAAACTAATTTCTGTTGGAAGTCAGGATAGTGGTTAGCCTTTTGGGACTCGTGGCTGGAAGGGCATCTGGGGCACTGCTAATATATTAAGTGTCTTGATTTGGATGCTGTTGGCATTAAGGCTTTTTACACTTTTATGCATATATTTTATATTTCATTAAACAGTTTTAAAAATTAACAGGAAAATAAACACTAGGAAATACACAAGTACATTATGATCCCTCCACCCCAAGTTAATAATTTCGATGCATTTTTTCCTGGTAAATATCAAAGAATATAAAACTCTTACATCTGTCCTCATTTTCGTTTGAGCTCGTGCTTTGCTGGTGTTCATAGATGATCCTTCATGTGCTGCAGGAACAGAGGGAAGAGCCTAGCCTGGGTGTGGGGGTCCCATCTGGGGAGCCTGATTATAGGAGATGAAACTGGGCTGGAGTTTTGGAGTCACTTTGGGAGACAGCGAGGAGAGCAGAGGGCAGACTGTACCCAGCAGAATTGCCAGGATGCTGGAAAACCTGAAAGGGTGATAGAGGGCAAAAAGAGCCCATTGGGAGAGAACTGTACATAGTCTGAGCTGGGTTTTGGGTGGTAGAGGGGAGCTGATGAGGGCTGAACAAAGAAACAGAAGTTATTGGCAGAGACAAGATCTAGAAGGCTCTTGAAGGGTTATGCTACTGAGTTTGGACTTAACACTGTTCAAAACTGGGAGCCACAGAACAATTTAAATAAAATCACTGACAGGATTCAATTTTAACTTATTAAAGAGTAAGCAGTGATGGTGTGATGCATGCTTGGAAAGGAATAAGCCTGGGGACCAGCTAAGAGGCCCTTGTAAGAAGGCATGGATGACAGGGCATGTTGTTGGTGTGAGATAAAGAGGTGAGGACAAACATGACAGGACTTGCTATTGGATAGGTTTGGAATTGCTATGTAGGCATGGTGCTCTTTTTCCTTGTAGAAAAGAGCTACCTTTCTAGCTGGACAAATGATGAAATGCACCTAGCCTTCCTCCTGCCTTTCTCCCCTCCCTCTCACACGATTCTGCAGTTGCACAGATTAACAGATATGGTTGTACTAACATGGAAAGCTTATCAACCACTTTCCCTTGCTTTTTAAAATGAAAACCCAATGGGGTCTTTCATCATTCTTCAGTTGGCGGTCATGGAGGCCATCTTACGCAATAACATGCAACTTCTTCATTTTGCCAAATATGTCAGTTGAGGTGAAAAGGGGAATTTATCTGAGTAGCCTTACGTTAATGTCATGCTAGAAATAGAAAAAAATAGTGCCTACATATTCTGTCATATACTATCAACGACAAAAAATTTATATGTGCTTATATAGGTACAAAATTATATATGCACAGACACACACATATATGAGGGCCAGTAAAAAAATGTTGCAACAAAATTACAGGAACATTGGTTAAATGGAAATATTGAAATGTGAGGATATTTCCATGTATATCTATACTCTTCTGACGACAGTGTTTCCATCTCTCTCATCCTTTCCAGAAGAATTCTATTGTCTTCAATTTATACCCTGTCATAATGACAGTGTTGATATCCTTGAGGGACTGAAATAGCGTACCTTTTAAATGCTCTTTGGATTCGGGGAACAAAAAGAAGTGTGGAAGGACAAGATTAGGGTTGTAGGGTGGATGGGGTCAGGCTGCCTTATGAAATTGTCATAGAACACCCCTTGCTACCTGTGCCGAAGGAGCAGGTGGCTTGTCCTGATGGAGAGAAATCCCTCAGGGCACGTTTCCTAGCCTTTTTCTCGTCAATGAGGTTTTCAATTACACAAACAAACAACACCTCTTGCTAAACCTTTCTGATCAACCAGTGTCCTTCGAGAAAATTTATCAGGATGACACCTTTGGGGTCACTCAAAGAGCTCCCACCGCCATCTGAGCTGACTTCTTTGCCTTGAATTTAACTGGCCCAGTAGATCCCCTTAAAAGCTACTGTTTTGATTAAACCAGTTTTTGAAGGCCCCCTAATGAAACCAGAACAGTGTATTGCTGAGAAAATGTGTCTGCAGCCATTCACTGATATCACAGGCATCTTTACGCACACTTGGGGGAATAAATCCACGCATGTATGAATTGAAATCCTAGTAGCAATATATTTGGACTTACCCCATATTTCTGTTATTGTTGTTAGTTGCAGATGAATTGAGTCTAACTCGTGGCAACCTCGTATATGCAGAATAGAATTGCTCCATAGACTGATTTAAAAAAAAACATTTTACTGGGGGCTCACACAACTCTTATCACAATCCATACATACATCAATTGTATACAGCACATTTGTACATTCATTGCCTTCATCATTCTCAACACATTTGCTCTTCACTTAAGGCCCTGGCATCAGCTCCTCATTGTACCCTCTCCGTACTGCTCCGCCCTCCCTCATGAATCCTTGATAATTTGTAAATTATTATTTGATCATATCTTACACTGTCCGACATGACTGATTTATTTTTAATTAGCTTGATTTTAATTATTGTTGTTGGTAGGTGCCATTGAGTTGGGTCCAACCCGTAGTGACCCTATGCACAGCTGAATAAAACCATGCCCGGTCCTGTGCATCTTCACACTTGTTCCTCTGCCTGAGCCCATTGTTTGCAGCCACTGTGTCAGTCCATCTCATTGAGAGCCTTCCTTTGTTGTTGTTGTTGCTCTTTCACTTGACCAACATGATGTCCTTCTCCAGGGACAGGTCTCTCCTCACATTTCCAAAGTATGCACGATGAAGTCTTGCCGTCCTTGCCTCTAAGGAGCACTCTGGCCATGCTTCTTCCTAGACAGAGTTCTTTGTCCTCTTAGCAGGCCATGGTACTTTCAGTATTCTTCTCTGGCACTACAATTCAAAAGCATGGGCTTCCCTATTCAGTGTCCAACTTTCACATGCATATGAAGCAATGGGAAATACCATGGCTTGGGTGGGTGCACCTTCGGTTTCAAAGTAACACCGTTGCTTTTCAATGCTCTGAAGAGGTCTTGTGCAGCAGATTTACCCAATGCAACTCATCTTTTGATCTCTTGAGTGCTGCTTCCATGTGCATTGATTGTGGATTCAAGCGAGACAACATCTTGGACTACTTCAGCCTGTTTGCCATTTATCATGATGTTGAAATTGGTCCAGGTGTGAGGATTTGGTCTTCTTGACATTGAGCTGTAATCCATACTGAAGGCTGAAATCCTTGCTCTTCATCAACAAGTGCTTCAAGACTTCTCAATTTTCAGTAAGCAAGCTTCTGTCATCTGCATATTTCAGGTTGTTAAACTTTCCTCTGGTCCTCATGCCTTCTTCATATAAGCCAGCTTCTCTGATTATCTGCTCAGCATCCAAACTGAGTAAATGTGGTATGAGGATTCAACTCTAACACACATCTTTCCTGATTTCAAACCATGCTGTATTTCCTTGTTCTGTTCACACGACTACCTCTTGCTCTATGCATAAGTTCTGAATGTATTGCTATGACCACTGTTGGATGAGCTCCAGTAAAATTGTACTTACATTAATTTTAATTAGTTTTGTTTCACTGATATACAATCCACACACATTTCAATAGTTCAATCACAATCATAATTGCCGTGCATCCATCACCACTATCGATTCCAGGATAGTTTTTCTTCCATGTACTCATTGTTAGCTCTCCACTTCCTGCCTACCTCCCCTTCCATGTCCCTTTGGATCTATTAATCCAGTTGTTGTCCTCATAGGTTTAACTAATCTGGGTTTGAGATACAGAAATGTATACAAAGTCCAGACAAAACACAAACAAATATCCTAACAATGACAGAATGAAACAGGAGAAAACATCAACTGAAAACAAAGCAGAAAATATTAAAAACTGGAGCAATTGGATTAAGAGGGAGATCAATTAAAAGGTGTAGATCAAGTGGGAGCTCAGTGAAAAGGTGTCACATTTTGACCTAAATTCAACTGCATTAATCCACGTTACAATGTACTCTGTCTGAAAACAAGGCCTTTCCCACCTTGGATCCACAGTCAGGGGGGTTAAGCCTCTGATGCACGAGAGGCATAATTCACATAGGGGACTCTGTGAATAGTTTTGGTACCCCCACTGTCATCCATAAACTTCTGCAAACCAGGTGTTCAGAATTTAAACTCTAATTCCATTCCCTCCTCCATGTTTGGATTTTATTATTTACAAGTCTTCGATCACACAAGCTGGTGTGCTTCTTCCCAGTGGACTTAGCCAACATGGCACTTTTATTTCTGCTTGTTTTAAGACAAGCCTTTAAAGACCCTAGATGCTATTTTTTTTTCTGATAACTGGACACCATTTGCTTTCTTCATCACATTCTGCTATAGCACCCCTATCTTCAGTGATCACTTCACGAGGGTAGGTATTGACAGGGCCATGTCATAAGAGTAAAGTGTTCTTAGATTGGGCTACGACTACATGTGAGCTCCAAATTCATTCCTATATCTATGGTTTATATATGTCCCTGGTTCACTTTAGAGACATCATTATTATGGGTCAAACGACCCTTTCACAGGGGTCGCCTGATTCATAACAGGAGCAAAAGGACAGTGACGCAGTAGCAACGAAAATAATTTTATAGTTGGGGGTCACCACACCATGGCATTAGGAAGGTTGAGAACCACCGCTCTCAGACATTGCCGAGTAGGTTTGAGCTGCCATTCAAGAATTCCACATACACTTAGGAGGATGCTTAAACAATTCTTGGAAAATCGAAATAAAAGACAATCGAAGATTCCACACTTAAAAAAAGCCCTCATGTGTATATGCATGTACTAGAACACAGCACACACATGTACTAGAAACTTTACCGTTATATAGTATCTTTGAGGTTTTAAATACAAAGATGGTCTAGGTCTACAATTAGTAGAGTGGAGACATTTGAATTGAATTCCCCCTCTCTTTTTCAGGGAGCTATTTGGACCATAGAGAATCCAGAGGATATTTTCCTCACCTAATTACCTCAAGGCACTCCTGCCTTTCAATTTTGGTTTTGATAAGTGGAGCACTGTATTAGTCCATCCTAATGAAAAACCACCCATGCAATTCTGCGGTTAGAGAGACGATTCTGGGTCTGCCTAGTCTATCATTTAGTAAGGAAATTGCTTCGATGGCATTTGGAATGATCACCTCTGCTACCCCAGCTTTACTGACTGCCTTTATTCCAAGATTACCAGGGGTTACTCTGGAGACGGGTTCACAACCGAGCTCTTTCATGGGGGCCGCAGGTAGGGGAGGCAGGGTGCTACCAGATTCGAAAAGTTCTATTCCCACAGGAAAAGGGGAGGGACTTTGGAAGGGACAGCCAGAACTGGCCGACGTTCCCCTCCTGCTTGTGCGAAGCCCCCTTGTTCACCTTCTGGCTACTGGAGTGGCTCTGCTATTCTTAGCCATCTCCTGTGAAGGCAATTACACCAAATCCCTCTGAAACCCGTTTCCTCGTTTGTTCAAGAAATTGTTTTATCTTGCATAAATCCCCATTGCTGTCACTAAGCCCTATGTCTGTCCTTGGCCAGATGGGAGGACAGCCAGGTTTCCTCTCTCCAGCAGCATCCTCTGTATCTGAAGGGAGTTAGCTCATCACTGTGCCCCTCTCCCATGCCTGCTTCCAGACCGTAACATAGAATATATACCTCTTTCCTTTTCCTTGTATTTCTCATCATTTTGATGATCCCCTTCCGTTGACCTCTGGCCAAGCCAGCTTCAGGACAGGACTTGCTGTTGTCATTGGTAGTTGTCTTTGAGTTAGCTTCCACTCATAGCAACCCTGGACACGACAGAATGAAACCCTTCCCAGTACTGGGCCATTCTCACAACTGTTGTCACATCTGATCCAATGGCTGTCCCCACTGTCCACCCCTGTGGTTGTCACCTAATCTGGTGTAAATTTAAGGAGTAAGAGTGTAGGGGTGGTCTCCCCAGAAGAATTTATTTCAAAGGACGGCACTGAATCTGCAGCTCGGGGAGAGGGACGTAACTGATTGGAGCACACGGGAGCAGAGGAAAGGTGAGGAGGAGAGAGTGGAGCACATCTTGGCCCACCAAGCATTGAGGACAATGTTCCCAATTAGAGCAGCCAGTCCACAGAGAGGACCACATGACACAATGTCCCTGACTGACCCACAGCCCTAGAGGGGACAACATCAGAGACAGTGTGGGAATTGCGCCCGGTCTGATCCCCCCACACCGAGGCAAAACAACACTAAGGGGTACAACAGAACAGCAAAGGAGCAGAGAGGCGACGTCCTGAAGGAATGCTGAAGGTGGACTTTGGGGCCAGGGTGTGTTGACCCAACAGACTGGACTGGAAAACACCCCTAAAGGCCAAAAACAGTCCTTGAACTAACTACGAGCTTTTATTTCTTGCTGTGTTTTGTTTACTTTTTTGTCATTGTTTTGTTGTATATTGTTGCTTGGTTTTGCTCTGTCTTGTTTTTGTGCATGTTATCTCCGCAGGTCTGTCTAAATAAAATAGGCTGGATGAACAATCTGGAGGAGAAAACAACAGAACTGACAGTTTTGGGGGGATATGGGAGAGGCAGAGGTGGGGGGAAATGTAGTGGTGTTAACAAACCCAAGGACAAGGGAACAACAGTGATCCAAATTGGTGGTGAGGAGGGTGTAGGAGGCCTGGTAGAGCATGATCAATGGTAATGTAACCAAGAAGAATTACTAAAACCCAAATGAAGTTTGAGCATGATAGTGGGACAAGAGGAAAGTCAAAGGAAATAGAGGAAAGAGCTAGGAGGCAAAGGGCATTTACAGGGGTCTAAATAAAGGCATGTACATATGCAAATATATCTATATATGAGGATGGGAAAATAGATCTATATACATATATTTTTAGGTTTAGTATTAAGGTAGCAGAAGGACATATGGCCTCCACTCAAGTACTCCCTCAATGCAAGAATACTTTCTTCTATTAAATTGGCATTCTATGATGCTCACCTTCCCGATACAACCACTGAAGACAAAGCAGGTGAATAAGCAAATGTGGTAAAGAAAGCTGATGGTGCCCGGCTATCAAAAGATATAGCGAATGGGGTCTTAAAGGCTTGAAGGTAAACAAGCAGCCATCTAGCTCAGAAGCAACAAAGCCTACATGGAAGAAGCACACCAGCCTGTGCGACCACGAAGTGTTGAAGGGATCAGGTATCAGGCATCATCAGAAAAAAAAAATCTTATCATAGTGAATGAGTGGGGCTGCCGAGTGGAGACGCAAAGCCCATTTGTAGGCCACTGGACATCCCCTTACAGAAGGGTCTCGGGGAGGAGACAAGCCAGTCAGGGTGCGATGTAGCAACGATGAAACATACAACTGTCCTCTAGTTCCTAAATGCTTCCTCCTCCCCCACTATCATGATCCCAATTCTACCTTACAAATCTGGCTGGACCAGATGATGTACACTAGTACAGATAGGAACTGGAAACACAGGGAATCCAGGTCGGATGATTCCTTCAGGACCAGTGGTGTGAGGGGCAATACTGGGAGTGTGGGTTGGAAATGGGGATGGATCACAGAAAAATGAGTGAAGGGAGACATTGGACAGGGCAAGATATGACAAAATAATAATTTCTAAATTATCATTGGTTCATGAGGGAGTGGGGAGCGGGGAGGGAGGGGAAAAATAAGGAGCTGATGCCAGGGGCTTAGGTGGAGAGCAAATGTTTTGAGAATGATGAGGGCAATGAATGTACAGATGTGCCTTACACAATTGATGTGTATATGGATCATGATAAGAGTTATATGAGCCCCTAATAAAATGATTTAAAAAAGAGTGTAGGGGTGGAGTCTAGTCTGTCAATCTGGAGATAACCAAAGAGTCTTCTGTGTGGGCATGGCCTTCTCTGAGAATTCTGGGAAATCTGGGACTTCCTCCTTGGAGGCGGAAGAAATTTCTCTCTGCTACTCCTTGAGAGACATTACAGAAGACAAGCCACGTGGATGCATCTAGACCTTGGAAGCCTGAGAAGTCACAGAGAGACCCCTGCCAGCACTGAGATGCTTACAACGCCACTGGATCCAAAGACTTTCTACCCGCTGGCCTGTGATCGTCCTGCATTTGGCTTAATTGCATGTGTTTCATGAGTCTGAAGAGGAGTTTATAGATTGGTATCAGACATATAGGCAAATAGCAGATTTATGGCCTTGGACTGGATTAGGTTGGGATGTTTCTCAATCTTCAATTCCTCTTGTATAAAAAACTCTTTCTTACACGCATATGCATGTTTATGAATTTGTTCCTCTAGTATGTCCAGACTAGCACAATCCCCTTGATGATCTTTCTCTTTTTCACGAATCCTCGACATCACCAAGTATGATGTTCTTTTGCAGGGACTCCTCTCAACAGACAACATGCCCAAAGCTCACACCATGAAGTCTCGCCAGCCTCGCTTTTTAGGAACATTCTGGTAGTCTTTCTTCCCACACAGATTTTTTTTCTGTTCTTTTTTTTTCTTCCCTTCCCCTTTCCCCCCCTTTTTTCTGTTCTTCTTGCCATCTTCTTCATATCACCATCAGCTAATTTCAAAGATGGGAAAGTCCTGGGACCTTCTGGGCAAGCCTAGTTAACTGTGATTGAGGTTGGAGTCGTGAAGGTGAGGAAGAGAGGCCGCATGAGAAGACATGACAGATTCTAAAGCAGTTTGCTCTCAGTACTCTTCTATACTCTAAAATCTTCTTGGAGAACCCCAAAGATCTTTCCTATATGTAGAGTATATATAAAAAAACTTTCACAAATATTTATTCATTCATTAACATATGACAAATAAATCCACTATAGAGGGAAATAAATAAGTCATTTTAAAGGACAAGAACTATACTTTCCAAAAGAAAAATAATGACAAGAGAATAGCACTATTTTAAGGGAGCCCTCGTGTTGTAGTGACTATGCATTGGGCTTTGATCCCAACATGATGCTGGTGTCAGTACTCCACTATCACGTGGCAACTACCGTTTCCTTTTTCTCTAGCTCTGGCGTGTTGGGGTATCGATTCCTGGCTACACCCATGGTGTAAACATAATAATGCCCAGATAGCCAGCCAAAGCACCATTGCCCACCAAGGTCCAAAGACACTGTTGCCTCCAGGAGGACCTAATGGTGCTGCTGAGTCCTCTTTCATTTCACTCCATTGCATGTACTGCACTGCCCTCCAAACTAATACTTCCCATGCCTTTACAGAGCTTTTTCTGAGCCTGCTCTTCATTTGTTTCTTACTTGCTCTTAATTATTTCCGCCCCTGCCAAGGACCCAAGCAGTGCAAGCTAATTTGAAAGTCCCCATCACTCCCCTCTAGCACTTTCCGCTCATTCTTTAACCCTTTCAGGATCCCAGCAATGCTCTTTCCTTAGCTTCATTAACTCCCAAGAGGCAATTTCATCTTGTCTGCAAGGAAAGGCCTTATGGATCCATCTCCTGAAGTCTCCACACACACCAAGATCAGCACACCTTGTTCTCTCAAACTAGGCCTCTCAGACCTTGGTGACTTACAGATAATTTGAAATTATGTTGACTTTCAAAACACAGATTAAAAACAAACACACAAACAAATCAGAGATCTAAAAAACTCAACGAGAGATTAAAAAAACAAAACTGAAGTGGTTCTTGCAAAAGCATGTATGTTTTGACCCTGTTATAAACAGGGATGTCAAATTCTGAGCAAACACTGCAACTTACCAGCATTGCAACATATGTAAATATTCTGGCTTGCGTCAGCTCTTTCTGAGGTCCCAGCATATATTTTTGTGATGCTGTGCCTATAATTCCAAGACCATGAATACAAAGGAAAAATCTCCATGGAATATAATATTTTCTCGTGGCTCCTGAAACTAATATTTTTCTGCCAAAGCTGAGACATTTTCCGTACAGCAAAATCTTGTTTTGACACATGACCTTGATTTGCTAAATTTGCTTTTGCTGCGCATTGGGCCAACTTCAAATTATTTTCATTATGACTTGTGAGTTCAACTCGGGAGTAACGAGTGCATGCTTTCCAGTAGGCCAATGATGTTAGCTTCCAGTCTAAACAAGTCTAAGCCCAAGCAACTGCTATGGTTCAGCACTTCTGGTATCTCTGCTTAGAGCACTGGCTTGTTTATAACTGAGAAACCTGACCCGACAGTCTTTCATAAATATTATTTGGCAAAATAGCTGATAAGATCAAGGGCATTTGTCCTCCACTGATCCTCTCTCCCCCCCCCCCCCCCCCCCGCCAAGATTTAAGAAGCTCTCTTGCGACACTTGAAAATCTGCCTTTCCCAATGGATTCTTACTGAGTTAGTGCCTTTAAATACAAAATTAAACCGGCTTCCATTCAGTTTCCTCCTGTAGGGCACAGAGACTCTGCCCTTCAATTTCATTGTACTGGAAAGTTGCTAGACCTACATTCAATTGACAAAAGAGATTCAGTATCGGTTGGCCCATAACTGGGATGGTAATGTACAAAGGTTGGGGGTTGGAGATTGAAAAGAAATTGGACTTTTTGAAAATGCTTGTATTCATGAGGACCTGGTATCATTGGGTTGCTTCTTAAAAAAAATCTATTGAGGCTGACTTATGAAGAACTACAGACTTCACAATGAAGGTGTAGCAATGTGAACAACGAATACTAGGAAACAGGTTGAGACATCTCCGTATAAGCCATTTGCCACCTGGCTCTGGCGCAGCCATTCTACCAAAGTGACACCAAAGGTCGGTGGCAGTGAGGGCCGTATGTCCCACTGCCCGGCTCCTGGATCTTATTTCTCATTTATGAGAATCTGACCTGTCATTCCTCAGCCTCCTGGGGGCTGTAAATCCGCATCATCAGCATATCACTGCCAGAGCCTTGGTAATAGCTAATGCAGTTTAAAGGCGAGTGGAGAATAATCATGTTCCCAAGCCAGATGCCTTCAAGTTCTGCAAAGAAATAAAAAGTCCATCTCAGGCTCCAAAAAGTGAGGCAAATTGCTCTGTGTGAAGGAGACCTGCCCTCTATGACCAGATGTGCAAGTAGCTTTATTTCACTTCCTGGGAAGGCTGAACCGTTTCAAAATTTTAGAACAGTGGTTCTCAAAATATGGCTCGCAGATCGCTGGGGATTCCCAAGATTCTCTCTGAGGGTCAATGGGAGTCAAACTCTTTCCATGGTAGTACTGAGATACTGAAGTCTGCAGGTGGTGCAAGCAATGAAGTGCTGGACCCTTCGGTGACACGATGGCCTTTAGGACCCACCCAGAAACGTCTCCTAAAACAGGCCTGATTCTCACTGTCTGGAAAACCCTGTGGAGCACATACTGACTCCGCACACGTAGGAATGCCATGCGTTGGAACGGACTCAACGGCAACTAACCAAACCTCAGATGTCATTTGCCCTCTTCATGGGTTTAATATTTGCACCTATGGCACAAAAACAAGTGTGCGTAGAACCGTGGGTGGCTGAGCACCAACGAAGGCAACATTGCCAAACTACACTCGGGTGGTTGTTAAGTGCCTGGCACAGAGTGTGTTCCAACTCATATCCATTGCATCAACAACAGAATGAAGCACTGCCTCGCTCTGTGCAATCTTCACAATTGTGGTTATGTTTGGACCCATCGTTGTAGTCACTGGCAATTTGACTGAGGGGCTGACCTCTTTTCGGTTGACCCTCTACTTTTACAAGCATGATGTCTGTTGACTCGCTATTGGACAAGCGTGCCGTCCTTCTACAGAATGGTCCTCCCAAATCACATGTGCAAAGCAGATGAGCCAAAGGCTTGCCCTCCTTGATTCAAGGGAGCATTTCAATTGTGCTTCTTCTGAGACAGCTTTGTTTATCCATCTGGGAATCCACGATGTAAGCAATAATCTTTCACAACACTTTAATTTGAATGCATCAATGTTTCTTCCTTATTCGCTGTCCAGCTTTCACATGCAGAATAAGTCCATTGACAATGTCATGGTCTTAGTCTTCAATGTGGCATCTTTGCTATTTACTTTAAAGGGTTCTTTTGTGGCTGACTTGCCCAATGCAGCACATCATTTAATTCCTCGATTATTTGTCCATTTGTCATGAGGTTTCCTAATTGCCCAGGTGTATAGCTTTTGTCTTCTTGGACATTTGGTTGCAATCCATCCTGAAGGCTGTAGTCTTTGATCTGCATCAGTGGATTCTTCAGGTCTCTTGGCTTTCAATCAGCAAAGGTGGTGGTTTGTTCATGAATCTTCCTTCAATCCTGTAGGCACATCCCTGATTTTATTTTTTTTGAAAGTTAGATGTTTTTATTTTTATTATTATTTTTAAATCATTTTATTGGGGGCTCATACAATTCTTTCCACAATCCATACATCCATCCATTGTGTCAAGCACATTTGTATATTTGTTGCCTTCATCATTCTCAAAACATTTGATTTCTACTTGAGCTTTTATTATCAGCTCATTTTCCTCCACCCTCTCCGCTCCTCCTCCATCATGAACCCTTGATAATTTATAAATTATTATTATTATTTTGTCATATCTTACTTACACTGTTCGATGTCTCCCTTCATCCACTTTTTTTGTTATCCATCCCCCAGGGAGAAGGTTATAAGTAAATCCTTGTAATCGGTTCCCCCTGTCTATCCCACCTTCCCTCCACCCTCCAGGTATTGCCACTCTCACCACTGGTCCTGAAGGGGTCATCTGTCCTGGATTCCCTGTGTTTCCAGTTCCTATCTGTACCATTGTACATCCTCTGGTCTAGCCAGATTTGTAAGGTAGAATTGGGATCATGATAGTGGGGGGAGGGATGGTGGAGGAAACATTTAAGAACTAGAGGAAAGTTGTATGTTCCATTGCTGCTACCCTGAAACCTGACTGGCTCTTCTCCTCCCTACGACCCTCCAGTAAGGAGGTGTCCAGTTGCCTACAGATGGGCTTTGGGTCTCCACTCCACACTCACCCTCATTTACAATGATATGATTTTTGTTCTTTGATGCCTAAGGTGCATCCCCGATTTTAAACTGCACAGTATCCTTTTGTTTCTGTTCCTGATCTTGAACCACAGTTTCCTCTTGTTTCAGTTCAAATGACCTCCTCTTGGTCTAGGTACAGATTCCATAAGAGCATAACCAAGTGTTCTGGAATCCCCATTTTTCATAATTTGTTATGCTCCCCACAGTTGAGGGCTTATGCATAGTTGGTAGGACACAGGGAAATATTTTTCTGGTATTCTCCACTTATAGCCAAGATCCATGTGACATCAGCAATGATACCCCGCATTTGATGCTACAATTGTTCTTGAATTTTCTCTAGCAGAATGTTACTTGCATCTGATATTGATATCATTCAATAATATCTTAATTGTCTTGGGTTAACTTTCTATGGAATGGGCACACACAGAGATCTTTTCCAGTCAGTCAGTCTTTCAGTCAGGTAGCTATCTCTCCATTTGTCTGCACATAGATGAGTGAGTGCTTCCAGTGTTGCATTAGATTAGAATCCTACCAATCTGCAGTGCCTTGATTTTCATCAATGCCTTCAGCATAGCTTGAACTTCTTTCTGCGATACCATCCGTTCTTGAGCATACGCTACTTCCTGAAATGGCTGAACACCAACCACACATAAAAAGAAAATACCATTTTCAGCTAAGAATGTCCTTTGATGGACCACTAAAAATGATTTCATTAAATCTCCAATCTTGAGCACAGGCTTTTTTTGGATATTCTGTGTGACACATTGAAAAGTACACATGAGGCACTTTTGCTGCATACCAAGTTCAGTGACTGTCATGAGGAAAAGCATTTATGCCATCATCTGGGCTAGAAGGAGAGCCCCATTTACTTGAAGGAACAACTGATAAAATGTAGAGGTTCAAATATGGGGTTTGGGCAGACATTTTCTCTAAAAAGAGTAACGTTAACCTGTCATGTCAAGGAAAGCATCTGATGGTATTTGCTGCCAATGATAATATTCAAACTTTCAAGTGAAACCTAGAATTCTGAAAAACTTGTATCTGCCACCACGACCATGACATCTTCTCCGCACTTAAAAACGTATCCAATGAGATCAGTGGTGATTAATAATGAACGTGGGTATTTGAAATTGTATAATGAAGTATGTCAACATTTGGAAGTTCTGCATAATTCAGCGAGCCAATATTTTCCAAATGACCAAGGCCCAATGTTGCGAAGCCAGGCGTGACTAACAGACCCATTGAGAGTCAAGACAGCAGTGGGCTTTAATGTGACAGAGAAGGAAAAGATCACTGCAGTGGTTCGGACCCTATATGGGAAGGAACCTCTAAGAAACTAGGCACTTGAGTATTGGTTCAGTTTTAAAGGATATCTACAGTTATCCGAAAGCCTTTGAAAATCACTTTACATTTCTCATTGAAATAAACAAACAAACATTTCTCCCTTTAAACAAGTATGCAAATAAATCAATATATTCAACTCAAACTCACTGGTATGGTGTTAATGCCAACTCACAGCAACCCTAAAGGAGAGAGGAAAACTGCCCCTATGCGTTTCCGAGACTATCAATCTTCATGGGAGTAGAAAACCACTATTTCTCCCTCCCAGCAGATGGTGATTTCGAGATGCTGACATTGTGGATAGCAGATCACTGTGTAATCCACAACCCAACCAGGTAAATTTAGTTAAATAAATTTCCCGAAAGCTAAGATTGTGATCCAGGTTACTGAACGAGAATAACCCATTCTCCATTGCACTCTGTTTCAAGATTCTCACCTCACTGTGCCCGCCAGTCTGTAATGGCCACATCTTAGAATCTCTCCTGTGCTCAGCACACCCCTGCCTTCTAAGATGTACCTGAAAAGCATCTATCCCAGTCAATAATAGCCTCCCCTGCCAAACACCTTTGGAGACACGACGCAATCTTTGTTACTGTTATGTTTTCCCATACCGTAGAATGTCTAAAAAAATGTTGCTTTAATTGACCAATTTTTTTTAGCGGGGGATATGTCGATGGGGGGAGGTTTGACACTTGACATAGCTGAAAGAGTGAACGCCTGCACACTCAGAACAGACCTCCTGAGGCGAACTTGCTGTTCCGTGCTCTTGAGTCAGGTTTAAACTCATAATAACCCTGTGTGACTGAGAACTGGCCTCTAGATATAATAGTGTCACACACACACACACACACACACACACACACACACACACAGAGTTTCCAGCCAGCAACTAACTGGTGAACAGCTAAGTACATTACCATTGTGCCACCCGGACTCCTTCTGCGGTACAGATTTGCCCCAGTGATGAGTGAGAAGATGGTACTTGCAAAATCGAATTGTTGTATTTTATGATCCAATTTCTAGCTACAGGCATGCAAGGCTTGGGAAAATTTGACCAAACTACCCATAATTTTTCTTGAAGTAAGAACAGCAACTGTCTAGGACAGTCAAAAGACCATATTCACTACTTTTTACATCCTTTTTTGATAAGAGGAATTCAATGTTCCTTCGCATTAGACAAATGTGGTTTTAAACCCAGTGTTTTCCAAAATCTCTGAATGTACTTTCATCTAGTTGGTGGTGATATGAAGGGATCTTACAGAGTAGAACTGCCCCCATGGATTTTCGAGACGGTATCTTTTGGTGGGAGTGGAAAGCCTCATGTTTCTCTCATGGACTCACTGGTGGTTTCGAATGGCTGACCTTACTGTGAGTAGTCCAATTTGTAACTCATTACTATTGGATCAAACCTGACTCATAGTACTTAGGCCATCACAAATCTTGAAAGTGTACATGTGAGTAAAATATCATACTGTCTTATTTCAAAGAAGGATTTCAGGCAGTTGACAACATTGCAACAGGACAGGTACACCTCAGTCACAGAAGGCAATGTTCTGCTTCGATGAACTGCCTTATGTCCAGAAGTTATTCTTTTGGCTAATTCTGTATCCCCCTCTCACCCTCTCCATTAGTGTCTTTTTCTATTGATAAAGGCCACTCTCTCTTATAATATATGAAGAGTAACCCTAACAACCACTAAAACTCCCTTTCCTTCTGCCAAAGCCACACTTTATTTCCTTAGCAGAGCGATTTCGAGGAGATAGGAAAAAAGGATGCCCGTTTGGGCCAGAAATGGGAGTAGGGATGGTGGTGCACGGGCGCTCCCGGTGACACCTGTTACTGCACACGGTTGGTTGAATTCTGCTCCCGTGATGCCTTTGGAGTCGAGTCCTGGAATTTTGGGTCCTGCTCATCATGGGTTGTTAGGAGCTAGACGTTTTGGAGTTCTGTGTGACCTTCACATTGCCCGCTGAATCCCGCTAGAGCTCATTGGTGAGCAAGTACACAGAGCCAAATCTGGATGTCAGACTCTTAATAGGACACTGGTGAAGATTCTCATTACAATCCAAATGGCCGTTATGATTAAAGGAGGAGAACAGTCGGGGGAAAAGCGATGATTTGAAGATTCTTTGGAGAACTGTAAGGTAAGCATCACAGGGATAAAGGATGATGTACCAGTGCACCTCTGTATCAACTGTGAGTTACCGATTAAAATCGATGGGCGAAGAACTCCCTGTAAGCGTGCCTTTTGCTGTGCCCATGCTCGTTCCTATGAGAAGGATGGAAGGAAGATGTGTCCAGGCTGTAGTTACCCGGTACTGCGGGTGGAGAAGCATAGACAGGGCGCCATCTTCCTGTGTAGCGCTGCTCCAAGATGCAAAAGAGCCTATTTGACCATCATGTCAACCTCCGTCATCACAGAGCTTGCAGCGATGCTCCCTAGGCTCCGGAAGAGAAAGTGCCTTGATCTCATGTTGCCTCAGCAGCAAAGCCACAAGCCGATCCACGCAAGCATCCTAGGAGCCCCAATCCCACCAAACCACACACGAGATTGCCACCGCCGCCTCTGCGCACACGCTATTATTATGGCGATGATCGTGTTCCGCAAGCAAGCTGGTCTCACTTTCCATATTCTGCAGTCCACGAGGAAACCTTCCAAGTTTCAACAAGAAACAACTGCAATTTAATAACTGTCCTATTCAACAAGACACAGATCCGTGTGCCAACAAAAGACCAGCATCTGCCTCAACGCCTGCCGGCCATCATTTTGAACATCAAAGCCAACCATTTCGTGAGCTGAATTGGTCCAGCAGTGACACTTTGCCAAAACAGCATGAATTTCTCAAATTATTTTGCATTGCCCTCCATTGAAAAATGTTGCTTTTATTTATTTGTGCGCGTGATACATTTTGTTAAGCTGTGTAACAGAAGTGTGGTAGTTACAGAATCTGGTTTGGGGACTTGAGAGGATTAAGAGTGAAGGCGTGGATGGAGTCTAGTCTGTCAATCAGGTCATAGAGGCCTCTGTGTGGGCATGGCCTTCTCCTGAGAATTCTAGTAAATCTGGTATTTCCTCCTTGGAGGCAGGAAACACTGCTCTCTGCTCACTCCCTGGGGTACACTGCAGCTCACAAGACACGTGGAAGTATGCTAGTGCCCTGAGCTGGAGAAGCCACATGGACCTACCCTGCTGCAACATGGACCAGACCTCTGATGTCATAGAAGCAACGTAGAGACCCCTGCCAGCACTGAGATGATTCCAAAGTCTCTGGATCCAAAGACTTTCTACCCACTGGCCTGTGATCATCCTGCATTTGACGTTATTGCATGTGTTTCATGAGTCTGAAGAAGACTTTATAGATTGGTATCAGACATATGGGGTAATATTGGACTTATGGGCTTGGTCTGGACTGGGTTGAGATACTTTCTTAATGTACTTTATATAAAGTACAATGACACGTTATATAAAACTATTTCTTATACTCATATGAGTTTTTATGGGTTTATTTCTCTAGACTACCTTGATTATCACACAGGGATAAATTCAATGTCATTGTGAAAGATGCTATTTTTATGTGAAGTGAAGCAGAGTTACCTGCTGTTGTTTTACACTCGATCATATCCCAAAGACTGAAAAGTGAGCACACACTGTTTCTTTTAACGTCATTTGAACACCAATTCCCAAACTACGATAAAAACCCTAGACGCAAAAATCGGCTAGAATGAAGGAGACAACAACGTGGGAGAATATCATTTCACGTTTTTGATACTGAAATTTTGTGTTGCACTTGGATATCTTTTCCTTTTTAGGCAGCTCCAGAAAAAACCAAATACAAGGGGATGCCAGTATTATGTTTATGTGTGTAATATTAAAAGGCACTCCTAAATCATCTGGAAAGATATGGTCAAATAGCCGAGGATGCCATTACTTGCTAATGGTTTTTTGTGGGATGGTTGGCATCACAAAATGTACCTTTCTTCTTATTCTTAAGTCACGTTCTTTAAAAAATGGATTTATTGGTATATACTCAACCTATCATGAAATTTAATTGTTTAATCATATTAACAATATTTAGGCAATCCTCACCACAATCAATTTCAGGACATTTTCTTCTCATAATCATCGTTATTATCTCCTCATCCTCCCTGCCATACCTTTTCAAAATGATCAATCCAGTTGCTGCCTCTATAGATGTTTCAATCCTGGATTTCGTATACAGAAAATCATACAAAACACAGGCAGGAAGAATAAAACAAAAACCCAACAACAATGACAAGATAAAACAAAGAGAAAGCTCAATTTAAAAGAAAATAGCAAGTATTAAAACAAATAATTTTAGAATGAGTCAAAGGGGAGGTCAAATGATAAAGTATTAAATTTTTACCTACCATAACCACATCTGCCACAATCGAGCTTACAATGCTCTCTCTGAGAGAAAAGCTGTTTACAACCCCCACTATCATCATTGGCAATTCACTGTCGGCTTAGTTTGTGTGGGATCCTAAAAATGGTTTTGAGGCTTCCTTGGCCGTCCCTAGTCTTCTGCAAACCAGCTGTTCACAATTTAAGTTCTGATACCATGCTCTCATTTCAATTTGGATTTTATTATTTACAGTCCTTAGATCTCAAAGACTTGTGTGCTTTTTTCATGTGGAACTTAGTTGACACCTCACCTTGATAGCTGCTTGTTTGAAGACAACCGTAAAGATTCCTGATTCTATTCTTTCTGACAGCTGTGGACCATCTGGTTGCTTCACATTTTCCTGTAGTACCCATATCTTTAATGACTTTTTTCATGAGGGCACGCCAATATTATGTTTATGTTTGTAATGTTAAAAGGCATTCCTAAATCATCTGGAAATAATAGAGCAGGGCCAAGTCAAAGAAATTAATTTTTCTTAGATTGGGGGTAGAAATAAGTGCAAGACCAAAATTCATTCATTTATATCTATGGTTTATATAGATCTCTGGTTCACTTTAGAGACATTATTGTCATTTTATGACAGAGAACATTATTAATCATTCCCCTGGGGCATAAAGTAATACTGTTGATAGTATAGTTAACTTAGCCAATGGTATAGAATTTAAAACACTGTGGAGGAAAGAACATTATGCAAATATAGGCTAGTTTCAGACCACAATACGTGACTTATTGTCTTGTACTGATTAAACTCAAGTGACTGGACACTATTTACACAAACAACTGGGGTTGGTGATAGAGTAAAATTCTAAACAACATGAACTAAGGCAGAACCAAGCCTACCGGATTTATACTGTAGTATCATGTCACCAGACAGTGAGCGTCCTGAAAGCCCAGGATCTGAACCAAAGTCCAACAACCACCCACCTGTTCTGTACTTTTGGGATAGCAGTCATGTGCTTCTTCTAGGGCATTTCAGCCCCGAGACCATGAAAGTATATTTGTTTCCACTGCCAATGGATCCACAAAACTTTCTCTCAGTGGCCTGTGATCATCCTGCATTCCGCATCATTACATGTGTTTTATGAGTCTGAAGAGGAACTTACAGACTAATATCACATATATGGGCTAATATCAAATTTATAGACTTAATCTGCTCTAGGCTGGGATGTTCTCTTATTATACAGCTACTGTTTTAAATAAAGCTCTTTCTTATGAGTGTCTATGAATTTGTTTCTCTAGTCAACCCAGACTAACACAACCTCACTTGTTTTTGTTTTCATTTCTACATCATCAAATCATTGTGTATTCATGTCCCTCTGCATTTGAAGAAGCAAAAAGAAGTCCCAGGGCACAAGGTCAAGTGAGTCAAGTGTGTGGTGCAAGAGAGGTGTGCTCCCTTTCCCAGGGGAAGCCACTGGGTGCACCAACTCAGAGCGAGTTGCTGGATGTTCACCTAGTGGGAACAATGCTTACTATGAAAGCTCTGCCCCACCCAGCACAATTATGTATATATTTTAAATTCTGGGTACCCCCTCATATGTCAATATTTTGTACTGGGGAAGAGAAAAACAATGACTATATTATATGAATTCCAGTGCTTCTTAGAGCACCTTTAGGATTAGCTTTTGCATCTTAGGGTCTTTGTGTTAGGATGGGTTGTCTAGAGAAACAAACTAGGGACACTCATCTATGTACAAGAGAGAAATTTATATCATGGATCAATTTTACATCAAGAAGGCACCGCAGCCTTCAACTCCAGTCCAATGGTAGCTGAGGCCTTTTATGAATTCACGTAGCTCTGGGCACGATGATACCAAAAGGTGAAGCAGGGAGATTGCAGGCCATCTAGAGCAGAATCATATGGCTCCTAAGTTGGTGGATGCATAACTCCTCTGCTGCGTCTGGCAGCCCACATGGAGCTTATCCTGGAGGCAGGCACAGAGTCCCAGGGAATTTCCAGCAAGGGGTGAAGTGGCAGAAAGAGAAATTATCTCTGTTTCATCATGCTCTTATACAATGGGTCACATCTCCATGGAAATGTCATCATGCTACCCCTTGATTGACAGGTTGAACCTCACCCCTAGCCAAGGATGGGTAGTTGACGTAATTTCTAACTACTGCAGTGTTATGATATTCCACCTACGATTACCACTTATACTTTGTACAGAAATGTTCTGTGTGAACTGACATTCTTATTAGCATCTTATTATATAGCTCCACCATTGTGAAGTTTCTCTCCTTCCAAATTGTATGTAGTTTACATATAAAATGTGTATTATGCAGACATCATTTGGTCGTTTATGCCTATGCATTTATGGACTGGTGGTGGTACAGTAGTTTAGTGCTCAGCTGCTAACCAATATGTTGGTTATTTTAACCCATTAGGCTTGGCAAATTGATACTGTAAAAATTGCATGCTGAAAATCCTGTGGGGAAGTTCTACTCTGTTCTTTAGGGTCACTCTGAATGTGAATTGACTCAATGGCAATGGGCAATAGTATATGTTTAGAATATATCTATCTCTCTCTCTATATCTATATATCTATATATATATGCAAAGCATGAACTGATTGTTTAATACCTATAAAAAAGAATGAATGGATATATATATGCATATAATAACTTTGCCCTATCAGGTATAGGCAAAACAATTGCTTATCTTGGCCAATCAGATGCAAATAAAGCTCTGAGCTTAGAGCTGGAGGTAGAAATAATATAGATGGCCAGCCTAAAGTAAACAACACACTTTTCCAGTTAAGCAAGTGATTTTTCACACCTAGCCATTTGAGAGTCTAGCATTAGTTCAATATTTCAAGTTAGAAAGTCTAGCTACTAGAAGCTTGGAGCACAGTACTGTGAAATGTCAGCAATAAATGATTTTATCATATTATTGTAGGTACTTGGTCTACCATAAACTTGATTCTCTCCCATGGTCCCGGTTGGAAGCTGTTAAAATATTACTGCTACAGTCCAATATCACCCTTTGTTTCATGTAACACAAAAATAGCCACATTCATATGTAAGCTTCTCAACTATCTATGAAGAGCTCTCTCATTTTCATTGAAAATCACTAGGGCTGAATATGATGTAAAACCATTTATCAGTATCTTGATAAAAATTTACATTTTAAGAGATACAGGTTTTCTTTATTTATTTAATATGTGCTACGGGTAAACTGAATTTTAAAAATGATTTATTTTCACTTAGGTTGAGAAAATATATGCTTTTCAGGGACGAGATAAATGTGTCATAGCAAGCAAAGGTTATAAATTGTATTAGGCTTGAATTCATCCAGTTTCTATCCTAGGAAATACTAGGGGGCAGTTCAACTCGTATCGGTTTCCCTGAGTAGGATTTGACTTGGTGGCACAAAGCAGTGACATGGTGCACTGTAATGCAATATATTGCTCTGAAGACTACTGGAGTGGACGGTCAATTCTTTAAAGAATTAAGTAGATGCATAAAAATGTTTTAACGTATCAGGAAAAAAGAGATAACCAAGGTAGACAGAGTGAAATCGATTCTAAGGTCAAGTTGAAACAACAACGAAAACTGAAACCCAGATTCTTGTTTCATTGTGACTGATAGACTGATGTGATTAAAGCAAAGAGGCACGCTGAAAACATGCTTCATGAAGAGCACGGGTCTTTCTACTTGCTGAACAGAAGTGCTCTTGTGGGTGTTTATCAAATGGTCACTGTACTACAGGATTCTGATCCCACGAAGAATCTCCTGGAGTCAGCTAACAGCCGGGTTATTCAGTTACACGACATATGAGAAAGTAAGTCTTGGAGGTGGACTGGGTTTAGTAATGTTCTCTTTTGGTTAATTGGAAAGCATAGGTAAATTTGAAACTGTTGTCTCACAAATGCAATCACTGGTCACCCAGTTTCTGATGCCCACCTGCCATCCACCCTGTCCACCCGAACAACGGTAATCAATTCAGAATGGAAATCTGATCTCAGAGGGTTTCAAAGTGCACATCAGGTCCAGCTCCTTTGTCATGAGTGTATAGGACTTGGCTACCCAATTTTCCAATTGTATGACCTACCCTTCTCTCCCCACTCGCCCTACTCCCGCCATCAAAAACAACCACCACCACCAAACTCAGTGCCAGTGAGTCCATGCCAACTCATAGCGACCCTATTGGGCAGGGTAGAACTGTTCCTGGGGATTTCAGAGACTGTAACTGTCACTGGTGATTCTGAACTGCTGACCTTGCGTTGGGTTAGCAGCCCCATGCGTAACCTCGACACCACGAGGGCTCCAGCAATACCATTTTCTTTTTGGATTTCAGACCACCAAGTTGATTCCTGCCTCCGCAGCTTTGCATTTGTGTGCTTCTCTGCAAGGACTATAGATCATCATAAGCCTGGCTCTCTCCTTCCATCTCTCCTCTCAGATGCCTTTCCTGGTTGCCAGGTTGATACCAGTTAAGAATACTGCTTCTTCTGAGTTCTTCCGCTGGATTCTTCCTCTATATCTCTTACCTTTGCTTTATTTTTCTTCATGGCCCTGTCACTGCCCGTTGTTATTGAACGAATTGCCTTCTTATTTATTCTTGTTTCCTCTGCTACAAAATCATCTCCAAGTGTTGTGGGTATTCACACTGACCCATCAAAGAAGGACTGAGAGGGACATATAATTATAAAGCAATTTTATTTGGGTGTCTTCTTGGTTTGGGGTTTTATTTTACATGTTATATTCCCCTAGGAGACAATTAGGGAGCATCCCATGACTGACTTTTCTCTATGTTCAGAGGTAACCGGCAGTTTTCTAGGCAGTGATTAAGATGTCCAGTCCCATGGGAGAGTCAAAGTTCAGAATTTATTTGAGAAGGAGGCCGTTTCCCACCTCCTCGATTGTGGCTCACAGGAAACTCGCAGTTGGGGGTGGGTGAGTGTTCTCATCCATATCTTGCTTGCCCCCCGCCCCACGTTGCTCATATTTCTTCCTCCCAATCTCATTACATGAAGTCCCTAGGTGGTGCAAATGGGCAAATGGTAACCCGTCCAAGAGACTCTTCTGGAGACAGCCCTGGGGATCTGCTTCTGAAAGGTCATCGCCTTCAAAACCCTCTGGAGCAGCTCTGCCCTGCACCCATTACTTGGCATGATCTGGCAAACAACAGCAGCGTCAGCAGCAGCATCTCAGTAAGTGGATGTCTTGGTCTGCCGGATATGGAGTGCAAGAGATGGAGGGATGAGAGTTGGAAGAAGCGGGATTGGTTTAATTTGATTGGTGCAGTGCAAAACTGGGTTAGAGCTTTCTGGCCCGACGGTAGGTTATTAGACACTTTGGGGTTTGATAGGAATTGACCTCATGGTGCTGAATCTCTGCGTGTAGGACACTTGGTGACGATGAAGGTATCTCTCCTCCAGTTGGCTCCTTACCTTTTGTTCGCTCCTAATTCTCTGGGGACACCTACAGCTTCTCTCTGCTGATTTGCGATCATTTCTTTGGGAATCTCTCTTGGACAAAACTGAATAGGACCCCAATAGTAACTCTCTTATGGAGGATATTATTTGGCTCCTGAAAAACACAATTGTTCCCTCACAAACCCTGGCAAATCTTACAACTGCCAGCTCCCTTTCTCTCAACTGTCAAAGAAGTCCATTGGACTGTCTCAGTCACCTTGGAGTTTCCAGGGAACAGGCTACAGTGTGTCTAATTCTCCAGGGAACACATATTAGCTTTCTGAGTAATCTCACAGAGCACCCCTCTCCTGACTGGAGATGCAGTAGAGGCATTCTTCCCCACTTTCTAAGGGTGTTGGCAGCAGTAGATCTCACTGCATAGAAAATCCAATACATGGCCATGTTCTAATTGGCTAGTATCTGTACCATACTGATTGTTAATTAAAAAAAAAAATCTGATTCAATTCTTCTTGATTTGCAAATGGATGAGGAACCTCCGATAGGGAAATGCAGTTTATTTTGATTTAATGGATCATTCAGAAAGGACACGTCTCAGGCTTTTCTTGGCAAAAACTAAATATCACTCGTCAGAGTGGCAGTATTTGGCATATCATATAATAGTTCCAACATCATTATGTTGAGTGACAGGATACATTTTTCCTGTGACAAAATAGCCAATAGATGTACATTATTCAAATAGAAAGGACTGTGTGACACATTACTATCTTTCAAGGTCAGACTGAGGTCAAAAGTGACATCGTTTGTATTTGGCTGAGAAGAGACGAAATGCCAGAACTTTCTTCTTCTATAGAATACAACTGGCTTATTTTATTGCAGACCATCACACAAGCATATAGAGATTGTCTGCTTCATTGACCACGACTCCCTTGTATTTTCAGGATCCCCCCCACTCCTCATGCCACCATTATTTGACTTGATTATTCTACTCTGTTTGGTTTACGCATGTGGTAGATTATTACAAAATTGGCCTCAATTCTTCACTCCTTCCAATATACACAACCTTTTGATGTGGCTTCATAGTTTCCCTTGTCAGGAGGTAGAGCATTTTTTCATTATGGGTTGGATTTGTGATTTCCTGGGCCGAGAGAATAGCATGAGGATGCCCATGTCCCAGCACTGAACCTGGAGACCTTGTATTCTCTCCTCTCCCTGGGGGCCTGCTACAGTCAGAACAAAGTTGGCATCCCTGGCTAGGAAATGAGAGGGCTTCTTGGGGAGAGTAACTCTTCCCATGTAAGGCTATTCTAGACTAGGTAAAAAGCAGCTCACTAGCCTACAGTGAGCCAACTCCAAAACACGCAAGAGCAACCAGTTAGGATTAAGAGAACCCACAGCTGAGTGCAGGTCCACGGAGGAGCTCAGCTGAGAGAGGAGCCTCTCAGATTACTATGGTTTTGTGGACCATATGTAAATGTGGACTCTCTGAAGCCGCCGAGTTTGGGAATCACTTACTACACAGTCATAGCAATTTAAAATTCACTATTAACATGTCATCAGTTTTGTAGTCAATTTACCATTCGGATTGGGTCTAAACAACAACAAAAGATTTATTCTAATGTTAACTATTTTCAAAACACAAATTACAAATATTGACTGTGTACACACGAGGAGAGTTTACCTATGAACGGGTTTAATACATCAAGCATTTTCGTCAGGCTTTGTCATTGGCTCATATTACGTTCCCCGTTTCCTCATGAATATCCAGGTTATTAGGATGATTAACCTCAAACTGCACAATAACTTTAAGCAACCTGTGGAGGATTTAGCTTTAAGCAGGCATTCTATATGTAGCTGGCAATTTCCTAGCTTCTCGGTGAGCAATTTACTGAAGCCTGTATGAGAAGTTCCATGCTTGTCAGCAGGTGTCCTCATTCCCAGTTGGCTCTTCCTAATCGGTTTCCTGGAGTCTCCCATGTTTGTGGGATAATTTGTGCAGGCAGCTGAGCTATGGTGGCCTGCACTTCCCTTGGAGATCCAGCTCTACACAAGACAGACCGATTCGTGCGAGAAGGATCATCCTTTTACGGCCCCTCGATATTTAAAACAGCTTTCTGTGTGGAAACCCTAAAACCATTTCCCCCCTCTTTAGTGTAACATTCCTACCTTATGTTTATATTTCAATTACATTTGAATAAGCTAGTAGCGGTATGCCCCTCCACAGCTCTCTATAAACCCAGATGTCTGTCACCAAGCCTGACATCACTTTGGATGCCAATCGGCTGCATTTTAGACAGGGAGGAGGCAGTTGGGCAAACATCTGTTTTAGGGACAGATGTCTGCATAATCTTAGGTTTTCAGTTTAGGATACTGGTACTTAAAAATACTTCAGTATTTTTAAATTGAAGAAAATAGTTTTAAAATACATTTTGTTTTAGTTTATAAAAGTAATACATGCTTATTATTGAATATTTATAAAATATAAAAAAGGATACAGAAAACTTAAAATAATCTGTTGTCACACAGATGATATTCTTCTACATATGCAGGCAAGTGGAAAAGTATTGCCACAAAATTAAAGAAACTTTTATTAAACAAGAACATCAAAATGTGAAGCTATTCTTTCTTGACATAGCCTTCATCTAGCTAGGTCTGTGTACTTCTGAAGGTAATGTTTCCTTTTCTCTAGCCCTTTCCCCAAAGAATCCAACACTCTTTGATTTATACCACATGAAAGAGGCAGTTTGGACATTTTTGAGGGACTCGAATTGTGTTCTTTTTTAATGGTCTTTGAGTTTTGATAACCAAAGTAATTTTGAGGGGGGAAGATCAGGGCTGTAGGGTGGGTAGAGTAATATTTTCTGATTAAGTTTTCATAGTATGGCTGCTGCTACTCAGAAAGTGTGCAGGTGCATTATGATGGGAAAAATTTCTCGGGTGCAATTTTCCTGGCATTTTTCTCATGAATGCAGTTTTACAGTGGGTTAGTCCAGGTAGACTAAAGACACAAATTCATGGACAGCCATAGGTGTGTAAGAGAGAACTTTATATAAAGAGTAATTGTACTTAAGAAAACATCCCAGCCCATTCCAGGTCAAATCCATAAGTCCGACATTAGCCCATACATCCAAAACCAATCTGTACATTCCTTTTTAGACTCATGAGCACACGCAATGATGCCAAGTATGGAGAGATCACCAAGTATGGATGGAAACTCTTACGGATTCAGTGGTGATGTAAGCATCTCAGTACTGGCGTGGATCTCCATGTAGCTCCTCCAGCTCCAGGGCTCTAGTGAAGCTCCATGTGTCTTGACAGCAGGAATGTCTCATAGGGTGTGAGCCTGTGTCTTGCCTCCAGCCATCTATTTATCTCCTTAGTGCCTCCAAATGACACCATCAAACTGTGACCTGATTGACAGGCTAAACTCCACCCTTTCACTCTTTTTTTCCCACCCTTTCACTCTTAACAGTCTCAAATTAACAACAGATTATGTAACTACCACATAGAGTTTTATGAAATTTCTTCCTAATAAGTTCCCATGATCATCCTGTGCTTTTGGAGAAAATCAAGAATACCCTTTTGGAAGTCCTTCGAAAGAACACCAGTTGCCATAACTTTCTGAGCTGACCTCTCTGCCTTCAATTGAAGTGACCCAGCAAATCCCCTCAGAAGTCACTATTCTGATTTGGACTTTTAAAAAGCAGGCATCCTAACAAGACTAATGCAAATGTAGCACCATGAGAACTTGTCTGGTCATTCATTGATTGTAGAGTCATGTTTAAATAGGTTTTCTATGGAATAAACTCATGCATGTATGAAGTAGAGTCCCCAAATCAATATTTTAAAGCTTACCCTCATATATATTGAAATGCATTTATATGGAGCTATGTATAGAAAAATCCCAGAATGTACTTTGGAAAATAATCGTTCTCTTTAACGGATTATTAATTCTTTAAAATTTTTCAAGGATCAACTTTTAACTTTAAAACCATATGACTATTTGTACACCTTAGAAAACACTTTTTGGGGGGAGGCTTCACCTCAGCTGGGGTCATGATTGGATTTATCGGGTGAGGGACAGGACCAAGTAGTTCCTGCCATAGAACACTGTCCGTGGTCACTCTAAATTAATAGATACGTCTGTAGTGGTGATCGGTGAATTTCAATGGCTATTCGTGACCAGAGGATGGGGGAGGGTGTGGGGTGGGTGGCGAGGATATGTGTGTCTCTGAGAAGGTGATTTCACTTCCACTGGTGAGTAAGCCAAGGAGGGGCAGCCTGTCCCTTTAGTGTCTCTTATTTATATAGACTCTCAGTGGGAAAATCTTCCCAGTATTTAGGTTGACCAAGTTTCTCTTTAACCCTCTGTGACCCTCCTGTACGTTAACTGGATTTTAGATTTTGCCTTCTAGAGTTCATAGACCACATCAGTGTTGCAGTTTGTAGGGGGATGGATGGTCAGGTTGTTAGTTGGGTAGACTAGAGAAACAAATTCATAGACACTCATGTGTATAAGAAAGAGCTTTATATACAAGAGCAATTGCACATTAAGAAAGCACCCCAGCCCAGTCCAAGCCCATAAGTCTGATAGTGGCCCAAATGTCCAGTACCAGTCTATAAATTCCTCTCCAGACACATGTAACACATGCAATGATGCTGAATGTAGAAAGATCACAGGCCAGGGAGTGAAAAGCCTTGTGGATCCAGTGGTGGTAGAGGCATCTCAGCACTGGCAGGGGTCTCCATGTGGCTCTTACAGCTCTCAGAGTAGCACCATGCATCTTGTCAGTAGAGCGTCTCTCAGGGAATCAACGAGAATCCCACCTCCCGCGAGCTATTTATCTCCTTAGAGCCTCCAAATGAGGTAATTAAGTTATGACTTGATTGACAGCTAGACTTCACCCCTTCGCTCTTAATCCTCAAATTGACAAGTGATTATGTAACTCCCACAGTCAGGGCAGGGGGAGGGCGAGAAAGGGGGAAACCGTCACAAGATTGGTTATATAGCCCCCATTCCCCAAAGGGGACAAATGACGGAAATGTGGGTAAAGGGAGACAATGGACATTGTAAGATGTGAAATAACAACAACAATATATAATTGATCAAGGATGCATAAGGAAGGGAGGGAAGGGGATGGAGGAGAAAGAAGAGGAGCTTAAACCAAGAGCTCAAGTAGAAAATATTTTGGAAATGATAATTGCAACATATGTACAAATATGCTTGATATAATTGGTGTATGAAATATTATGAGCTGTAAGAGCCTCCAATAAAATGATTTTTTAAAGTGTTCAGTTATTTATGTTTTTTACCTGTATAAGTGAATATCCTATGTATTTTAGTCTTTATTTGAGTGTCAATTTTGAGCACCCCATTTTTAAAAAACATTTTATTAGGGGTTCATACAACTCTTATCACAATCCATACACATACATACATCAATTGTATAATGCACATCTGTACATTCTTTGCCCTAATCATTTTCTTTTTTTCACATTTTTGAGCACCCCATTTGCAGAAGGCTATGGATGACAGTGAAACGCCAAAATTAATTTACAGAGTCCTCACCTAGATTAAACCTCCATTGGATTTCTTCTGATCATTAATCCAAGATGTAGATAATCTTGCCTGCAGGCAGAATGGATTGGAAAATGGATTCCCCTCACCCCTTTCCAGCCAGCCCAAGCGCTCTCTTAAGGGCTTGCCTAGATGTGTCCTTCATGGAGATCACAGTTCTGGTTGCAGTACATGAGGTCATGATAGACAGGTTGGATGCCCAGGTCATGAGTCAGACCTTATCAGTCATGCCCTGCCTGCCTTGGTTGGAAGGTCCTGGGCCAATCTTTTACACTCTTCTATCCACATAATGCAAGTGTATGTGTTACAACCATGGTCTTGTTTGCACATCTGTACTTCTACTTTAACTGCAATATATTGATCTGCTACCAATCATTAATTTGTGATGATTTGTTTTGTTCCATTCCCTTTTAAACTAATGCCCTGACTGCAAATCCCGAGAATCCACTATGACCTCATGCTATTGGCCTCCCCCATCCAGATTATGTGTCTGTGTGTTTTCATTGTCTTTGTTCCTCTTTAAAACTTAATACATTTCTCTTTAAACTATATTTGGGTCTCTTGTATTTCTTAAGCAACTCTTAAAAGCTTTCCTATACATATCTGTATTTTTCATATATTGCTTTAAAAACTATATCATTGACTTGGTTAATCATACTATTATTAGAATTACCAAATGTTTCATGGAGACTACTTAAATTATTTTTCAACAAGATGATAAATTAGACCATGGATATATATAAAATTTAGATATAGACGTGGATTTTGAATTGCACTTAATCATAACCTTTAAGAACAATGAATTCTTACCATGAGGCCTTGCTCAATACTTACCCTCATGAAGTGATCACTGAAGATATGTGTGCTAAAGCAACGTGTGGTAAAGGAATCAGATGGTTCCCAGCTATAAGAAAGAAGAGAGTTTGAGGTCTTAAATGCTTGTTTTCTAACAAGCAGTCATCTAATAGTGTCAGCTACGTCCACACACAGAAGGAGCACAGCAACTCACATGATCCAAGGAATATAAATACTAAAATCCAAGATCAGAGGAGTGAATTGTATTGTAGCTTAAATTCTGAGCACTCAGTTTTATAAGGCTATGGATGGCAGTGGAAGCCCCAAATCCATTTGCAGAGTCCCCACTGGGATGAAGCCTCCGGCGAATGTCCTCAGACTAGCCTGGCTCTTAGACAGAGGGCATTGGAAAAAGGGGTCATGGCAGAGATAATTAACTAGGTTAAAATCTAACAAATTTTCATTTGTTTTCCTTTTTATCCATTCTTAATTTGTTGCAGTTTATAAAGTTTTTTTTGATTTCTTTTGGATTGAGGGTTTTCTGTTTTATATATTCATTTAATGTGAAATCCAGGACAGACAATTTGTAGTGACAAAAATTAAATGAATAGTTTTTTGGGGTTATGGCCAGGGAGGTAGTGGGGGGGAGGGTGGGAAGCAATGAGGAGCTAAAAATAATGGATATAAGAATGAAGGAAATGTTTAAAATTTGACTGTGGATGTTATTGTACAACTCTTTTGAATATATTTAAACCACCCAGTTATATGTTATATGCAATATATGCCAATAAAACTATTAACAAAGAAACAGAAATGAAACAAATATCACCAGCTTTTCCTCCGCGTTATCTCCCCCGCCCAACTTCATCTTGTTTAAAGTCTTCTGTAGGCAGTAAATAAAATGCACTGTTGAAAGTAAAATAACTTTTTGACTTATTTGAACTTTAATATCTAATGACATGTAATGTATTTTAGTTAGGGCTCAATATGCGGTTGTTGAGTGACATTTAGTTGGTTCCAAATCATAATGGCCTTATGCACAACAGAAGGAAACACTGTCCAGAGCTGCGCCATCCTCATAGCAATTCTTGTGCTTGAGTCCATCGATGGAGCCACCGTGTTTATCCATCTTGTTGAGAGCCTTCCTCTTTTATCACTGTCCCTCTTCTTAACAAAACTTGATGTGCCTTACCAGGGACTCGTAGTCTCTCTGGACAGCGAGTCCAAAGTCCCCAAGATAAAGTCTCACTTGTCTCTACAGATCACTCTGGCAGTACTTCTTCCAAAACAGACCAGTTTGTCTTCTTAGCAGTCCAAGATACTTTCAGCATTCTTCTCCAGCACCATGATTACAGTGCATTGCTTCTTTGTCTCTGAGCTTTCTTATTCAATTTATTCAACTTTCACATGCATATGAAGCAACTGAAAATACCATGGCCTGGGACAGGCACACCTTAGTCCTCAAAGTCAGATTCTTGCTTTAAAGGTGTTTTGTACAATAAATTGACCAAATACTTCCATGAGCATTGATTGTGGATCCAAGCGAGCCCCAAATCTTTGACAACTTCAGCCTTTTCTTCATTTATCATGGCGTGATGAGGATTTGGGTCTTCTTTACATTGAGTCACAATCCATTCTGACAGTTACAATCCTTGTTCTTCATCAGCAGTGCTTCAAGTGCTCCTCACTTCCAGCAAGCAAGGTTGTGTCATCTGCAGATCGCAGGCTGTTAATAAGCTTTCCTTTGATTCTGAAGCCACATTCTTCATCGTATAATTCAGCCTCTCTGATGATTTGCTCAGCAGACAGATGGAATAAGTATGGTGAGAGGATACAATCCTGTCAGACACCTTTCCTGATTTTAAACCATGCAGTTACAAACCATTATTCTGGTTGCACAACTGCTTTTTGATCCATATATAGATTATTTAATTCTTATATATCTATATAGTCTCATAGAAGATAATTGAGAGCATGACCATTAAGTTACTCCCAAGGAGTTCTAGTGGCACACTGCTTAAGAGTTTGGCTGCTCACTGAAAGGTATTATGTGGTTTGAACTCACCAATCACCTGATGATACGCTTCTGTAAAGATGTCATAGGGCAAGATATGACAAAATAACGATGTATAAATTACCAAGGGCACATGAGGGAGGGGGGAGCTGGAAGGGAGGGGGGAACAAAAAAGAGGACCTGATGCAGAGGGCTTAAGTGGAGAGCAAATGCTTTGAAAATGATTAGGGCAAAGAATGTACGGATGTGCTTTATACAATTGATGTATGTATATGTATGGATTGTGATAAGAGTTGTATGAGCCCCTAATAAAATGTTAAAAAAAAAGATTTCAGAGCCTTGAAAACTCTATCAGGCAGAGCTACTTTGTCCTGTAGCATCTCTATGAGTTGGGATAAACTCAACAGCACCCCATCATACCACCACATACGCCACACCTTGCCCATATTTTCCTTCAATCACTATGCCTTTTTCTTTCTTTAGGGTAAACATAAGCCAAGCCCATGGCTACTTTTAGAGAAGGGGAAATGTGGTAGCCAATCTCAAAACATGTGCTTGGAGAAAGAGCACTTGCCTTAGGCAGTATAATTACCATGAAGTGTATTCTATCACAGATAAATAATTACTATATCCTTTCCTCTTCACTTTATTTTCCAATGCTGTTGAATCTGCATGAGGCTGGCTACACCTGAGACCTGGGAAGAGTGGGAGTATGCTGGATACTGTTTGCAGAAAAGTATCTGACACCCAAAATGAAATTAAAACGATTTTTTCTATTTTTAAGACAGTCTGTAAGAAACATTTTTATTTGATTTCAATATTAAATTTCACTTTGTGCCACCTACCTACAAGTCACAGCTATTTAAAACTACCATTGGGACACATTCTCTTGGATATAATCCACGCACCTTAACCCCAATAAATCCATAACTAATTATCATTTCTTCCTGTCTACACACTCTCCTTCTCTGAGTGAATATTTTTATTAACCAACCAAATGGATCAAACAGAACCCTGCCGGCAGTGATCCTTTAGTACTCCGCACCCTTGCCTCAGTTTCTATATTTAATTGGGATCCAAGATCTGGAGAGAGTACCTTTACGCTTTCCCCATAGCTCTGTCTTTAGCAGAATGCAGACCTTCAGGGCTCGGGTGAATTCGAGTACAATCTGTCTTATCAGTTTCCCTTCCTCTGCTTTCGCCATCAGCCCCATCCGCCATCTAAACCTTCGCAAATGTTAAGGCTGAGCAGAGACATGAGTGTACAGTTTAGTGTCCAGGATAATGTCACATTCGTCTGTTTAATGCAGAAGGGCCCTTGCCTCTGGTCTTTTGCCTGGACTCATTTATCACCACCTGCCCATGGATGTCTGTTCCTCCAGCGGGGTGCTTCTAGGGGCCTAAAAACAAAATCAGTTTCCCATGTTGTGCCTCCATGGATTTGCAGTGAAATGAGCTCCTTTCTGGGACCTTTTACTTCCCTTCTTTGGAAAACCAGCTTGAGGGATTCTCCCAAAATTCTCTAGCTTTTGGGCCTCGTTTGCTACAATGAAAGGGTGGGTCACTTTTGTCCAGGCTGATTGAAATTCCTGGACAGCTGCGAACGACTTGTGGTCTGGTACTTTTTGTCTGTTCCTGTGTTTCCTCCTGCTCTGTGATGGATATGAACGCCGCCATGATTGGTCAATAGTCTGTACAAATGACACCACTATGGCTCACTATGCAAATGAAGTATCCCCGGAGGAGGAGGAGGAGGAGGAGGAGGAGGAAGAGGAAAAGGGGTAAGGGGAGGAGGGAAAGGAGGAGGAGGGAAAGGAGGAGAAGAGGAGGAGGAAGGAAAGGAGGAGAAGAGGAGGAGGAGGGAAAGGAGGAGGAGGAAGAGGAAAAGGAGGAGGAGGAGGGAAAGGAGGAGGAAGAAGAGGAAAAGGAGGAGAAGGAAGAGCAGGAGGAGGGAAAGGAGGAGGAGGAAGAGGAAAAGGAGGAGGGAAAGGAGGAGGAGGAAGAGGAGTAGGAGGGAAAGGAGTCTCTCACAAGAGCTATAACATGGTCAAGGGCTCTAACACTGAATGTAGTGAGAGGCCCGGAAGGGGCGCCCATGGCACGATTGGTGGTGATAGGCTAGACCAAGCGAAGCCTATCCTCAGGGGACTGCGGGGAAGTCCACACTTAAGAGAGAAGCTCGAAAGTTGTTTCATCCTGAAGAAGGAAGACTTTTTCTACATCCTTTTCCTGACCTTGAGTTGGAGCCTGTCCATCTCAATCCTGAGTTCTATAGCCTGATGTTTCTTTCCTGAGTTTTGTGTGACTACGGCAATAAATGGTTGAATGCAGAAGAGAAGTAGAGAATGCCGGGGGGGGGGGGGGGGGGGCGCAGCTGGTGTCAGATTTTGTAAAACGTTTGGAGAGTGGAGGTATGTTTCATTTTCAACTCACAGGGATAACCCATGAGCTGATCTTGATTTGCACGATCCCTTTGGAAGGTGGACTGATTCTAATTTCACTACTATTATTACTCCAAGCAGTTTACATTAGCATGGTCACCTGGCCAAGTGTTGAGTTCCATCCAGAATAATCAGGATTACAATGGTCTCTGGCTGGTAGTAAGGCTGATGGAGACTCTTGTTTGTGGCAAGAGCATATCTACCATGGCTCAGTCTGACCAGAGACCCTGCAGATGAGTGTTGGGCTCTCACCGTTTCCCATAACCCTTCACAAATTGGATGTTCATAATTTTTTGCTCTGATGCTTTTTTCCCCACCGTATCCATGCTAATTATCATCTTTGGATCACACAAGCTGGTGTGCTTCTTCCATGTGGAATCTGTTGACTCCTCGCTTAAGTGGCTGCTTGGTTGAATACAAGCCTTTAAGATCCCAGACGCCATCCCAGATTGATAGCCAGGCACCATCTACTTTCTTCACCAAACTTTGATTAGCACCCTTATCTTCAATGATAATTTCATGGAGGTGAGTGTCAAGCCGGGACATGATGTAAGAATTGATTGTTCTTAAGTAAGAGCTAGAATTTAGTATGAGCTCAAAACCCATTCCAGGATCTATGCCTTTACTATATTTATTTATTTAAAAAACCCACTTTGTTGCAATTTGTGAGCCAAAACAGATGTGACATCGTTCCTTAGTCCAATCATGTCAAATCTAATTGTACAATTTCTTGCATACATGTTTTCCAAAACATAGTTTTCATTCTTGGACTTCTTGACATCATCTCCCGCCTGTCTCTCCCACCCCTCAATAATCCCCTTCCCCCAAACCCTTGTTATATTTTCTTTCCCTGTAGCCTCAACATCCCTGGGGTTTTTTTTCTAAAAAATAAAACAAATAACAGAGCTTTAATAGGGTGAGCCCCAATGGTGACAGAGCTCTGAGATACACTCGAATGCAAATGAGCGTAAGCAGACTTTAACAGGATGACCATCCCAGGGTTGCTGGGATAATATGTGTCTTAATAGAGCATATAGATTGTCAATGTGCCAAGATCTTGTTTGTTCTCTAACCTACAGTGCAGCACTCTTGGGGAAGCTGTCTTCTTCTACCTCAGACACCGTGTGTTTTCCAGCTAAAGTCCTCAGGTTACAAGTGTGTCTGGGGTACAGTCCAGTTCCTCAGTGGAGTTCCCATTTGGGCACTCACTGATGCAGCCTCTGGAACATGACGTGTACCCTGAAAGTCAGGATTTAGTGTCCCACTGTTCTGTGGTCCCCAGTCTAGGACCTGGGTTAGCCCCAGATGCCCTAAGTTAGTTCTGCTCTCCCACTGCACATCACTAAAGATGCTCCCTACCTAATGAATCCAAAAGAATCCTTAGTCTCTCCTCCCCCAACCTGGCAGTCATCCCTCCCTCCCCCCCCCCAACAGACATGCACCTATGTTCGCCCAGATTTGACAGTTCCCTCTCCCCTCTCCTGCGTTGCCCCTCCCATCAGGAAGCCTTATCCCTCTCTAGGGGCCTTCAGGTATGCATGGCTACCATTCAGCAGACAGCATCTCCTACCCCCCTCTCCTGTGGCCATTTGATCCCAGCTGTTGTGGGGTGCCCTTCTGCTATCCATATCTACAAGTCCACCAGCAGTGGATAAGAGTGCCTATCCCACCATGCTCTCCCCAACATTTGTTCTCAGTGGTTTTAAATTGGGCTACAGTAATGGGTGCTAGGTGGCAACTCATTATTGTTTTGATTTGCATTTCCAGAATGGCTAATAACCTGCAACATTTCCTCATATGTTTATTAGCCATTCGAGTGGCATCCTGGGTGAATTGTCTGTTCAGGTCTTTTGCCCATCTTCTCAGAATGTTTTTTTTCTTCTTGTTTTAAGCTTGTAAAATTCTGTAGATTTCAGTAATTCGTTTTTGTGTGTACATGAAGAGTTAGTTGGGTGAGAGGGGTAATTCGAGTTCAGGGCTCTGGAGTAGGTTGTAAGTGGTGGTATTCATCACAGGAAGCCTTCCCTTATGGGGATATATATATATATATATATATATATATATATATATATATATATATATATATATATATATATATATATATATATATATATATATATATATATATATATATAAAAGCTCCATAGCTCCCATCTCTCTAGGATATTCCAAGTAGAACAATGTACGAGGGTCATATTGCATTTCAATTTCCAACTTTGTAAGGAGGCACTATATAAATATATATTTTCACAGTGATTACACCATTTTAGAGTCCCGCCAGCAGTGTATGAGGGCTTCAACTTCTCTGCACTTTTGCCAGTATGAATTTTGCTAGGAATGCCAGGGGACCACATTCAGTATCATATTTTGGGACTTTGGATTAATGCATGAGCTCCTTGGAAAGACTCAGAATTTTCTTTTAATTGTTGGCATTTATTGTGGAGAACGTGGGTAGTGTTTGTGGTGAATGTGACCATTTTATTGAAAGGAGCTCCCCTCATTTCAGGAGTTATAATTGTGGCTGTAAAGTCTGGATTTCATTCCATGTTACCCAAGGAAACAGGCCCCAAATGGCAACAGGAGACTATGCGGGGGGTGGGGGTGTCTATGAAACTTTTTTTTCACATATGTTAAAGCATCACTTAGCTCCAAATATTTTCTAAAAATAGAAATAACATAATGGTACCAGATATTCTATCTTTGGGGAAAGGTCAGGGGAATGCTTTAACTTTTACTTTCCTTTCTTTTTTAAAAAAAGTCATTTTATTGGGGGCTCGTACAGCTCTTATCACAATCCATACAAGATCCACTGTGTCAAGAACCTGGTGTTCGATCCAATTTGCCAAGTCTTCCTTTCTAAGTTTCCTTTTCATCAACAGGAAGGTCCGAGGTGTCTTTCCAAAAGTTCCATATATTTAAGGATGTCAACGGATTGTTCAGATCTGCCTCTTCTTTACTTACTGAAATCAGTGATTACCAATTCTATTGTCAGTGACTGCCCTATCCCTGCCTTGGCCTCTCCGCTCCACCTGGCATTGGTTCAATGCCTCTCGTTAACTATCTGTGCATTTTTCAATCTCCCTTGACTCATAAATATGCTCTTTAGCGAACCTCGGTGCATTTATATGGCAATCCCCAGCTGCCAGAATCTTGGCCATATTGGAAACTTGGGTCTTTGCATTTCAAAAGAGAAGATGTTCACTTCTCTGGCCACTGAAATGAAGTAAGTGTAAGGAGAACCAAACATTTAAATGGCTATGCCTTAAAACTGCTTCACTTCCGCTGCTGGCTCCTGGGAGCTATCTGAGAGTGGGAAACAGGAAGCAAATCAGAGTGAGGATGGTGAGGAGAAAAGCGTCAAACTAAATTGATGAACATCCAATTTGTGGAGGATTATGGGAGCTCCACACCTATCTGCAGAGTACTCAGACTGAGCCAGTGGCAGATCTGCTCTAGCCACAGGCAAGAGTCTTGAACCACTTTACGGTCAGGCAGAGACCATTGTAATCTTGATTTTGATGGCTCGAACTTGACAGTTGGCCAGTTGATTATCCTATAGACTCAACCTGCATTTGTTCTGGATGCAAACATCTCTTACTGGTTCCATGACAGAAATGCGTTCCCTGGTGTGGTAGTCGGGGTTCTCTAGAGAAAGAAAACCAGAGTCCTTATGATTATCTTTATCATCTATATCTATATCTAGGTAGAACCTTTATGTACATCGTTCCTGGTTTGAAACCATGAAGTACTCCCTTGTTCTGTTCTAAAACTGACTCTTGATTCATGTACAGTTTCCCCTAGAGCACAATTCAGTGTTCTGGAATTCCCATTTTTCTTAAGGCAATTACTAGTTTGCTGTGATCCACGCAATCAAATGACTTCGGATAGTAAATAAAACCGAAGTAAGTAACTGTCTGGTATCTTCTGCTTTCAACCAAAATCCATGTGACATCAGAATGATATCCCTTGTTCCATATCCTCTTTTGGATCCTGCCTCCACCTGTTGCAGCTCCTGGCAAATGCACTGTTGCGACGGTTGTTTGAAGATCATCAGGAACATTTTACTTGCATGCGACATTAATGATATTGTTCTATAATTTGCGCATTATGTTGAGTCATCTATCTTTTGAATGGGGACAAATATGGATTTCTTCCAGTCAGTTGTCCAATTGTTGTCTTCCAGAATTCCTGGGATAAGTGAATGTGTCCAGTGCTACATCAACTTGATGAAACATTTCAACTAGACAGTGGTTGGTGCATATATTTGAATAATAGTTGTATTTATTGAAGTTCCTTGAATGTAGACAGATTTAATCCTAGCACAGGCAGCATCATACTTCAAGACAGATCTTGGAATGTCCCTTTTTGACGATGAATGCAACACCATTCCTCTTGGTTCTGTCATTCTCAGGATAGAACATCATATGATTTTCAGATTCATAATGGCTAGTACTCCTCTAGTTCAGCTCACTAACACCTAGACTGTTCATCTTTACGCATTCAATGTCATTTTTGGTGAGTTACAATTTTCCTAGACTTATACTTTGGATATCCCAAGTTCTGAGTTATTAGATTGTTGAAGCTCTTCCTTCATATTCGAGCCGTACTCTGTCAGCAAATGAAGGCCCCAGAGGCTTTGTTCCCACAGGTTTTACCCCGAGATTCAAGTCTTTATGGTAGAGTTAACTTTGCAAAGACAAACAAACTCTTTTCCTCAGTCATATTTTGAGTGCTTTCAGATCTTCGGGGCTCATGTTCTGGAACTATATCTGACTCGGTTCCGCTTTTATTCATTAGGCGTTTAGTATCTGACAATGTTTTGATGTTCTGTATAAGGTTTTCTGTGGTTGTTTCCTTCAAAGCAGACCGCTGATTAATTCCTTCTTCGTATTCTGTTCTTAGTCTGGAAACTCCCCTGAAACATGTTCACAGGGGTGACACTACTGGCATTTGAAATACCAGGGACATAGTTTCCAGCAGCATACAAGCCACCACAGACAAGTGGTGGCGCTCTGGGTATAGAATATATTCCAATGAACTATTAACCAAGCTGAATTACTATGAATTCAACATTAAAACGATTGTCTTTGCAAATCCAGAATTGGAAGGTTCCCTCAGAGATTGCTTAGGAGGACAACATGTGCACAACCCATCATTGTGTCACCACCTTACATTTGAATGGAACAGCCTGGAAAACTGCGGATCACCATTAAAGCCAGCCAGACAAAAAATAACAACCTTTCCAGTTGAGTGCATTGGAGGTGCTGAGGATTGTGATATTTTTAGAGAGAGAAGTTTTGAGAAAATTACCTGGTCAACTTAAGGACACAAACCCAAATCCTTGACCTTATATATGTTCATATTTTTCTATGTTTTGTTCAAATCTTGAAAATAACGTTTGGGCTTTACTTCACATGTGTTATTAGAGCCAGAGTGATCGCCCAGTTCAGTCACAGAAGTGTAGGCGCCTTGGTTATGCATTTACTGTGGAGTATAATATACTTAGGAACCTAAAGAACATGACCTTGTGTCAGACCCTTGGCCTCTGGGGTGTTATTGGATAGGATCAGCTATTAGATGAATGGTGTAAGAGGATATTGATTTCACACACTTCTACCGCCCTTTAATGCATATAAAGGGGAATACATGGGACAGGTTTCCCTTTAATAGACCCACTTCCCCCTCCATATTTCATGAATTTGTGTCAGAAGAGAAGTTCCTGCTTCTAAGAAATGTCTTTGTTTCCCCCTCAGCTCCAAATGGAAACTTTTCAAGGCCATATTTGCTATGAGGGATATTTATCATGGAAGGTAAGTAACTTATACTTTAATTCAAGTGTCCTTTCAGCATTGAGAATATGCTATTTTCTCCAGGAGGCCCAGCACTTTTCTGTTTTAAAGAAATTGAAAAGAAATGTATTGCTTTCAACCGCCCCAAAATCAATACAGCCTCAAATCTAGATGAGGCCAAGTTTCTTATCCTTCTTATGTGTCCTGAAGAACGGCACTGACCTGACGTCTCGTGTGATCACGATACTTCGAGGGGAGCCATTGTGCTCTGGCATATGACTGATTATGGCTCTGCTCTTGTCCTTCCACATTCCAACCTTGGTCCACGCCACATAGTAATGCTGGCCTCTCACTCATCTATCTTCAGAAACTTCCCTACAGAATGAATTGAGAAGCAGGTCATTTAAGCATAAAAACACATTCCTTTGTGCTCAGCTTTTAAACAACAACATAGAAAGAATTTGGGGCATTGCTAGCCCATGTTTTTGCTTTTTGTTTTGGCAGGTGGTGGGTAGGGTGTTCTATGTGATAATTTTGGTTTTATACCTTAACATCCTGATAGCAGGCAACTACAAATAATGAGAAACCATCAACTGAACCGTTTGCTGCAGAGTGAATTCTGATTAATGGTGACTACGTTAGAATAGAACTGTTTCTAGGACTTTCTTGACTGCAATCTTTCTTTCCTTTTTAAACTAATTTATTGGGGGATCCTACAACTCTTTTAAAAATCATTTTATTAGGGGCTCATACAACTCATCACAATCCATACATACATCAATTGTGTAAAGCACATCTGTACATTCATTGCCCTCATCATTCTCAAAACATTTGCTCTCCACCTAAGCCCCTGGCATCAGCTCCTCATTTTCTCTCTTCCCTCCCTGCTTCCCCCTCCTTCATGAACCCTTGATAACTTATTACTTTGTCATATCTTGCCCTGTCCAACGTATCCCCGCACCCACTCTTCTGTTGGCCATCCCCCAGGGAGGAGGTCACATGTAGATCCTTGTAATCCATTCCCCCTTTCCAACCTACCCTTCCAGTATCGTCACTCACACCACTGGTCCTGAAGAGATCATCTGCCCTGGATTCCCTGTGTTTTCAGTTCTTATCTGTACCAGTGTACATCATCTTGTCTAGCCAGATTTGTAAGGTAGAATTGGGATCATGATAGTGGGGGAGGAGGAAGCATTTAGGAACTAGAGGAAAGTTGCATGTCTCATTGTTGCCACATCACACCCTGACTGGCTCGTCATCTCCCCGAGACATCCCCCTGAGACCCCTCCCCGAGACCCCTCCCAGAGCCCCCTCTGTCCAGTGGCCTACAAATGGGCTTTAGGTCTCCATTCCTCCCTCCCCACCCCTCATTCACTGTGACATGATTTTTTGTTCTGATGATGCCTGATAACTGATCCCTTAGGCACCTCGTGATCACACAGGCTGGTGTGCTTCTTCCATGTGGACTTTGTTGCTTCTGAGCTAGATGGCCGCTTGTTTGCCTTCAAGCCTTTAAGACTCCAGATGCTATGCCTTTTGATAGCCGGGCACCATCACCTTTCTTCGCCACATTTGCTTATGCACCCATTTGTCTTCAGTGGTTGTGTCAGGAAGATGAGCACACAATGATATGATTTTTTTGTTCTTTGATGCCTTGCAATCTTTATAGAAGTAGGTTATCAGGCATTTCTTCCATGGTGCTGTTGGGTAGTGTTGGACTACCAACTTAAATGTTATTAGACAAATGCAAACTGTGTGTGTCACCCAGGGATCCTTGGTAGTAGGCTACCGACATTTGTCCTTGCTATCTCCCTCAGTATCTAACTGTGGCTTATATTATAGAAAATGACCTCAATATATGATGTTAGAGAATTGAATCAACAATTTCACTTAATGCTACAAAGAATGCCCACTTCCCTTAGGACTTAGTATGTACATTTTTGGTGCCGGGGAGAAAGAGCTTGATACTTTTTTCCTTACACACCAGGGCGCTTTATTGAGCTTGCTGAGAGATGAAGATATGTGCGCAAATGGCTGTGGACAGAAGCGGCAGCAGGCAGGCCAAGAGTCAGGTCCTCCAGCAGGGCAGGGCCAGAGGGTTAGGACACAGCATGGTGCAATGGCTAGTGGCCTTGCTGGTCCATCATCTGTGACAGGGCTTGGAAGCTCATCCCTGTACCCGTGGTGAGAAGAATGATGAAGTTGAGGATTCCTAGGAGGCCGAGAACCATAGAGAAGATGTTCAGGCACTTGGCAGTGGATGAGTAGCTCTGGCCCCCAATCATGTCACCCACCATCTTCTGGTCGCTAGACTTCATGGAGTAGGCATAGGCCACGAAGCCCAGGCAGCAGCAGTTGAGGAAGAGCATGTTGAAGAGGGACCAGACGATATGGTCAGGCACGTGGGGTTCACTCTGGACTGCATGGGGGTGGTGTGGTATGGGGTCCGCAGTCCACCCATCTTGAACTCCTCTTGAGCCATTTCTCTGTTGCAATTTTCCAACTTACCTGTTGTTTTCTTAAGCTTTATGAGAATGCCTTAAAGTATTTTTCAGAGAATGCCAATAAACTCCCTTTTTTTTCCTATTTATATTTTTCCTCTTTGCTGGTCTTGTCTCTAGACTGTCTACTTTTGTTAATTGGTTTGCTATTGTATGTGGGAAATTATTTGTAGAAATAATTTAAGACTTAAGATGGTATTATATTTCATTATTTCTTGTTTGGGCACTTTTATTGCTGATTGTTTCATGGGTCTACTCTGAAAATTAGATATGTTTGTATACTTGTTTTGTTGGTTAGCTTTATAACTTCCTATAAAGCCTTTGATCCTTAATTTCTTCAGAAATCTATTACTCTCTTTTTTGAGAAATTAAAAAATGAATAATTTCTTTCTCATTATCCCCACTTTCGTACTTGAATGGAGTCAATTGTATTACATTTCTTAGTATTTATTATGGCACAGTTAATTGTATTATTTATCTCATTGATTTAAAGTAATAGCATTTGACATGCAATCATTAAAAGAGACAGAGCACAAATAATACAGACGTGGAATAAAAGAAAGACAATAGACTGGGAAAATGCTTTAAAGGAAAATATTACTATTGTAGGTCTAATTTTCCTATTATGTAAGTGGGCAATTAAATTGAATCTTTCTACTATGATTATAGGTGGACTATTTCTCCTTGTAGTCTTGTCAATTTTTATTTTGTATACTTAAAAGTAGGTCATTGAGTTCATATCATGATAGGTTTCTAAATTTTCATGGTTTAGCAATCCTTTTATTGTTACGAAATTTCAAGTATTACTGCTTGTCTTGGGACCAGGTATAAGGCCTCATGCAAAAAAAGAATATATATATGTGTGTGTGTATATATTTGTATGTATGTATATATATACACACACCATAGTGAATGAAGGGGGATGTGCAGAGTGGAGACCCAAGGCCCAAGTGTCGACCACTGGAGATCCCCTCACAGAGGGGTATAGGAGAGGAGACAGGTCAGTCAGGGTGCGATGTAGTACCGATGAAGAACACAGCTTTCCCCCAGATCCTGGATGCTTCCTCCCCCCAACTACCATGATCCGAATTCTACCTTGCAGGGCTGGATAGGGCAGAGGTTGTACACTGGTGCATCTGGGGGCTGGAGGCACAGGGAATCCAGGGTGGATGATACCTTCAGTACCAGGGGTGTGAGGGGCGAGGCTGGGAGAGTGGAGGGTGGGTGGGTTGGAAAGGGGGAACTGATTAAAAGGATCCACATGTGACCTCCTCCCTGGGAGATGGACGGCAGAGAAGGAGGGGTAGGGAGACTCTGGATAGGGCAAGATATGACAAAATACCAATCTGTGGATTATCAAGGGCTCATGAGGGAGGGGGGAGTGGGGAGGGAGGGGGAAAAAACAGGACCTGATGCAGAGGGCTTAAGTGGAGAGCAAATGCTTTGAGAGTGATTAGGGCAAAGAATGTACGGATGTGCTTTATACAATTGATGTATCTATATGGGTGGATTGTGATAAGAGTTGTATGAGCCCCTAACAAAATGTAAAAAAAGAAAAAAAATCTGTTAACAATAAATAATTTTTAAAAACCCTCCTTTATTTGATATTGGTATAGCAGTACTGGACTTCTTTTGTTGATGTTTGCATGATATATCTTTTTACATAATTTTATTTTTAACTTTTGATTTCTTATTTTAAGGTGCTTTATAGGCAGCATATGTAATTGCTGATATATATTTGAGTTTATATACTTCTATATTATTATATGAGGATTTCCAAATGTTCTTGGAAAAATTAAATAAAAGATAATGGAATTTTCCATGAACTTTTTGATGTTCCCCTCATATTTATTCTATTTTGTTTTTCCATGTTCTTAACTTTCTAAGCTTTGGGTAATCAATATTTTTGTCTTATTCATTTTTTCCACTTGATTAACTAGTTGGTTTAGCATCCCTTTTCCACTATTCATGCAATGGTTACTCTAGATACAGTGATCTGTTTTATTTTATTAGTTTAATATACATTTTTTACTTTTACCACTTTCCTGATGATGATCTCAGGAGAGATGAACTCTATACACTCCTCTCTTGCCTTTTGGGATAGACTGTCATGCAATTTAATTATATGTGTATTTTAAACTGTGGTGCTACACAGGGAGGGAATTCAGAAAATATTTTTTATAATGTACTAAATACATGTTTACATGAATCTCCATATTTACTTTTGTGTTGTTCCCTTTTCTGTCTTGTGTTTCCACATTTCTCTCTGAGATTGCTTTACTGCTTCCCAAAAAACCTTTCTTAGTATTTCAGCTCTGATAGTGAGGAATTCGCTCAGTTTTTTGTCAAATGATATCGTTCTTTTACTTTAATATTTAAAGATTCTTTTGCTGCATATAGAATTCTAGGTGGGAATTTATTGGACTTCAGTCACTAAATTTGGCATTCCATTTCCTTCTGGCTTATATCACATTTTTAGAGAAGTAAATTGTAGGTCTTTTTAAAAAAAACATCATTTTATTGGGGGCTCCTACAACTCTTATCACAATCCATATATACATCCATTGTGTCAAGCACGTTTGTACATTTGTTGCCATCATCATTCTAAAAACATTTCCTTTCTACTTGAGCAGTAGCAGTTCCTCATTTTTCTCCTTCTCTCCTTGCCCCCCCTTCCCTCATGAACCCTTGATAATTTATAAATTATTATTATTTTGTCATGTCTTACACTGTCTGACGTCTCCCTCCACCCAAGTTTCTGTTGTCCATCCTCCAGGGAGGAGAAAGCTGACGGTGCCCAGCTATCAAAAGATATAGCATCTGGGGGGGGGGGTCTTAAAGGTTTGAAGGTAAACAAGCAGCCATGTAGCTGAGAAGCAACGAAGCCCACATGGAAGAAGCAGACCAGCCTGTGTGATCACAAGGTGTCAAAGGGATCAGGTATCAAGCATCAAAGAACAAACAATCATATCATTGTAAATGAGGGGATGTACAGATTGGGGACCCAAAGCCCATCTGTAGGAAATGGGACATTCCCTTACAGACGGGTCGGGGGGAGGAGACGAACCAGTCAGGGTATGGTGTAGCAACAATGAAACATACAACTTTCCTCTAGTTCTTAAATGCTCCCCCTCCCCCACTATCATGAGCCTAACTCTACCTATACAAATCCGGCTAGACCAGAGGATGTACACTGGTACAGATAGGAACCGAAAACACAGGGAATCCAGCACAGATGAATCCTTCAGGACCAGTGGTGAGAGTGACAATACCGCAGGGTGGAGGGAAGGTGGGGTAAAAAGGGAGCACCAATGATAAGGATCTACATATAACCCATTTATGATTTTAAGGTTTACTCTTTGTCTTGGATTTTGAGAAAATGTTTTTATGCTACATCTCTTTTCTTTGATTCCACCCTTGGTGTTTATGAAGCTTCTTGCAGCTCTGAGATGATGCTTTCCCTCTATTCGGCAAATTCTCCAGCCTACTTACTTCCGAAAGTATTGTCTGCACCTTTTCTATCTTTCCTTTCCTTTGTGATTGCAATTGCATGTGTGTTAGCTATGTCACTTGTTTCTTATGTGCGTCTCATGTTCCTTTTACTAATTTTTATTATTTTCTTCTCTCTGTGCTTCTATCTATTGACTTGTACTCCTATGCATGAATCCTCTGTTTTGCTGTCTTATCTTGTTAAAGGAGCGCTGGTGGTACAGCGGTAAAGCATTTAATTGTTAACTGCAAGTGTCGTGGTTTCAAACTCACTAGCTGCTCCACAGGAGAAAGAGATAGCACTCAGTTTCCATACAGCTTTGAAATCCTAAAATCCTTTGGATTTTTTGGGTATTCTCTTTTCTGTTATTCTCTGCTTTCAGTCAAGGTACAATTGACATCAGCAGTGGTATCCCCTTTTCCACTTCCTCTTCTTAATCCAGCCTGAATCTCTGGCACTTGCCTATAGATATGCTGCTGCAAACAATGATGGATAATCTTCACAAAATTATATTTTCTTATGATAGTGTTCTATAATTTGAGCATCTGTTGTGTCACCTTCTTTGGACTGGGAACACATATGGATCTATTCTAGTCGGTTGGCCAACTAGCTGTCTTCTAAATTTCATACCATAGACCAGTGACTACTCCCAGTACTTCATCAGCTGACTGAAATATTTCAATTGGTATTCCATCAATTCCTAGAGCCCCCACCCCCAACCTCTTTTTTTTGGCTAATGCTTTCAATGCAACTTGAACTGTTTCCTTCAGTACCATTGCTACTTGTTCAAATGCTACCTCTTAAAATGGTTGCATGTTGACAAGTTCTTTTTGGTGCAGTGACTGTGTGTTCTTTCCATCTTCGTTTGATGCTTGCTGCATCATTCAATATTTTGCCTTTAGTATCATACAATATTGAAACTTAAGGATCAAGGTTGCTTTTTATAGTTATTTCAATTTAAGATATGCTGAATGTGTTATTCCTTTTTGGTTTTTCTAACTCTGTCTTGCACATCTTACTATAATATTTTATTAGTTTTATCAAGCTGTCCTTTGAAATTTTCTGTTCAGCTAATTAATTTCATGATTTCTTCTATGTGCATCTCCTCTGACATACACTTTGATCTTTTATTCTTTTCTCTGTTTTTAATGATTTTTTGCTTTCTTCATGCATGATGTTCTTTTTTTTTAATTTTAACAATTTATTGGGGCTCATACAATTCTTTTCACAGTTCATATATATACATACATCAATTGTATAAAGCACATCTGTACAGTCTTTGCCCTAATCATTTTTTTCTCTTTTCTTCTTTTACCTTTTATTAGGGACTCATACAACTCTTACCACAATCCATACATATACATACATCAATTGTATAAAGCACATCCATACATTCCCTGCCCCAATCCTTCTCAAGGCATTTGCTCTCCACTTAAGCCCCTTGCATCAGGTCCTCTTTTTTATCCCCTCCTCCCTCCCCATTCCCCCCTCCCTCATGTGCCCTTGGTAATTTATACATCGTTGTTTTGTCATATCTTGCCCTGTCCGGAGTCTCCCTTCCCCCCTTCTCTGCTGTCCCTCTGCATGATGTTCTTAATGTCCTCCCACGGACCTTAAGATCTTCTGTCACTAGTATTCTTGAGATGCTCTCAAAAATCAGGTGGGATAAATTCAAGGTCTTATTTAGGCTCTAGTGGACTTGTTTTAATTTTCTTCAGCTTCAACTTGAACTTACACATGAGAAATTGATGGTCTGTTTCACAATCAGACCCTGGCCTGGCTTTAGCTGTGGATATTGAGCTTCCCCATCACCCCTTCTCACATATAATCAATTTGATTTCTATATATTTCATCTGGGGAAGTCCATGTGTATGCTTGTGTTTTTGAAAAAAAGGTATTATGAAGCCTTAAGGTATTAAGATTTCTTACCATTAAGAACTCCTGGGTCTTACAACATTAAATCATACAATCTCCAGCTTCAATTTTATCATAAAGGCCTTATTTTCCAATTACTTCCTCTTTGTTTCCAAGTTTTCCATTCCAATGGCCAATAATTATCAATGCATCCTGATTGTATGTTTCAACAATTTCAGACTAAAGACATTGGCTGCATTCTTCAGTTTCATCATTACTGTCCTTGTTGATGGGTGCATAAATTTGAATAATAATTATGTTGATTGGGTTTCCTTGAATGTGGACAGATATAATCCTATCACAGACAGCATAGTACTTCTACACAGATCTTAAACTATCCTTTTTGATGATGAAGACAACACTATACCTCTTGATTGTGTCATTTCCAGGATTGTAAGCCATATGATTTTCTGATGCATAATGTCCAATACCACTCCATTTCAGCTCACTTATGCCTAGGATATTGATCTTTGTGTTCCATTTCATTTTTGATGAGTCAATGTGCCTAGACTCATAGTTTGTAAATCCCAAGTTCTGATTATTAGTAGATCTTGAAGCTGTTTCTTCATATTTGAGTCGTGCTCCATTGGCAAATGAAGATCCTGAAGCCTTTACTTCCACAGCCTTTACTCCTTCCATGTCATTGTGATCGATTCTACTTTAAGAAACCAACTTGTGCTAGTTAGGTTTATTGTGCCAGCTAGGCCAATAGAAACATGTGGGTGGACATTAATCAGGTCTCAGCTTGATTGGAGGGCAATGAGATAAATGGCCCTCCAAGACCTGTCATCTTCTCTCTCTTTCTCCCTGGTGATTGGATCAACATGCTGCTGCTTTAGCTAATTCTCTGCCTCAACCTGTGTGCTATACTACTTGTGGGCCAAGTCAATTTGTTGATCATGTTGCTAGAGCCGGAAGCTCCCTTGAGACCTGTTTGGCCATGCTGCTGGTGTGTACACTGCTTAAGCTTGAGGCTGATGGATTCTGTCATCATGCTGGAGTTCGAGATCCCATCAGGGCCTGCTTCACGGAGTTCCTGAGTTACTGACTGTTGCTGACCTACCCTGCTGTCTGCTGCCTGTGGGCAGACTCTGCCTGCCTTGCCCAAGGGAAGACTCCACTGTCTGCTTCCTTGATCTTGGACTCAGCAGCCCACGTGAGTTGAAGGACTTCCAGTATATTAGCTGTTCCATAAAAGTGAGTTGAGCTAAGCCTCTGCACTGCTGTGTGGACTAATTAGCTGTTACATTCCTCTGGTTCTATCTATCTATCTATCTATCTATCTATCTATCTATCTATCTATCTATCTATCTATCTATCGTACTAGTTTTGTTTCTCTAGAGAACCCTGCCTAACACACAATTCTTCCTCTGTCACATTTGAATGCCTTCTGACCTGAGGTGCTTATAATTTAGCATTATCTTTGATAAGGTTTTGCTTCTTTTCATGAGGTTTTCAATATGCCTAGGGGTTTCTCTGTTCATAAGGTTTTCCATGGCTAATTCCTTTAAAGTGGACAGCCTAATCTTTCTTTCTTTTTTAAATTCATTTTTTTCTTTTTTTAAATCGTTTTATTAGGGGCTCCTACAACTCTTATCACAATCTAAACATACATCAATTGTGTAATGCACATCTGTACATTCATTGCCCTCATCATTCTCAAAACATCTGCTCTACACTTAAGCCCCTGGCATCAGCTCCTCAGTTTTTCCTTCCCTCCCTGCTCCCCCTACCTCATGAGCCCTTGATCATTTATAAATCACCATTTTGTCATATCTTGCCCTATCCGATGTCTCCCTTCACCCACTTTTCTGTTGTCCATCCCCCAGGGAGGAGGTCACATGTGGATCCCTGCCTGCGATACTTTAGATGAACCTGCTGACATTTGAAATACTGGTGACATTAACTTCCCATATCATAGTAACACACCAGGCACAACAGTCTGACAAACTCACACACAAGCGGTGGTCCTCATTTCTAGTACTTGCTAAACTCTAATCTTACCGTCCTTGATCTTGACTGTTGAATAAGATCCCCTTCTCTTGCAGCTTTTCTCCTTAGCTTCTTTGTCTCTTGTTTTCCTGTGTAGTGCTGCTTCAGATTTTAGTAAGTGTTTAAAATGGAAACCTGGTTAAGTATAAGATTTAGATATCTTTTCCTCCCTTCTCTGTTGAATGCTGAACCCTCAAATTTCTAATTTTTCTAATACTGTCAAAAACTCTCATAGTTTCTCTGTCTCTTAGTAGCAGTCCTCTCTCTGGGAAAATTGTTATATTCTCAGCATCTTGCCCCATGGCTAGAATTGTTCCTTGCCCTCAGGAAATAGCATATTAAAAATGTCAGTTTACTTCCTTGCTATTTCTTCCTCCTTTAGACTCCTGCTTACCAACCGATCAATCACCGAAAGATGAGGCTGTCTGCTTCCCTAAATATTTACAGTCTCAGAAACTCTACAGAGGGTTACTATGAGTTGGAATACTCTTAATGGTAGTGGGTTTTCCTTAGTTGTTCTCTGATGCTTTCAAACAGAAATGTATTTCTTTTCTCCTTCCTTTTCTCTCTCCATCTTTCCTTTAATTTATTTCTCTATTTTTAAATCTTTTTTTGTGCTTTCTAGTGGTTCTTGGTAAAACAATTTTTCTGCTGAAAGTTAATCCAGTATATCTGGAATCCTATTTAAAAACAAACAACCCCTCCCCCCCAGAAAACTTCACAAGATCGTAGACAACACATGAAAAAACATGTAAACTTTCCTTCCAAACACTTGCTCAATTATTCATCTATTCAACAAATATTTGATGAGACACTAGCATAATAGGCACCAGATACGAAGATGAAAAAGATAAAGCTCCAGCTTCCCAGTAGCTTATGTGCAATTATCAATATGAATTATATGGCTTATGTTCTGTACTATTTTACATTTTATTTGTTCTATTTTAAAAAGTGAATTTGTTAAGTTTTCAAAGAGCTAAGTCTTGAAGGATGTCTAGATATGGTCCTATCCCTGACAGCTCTCTTTAAGAGAGATCTTGACATCTTCTTTTTGATGGGGAATGTGGCACCGTTCCTCTCGCATGTGTCATTCATGGCATAGTGAACCAAGGGACTGTCGATTTAAAATCTCCAACACCAGTCCACTTCAGTTTATTAATGTCCAAAAGATAAATCTTTTTTAAAGATCATTTTATTGAGGGCTCTTACAGCTCTTATAACAATCCATACAGCAATTGTATCTAGCATATTTGTGCATCTGTTGTCATCATAATTTTCTAAACATTTACTTTCTATTTGAGCCCTTGGTATCAGATCATCCTTTCCCCCTCCCCCCTTGGGACCCCTTGTTAAATTATAAATTATTTTTTCATGTCTCATACCAACTTCTCTCTCCTTTCACCCACGTTTCTGTTGTTCGTCACTCCTGGGGGTGTGTGTTTGTTATGGGTCGACCATTGTGATAGGTTCCCCCTTCCTCTCCACTCACCACCTCCCCCCTACCCTCCTGTTATCACTACCTCCATTTTTGTTCCTGAGGGGTTTTATGTGACCTGGATTCTGTGTGTTGTGAGCTCTTATCTGCACTAGTGTACATGCTCCCATCTAGCTCCCATCTAGCTGGGGTCATGATAATGAGGGGTGAGGAAGCCTCAAGGAGCCAGAGGAATATCGTGTTTCATCGGTGGGATACTGCACCCTGGTTGACTCATCCCTTCCTTGTGCCCTGTGAGGTGATGTCCCATTGTCTACAACCCCCCTCATCAAGAGATCAAACTTTATGTATTCCATTTGATTTTTGAGGACTTCCAAATGTCCTAGATTCATATTTCATATAATCCAAGTTTTAATTATTGATGGATGTTCACAGCTGTTTCTTTTGATTTTGAGTTATGTCCATCAGAAAATGAAGACCCGTATAGCTTTGCTCCACTCATGTCATTAAAGTTGCTCCTCCCCAGTTGTATTTTGAGTGCCTTCCAACTCGAGGGGCTCATCTTCTGACTCTATGCCATTCATAATGTTTGCAGTCGTTAACACTTTCATAGTCTGTGATTAGTCTTGAGGCTCCATCGACACTTGCATAGCATTGAAGACCCTACTTATATTTGAAATACCGGTGGTATAGTTTCTAGCACCCCAGTAACATACAAATCCCACAGTACATCAAACCGAGAGACAAGTGGGGTGGATCACTGTAACCACGTATATTATAATCAATTTAATTTCAATGGAATGACAACAACACACACCCATAGTTATAATAGCTAACACTAGCTACTTCCTGTGCACTATTCTAAGTAATTTACATGTAAAAATGTTTTGAACTCAAATACTGTGTTAGGCTGTGTTGACTAGAGACACAAAATCAGTGACACTCATAGATGTGTAAGAAAGAGTTTTAGGTGGAAAGGGAGAACCGATTACAGGGATCTACATATAACCTCCTTCCTGGGGGACGGACAACAGAACTTTGAGTGAAGGGAGACATCGGACAGTATCTGACAAAAATAATAATTTGTAAATTATCAAGGGTTCATGAGGGAGGGGGGAGTAGGGAAGGAGGGGAAAATGAGGTACTGATGCCAAGGGCTTAAGCAGAGAGCAAATATTTTGAGGATAATGAGGGCAACGAATATACAAATGTGCTTGACACAATTGATGTGTGTATGGATTGTGATGATGTGTGTGAGCCCCAATAAAATGATTAAAAAAAAGAAACAAAGAGTTTTATATTAAGAACTAATTATAAATTTAAAAAATCCCAGCCCAGTCCAGATCAAGTCTGTAATCCAATATCAGTCAGTATATCCCTCTTCAGACGCACACAGCCACATGCAATGACACAGAATGCAGGAAGATCACAGGCTGGTAGGTTCCAGGATGCATGGATCCAATGGCAGTGACCCCATTGCAGGGCTCGTGGCTGGCATGATGGTGAGGGCATGGGTGGGGGGCAGCTTCCCAGAATCACCCTTATGAGAAGGTCATGCCAACAATGGGGCCTCATCAGGCTGTGACCTGATTTACAGGCTAGACTTTGTCCTTACACTTTTATGTCTTCAAGTTGACACGAAATTATGTCACTACCACAAGCACTAATCTAAAGGTTGGTGGTTTGAAATTACCTAGCAATGTCACAAAAAAAACCCTGGTGATCTGCTTCTATATAGAATACAGCCAAGATATTCCTACTGAGCAGGTCTGTTCTGTAATACACTGGGTTGCCATGAGTTGGAATCAACTCGGCCGCATTAAAAAAACAACAACACACAAACTATTTTAATCATTGCAACACAATTTATAAAGCAAGTACAATGATAATTTCTGTTCTACAGAAGGTACTGCAGTATAGAAATAGTAACTTGCCAAAATTATGAACCTAATAAATGGCAGGATTGGGATTAAAATTCAACACAGTGTATCTTTAGAAGCTGAGTTCTACTACTTTGATATCTACTACCTTGCAACTTCCATACTCTCCAATTTTTCTTTCTGACAGTCCTTTTCCCCCATCTCAGCCTAGATTCAGCTCTCAGTCTCCCTTTTTAGGTACAAGTCTAGTCATTTCTGCCAGTTTCCAATGCAGCCTAAATCTTCTTATATGAATCAGTCTCATGATTATTTGACTATCTCAAACCTCAACCTTTTGCCCAAACTGCCTTTATGTGTATTTTACTTATTCCAAGTTACTGAGCCCCTTTGGAGATAACTTCCAGCACACTTAAATGGGCCTTACTACAAATCATACTTGCCAGACTCACATAAGTCTTCATCACACTGACAATTCATGCTTTCCATTGGTGACTCATTGTGCTGTTTTCTTACTCTGACCTTCCTAAACATTTCTCCCTTGGAATTTTCTGTCCCAGTTTGCATCTCCTCATTTTCACAGATAACCCCACTTCTTATTCTCTGGGGTAAAAATGTAAGAATTGAACTTTCTGAACTCCTGTTCCTCCTCCAGAAAATGGACTTCTAGTGTCATCCATTGTTTTCTCCCACATAAATCCATTGCTTCTCTTCCATGCTGACTCACTCCCTGCTCTCCCTCCCTCCATCACTCTCTTCTGTTCCTCCTGTGCTCCCTCCTTCTCTTCCCCTCACCCTTCCATCATTTCTTCCTCCCCCCTTTTTTCTGTTCTTTTACCGATATGTATTGAACATTCACTACATGCCAATCCCTATTCCAGCTTCTGCAGATTCCATGTGAATATAACAGTTTCCTCTCTCTCTTAGCTCTTGTTCTATCAGTGGAGACAGTTGAGAAATAAATCAATGTTAGGTGGTTATTCATCCTTTGAAGATAGTAAGGCAAGGCAAAGGAGATAGAAAATCAGGGGGTGGGGCAGGAGGATGAATGATTTTCATTTTACAATCTTGATAACTCACAGGGGCAATTCCACCTTGTTCTGTAGGATCACTAAGAGTTGGCAAGGACTCAATGGCAGAGCATTTGTCTTGTGTCTTGGTGGGAAGGGACAGTGGAGAAGCTCAATATCAGCAAATAAAACCATACCAGGGGCCAACTATGGAAAAGAACATCAATTGCTCTGCTGATAAAAATGGTTGATTCTAGGGCTGGGACAGGGAAAGGAACAAGACGGACCTGAGATAATTGTGTTTCCCAAACTAAATCTGTCTCAGAAGAAATACAGCCAGAATGCTCCTTTAAAAGAGAATGGTGAGATTTCATCTCACATATATTGGGCAAATTATTAGGAGACACCAGTCCCTGGGAAATGACACCCTGTTGGGAAGTTAGAGGGACGGCATAAAAGAGGAAGACACTCAATGGGATGGATTGACACAGGGGCTGCAATAATGGGCTCAAGCACAGGACCAATTGGGAGTCACGGGACCGGACAGTATTTTGTTCCATTGTGCACAGGGTCACTATAGGTTGGAACTGACTTGAAGGCATGCAACAACAATGTCCATAATCCTGGACTATTTTATTTCTGCAAGTCTTCTTCGGTTTCTTATAGTAAGTAGTATTCTGTAGTTTTCTTTGTATAAGTCTTTTGTTTCTAGGGTTAGGTTTATTCCAAAGTATTTAATATTTTGTGTGGATATTGCAAATGGTATTGTTTTCTTGATTTACCCCCACCCCCATAGCCCTCTTCATTAGTACATATGAACCAGATTGATTTTTGTCTATTGATCGTGCATTCTGCCACACTGTGAAATGTTTCCAACAATTGGGAAATTGTTTCCAATAATTTTTTGTTGTAGAGTCTTTGGGATCTTCTACATATAAAATCATATCATTGATGAATTGTAAGATTGGAAGCATTTCAGTGCTACTTCACCAACTTGGATTCTTTTTTATTTTATTTTTTTAACAACAGTGCTAAGACTTCCAGCACAATGCTGACCAAGAATGGTGATAAGAGCCATCCTTGTCTGATTCCCATTATCAAGGGGAACGCTTTATGCTTCTCTCTATTGAGGGGGATGTCGGCCATTGCTTTTGCATTTATAGCCATTATTGTGTTGAGAGTTTTCTCTTCTTATTTTGCTGAGTGTTTTTTTTCCCGGAATCAGAGTCAGATATCATCAAATGCCTTTTCTGCATTGATTGATATGATCATATAGTTCTTAAACTTTTACTCTGTTTATGTGGTGGATTACATTGATCATTTATCTAATGTTGATTATTCATCTTGTGTAGCTGGTGTGACTTGTACTTGATTATGGTACATTATATGTAGTTGGCTTCTATTGGCCAGTATTTTGCTGATAATTTCTGCATCTATATTCATGAGGACTATTGGTCTGTAGTTTTCTACCTGGGTAATGGTAATGTCTTTACCTGTTTTGGGTATCAGGGTTCTCATGTGTACAATTTACAGGCATTGATTACAGCCTTCAAGTTGTACAACTATTCTTACCCTCTTTTTGAGTTATTCCTTTTCCAATAAAATTAGTGCATTGCTTCCTAAAATTCCTATCTAACCTTCAAAATTGCTGTGATCATTTTGATGCTATACAGTTAGATCTTAAAAGAGCATAATGCTCAAGGCAGACATTTTAAAAACTGTTTATTTATAATAATTAAGTTAAACTCGTATTTGGTTTTAAGAAAATTTCAGGAATTTTTTTTGTTTAAGACTTAAAAATTATCTTTAGGGCAATAATTTTGCATGGCTTCAGAAAGGCTGGAGTACACAAGAATGTGAAATTCTGTTGTGCAGAATTTATGGAATCATTGATTAATATACTCATTGGTGGTACCCAGTTCATCTGGTCTCAGGCCAAAGAGGCAGTTGCTCACAGAGGCAATCATACATGCCATATTTTCTTCCTATTCCTGACTATCCTTCTTCCTCTGTTGCTTCAGGCAGATAGAGATCAATTGTGCCTCTGCTTTGAGTCAAAATCGACTTGATAGCAATGAATTTTGCTTTGGTTGTGACTTGGATGGAGGCTTGTAAACTTTTACGACCCCAAGCACCATACAGCTAGGAGGCAGAACAGAAGCACCAAACATGTTAATAGATCAATTAACTAGATGTCCCATGAAACCACCACCTTAAAACTTCAACCAAGAAGCCAAACCCCATGAGAGAGTTGATTGTCCATATATAGCCACAACAACTACTCTTTAAAAAACTTGTCATTGTTGTGAATATATATATATATGCAGATTTCTTTAATGTTCTATTATGTCCATGGATATATTTGCATCACATATAAATGCATGTGTAGACATAACCTCTACATATGTGGAAATATGCATACATGTACATCCCGTTACACTACCCTTTGTCTCCCCACATTTGTTTGGCTTGCATGTATACTTATGTGCCTACTTGCAGGTTCTTTGTCACCATCATTATTGTAGGATTCTGCATGTAATGAAGTGTACCTTTGCTGTGTAACTCTCCTGGGCTCTTTTTAAAAGTCAGCAGTGGGTAGATTTAGAAACCACCTTAGAGTGGCTGACCTGATAAACATAACAAAGAAAATCCTGTTTCCAAACAGCATGACATTCAAAGGTCTAAGGGTGAGGATTTCAACATAGAATTTGTGGGGACACGGTTTAACCCAGAACACTGCCAGATTCCAAATTAAACTGGTTTGGACTGCAGTCTGGACTTGAGACTTTTTCAAAGCTGCCCATGCCACTCTGTTGTGCATTTTGTGCTCTCACCCTCCTGCTAACCCTGGCTTCTCTCAGACCATTTTCATCCCTGGCTTTATCTCGGACCATTCTCACCCCGCCATCCCGGCCACTTTGGCAACCACCCTGGCATCTTTCGCTGTCTTCAACCCTCTTTAGGGATGTGATGGTGTCCATTACCTTGAATATTCCTTTCACTATAGCCACATTGACTCTTTCTTTGACTTTTCAGGCCTCTATTCAATATCCCTTTATCAGCCAAATCTTCTTCATTCTTCCCTTGGTGCCCCATCCTCCTCTTTCATCCCCCATAGCTTTCAAGACCATGCTTACTGATCTATTTGCTTGTGTCTTTATTGATTGCTATTTGAGCCCATGAGGGCAGGCCTTTGTTGAGCTCTCCATAAGCAGCCGTTGTGAATTTGAGACTTAAGAGTGAAAGGGTGGAGTTTAGCCTGTCAATTAGGTCGCAGCTAGATGACCTCACTTGGAGGCCTTAAGGCGATAAATAGCTTACTGGAGGTGGGTCACAGGCTCACTCCCTGTGAGACATGACTGACAACACACCTGATGGAGCTATGTGGATGCAGCCAGAGCCCTGAGAGCTGGAGGGGCCATGTGGAGATCCCTGCCAGCACTGAGATGCTTCTACTGCCACTGGATTCCCAAGACTTTCCACTCTCTGGCCTGTGATCTTTCTGCATTCAGCATCATTGCATGCATTTTGTGAGGCTAAGGAGGAATTTATGGACTAATATTGGACATATGGGCTAACATTGGACTTATGGACCTGATCTGGCTTGGGCTGGGATGTTTTCTTAATGTAAAATTACTCTTTATATAAAGCTCTTTCCTATACACATGAGTGTCTACAAATTTGTTTCTCTAGACTACCCAGAGTAACACACTGTGTTAGGCAGGGTTCTCTAGAGGAACAAAACCAGTACATTTATTATTATTATATATAATATATATATATGTTTAGGTTTATATAGTGAGAAGGAATATAACAGCCAGTCCAAACAGCAATACAGGGGTCTCAGTTTAACTCACTGAGTTAATAGTCTGCAGGTCCAAGATCAGGCAAGCAGACAATGGAATCTTCCATAAAGCAAGACAAGCAGGGTGGCATAGCAACAGCAGGAAAGAAGATGAGAAGTTGAGGCATAGCAGAGGCCAGTAGTATGGAAACATAGTGAAGCGGTCTGATGGGTGCTCAAGAAGTGTGGTGAAGTAGGTCTCTGTGGAGCCTCAATCTCTAGCGATGCATTCATTTCAAGGCAACAAACCATGGGGTTGGCTCGACCCACAGTAGTGCAGCACAGAGTTGAGGCAAAGGACTAGCTCAGGCAGCATGGCACTGGTTCAATCACCAGGGAGAAAGAGAAAAGGGGGCCAGCTGTCGAAAGAAATTTATCTCGTCACCCTCCAATCAAACTGTGACCTGATTAAACTCCACCCACATGTCCCTATGGAAACCTAGTTGGCACAATAAACCTATCATACCCTCCATTAGATAATTTTTCCCCAGTTATTATCACAGTAAAAGCATAACAGCACATTTGCCATTTTAACATTCTTCATATGTACAATTCAATGACACTGTGCTCTTCGTGTTGTGCAACCATCACCAGTCCGATAATTCTGAGGCAGACGCCATACTATTTTTCAGAGGTTCTCCAGTAGAATTGTGCCTTAGCCGTCCACAGCAGTAACCAGCTCATTAATACATTATTGACATCTCTCCCTTTTCTGTCTCACTTCCCCATCTAAAGTGATTCCTGGAACCACCTCCCAAATGAACTTCTTGCACCTGCATGCTTGGCAATCTGTTTCTGGAAAATGCTAAATTTATACAACATCACGTTTTGATTTTTTTTCAAGGAAAAAAAAAGTTCCTCCAAGCCACCGCCAGTCCCTTCTCAGCTGCTATATGAATTTGGGGGATTAAGCTCGCCTGTAAAGGTCTTTGTCTTACACTGGACAGTAACTGAACACTTGTCTACATATACCACTCTCCCTTTGGACCACAGAGATTCTGGCTATTTTGACAAAATTCCTTTTCTAATAGATTTGACAGCCAGCTTTGGTGTGTTTGATCACACTAGCCCCCCCATTTGATTCAATAGATGAAAAATTTGACCTGACCAATGTATGATCTGGGTATGCTGTTGCCCAGGTAACAGCCTGTGGGGGCATGGAATTAAGGATAATGGACCTAATGCTACATATGAAAAGAGAACAGATTGCCTGGTAGAAGGAGGTGCATTAGATTTCTCAAACAACTTGAGATGCCATTTAGTTCACTGGAAGAGGCCATTTTCTAGGCAGTTAGAGGAGTAAATGACTCAGTAAGAGATGCTGTTTGACAGTAGGGATTTGTGTAAGGAGATTTTCCATCACCTTATTCTAACTTCTTCCAGTTCAGTGTGGTTGTGGGGAAAGTGGTTGTGCATAAACAGTCATATAGAGAAAACACAAATATCTGAGAAAGGGGGATACGCATTCCACTCCCTGGACATGTAAGTCATTCTTCCATGTCCCATTAGAGAAGAATTTCTGTACAGGGACAACTATTTGAAATCTCAATTCTGTCTCTCTGTAGGAAAGTCCAAAGAACATTTCTTCCGTGGAGATTTATATGAATTGTTGAACTCCCAGATTCTGATGGCACAAAACAAGCACCATAGTGCTTAGAGTTCAGTGGCCCGTTTGAAGTGTGAAGTCAGAGAGTTCATCCAGCCAGGCTCTGTACCCGAAACCTCTCCTGGCTCTTTCATTAGACCATCTGCCTTGAAAGGTACTCCTGTAAAAGTCTAGTTCACATGGGCTTCCTTCACACTCAAATGCTGTGGAACTAGATTTTGTGGAGGATTGCTCTCTTCCCAAGATTCTAAGTATCCTTTGAATTCTGAGATGTTGGGACTGCAATAGCAAGAAATCATAAGCAAACATCCAGGGATTAAAATTTCAGAGATATCATCTCCTCACATAGGATAAGGGTTTGGGAGCTTAGATAAGGTTATCATCACTCCAGGGTTTTTGTATCTAAAATGATAATGTCATCCCAACTCTAAATGCTCTTCCCTCTCCTGTCTCAGCCTTTGTGACGTTCTTCATTACATTTAAATCTCTCCATCAGCTTTGCTGGGGAAGTGACTCTTTGACCTTTGTCTGCCCTTTCTAGCATAATTTGCATAACATTGCTTCCTGTTCTTAGTATGGTGCATTGTAAGAATTCTTGTGGGTAATCACCATGGAATGCGATGATATTATAAAGAAATTATATGTTCTAGTTAGACATTTTCTAATTAAAGAAACATGATAAGTACTGTATATACTCGTGTATAAGCCGAGTTTTTCAGCACATTTTAATGAAGTTTTTATGGCAAAATTAGGTGCCTTGGTTGATATTTGGGTCTGCTTATATACGGTATGTCAAAATTTTAATTATTTTAAGTTTTCAATGGTAATCCTTAATAATGTACTTCCATCCTCTTTGATTGCTTCATTCAAGACTGAACATGGTCTAAAAGTTTTGGATGATTTAGTTCCCACTGTTACAATCAAGGAGCTTTGATTTCTTAAATGCCCTGTGACCACTGCATCTTTTGAATGCAGCAGTTGAGTCTTTTTTTGTTGTTGTTGTTTCTGTGAGGTTCTCCTCCCTGTCCATTATGTCCTTTCCTACTAATTACCACTCCCATTTCAAACTTGCGGTCATTAGTCTTTTTAAAAAAAAAAATAGGTATCTAACGTTAGAGCACAAAAATTCTGAATGAGGAATTGAGGCTCTTTTCTATGAGTGAAGGGCATGAGCTCTGTACATGAACTTGGTCCCTTCTACATTGGTTGCTCAGTTTTTTTGTTGAATTAGCTAAGTAGGAAGTTACAGATAAAAGAAATGTGACCATATTCTGTGTGTGTTTCTGACTATTCTCATAAATTATTACTGATTGTTAGGTGCCTTTGAGTTGGTTCTGACTCAGTAACTTATGTACAATAGATGGAGCACTGTCTGGTCCTGTGCCATTCTCATAATTGTTCTCATGTTTAAACTTATTGTTGAAGCTACTGTGTCAACCCAGCACATTGAGGGTTTTCCTCTTTTTCATTGATTGTGGTAGTGACATAATCTCACGTCACCTTCGTCCATAAAGTGAAGTGGCGGAGTCTAGCCTGATGGTACCTCCTTGTGGGTGTGGCCTCTCATAAGGATGGTCCAGGGGACCTCCCCTCTCTCTCTGATTCACCTTCTTACTGGCAAGCCACTTGGAGACTTGCTGGAGAACTATGGGTGCCTTGGACATGTGTCCACCGTCACTGGATCCACAAGACTTTGCACTCACTGGCCTGTGATCTTCCTGCATTATGTGTCATTCCTTGTGGATGTGTGGGTCTCAAGAAGAATTTCTGGACTAGTATTGGGCTTATGGATTAGTATTGGACTTACGGATTGATGTGGACTGGGGTGGGATGTTTTCTTGATATGCAATTACTCCTTGATATAAAGCTCTTTCTTACACATATGAGTGTCCCTGGATTTGTTTCTCTAGTCAACTTGGCCTAACACATTGTTATTCTACTTTGTTGCAAATATTGTTCTTCTCCAAAAATGGCTTCCTTCTGCCAACATGTCCCAAGCATATGAGATGAAGTGCCCCCTCTGCCCCCACCAATTTCTAAGGAGCATTTTGGATGTACTTCTTTCACAACAAATTTGTTCATTTTTCTGCCAGCCCATGGCATGTTCAGTATTCCTCACTAATCTCATAATTCAAAGCCATCAATTCTTCTCAAGTCGTTCTTATTTATGGTCCAGCTTTCACGAGCACATAGGCAATTAGAAATAGCATGGCTTGGGTCAGGTGCGCTTTAAGTTTTCAAGGTGGTATCTTTGCTTTTAACTCTTCAAAGACATCTTTGGCACCAGACCTGCCCACTGCACCAGGTTGTTTGATTTCTGGACTCTTGTTTCCATGGGCATTGTTGGGGTTTCAAGGAATATGAAATAATTGGCTATTTCGATTTCTTCTCTGTAGATCATGTTGTTACTTATTGGTTGAATTGATTTTTTTACCCTGAATTTACAGACCATGGTACTGTTTCTTTGTCGTGTTTCAGCAGTTTGCTCCTTATTGAAATCTCCAGCCACCAAGTGTTATTGTTCACCAGGCACATCAAAGTCTGGTTCTCATGGTTCTGTCTGGAGTGTTAGAGGTTGTGGCTGACAGAGTAGCATATATTAGGCTGGGCTAACACTTTGCAGAGGTTCTTTGTTGACTGGCAGACCTACCTGAAAGCATAAGATGACTGCAATGAACTTTATGGTTGAGATTTTAGGGTCTCAGGAATTTCCAGGGTCCAAGCCTTTTGGAGGTTTCTAGTGCAATGGCTATTTCTATGACTTATTGAATAAAGAAAAAATGTATGTGTATATTTCTGATCTAAAGATTCTTTGTAGATTTCAGTCAAATCTTTGCCTTTGGAGCTATGGGACTTCAAAGGGCCTGGACATTCTTCTACTCCAATGAACTAGTTTACAAAGGAAGACAGAGCTCTGAGGTTGAAGGTCAGGCGATCCAATTAACTTCCAATCTTTAGTTAATTCGTGACAGAAATGAGAAAAAAATGGGTTCTAAGATTAGTTTTATTAAGTAGAGTTTTGAGCACTTTAGCATACACTTGTGAATTTTAGATTGTGTGGGTGTAAAAACATACTCTTCAAGGGCAGATCACTCATATTGTTATAAGTTTCAAATCAGCTCTGGAATGGTGGGAGCCCCTAACCCACCACACTGCAAATACCTGATTTATTTTGTCAAGGATCAGAAACTTCCAAGAAGAGAGGTTGCCACAGGTGTAGAAAGAAGAACAGATGCCATGACCTTAGCAGAGCATCCATTGATACATTTGATCCCGGGGTGGGGGTGGGGGGCAGTTTCTTTTGTTCTTGCTTGCTGGGGAGAGTTTTCTTGCGTGTTATAACCGAGTATTTTGTAATAAATTAATGTGATTATGTAGGAAACACCTCCATGGGCCTGTAGACCATGAACAGAAATAGTTACACATATTTGAGATGCCTCTGGAGCCTGAATTAAACCCAGGGTCAGCAGGCTATATCCCCAATTTGGGGAAAGAAAAGATTCAGCATCCAGGCAGTATAACCTAGGGACTGGGCACACGGGCTCAGGGACTGGACTAAGTGTGATTCACTCCGTCTGCCGTTCAGATGCCGAGAGCCATTTAGAAAGCTATGCTTCCTTTTTCACCACCTGTTTCTCCATCTATAAAATGGAGATAAGAATAATGCCTGTTCAGAAGACTGTACGCTATTGCTCTCAAATTGATTCTGATTTGAAAAATTGCTCCATGTCATCTCCTAGGCTATAATTCTTTATGGAAGCAGATTGCCTCATTCTTCTCTTGAGGAGCAGCTGATGGGTTTGAACTGCCAAGCTTTTGTTTACCAGCCCAACATTTAAACCATTGTGCCACCAGTGCTCCTGAGATAGCTGCTAGGAGGATGGATTGAGTTAATATTTGTAAAATACTTGGAGCAGTACAAAATGGCCATTGGCCAAAATCAGGGCAATATGAGTGTTAACTGTTACTATCATCATGTTTTCTTTCTTTGCAGCATCTCATTTTCCTAGAGGCTCTACTTAGAGAAGATGCTCACATTTGAATAAATAATTAAATTTGGGGATAGATGTGTAAATAAAAAAGCAAGTTGTAAGTTTAATAACTATTCTCTTTCATTTGGATATGTTTCCAAATTTGGTTACTCTGCCAAGACTGAAATTAAGTACAATAAAGTTCTATTTCTTCAGAATGGTTATGGAAAAAGTTATATGGATAAATTTTATATTATAGATAGTGTAGAAATGAAAAAAACAAACCCAACCTCCTAAACCACAAACTTCATAGAGTTTATAACTTACAATGTAGTCTTCCGTATCATATTTAATTTGATGTTTACAACACTTGCCTGAGATACTATTCTTAGTCCCATTGTACACGTGAAGATTTTGAGGAATGTTTCAATACATAGTCCCCTAATGAATTGCAAATAAACCTGGACTTGATTTCAGGTCTGCAGTCCCAAGACCCATAAAAATTCCTTTCATTCATCCACAGATAAACAAATTTCAAGACATCTTAATATATTTCCCTCAAACCTGAAAATGAATAAAACTTTAGCTTTTTACCCCGTCGTTCAGAAGCTACTTGAGGACATTGTTAACATTTGAACCACCACTGTGAACATTTATTATTGTGGAATGTTACTGCACAGCAGTTCTTTTGGCCATTGGAATGTTCTAGTAATGTGCATGTTGGATAAATGATAGCTTTACCCGGATGAATAATAATTTGTGATTATGAGACTAGAAACAAAGCTGTTTTATTATTCACCCATCCGGGTATATTAGGAAGGAGGCATTCTTTTCTAAGTGTGCATGTGCAGATCTGTTTGTAAACTCACGGTTAGCACTGATGTACAGGAGATGAATAGCAAAAGGGGTCAGAGAAGGAAAGCGCCTGTCTGTTTAATGGGAAACTTCAAAGTCAGTACAGCCTGTTTCTGTTTCAGAAATTGTCCCGAGTGAACCCAGTTGCTGATCCACACATATAAAGAGTCTGCTCGCAATGGATTCGTTGCTACTTTCAGAACCCTTCTCCTTAAATTGGCTAAATAAACATAATCCGACTTTTGTTTCTATTACAAGGTCATTTGAATCTAACTAGTCCCCCCTTTCTTCCTCTCACGCCCTGATTCCCATAACAAAGCTTGCTTTGTCTTATTTGGGGCTCTTAAAAATGTGTCCCCACCTGTATTCCTTCATCAATTATTCCAAAGACATTTAAATTGGATTTTTATTAGCTGAGATCAGTGAGTCATCCAGCTAACTGGCACCACCAAATCACTCCCCCCCCCAAGTCTGGTCTTTGCTGAGGACACTAAATTTAGACTCAGAATGAGATTGCCTCTGGGTTACATAAGGAGGCGAGGCGGTTATTTTTAGAACACCATTATACCTAGAGAGCCCTGTGCTGCTCGATGATTTGTTAACCACAGGCTGAAAGAAAACGTGATTCCGGATTCTCTCCACGTGCCGCTGGGGTGCAGCATCCCTCAGGACCCGGTGACATTTGCAGTTTTGTTTACCTGCAGTTCTTCATGTTTATTTCCTCTGTGCCATACACACACTGGAAAGCCACGGTGCTCAAACACAACGGTGATCTTGTTTTACGGCTGCCTCTATTTGAGGAAACCTCCCCAATATGCGCGATCATCTTGGCTTTGTAAGAAAAGAATGAGAAGAAGGCGTCCCTGGTGGCTCCGGGGCTGAGGCTGCCATCAGCGGGGACACAGCTTTGTTTCTGCTTCCCTCCCCGGGCACTCGCTTGTTCCTTTCTCCCCTACCGGGCTTTGCTGTGGCTGACTGGGAACCAGGAACGTGACAAGGCAAACATGAGGGGCCACGTGGCCCTGTGGATGGACAATGGAGGGCAGTGGTGGCCAGAGAGCATCTGGACAGAGGCATTTTTCTACCTGTGGGTAGAACCCCGTGATGATCCAGCCCAACAGCCCACGTCTGCAATATCCCCTTCTCTCTCTGCCAGGGTGAATTTTAGTATTCAAGAACCGATGCTTCTTTGGCATTTTCATGAGAGGGTGGCCCATCTCAAACCCCTATTTATCTTTATTAGTTTTTGATTGTTCACAAAGGATCGAGTGGGGATATGGTTAGTTGTGTAGGAAATCTCGCTGTTGAGTCTGACATTAAGGAGCTTGGCTGGTGCAAGGGGTCTGCGGTTGGCTACTCACCGAAAGGCTGGGAGTTGGAACCCACCCAGTGGCTCTGCAGAGTCAAGACCTGGCGAACGGCTTTGGCAATGATCACAGGAAGGCAGTAGTTCTACGACATAGGGTTCTCAGGAGTCTGGGCCAACTCCATAGCAGAGCTACACATTTTTCTGCTGTCCGTGTGGAGAGCTGAGGTTTGTAGCCAGTGCCTATGGAAGGAGCATGGACAAGGTTGTAAGCAGAAGAAAAAGTGACTGGTTCACAAGCCTGTGAGGGCATTCCAAGCAGTGACCTGAGAACTGCTCTGTGAAAGAGATGCTAAAACCATGGAGCGTTTTGAGGGTCTTCTAGGAGGTAAGGAGCTGGCTTGTGCAACAGAGGGCTGGAGGGGTCACTCTGGCTGGCCCAGTCCAGCCAGCTCCGCATCTGAGCCAGCCAGAGTGACCCCTCATTGACAGTGCCTTGGGCACCTGATCTGTACTTGCGAATCCAGTCTCCAGCCTTGCTCAGAAAAGTCTCTAACACATACATAAGATCACGGCATCGTCTCTGAGAAAAAGGGCAATTGGCTCCACTGCTATTGAGGCCCTTCTGACCCATTGTCATCCTGCAGCACAGAGCAGAACTGCCCCTGTGGGTTTCCGAAGGTCAACCTCAGCAGCAGGTGCCCTTTCTCCAGAGGAGTGTTTGGTGGGTTGGAACTGCTGACCTCTTGGTCAGCAGCTCAGTGTGTAAGCCACGATAACACCAGGGCTCCTCAAACGAAGTAGAAGAGTTCCCAAATAAGGAAGAAAATGAAATGGCAAGCAGATAAAAAAAGCCAGTTATCGGTTTCTCAGCAATGTGGTTTACATAAATATGCAAATGGATTGGATATTCTATAAAACAAGTCATTATATTTCTCAGAAATGTAAGAGAAAGAGAGCGCGAGCTCAACCTTCTGGCAGAATATTGCATAATTAAAATATAATGCTTGATTTCACCTTGTGAGGGCTGAAGCTCACTCCCAGTGGGAGGGGCTGCACACAGTCCCAGCTTCTCATAGAGCTCCTACATGGACAAAAGGAGCTGTACCCCCATGGGACTCTGCACTGGCCAACTGGTGGCCACAGACAATTCTTGCAATCCGCTGGGATCCAAATCCACATTTCTTGGTGTTCTCTGACAGGGTCATTTTCTAGCGCTTTCTCAAAGATGGAGAGTGAAAGACGGCCATTTCTACCCCCGGGCATGTGAACTCTGCGATGCCTGGGAGGGTGGAGGATGCATGCCCTGTCTGATTTTAAGGTCCTGGCTTGGTCACTTTCAACCTTCTCAATATGGCAAGACACTGTGGAATTTGCTCTAAGTCCATTAACACAAGAGGCGACCACCACAATTGTGCAGAGCCAGCACAGCAGGCAAGGAGACCAGATAATATAGGTATGGCCTTTTGGAAGGACCTTTGGGACCAACTAGAATGGTCTTGTGGAGTACCCTGGAAGTAGGCTCTATCTCTCCTGGGAGTGAAAACAGGGTACCTGGAGGACAGGTGAGCTGGTTTCACTGGCAGATGAAGGAAAGTCACTGGATGAGCCATAAGGCGATCTCAGGTCATCACAGCCTTGGAGAGTCCAGCCCACTCGGCTTAGGAATGGTTCATGGTCCAGTGGCTTCATCAAATGACTAGGAGTTGTAAGAGCTGGTAATTTAGAGATTCTTGAATGCTGGGCTCATTGTTCGCGAAGACTCCTGAGGGCTGAAGCAGCAGCCCCCTCTTCCTTCAGAAGTGGGTGGAAAGTCTTGTGCATCAGTGATGGTAGAAGCATCTCAGCATTGGCAGGTATGTCTACATGGCTCCTTCAGCTCCAGAGCTCTAGCATAGCTCCATGTGTCTTCTCAACAGGGATGTCCGGCAGGGAGTGTGTCTGTGACCTGTCTCCATAGCACCTACAAATGATGTCATCAAGCTGCAACCTGATTGACAGGCTAAACTCCATCCCTTTACTCTTAAGTCTCAAACTGACAACAGATTATGCAACTACCACAGGGGGATTGCCCTGTGCACTGCAGGGTGCTTAATAGCATCTCTGATCCCTACCCACTACATACCAATAAGACCTCCTCCGGTTGCAATAATCAAAACCTTCTCCTGACACAGCCAAATGACTCCACGGGGCAAATTGGCCCTGTTTGAGAAGCACTGCTAGTGAGATGACCCCTGGGCTGCATATCCAGCAGTTTGTCTACGCCACAGCATGTCTGTCCATGGGATAATGGAGGGATGGAGACTTGTGACTTCCTCATTTTCTGATGGCAACTTCTAACATTCCCTTTCCCCAATAAAGCCTGTTCCTTAAGGCACACCATGTGAACTTGTGGTGAACCCTAATGCAGAGCCGACAGTGATTCCAACAAGGACCTAGCCTCAATGACAGTGGTAACTGTGAAGTGATACATACGTATATGCAGCTGGTGGGTACAGACCCCAACTTTTCAGTTAGCAGGTGAGATCTTCTTTACCAGACCCCCGGGGCTCCTTGGTTCCATGACTCTCAGGTTAGTAAAACACATGGAGGTAGAAGTTTTGTTTTCCCTAGGAGGACTTCATAATAAATTTGGATGAGAGAAGTAGCCTATTCATACCACATATCCAATGAGTGTAGACATCTGGAGTTTGCATCTCTCGACAGTGCTCCTCCTATTGGCCCATTCATGCAGGAAGTGCTCATCTCCACCACGGTCTTAATTTTCCATGTCACTTGTGCAAAGGAGAAGTGAGATTCCAGGCATATGAGTAAAGCTATCCTGGAAGGCAATCCTCCAGCCCTACACTCCTGCTGATGCCATGGGAAGCAGAGATGAACCATTTTGCCAAGCCTTTTCTGAATTCATAAAACACAATGTTTGTATGTAGCTACCACATTTTGGCAACGTTTTTAATGCAGTTGAAAATCAAAAGTTGTTATGTGCTGTCGAATCCATTGACGCCTAAGGACTATATATATAGTAGAACAAAATATGGCCCAGTTCAGCACCATCTCAGAATTGTTCTTATGTTTGAGGTCATTGTTGCAGCCACTGTGTCAATCTATCTTGTCAAAGTTGTCCTCTTTTTTTGCTATCTCTCTACCAAGCATGATGTCCTTCCCCAGGGACTTGTCTCACCTGATAGCATGTCCAATGTAAATAAGGCACAGTATCATCATCCTTGCCTCTAAGGAGCATCTGGGCTGTACTTCTTCCAAGATAGATCTCTTTGTTCTTGTGGCAAATCCATGGTGCTTTTACTATTTTTTGCCAACACCATAGTTCAAATGCATCAATTCTTCTTCTGTCATCCTTATTCACTGTCCAACTTTCACATATATATGAAGTGATTGTAAAAAAACATGGCTTGGGACAGACGCACCATAGTACTCAAAGTAATATCCTTGCTTTCCAACATGTTCAAGAAGTCCTGTGCAGCAGATTTCCCCAATGTGATGCGTCGTGTGATCTCTTGACTGCTGCTTCTGGGAACTTAGAACTGCTGACCTTCCAGCGGACCTCACAGGCCTGATGTGTAACCACTATGCTACCAGGATTCCAAAGACCTATAATGATGGCAATAATTCATCGAAGACCAAACCAAGTATTCACTTTCATCAGCAAAAAGAAGAGTTCTATCTATGAAAGCGTCCTGAAACCTTACAGAATTTAAAAACCAAGGAATTTGGTTTTTATAAAAGTGAAAGTTTGAACAGACCTTAATCCAAACTCAGGTGGTGCCCTGGGAGAGGATAGAAGCAAGAGAAAACATGGCCCTGAAGACCTGTGGAAACAAGCTAAATCCCCAGAATGCGAACAGAAAATAAAAGGCAGGATTTTATTATACTCAATTTTGTTGGCTCCCAGGAAAGGATTTAAAACATGGATACTGGAAGGACAAAATCTCTCTGTTCACATCTTGTGGACATTTCATTACTAGGTGGCCACTCTAATTCACTTTTGTAATGATCGTTCTCCCCAGAGGAGTTTTTTAATCCTAGATTCACATTTTTTACCAAGAAGCCTTTGGGATTCTTGATATTAAAAACAACAAAAACCCAAACTAAGGTTCTTGACATCTCAGCAATTGTTTTCAGACACCATAAAACCCATCCTGTAATTACCACATTTTCACTTTGAATCATTATTATCCCGTTTATAATAAATGTGGTGATAAACCATTTATCTCCAAGAAATGTAAAACTTGAAATCATTCAAGCAAGAACACAGTCTTATTGGAAGTTTAAAAGGCTACGATAACAATCATAGTCTGGAATATTATGTTGCTATAACTAAACGAGGATGTTTTCTATATCTTGGAATGGAATGATCTCCGGGATATATTATGAAGTTTTAAAAAAGCAGTATAGAACAGTGGGTAGAGTATATTATCTTTTCCATTAAAATGATGAGAAAATGAAATGTCATATTCGTAATTTCATAAAGAAACTCTGCAAATATATTCCAGCAATTACTTATGGGCTTTGGTGGGGAGGGACAACTAGGTTGAAGGAGGACAGATTGGGAGGGGGGGCATATATATTGAAATATCATTTAGATAGTTTGCTCTTGAGTAGATTCCTACTCAGAATGATCCCACGTGACGGAGTAGAACTGCCCCGTAGGGTTTCCTATGCTGCAATTTGTATGGGAAAAGATTGCCAGATCTCTCTCTCTCTCTCTCTTCCCAATTACATGAAGAGGCAACAAAAAGTTTTTGCAAAACTGGAATCAAAAGATGATGGAAGTTTTCCACAAACGTTTTTTTAAGGCACCCTCCTATATATGTAAATACATATATTCATATATGTAAATATTCAACAACATGCATGCATCGTCTTTTAAAAATGTGTGTGTGCATGTAATTTAAAGGCACAATGATACCCCAGTAAGCGGGGATTTTAGGATTCTGAGTCATTCTGTTTTTTTAGTCTTCTCTCTCGCGCTCGCTCTCTTTCTCTCCTGTTGATGTCTCTATGAATTCTAGTTTTTTTCAAAATAATAAACCACCAACCTAAAACCTGGTGAGGTTATTACCTTGTTCTAGACACAGAGTAATTTTAAAAATCCGTGACTGCCTACTTTTCTTCCCTTTGTAGCATTATCTGGAGAAAAACACAAGAGGTAGCAGAAGGGCTCCTTTCCCCCTCTTTCCCCCAGCGGCGTGATGGATGGGCAGCTAACTGCAAGGTCACTCAGAGGGCAAAAGATGGGGCTTTTTACTCCCATGATGAGTCACAGTCTCTGAAATGCACAGGGGCAGTTCTACCCTGTCCTGTAAGGTCACTGTGAGTCAGCATCGGCTCCTTGACAGTGAGTGAATGAGTGAGTCCTTTGAAGGAAGGCATGCCGACTTCTCCCAAGTTGATCTGTTTTATTCAAATAGAAATTTAAGCTCTCTGCAGCCACCCACTCCTTCCCAGCAGTTAGTTACCTCCTTGGAGCTCTTTTTCTGTATATGCTCTGGAACTTCTTTAAAAAAAATTTTAAAAAAAATTTTTATGTTCTGGAACTTCTACTGAAGAAAATCATTTCATGGGCAGGGGACTGTTGTCCTCGGCATGGACTGTTGGCTTCCAGTTGTTTCCACCTTAGAAGGGCCACCAACCATGTAAGCTTTAAGTCCAGGTGTGTGAGAGTCATATAATGAATCTATGGAATGATTGCTTGTCAATATATTCAAATCTAATGTTCCCCTTCAGATTAGGTAAAGGATATTAATCAACTATTGCCACAACAATGCTGCATCACAAACGCTCCTCAAATGCAGTGACTCCTAACAACATGCATTTACTCTGCTCACTGGTCTGTAATTTGATTGTGGGTAAGGCTGGTTGGTTGTACTTCCAGCTGCAGATTGTCGGGACTTGGCTTTGGGTTGTAGGCTGGTTCAAGTATGCTGCATACACCTCATTATTCAGTCCAGGCTGAAGTAGCAGTGGCTACTGGGGCATGGCCTTCTCACAGAGGAATTTTAGGGTGAAAGAGCCAAGTCAAACTGGACAAGTATATTTGAGACTTTGCATAATTTCTTCTAACATGCCATTGTTCAAAGTAAGTCATCTGGCATGTTAGAGTTCTCCAGAGAAACAGGAAGAGAAAGAGTGTGAGCGAGAGCGAGAGTCACTCTGGTAGCACAATTGTCAAGCACTGGGCCGATAACTGAAAGGCCAGAGGGTAGAAGCCACCAGCCACACCATGAGTGAAAGTTGTGGCGGTCTGTGTGTATACACAGTACCTGCTTTGGAAACTACATGGAGCACTTCTACTGTATCCTAGAGGGTCCCTAAGAGTTGAAGCAAATTTGTTGGCACATAAAAATTAAATAGATTGACAGGTAAATGGAGAGTGATTTACTTTAAGGAATTGGCTTCTGTGATTGTGAATGGTTGGCAAGTCTAAAATCCATAGGTCAAACAACAGGCTGGAGACTCCTAAAAGTTTACATCCTAAGTCCATAGGTCAAATGACAGAGCGTGCTGGGAGCTCTGCCAAAATAGCCGTTATATTCTGGAGTCCGAACACACCCTAGGGAAATGTCCTTTTTGTTCTTAAGGCCTTCAACTGCTTGATTACATTATACTAGATTGCATTATAGAAGGTAATTATATTACATTGCATTGAATCCATTGCTGTCAAGTTGATTCTGACTCATGGGGACAACATGTGTTACAGAGCAGAGCTGCCCCACAGGGTTTTCTTGACTGTAGTCTTTACAGAATAAGATTGTTAGGGCTTTCTTCTGCAGGGCATCTGGTTAGGTCAAGACCAATAACCTTTTGATTAGCAGCTGAGCATAACCCATTCGTACCGCCCAGGGACCTCTTACATTACATAAGATACTAGATAACTGGATTATATTATGGGAAGCAATCTGCTTTACTGAAACTCAGCTGGTGCAATAACCCAGTAACAGAATATGTAACTACTCCAAAACAGCAACTATGCTAGTGTTTGGCCAAACAACTGAGAACCAAGGCTAGCCCAGCTGACACCCCAAATTAACAACCAACATCCATGGGACAAGGGAGTCTGTCTGTAAACCAAGGGAGGGGGGAGAATGACTTATTATCTGGACAGTGGGCCAAACTGTCACATATAATCCTTTATCTTTCCCTCTGATTTTCAAAGGGGAGAAAGCACTTGTACCCTCCTTCTAATTTGTCCCTGTAAGTTGAGAGCTTGGGGGCTCTACGGAATCATCCTCCATTCCCCGTTCATCTCCATACCTTCTGCTCTCAGGTCGAGGTTTTGCTTCTTTACATGCTTGTTTCCCCTGGATTGCTTCTTCTGTTTGCTTACTCATTAAAAACAATTCTAGCATATTCACAATATATCTCTTTACTCCCCCATTTCCCATCCTCTCTCTTAACAATAGGCACCAAAGTCAAGCAAACCAGAATTGTGTTTCAGGAACCTGATATTTGCTTACCCATGCTCGTGTTGAGTTACAGGGAAAAATGTTCCTTTATGTTCCTGCCCTTGTTGTTGTTGCTGTTAGGTGCCATAGAGGTGGTTCCGACTCATAAGGACAACAGAACAAACAATGCCCGGTCATGCACTATCCTTACGAGTGTTGCTATGCAAGAGGCCACTGCTACCTCTATTATGTCTATCCATCTTGTTGAGGGCCTTCCTCTTTTACACTGCCCCTCCACTCTACCAAGCATGATGTTTTCCAGGGACTGGTCTCTCCTGATAACATGTCCAAAGTCCATTGAGACCAAGTCTCGTCGTCCTTGCCTCTAAGGAGCATTCTGGTGGTACGTTTTCCAAGACAGAATTTTTTTTTTTAATCCATGGTACTTTCAACATTCTTTACCAGGACCATAATTCAAATACATTAATTCCTTCTCCTTATTCAGTGTCCAGCTGTCACAAGCATACGAGTCAAGGGAAAACACCATGGCTTGGGTCAGGCGCACCTTTGTCCTCAGAGTAACATCCTCGCGTTTCAACACTCGAATGAGGTCTTATGCAGCAGACTCTTAGAAGCTCATAATTGAGTGTTTCAATTCGATGAAATGGTCAATTGTGTGATGGTGATTCTTGATGTGGTGGTTCCCTGGCAAGAGCGATTTGTCAAGATAGAGAGTGTGAAGGAAGGCGAAGGCAAACTGCCACGAATGGCTAGGATTTTGCCTGGAGAGACAGGAACAGAAGTCAGGGCTCCGCAGGAGGAAGGAAGCGCGCAAAGACTCAGAGGCAGCACTGGGCCTGCCCTGGAGGGGAGTGTTGAGCTGCAACACAACAGAGCCTATGTGGCTTTAGAGGCACTGTTGGTTCAGGGCTGGAATTCCGCCCTCCACACAGAAGACTCAATATGCAGCCACCCTTTTTTTTTGGTCAATGGAGGGTAGTATGTTGCTATGGTGGTGAACAGGGTTTAATTTCCAAATAAGGATACAATGCCTAGTCTAGTAGACTAGGGTCGAGTTTTGTTTTTGCTAGGGGCTGTGCAGTCGATTCCGATTCGGAGCAACCCTATGCACAACAGACGACAAGCATGCTTGATCTTGCATCGTCTCACAATGGTTGCAATGTTCAAACTCATCGTTGCAGCCACTGGGCCAATCCATCTCCTAAAATGGGTCTTCCTCTTTTTTTTTCACGGACCCTCCATCAAGCATGCTGTTGTTTTCCAAGGAGGGTCTCTCTTTTTTTTAAAAAAAATTTATATATATATATATATATATATATATTTTTAATTTTAACAATTTATTAGGGGCTCATACAATTCTTATCACAGTTAGGAGGGTCTCTCTTAATAACATGTCTAAAGTATGCGCAATGAGGTCCAACCTCGTTGATTGTGAAGAGCATTCTAGATGCATTTCCACCACGACAGACTTGTTTGTTCTTCTGGCAGTCCACTGCACTTTCACTATGGCTTGCCAACTCCCTAATTCAAATGCATCAATGTGTCTTCTGTCTGCCTTCCTCACTGTCTATCTTTCACATGCATACGAGGCAATGGAAAGAATGGTGAATTGGTCGAACCTTAGATGCGCCAAATAGGTAGGTGACCTTGAGAAAGCCATTCAGCTTTCCAGGACTCAGTCTCATCTTCAGAAGTTTCTTCATCCAGTGAGGGGGCTGTAGTATGTCTGTGGTCCCAAGCCTGGATGCACATCAGGATCCCTGAAGGAGCTTAAAAGCATGCCAAAGCCCAGACCCCAGCCAGATCAATGAAATCATCACCCCTGGGGTGTAGAACCTGGAGATCCGTATTAAAATAAAACAACAATAATAACCAGGTGAGTTTAATCATTATTATCAATATTGACCTTCAAAACTTCTACCAGCTTTCTGTTCCAACAATTCCATAGAATATGTATGAGATAGCTTCAAAACGTTTGTGGAAAAATTCCTCCCCTCCCCCCATGAACTTTTTGAAGGCTAGTACCTAAGGGGGCTTAAAATATTTGAGGAAAAGTTTCACTTTATTTTCATATGAAAATTTAGAAGCCTCTATATTGTACACACGCACAAACATACACAAGCAGGGTTCAAAAAGTTAGTGGAAACTTCCATTATCTTTCGGTTCCATTTTATATAGTGCATTATACATATTATGCCATCTATTCAACTAGGGTTTTGCCTAGAAAGGAAGAGGAGAAGAGAGGGCTTAGTAAGAGGGAGGGACAGCAAATTAGTAGAATATAGGGGTTTAGAATGGCTGATTTTTTAAAAGTAGATCCTCAAACTTTTGTTATGAAATGCCTCTGGGTATAGATGAACATCCATCCCTTTTGGCTGTTCAGGATCATTGTTCTTGACCAACGTTTAATGAATGTGCAGTATATGACTCTTGAACAGTTAACACTCATTATCCTATGTCTTGCCACAACCCCACGAAAGAGATACTATTGTTAGCCAATTTTGCAGGTGCAGAAACTGAGATACTTAGTGATTAAATTATTTCTTCCAGAATTACATTGCCATAAAGTGAAAGTATTGGGTTGAAATTTGTGAGTCAGCTATCTGACTCGAGATCTTTGGGTGACCCAAACTATATAAATATTCTAAAATATAAATTACCACCCCCCAAAAAAGAATAGCCCCAGAGGAGACAAGGGTGAGATAGGATGTTCTGAAGTAGTGGGATCACCTGCAAGGATGGGGTGCCAATCAGGCTTGGAAGGTCATGGCAAGCCTCACCTATTCCCTAGATTCACCCCTAACATTTTCAGGACCTTTAGCTGGAGCCATTTATTGATGTGTGAAAACAAGTCTTTTGGGTGGTGGTACACGCCTGCTGTGCTATTTTTTTGTGACTTAAAAGAGCAGGTAAAATACTCAACATAGAATGTTACACAGAAAGCCACTGCCAAGGGTCATTTCTACTTCAGGAGTGCGTCTGTCCATTCCTTAACCTTTGCCAGGTTCTGATGTGCTGGTAATTCACACAGCCTCTTCTTGGCTTGGCTTGGCTTCTCAGCCCACCTCCCTGTGCCTGGATACTGAAAACAGGCACTGTCAGGGGGAGATTGCAGGTTACAGGAATCCCACTGCCTGGTGATCTGATGGCCATGAAAACATGGTCATTGACCAAATCCCTTAGTGCACGCAGTTCTTCAGTTGGCTTTTGAATGCACTTTTGAGAGGATTAACTGCAGAGCATGTTTAATGGAGGGCAAGTCACTCCCTCTCAGACACCACAGATGGAATGCAAGCTTTACATCCGGGGAAGCTTCGCGAGGCCGAGCTGCTTGTCATGCTATGCCACAGAGGTTGTGTTGTCGTTCAACATCCAAAATGCCACCCTGCATATATTTGGGCATTTACTTCTTGCTTAGCAGATTTCCAAAGAGACGAAGTGGGGAGGCAAAAACACCGTCATTTAAGCTGTCCACTCCATGTGTTTAGTTCAATGTAAATAGACATGTACTCTGTCATTGGAAGCCAAGTGATGATCTTGACCGCTTTGGTTGGTTGGTTGTAACTTGGGCTTTCTCTTTTTCAGCCTTTGCTTTCTCCAGGTGAACCTACTTTTCCCTGTCACTTTAAAGATTCTGTGACCAGCTTGCATTCCTTCATCATCTGTCCACATATATATATTTTTTAACAATTTATTGGGGCTCATACAATTCTTATCACAGTTCATACATATACACACATCAATTGTATAAAGCACATCTGTACAGTCTTTGCCCTAATCATTCTTTTCTCCTCTTTTCTTTTTTTACATTTTATTAGGGACTCTGTCCACATATATTCATTGTTTCCACTAATATTTATGGAATACCAACTGAGTGCCAATGACTTTGGTCATGTTTTAGGGTGTCTGGGCCATCCATTCTGCCTGAAGCTTGGGTTGAATTTTCTGCCTAGATCTCCTCTCACAGATTAAAAAAATGTATTTTCTACATGATAGTGATCAAACATATCCTATCATATATTACAGAGACGTTTAAAGAGGCTATTTAATGGCAACGTGTAAAGGAAGCCTGGCTGAGTGAAAGCCCCTTCTTTGCTCACTAGTTCATCACGATGGTAATGCCTGCTCCTCCTCTCTCTTAACTTTCACATCTCTCAACAGGGAAACCTTTGGCTCCCTCTTCTCATCTGCTTGCTAAGGTGTTCAGCTCTCTGAGCTCAGCCTGGATTTACTGCTCTGTGACTTGGCTTTGATTTAGAGTCCCCAGCGCTTCCTCATTCACAACAGGACTGCAGCTCTCTGCTCAGCCTCTATCTCCATTCATTGCCAGAGGAGGAGTCCTGGAGGGGGAGAGAGAATGACACAGCAGCTCTTCTCCTTCCCTGGCATCTATGTCCCCTTTTCCATCTTGCTCTTTCTCCCACCTTTCTACCCATCCTCCCTCTTTCAGCTTTTCCTCTTCCCTGCCCCTTCCTCTCTTTCTATTTTGTAGTTCTCTATTGAGCAGAGAAGCAAGCAGATGGGAACACAATCTTACATAAGGCGCTTTAGATGGCCGAGTTCTTTTCCCATTCCCTGTTACAGCCTTTTCTTTTTTCCTCACAGAAAGAAGACATAATTTCATTTCTTTTATTTCTCCTACTTCAATCCCTTTCTGTTTTGATTTGCTTATTTTGGAGGAAGCAGTGGAGTTGGGTGCAATTTCACGTACTTACACTACTTTTCTTGGAAGTCCTAGAGATTGTCTACTCCCCCAAAATATTTCTCAACAATCTTGATAGTAGAGTGATTCAGAAAAAATTTATAAACCCATTGTTACTCTCCTGGTGGCGCTGTTGGGTAAGCGTGGGACAGCTAACTGCAAGGTTGGCCATTTAAACCATCAGCCACTGGGGGAGAAAGATGGAGTTGCCTGTTCCTTTCAAGATGACAGCTTCAGAAACCTTCTCCAGGGTGTTTAGAAGTTGGAATCTACTCTATGGCAGAGAACTTGGACTTGGGTATTACTTGTCTGGAGCAAAACACCTTGCTAACTTGTGAACAATATTTTAAAGTGGGGATTGAATTTAAAGATTTTATTATACTCATTAAAAATGTTTCATGTTTGTCCAGTTGTTGTTAGCCACGCCCTCCCAATACACACACACTTATGGCACCCGATGTATTACAGAATAGAACTGTTCCATTGGATTTTCTTGTCTACCAATGTTTTCCGAAGTAGATCACCAGGACTCTTTTCCACTGGGTAAGTTTAAATTACCCAGGTGTTAGCAGTCAATCACATGCTGCTTGCACCGCCCAGGCTCATCATAGCTCCAATAGTATTGCTGAATTGATACTGCCATAGCTAGACTATAGGTCTTGGGATGAGCCCTGGTGGTGCTATGGGTTAGGCATTGGCCCGCTCACCACAAGGTCAGTGGTTCTAACTCACCAGCTCCTCCTTGGGAGGAAGATGAGGCGGTCTGCCCCCATAAAGATTTATAGCCTTGGCAACTATGCTACGGGTTGGAATCAACTTCATAGCAGTAGGATTGTGTCTTTTTATTGGGGGGAGGGGGGCAGGAGGGGTCAGTCTCTGGGTGGTTTCAACAATTTTCACTCTATTACTAATCTGAAAGTTATTGGTTCAAACACACCCAGCAGCTCCAGAAGAAAGGCTTTGTGATCAGCTATACAGTCGCTATGAGTCAGTAGTGACTCAGTAGCAGTGACTCTGTTAAGATTACAGCCAAGAAATCCCGTGGAACACGTTCTACTCTGCTAACATTCAAGGTCATTATGAGTCAGAATCAACTCAACAACTACAGAGAGATTTTCTTGACTTATCCACACAGTACAACTCTGCTCCCCTTGAGACCAAGGGTATATCCTGAATAAGGGTCACCTGGTATGACAGCAAAGGGGACCACTGAAATATCCATAGTGTGGAGTTTTATCCAAACTAATCAAACAGCTAAAATGGTGCCATTCGATCATTTTCTCATCAAGAAAATGTTCCTGGACAATCTGGATTTACATTATATGACGTAGCAAATCAATACTTGACATAAATTAACCCAGGGTTGTAAACAATGTTTGACTGCTAGCTAGATGTAAATACTCCTGTTATTGAAATCTCATTTTAAAATAATAATAATAATAATTTATAAATTATCAAGGGTTCATGAGGGAGGGAGGGGAAAAATGAGGAGCTGACACCAAGGGCTCAAGTAGAAAGCAAATGTTTGGAGAATGATGATGGCAACAAATATACAAATGTGCTTGACACAATGGATGTAGGTATAGATTGTGATAAGCGTTGTATGAACCCCAAATAAAATGATTAAATAAAGAAATCTTATTTAAATGACTTAAATCACAGATACATTGTTAATGTAAAGAAGCACCTTTTCAAATATGAATTTTCTTTTCATGGAAACCCTAAAAATCCTTGAAGAGCTTAAAAGACTCCAATTGAAGGTGATTGACCATCTTAAATTTCTGTGCCTTTTGATTTGCTTTGTAAGAAGTACAAATGTGTTGATGAAACAGTTGGAAATGCTGCATAGTCAAAGTGCTTTCATTAACATTATTTTTATTTAAAAAATCCTTGAAATCATTCATTTGCTTTGTGGAAAAAATATTCTAATAATTCTGTATCTGTTTTCCCTCCAGCTTGATAGCTCTGTCCAGGAAAATGTCTTTCAAGACCAAGAGCCACATATTTCCCTGAATTTGATAAGTTCCAACACAATGGAGGAATTAAAAAGGGAATATTTGAAGCTGTCAGAATGTAAATGGCACATTCAAAGTCCATTCATCGGGCACCATAACACTTTACAATGTTTTTATGATACCGCACATAGTTGATTCCTATCAGTTTGAAAATGTGACATTTTCAGAGAGGATTTTTATGACTTTGAGTTTTTTCCCATTTATAGGCAATGATCTTGATTTCATACAATAAAACCGTGTCTTCTTTTGCTGTCCTAGATTTGAAGTTCAGGTACAGCTCCTGTGTCAAGCCTTCCCTGGCTGCCCTGGGCTCCCAGCAGGTTGGAAGACTAAAAACACATGGCGGTCAAGTCAGCCCGTCTGATAGTGATCCTACAACAGTGGTTCTCAACCTGTTGGTCAAGACCCCTTTGGGGGTTGAACGACCCTTTCACATGGGTCACGTGATTCATAGCAGTAGCAAAATGACAGTGATGAAGCAGCAAGGGAAATAATGTTATGGTTGGTGGGGTCACTCCCACCTGAGGAACTGCATTAGGAAGGTTGAGGACCACTGCTATACCACAGTAGTACTGCCTCTGTGTGTTTCCAAGAAGCCCTTGGGATTGTGATCTTGGTGGGTTCTCATCCACCCCACCTGCCATTTGGACTGCCTCACCTCCACAATTTCCCTGAAGAGACTAAGCTAACAAAGGCTGCGACTGCTCACAAGCCCTTATTGAAACAGCCCCTTCTCCTTTGAACGTTCCTTTTACTTTCTGGCTTGCACACAGGGCTTGTCAACCTCGACATTAGTGACAGTTCATGGTGGGAGTTAGCCGGTGCATTGTATATCAGTATCGCTGGCCTCGGTTTCCTAACGGGATCGCTAGATTTGTGCTGAGAGATCCACCTTGTTAGTCACTACGGTGACTAGATGCCAGAAGCACCATCCCCTGCCCCCCCTCCCCTCCCCAGGTCATGACAACTGAAAATATCTCTCAAACCCACTGCTGTCAAGTTGACTTTGAGTGATCCTATCGGACAGAGTACAACTGCTCCCAAAGGTTTCCCAGACTGGTGGTTAGCAGCATGACACCTGACCCATTGCACTACTACGGTTCCTGAATATGGCCAAATGCCCCTGGGGGTAAAGTCATTCCAGTTGAGAACCAAAGGCCAAATGGTTCTCCCTTCAAGGCATGGCTTTTCCTGCAGCCTCTTTCCCTTACTCAGTTTACTCTGGGCCTGCTTGGTTTGTGTCCTTGCTCTTCCTTCATCATCAACAATCCAAGACCCCTTGCGCATGCCACCATCTTACTACCCTCCCCTCTTTTGTGTGTCTAGTGTAGGGCTCTCTCCCTCCGTTCTACTCCACTCTGAAGTTCGTGATTGTGCACCTCCAACTTGGGTTTCCCAAGGGATCTCCTCCTCAGACCTCTGGATTATGTTACTTCTCCGCAAGAAACTCTCCAATGTATCTGTATCCCATGAGGAAGAAAATTCCATGTCCTACCATATCCTGGACAGATTTGAGGCCTTCTTAGTCTCTGCATTTCTTAGTGTTCTCCCCCTCCCTCATTTGGCTCTAGCCACAGTGGCCTTGTGTGCTGCTGACCAGACCCACCAGGTTCATTGCAGCATCTGGGCCCTTGAACTGGCTGATGGTTTATCACGTGAGATCCTTGAATGTTTGGCTCCCTCCCCAGGCCGTGTGGATATGTCACCGGTGGAAGCCAAGACATCATTCATTGTCATGCCAGTTCCAGAAATGGGTTTGTTTACTGGACTTGTCTTTGCAGTATTCTGTAAAAGATTGTCAGGAGAATGTATAAGATAAAAATGGGAAATCGCTAGCCATTGCTATGGATTTTATTCCTTGGGTGCCAGTTCAAGAAACAAACCTTGTCAAGTCTCAAGCATGCGCATAAGAAATCGGCCGCTACCAGACAATGAACCTGACTAGTCAGTGCAACGTACCATGAACCACTTTGAGAGCTTTGCCTGTGCTTTTGTGACATAAGTCAGGAGTGATCAGAGCCCAAAGAGACGTTGTTACCCTCTCCTTAACCAATCAAAGAATGCCTTTCACAATCAGACCCAAACTTCTTCTAATCCTGTTCAGCCGCTCTGCTGGGGGAGACTCGTGGAGATGAACGGAACTGGCTTTTGCCTGACAAAACTGTCCCTTCCTGGGTGCGCCCTAGTGGTACAGTGGTTAGGAGCTTGGCTTCTAAAGGGAGAGGTCAGCAGTTCAAACCCACCACAGGAGAGAGATGTGGTAGTCTGTTTCCATAAAGATTAAACCTGAAAGCCCAACCCACTGCAGTCTAGTCAATTCTAACTTGACACCCATCTTGCAGGACAGAGTAGGACTGCCCCATGGGGTGGTAATCTTTAAGGAAGCGGACTGGCCCAGCTTTCTCCTATGGAGAGGTTGTGGGTGCCAAGCACTCACCTGTCAGTTAACAACAAGTTGTGTGCTTAACCATGGCACCACCAGGGTTCTTTCTGGAAATTCCCAGCCTTGGGAATCCTTATGGAGCAACTGCACTCTGACGTCCAGGGTGCTGTGAGATGGAATCAACTCCGACTGGAGGGCAATGGGTGGGGGGAGCAATAAACTCAGCTTTGATTTTTCTGGTCTGCTGGTCTGGCCATCTCGGTATGACACTGCCTTCATCATTTCAATTCTCCACTGTTCTAGGTTTTTATGGTCCTTTAACCCTTTTAGGTGTATTGGTAGTTCAGTGCTTAAGCCACAGTCTTTGCCTCCACCCCACCCCTAGCCCCCAAGAGAAGAAGGTTTCGGTTTCCTGAACCAACTCCCCACCCCCACCCCCACCCTCCTACCCTCCGCGCCCTGTGGAAAAGTGGTGGATTCCCTCTGGAGAGAGGACCGGGGCGAGCTGTATCGCAGCATCTAACTAACATGGAGGAGGTGCACCCACCCAAGGGAGTTGGTTCTTCTGAAAATTTATTATACAGCAAATCGATTTCGAAAACCCCATCAAGTCTGGATCCTTTGCAGACCCCTCCTGGATTCCACCTCCCCTCCCAGGAAAACCAAACCAAACCAAGCCCAAACCTTAAACTTTAATGACTATAGCTATTTATTTTGGTTCCTCTCCATGGGTAGAGTTACATTAATTAGAGGCTAATGAAGCCTGCCCTTTCAAACAAATTCATCCCTTTGTTTGCACTCCTGTGAGCAAACCCACTGCACTGTGTGTGAGCACGCAGAAGGGAGGCACGGCTTCTAGAAACCCCGACCCCCAGACCTAACCTGCCCCGGCTTGCCCAAGCTGTTGGCAGCTTTGCCCACTTGAGATTTCGGTGCAGAGACGTGTGTGTGTTTTGTGTGTGTGTGTGTGTGTGTCTTGTTGTTGTCCTACCTGCAGAAGAGATACATTTTCTCAGAAAACAGTTCCTTCTCTGCGGCTTTCTGGTTAGTATTCAGGCCACCACCTCTGTTATCAGACGGTGGCAACGAAGCTTTTCTGCCTGAATCGACAGCGAGGTGGTGGGGGAATGGATCGCACAGTAATGAGCTGCTTTTGCAGGCTTCCTTGGGAGCCTTTGCTTGTATCCCTTGGCAAGAGGAGCGGATTCAACGCAGCAGCCCAACCCTTGGCCATTTAACATGCGCCGACGTTTAGCTGATTGCATTGGCATCACTGCGATGGGGGTCCCCCAATGCAGTGACGCAGGTTGCCCCCACCCCCCCAATCCCTTCCCAATGGTCTTCCCCGACGACCCAATACAGAATCCTCAGTACTGCGTATTATCAAATTACATCACAGGGTAATAAGTGATCAACATAGTTGTACATTGCCTAAATGGGATAGTTCCTAGGTTAGATGAGTCCTAACAACACAGCTGCGTTGCAAATCCTTCTGCATTGGATTACGACAGGATCGGTTACAACACTATCAGGAATCGAGCAGGAGTCTTTTGGGACTTTTCTTCTTTTCCTTGAATTACCACTTTGCCCTCAAGAAAGTTATTGAAACGCGTTCACAAATACTAATTACTACACTGTTGTAGCTAAAACCCCAGGGGAGTCGACAAAATCAGCAACTATGAAACCATCGGCAACAAGGGAAAACAATAGCGCGCGGTTGTAGCTGTGTGCTGAGGAGACCACGCGATCCAGCGCGCCCTTGTATTTGGCTAACAATGACAGCTCTTGCCTGAGCCCGTTAGAAGATTCAAAAAGTAAAATTAGCATCGAGTTTTAGCCTGGGAGCTATGTTGATACATGTAAGCTGTTAGGAAGAACTACAGGAATGTTTTTTTTTCCTTAAAAAGATAATAATACATTTCTGCTGAAACACAGCATCGGAAATTTATAGGCAATCATTTTGGTGTCACCCATTTAACAGTGTCGCCTAGTGAGATCCCCAGCCCCATCCCCACCCCCAGTGATGTCTCTGGCTGACTCGGCAGTCATAGGGGCTCCTGGAAAATCACGGCTGTAAATCACAGCTTTGGGTTTTGAAGGGAGGAATGGCTGGAGGCTTTCCAGAACCTATTTTATCCCGATCGTGATTTGAGAGTCATCTGAAGTTGGTCGGGAGCAGGTTAGGAGCTGCTTTTCTTTGCTAATTATGCTGTTTCATCATCTAAGCTACAAGAACCAGATTCTCTGAGCGCTGCTTCCCGGGGAGGCAATCATGGGCTGTTTGACTCTTCGTGAACTTCACCAGGTAGACTGCATTTTCTTGAGGATTGGCCCGAGCGTTTGCTCTTTGGATCTTCGGGCACTAGCACAGAGTCTGAGGACTCAGGACTTAGAAGGGCCTCAGTAGCATCCATCCATCAGGGGGAATGAATGGATGATTCTCTTGATGAGCAATCATTGCTGCTGTCTTGATTGTTCATGTTCTCTGCTGGCTGTTACCTCACAGGCACTTTTGGTTGTTTGTCTGGCTCTCGCCTCCTGTTCTCTTTTTTCCTGTGGTGATTCACTATCCCTATAGATTTCCCTGCTTTTACTCGGAGAAACTTGCTTACATATATACCACATGGTTTCCCCACACCGATCCACATCACACCTTCCCCACACAGACAGACAGACAGACAGACCCTGCCTCTGGCTCTCCATGCTTTCTCATTCTCTTGTAGGCTCCAACTTCCTCCTCTTCCACATCTCTCCGTTCACCCTCAAGAGCCTCTCCATTCTTTTAACCCAGACTGACCACCAAGTCCACTCGGTCTCTGCCTGTTCTCCATTTCTACTCCTTTGGGGGTTTCTCCCCTTACATCCGCCATATCTTAATTTAGTAGATGTTGGAATTGGGAAGGTACGGGGGTGTTTATCTTTCAGAACTGCATGGTTAACACCTGACATACTGCGTGTGTGTGTGTGTGTGTGTGTGTAATGAGTCCAAAGGTAGAAATGACATATATTCCTTTAGACTTTGTGAGATAATTAGTAAGAAGATTGAGTAAAACCATAGTGTTTTACTTGCATGAGATTTTTGCACCCCCCATCAAGGAGATTTTTGCACCCCCGCCCCCAATCAGGGAGATTTTGGTACCCCCACCCCGCCCCAGGGGACATTTGCTAGTGCCTGGAGACAATTTGGATTACTACTGCTGTCAGTGAAAGGAACTCAGATGGCGTCGTTGGGCAAGCGACTCCTAACCACTAGGTCGGTGGATCAAACTCACCAGCTGCTCTGTGGGGAAAAAGCTGAGGTTTTCTGCTTCTGTAAAGATTTACAAAGGCTCAGAAGCCCTATATAGCATCTCTGTGAGTAGGATTCAACTTGATAGCAGTGCGTTTTCGAATTTCCTATGGGTGAGGGAGGTCCTTCTGTCACCTAGGGAGTAGAATCGAGACTGTTTCTAAATGTTCAATAATGTACAGGACAGCCTCCATCACAAGGAATTATCCAGTCCTGTTGTTCAAATGGCCAAAGTGGAGAAACCTGGATTAGACATTCTTCTCCCTCTTCTCTAGCCTCCACCCAAGCCCTTCTTCCTCTGCCCTCTCTCCTGTGTCTCATGGCCTCAACTGCTGCGTTCCCCTATTGCTTGGCATGAGCCCATGATTGAGTTTAATCATGGAGTCTAACTTAGGAAGAATAGGAAGGAGCATCAGAAGTTTCAAAATTCCTCTTTCTAATCTTCAGAAGAAAAGAATGGAAATAGCCATTGTAAGGTCACACAGCAACTCGGGGATTTCTTTGGGATCTGTGGCCTGGCTGTCCCAATTCCCAGCTCTCTTTTTACTCAGCTCCCTTAGGCAGTGGTTCAAGGTTTTTGGTCCAATAAAAGAAATACTAGTTTACCTCTGGGTCAAGGTCAGGAGCTGGATGAGGTCATTTATGTTTTCCTGGAGGGAAGGCCAACTTGACCCAGGTAAAATACAATGCCAAGAAGGCCGCTGTTGTTATTAGGTGCTTTAGAGTCAGTTCCAAGCCATAGCAACCTTATGCATAACAGAATGAAACACTGCCCAGTCCTGCTCCATCCTCACAATTATAATTATTCTTGAGACCATTGTGGCAGCCACAGAGTCAATCCATCTCCTTGAGGCTCCCCCACCTCTTTGCTGCATTGATAATTATTGGCAATTGGAATGAAAACATCGGAAACAAAGAGGCAGAAATAGTAGTTGGAAAACATGGCCTTGGCGATAGAAACTAAGCTAGAGATTTCATTATAGCATTTTACAAAACCAATTAGTTGTTCATAGCAACAGCTAAACCAGGTCAGGGACTCATGTAAATTCAGAATAAAACCAACAACCAAACATGCTGTCACCAAGTCGATACTGACTCAGAGTGACCATCTGTGGGTTTCTGAGATGGTCACTGTCTACGGGAATAGAAAGCCCAGTCTTTCTCCAGAGGAGCTGGTGGTAGCTTCAAACAGTCCACTATGTGCATCAAGGTCCAACATGTAACCACTCTGTGACCAGAGCTCAGGGTAAAGCTGAGGAAAATTAAACCCAAGTTCACATGAGCGAAATTATAACCTTGAGTTTATCACACACCAATTTTGAGAACATCTCAAGCACAGGTTTGACACATTGGACACTAATGACAGAAGACTTCATGAACCATTCATGAAGAAATCAAAAGGTCATTAAAATGACAGAAACCATCAAAGTGGATGTCAGAAGAGATGCTGAAACTGGCTCGTAATCATAGAGTAGCTAAAGCAAATGGAAGAAAGGATTTCATCAGCGAAATGGACGGAAATTTCAAAGGACAACCGGAGAAGACAAAGCCAAATATTAAAATGAAACGTGCAAAGACCTAGAATTAGAAAACCAAAAGAACTCAAGAAAAAATTCAAGCCTCGAGTTGCAATATCAAATGATTCTATGGGTGAAATATTGAATGATGCAGGAAACATGAAAAGAAGTTGGAAAGAATACACACAGTCACTGTACCCCAAAGAACTCGTCCACCATTTCAGGAGGTGTCATCTGAGCAAGAACCAATGGTGCTGAAGGAAGAAATTCAAGTTGTACTGAAAGTATTAGCCCAAAACAAGGCTCCAGGAATTGATAGAATACCAAATGAATTATTTTAACAAGCTGATAGAGGATTGAAAGCAATCATTCATTTATTGCAGAAAAATTTGGAGACAGCTACTTTCCAATTGACTGGAAGAAATCCATATTTGTACCCATTCAAAAATAGGTGACCCAACCGAATGCTCAAACTATAGAACAATATCACTGATATTACATACATCCTAGTATAATTCTACTGAAGAGCACCCAACAACAGTTGCAGCAGTCCAATGACAGTGGAGCAGCTAGAGGTTCAGGCTGGATTTAGAAGACGATGTGGGACACGAAATATCATTGCTGATGTCCAGTGGAGCTTGACTCAATGCAGAGACTACCAGAAAGATGTTCATTTGTGTTTTAGTGACTATGCCAAGGCTTTCGGCTGTGTGGAAAGTAGGCCATTATGAACCAAAAATTTGGGGAGGTAGACCTGCCACTTTTGTTCATCTCATGTCATATAGCCAGCTGTGTACTGCACTGATAAGTACCTGAATCTGAGGATGGAGAAGAGAAAAATCATAAACCTTCAGCCTTCCGAAGCCAAGATTCCCAATAATTGTAAGTCATTTGGGGCAACTTGTATGTGCTACTTCTTTCCGCCACACAGCCCCATTTGGCCAGTGAAGGTAATGGCTTGGGGTGAGAGTGGGAAGATATGCCAATGCTTTGCAAGTAAGCCCATTGGCTTGCTAACCTCAGAATAGCTTGCAAAGTTTGTAAGGGTGCAGATGCCTGGGTCCCTCCTAGTCTACATTCCCCATCTCGGGTGTCGGTGCCTAACAGTGAATTATTAATAAGCTCCCAGGGGTGCCTGCTGCTGGGCATACATTTAAGAGCCAGTGATGCAAACATTAGAATAATTGGCTTGTTTTTTTTTCTTTCAATTAATTCCAGAAAGTCAGAAGCTTTGGGACAATTTGTGAATATTGGGGGTGGGGTGTTGGGGTAGAGGCCAAAGAACAATCAAAACAAAAACAGGGCTCTTTTTGCTGAAGTGCTTGGGTTGTTGTGGAGCTTTGCAAATGTAAAGGTCACATTTTGAGCAAGAAACGACATTATCAGGAAGTTGTACGCTACGCTCCAGTTTCAAATTTTAAAATGGCTGGAAAGAGCCTCTTTTGGACATCCCTTTAAAGAGAGCCATTTCTTTGAAGGTTTTTTTCCATTGTTCTCCAAGGATCCTTAAAGTGCTTGCTCATTGATCCACCTGGAATAGGTACCCACATATTTTAATTAACAGAGTTCACAGGCTTTGAGCACATGACTCACGTAACAGTAATGCTAATTAGCGGTTTTCTCTTCCCTAAGCATGAATAACTTCCCAGGGTGGTGACACTGTGCAACTCGTACCATATCCTACGTTAGTGTTTGTGATGGATTTAATTGAAGTGTATCCCTCAAAAGACGGATGTCTTAACCCCTGGTGCCTGTGAACTTGATCTTCCTCAGAGGTGGGATCTTTGAGAGTGTTATCATTTGGCAGGAGGTTATACTGGAGGAAGGTGAGGGATAAACAGTGGAAGGAAGGTGATAACAAGAGAGAAGAGATGGGGGTGAGGGAGGGGCACATGGAAGAAGGAAATCATATGACCCTGCAACTTCAAGCAAAGGAATTTCTTGAACTATGAGAAACTCGGAGGGATGGATGCATGGAACAAATTCTCCCTTAAACCAACCTAACAGCCACCCCGATCTTGGACTCCTGGCTTCCAGAACTGTGGGACAATACATTCCTCTTCTTGTCCAGCCACCTAGTTTGTGATATTTTACTACAACAGCCCTAGGAAAGTGAAAGATTGTCTCTATTTATCTCCCAGCACTTTATGGAATAGAGCATTGGATCCAATCCTCCTTTTGGTCTTTCCAGAGACCTCAGTTATTTGCAAAATGGGAGCTCCTCTGCTCTTGCTGTCCCACAATCAAATAACAATTCCCTGAAAATGAACCATATTCTGCTTTTTCTTTCATAAACAGGATGCAAATTCCTCACTTTGTGCAAACCAATGACATAGTCCTTTGATTTTTTTTTTTTAGGTTGAGACATGAATAGCCACCATCGCCAAGTCAGCGATATCAATCTCCCTTGCTCCCCAAAGAAAATAACCTTCCCAGGAGAACTTAGAATGCATTTCAAGATTTTGAGATGAATAAATTCACTAGCTGGTCGCCGACTCTCTGCTCCTTCTATCCACTTTCCCTTTGCTATTCCCTTTGCCTTGCGTGCCCTTCAGCCAGAAGCCCACCTGACTTGCCCTCCTCCTTCACAGTCTTCCAGGTTGCCTTCCCAGACCATCCGCTATAAAACATCATCCTCGCGTCCAACCTGGCACTTCTTCTTCTTACCCTGTTTTTAGTTCTCACTATACCAGCCATGCCTACTGGAAAACGATGTGCAGATTTGCCTGCTGATCGGTGTGCATGTGTTTTCTCCGCCACCAACAGATAAGCTCTATGAGGGCAGAGTCTTGTCTGGTTGTTCACTACAACAGCCTCTGATGTGAGTGAGAGAAGATAGAAATACGGCCCAGATTAGTTCCATGTTTTAAAATTAGTTATTCCCAGAACAAATACTCATTTTAGGAAAGAAGTCGTGTGTGTCTGAGAAAGATGTGGCCTCCCACTTTCCTATCAGTCGAAGGCAGCAGTCTTCAAACTTTCTCATGCCGCGACCCTTTAATACAGTTCCTCATGTGGTGGTGACCCTCCCAATCATGAAATTATTTTTGCTGCTACTTCATCACTGTCATTTTGCTACTGTGATGAATTGAGCAACCCCTGTGAAAGGGTCCTTCAACCCCCAAAGGGGTCGCGACCCACAGGTTGAAAACCGCTGGTCCAAGGGAATGGTTTTCTGTGAACTCTTCACAGCTGTACCCAGACGTCATGCAAAAGACATTAAACAAAGCATAACAATGATAAAAATCCTCTCACTTTCACTGGTAGAAGCCCTCCAACTAGCAGGTACAGCAGAAGCTATCTGTTTCTGTCTGCGGAATCACTATTTGAATCTCAATATTCATTATGAAGTTCTGGGGTTTACAAAGGAGAATCAGGCAAGATACAAAACAGAAAAGCATATTTTGCTTTCATTGAAAGCATCATTTCTACCAGAGTATGCCAAAGGGCACATGCACACACCTTGCTTTCACATATGTGAACCAAAGAGCAGCAGTTTGTGTGTAAGAAACTAATACCAGCTACATCGTGGTTCCTGTCAAGTCAATTCTGACTCACGGTAATCCCATGTGTGCTCCACCGGGCTTTTCAATAACTGCAACCTTTCAGCTGGGAGAAATATGGGGTTTTCTACTCCTGCCAAGAGTTATAGTCTTGAATACCCACAGGGACAGTTCTAATCTGTTACACAGGCTGGCCATATGCTGGCATTGACTCCGGCAGTGAGTAGTAGAATATAATTGTTCAGGAGCAGATCAGCAGCCCTGCCTCACATGACACCTCTGGGTGGGCTAACATAGCCAAACTTTGAGCTATTGTGGAGCGCTTAATAGTTAAGAAACAAAGGAAGGACACATTTTGTTTATTTGCTTGTTTTGGTTATGCTGAAGCCCCACTCCCTCCACCCTCCCCAAGCCTTATAAAATAGAAAAAACATCTTATTAGGTTTGATTTAGTAATTAGCAATTATTCCTTTAAAATAATTTTATTGGGTGCTCATACAACTCTTATCACAATCCATCCATCTAATCAGTGTGTTGAGCACATTTGTATATTCGTTGCCCTCATCATTCTCAAAACATTTGCTCTCCACTTAAGCCCTTGGTATCAGCTCCTTACTTTTTCCCCTCCCTTCCCGCTCGCCCCTCCCTCATTAACCCTTGACAATTTATACATTATTCTTATTTTGTCATGTCTTACACTGTCTGATGTCTCCCTCCACCTACTTTTCTGTTGTCCGTCCCCCAGGGAGGAGGTTATATGTAGATCCTTGTAATTGGTTCCCCCTTTCTACCCCGCCTTCCCTCCACCCTCCCAGTATCGCCATTCTCACCACTGATCCCGAGGGGTTCATCTGTTCTGGATTCCCTATGTTTCCAGTTTTTATCATTATCAGTGTACATCCTCTGGTCTAACTAGAATTTGTAAAGTAGAATTGGGGATCATGATGGGGCAGGGGTGGGGTGGGGGGAGGACGCACTAAAGAACTAGAGGAAAGTTGTATGTTTCAGCAGTGCTACACTGCACCCTGACTGACTCATCTCATCCCAGTGACCCTTCTGTAAGGGGATGTCCAATTGCCTACAGATGGGCTTTGGGTCCCCACTCTGCACCCCCCTAATTTAAATTGATATGATATGTTATGCCTGATAACCGATCCCATCAACACCTCATGATCACACAGTCTGGTGTGCTTCTTCCATGTGGGCTTTGTTGTTTATCAGCTAGATGGCCACTTGTTTATCTTCAAGCGTTTAAGACCCCAGACACTAAATCTTTTGATAGCTGGGTACCATCAGCTTTCTTCGTCACATTTGCTTATGCATCCACTTTGTCTTCAGTGCTCATGTCGGGAAGGTGAGAATCATGGAATGCCAGTTTAATAGAACAAAGTGTTTTTTTTTGCATTGAGGGAGTACTGGATTGGATGCCCAATGTCCATCTGCTACCTTAATACTAAACCCATAAATATATGCACATAGATCTATTTCCCCATCATCATATATAAATATGTTTACATATGTGCATGCCTGTATTTAAACCTCTATAAATGCCTTTTGCCTCCTAGTTCTTTCTTCTATTTCCTTTTACTTTCCTCTTGTCCCACTATTATGCTCAGCCTTCATTTGGGTTTTAGCAATTGCCCTTGATCAAGCCCTACCAGGCCTCTTATACCTTCCTTGCCACCAATTTTGGATCACTTGTTGTTTCCTTGTCCCTGGGTATGTTAACACCACTTCCTTTTTCCCACTTCCCCCTCTCCCAGGTCCCCCCCAGAACCCGTTGTTTTCTCCTCCAGATTGTTTATCCTGCCTTTCTCATCTAGATAGACCTACAGAGATAATAATATGCACAAAAACAAGACAGAGCAAAACAAAGCAACAAAAGAAAACAAAACAACAACAACAAACCAATGACAAAAGGAAGAAAAGCCTGTAAACAGTTAAACATCTGTTTGTTGACATTTAGAAGTATTTTACGGTCAAGTCTGATGGCGTGCCATGCCCTGGCCCCAAAGTCTATTTTTGGTACTCTCTCAGGACTTCCTTGCTCTGCTCTCCTTGCTGTTCTGTTGCACACCCTTAGTGTTTTCCCTCGGTGTGGTGGGGTCAGATCTGGTGCAATTCCCACACTGTGTCTCCAGTGTTGTCCCCTGTAGGGATATGGGTCATTGAGGGATGTCGTGTCTCATAGTGGGGCTGGCCATATGGTCCTCTCTGTGCATTTGTCTGCTCTGAGAAGGAATATCATCCTCAAGGCTTGGTGGACCAGGATGTTCCTCTCTCTCTTCCTCCCGCTTCATTTGCTCCCATGTGCTCTGATCAGACATGTCCCTGTCCCAGAGCTGTAGCTTCAGTGTTGTCCTCTGAAGTAAAGTTTTCTGGGGAGAGGGACACCTGTCCATGTAGTTGGGATTGGGGCCAGCCCCTCAAACCTCTCTACTGGTTCCCTGGTTCATGCTGGTATGTTGCATTCATATCTTGGAGCACTGGGTTGAAGTCTGGTCCCTCTTTCCCTATGGAGATATAAACAATACCCTCCCCTTGGGTGGGATAGTACCCTGCTCCCCCGCTACCCATTTCTTTTTTTCTTTTCTCCCCCCACTCCTTATTCCTACCAATAAGTAGAAGGCACTCATTTGTGATTTTCCTTAGTCTTACCCATCTTCTTGGAATGCCTAAGTCCAGACATGCGAAAACTTCTCAGGTCATCAGAACTACCTGAAGACTTTAAAACCAGGACTTCTCTATTTGGGCATTATTAACATTTTGGGCGGGAACATTCTTCATTGCATGTGGCTGTCCTGTTCCCTGTAAGATGGTCAGCAGTGTCCCTGGAGTCTACATTCTGGAAGTTAATAGCACCCTTTCCCCCAATTACAACAATGGTGATGATGACAACCACAATGTCTCTAGACACCGCCTCCTTTCCTGGTGCTGGGGGTGAGGCAGATTGTCTCGAGGGAGAGTCACTGAGTAAAACCAAGAAGACAGCCTCTCGTGGATTCTCATTAATAGTCCTGGGTTAACAACAAAAGCAAAACCTGTGGCTGTCACATTAATCCGCATTCCTTGCGACTCTATAGGGCAGAGTAGAGCTGCCCCATTGCGTTTCCACGGCTGTGCAATCTTTCTGGACGCAGACTGTCACACCGTTCCCTAACCGAGAGGTGGGTGGTTTTGTAGTGTCTGTCTTGCAGACAGCAGCTACACACCTCGCCACTCTTCCCCCACGGCTCCTCTGGCCTGAGTCAGGGCCTAGGTCTATGTGCTTTAAAACCACCCTTGCAGTTCAGAGTGAGAATCAAGCAGAGTGGAGAACCCCTGTCCAATGGAGTCTCCCAGGTGAGGACAACATTCTCCTCACTCTGATGTATTGGCACAGGTCCACTTTTCAACTCACTGAAAGTGGAGTGTCAGGAAAATGCATGTCTGTGGCAGGGGGACGGTGGGGAGAGCAAAAATAAAATGATTGCCATTTCCCTTTCCCTGAGGTGAGAGACACTGAGTCTGACACAAGTCAAATTGTCTAGTGACAAAAATTGTCTCACCCATGAAATGAAGAAATAAATAGAAATGAAAGTTTTGTGTGTGTGTTTTTTTTAAATCCATCTGTGGGCACCTGGGGACTGTCGTGGACACCACAGGGGAGATCTGGGAGTTTCTCAGTAAAGGCCGTGCGAACAATCCATAGGCAGCGTTGCTGTGAAGGAGTTGAGTGCAGCGCCGAGAAAGTGGGCAAGCAGTGGTCCGTGCAGTTAAGAACTGACAAGGAGAATGACACCCACAGTGCATGGGTCTTACCTTTGCCCGTTAACTATTTATTTTGATTCGCTGCTTTTAAGACCTTTCCAATCTTGTAGGAGGCCCGGGGGTGTAGTCTGGTAGCCATAAAGCTGCTAACTGTAAGGTCAACGGTTCTAGCCCGCCAGTTGCTCTGAGGGGGAAAAAGGTGAGGCTATCTGATCTCATAAAAATGAATAGTCTCAAAACCCCAAAGGGTCTCTATGAGTCTGAATCCACTTGATGCACGTCGGTTTGGTTTACGTTTTGGTTCTAATCTTATAGGCCCCAGTGACCCAATCCGTAACGGATGCCCATACACATATCAACTCCAATGGTAGGCTATCAGAGATAGCACGATGGAAAACCGTACCCATATACGGCCAAACCAGTTGCCGCCCACTGAGTCAATTCCGACTCAGGCAATCCTATGTGTGCCAAAATAGAACTGTCCTGGATAACGTTTCCATGGCTGACTTTGGGGAGGTAGATTACCAAGGCTTTCTTCCAAGGTGCCTTTGAGTGGACTCCAAACTCCAACCTTTTGGCTAATAGTTGAGCCTATTAACTGTTTCCACCATCCAGGCTCTCCCCATATACAGTTAGATTATCATCATGTGTACTCAACTCAGCTACAGTGAGTGATTTCCGACTCAGTGGTCATATAAAGGATTTCTGAAACTATACATTTGACAGGAGTAGAAAGACTCTCTTTCCCCTGCGGAGCGGCTGCTGTTATGAACTAGTAGTGTGTGGGAAGCTAGTAGTCCCACACACAACCCACTAGGCCACCAGGACTCCTTATTCTTATGTATAATGCCATTGTTTTGGGGGTAAAAAACGTGAATAGTAGTTATTTATATTTAGGTTGAACCTTATGAAATAGTTTTCTTGTGCATAAAAGGTAAAAAACAAACAAACATTGGCATGGTTATGTAGATCATTCTTCCCTGTTTCTCACCCCACCCCCACCTCTCTCTCCTTTCTCTCTGTCTCTTTTTTGCAAACACAAGATTTTTATCCAGAATATCAGCTGTGAAGATCAACAGATGTTAGTAAGGAACAATTTTTAAAAAGAAGATGCTTCCAAATTTCAATTACTGTTCATTTGAAAAACTCACTGATGTACGTCATTCGTATGTTATCTCTTAATTCTATCTTTTCCATGAAGTGTTTGATGCTCCTTAAAATATCTGGAGGGGTAATCATGCAGTCTGGTCTCACCAATACTCTGTGAAATTCTCGATCCTACCAAACGCACCAGTTCTGAAGAGAGTGTGAATTTGTGTGAGTCCCCGAGCTTATATTTGTTTGGGTTCTCAGGTTCAAGAGGGACTTCTTAGGTGTCAAAATGTACTAGTAGATGATTGATTGTACAGTGGTGACTTTAAACTTCTGGAGGTGGAGTGGTGGTGGTAATGGTCAATGTGTCAATGCATGTAATGACTCAGGAAGAAAATTGGGGTGAGCAAGAGCTGCTGTCTGTAGTACAAGTGTCGTGATTCCCTGGCATCCCCTTTCTTCTCCAAGTTGGCCTTCTGAATTAGAGCCAGGCTCTTGTTTGTTTGTTTTTTTTTGGTTGCTTGGGAAGTTCTAGAAATGAACCTTGCTGACTGTCCTTCCCTGGCTTATCAACTCCAACTCTGTTATCTGGATCACAAAAGAAATATGTCACTTCTCAGGGATGTTACACTTCTAGTCACAATGCCTTTGTTTCTCTGTGCATCACACACTTTCTTTCTCTCTCTCTGCTCCCTCTCTCCATCTGCTTATCCTTTAAAATACACATAGGTGTGTGCACTCACACAGGACTCATTGAACAATACTTTTAGTAATTTATATTTCAAGTCATCAGTTTATAAGTTGTAGCAATTTGGAAAAAACAGGAAAATATGCAGAAGAAAGCTATAATCACTACTACCCCCAAATAAAGACAGATGGCATTTTTGTACTTATCCTTGATGCATATGTAGTGGGTAGAGGTCAGACTATGTACAATATTCCACCACATGTCTGTCAGTTTGTCATACTGTGAAGGCTTGCATGTTGCTGTCATGCTGGAATCTATGTCACTGGTCTTTCAAATATCAGCAGGGTCACCCAACGTGAACAGCTTTCAATGGAGCTTCCAGACTAAGAATAGACAATGAGGAAGGAATAAGCTGTCCATTTCTGAAAAATTAGCCACTGTAAACCTTATGGCGAGTATCAAAACCTTGTCAGCTACTATACACCTCATGAATAGAATAGAACATTGTCCAAGATAGTGCCAAAAGATGAGCCCCCTCAGGTTGGAAGGCACTTGAACATGACTGATAAACTGCCTCTTCAAAGTAGATTCAACCCTAATGACATGGGTGGTGTAACACCTCTGTGTCCATCATTTGATGATGGAGCATGATTTAAATAGAGAAGAAACAGTTTCAAACATCTCTTAAAAATTGTACATAACGATCAATATTCCAGGTATTAATGAACTGAAATAGACTCATATTGGCCATTTTGAATCAAACCATTGAATGACTTACTATACCAGAAGTAGGAAATTCAAGAGGAATGGTGTGGTACTTAAATAATCTGCTGCCAATTTGAGACTATTAAAAATGAAGGGGTGGAGGGTAACCAGTCAATCATGCCACAGCTTGATGGCCTCATTTGGAGGTGCTATGGAGAAAAACAACTCATTGGAGGTGGGACACACACTCTCTGCTTTGTCTCCCTGTGAGACATTCCTGTTGACAAATTACTTGAAGCTATGCTGATGGCAGCCAGAGCCTTGGAGCTGGAGGAGCCTTGGGGAGACTCATGCCAGTGCTAAGATGCTTCTACCATCACTGGAGCCACAAGAGTTTCCATTACTAGCCTGTAATCTTTCTGAAGTTGGCATCATTGCGTGTGTTGCATGAGTCTGAAGAGGAATTTACAGACTGGTATCAGACATATGGGCTAATATCGGACTTATGGACTTGATCTGGACTGGGCTGGGTTCTTTCCTTAAGGTACAATTGCTCTTTTATATAAGGTCTTTATTATACAAATATGAGTGTCTATGAATTTGTTTCTCTAGTCATCCCTGACTGACATAAATGGTGTCACACCCTTGGTCAGAAAGGACATTTTGAGATCGTCTTTGAAGTACAACGCTGTCAGTGTTAGGATAATATTTATCCACATACAAGGAAATCCAGTCAGTACACCCATTATTCAAATTTATGCACCAACCACTAAAGCTAGTGAGAATGAGTAGCATGAGATGAGATACTGAGGCACAAAGACTATGAGGGTTATTAACATCTATAAGACCCATGTGAAGTTTTGGGAAGCAAATATGTCACTTTGGAGACTAAGTTGTCCATAACCCAATCTATGGTCTTCTCAAATTGCTTCCTATGCATACAAAACAATGAATCAGAAAACAGAGGAAGAATGGATGCATTTGAAATATGGCATTGTAGGGGAATTGTGAACATACTATGGGTTGCCAGAAACATGAACACATTGCATTACACGTCGGAATGGACTCCTTGGCATTGAGTAGTAAAAGGTATTAGTGATATCTCCATTTGTGTTTAATATGCATTGCTCTAATGACAAATCATTTCAACACCGTTTCCTATGATTAATCGTCATCTGTATATTCTCTTCAAGAAAATGTCTACTTATACCTTCTGATTCTTTTCCAATGGAGTTATGTGTATGTTTTACTATTGGATGGAGAGTTCTTTCTGTAATCTAGATATTGGTCCTTGGTCAGCTTGCAAGTGTTTTTCTCCCAGGTTGTAGTTTGTCCTTTCCTCCCTTTTACAGAATATTTGTTAGTCTTAAAGTGTTAAATTTTGTTAAGTTCCAGTTTTTCAATTGTTCCTTTTATAGATCATGCTCTTGATGTTAATTCTAAAAACTTTTCAGCTAGTGCTACATCACAAAGATTTTATCCTATGTATTTCTGAAAAGTTTGATCATTTAAAAATTTACACTTAAGTCCATGATCCATCCATTTTATGTTAATTTCTGTATCAGGTATAATATTTAGGTCAAGGTTTTTTTTTTTGTTGTTTACTATAAATGTCCAAATCTCAAGCACCATTTCTTGAAACTGCTTCTTAATTTTTCAAGATGCAAACAATATGAGCATTTATAAATACTGACAAAAGGTAGCCATTTAGGAAAAAGAGGTCAAAGTTGTAGAACTATGGGAATAATGAGGGGCACAAAGTGTTAAGAAGGTAAGTGGAAACCGAATCCAGTTTCAATACTGTGACAAGTATCAAGAAGAGGAAGACTGCTATTGTCACATTATCATCTTGTCAGACTCATTTGGGATTATGGGGACAATAGTTAGAATTGCAATTTAGAGAGCTTTGCAATACTATTGATTCATCTTTGCTTCTTGAATTTCATACCACAGAATCATGACCATCTTTTACCTGAATCTTATTATTGTCAATAACTTCATCCATCAGCACACATTTCATGCTTGGTATGTACTAGGGTATGAGTGGATGCCACACAAGACATGGATTTCTTCTTGAAAGAGTTATAATCAAGTTGAGAAAATCAAAACCATTTTACAAAGTCAAGGAAAATATTTTGCAAGACTAAATACAGTCCTCCAATTCCTTACTGAAAATATGTACAGCTAGTACTTTAGAATTCAGACCCCCCCCCCACACCCCGATTATTGTACAATATGAGATGACTACAGAAGGTTAGGGCCAGGCACCCAGCTGTCAAATTCTATCTATATAACTGTCTATTGTCATCTATACTAAGTAGAGCAAATGAAGAATGTAAACAGACCTGGCTCAATGCCAATAGAGTTTGCACCAAATTTATGCTGGAAGTGATGCCACCAGCATTTCAAACACCATCCGAGTCTCCCATGGTGAATAGGGTTCAGCAGGGCTTCCAACTAAGCACAGACTAGGAAGGAGGCATAGGCTGTCCATTGCTGAGGAATTAGCCACTGAAAACCGAAGGAAAACCAGGGGTACACTATCACCTATAGTGACAGAAGAGGAGCACATCCGGTTATATGGCTGGGTAAGAGCTAGATACTCAAAGTGGAGTCCCCTTTAATGTATGGAGCCAAACGCCATGGGAGAAAGGTGAGGTTTTCTGCTCCTGCCCAGAGTTAGTCTCAGAAGCCCACAGAGGCAGTTCTACTCAATCCTGCAGAGTGGCTCCGAGTCAGAACTGATTTGATGGCAGTGAGGTTTTTGGAGTAAGATGGAACAAAGCTTTCAGGACATTTTTTGCTGATGGGGCAGAATGAAGAAAAGTTGCAAACATTCATTAGTAAACAGAACGTGGATTGTATAAAGCATAAACGTACAGAAACTGAAAGTTGAGAAACATTAAATAGAACACATAAAATCGAATATCTTAGACATCAGTTAACTGAAATGGACTGGTATTGGCCATTTTGAGTCAATCATATAGTTTATGATACTAGGATTGACAAATCGAAGATAAATGGCTTCATATTCATCATCAAAAATAATATATACTTCTTGTACAATATTATCTTCATGTATTATATTATCTGTGATAAGATATCAATATCAATATCAGTATCTCTACAAGAAAGTCCAGTTAACACAACTATTATTCAAGTTTACATACCAACCACTAAAATTAGTGGTGAAGAATTTGAAGAATTCTACCAACTTCTTCCATGTGAAATTGATCATATATGCAATCAAGATGCACTGATAATTAATGACAATTGGAATGAGAAATCTATAAACGAAGAAGAAGGGTCAGTAGTTGGAAAATATGGTCAAGAAAAAAATTTTTGCTGATAGAATTAAAGCTGAAGATAGATTTTGGCATGGTCAATAACTTCTTCTTTGAAAATATTTCCTTTCAACAACATAAATGCCAACTATTACACATGGACCTCATCCGACAAAATAGACAGGAATCAAATGGACTATATCTGTGCGAAGAGTAATGGAGAAGTTCAATAGCATCAACCAAAACAAGGCCATTTTCCACATGTGTAACAGACAATTGCTTATATGCAAGTTCAGGTTGAAGTTGAAGAAAATTGAAACAAGTACATGAGAACCAAAATATAACCTGGATTATATATATCACTTACACTTAGAGAACATCTCAAAAACAGACTTCACACATTGAACACTAATGAATGAAGCCCTAAAAAGTTGTGGATGAGATGACAAAAGCAACAAGTTGTTAACAAGTTAGAAAGAAAGAAAGAAAGAAAGAAAGAAAGAAAGAAAGGACCAAAGTAGGTATCAGTAAAGACTAAAACTCGCTCTTGAGTGTTGGTAGATAAATATAATTGAAGAAATGGTATAGTAAAAGAGCTAAACAGATATTTTCAAAGGATAACTCAACTAATAAAAATAGAGGAGCTGATACCAAGGGCTCAAGTAAAAAGAAAATGTTTTGGAAATGTTGATGGCAATATATGTACAAGTGTACATAATATGATTGAAGGATGGATTGTCATAAAATTTGTAAGAGCCACCCAATAAAATGATTAATAAAAAGAAGACAAAGTAGGATATTAAAGTATTATAATGACATATTATAATGACATATACAAAGACCTAGACTTGGAAAGCTAAATAGGAAGAACACACTCAGCAAATGTCAAGCTGAAAGAAATGAAGGAAAACTATTCAAGCTTTGAGATCAAATATTAAAGGATTCTATAGGGAAAATACTGAATGATGCAGGAAGCATCAAAACAAGGTGGGAGGAATACTGAGTCATTGTACCAAACATAATTGGTTGGCATAAAACTATTTCAAGAGGTAGCATCTGATCAAGAACACCTAGTATTGAACGAAGAAGTCTAATCTGCACTGAATAAATACATTGGAGAAAAGCTAGGCTTCAGGAATCAATGGAAAACCAGCTGAAAGGTTTCAACAAGCTGATGCAGCACTGGAAACACTCATTCATATATGCCACAAAATTTGGAAGACAGCTCCCTGACCAACTATCTGAAAGAGATCCATGTTTAAGAAAGATGACCCATCAGATGACCCATCAAAACATATCAATGTTATGATATTGAACAATATCATAATGATCACATTAAGTTTGCTGAAGATAATTTTTTAAAAAACCGTGGCAGTACGTAGACAGGGAGCTTCCGGAAGTGCATGCCAGATTAAAAAGAGGACGTGGGATGAGGGATATCATTGCTGACATTAGATGGATCTTGGCTAAAAGCAGAGAATGCCAGAAAGACACTTATTTGTGTTTTAGTGACTATGAAAGCACTTAGTTGAGTAGACTATAATAAACTCTTGATAACACTGGGGATAATGGGAATTCCAGAAAATTGACTTGTGCTCATGTGGAACCTGTACACAGACCAAGAGACAGTCATTCAGACAGAACAAGGGAATAGTGCTGGGTTGAATATCAGGAAAGGTGTGTGCGTGCGCACCAGGATTGTATCCTTTCACCATATTAATTCAATCATCTGTCTGCTGAGCAAGTTTTCAGAAAAAACTAGACTATATGAAGAAGGGTGTGGCATCAGGATTGGAGGAAGTTTCACGAATAACCTTGGATGAACAGAGAAAGGATTGAAGTCGTCAAGGGCTTAATTTTACTTGTATCCACTATCAATGTTCAGGTAACCAGTATTCCAGAAACCAACAGAGATTTGTCTGACCTATGCCTTGATATTTCCAATCACTTCATATGCATCTGAAAGCTGGACTATGAATAAGTCGAATAAGGGAGGCTGGAGAAGAACTGATGCATTTGAATTATGATGTGGACAAAGATTATTGAAAATACTATAAGCTGCCAGCAGAATAAATCTGTTTGGGATGAAGGAGAGCCAGAGTGGTCCTTAAGAAAGGATAGACTTAGTCTGACATATTTTGGATATGCTATAAGGAGAGATCATTCTCTGACAAAGGACATCATGCTTGGTCAAACAGAGGGCAATAAGAAAGAGGAAGACCCTCAATGACTTGACACAATGACTTGACAATTGACTCAGTGGCTGAAATCATGAGCTCAAACACAGCAAGTGTGAGGATTGAGCGGGACTGGGCACCGCTTTGTTCTGTAGTACATAGGAGGCTGTGAGTCAGAACAGACTCCATGGCACCTGACAGCAGCTACTATTTTGGAGAAAGAAATGAATATTTGCACCATGGGTAGCAATGTTTTTGTTTTAGCCATTGATTCTGACAATGGAAGCAATGAGGTGACTTGTTCATGTGAGGAAAACACAGCAGCATTTGCAAACCAACTGTATTGAAAAATCCATGGATGGGGCCCCTGTGATCAGAGAACTGGTGGCAGAGTCATTACGTGCTCAACTGCTCACCAAGAGGTCAACAGTTCAAACCTACTATATCCTCCAAGGGAGAAAACACGTGGTGATGCATACTATATCTTCCATAGGGATTACAGCCTATGAAACCCCATGGGGGTCATTTTCCCCTGTCTTCTGTGGTGACTATGAGTTAGAATAGACTCCACAGCACACCGCAGATATCCAGGCATTGCAAATGGTCTGGGCTAACCTAAGGACTGGATGTTGGAATCCACTCAGGGGCGTTAGTGATAGCATTGCACAAAAGATATGGTGAGATGCTTCTGTTACGATGATCACCAATACAATCCCGAGGAGCAGTTCTATTTAGTAACACCGAGGCCACCATGCAGCAGAGTGATGTGGATGGGAACTAACAATAGTCACCCCCAATGTCTTTGCTTTGACAATCTCCCCGGGATTTTTGATTTACTCTAAAGGTTTGAGAACTTTGCAAGTAGATGACAGAGAACCAGGACCTCAAACTGGAGTGTGTTAGTCTGGGTAGACAAGAGAAACAGATCCATAGAAACTCATATGTGTATAAGAAAGAGGTTTATATACACGAGCATCTGAATATTGAGAAAACATCCCAGCCCAGTCCAGTCCAAGCCCATACGTCCGAGACCAAGCTATAAAATCCTCTTCAGACTCAGGAAACACATGCCATGATGCTTATCACAGGCTGGTGGGTAGAATGTCTTTGGATCCAGTAGTGTTGTACTCATCTCAGCACTGGCAGGGGTCTCTACGTGACTTCTCTGGCTTCACAGGTCTGGTTGTATCAGGAAAGGTCCATGTGGCTTCTCCAGCTCAGGGCACTAATGTAATTCCATGTGTCTTGTCAGCTGCAATGTCTCCCAGGGAGTGAGCAGAGAGTCTCTGTTGCCTCCGAGGAGGAAAAACCCAGATTTCCCAGAATTCTCAGGAGAAAGCCATGCCCACACAGAGGCCTCATTGGCTGTAAACTGATTGACAGACTAGATGCCACTCTTACACTCTTAATTCTCAAATTGACAAACGATTATATAATTACCACATGGCGTTTTATTGGCACATAATTTACATATCATACAATTCAATAGTTCCATCAGGAGTTGTTGACTCAAAACTTAGTGGGTTTTTAATGATGTCTCTCTTTGCTTCCAAAATAGAAACAAGAGACTGATGTGAGCTCAGATGATAATATGACTTCAAGAAAGTTGTGTTGAAACAATTCATTTTGATCTAAGACAGAAGAACAAAAGAATGTGTAGTATACACTCTTAGAATACTACCCTGTTCCTTAATGATAATGATTGATAATTCTGTTTTATTTTTTCCAAGTTGTCTTAGGCAGTGTTCTCCAGACACAAAACCAGTGAAACTTATATATAATGGTTTATATTTTTAAAAATGGCTCATACCATTGCAGAAGTGGGCAGATTCCAAGTCCATGGATCAGATGTGACTGGAGGCTTCTCTTGACTTGTATAACTGAAGTGGCTGATGAACCCAAGGTTGGAAGGTCACAAACAGGCTACAAAGGTGAATGAATCCTGTGTCAGCAGGTAAGGTGGTAGGCTGCTGATAACTCCCAGGATTGGCAGGTAATATGGCAGACCACTGGTTTCAAGTCCAAAGAACCTGAGGTTGGAGGACAAGCCAGATGCAGGACCAAACAAAAATCAAGCCAATTTTCTACATCATCCACTTATATTGGAAGCAGGCCACGTCCCTGAAGAAACATTCTTACCATTGATTGGTGGAAGTGATCTCATCATGGAAGTGACTATATTATGTTAGATCCATCATGGTGAATTAATTACTAGATTTTAACTGTTGAACCAATGTGGAATCCTGGCCCAGCCAAATTGACACACACTCTTAAATTTCACACATTAATATCTTGAAGATGGTACACTTTGCAATTTCTTTAAGATACAGGTAGCAATTTAACTTGTGGAAATGAAGAGTTAGAAGATATGTAAGAGAAAGATAGCCAAGTATTATTTTTATAGCATAACTCATATATTTCAAATTGACAAAAATTAGTATCATGTACAGTGTCATAAGAGAACTTGCACTTGAATGGGAGATTCCTTTCCAGTATGTTGGGGTCTACAAGATGTATCTGAAAAATGAAGTACTGTGGAAAATGAAGACAGCTTAACTTGAAGAGGGCCTGTGGTTTTTCCTGGCGATGAATTGCTGTAACACTATCCTTCGGGCAGCTGAGGGAGTTTCATATTTTCTTCAGACAGCAGTAGGTGCCCAAGCGCTTGTAAGACAACACTGATGCTGTAGGAATTCTGCCATTTTGCTAGCACTGATATGGCTCTTGGGTCCACCACTCCATTAGAACTATTCACTCCATTCACATGAACTTTTGTTGCAAATCTTACAAAGGGGAGTGCTTTGGGGTATTTAGGTCCATATTCTATTTGCAGGCTGTATATCCGATTGTCATAAGTTGTTGGTGGAGTCCCAGTTATCATCCCTGTCCATCTTGTATCATAGCTTTCTCATCTTCTAGACCCCAATGAACTGTGCCACATCCCACTCCTTTCTGACCTTCTTCGAGTTCTTCCAACAGTCAGAAATTACAAGGGACTTTTACTCCAAGATGATGGCTGCCACCTTGCATCACTGTCCTCAAATATTTGTCAGGTGGTTCTTATCCTATTATGTTCATTGATGCAAGCCTATTCTATAGCTTAAGTATCTTGATATTCTTTTACCATACTTTTCAGGGCAGAAGTTGCTGATGAGCGCTGGTAGCACACTGGGCTGCTAACCAAAAGGTCTGCAGTTTGAAATCACCCGCTGCTCTGCAGAAGACAGACAGGCTTTCCACTCCATCAAAGTTACAGTCTGGAAAACTTACTGGGCCAGTTTTACCTTAGCCGATAGGGTCTCCATGAGGCAGAACTGATGCAGTGGCAGTGAGTTTGAAGTTGATAAACTTAAGACATACAGCCAATTGAAGACCATTAAATAATCCATACCAAATAAGAGATGATAGGTATGACCTTAAATTGAAAGCACAGGGCATAACAAGTAGGGGAAATTTAAGGACACTGACCACTTGATCTTTACTCAGTGACACATAGGATGACTTAGTTCTGAAAACGAGCAGGGGGATGTTAATATGGTTGTGCTTAGACTGAAACCAGCGAGATATAACCCTGATCTCCCCTTAGGACAAATCCCAAGAACTCACTGCCATATTGCTTTCCTTTGGAAAGGAATACTCTGTGGGAAGACAAATCACTACAGAAACAAAATGGCAAAAAATGCGACCAAACTCACACCATCTATGAGTGCTCTTTTGACCTTTGTGATTGAAGTTTTTATTTCAAAGGATGAAATGCATATAATCCAGTATCTTCGAATAACAACGAATCATATAAATTTAGGTTGACTAGTGCAGTTATTTTCTGTTGCATAACATACCACCCCAAGATTTAGTGGCTCAAAACAAACTAAAAACAGTTATTTTGCTCAGAAATCTGAAATTTGAGGAGAGCCCAGTAAGGATAGCATGGCCCTGAGCCACTATCGGACAACAGGGACAGCTTGAAGGCTGTGGGGACGAAATCTTCAAAGGCAGTTTCTCTCACAGGTCTGGATACTGACCAGAGGGTAGCTGAGGCTGTCAGGGGGATCACTGATTTAGATATGACTTTTTCATGTGACCCGGATTTCCTCACACCATGGTGGCTGCATTCTCAGGGTGAGTATCCAGGGCCAATGCTAGGTAGAAGGTGCACCACCTTTTATGGTCCAGACTCAGATGTTCTGTAGTGTCCATCTACTTGTTGAAGTAGTCATACACTCTGGCAAGGTTCTGGGAGAGCAAGTGAGACCATTGCTGGAAAGTACACTTTGTCATAGTGGCTTTAATTACCATTCTAATCTTTATTATTTATTTATTTTTGTATTTTTATTTTCTTTATTGACAATTTATTAGGGCCTCATACAACTCTTATCACAGTCCATACATATACATACAGCAATTGTATAAAGCACATCCATACATTCCCTGCCCCAATCATTCTGAAAGCATTAGCTCTCCACTTAAGCCCTTTGCATCAGTTCCTCTTTTTTCCCCCTCCCTCCCCGCTCCCCCCTCCCTCATGTGCCCTTGGTAATTTATACATCGTTATTTTGTCATATCTTGCCCTATCCGGAGTCTCCCTTCCCCCCCTTCTCTGCTGTCCCTCTCCCAGGGAAGAGGTCACATGTGGATCTTTGTAATCAGTTCCCCCTTTCCAACCCACTCACCCTCCACTCTCCCAGCATCGCCCCTCACACCCTTGGTCAATTCTAATTTTTAATTAAAAGAAAAAAAAACTTATTCTGAGACAATCTTAGATTTACAGATGAATTGCAAATTTAGTGAGGAACTTTAAAATACCCTTAGCCTTTAGAAGGTATTTTAGGAACTTTGAAATACCTTCCCTTGCCATTAAAGTCTTGCTTAACCGTGGAACAATTTATATAAATGGAGAAATTAACCCTGGTACAATACTCTAGAATCTAGTTGAATTTCACCATTTTCCCGACAAATATGATCAAGGGTCTCTGATGATGCGATGGATTAGGCATTGGGCTACAGGAGAAAGATGAGGCAGTTTGCTTTTGGAAGGAGTTACAGCCTCAGATACCCCAAGGAGCAGGTCTATCTTGTCATGGAGGATCATTATGAGTCAGAATTGACTTGATTCCAAAGGATAATATTCTTACTCTGTGTCAGGATTGAATCCGGCTCCGCAGGTCCCGTTCAGTTATCATGTCTTGTTACTCTCCTCTACTCTGTAGTAGTTCTTTGGTGTTCGCTTGTCTTTCATGACCTTGCACTCTTAAAGAATGTTATTTTGTAGAATGTCCTTCGGTTTGGGTATATACGATGTTGTCTCTGTATTAGCTTGAGGTTATGCGCTATTGGAAGAAGAGCACAGAGGCCCTGTGCCCTTTTCAGAACACCAAGGTCATCATCAGTAATGCGTAACAACTGTTACGTACTGATGATGGCCTTGATCATGTGGCTAATCTACTAAGTGTTGTCTGCCAGATTTTTAAAAAAATATAAATGTGCTGTTTTTCTAGTAGTAAATATGAACTCTTTGGAGAGATACTTTGAGGCTAAGAAAACATCTTCCTTCTACTTAAAGTCTGACCAATGTTTATGTGTTTGTTGGTTGATCTTGCCTGCAGCAACTCTTTCTGTGGTAATCTATTTTGCTCATCCCTTCTATACTACTTAATTTACATTCTTCTCTAAGGAAGAGTTGTCTCTTTCTCCCATAGTTTCACTTATTCATTCACTCATCTATTTAGTTATACCAGCATGGACTCAGGCCTATTGAGTGTTTCTTTGTACATAGGTCTAGAATCCAATACTGTCATTCTTTACTTTGTGGCTCAACTTGTGCCAAATTTGGCCACCAGGAACCCCTTTAGGTTGGTTCTTAAGCTTTTACAATATGTTCTCATCCCTTACCCATTTTCTTTTGAGCTTTTAATTTATTTTTAGAACCAAAAAGATGCTTGGGGCTACACTGTAAGAATCAATACTTTCTTTAAAGTATCTGAATGGTATTTAGAAACCAAGACTTGGGTGGTTAGACATAAACATTGTTACTGGGGTGTCATAGGCATTAACACACATCTACATTCATTTCCTTGTCTATTTACTTGTATATGATGGGGCTTCAAAAGTTTATGGAAAATGGAATTAAAGGATAACGGAATTTCCCCAAAAGTGTGGAAGCTGCCTCCATAGATATCTAAAAAATGATCATGAGTTCACATTGATATCTCTGACTCCAGGCCAGCACAACAGGATTCAGTCTAGTCATTCCCTGGCTTTATTTGTAACACCTTTGTCTGATAATGAGAACCTACCTTTCATTATCGGCAGTGCCTTTACTTCTTTCACTAATTCAGAGTTGGTAACATTTTTATAGCCTTTCTTGCCTTTACTCTCCAAGTTCCAAGTCAGAACAATACTATCCAGTGTTACATAGGGGCAGTTTCCCAACCATCTTCAGGGTAGTTACAAGATTCCTTTATAATATAGTTAGATTTGTCATGGTCTTATATTCCATCCTCCCTCCTGCATCTTGGTTGATTTTAAAAAAATGCAACCACAGGTCTTTACAAAATGCTTCCATTATTCCACCACTTCCCTTGTGTTACCCCTTTCAGATTCGCCCCTGCCTGCATCCCTCAACCTTTGGAGACCATTGCTGCTTTCTATTCATATGCCTTTCTAGTTTTCCAGAATATTATATAAATGAAGTTGTATAATATACCCTCCTAGTCATTTAGCAGATATCTATTGAATGAAAAATGAAATGCTATAACATCTGGATCAGAATTCTAAAAAAATATTAATTACATTAAAACGGCTTTGTTTTGTTTTCTTTTTACATGAATGTTAGGGACTCCAATGGGTTTTCCAGATTTTATGAAACTTCTTTTCCCATCACTAATTTTGACAAGGTTTTTGTCGACATACCACGGAGAAATAACATTAAAAAATGAAAGGGACACACTCAATTTTCTATAGCAACACATGACCTATTGCTACACCAGGTATTGACTAAAGTGACTAAATAGAAGGATTTCGTTGTTGTGTTAAATGGCCATTTGGGTTCATGAATGACCGTGAGAAATTTCTTTCAAAATTCCTTAAGTGCCATTATGTCCATCTGCATCACTTCACCAATTCTCAAAGGCTATCTGACTATTTAATAGGGTAATTTCAGAGAAACTGAAGAGGTAAAATGAATGTCTTAGGTTGCCACACACTTCTAAGGGGGCGATTTGGATTTGAGATTAAGATCAATAGGCTGAGGTATATGTACACATGACTGGGCAGTAGGCAGAATCCCAAACTCCCCCTGGAATCTGGACTGAGTGCATGTTTTTTAGGAAAAACTGAAGGGACACCGAGAGACTTTTCTGTTCCCCTCCCCCCTACTTCTCAGTTGTCATTTTATCTCTAAAGGGTTGAGAAAGTTTTCTTGAGGTAGAGTGGGAGTGCAGGAAAATTATAGGTTAGGAGATAAAAAGCCTTTTGGGCAGAGGAAAGATTGCAGTAATAGAGACGACAGATCTCAAGGTGGGAAGGATACATTTATATTGAAGAAAGCTCTGCTCCAACAAAGAAGTCCCCGAGGCAAGGAAGACACAGGAATAAATTAGATACAAAGCACAGACTCCCTGAAAAACTGTCATGTGAATGTAACCACCTGTTTTCTCTGAGTCAGATATTCCATAACTGCTTAGCTCAGGATCAGCCAAAGTAATATGACGCTACCAAGCTTACATTAGTACGTTAACAACCTGTTTTCTTTATCTGTTGATGCTACTAAAAAGTGAAAGAGGGAGAGAGGGAGAGAGAGAGAGAGAGAGAGAGAGAGAGAGAGAGAGAGAGAGAGAGAGAGAGAGAGAGAGAGAGAGAAAGCCATCGTGTCCAAACTTCCTTTTCTGGCTGATTTTTTAACCTACCCCAAAGAAAACAAAATGAAAACCTAAAGCTTTGATTTGAAGTAAAACTTATCTGACTCCATGTGAACCTAATGTTTCTAATACCAAAAAAAGCCTTTTTAATACTTGATGCAATTAATACATGTTTATGCCAAATTATTTTGAAATTTTGCATCAGTTTCCATTCATGCAATCCAGTATTTTTTTTCAAATATCTGTTTATGTAAATGACAAAAAAGTTGATCCACTTTGTCCTGGATGACCCTTCTCTCTATTGTGGAAGTCAATGTTATAATATACATACACCCAACATTGCAAATCCCTGCCTTTGTGTGGCCTTTACACATATTAAAACTGAAATACTAAAGAGTTCCTCTTTTAATGGATACATTGCTGTCACATCTTAGTTCCTAGAGGAAGAAATATGAATTTCATGTGAAAAGGCAGGGTTTGGGAGGATGCTATTTACAAATGGCACTGGCTGAAAGGCTAATGTGTTGATCATACTTCTATGGCTTTGAAAAACAATGGAGGCACACTCTGCCTGACTGTCACTGTGTATGTAGTCCGGGACATAAATCCACAGCATTTGAGATGACAAGACCTTGTATTTACATAGAGACTTTCTCCAAGGAATTCACATCACTCCTTAGGACTGGCTCCATTAATTCTTATAGCTTTGGGAACTAGAGTGGGAAGATTTATCCTTGTGGCCAGTTGTCATAAATGAAGAAACTGAGCCTGAGATAGGTTTCTAACTATTTCAAGGGGACTCTAGCCAAACTGGATTTCCAGGAGCATGGAAACCAATAGCAGTATCACTGTCCCTCAGACTCATTGTAGGACCGGACTATAGTTTAAAAAGAAACTATGAACAAATTCCTATGCACACTGCACATATCTTATTTTGAATTAAAAAACAAAACAGGGCAAAATCACCCGGCGGGCGGGATAAATGTCCTCGATGGGCCGCATGTGGCACATGGGCTGTAGTTTGAGGACACCTGTCTTACACTATACAACATCTCCCTTCACCCACTATTCTGTTTGTCCCCCAGGGAGGGGGTGATATGTAGATCCTTGTAATTGGTTCCCCCTTCCTACCCCACCTTCCCTCCACCCTCCCGGTATTGTCACTCTTACCACTGATCCTGAGGGGTTCATCTTTCCTGGATTCCCTGTGTTTTCAGCTCCTATCTGTACCAGTGTACATCCTCTGGTCTAGCCAGATTTGTAAGGTAGAATTGGGATCATGATAGTTTTTTTTTGGGGGGGCATTAAAGAACGAGAGGAAAGTTGTATGTTTCATTGGTGCTATATTGCACCCTGACTGGGTCATTTCCTCTTCCAAACACTTCTGTAAGGGGATGTCCAATTGCCTACAGATGGGCTTTGGGTCCCCACTCCACACTCCCCCTCATTCACAATGATATGATTTTTGTTCTTTGATGCCTGATACCTGATCCCATCAACACCTCGTGATCACACAGGCTGGCGTGCTTCTTCCATGTGGGCTTTGTTACTTCTCGGCTAGATGGCCGCTTGTTTATTGGCAAGCCTGTAAGACTCCCAAGCCCTATATCTTTTGGTAGCCAGGCACCATCAGTTTTCTTCACCACATTGGCTTAGCCACCTGCTTTGTCTTCAGCAATCATGTCGGGAAGGTGAGCATCATGGGATGCCAGGTTATTAGAACAAAGTGTTCTTACATTGAGGGAGTACTTGAGTGGATGTCCAATGTCCATCTGATAGCTTCATACTAACCTATAAATATATGCACATAGAGCTATTTCCCCATCCTCATGCATGGATAGATTTACATATGTACATGACTGTATTTAGACCTCTATAAATGCCCTTTGCCTCCTAGTTCTTTCCTCTATTTCCTTTTACTTTCCCTTTGTCCCACTATCATGCTCAGCCTTCATTTGGGTTTCACTAATTCCTCTCGGTTACATTGTTCTTGATCAAGCCCCACCAGGCCTCTTATACTCTCCTCGCCACTGATTTTGAATCACTTGTTGTTCCCTCATCCTTGGGTTGGTTAACACCACTTTCGCCCACCTCCCCCTCTCCCATGTCCTCCTGGAGCTGTCAGTCTGGGGGTTTTCTCCTCCAGATTGTTTATCCCGCATATCTATCAAAATATACCTGGAGAGATAATAATATGCACAAAAACAAGACAGAGGAGAACAAAGGAACTAAAGAAAACCAAACAAAAACAACAAAAAACCAATGATAAAAAGAAAAGCCTGTAAGTACTTCAAGGTCTGTTTGTTGGTCTTTCGGAGTGTTTTTCAGTCTGATGGGGTGCCACACCCTGGCCCCAAAGCCCATTTTTGGTATTCCCTGGGGACTTCATTGCTCTGTTCCCCCTGCTCTTCTGTTGCATGCCCTTAGTGTTCCGCCTCGGTGTGGTGGGACCAGATTGGGTGCAATTCCCACACTGTGTCTTCAGTGTTGTCTCCTTATATGGTACTTCTTAATGACTCATGGAACTGCTTTTGAATGGATTGCATTCTGGAGATCTCTCTCTCTCTCTCTCTCTCTCTCTCTCTCTCTCTCTCTCTATATATATATATATATATATATATATATATATATATATATATATATATATCTGTGTGTCTCTATATATATTACATCTATTATCTATCTATCTATCATCTATTACTTCTGGAGAAATAATGTGTCTCTAAAGTTTGTTTTCATTCTCCATCTTGCAGCTAAGCCAAGAGATCTTATTCACGTGATCTGGGTAGTGGTTGAGCTTGATAAGGCTCCACGGGAGGAACAGGATGGTGTTGGAAAACAACCCAGGAGCTTGGTGTGCCAGTCTCCTCCCCATGCCAGCCTCATTCTAGTTTATTCTACACCCTGATATGGGGCCATTTGTCTGAACAGTGCCACAATTACACACCAAGGAGCACATTGGGTACAGAATTAGAGAGGAGCCAAGAACCACCAGAACTAGAACTAAGAAGACTCTAGTAGCAGGGCACACAAAACAGTATGATGTTGGGAAGCCAGGCTAGGGACAGTGGATGCATTAGGGAATGGGGAGACATGGACTATGGCATTCACATGGAGTCATGTGAGTTTCCGTAAATGACACTTTGATGGGCTGGCTAGTGACATCCAGACTAAAGTTTCAGGATTGGAGCAGAATCCAAGATGAGGTCTCATCAAGGCTTCTTGTGTACATCAGGCAGGCAAATCATCATTAGAATATTTCAGTCACTCTTTCTACAGACTGATGAAAATGTTGCCCTGAGAGTTGCTAACTAAGAATCATTTGGGAAACAGGTGCCCATCAATAAGGAGACAGATATTTAGGGGGAACTGCTATTCCTGGAGTGAAACAAACAAAGGTCCTCTATGTTGAAATGAACAGCTGCCTTAATTAAAAAGACAAGATGAGACTGCATAGGTATTGGGGCAGTTTCAAATGTTAATCCTCCTTTCCTTCTTCCTAGCCAATCAAAGCTCCCCTTCTGAGAACATCTTGTACCCATTGTTTATCAGACTTAGCAGAAGCAGGGCAGGAGCGCTACTTCCTTCAATGTCAATCGATTTCTTTAAGAAGTAGACCTTATGAGTAGAGGTTCATGGAGGGTCGCAGTGGCAAGTGGAAGGCTTTCATTAAGGGGAATATGGGGAGGGAGACAGGCAAGGCAAGGCAAGGCTAGGGAAATGAGACCACAATGCAGTTCTGACCCTGAGTGGAGGGCAGAATGAGAAAATGGTGGGCAGAAATAGCTGAAACTGTTGTACGGTCAGTGGACATTTTGGCAAGGCTCTCAGGATGTCTTCCAGCCAACACGGGTCACCAGAAATACCCCATGTCTCCTAGGAATGGGCCAATTTCCCTAGCATCCCCTGCCTTGCTCAGAAACGGACTGGGAATATCTCCTGAAATGCATGGCCCCAGTACAAATGCAGCAATGGCTTAGAGCATGGCAGCCGGTGCCTGGGTCCCTGGGAGTTGGACGTTTACAGTACACATGCCACTGACTGTCAGAATGTATAGGATTCCAACCTTCCCAGGAGCTTCCAACAATCAACACCTCTGTTTGCTTCCTGCTTTTAGTGGTGCAAAAGAAGGAATTTCACTCCGTGCAAGTTGTTTCACAAAGGAGGAAGTGTTTGTTGGGAGGAAGGGGTGGGGGTGGGGGGGTAGGTAGCTCCAAGAAGACCCTGTTGGTAACAGCCAATCACACCACTGGCCTGCTTAAATTACAGAGGCCCACTACCTGTTTGATTTACAGCTAGTCTTCCTATCCACCATTCTTCTGAGAACTCCATGGTATCTAATGTCTTACTTCTTGTTTAAAAGGGGGGGGTGTGATACTACGGAGGGGGGGCAAAGGAAAAATGTGCTTGACACTTCATTATCGGTAGAAGTACTTCCTGTAGCCTTTGTACATTTTGGACCGATGCAATTGCTCTGAAAAAACGCTCCATCAGATGAGAGGCGAAAACACAATTAGACAGAAGACACCTTTGTTTGAAATCAGTATGACTGCATAAAGTGTATTAATAAAACACAGTGAATAATCTTGATCTCTTGATAAATTGCCTGCTCTGGAGAGCATGGGCAAGCTCTCGTAGCGTCTATTGAGAAAACAAAGAAATCCTGTCAAGATGACATCTGCTTCTTCTGTGGAACATGTTCAGAGTCATGAGGTTTTGAATATGATGCAATTAGCAACAGCATGTATTTAATCCGTTGGCAAGGAGGCATGTTCACCTTCCTTCCTGGGTGCCCATGGATACGAGCGTGCAGCTCCTGTGTACCTTTACCTGCAAATCAGCAGGACATCTCGCTTTTCAAAGGAGCCCTGTCCTCCACCTGGCATATCCCAGGGCACCTTTTGCCATGCCACGATGACCTGTGGTGAAATGAGGCTGCAGCGGTGTGTCTGTGAACAATACTACTGTGCAATAGTACAAAAACCACCGCAAAATCTCAGCTCACAACAAAAAGCAGGTATTTGGAGATTGTCTAGGAATTGGCTTATCTAAGTGGGACTCAGCTGGGCCAGTTTGGGTTTGCTCCTTGTGTGTCTCACACTGACACTTGGGAATACTGGGCAGGCAAGCCTAGGCATCTTTTGTTCTCATTGCCATAGCAGAAGGACAAGAGAGAAGGCAGAAGCGCACATGTCCTCGTAAGGTCTAGGCTGAGAAATGACACGGTGCCCCGTTTACTTCAATGTATTGACCTAAGTCACAGGGACACCACTGAAGACTAGAGGTGGAGACATCTATTTATCCTACGGTAAGGCAGACCATGGCAAGGATGCAGATGTAGATAGCTGTGGTGGATTGGGCTTAACTAGACAAATGATCCCAGGGAAGAATGAAACCAGTCTACTTTAATCAGTTGTTTAATCCCAGCTAACCAGGCAATCTCGAACAAGGCACAAGCTCTTGATTCTCCTGCAGTGGTAGACACTGTTAGCAGTTGAGCAGAATTTGTTCCCCACACCTGGTGGCATCGTGGGTTACAAATTGACCTGCTAGCTGCAAGGTCAGTGGTTCAAATCCACCAATTGCTTATAGAGCAAGATGAGGTGGTCTACTCCTGTAAAGACTGTATGTCTTAGGAACCCAAAGGAGAAGTTCTGCTCTGTTCCATAGGGTCAAGGTGGGTTGGAATGGGCTCCATGACAGCGGGCTTGGGTTGTGTTATTTTAGGGAGCACAACTTTGCCATCTTTCCCAGCTTCCCAGCAGCTTCATGAGGTCATGTGATCGAGCTACTGCATTTTGAGAGGAATTGTATGGTCTGACCCAATAAACCCGCATGTATGACCTTTCCCCCTTCCAGCTAATGGAGATGACATGCAGAGTTTCCTTAGAGTCATATCAAAAGGTGGCAGAATTGTCATCAGCTTAGTTTCCTGAATGGTTGTCTGGGAAAAAAACAACAACAACCAAACAAAACCCAACTCCCCTTTCCCCTTAAACTTGGAATTGCCACAAATTCATTTCATGAGAGAAATGAACTTCTGGTATCTTAAGCCACTGTGATTTTGGATTATTTGTCATAGCAGCCGAGCCAAGTCTACCCTAGGACACATGCCACTTCCTTGTCTAGCCCTTCTGTGTCTGTTAACACCTGCACTCGTCCTCACTTTCCTAGTCACGGCTTTAAATTGGACCCAGATATGGTGACCAATTGCTATCCTACCTCAGGACTCTCATTGCATATTGATGGACATTAGAAAAAGAATAGATCGGCTGACTCTAGTTGATCTGGGATGAATTGAAAACTACAAATTCCAGAATGATGTGGTTTTCCAGGATTACACCCCCAAATTATCCAGTACAGTATACCCTGTTACTGCTCCTTCACAACATGGAATCAGATATCCCACCCCTTAAACCTGTTAACAGAACCATATTGGCACGGAAAGAACATATAGGACTTATGGTAGACAGGATGAATTTAAGTCGTGTCTCTGGTACTTACTAGCAGTGTGACTTGGGCCGGGATGCTTAGTTGCTCTGCTTAGTTATCTTCTCGTTTGGAAATGGAGACAAGCGTACCCAGCTGACAGTGTTGCTCTGAAGGGTTACCTGGGATGACAAATGTATTATTCTTAGAATATAGTAGAGAACCAAACAGCAACACGATTTTAGTACCGTTTTCGTGATTATTGTTATTAGGTGTGATTGCTTGACTATTGTGCATCTTCATCCTTCCTTGGAACCAGGCTCATGGCCATGTAACTTTGAAGTGCTTCCCTGGGTATCTCATGACGAACGGAGGATGGTCTACTAACCTTTGACTGTGTTACTTAGTTAGGCCAAGCTGTCATATGCAGAACTCAAGAAATATGCTTCTACAGTGGAACCTGTTCTCGTGCACTTCTGTTGTCTCCCTTAGAAACACATATCCCAGCTAGCCAGTTGCTCCCAGGAAGAAGAGGAGAGACATATGGAGGAGAGCTGCTCACGTCAATGTAGCCTGAAGCAGAGGCATCCCATCGAATGCCTAGTTCCACGAGAATAAATATATTTTTAAATTGCTACGGCTTGGGGTGATTTCTTATACAATGTTCTTATGGTAATATCTGTTCCATGTGGAAGACTTAGAAGCCCATCTTAGAAACTTGTATCACTCTCAACAATGTCAGGTTCCCTTGCTTTCCTTATCTTGGACCTCCAGGGATGTTTTGAGGCCACACCGGGAATGTGTCTTAGTTGCTTGGCACAGTTCCATGGGCAGCACTCATGTCGAAGATAGACAAGAAATGGCGAGGTTTGCAATTCGCCCTTGCATCTCTCACTGTGCCAAACAACTCACTGTAGTGTTTGGTAAACAGTCAAGGAATGATACATTGCTTTACCCTGGGTTACATTTCAGTCATTTCTTTTTATGTGTAGCGAGGGGTCTCAACCAGTACTGCTCACTAGAACCACCAGGAGAGCTTCTCAAAAAAAAATGCCACCTGGGCTCCACCCTGAACCTCCTCAACCAGAATTCTTTTGTGTGGGACTGGGTAGCAGTGTGCTTAAATCATATTCAACTGAGTCTAATGCTCTGGCAGAACTACTGAATTTTTGTTTTTGTTTATTTTCTGAGATTTTTAAAAGTAAAGGTGATAGTCATGAACTATTTTTTGAACTATTTTAAAAGTGTACAGTTGTGTGGCATTTAGGACACTGACAATGTTGTACAATCAACACCCCTATCTGGTTCCAAAACAGTTTCATCACCCCCAAAGGAGACACCGTATTCAGCAAGCCTTCGGCAACCACTATTTTGCTTTCTGTGTCTATGGATTTCACCCTTCGGGGCTTTGCTCTAAGCTGAATTAGCCAATAGGTAGCCTTTTGTGCCTGATTTTTTTTCCCCACGTAGACCTGATTGGAGGATGGAAGACTTCGTGGAGGAGATCTGAGGTATCCTAGTGAACAATCAGTCCACCTTCAGAAGCAGAGCCTCCTAGCCCACCCAGAATTAACCAAGCTTCCATGAGAGAGCCCTGCCAAGATCAGAAGAATTGGCTCATTGAGCCCAAGCTACACTGTCAGTTCTCAGAATCATGGATGGGTATTCTCCAGGTCAGGACTAGAGTACAGTAAGGGAGGTTCCAGCATGCAAATCCAAAGGGTCATTCTGCTCAGGTTGATATAAGTGAAGTGTGGCTGGGCATGAGTGCTTCCTTAAGAATGAGCAGTGTTGCAAGTGAGATCTAAAGAAGCCAACAAAGACAGATGAGACCCCTAGGGACAGAAGTGTAATGGCAGGAATGCCATGGATCAGGCTCTGGGCAGGGTCAGTGGTTGTCCTGAGTTGGGTTGGTGGAGAAGATAGACGACCTTGGGTTTGCTTGGTGGTCAAGAAAATGCCAGTTTCAACACAGGAGCTCAGGGTCGGTAATGCGCGTCAGTAGCCCACAAACCTGGGACTATGTCAGGAACTAGCTGAGGCCAAAGAGCCCTGGTGGCACAGTGATTAAGCACTTGGCAGCTAACTGAAAAGTTCTTGGTTCGAACTTACTGTGGAAGAAAGGTGTGGCAGTCAAGCTTCTATGAAGATTACACACGTGGAACCCCTATGGGACAGCCCTATTCTCATTTATAGGGGTAAGACTTGATTCGACAGCAACGTTTTGTTTTGTCTGTTTTTGATGGGAAGCTTGAGCCTGAGTTTCTGGGGAGTGCAGCTGATAAGCTATGGGGGAAAGGGGGGCATAGGGAAGGGGTCAGGCTGCCATGAGCTCTGCACACACCCACTTCTTAGCCGATTGCTCTGCAGCTTGTTAGCACCAAATAGTTAAAACTTAAGAAGTAATGTGCTACTTTTCAAGCACTGCTTTGCAGAATCCACTTTAGAACAATTTTCACAGCAAGCAGCATGAACTTCTTTGCTCCAATTGCAGCTGCCACAATTTACACATCGCACTGAATAGTGACAAGCAATTTCCAAAGAGACAGGGACAGGCCGTCGCCATGCTTGCCAAACCTGGGTCAGACCAGTAATGATAATTTGCAGGCTCTCACATCATCACCAGCTTTATAGAAATGCACGGCAATGATGATGGCTCTTTAGAATTGGGGCGCGGGGGGTGGGGTGTCCAAATAGTGAAGTGGAAGAGTCATAAGGGAATTGTCTTTCTTGGGTTAAGAGATGAACAGTTTTCAAGACCGGCTCTATGTTGTAAACACTTACTGAGGACTCTTGGATAACAAAAACATGTCTGAGATACGTTTTCACTTCTTAGCTTATCAGTCATTGTGAACGAGTTATCTCTGGATAAATTAAGAAGCAGAAACGTTTTCAGGCTTGTTAGCTAGTGAGAGTAGATGAGAGCGATTTGGTAGCCTCATGGCTCTTTCAACAACCTCATCTCTCACTCACTACTGTTCAACTCTCCACTCCTCCAGCCTCTGGTATTATCTTCCTCCAGCCTGGGGCTAGCCTGGCCCACAGATTACTCACAGGTCCCTTGTTGGTTCAGCTTTTTAATATTTTCCAGTTGGCCCACTTGCATGTGGTTCCATCGCAGACAAATGTTGCCATGCCTATTTATATAACTGCCCCTTCTCTTTCTTTAAGTTGTAACCCTGCAGGTGCTGTTTATGATAACCACTCCTTTGAGATTCAGGACCTTCAGGTGATTTGACACCCTCTTAATGCAGCTGGACTATCGATCTTTCATTCTCACCAGCAAAGCAGTCTTCCTTTGAAAATCTAACCCAGTCCTGCCAGAGACTCCATTCTTTTCACTGTCTTGACTTCAGAGAGTCTTTGAGGACATCACCCTTACCACATGCTCAACTTCTTCCTCTCCACCCAAGGACTATGCTTCTAATGAGGCATGGGGATGCCAGAGCCTATTTCAATGCCATTTCCTTTAGCTCAGTTTTTACCACTGAAATGTAGCCTCTATTTTTACCTAATACTTCCAATTTTCATTTTTACCTGAATAAAATTGAACTCATAGGGCCTAAGGACGCTTTGGAGGCCATCTTGTTCATCGTTAAGTCCTTCCCTACTGAAAACACTTGCAGAATTCAGGAGCTAGAGACTCCATGACTTCACTCAATGTGTTGCTGCTGTATTTAACACCTTATGGCTTTTGATGGAAGTTTCCGGATGTCAGCGACCATACTTCATAATCTATAATTCACTATCCTCCACACACAATGACTTGCCTTGTGCCCTATATAGAGTAAATGACTTTTGGCATATTGGTGTGGTAATCACAATTTTTTGATGTAGTGCTAAATGAACAGGTAATCAAACAATATTTTTCCTTAAATTTTTTTAAAATTCTGAATGCCTAGGTTACTGTCATTGGCGTGACTTTCATCCTCCATTCAGTACAGAGATGATTTAAAAAATAGAGTTGAGTTTGTCTCACTCAATTTTGAGTTCAAAAGAATCATCTGATAGCTGCTAAGAAAGGAAAACCAATGGGGAAACTGATGTATAATTTATTTGGTACCCGGTACCCAAAGGAAACATCTGTTGTGATTTTATAAACCTGTAAAATTCAAAATGAGATACGTGAAGAAAATGTGTCTATTTAAAAGACAGCAGAGCACTCTCCTCTCCAAGCACATTAAGGAGAGAGGTGTCTGCAGCTTTCTTTGGCAATTGTGTATAATCTCACAGGCAACGCAGCTATTTTATTCATTTAATTAAAAATGGAAAACATATACGGAAAAAAGTAGGCTGTAGAAAATGAACTCCACACACCCGGAGTTCCCTAATCTCTTTTCTTCTTTTTGTGCGGTTAAGTTTTCCTGGCAATTAAGATGTGTAAAACAATGGAGTGGGATGGCTGGTTAATTTCCTCATAAAATTATTTTTTAAAATCCCTTGCTAATTACTTGGTAAGCAAACTAACTAACTAAATAAATAAAACCTGAACCATTGATGTTAATTACCTTTATTAGGGCTCACAATAGTAGCTTCCACTAAAGATCAATTTTGTTCCCTGCTCCATTTGCTGAGCAGAGTTGTGAATTATTAATAGGTACATGGGACAGTTTATCACAGATGGAAATATTTTGGAGAACTTGTTTTTCAAAAATGAGTCAACATAATCCTCATTTTTCAGACCAGCTTCTTATGCCCATCCATAAATATTGTGTAACAAATCGATTTGCTTGTCTGTCTATCAAGGGGTCAATGATCACCATGGTTCAGTTAAACGCAGTATGATTCAGCATATGGTGTTGCATTTGGACAATGATAATGCTCTTGGTTGGTCCCGAGTGAAACACTGGGCAAGACACTTTACCTCTCAGGATCTCAAATCCAAAAGCTAATACTAAGGTTCTAGCCTGACGTGTAAAACTTCTTTGGCCCAGTTGTATAGGAGCCCCACATATTAAGATCCAACTCTGGTTTGCTCATGAAGCAATACCTGGTTTTAAGTCTTCATGTAACCTTCAAACTCCACACTCCGACAGTGAGGGCCAGGTAAGTTACTACTTACAGTAATACTCTTGGACCAGTTGTAAAACAACCTACAACCCCTGTGTCATTGTGGAAGAGAATCCGACCCTGGACCTGCCTGCATTGGCATAATCATAACCCACCCTTATATTTGTCCAGTGCTTTGATATTTTACAAGTATTTCACATAGACTTTTCTCAATTCACCCAGAATAGAGTCAGGGTGATGACCAAGATGATCTGGAAGATGAGCTGAAGTTTTCAATCTTAGGCAAAATGAGGGACTGTATTTTTCCTCGGGGATGAGATTGCATTTAGGTTGTCCTTGAATTTCATTAGCTTCTCATGTACAACTTGAAAGAAGACTGTGAAAGGGAGCAAAGACATTGAGAACATGGGAGCAAATGCAGATTATAATTAGAAAACGGGGGAATTTAAAGATAATAATGGACTTGGCACCGCCATCATTGGGTTTGGGCGAAACAGCCTGCGGATTTGCAAAGCCAGAGAAATTGCATCAGTCTGCAGCCTGAGGCAGTGAGTGCATGCAACGATAGACACAAGAATGCGGCCAGGTTGCTCCGACTGGCTGTCTGGATTTGGGAGCAATAGCTTGAGTTATTTGTTCTGTTTTCTAATAATGAAAACCTCCAAAAACACTAAAAGATATCATCAGGGGTCAAAACAGATGGGGAAATCAGATATACCATGAGTCTCCCTTCAGCCAGAGTTCCTGAATGCTCTAGGAGATACAGAAAATGATGCATTCATGGACTCACTGTGGATCTGTACATTTCCAATCACAGGCGCTGTCTGCCTGACAAGAACAAGGCTAATGACTACATGAGAAACCAGGGTTTGTGATTTCTGTTTTAAAAACTAGAAACAGGATGCTTCTATATGTACACATACAGACACATGTACACATCAATCTGCCGCACAAGAGCCCTTCGGAGTATTGTAGAGCAAGAGTGTTACTTTGAGGACTAACATGTGCAAGGATGGCAAGACTTCGTCTTACATATTTTGGACATGTTGTCATGAGAGACCAGCCTTTGGAGAAGGACATCATGCTTGGTAAAGTAGAGGGGAAGCAAAAAGAAGACGGCCCTCAAGAAGCTGGGTTGACATTATTGTTACAAAACTAGTATGCTAGACGGGGTTCTCTAGAGAAACGAAACCAGGACACTTATGATTTTATATATAAATAGATATATAACACAAGAAATAAACAGCTAATTAATCTATAAAGCAGTACAAATGGCTAAGTGCAACTCACTTCCATGAGACAGCTAATACTCTGGCAGTCCTTCAAGTCATGAGGGCCACCGGGTGCAAATCAAGGAAGCAGACAGCTGAGTCCACTGTAGAGCATGTCAGGCTATCCGGCCACAGGCAGCAAACAGCAAGGCAGGCCACCAACAGTCAGCCAGATGACAGGGTCCGACAGTCCCCAGCTCAAAAGATGTAAGTTCCAACACTGTGGTGAAGCAAGTCTTGTAGGAACCTCAAACTACAGAGACACCACATGTGTTCATTGGCCAGGTTGCCACAATAAACCTACCTATCACAACTAGACTCAGGCATAGGAGCCATTGTATGGATGGCACAGGCCCACACAGTGTTTCTGTTGTGTATAGGGTCATGATGGGTCAGAACTGACTTGATGGCACCTAACAACAACAACATTCACATATACACACCTATATGCCCACACCCAACTCACCTGTCAGTTTGTTGGACTGTGATGCTGGAAGCTATGCCACCTACATTTCAAATACCATAGGGTCATCCATAGTGAACATCCATGTTCAACAGGGCTTCCAAAATAAGAACAGTGTATGAAGAAGGAATAGGATGTCCACTTCTGAGGCATCAGGGACTGAAAAGCCTTATGAGTAGCCGCAGAATATTGCCTGATAAAGTGCCAGAAAAATGAATTTATCAGGTTGGACTGGGGATGAGCTGCCTCCTCAAATTATAAATCAACCAAAAAGAGCCCATGGCCATCAAGTCAATTCCAATTCACAGTGAATCTATGTAGGGTCTCTGAGGCTTTCTAAATTTTATTAGAGCACAGTCTCGTTTCTCTCCTGTAGAAAAGCTAGTGGTTTTGAACTGTTGACCTTTGCTCCTTAAAGTACAGTTTACCTTGATGAAACAGATAGAATACAACATTTGGGACCTTCATTTGCTGATAGGACATGATGCAAAATGTGCAAAAACAGCGGTAAGCATCCATTATCAAAATGTGGAGTGTATGGTGTATGAATCCAACCTCCCTGGCAGTCTAATTATATCAGTAATTTTGTACACAAAATGGTACATTGTTTTGCATAAAATTTGTTGTTTTATATTGTAGGCTTGTAATTCTTAAGAAATCACTCATTCTTGTGGACCTGTAGGTATGTACAGCCATTATAGAAATCAATTTGGTGATATCTAAAACTGATGGAAATTGAACTACCATAAGATCCAGTATTCCCCTACTGGGCATATACCCAGAAGAGACAAGAAACAAACCATGGCCAGACATCTCTGCTCTAATATTCATCATGGAACAGTTCACAATTTCAAGGAGTTGGAAACAACCCACATTTTCATCAACAGACACATGGATTAAAAAACTGTGGTACATACATACAATGGAGTACTACACATCCCTAAAAAGCAGTGATGAACGCATGAAGCACATCACCGCATGGGAAAAACTGGAGGAAATTATGCTAAGTGAAGTAAGCCAAGCACGTAAGGACAAGTACAATATGAATCTGCTGAGGTAAGCTCAAAAAATCCAAAAGGGGCATAGGGAAGAAGCTACTGTATACATACATTTCTAGAGTGAGGTCCAGGTAATATGGCCGGGGACAGACTAAACCCAGGGACACATATGGTAGCCAACTAAAATGGAGGGGGAAAATACATGGGTAGCTGGGGGAACAGGGCACTAACCCACCTAAGGGGAGGGTGTTGTTTATATCTCCACAGGGAAAGAGGGACCAGACTTCAACTCGGTGTCCCAAGAGAAGAATGCAACACAATGGCATGAAACATGGAACCAATAGAGAGGCCTGAGTGGCCGGCCCCATTACCAACTAAGTGGACAGTCCCCCTCCCCCAGAAGAATTCACTTCAGAGGACAGCACTGAAGCTACAGCTCAAGAAGAGAGACGTGTCTAATCAGAGCACACAGGAGCAAACGAGGGTGAAGAAAAAGGAGTGAAGCACATCCTGGCCCACCAAGCCCTGAGGACAATATTTTTGCTCAGAGAAGCCAGTGCACAGAGCGGACTATAGGGCCAGACCAACCATGAGACATGACGCTCCTCACTGATCCATAGTACCACGGGGAACAACACTAGAGACAAATGGTGGGAATTGTGCCCACGCTGACCGCACCACACGGAGGTGAGATGCTGGGGGTATGCAACAAAGCAGCAAGGGGAGGAGAGCAAGGAAATCCCCAGGGAACACAAAAAAAATAGACTGTGGGGCCAGGGTGTGGTGCCTCTTCAGACTCAACTGGAAAATACTCATAAATGACAACAAATAGACCTTGAACTATTTATAGGCTTTTCCTTTTTGTCTTTTTGGGGTAGCTATTGATTTATTTTCTATTGTAGCTTTGTTTTCCTCAGTCTTGTGTTTTCGCATATTGTTGTCTCTGCATGTATATCTGGATGGGATAGGTGGGATGAACAAGGTGGGAAGAAAGAACAAAGGAACGACAGTTCCGGGGGGGACATGGGAGAAGGAGAGGAAGAGGAAAGGAAGTGGGTGTTAACAAGCCCAGGGACAAGGGAACAACCAGTAACCCAAAATTGCTGGCGAGGAGGCTGTAGGAGGTTTGGTAGGACTTTATCAAGGGCAATGGAACCAAGAGGAATTAAACCCAAATTAAGGCTGAACATGATAGTGGGACAAGAAGAAAGTAAAGGAAATGGAGGAAAGAACTAGGAGGCCAAGGGCATTAATAGAGATCTAAATATAAGCATGTATATATGTAAATATACTTATATATGACAATGGGGAAATAGATCTATGTACATATATTTATAGGTTAAGTATTAAGGAAGTAGATGGACACTGGGCCTCTACTCAAGTACTCCCTCAACACAAGAACCCTTTGTTCTAATAATCTGGCACTCGGAGATGCTCACCTTCCCACACGATAACTGAAGACAAAGAGGATGCATAAGCAAATGTGGTGAAGAAAGCTGATGGTGCCCGGCTATCAAAAGATAAAGCATCTGGGGTCTTAAAAGTGTGAAGATAAACAAGTGGCCATCTAGCTGAGAAGAATCCAAGCCCACGTGGAAGAAACACACCAGCCTGTGTGATCATGAGGTGACCATGGGATCAGGTATCAGACATCAGAGATCCAGAGTAAAAAAAGTATAATGTGAATGAATGGGGGAGTGTGGAGTGGAGGCCAAAAGCCAATCTGTATGCAATTGGACCTCCCCTAGCAGAAGGGTCATGGGGAGAAGACGGGTCAGTCAGGGTGAAGTATAGGACTGATGAAACATATAGCTTAACTCTAGTTTTTTAATGCTTCCTCCCCACCCCACCCCCCACACTATCATGACTCTAATTCTACCTTACCAATCTGGGTAGACCAGAACATGTACATGGGCACAGATGAGCTGTAAACACAGGGAATACTGGACAGAAAATCTCCTCAGGACCAATGCGGCCATACCAGGAGGGGAAAGTCAGGGAAGAAAGGGGGAACCAACCATAATGACCTACTTTTCACCCCTTTCCAGTGGGATGGACAACAGACAAGGGAGTAAAGGGAGACATCATACAGCGCACGGCATGAAAATAATAATATTTTATAAATTATCAAGGGTTCATGAGGGAGGGAAGTAGGGGGAGGGAGGGGAAAAATGAAGAGCTTATACCAAGGGCTCAAGTAGAAAGAAAATGTTTTGAAAATGACGATGGCAACATATGTACAAATGTGCTAAACACAACAGATGTATGTATGGATTGTGATAAGAGTTGTAGGACTCCCCAATAAAATGATTTTTAAAAATAGAAAAAAGAAATAAACTGTAGAATATATTATAGAATTTTTGAAGACTGATGACTTCATTGCAAATGCCCTTGTCAACAACATGAACAGTGCATATATACATGGGCCTCTACAGATGGAATACACTGAGATCATGATGGTTGTATCTCTGGGAACAGACAATAAAGAAACCCCATATCATTATAGCCAAAATAAGGCCAGGGGCCATCAATGCAAATTCAGTTTGCAGTTGGAAAAAGTTATAGCAAATGCCTGAGAATCAAAATATGATCTTGAGTACATTCATCTGTATTTAAAGACCATATCAAGAACAGATGTGACACATTGAACACTAATCATCCAAAACTAGATGAGCTGTGGGATAACATTAAGAACATCATACATGAAGAAATAAAATGATCAGTGAGAAAGAAACTGTATCTTTTAAGTGGCTCTTGATTATAGAATAGCCAAAGCATATGAAAGAAAGGAAGACGTGAAAGATCTGAGCAGAAAATTTCACAGGGTAGTTTAAGAAGACAAGTATTATAATGAAATATCTAGAATTAGAAAATGAAAAGGGAAAACCATTGTCGGCAATTTTCAAAAACTGAAGAAAAATTTAAACCTCGAGTTGCAATACGGAAGGACTCTATGGCTAAAAATTTGAAGGATACAGGATGTATCAAAGATGGTGGAAAGAATACACTGTCACTACACCAAAAAGAATCAGTTGGCATTCAACCATTTTTAAGAGGCAGTATATGATGAAGAACTTATGATCCTGAAACAAGAATTCAAGCTGCACTGAAGACATTAGTGAAAAAACAAGGCGCCAGGAATTGACAGAACACCAATTGAAATGTTTCAACAAGCCGATGAACACTGGAATCAGTCACTGGCCTATGCCAAGAAATCTTGAAGACAGGTACTTAACAAACTGACTGGAACAGATCCATATTTGTGACCATCCCAAAGATAGGTGATCCAGTAAAATGTAGAAATTATTAAGCAGTATCATTAACACCATACAAGTACATTTCTTCTGAAGATAAGTTTTAGAAATGCTTATGACAGTACATCAATAAGAAGATGCCAGATATTCAAGCTGGAGTCAGAAGTGAGGATGAATGTCACTGTTGAAGTCAGATGGATCTTGACTGAGAACAGAGAATATCAGAAAGATGTATATTAGTGTTTCATTGACTATGCAAAGGCATTCAGCTATATGGATCATAAAAGTTATGGGTGACATTTTGACGAGTGGGAATTCCAGAACACTTGTGTTCATGCAGAACCTGTACATAGATGAAAATGTAGTGTTTGCAACAGATCAGGGGGACAATGTATGTTTTAAATTCAGGAAAAGATCTGTGCCAGGTTGTAACCTTTCACCTTTCGAATTCAATCTGTATGCTAAGACAACCGAGAAACTGAATTATATGGGTAAGAACTCAGCGTCAGAATTTGAAGAAGGCTCCTTAACAATCTGCTAAATGCAGATGACATAACCTTGCTTAGTGAAAGTGAGAAGGACTTGAAGAATTTACCATTAAATATCATAGACTATCAACTTAACTACAGATTACTGCTCAATGTAAAGAAAACATAAATTCTCACACTAGAGCAACGGTTCTCACCCTGTGGGTCACAACCTCTTTGGGGGTCGAAAGACCCTTTCACAGAGGTCACCTGCTTCATAACAGTAGAAAAATTACAATGATGAAGTAGCAACGAAAATAATTTTATGGTTGAGGGGGGGTCACCATAACATGAGAGACTGTATTAACAGGTTGCGGCATCAGGAAGGTTGAGACCCACTGCCCTAGACCAATACACAGCATCATGATAAGTGGAGAAAATATTGACATTTTCAAGCATTTAATTTTATTTGGATTTACAATGAATTCTCATGGAAGCCATAGTCAAAAAATCAAATGATTTATTGTACTGTGCAAATCTGATGCACAAAATCTCTCTGTAGTATTGAAGAGCAAACGTGTCACTTTATGAACTAAGGTATATATATATATATACCAAGCCATGGTATTGTCAATTTATCATAATAATATGAAAGTTGGACAATGAATAAAGAAGATCAGGGAAGAATTGATGCAGTTGATTATGATGTTGGGGAAGAATATTGAAAGTACCAGGGACTGTCAGTAAAACAACCAAGTCTGTCTGGGAGGAAGTACATCCAGCAAGCTCTTTAAAAGTGAGGCATGTGAGACTTCGCCTCATGTACTCTGGACATATTATCACAAGAGAGCAGTGCTTTGAATAGAACAGTGTTGTGTTAAAATAGAAGGTTGTCGAAAAAGTGGAAAACGCTAAAACTGATGGATTGATATAGTGGCCACAAAAAAGAGCTCAGACATATAACAATGATTGTGAGGAAGGCGCAGATCAGGCAGTGTTTTCTTCTAGTATGTAGAGCAATGGTTCTCAACCTTCTCATGCCACAACCCTTTAATACAGTTCCTCATGTGTGGTGACCCCCCAACCATATCATTAGTTTCATTGCTACTTCATTACTGTCGTCTTGCTAGTGTTGTGAATCAGGTGGCCCCTGTGAAAGGGCCGATTGACCCCCAAAGGGGTCATGACCCTTGGGTTGAGAATCGCTGACATAGGGTCATTGTGAGTCAGCACTAACTCCAAAATACCTAACAACATGTCAACAATACATATGACCCACTGCTATAGAATTGATTCAAACTCATAATGATTCTTGGTACTGCCAATCTTTATGGAAGCAGACAGCTTCATCTTTCTCCTGAGGAGATTCTGGTGAGCCATGACCATCAATCAGTTAACAACCCAATGCTCAACCCACTGCACCACCAGATCTTCTTATCATTCTCTGTATACATACATATAAAAGGGCTTCAGTACGTGTGTAGGAAAATATAAAACATAATGGAAATTTCCCCAAAACTTTAAAAATTAAATACTTTTATTGGGGGCTCTTACATCTCTTATCACAATCCATACGTTCATCCATTGTGTCAAGCACATTTGTACATATGCTGCCCTCATCATTTTCAAAGCATTCTCTTCCCATTTGAGCCTGATATCAGCTCCCCATTTCTTCCCCCTCCCTCCCCAGCACACCCTCCTTTATGAACCCTTGATAAATCACAGGTTATGATTTTCATATCTTACATGATCCTCCGTTGCCCCTCACCCACTTTTCTGTTGTTCATCCCTCTGGGAGGGGTTTATTTGTTGATCCTTGTGATCGATTCCCTCTTTCTGCTCCCACCCTCCCCCAATCCTCCACAAACTTTTGAAGTTCATATATATCTAGATCTACACATACACACCACACCACACACACACACACACACACACACACACACACACGGTGCTGTGGTGGGCTGCCAAAAGCAACCTTGATGGTTCAAAGCCACTAGCTGCTCCCATAAAGATGTACATTCTCTGAATCTCTCTATAAGGTCGCTACGAGTGGATTCCAACTTAATTGCAGTGTGTGTGTGTGTGTGTGTGTGTGTGTGTGTGTGTGTGTGTGTGTAGTGTTGATACAGATTTTGGATTTGACTTGTCTTGTTTCAACCTATTCCCATCGTGGTGGTTGGAACTTTGGAAAGCCTTCTTAAACCCCTCTTGTGACAAAGTATTAACCCAGGGGGACCATCTAGAGCAGGGTAGAACTGCCCCATGGGGCTTGCAAGACTGTAACTTTAACATAAATAGACTCCTACATCTTTCTCCCTAGGAGAAGCTGCATGAGATTAAATCTCCCCTCTTTCAATTAGCAACTGAATGCTTAATCAATGTAAAAAACCCCAAACCATACAATACCATCTAGTCGATTCAGGCTCATAGCAGCCTTCTATAGGGTTTCCTGAGCCTGGAAATTTTTATGAGTACTGTTAGCATCGTCTTTCTCGCTTGTATCTGGTGGTGAGTTTAAACAGGTAACCTTGGGGTTAGCAGAAAAATGCTTATTGGACAGAGTCAACAGTGCTCCTTAGCAATAAGACATCTTAAATGTGAGCTCTACGGCAGAGACATTGCCTGGGGCCTTTAGGAGATCAAACTATAAACTCCATTTGAAGGTAAACAAAAATCAAAACCCATAAAAATTGGAACAGTCACCTGCAAAAAAAAAATCAAAACCCAAACTCAATGTCACCAAGTCAATATTGATTCAGTGCCTTTATGAGGAGCCCTGTCAAACTGCCTTATAGGGTTTATAAGTCTGTAAATCTATAGAAAGCAACTACCATATGTTTCTTCCAGATAGAAGCTGGTGGTTTTAAACCATCAATTTTCATGGTTAGCCGTAAGTACTTTAATAACTGCACCAGCAAGGCCCCATACGGTAAGAGCAGAAACAGAAAATAGAGAAGAGGAAGTATGCTTGATCAATTGACTTCATGTGTGTAAGGAGTATCCATGTAACAATAGACACCGACAGCTTATTTTGTTTTCATCCTTAGACCTCAATATTTTAGAACCAAATGGGTTAATGCACACTCATTTGTAAATTCCTGTTGTTCTCAAATGTGTTCCTGATAACAGCAACCTCAGAATACCCTAGAAGTTTGTTAAAAATGCAAAATTTGGGCCCCACCCTCGACCCACTAAGTAAAAAACTCAAAGTGGGGGCCCACCTCTATGTGACTTAAGAATCCTTCCATGTGATTGTCATGTATGTCTAAGGATGAGAACTACTGGTATTTACTAGTGGAACAGTTCTAGTGGAACAGTGCTTAAGGGCTCAGCTGTCACCCAAAAGGTTGTGGGGGTCAAACTCACCAGCTGTTCCAAGACAGAAAGATGTGGCAATCTGCTTCTATAAAGATGTTTATTGTTGTTGTGTTGTCAGGTATCATAAAGTCAGTTCTGACTCAGCCACTACAATACAAAATACTACCTGGTCCGGCACCGTCTTCACAATTGTTGTTTTCCGGGGCCTTTGCTACAACCACTGTGTCAATCATCTAATTGAGGGTCTTTTTCCTTTTCACTGACCCACCTAGTACCCTATGGGACAGCTCTACTCTGAGTTGGAATCAATGGTGGTGGGTCTGGTATTTACTGAGAACTGGGTGTCAAACTTGCCTGAACATTGGAATGAGCTGGGAGTTAAAAGGACTGATGACTGCGTTCTACCTGCAGGGATTCTAATTTCTAGGCTGTAGCCAGAGCAGCAAGAGTCTCAGAACCTCTCTGGGAAATTCTAATGTGCTGATGATTTGGACACCAAAGTGCCACATCAACCTGTTTTTTTGTTTGTTTTAAACTGAGGGGCAATTTTCAATAAAGAAAATCAAGGGACAATGTTGACGGAAATCCAGAGCAAAATAGATGAATCTTAGGAAAGGCAGCAAAGTGAATTACCCACACAGAACGCCTTCTGCTGTATCTAAAGGCAGCTGAGTCAGTCTCCAGAACCTTTTCATATGATGATTAATTATCCAGGTGAGAACATTCATCTCTCAGGAATAGTCTTCCTTTTGTGGTTGTCACACTTCAAAGTTTATGTCAGAAAGCAGGTGTCCTGTGAGATTCTGATTCTTTATTCCACCCTCTAGATCGTTGTTCTTTGCCATCTTAAATGGAAAAGTTATATTTTAAGCCTGCTTTTATTTTATTTTCATCGAATCTTTCAGTTAGAAGGGACATTAGAGGCCACGGATGCAGGAATATTCTGTCCTGTATACGTGGGTTGATGGCCACCACTGGAGATTTGCTGGGAAACATACTACATCATACTCAAACCAACCACATCAAGTCGGCCAAGTTCTTAGATAACAAGTTCAAACAAAAACAGTCCTTATAAGTTCCACTCATTCATCCTGTTTCGACTTTGGAGAATGATCCTTTCCAGGTGGAAGAAAGATGCACAACAATGACATGGAAGTCTGATGGGGTTTTGAGGGTTCTAATCCTGTGGCTAATTACCCATCGTGTTTCCCACTGGTTTCAGAACCAGCTGAAAATATTCATGTACAGAGGACAGATACCAATGCAAAGTTAAACACTATTGTAGATGAAATTGGGGCTTTTCCCTGCAGCTATTGTCTGACTTCAAGTGCTTTCTTCTGAGGTGCACTGACATGATTGAAGGGGTTCCCATGAATAGATCAACCACGTCGTGTGTAGGCAGAGATAATTCCCCACTAACTACAAAAGGAAAAGCTTGTCAGGTTTGGAGCTCCATCTGTGCGGCTTCTGATATCCTCATCTCCTCTACTGGTGGGGAGTGGAGTTGGAGAGAGAACACCAAAGCCTTCCTTTCACACACTGGGATTTTAAAAAATTTAACACTTTTTTGTTTTTATGATTCTTTTTTAAAAACAGCTTTATTGGCACATAGTTTACACATCATTCAATTCAGTAGTTCAATCATCCAATCACAACAGGAGAACTGCACAACCATTACCATATCAATTTTAGAACATCCTCCCCACCAAGGCTAAATCGCCGCTAAAATGAGTTGTGCAATCATAGTCAGTTCCAGTGCTCCCTCCCCCTTCCCGCCTTCATTTTCTATTCCTGAAATCCACTTTGCCCCCCTATCACCAGCTCCCCACCCCTGCGTCCCTATCAAGCCTTGTGTCAGTTATTATCTCTTTGCATCCACTCCTCCTGTGCATCACAAACTGGGAAACCCAACCGAAACAATAAAAACCAGAATCAAAGTAAGGTGGTAAGGATAAAGTAATAATACAAGGACAAAAATACAAATAATGAGTATGAAAGAAAAGATCAACATTCCAAGCCAGAGAAATCGAGGGAAGAAATGTCCTTCATGGAACAAGTAAGAGGTACTTGCACCCAGAATCCATTCAGGTCGGGTCTACAGCGAGATCATCTGGCCAAATATCGAGCTCAATTTTGCATATTCAGGATTACAATGGTCTCTGATAGTAAGGTTTGAGATTCTTGCCCGTGGCTAGAGTGGATTTGCTAGTGGTTTAGCCTGACCAGATTCTCAGCAGGTAAGTTTTGGCTCCCACTGGCCTCCATAGCCTTCTATACTTTGGGTGCTCCTAATTTTAGCTCTGATATTTTTCGATTCGTCGCATTTGAATTTTGTGTAAACTTTGGATCACACAAGCTGGTGTGCTTCTTCCATGTGGACTTAGTTGACTCCTCACTTAGATGGCTGCTTGTTTCAATACAAACTTTAAGTCCCCAGACACTATTCCAATTGACAGCCAGGTACCATCTACTTTCTTCATCGTACTTTATTGTAGCACCCCTATCTTCAGTCCTTCTTTCATGAAGGTAAGTATCAAGCAGGGCCCTGTTATCAGAACTAATTCTTCTTGGATTGGGACCAGAGTTAAATAGGAACCCAGACTCCAACTGTTTGTCCATGGGGATTTGCATATTTCAGGTTTACTTTGGTGGTTGTAATATGACAAAATCACAACCCTATAAGACCACCTGCATCAATAGCAACCATAAGCCAACCAACAACCAAACAAACAGAACACAAACCCTCAAAGAAAAATAACAAACAAAAAAACACAAAAAAGCAAGCTACAAGCATGAGAGAAAACCTATATAAACAAAGAAGTGCAGCATTGTCAATCACCCCCTGGGGTATAAGTCAATTGCACTATTAGCATCATCAAAATTTTCAATGACCCAGCACTCCCGACACTGTTTGTATGAGGAATCTAGGTGAGTACAGTTCCACCTTGGGCCTCAACCCATGAATTTTTGTTGTATTGCACTGGTATCTCCTGGGAAGAAGACAGTAAACTATACTTGTGTTCTCCAATCACCCAACGTATTTCAAGACTTCTGGTCATTTTTACACATCAAATATTTGAAGGCAATCATTATGGGCTTGGTAAATCATCTATCTTATTAAAAATGAAAAATCCCAAAATCTATTCATTCATTCCTTGTATATAATATTTCTTGGCCTCTAACCACACTGGCTATCCATCCTTATGTAGCTGCCATTCTCTTTGTTATTATTTCTCTTATTTATTCATTCAAAACTATTTTATTAGAGTTAATACAGATATCATATCATTCCATCACTTAATCAGACCAAGCAGTAGTACACAATTGCTACCACAATCAGTTTCAAAACATTCTTTTCCTTCTTGAAATCCTTGACACCAGCTCTTTTATACCCTCCTCCCCCACTTTACCTTCTAGAAACCCGTATTCTTCTTGCTGTCCCTATAGGTTCATCCATCCTGGGTTTCATATATTGAAAAACAGAAAAACATAACCAAAATTCAGGAGGGTATCCTGCAATACATAACACATCTGAGATAAACCCCAATATGAAGAAAAAAAATTAAAAATACAGAAAATATTGAAAACCAGGTCAGGCCTAATGTGCATCAGAGGGGGAACCAACTAACAAGGTTTTCACTATTCAAGTCATTATCATTTTGATCTTCTATAGTCATCTCTACAATGTGCTTCATTTGGGAACGACTTTCCCACATCCCTCTATTATGGATAGAGAGAAATCACAATAGGCTTATTTCCTGTGTAGATCCAACAAACGTTTCTTGGGCTCCCACGGTTAACCATAGCCTTCTGCAAAGCTGATTCTCACAATTTAGGCTCTGATCCTAATCCCTCCATCGACTTCTGTTTATATGATTTACAATCCATCGGTGACTCATGATGGTGTGCTTCTTATATGTGGATTCAGTTGATATCTCACTTAGATGACTGCTTGTTTGGAGGCAAGTCTATAAGATCCCAGGCTCTATTTTATCTGCTAGCCGGGCACCATCTAATTTCTTCACCACACTTTGCTAATGGGAGAGGAGGGTTGTTTCTTTATTTTTCATTTTGTTTTCAATACCTCTCTTAGACTGGGTTCTCACAAGAAGAAAAACTAGTGAAGCTGTTTTATGCTTCTTAAGGGCTTTCAAAAAGAGTGTGGGGAAACTGGGTTAAAAGATAATGGAATTTTCCAACAACTTTTTTGAAGTCCCCTCATATCCAGGCCAAGAGGAGTCCCTTTATATGGATCATGGCTGTGACTAGATTAAGAGTGTTGCATCCTATCCTAATCCCCTGATCCTAGATCAAGGTTGTGACCTGAGTGAGGATGGAGCATTCCACCCTAATTCACCTTCATCAGCGTAAGACTGATTGCATGGAACCACATCATAGGGGATGACTACATCATTACATACCTGGCCCATTCAAGTTGACACACACCTTAGCCATAATGTCCACTCATTGTCAACTTGGTACTTTTACACATTTCCTTAAATTATGCACAGTCTCTAGAGTGGAGGATCATATCAAAAAAGCACAAGTCCAATCCAACTTTTTCAAGAGGTAGCATATGATCAAGAACTAATGATACTGAAGGAAGAGGTTCAACCTGCACTGAAGGCATTAGCCAAAATCAAGGCTCCAAGAATTGATGAACTACTAGTGGAAATATTTCAGCTGGCAGATGAAGCAGTAGAAACACTCGTGAAATTTGAAAGACAGCTTTCTGGCCAACTGACTGGAAGAGAGCTGTATTTGTACCAATTTCAAAGAAAAGTGACCCAAAAGAATGCCAAAATTATCTAACAATATCATTAACTTCACATGCAAGTAAAATTTGCTGAAGATCACTCAACAATGGTTACAGCAGCACATTGACAGGGAGCTGCAAGACATTCTGGTGGCATTCAGAAGAGGACATGGAACACAGGGTATCATGCATTGCTCACATCAGATAGATCTTAGCTCGATGAAGAACAAGGTTTGCACATACTTTATTTATTATGGAAAGCCATTCAATTGTGTAGACCATAACCAACTATGAATAACATTGTGAAGAATGGAAATTCTAGAATATTTTGTTGTGCTCATGTGGAAGTTGTACATGGATCAATAGGCAGTCATTCAAACAGAACAAGGGAATAATGCATGGCGGTTGTGTTGGGATGAAGCCAAAGCGGGTGAACAAGCAAATGTGGTGAAGAAAGCTGATGGTGCCCGGCTATCAAAAGAGATAGTGTTTGGGGTCTTAAAGGCTTGCAGGTAAACAAGCGGCCATCTAGCTCAGAAGCAACAAAGCCCACATGGAAGAAGCACACCAGCTTGTGAGATCACGAGGTGTCGAAGGGATCAGGTATCAGGCATCATCAGAAAAAAAAATCTTACCATAGTGAATGAAGGGGGAAATGCAGAATGGAGACCCAAAGCCCATTTGTCGGCCGCTGGAGATTCCCTCACAGAGGGGTATAGGAGAAGAGATGAGTCAGTCAGGGTGTGATGTAGCACTGATGAAGAATACAGCTTTCCTCCAGTTCCTAAATACCCCCCCCCCCCCATGATCTGAATTCTACCTTGCAAGTTTGGATAGAGCAGAGGATGTACACTGGTGCAGATAGGAGTTGGAGGCACAGGGAATCCAGGGCAGATGATCCCTTCAGGACCAGGGGTGTGAGGGGCGATACTGGGAGGGTAGAGGGTGAGTGGGTTGGAAAGAGGGAACCGATTACAAGGATCTACATGTGACCTCCTCCCTGGGGGATGAACATCAGAAAAGGGGGTGAATGGAGATGCCAGACAGGGCAAGATATGACAAAATAATAATTTATAAATTATCAAGGGCTCGTGAGGGAAGGGGGAGTGGGGAAAGAGGGGAAAAAAGAGTATTTGATGCAAAGGGCTTAAGTGGACAGCAAAAGCCTTGAAAATGATGAGGGCAAAGAATGTACAGATGCGCTTTACACAATAGATGTATATAAGGATTGTGATAAGAGTTGTATGAGTCCCTAATAAATTTTTAAAAAACAGTAAAAAAAATACTGCATGGCTTAAAATCAGGAAAGGAGTGTGTCAGAGATGCATCATTTTACAAAATTTTTCACTCTTTATACTGTGCAACTAATCCAAGAAGCTGAACTACATGAATAAGAACATGGTATCAGGATTGGAGGAGGCTTATTAACAGTCTCCAATATGCCGATGACACAATCTTGCTTGCTGAAAGTAAGGAAGGCTTAAAGGAATTTGCCGATGAAGGTCAAGGATTGCAGCCTTTAATATGAGTAACAACTCAATGTAAAGAAAACCCAAATCTTCACAACTAGACCAATAGGTCATATCATGATAAATGAAAAAAAGATTGAAATTGCCAAGGATTTGATTTTGCTTGGATCTACAAGCAATGGTCATAGAAGCAGTAGTTTCAGAGTCAAATGATATTGAATTGGAACTCCAGAATGTCCCCCAACTAATTTGAGTTGTGCATGCCTCTGGATGAACAGGTGGAGAAGGGACTTAGTGTTGGCTGGTGTAATGGGTCCTAATCATCAAGGGGGAATTATAAAAATGACAGTCCCCATTCAATATAATCAGTGTTGTCCTCTAAGAGGAACTATCCCTCCTTTGGAAACTATGATCTCCAGACCCACAGAGCATACAGTTTTAGGAGCAGGAAGCAGAAATTGTGTGAATCGGTCACTAAGGGTAATAGTGAGTGGGGCCACTCCCATTTCTGTCTCGAGTCCTGGACTCATAAATCCTAGCTATAGAAGAACATCACCATATAGTAGACATATATAGCTTCCTAGAATTTAGATCATATAAAGCCTCCTGGAGAACTCTGGTTCCTACCCTGCCAGGCACTGTCAGCTAGGTGCCGCTCTAACTGTGGTTTAGAAAGCCATCCTGTCATTCTACAAAGCAGCTGCATCCGCATAACAGACACATGGGAAGTCCAGTGAAGTCTGGGAGCATGGACCTGTGGGGTGTTTGCACATTTTGATCTGATTTAATAAGTCTTTCTTCACTCCAACGACATAAAGGTGTGTGTGTGTGTGTGTGTGTGTGTTGAAACTAGCTTGTGTGTCACAAAATAATTGAAATCAGTTTCAATTTTACTTTTCCTCTTTCTGTAATCACCCAGATCATGTTTAGATCTGATGGCTAAGGAATTTTGGATAGTTTTTAAGGAGGTGACCCCTCTCTCTTTTAAAATTATTATTACCATGATTTATCTTTGATTAGATAACGCATACAGAGAAAACACAAACTACATAGTTAGGCAGCCCATTGCATCTAAGGAGCGACAGTATCCCATTAAATCTGCCCCCATTTGATGTTGTTCTTTCTGCCGTTTTTCCCTTTATCTCACCGACTTGCCCTGCCTCACCCCTATCCTCCTCATCATCAAGGTCTTTTCCTTTGAAGTGACAAGCTTCTCCTCCATGTGATAAGGAATTTTGCCAATTTGTCATTGTCAAAGAATGCATTGTATTCCATTAATAGTATACACGAGAATATACGTACCCATTCCTCCACCAACTTTTTTTTACCATTTCCATCTTTCTTCTATTATAGACATTGCTGCAATAAACACGGGTGTGCATATATCTGTTTGTGTTTTGCTCTTTATTTCCTTAGAGAGCTTGAAGGATCCTATGGTATTTCTATTCATGTTTGTTTAATGTCATATTTGACATTTCATACTGATTTCCATTGCGGCTGTACAATTCTGCAATCCTACCAGCAACTTGTGAGCATTCCAATTTCTCCATATTATCTCCAGCATTTATTCTTTTCTTTGTAAAATTTCTAAGAATGTCAGTGTGAGGTGCTATTTTATCATTGTTTTTGTATTTCTCTCAAAGTTAAAGATCAAGAGGGTTTCTTCATATGGGCGTTGGCCATCTGCATGTCACCGTCGGTAAATTGTCTATTCATGACGTGTCCATTTTTGATTGGGTATTTAGGTTCTTTTATAGGTGTTGTAGTTTTACACAGATTTAAAAAATTAGCCCTTTATCTTATATGTCATTGCTAAATTCTTCCCAATTTGTGGCTTCCTTTTTAATCTTTTAATGAAGTCTTTTGATAATATATAAATTCCATATTTTGCAAGGTCCTAGTCTTCTATTTTAGTGTGGATTTTTTTTCATTATGTTTGGTAGTGTTTTTATGCCTGGCATTAGGGCCCTTAAGTTTGTCTATATGTTTTTCATTTATGATGATTCTAGGGTTTATATTTAGATCTTTAATCCATCCTGAGTTCCATTTTGTACATGGTATGAGGTATGAGTCCTGTTTCATTCTTTTGCAGGTAGAAATTCAATTTTTTTCAGCACCATTTACTGAAAAGGCTACCTCTTCCACAATTAATGTGGTTTTGCCCTTTATTAAAAACAATGTAGTGTCTGTAGGCTTGGGTTGTATTTTTGGGTTTTCTGTTCTAATTCATTAGTCTTGCTTAATAGGTTTTGAAATTAGGGAGTGAAATGGCTTCCACTTTTATTTATTAGTGTTTTCTTTATCCTGGGTATCTTTCCTCTCATAAGAAGTTGGTAATTACTTTTTCCATTTCTTTGAACAGTTTGTGTTGGAGCTTGGATTGGATCTCCTAAATGTTTTAAGATATTGCCTTACACATTTAAATCTTTATATTGTGTGGAATATACTTTGGTGCATTGTGTGAAGAAAGAATCTAATTTTATTTACTTTCATTTGAATCGCTACTTGTTTCAGAATGTGTTCAAGGATTCAACCTTTCCTGGAGTCTCTAATGACACCTGGGTCATGTACCAAATTCCCATTTGTGAGTCTGTTTCTAGGCTCTCTGTTTTGTTACTTGGGCTAATAGTTCAGCCTGTATGTTAAAACTGCAATATAATAATTGCTATAATTTATAATAAGAGTTTATATGAATTTACACACCTCTTTTTGCTTCAAAAATATCTCGACTTGGTCTGTTGTTTTTTGATAAACACTGTAGAACCAGTTGGTTGAGTTTTTAAAAAGAAACTTCTCAGGATTTTCTTGAGATTTTTTTAAAGGAATATTCAAGGCCTTCAGGAAATAATTTATAGAGGTACCTAATATTAAAGGTTATTCAGGATCAAACAATTCTATTTATGATCAAGCAAATCAAAAAGCTTTATTTGATAGGCTCAAAATATACAAGTAAAAAGAACATTAAATAGAGGATTGTCATCTATTTTCCTTTTAAGTTAAAAATGTATAGCAAAATAACTTATCTCAGTGAATTAAATGTATTTTTGATTCAATAGTAATGCTGTTTTATATCTTGGCTATACATTTTTATTTGTCCATATACAATTCTACTATTTTCCACTCTGCTCTCTCTGCTCTGGAAAACTGGCACAAGAAATACTTCAGAAAAGACTCCCAGGCTTTATGGTTGTATTGGATTTGGCTAATAGGGAACCTGGGCAATTGATCAAAAGGAGGTAGAATGAAGTTGAAATCATCTTTCCATTTTAAAAATCAATTTTATTGGCATATAATTCACATGTCATACACTTCAATAGTTCATATTAAGATGAGTTGTATAATAATCACAATAAATTTTAGAACATTTTTTCTTTCTTGTACACATTGTTATTAGCTCCCTATTCCCCCCCACCTACCCTGCCACACCCCAAGAAATCATTAATCCAGTTACTGATTCTATAGATTCGCTAATCCTGGATTTCATATACAGAAACACACACACACACACACACACACAAAATTAACAACTATAACAAAGTAAAGCAAAGCAAACCCTCCAACAAAAACAAAGCAGAAAATATAAAAAATCTAGAACAAATTTTAAATGGGTCAAATAAAAGATCAAATGATTAGGTGCCACTTTCTAACTTAACTGCATCTATTATAATCCTTCTACCAATGGCCTCTGCATGAAAGTATGGTTAGTCACACCCCTGGTATGGTCACAGGGGATTCACCAAAGATTTCATCCAAGTGTATTTCCCTTTCACTTTTTAAAAAGACTTACACAACGTTAAAATGGGTTAAAAGTGACATCCAATTAAATGATGTGACATTGTAACTACATCTCCTATCATTGACTTTCTGTCTGATAACAAGGCGATTGACATCCTCAGTTTGGACAGGGGATTCGTCGGAGGTCTTCTCTATGTGGCGACTCTGTCAATGACTTTTGGGCTTCCCCTCTCATAGTCTCATAGCAAACCTATTGTTCACAATTTAAATTCTGGTACGAATCACTTCTTTGGATTTGGGATTGTTTTACTTACAATCTTTGGATCACATAGGCTTGTGTGCTTCTTCCACGTGGAGTTAGTTGATACCTGACTTAGGTGGCTGCTTGGTTTGAGACAAGCCTTTAAGACTCCAGACACTATTCTTTCTGATATATGGGCATAATCTAGTTTCTTCATCACATTGTGCTTCAGTTCTCGGATCTTCAGTGATCTCCTCATGAAAATATCCAGTAGGGCCATGTCATAAGGGTAATTGTCCTTAGATTGGGGAGAGAACTAAATGTGAGCCTCAAATCCATTCTTGTATCTATGATTTATATATATTTCTGGCTCACTTTAGAGACATTATAATTTTATGTTATAGAACATTATCAATCATAAAGTAATTTGATTGATCATGTCATTAATTTAGTCAATGGTACAAAATTTAAAATATTGTTGAGGAAAAGAAAGTACACAAGTATAGGCCTGCAAAAACAGCAATACATGGATTGTTGATTTATACAGGCTAAACTCTTAAGTGATCAGACACTATACAAAAAATAGGGCTTGTGATAAAGCAAAACTTTCAATAATATTCATTTACACCAGTAGAACCATGGCCATCAGATTAATACATATCATAATTAGGAGAGAATTAAAATAGTAAATTTAGGGTAGTTTCAGCCCACCATTTACTGGGCATTCTCAAGGCAAGAGATCAGCCATTGGCTTCTTCTCACATTACAGAGCGTCAGCTTTAAGTCGAAAGGCTACAGGTGAGTTTGAGGTAAAGCTCCGTCCACTTAGTGGGGTTTCCACATTGAGCCCTTCTGGTGTGGCCTATGAAGGATGTTGTGTGCCTCAAAAGAACAGTCTAAAGTCCCAGTAATCTGTAGCACATGAACTGGGTCACTAAGTATTGGATAGAAACTATGTCAAAAATGTCCAATTAGGAACATTATACCAGGCATATTATCCTCTTGGGTTCTATATAAATATTGTTAAGAATTTTTTGACAATTTAAAGTTTCACCTCCCCATATTCCTACCAACAAATTTGTGATTGCCTTTTCTGATATATGCATGCCCTCCTCCCCATTTATTGGCTTGAATTTCCTGTAATATTCACTTATAACTCTGGTAGGAGGTTCTGTTCTGTTCATTTGGGGTGATCTTACTATAATTTTATTTAACAGGAACTGAATGATCTTGCTCTCCCTAATCTTGAAAAACTGGCCCGCTAGGTAAAGTCTCCTCAAATAGACAGGGGAACAACTAGGGAATTAAAATCAACAATAGGAGGACATAGAGATCCTGGTGGTTTGGGAGCAACAGCAATCTAGCTGAGAGGGCTTACTAAGAGGCAGAATAAGGGCAAGCATAATGGCGGAGGAAGGCAAAAGGAAACAGAGGAAAGATCTAGGAAGCAAAGCTATGGATAGAGGTGTAAACATAGGTGTGCAGGTATATAAATATATTAATTCATCAAAATAGAGTTATTGGCTTATGTGAATATATTTACATGGCAATACACTGAGGAAGTGGACAGATTTGGGCCCTCTTCTCAAGCCTTCCCTCAACAAAAGAACACTTTGTTCCAACAACCTGGCATTCTGTGAGGCTCATCCTCCTGACACGATCACTGAAGACAAAATGGGTGCATAAGCAAATGGGGTGAAGAAAGCCGAGGGTACCTAGCTATTAAAAGATATAGTGTCTGAGACCTTAATGGCTTGAAGTTAACTAAGCAGCCATCTAGCAGTGAAGCAACAAGCCCACATGGAAGAAGCACACCAGCCTGTGTGATCATGGGGTGTTGATGACATCAGGTAATAGGCACCAGAAGACCCAGAACAAGGACAAAAAAACATATTGTTGAGAATGAGAGGAGGAGAGCAGAGACCCCAAACCCATCTGTAGACAATAGGACACCCCCTCACAGAAGGATCACAAGGAAGGGATGAGTCTAACAAGGAGCAGTATAGCACCGATGAAACACACCATATTCTTCTTTAGGATATTGGTGATGAGAGAGCCTTATTAAATCATATTCTTCTTTCCCATGAATATTGTGTTAGGCTGGGTTCTCTCACTCACTCAAAACTCACTGAAATCAGGTTGCTGTCAACTCATTGCGACACTATAGCACATGATAGAACTGTCCCTTTGAATTTTCAAGGCTGTAACTGTTTATAGGAGTAGAACACCCCATGTTTCTCCTAGAGGCAGGGATTTTGAACTGTTGATCTAGCAGATTGCAGCCCAACAAGTAACCACTATCCCACCAAGGCTCTTAGGTTCTTTACAGAAACAAAATATTTATATGTATATAAAAAGAAATTTATCTCAAGAAAGTGGCTCACACAGTTGTAGAAATGGGTGTTAAATTCCAGTCTGTGGGTCAGATGCTAAACTGGAAGGTTTCCTGACTTAAGTAGCTGCTGGGACGGATAATCCAAGAAGTAGGAAGACAAACCAGGAAGGCCACATCTGGTGGAGGCAGAATTAGATGAATCCAAGGTCAACAAGTCAGGTTCATGGATGCAGAGTTGGAAAAATCCAAGATGGACAGGCAGTATGGAAGACTGCTGATAGCTCCCACGCTTAGCCGTCAATTAGAGCCATTGATGAGACATTGGCTCAAGTCCAAGGAACTAGAGGTCTCTAAGACACTTGCAGGATCCAGATGCAAGAAGAAGCAAGCCTTTGCCCATAGTCTGTTTAAATAGGAGTAGGCTACTGTGTTAGTCTGAGTAGACTAGAGAAACAAATTCATAGAGACTCATATGTGAATAAGAAAGAGGTTTACATACAAGAGCAATTAAATATTGAGAAAACATCCCAGCCCAGTCCATAAGTCTAATATTCACCCATATGTCTGATACCAATCTATAAAGTCCTCTTCAGATTCATGAAACACATGTAATGATGCTGAATGTAGGAAGATCACAGGCCAGTTGGCAGAAAGTCTTTGGATTCAGGGGCGTTGTAAGCATCCCAGTGTTGGTAGGGGTCTCTATGTGGTTTCTCCGGCTCCAGAGGTTGCATCAGGATAGGTCCCTGTGGCTTCACTGGGAGCTGCGAGAAAGACTGTCACCGCCCGCAGTTCCCAGAATTCACAGGAGAAGGCTATGCCCACAGAGAGGTTTCATTGGATATCATAGGGTTGACAGGCTAGACTCCACCTCAACACTCTTAATCCTCAAAATGACACAAGGTTATGTAGTAACTACCACAGCTACATCCCAGAGGAAATTGCCTTTCAATTGCATCAGGGCTGCAATCTGAGTAAAGGGGCTTCACTTCTCCCTAATCCTCTTACAACTGCTTTGCTGCTCACAACAGATCCCATTCTGGAGTTGATTACCCTGTTAGGTAACATCATAGGGAAATATCAAGCCTTAACCTCCCAACCACTGAGAATCCTGATCCAGCCAAGTTGGCACTTGGCTGGAAACCCAACTCTCACATATACTCAGAAATAGTCATTCATTTTTAGCTCTTAATGTTTTAAACCTGTTTTATTTTAAAAGTTTCTTTGTAAGGACCTAATATAAGTTCTACTTATTTAATTATTTTTCAAGATTTTTAATGGAATCTTTTGAAAACTTATATTCACTTGCTATTTATTAGTAGTGTGTTGTAATGTAGTTCCAATATTGCTAAGATTGAAGCCTATTAAGCCTGTTTAGCATTAATAGCCTATTAAGGCTAATAGTTAATTTTTAGAGATTAGAGTTGTTCCTTGAAGATAATTGGAGGCATTGATGAGCCCATGGTGAAATTCTCACTGTGGTTCAAGTCCTGTACAATGGAGGCTTATATGTTGCTAAGATTCTGAACATATTTCAATGGTGCTTCCAGGCTAATAGACACTAGAAAGGAAGTCCTGGTGACTTGCTTATAAAATCAGCCAATTAACACCCTATGGATCACAACAGTCTGATACACAACTGATCATGAAGATGGCCCAGGAGGTGGGGGTGCTGTATTCCTCTGTGCATGCGATTACTATGAGTCAGGGGCTGACGTCGTTCCACCAACAATTTTTTTCCTCCTCTAATTGCCTGACTGGGACATCAGGCAATATTGAAGAGAAGTAGTGATAGGGAACATCATTGTGCTTTTCCTCATTTCATAGAGTATCCTTTAACGTACACAGTGAAATGTTTGCTGTGAGGTTTTCTCGTTCTTGTATAGACCCAAGAAGCCCAGTATTTGCTACCCAGCTCTTTCCATTGGAATTTCTAGGTGGTCAGTTTCCTCATAGTTTTCTCTAACTCTTTTACACAAGAGACCCTTCTGTGGTTTCCATCATGGAGAATATATTTAACCTCTCTGTGTAGAACTACAAAAGTTCCTCTGATTAGACTTCATCTGGAAAGGTATCACCAACCTATTCCTTCCCCCTCTGAGGCAAAAGAAAATCACAACTTGACAACAGCTTTCTCATACTTAATCTTTCTAGGGGTATCATTGGGCTGATTCTTTTGTCTTTCCTATATAAACTATGTAAGGGGTGTGTTCAGTAGCATATTTACTTTGGTATCCAATATGTATTTATTGGAACCAGCTTAAAATAAGGCAGAAGGAATCCATTGAAAATCTGGTTATACTTATAAATTTACCTGCTTGTTTGTGATACCTGCAGTCGATTCTGACTCATGGTGACCCTACGTGACTCTGTAGAATTTCCCCATGGAATTTTTTTGAGTGTGGCTGTAATCTTTATAGAAATAATGAAACCTAAAGTTCAGGTCCCCCCAATCCAAATCAGAATATTTTCAATTGCTTCACATGCATGTGAAAGCTGGATAATGAATATGGAAGACCCGAGTAGAACTAATTCATTTGAATTATGGTGCTGGGAAGAAAGTTAAAAGTACCATGGACTGCCAGGAGGACAAATAAATCTGTGCCGGAAAATGCACAGCTCAATTGCTCCTTTGAAGCAATAACAAAGCAGTTCCTAGAAGGACATCATGTTTGCTACATAGAGGTTGAAACAGTGGCTTCAACAATACGTTAAAGCATGACAACAATTAGGGGGATTGGTGCAGGACCCAGAAACATTTAATTCTATTTTAAAGAGGGTTGTGATGAGTTGGAATAAATTTGGCAGCATCCCCAAAACAACAATGCTCATTGACAGCTACACTGTTGGAAAACTATAATTTGCCTTCCCCAAACTTGACTATTTTCATTGCATCTCGTTTTGTAATATTGCAAATTAGAAATTATTTTTACTATATTCAGATAATATTTATTTTCACACCAATGTTTACCGCAGTCTTGGCTCACTACTTCTTTTTGTATCTCAGACCTGCCTTCCGTCATTTTTCCTCGTCAAGAAGTATGTCTTTTGGAATTCCTCTACTGAAGGTCTCTTGTTAGTGTATTCTTTCAATGCTGTCCCAAGGGACTATCTCCCATGAGCCAAATCAACTACTACTCCAGGCTCCTGTTGGTGGGAAAAAGAGAAAAATACACCCCTTTGGAATTAGCTCCCATTGGTTTAAATTTTATATACAAATTCTTTTATGCTTCTAAGTTGTGCCCAGTCACTGGGTAATATTAGCATTGAGCCTCACTTTCTATAACGGTTGTACATATTTACCGTGTCACCAGCAGTGTATGATAGTTCCAAAATCTGTGTGGAAGTCTGGAGTCCTCGCCCTTCATCAGCAAGTGCTTCAAGTGCTTTTTTTTCTTCAGTAAGGCTGTATCATGTGCATACAGAAGATGAATAAGCCTTCCTCCAATCATGATGCCAAGTTCTTCTTCCTATAATCCAGCTGCCCAGATTATTTGCTCAGCATACAGATTGAATAAGTACAGTGAAAGGATAAAGCCCGGAAGCACTATTTTCTTGATTTTAAATGACACCCAATTCCCTTGTAGTGTTTGAATTAATGTCTTGATCTCTGTACAGCATGAGCACAGGGAAGTCTGAAAGAATTCTCATTCTTCTCAGTGCTCTCCATAGTTAGTGATGATCCACAAAGTCAAATGATTTTGGATAGTCAATGAAACACAACGAAATATCTTTCTAGTAGACTCTGCTTTTAGCCATGAGTCATCTGACTTCAGGAATGAGCCCCTATGTTCCATGTCCTCTTCTGAATCTGACTTTAATTTCTGGCAGCTTCCTACCCACGTACTACTAAACCTGTTTTAGAAATTATTTTCAACACAATTTTACTTGCATGTGATGTTAGTGATATGCGAATTCTGATGCACCACCTAGTATTGGAAGAGGCACCCACATGTATCTCCTCCAATTGGTTGGCCAGGTGGCTGTCTTCCAAATTTCTTGGCATAGATGAGTGCTTCAAGTCCTTCATGAGCTTCTTGAAGCATTTCCAGGGGCACTGTTTCAATTCTTGGGACTTTGTTTTACTCGAATGCCTTCAGCGCCCCTTGGACTTCGTCCTAAGAACCATTGGTTCTTGATTATATGCTATCTCTCGGGTTGGTTGAATGTCCACACTTCTTTTTGGTACAGTGACTCTATTTCTTCCATTTTCTTTTGATGCTTCCTACATTGTTGAATATTTTGTCCATAGAACCTTCCAGTTATTTCAACTCGAGGCTTGAGTTTTTTTCTTGAGTTCTTTCAGTTTAAGGTATGTTGAGTGTGTTCTCCCATTTTGGTTTTCTAATTCTAGGCCTTTCCCCATTTCATGATAATATCTCACTATGTCTTCTGGAGCTGTCCTTTGAGAATTGCTGTCTAGTTTTTTTAATTTCATTTCTTCCATTTGCTTTTCTTATTTCTGATTATGAGCAAATTTCAGAGTATCTTCTGACATCTACTTTGATCTTTGATTCTTTTCTTGTGTTTTTACTGACCTTTTGCTTTTTTTAATGGATGATTTTTTTTTCTTTTGGTCTGATGTTCTTGATGTCATCCAACAGCTGTAAGGTGTGCCATCAGTGTTCAATGCATCAAATCTATTCTTGAGATGTTCTCAAAATTCAGATGGGATATATTCAAGGTTGTATTTTGACTCTTGAACTTGTTTTAATTTTCTTTAACTTCAACTTGAACTTACATATGAGCAATTGATGATCTATTTCACAGTCACCCTTTACCTTGGTTGGGCTGCTAATGTTGAGCCTCTCCATTGTCTCTTCCCACTGATGTAGTCAATTTGATATATGCGCATTCCGACTGCTGAAAGCCATGAGTATAGTCATCATTTATGTTGCCGAGGATTTTGTCAGTCTTGCAAAATTCTATGATGCCGTTTAGATTCCTTTCTATAACCAAGGCCAAATTATCTTTCCTTTGTTTTCAGCTTTTGCATTCCAATCACCAATAATTTTCTATGCATCTCGATAGCATCTTTCATAAATTTCAGCATGAAGAAATTGCTAGAATTCTTTAATTTCTTCATTTCTAGCTTTAGCAGTCGGTATGTAAATTTGAATAGCAGTTGTGTTAGCTGCATTTCCTTTTATTTGTATAGATAATATCCCATGACAGACAGCACAGTCGATTCAGGTAGATCTTTAAATAGATTGTACTTCAAGATGGAGTATTTTGCAATGAATGAGACAGTTCCCCCCTAGAATTTTTCATTCCTGGCATAGTAAACTACATTATTGGCTTATTTAAAATAGCCAATACCAATCTAGTTCATTGATTTTTATGTGTTCCCTTTAACGTTCAACTTCTTTCAATTTTTCTAGATTCATGTTTGGTATATTATATTATTAATAGATTTTTTTTAGTAGTTTCATTCTGGGGGGGGTGACTGAATAATATTTATAGAAACTATATCTGTGAGAAGGTTTTGAAACCTGGCTTTATGTAATTTCCTCCAGAAAGAGGCTATGTTTGCTTCATTGATGGCTCCAGATCTCTTTAATATAAATATCTGCTTATCCACACCCCCAAGTTCTTCCAGTTTGCATGAGTGTCCATTTGAGGTTCTATATCCTCCGAAGCAACTCCCCAGCTACCTCCACCCCCATCCACCAACAAGGCCAAGACAATTCAATGTTTTCATCATAACTCTTTGAAATGGGATTCCCCCCTCTGGGTGCCTCTTTTAAGTGGATACAGCTAGCTCATCAGGGTCCTAGCTTGTCTCTTTTCTTGGAATCTTTGACCCTTGAAACCTCAACCCTGTGGGCAGTCTGGGCTCTCCAGATAGCCTCTGCTAGCAGCTCGTGCTAGCATTTCCTTGTCGCTTTGGATTCTTGCTTTTGATTCCTTTGGTCACTGATGAATGGGACTATTTTAATGTCACTCTTTCATATTTACATATATTTCCAAGGTTTATAGAAAAATGCTGTGATAGGTAGGTTTATTGTGCCATCCTGGCCAATAGGAACATGTAGGATTAATCAGGTTACAGTTTGATTGGAAGGAAAAGAGATAAATGGCTGGGCAAGGCCTTCCCCCCCCCCTCTCTCGCTTTCTGATGATTGAACCAGCATGCACTGCTTTAGCTAGTTCTTTGCCTCAACTTGTGAGCTACACTAAATGTGGGACAGCCAACCCCTGGATGCTGTTGCTAGAGCTTGTGGTTCCTTGCAGACTTACTTTGCCATGTTCCTGGTTGAATTTAGTCCTTTGTACTACTGTGTGGACTAATTAGCTGTTATATTCCTTCGTGTCATATAAATCAATCAATCAATCTATCCATCTATCATCTATCTATCTATCTATCTATCTATCTATCTATCTATCTATCTATCTATCTATCTATCTATCTATCTGTATGTATATAATCATAAGTGTCCTGGTTTTGTTTCTCTAGAGAACAGTGCCTAACACAAATGCTATTATCTCTTAATTCTATTTCCACGAACTTTTTGAAGTCTCCTCCTATGTATATATAAATATAAAATATACATAATGTATATATGTAATCTATCATTCAAAATAAATCTAACTTTTTAATATATTCTGTACCAGGAATATTTGCCAAAATATCTATTCTGCCAGACCAACACCAAGCTGTTATTAAATGCTAAGATAAAAATTATTCCCTAACAGCAAGTTGGCCCTATACATGGTTTCTGAGGCTGTAAATCTTTATGGAAGTTGATAACCTCAGCTTTCTCCCATGAAGTGGCTGATCTATTTGAACTGCAGAACCTGTAGTTAGCAGTCCAACATTTAAGGAGGTAGTAATTCCTCTTTCATTTGCTTTGCCTGGAAAATAATAAACATGTTAAATATGTATTTCTGTTTCTAAGGTCTTAGTATTTCTAATGAAAATATTTTTAGAAGTCCCTACTGCCATTTTATACCTTAGAGTTCTTTTCTCTCTAAGCCTGAGGTCCACAGTACTTTTTAGTCTACATTTTGTCCTATCCCTGAATAAAAATAGACAGGGCTTTGTCATTTTGAAAGATATGAGATGTATCCTGTTTATCTTCTGCTGCCTAGCATATCAGCCCAAAATCTGCAATTAAAAACAACAGGGACATATGTATACAGTAGCTTCTTCCCTATGCACCTTTTGAAATTTTTTAAGCTTACCTCAGCAGACTCATGTAGTACTTGTCCTTTTGTGCTTGGATTACTTCACTTTGGCTGTCCATAGCTCCATGCCTTTGCATATGTTCATCCACCTACCTAAAATGCTTGTTCCTAACTTCTCTGTTTGGAAACTTCAAGCATTGTTCAGATGAATTCGCAGAGAAATCATTTATTTAGTACACTTGTTAGACCAGTGGTTCTCAATCTTCCTAAGGCCACGACCCTTTCATACAGTTCCTCATGTTCTGGTGACCCCCAAACCATAACATTATTTTCATAGCTACTTCATAACTATAATTTTGCTACTATTATGAATTGGTTGGCCCCTGTGAAAGGTTCGTTTGACCCAAAAGGGGGTCGTGACCCACAGGTTGAGAATCACTTTATTAGATCTGAGAATTATTTCTTTTGATCCACTGACCTTGAACATGTTGCCATTCTCAACTTCTTGGTAGGATGGAAAAATTACAAGAACTTCTCCCTTCTGCTGTTAGGAGTAACACACTTGTCAGCTCCAGGCGAGAGGTAGGCAACCTCCCAGGCCTCTCAATCTTCAAAGCATGCTGGACCATTGTTCAAGCACAGTCACACACTACTCTCCTTTAATGATAGTACCATAGTCATAATTCTAGTGTTTTCTTCAACTCCGAGAATTTAGCTTTATGAAATTCTTTTGGATGTCAGCCAGAACCAAGACTTCTTTCGAGAAGAATGTTAACGCAATAAGTACTTCAAGCAATTTCAAAGAAACACTGTGTTATTTTAAAAAAGTAATACACAACCAATGTTGTTGTGTGCCATCAAGTAAATTCTGACTTATAGCCACCCTATATGACAGGAAACTGTCCCATTCGATGTCCTAGGCTGTAATCTTTGTATGAGTACTTTGCCCAGTCTTTGCTCCTATGAAGCAACTGGTGGGTTTGAACTGCTGACCTTTTGGTTAGCCACCAAGTGCTTAACAATAAAGGCATGAGGATTCTTTTCATTTATAGAATACTACATATAAAAAGAAAAAAATTAAATTATAAAAAGTGGAGAGAAGACTATTAAAATGGCAGTTGTTGATTAGCATAATTTAAATCCCCCAATTGTTAGACATATCAATATTTCCTATTTTCTTTTATAAGTAATGTAAACAAGTCTATATTTTATGATGATATATTTCTGGGGACAGACCTACTGGGTCAAAGGAATCTTTTGTAATTCTTTTGCCCAGTCTTACCAAATTCCCACCATTCTTTAAAACTCAGACTTCTGCATGATTGAACTTTTACCAACTTTAGTGTTATTACTTAAAAGATTTTATTTTGTAATTGGAAATGTAAACATTAAAAACCTTGATTTAATTCATAATTCAACAAAACTGAGTGTTTTCTGTATTTTTTCTGGGGTGGGAAATGGAGTGGAACTTGAAGGGCAAGAGACATTTAGATGAGGCAATAAGGTAGGGACTGAGCCCTGGTCCCACAAGGAGTAAAGGTTCAACTGCTAATGGAAAAATTGGTGGTTCCAACCCATCTAGTGGTTCTGCGGAGGAAACACCTGGCAATCTGCTTCCATAAAGATGATAGTCAAGGAAACCGATAGGGCCATTCTATTCTGTCACATAAAGTCATTACAATTTGAAAAGAACTCAGTGACATTGAATAACAGCATAAAGCGTGGAGGAGGGGAAGAGGGTAGACATTTTAAGTTAGAGGATTGCATCAAAAAGCCATTTTAAGAAGTGCTCTTTTGGTATCCAGATTAACCATTTTCCCTAAAAACAAAACAAAACAAAAGTTGGTACTTTCTATGACTTTCCCCCCTCAAAAAAGAAAGAAGAAGTATTACATGCTGTTTCATTTAAATTTCAAATATATCATAAAGACTTTATAACAGTTACATCTTCTTAATCCTTGCTTTGATTTCTACTTAAAATATGCCTGTTCCATTTTATCTCGTGTGTTGATTAAGTTGGCTATATTTATGGCATCTGATGGGTACTATATACCTAATTATGGATGTAAGGGGATGAAATCCAAGCTTTTGCAAGTTGGTACCAATTAAACTATGTAAATGAATGTTTCCTGAAGTTTTTGTTGTCTTCCTTGCTTTCAGTTTTTGCTCTTCTATCCCCCCACCTCCCACCAACTAGCTCTATGTCTATTTGTAGTGAAAGTGCCACGCACACTTTGATAATAAAATTAGGATTGGGACTCTCTTTGTTACCACCTCTTTTGAGACCCCTGGGAAATGTTCACACTCTTGCTCCAGAAACAAATGAACACGCCCACGGAGCCATTTGCCACATTATCCCTCTGTTCCCACACTTGCAAACTAATTTTTAAGGTCTCTTGGGAAGTGGTTCATTTAACCTAAATCCTAGCCACCAATCTCAGCCAGCTGTTTCCTTCTCTAAGGTGCCTTGCTTCCTTATTTCAGTCTGATAGTTCAATTTGAATTAGAAAACAAATTCTTTTGTCTGAGTTATTCATGTCAGGAGAGTCTCTAGGACTTATCGATAGTTATCTGTCTCCTAGGGAGAGTTGCAGTTTGCTCCATCTTTTGGTCATTGAACCAGTTTTCTCATGAAAGTATTGATGGTGGAAGCTTCAGAATTTATAGGCCAGAGAAGTGATTTTATGAACGGTGTCTGTCTATCTGCTGTACAGAACGTTCACATCGTTCTACAATGTGCTTTCTATAACCATGCATCCTAGATTCTTAATGTACTGTGATATTATGCCTGTCTGCAAACACATACATTTTTAATTACTGCCTTGGCTAAATATACCTGTCTTTTCCCCTGAGTACAAAACAACCTATTCAGTGCCAAAGCCAATCACTTCCATGCGGTGCTTTAACAAACGGTTTGCTGAACCACAGAGTTGTAAGATGTTCATTGAACTGCAGCAAATAAGTTGAACTGTGCTGGGCCTTGGTTTCCTTATTGTAAAGACAGAGTTTAGATTGACATTGTTAGGTGCCAAGGAGCCGGTTCCAACCTACAGCAAACCTCGGCCCAGAAGAACAAAGGCCTGCCTGGGTCCTGTGCCATTCTCCGAAGTCTGCCTATGCCTGAGCCCATTGTTGCAGCCCTTGTGGAAGTACATCGCCCTGGGGGCTTTCCTCTTTTTTGCTGCTCCTCCACTTTACCCCCAGAGACCGGACTCTCCTGACAGCACTTCCAAAGTATGGAAAACAAAGCCTCACATCCTTGCCTCTAAAGAGGACCGTGGCCGTACATCTTCTAAGACAGAGCGGTTTGTCCTTTTAGCGGTCCATGCTACTTTCTCTATTTTTATCCAGCATCACAATGTAAACACATCCATTTTTCTGCATGGTGTGCGTCAGGTACAACCTAGTCCTCAAAGCAACATCTTTGTAATCAAATACTCTAAAGAGGGCTGGTGCAGCGGATTTACCCAGTGCAACTCGTCTTTTGACCTCTTTACTGTTGCTTCCAGGAGCCTTCGTTTTGCACACAAGCAAGACAAAATCCTTGACAACTTCAGTCTTTTCTCCAGTTATCATGAGGTTACCTATTGGTCGGGTTGTGAGGCTTGGGGTTTTCTTTACATTGAGTTGTCATCCATACTCTTGGCTAAAATCCTTGATCTTTATCAGCAAGTGCTTCAGATCCTCTTCACTGTCAGCAAGCAAGGTTGTGTCATCTGCATATCAGATTATTAAGCCTCCCTCCGATATTGATGCTACATTCTTCTTTATATAATCGAGCTTCTCTGATGGCTTACCCAGTATACAGATTGAGTAAGTATAAGTGGGGAGGATACACACCTTTCCTGATTTAAATCCATGCAGTGTTCCCTTGTTCTATTCATACAATAGCCTCTTGATCTATGTACAAGTTCTTCATGAGCACAATGAAGTGTTCTGCAATTCCTGTTCTCCTCAAGGTTAACCATAGTTTTTAATGATCCACACAATTGAATGCCTTTCCATAGTCAATAAAATACAAGTAAACATCTTTTAGATATTCTCTGCTTTGAGCCAAGCTCCATCTGACATCAGCAATGATATCCCTTGTTCCACATCCTCTTCTGAATCTGGCCTCAGCCTCTGGTAGCTCCTTGTCAATGTACTGCTGTTGTTGGATGTTGTTGGATGATTTTCAGCAGAATTTTAATTGCATGTGATATCAATGATATTGCTGTACAACTTGAGTATTCTGTTGGGTCACCTTTCTTTGGAATGGGCACAAATATGGATCTCTTCCAGTCAGCCAAAATTTTTCGGTATACTGAGTGAGTAGTTATTGGTATAAGTATGCATCATAGATATAATTTGGTATAGATGAGTGAGTACATCAACTTATTGAACCATTTCAATTGGTATTCCATCATTCCTGGAGCTTTGTGTTTTGCAAGTATTTCCAGAGCAGCTTGAACTTCTTCCTTCATCACCATTGGTTCTTGCTCGTATACTACCACCTGAAATGGTGGAATGTACACTAGCTTTCCTGCATCATTAAATATTTTACACACTGGATTTTTCATTATTACAACTAGAAACTTCAAGTTTTTCTTCAGAGCTTAGAATAGGTTCTCCTCAATGCTGAGTGCTTGTAGGACATACAGTGGGATGTCTAGTGCCCAATCTCTCACAGACTCAAGACTGGGGCTTAAATTTCTCGAATTTACATCCTGGTCTTCTAGGCTCATTTTATTTGAGAAAGTATCATGATCTGGTATTTCCTGTATGTTCCACTAGACTTTGAAACTCTGGGAGTACTTTTGTCCATTATTTAATGGTCAGCATATGCCATGCTCTTTGGTATGTAGTCGGCCCTACAAATATTTGATGGTTGAATAATGAATAGAATAATAAGACAATTAGCGTCACTGTCATGAGAAGAAGAGATCAGAAGCAGGGAAGCGAAGCGATTAGAGAGGTGGTGCAGTTTCCCAGTCAGACGTGTTTGATTCTGTAATGGAAGCATTAAAGACGGAAGGAAGCTGCTTATCTAAGACAGCAGTTCTCAACCTGTGGGTTGTGACACCTTTGGTGGTCGAACGACCATTTCACAGGAGTCACCAGATTCATCACAATAACAAAATGACAGTTATGAAGTAGCAACAAAAATAAAATGTTATGGTTGGTGGGGTCACCACCACATGAGAATTGTATGAAAGGGCTGTGGCATTAGGAAGGTTGAGAACCACTGATGTAAGAAGTGTTCTGTGGATGGAACGAACCATCAAGACTGGTGGTGATCCAGAGGGAAACAAAGAGAAAACAGCCACCAAGGTAGCACTGGCTCAAGGGTGGAAAGAAGGCAAGAATCTCTCTGTCTCTGTCTCTGTCTCTCTCTCTCTCTCTCACACACACACACACACACACACACACACACACACACACACACACCACACTGATAAGAAAGGGAGGTAGGTAAACACCCAACACAAAAGGTGAAAGATGACATCACAGAGTCTACAGATGGGTGTAATAACACTGAAAGGAAGTGGTGTTAACAAATCCAGAGACAAGGGAACAAGTGATCCAAAATCAGTGGCGAGGTGCATGTAAGAGGCCTGGTAGGGCTTGATCAAGGGCAATGTAACCAAGAGGAATTACTGAAACCCAAATGAAGGTTGAGCATGATAGTGGGACAAGAGGAAAGTAAAAGGAAATAGAGGAAAGAACTAGGAGGAAAAGGGTATTTATATAGGTCTAAATAAAGGCAGGTACATATATAAAAATATTTATATATGATGATGAGGAAATACATCTATGTACATTTATTTACAGGTTTAGTATGAAGCTAGCAGATGGACATTGGATATCCACTCAAGTACTACCTGAATTCAAGAACATTGTTTTTCTATTAAATTGGCATTCCATGATGCTCACCTTCCCCACATGAGTGCTGAAGACAAACGTATGCATTAACAAATGTGGTGAAAAAAGGCTGATGGTGCCCGGCTATCAAAAGATGTAGCATCTGGGGTCTTAAAGGCTTGAAGGTAAACAAGTGGCCATCTAGCTGAGAAGCAACAAATCCCACATGGAAGAAGCACACCAGTCTGTGTAAGCATGAGGTGTCAAAGGGATCAGGTATCAGGCATCATCAGAACAAAAAATCATATCGTTGTGAATGAGGGGGAATGTGGGGTACAGACCCAAAGCCCATCTGTAGGCAATTGGACATCCCTTTATGGAAGGGTCGTGGGGAAGAGATGAGCCAGTCAGGGTGAAGTGTAGCAATGATGAAACACAACTTTCCTCTAGGTCCTCAATGCTTCATCCCCCCAAACTATCATGATTCCCATTCTACTTTACAAATCTGGCTAGACCAGATAGGTACAGATAGGAACTGGAAACACAGGGAATCCAAGGGCAGACGATCCCTTCAGGACCATTGGTGTGAGTGGCGATACTGGGAGGGTAGAGGGAGGGTGGGGTGGAAAGGGGGAACCGATTACAAGTATCTACATGTAACCTCTTCCCTGGGAGATGGACAACAGAAAAGTGGGTGAAGGGAGATGTTGGACAGTGTAAGATATGACAAAATAATATTTTATAAATTATCAAGAGTTCATGGGGAGTGGCGGGAAGGGAGGGGGGAAATAAATATCTGATACCAAGGACTCAAGTAGGAAAAAATATTTTGAGAATGATGATGGAAACAAATGTACAAATGTGCCTGACACTATGGATATATGTATGGATAGTAATAAGAGCTGTATGAGCCCCCAATAAAACGATGGGAAAAAAAGACTTGGCGGTGAGAGTGTGTGAGTGTTAGAGGATGCCGCTCAGTTTTCTGGCTTAAGCAATTATGTGGCAAAAATTAGCATTTACTGAAATCGAATTTAAAGAAGGGGCAGATTTGGAAGAAGACTGCAGGTTTGATTTTGAACAAGATATGTATTGAATGTCTGGGAGAAGAAATCCAAGTAGAAACGTAAAGTTATCCATTAGTTAGAGGAGTGTAGTGGTCAGAAAAACATAGTTTTAGATAGAGAGGTACATTTAGACATTGTATGCATTTAGATATTTTAAAAATCAATTATACATAAATGCTCAGGAAGAAGAAACAGGTCCCAGAATTTCAAACTTAGGAATTAAACAGTTTTAGAGAAGGAAGGATCAACAAAGGAGTTAGAAAAGCAATAGTGAGGGGGGGGGGGCAAGGCATCATGGAAGGTAATAAATTTCATTTTAGAGCCAATAAGAAGAATCCCCAGACCTACTGCCACCAAGTTAATTCCAACTCACAGTGAACAATTCAGGGTTTCTCTTTAGGTGGCAGATGACAGTCTCATCTTTCTCCCTCAGAGAGGTTGGTGGGTTTGAACAGCTGATCTTGTGGTTAACAGTGTAAAACCTAACCAACAGGATCATCAGGACTCCTTAATAAAGGAGAAATGATAGTATTTATGGTATTAAACTCTACTGAGAAAACAAAAATGAAACATATCACTGTGAATCAGGATTCTAGATATTGGGTTGAATTATGTGCAATTGCTATTTTTGTTGTTAAAACAAATATTGGCAACTTTACATGCCTCGAGGTAATACAGTATTACCTACAACCCCCCTTCTTTTCCAGCCCCAAATCTATGGTTTTGCTTTCCATAGCTTCAATGGCCTCTGGCCAACCACGGATAACCAAAAAATTTAAATGTGAGAAACAGACATAAGCAAATAATAAGTTTTAAATCACGTACCATTCTAATTCAAGTGATGATGAAATTTTACTGCATTGAGCTGGGTTCTGTCCAAGAGGTGACTCAGTAAGTGATAAACATATGTAACCACAGTTGCAATCCCCTCCCAACTTCTCTCTGTCTGTTTTGCCACTATTTCGCAGTAAATGTTGATTCATTTGGCTTTTATTCTAATTTTAGGGAAGTCTTTGTAAGCAGAGAGTGACAAGATCTGTTTCACCAGTCTTTAAATTTGGGGACCTATGTGCCTGTTTTTACCCATACCTCTTTGAACAGGCAGGATACAATACAGGAATGCAATACTTGTTTCTTTTATTTAAAAAATCATTTTACTGGGGGCTCATACAACTTTTATCACAATCCATCCATCCATCCATTGTGTCAAGCACATTTGTACATTTGTTGCCATCATCATTCTCAAAATATTTGCTTTCTACTTCAGCCCTTGGTATGAGCTTCTCATTTTCCCCCTCCCTCCCCGCTCTACCCTCCCTCGTGAACCCTTGATAATTTATAAATTATTATAATTTTGTCATATCTTACACTGTCCGACATCTCCCTTCACCCACTTTTCTGTTGTCCATCCCAAGGCAAAACACTAAATGCGTGTGGCAGAGCAATGGGGGGAGCAGAGCAAGGAACCCTCGAAGGAGTGCAAAGGATAGACTTTGGAGTCAACCATGGCACCCCATTAGACTTGACTGGAGGACATGCCTAGAGGTCAAAAAACCGACCTTGATCTATTTACAGTTTTTTCTTTCTTTTTTTTTTCTTCTTTTACATTTTATTAGGGACTCATACAACTCTTACCACAATCCACACATATACGTACATCAATTGTATAAAGCACATCCATACATTCCCTGCCCCAATCATTCTCAAGGCATTTGCTCTCCACTTAAGCCCCTTGCATCAGGTCCTCTTTTTTCCCTCCCTCCCTCCCCATTCCCCCCTCCCTCATATGCCCTTGGTAATTTATACATCGTTATTTTGTCATATCTTGCCCTATCCGGAGTCTCCCTTCCCCCCTTCTCTGCTGTCCCTCTCCCAGGGAAGAGGTCACATGTGGATCCTTGTAATCAGTTCCCCCTTTCCAACCCACTCACCCTCCACTCTCCCAGCATCGTCCCTCACACCCTTGGTCCTGAAGGTATCATCCACCCTGGATTCCCTGTACCTCCAACCCTCATATGCACCAGTGTACAGCCTCTGTCCTATCCAGCCCTGCAAGGTAGAATTCGGATCATGGTAGTTGGGGGAAGGAAGCATCCAGGATCTGGGGGAAAGCTGTGTTCTTCATCGATACTACCTCACACCCTAATTAACCCATCTCTTTTCCTAAACCCCTCTATGAGGGGATCTCCATTGGTCGACACTTGGGCCTTGGGTCTCCACTCTGCATTTCCCCCTTCATTTAATATGATATATATATATATACATATATACACATACATATATACATATACACATATATACACATACATACACACACTTATATCTTTTTTTTTTGCATGATGCCTTATACCTGGTCCCTTGGGCACCTCGTGATCGCACTGGCCGGTGTGCTTCTTCCATGTGGGCTTATTTGCTTCTGAGCTAGATGGCCGCTTGTTCACCTTCAAGCCTTTAAGACCCCAGACACTATCTCTTTTGATAGCCGGGCACCATCAGCTTTCTTCACCACATTTGCTTATGCACCCACTTGTCTTCAGCGATCCTATCATGGAGGTGTGCAGTCAATGATATGATTTTTTGTTCTTTGATGCCTGGTAACTGATCCCTTTGGGACCACTCGATCACACAGGCTGGTGTGTTCTTCCATGTGGACTTTGTTGCTTCTGAGCTAGATGGCCGCTTGTTTATCTTCAAGCCTTTAAGACCCCAGTCACTATCTCTTTTGATAGCCGGGCACCATCAGCTTTCTTCACCACATTTACTTGTTCACCCACTTTGGCTCCAGCCGTTGTGTCGGGAGAGTGAGCATCATGGAGTTCCAATTTAATAAAAGAAGGTATTCATGCATTCAGGGAGTGTTTGAGTAGAGGCCCAAGGTCCTTCCGCCACCTTAATACTTGACCTATAAATATAGACACATAGATCTATTTCTCCATCCTCCTATATATATTTGCATGTACATGTCTTTGTCTAGACCTCCATGAATGCCCTTTGACTCCTAGCTCTTTTCTCCATCTCCCTTGACTTTCCTCCTGCCCTACTACCATGCTTCATCGCCACCTGGCTAGAGTATACCTCTTCTCTAAGCAACCTTACCCTTGATCATTTCCCACCAGGCCTGTCACTCCCCCTTCTCTACCATTTGGGGTCCCATGTTTTTCCCTTGTCCCTGGGTTTGTTAACACCACTTCCTTACCCCCCCTACCCCCCCACCCCAAGTCCCCCCAGAACTGTCGGTCCCGTTGTTTTTCCTCCAGATAGTTCATCCAGCCTGTCCTATTCAGACAGACCTGTGGAGTCACTAACATGCACGCAAACTAGACAGAGGAAAACAAAACAACAGTGTACAACCAGACAACAAAACAACAAAAACAAACCACTGACAAAGAACAGAACAAAACAGTTCACAAGAGAAAAGCTTGTAGTTAGTTCAGGGATCGTTTGCTGGCCCTTAGGAGCGTTTCCCAGTCCAGTCTGTTGGGGCACCATGCCCTGGCCCCACAGTCCACTTTCAGCATTCCCTGGGGACCTTTCCACTCCATTCCCTTGCTGTTCCGCTGCACTCCCCCAGTGATTTGCCTCGGTGTGGTGGGATCAGGTCAGGTGCAATTCCCACACTGTGTCTCCGGTGCTGTCCCCTGTATCGCCCTTAGTCACTGAGGGGCATCATGTCTCATAGTGGGGCCAGCCATGTTGTTCTCTCTGTGGACTGGCTGCTCTACTCAGGAACATCATCATCACGGCCTGGTGGGCCAGGCTGTGCTCCACTCTCTCCTCCTGCCCCTTCATCTGCTCCCGTGTGCTCTGATCAAATATGTCCATCTCCCAGAGCTGCAGAGTCAATGTCGTCCTTTGGAACAAATTCTTTTTTGGGGAGGGGCAGGAATCCACTTAATTTATGGTGCTGGGGCCAGCCTCCCAGACCTCTCCACCGGTTCCCTCCTCCATGCCGGGATATTGCATTCACACCTTGCGACACTGGGTTGGAGTCTGGTCCCACTTTCCCTGTGGAGATATAAACAATACCCTCCCCTTGGGTGCATTAATGCCCCATGACCCCACTACCCTTTTCTTCCTTGTATTCATCCTTTTGTTTTCCTTTCCCCACCTCCTCCACCATTGTCTACCATGTACATCCCTGGTTTTGGTCTGGTCTCTTCCATACTACACCGTCTTCACATTTTCTTTCTTTTTAAAAATTTTAAAATGTTTCCTTTTTCAAAATTAATTTATTCTTTTATGGGTCATTGCTTTTCTTTTTTGTTGTCATAGTTGTGTTCTCCTTTGTTGCTTTGTCTTGTTATGCCTTGTTTTTTGGTGAATATTATTACCTCTGCAATACTTTTTATAATCCGGTGGAAGTTCATGTTGAGTCTGTGCATGAGAATATGGTGTTGTTTTAAATAAGAAAAGGTGTGCATCAGGGCTGTAGTTTTCTGTCATATTTAATCTGTTTGCTGAGCAAATAATCTGAGATGCTAGAGTACATGAAGTAGAATGGGCCAGTAGGATTGGAGGCAGGCTTATTAACAATTTGTGATATGCCGATGACACAGTTTTGCCTGCTGAAAGTGGGCACTTGAAGCACTTGCTGACTGTAGAAAAATCACACTACAGTCTTTGGAATGGATTACAGTGTACAGTAAACCCAAATCCTCACAACTTGACCAACAGATAAATAAATATATAGGCAGATAACATGATAAATAGAAATTATTTGTGGGAGAAAAAAAAAGGAAATGGTTAAGGATTTCATTTCATTTGTATCCCCAATCATTGCTCATGGAAGCAGTGGTCCAGGAAACAATTTATTGCATTAGGCCAATATGCTTCATAAGACTACTTTAAAGTATTAGAGGGCAATGATGTCATTTTGAGGACTCCAGTGTCCTTGACTCACGCCATGTTACTCCAATCTTCTGAGATCCATGTAAAAGTAGGGCCACAGAAGAATCAATGCAGTTGAATTATGACGGTGTCGAAGAAGATTGAAAGTCCTATGGACTGCCAGAAGAACAAACAAACCTCTCATGGAAGCACAGTCACAATACTTTCAGAAGCAAACTGGGGATCTATTATCTGGGGAGATGAGTGTCTAGAAAAAGACATCATGCTAGGTGAAGTAGAGAATCAGCGAATACGAGGAAGACCCTCAAGGAGAGGAATTGCGTGGCAGTGGCTGGCAACAATGGGCTCTAGTATGGTAAACAATGTGAGGTTGGCAAAGGACAAGGAAGTGCTTGGTTGGATTGTATGGACTTGAGAGCACCTATTCACAATGGAGGTTCTGTTCCCAACCACGCTAGGCTGAAATGGATCTCATAATATTTTATGCCCCTGGGTGTGCAGATGGTTAACAAGCTTGCTAACCCAAAGGTTGGAAGTTAACGTTCAGTCAGAAGCACTTCAAAAGAAAGGCCTGGTGACTTCTAAAGAGTCAATTACTGAACGCCGTATGGAGTGTAGCTCTAGTCTAACATCCATGGAGTAACTGTGATGTGGTATCACCTTGACAGCAGCTGATTAAAGATTATCGAGACTATTTCTCATCATGTAAGTTACAAGCTATCTTCAGTTTTAAATGATGTCATTTCTCCAAAGAATGGCTCTGAACCTATCAATCTATATAGGTAGATGTGTCCTGAATTCACAAATCAAGGCTGGTTTCACTCTGCTTATAACATAGACCCTAGGAATACACACATTTATTTGCTGCAGCATGAGCAACATAGGCTTTAGTTCCCTTATTTAAAAAACATTTATTATTTTTTAAAGTAACTGCAGTGAACTGGATGATTCTTTTGCATTTATTTGAAACTTTATTATAGATATTTTCATTTCTTTTAAAGATTATAAAGCCTATCCTAGGACAAGAATATATGCAATTTTATTCCAGTATGGTTCATCAGAAAGAGCTTAGATGACACACTTATAGTATGATTCAGAAAATTCCCAGCTTAGAATCTTAAGGAAAACAATTTCAAGTATTCAGTGATATATGATCCTTTACAAGTATTTCAGAATTATGAAGCGGGGCCAAGCATCTGATGGAACTTAACCACCAATAAGGGGTTCAGTACATATGAAATCATGTGGTACATGTGGGTTTCTGGCAAGCCTTACTAGAGAAAGTGGTATAAAGATAGGTCATATATAAGAGCAGGAAACTATTTGTGGTTTTCTTCTAAAAAATAGTTTTCAGTTGATACCAATCCTACTTTCACCCATGATCCAAAAGGCAGAATGCTTCCGTCCATCAGGTCAAGTGTATACTTCCCTGTTGTTTAGGGTAAGAGTTAAGATAATGCTCAAGAGTAAACATTTTTTGAAATGGATGACTTTTCAGTTTTTTCTTAGTGCAAACATCTTGTTAAGGAGCCTGGTGCAGTGGTTAAATGTCGCCCTGAGCAGCCGTTCTGCAGGAAAAAGCTGCTGCAGTCTGCTTCTATAAAGAGCACAGCCTTAGAAATACAATGGGTCACTTTGACTGTGACCGTTAGAGTTGTTATGAGTTGGAATCAACCTGATTGTAGTGTTTTACTTTTTAGTACCATAGGTTTTCATGGGCTAATTTTCAAAAGCATATATTTCTAGAAAAGGCCATCATATTTAGTAGAGTCCCTGAAAATGGTCAAAATCTTCCATGAGATGGTTTGACATGGTAGCTATAAGAATGGGAGGGGCTCAAACATCCCAAAGATTGTGAGAATAGCCCAGGTCCAGGCAAGGTTCTGTCACATATAAGGTTAAGAATTGGAGATGATTCCACAAGAAATACCAATACCTGTCATCACTTGCCATTCAGAACAGACTACACTCATTGGCTCATTTCTGTTTTGTCTACAGAAGTTGCAAAGTAGGTGCCCATTGGCCAGGACCTGAAGGCCAATGTTGACCTGTTTTATTTATCCTGAAAAATAAATATTTAAAGACAAGACAATAGTATACAACTGGCAGGATTTATATAAAATTTTATTTTCAGTCTCTCTTAAAAATTAAAAATCATTGACCATCGAGGGCTTGCATTCTTTCAGGGCCAAAGGATCTGAGTAGCAACGGTCCGTTTTATCTACACAGTTCACCAACCAGTTCACAGTCTGTGCTCATTTGTACGCTCTGTACACTTTCTCCCCTATTCACTGCCTTGCCAGGTCCCTGTTCATATGTGGTTTTTCTTGTCTCAGGATAACCCAACCTGGAAAAACCCCTCACTGAGAAAACACCAGTGTAATGATACCCCTCTTCCAGGTGTGCAGCTCAGGACATTTGTTTTATTTTTCCCATTTATTTTTTTTTTGGCTGAGTCTTCTGAGACTCATATATAGTTGGTGGAAGGGTTGTTTAAATATAGGTAAGCAAATTAAAGGAAGAGGATATTACTATTTTTAGTAATGGTTTTCATAAATGCTACAGTGCAGAGTTTCTCAACCCTGGTTACACATTTGAGTCACCTGGTGAGCTTTTAAAAAAACACCCGTGTCTAAGTTTTATTTCAGACCAATTAGGCCAGAATCTCTTGGGGAGTGGTCCAAGTATCAGTATTTTTAAACATCATATGATAGAATGTGCCCCCAGGTTTAAGAAACACTGCCACAGGAACTGCAAACCCAGTGTCAAGGACTGCCATTAGCCTAGAGAAAGCCCTCAAAGGTCTGGGAAATCTTTTGGATCTTATTTGAAGCCACTTTGGTGTCAGTGAGGAGCTCTGGTGGCAATATTTGTTTAAACATTGGGCTGTTCACTTCAAAGTTAGCGGTTTGAACCCGCCAGGCAGGCTGCAGGCAAACGATGAGGCAGTGTGCTTCCACAAATGGTGACAGTCTCAGAAACCCAACGCACCCCCCCGTCATCATCTACTCTGTCCTATAGGGTTGGTGTCAGTGAGGAGCTCTGGTGGCAATATTTGTTTAAACATTGGGCTGTTCACTTCAAAGTTAGCGGTTTGAACCCGCCAGGCAGGCTGCAGGCAAACGATGAGGCAGTGTGCTTCCACAAATGGTGACAGTCTCAGAAACCCAACGCACCCCCCCGTCATCATCTACTCTGTCCTATAGGGTTGATATGCGTGCCAATCGACTCAATGACAATGGGGTTGGTTTGCTTTATGGTGTCAGTGAAAACTTTTACCTAAGAAAAGCTTCCCTTTATCAGTTACATGTCCTTCTTAGTCATAACCCATCACTTCACAAGGTTGGGTGTCTTGGTTTGGAGGCTGAAAGCCATAGTCTGAAGGGACAACTTGGTTAAGTGGCATCACACAGGTCATAAAATGTATGTTCTACCTCCTCATTTGATGAGTAGTGTTTGGAGTATTAAAAGCTTGTGAAAAACCATCTAGGCTACAACTCTTTGTCTGTCTGTATCTGAAGTAAAACAGAAGGAAGGAAAATCATGGCTCAGTGAAAAAAGAAAAGAATTTTTAGAACCATTTGTCTACAGGAACTATAGTCTCCTCTAACCCAACACCAGAAGAACTAAATAGTGCCCAGCTGCCACCTCCAAATATTTTGCACAGGATTACAATAGGTGGATCCCGATAGAGAGAGACAATATTGTGGAAGTGAAACTCAAATTGTTAAGGGGGAAATAAAAAGGAATCCAGACTACTGGACCATTTGAGAATGGAGGAATCCCTGACACTGTTGTCCTGAGATAAATGTTCAACCATACACTCATCCCTTAAGTTACCTATTAGTTAAATAGCAGGTTATTCATAATATGAATAGAAGAATATCACCCGTGGATACTGTGTTCTTTTAAAAAAATCATCTATATGAGACCAAGTGGTCAAAAATTACTTTGAAGCAAACATGAGGGGAAAGAAGTAGGAGAAAAGCAGACAGGGAGACAAGGTTATTGAAAATGGAACAACTGGAGTGGAAATAATGAAACATGTTGACAGGATGTGAGGAAAGTAACCATTGATAGACAGCTATATGGAATCACCTTTCTTATGAGAGGCTGGCCTGTGCATCTAGGTCAGATTTCTAGCACGCCGGGGAGCATCCATGGATTATTTCACCATCAGGCTGTCCCTCCATTTATGCCAGTACGCTGGGAGAAGACTGGAAGAGAGCAGTGAATGGTGGGAAAGAGAAGGGAGACACGGGGTCTTGGTGTCGCTCATTGAAATGGCAATCTATCTGTTGTAGCAAAAAAGATTGTTTTAACATTTTAGCTTTTAGTATCATTGATGAAAGTGTGGGGTAAGAAAATGTGCGGGAAAGCAAATAATAAAACTATCAGTGAAAAAGGAGTTCCCTTCATTGGAAGTGTTTGTTTCTTGCAAGTGTCCCCAGTTGGGCTACTTTGATGTGGAAAGTCTAAAAAAATATATCCTCTTTCTTCAACTCTTGTCCAAAATTTGAAAGAGTAGGAGGGGAAAAAATCCAAAAGCAGTGCCAAATTGATTGTGGTTTCTAAAGTTTCCATAAACATTTTGTCTCCATGACCCAGCCTAATAGGGTGAGAAGCAGTTCTTTAAACAATAGCTGTTCGATGACATCTTTCTTGTCTGCCTTCCCAATAATGTCACAACAATGGACTTTGAATCCAAGCCTAATATGGAATTGAAAAATTGCAGCCTTAGTGTTCATGATGAACACAACCCAGCTGGAGCATTCTCTGAAAAATGGCAGGAAGGTTTGGTACAGCCAATGTGGCCTGCTGTGGTTGTGCCACAAGGGAACGATGGGTTTTAAAGGACACAGCCTAATTTCACTCTGCAGCTGGGTGTCATTGACTAATGAAAATATATTGGCACGCTGCTCACGGGTTATTGTTCCATGTAACTGCACCTCTGAGCTGGGGATTTGTAAGCAGGCCATGATTGAAAGGAATATGACTCTGCTCGGTTATTAAAATATTCCAAATACAGCCTGCCCTATTTATTGGAAACAAAGTTTGACAAGATTATGTTGATATGAGGCACAGATAATGAAGCATTGCTGTGCATAGGCACTGACAATGTCAACTGGGCAGAATTATAGTCCTTAAATATTTATATAGGAAAATGAAATGCGACTATTAATACTTCCAGGAAGTGATACAGTATAAGGGGAGAAAGAGACATGAGGAATAGGATCGTGGACTACTTCTAACAGGGCAATTTATCATTTTGGTAAAATGGCTGCATGTCTCATTTTCAGAGTCTTCAAAGAATAGAAAAAAAAAACATAAGAACCTCCACCCCTCTAAAAATGAGCCATGCTTGAACAAAAGTGTCCAAACGCATCACAACTAAATTTATGTGTAAGAAAGGCTTCATTTTTATAAGTGTAACTACTTATGAGCCTGTTTCAAGCTCTGGCCTCTTGATTTGTTTATTTGTTTATTGTTTCTACTTTGCTTTGCCTTTGTTTGAGGGAGAACAATGCAAAGACATTCACCTAACAAGAAATCAGTGGATCTGGGTGTCAGCCAAGGTTTGTCTCTTGGCTGCATATTTGGGAATTTGATGGTACTGCTATGTTTTTCTAAGTAGCTTAGAAGTACAGGAGTGCAAATTCAGTTGATTTGCTCATTTCCAAAACTTAATTCCTTATAAAAATCCATGCTGATTGGCACTGGATGAAGCAGCAAAGTTTAGGAGGGCTACAGCAAGCGAGAATGTCACTGGGTTCTGAGACCTTTGGATTCTCTCCCCATCCTTGTTCCCCTTCATCGCTGCCTTTTGCTCTTTCTTCAGGCTGTCATTCAGCCTCTCAGCTTTCTGCCACTGCATTTCCCTCAACCCTCCCTTTCTGCCCCTTCATCTTCTCATATTTTGCCCATTAGTAACCCCTACACTTTTAGGTGGGCAGCCCCAGGGTGCTTTTTGCAAGCGTAAGGTCTCCCTCCCCGACATTGAGTTACAGGTTGATGGAACAAGGTCAATTGCACTGTGCTTAAAATGCTGCTTTGAGAGCAAAATGAAAGCTAGTCAACTCAAATTTAGCAGAAGCCTTCAAAAGGCTGAAAGCATGACATTCAATCCAAAATGCTCTGAACTATGTCATCTAGAGAAACCCGTTTTCTATAAATCAATATATTTGGTAAATTGGTCATCTGGCAGATTACTCATTTGCTGAATTAATTTTCAATGGATTCCACTTGAGCTAAAGTAGAACTTTTCTGATGTAGTTTTCCCTTTCCTTCTTTCCATTTGGCACTAACATCATTATTGATATTTTGCACCCATTGTTAGTCAACATTTTGATCTGGGGATAATGACTTCTGGTCCTATCAGAATAAACTAATTGGCAAGAATGTATAAAATATGGAAAAGGCACAAGATATAATTGCAGCAGTTTCTCAATCACATTCCTAACAGCCTTTATCACTTACATATGTATTGAGGCAATATAAAATATGATGCATAGGGAAAATGGTCCAACTGTTCAAAATGCTTGGAAATCATCAATAATAGAGCAGACAGAACTCTGGCTGGAGAAAAGGAACAAATTGGGTTTACATCCTCCATTGGTAAGTACATCAGTGACCTTGGGAACAATCACCTAAAATTTCTGCACTTCAGTTTAAACCAGAGGTTCCCAGATTGATTTCAGAAAAACGTAGTCACTCAGCTGCCCCCTGGTGATTAGAAACTTTCATTCTATAGCCCCCAATCCAGGATTAAGTATAGATGTCAACTCTTGCAGTCCCATAGGATCATTGAAGCACCCTTCCTAAGGAGTATATCACCCACTTTGAGAAACATTCATTTTAATCAATGAAGCAAGAGATAATTAAATTAGTATTTTTAAGGAAGCAAGCAGACTAAAAGAACCTATAAGAGGAGGATGACCTTGAATACTTCAAATGGATTGTTTGTTGCAAATAGATGTCTAGAAGGTGACAAATGAGGAGGGGTAATCTTGGTGTCTGCTTCATCTTACATAGCTCTTCAGCATTCAACTGCTACTTTTTATTTTTAAATAAAGTTTTATTGAATTGTTGGTGAAAGTTAACATAGTAAATTCGGTCTCCATTGAACAATTCCCACAAAAATTGTTTAGTAACTTTAACCCAACTCAATACCATTGAGTTGATGGATAGCAATCCGTTAGGAGAAAGTAGAACTAATCTCTAGAGGTTTTCAATACTAAATCTTTATGGGAGCCTGCAGCCTCATCTTTTTGCTAAGAAATGGCTAGAGATTTTGAACTGCTGACCTTTCTGTTAGCAGCCTAAAACTTAACTCACTACCCACCCTTAAGTACATTGACTGCAATGCGTTGATGTTCTCTTTGTGTTTTCTTTTTCCATTTCTCCTGTTCTAGTTTCCCTGCTCCCGATCTTCTCACCTTGGCATTGGAGCTACTTTGTGTGCCACTCTGCTATTTCACTCAAAGCGGATTTCAGGGGAGGGACTCAGTTCTAGGTTTAAAGCATGTCTGAGAGCAATAGCTTAGGGAGGTCTGTGTTATTCCAATTGGTCTGTTCCCCCACTCTTCTTTTCTTATTATGAATTTGAGTTCTGCTCCACGTTTATCTCTAGAAAGATCTCTATTTATGTTTCATTGATTATGTCAAGACAATCACCTCTGTGGATCAGAACACACTATGGAGAACCTTGAGAAGAAAGGGAATTTTGGAACACTTTGTTGTGCTCCCGCTGAACTTGTAAATAGGTCAAGAGGCCGTTATGTGCACAAAACAAGGGAATACGGAATGGTTTAAAATCAGGAAAGGTGTCTGTCAGCATTGTCTCCTCTTACTATACTTCTTCAATCTGTATGTTGGGCAAATAGTCAGAGAAACTGGCTTATATACAGCAAAATGTGGCATCAGGACTGGATGAGGGATTGTTAATAACCTGTGATATGCACATAACACAACCTTGCTTGTTGAAAGCGAGGAGGACTTGTAGCAATTGCTGATGAAGAACTAGGCTGACAGCCTTCAGAATGGATTACAACTCAATGTAAAGAAGACCCAAATCCACACAACTGGACCAAGAGGTAACATCATGATAAATGGAGAAAAGTTTAAAGTTGTTAAGGATTTTGTCTTGCTTAGATCCACAATCAATTCTCATGGAAGCAGCAGTCAAGAGATCCCAAACCATGTTGCACTGGGTGAATCTGCTGCACAAGATCTCTTTAGAACATTGAAAAGGAATGATGCTACTTTGAGTACTAAGGTGCGCCGGACACAAGCCATGGCATTTTCCATTGCCTCATAGTCATGTAAAACTTGGATCTTCAGTCAAGAAGGCTGAAGAAGAACCGATGCATTTCAGTCATGGCTGGAGAAGAATATTGAATAGACTGTGGACTGCTAAAAGGACAATCTGTCGCGACACACAGAATCCAGGAACAGGAGTGGGAATAGTGATACCAGAAGGGGAGAGGAAGGGAAAAAGGGGGAACCAAACTCAATGATCAACAGGGGGAAGAACAACAGAAAACATGGGGGAAGGGAGAGAGCGGTCGGTGTGAGAGACGAAAATAATAAAGTACCATCTATCAGGGGTTATGAGGGTGGGGGAGGGGGAGGGAAGAGCTGATACCAAGGGCTCAATAGAAAGTAAATGTCTAGAAAAGAATGAGGGCAACATACATGCACACACATGCCTTATTCAGTTGATGTATGGATTATAAGAGTTATACGAACCTCCAATAAAATGATTGGGGAAAAAAGGACAATCTGATCTTCTTGGAAAAAGGAACACTTCTTGTCAGAGTGCTCTTTAGAGGCAGGGGTGATGAGATTTCATCATACATACTTCAGACATATTGTCAGGAGAATTCCATCTTGGGGAAGGAGATCGTGTTTGGTAAAGTAGATGGGCAGGGGACAAAGACGAAGACCCTCAAGGAGATGGATTGACACTATGGTGCAACAATGGACACAAGCATAGGAACAACTGTGAGGATGGAGCAAGATCGGGCCAATTTTAGTTCTGCTGTGCAGAAGGTGGCTGTGGGTCAGAACTGACGTGATGACACCTAAGAACAACAACAACAAGCAACAGCAATAACAATGTGAATCTTCCTGTTCCATTCCTTGTCTTCAATATTGCTTTGGCTACTTAGACTTTCTTTTTCATATGAAGTTTATTCTTTTTTTTTCATTTTAGTAAAGAATATTTTGGGGGATCTGTATTGAAATTTTCATTGTATGTGTAGATTACTCTAGGTAGAATCAACTTTTTTCCGTATATGAAGTTTTCTAAATGATGAGCATGGGAAGCCTCCCCATTTTTGTAGGTCTCTTTTAGTCTCTTATAGTAGTGTTTTATAATTTTAACTATATATATCTTTTATGTTCCTGGTTAGATTAATTCCTAGGTGTTTTAGTATTTGGGGGACTATTTTTATTTCATTTTTTGAGTAGTAAATTCCTACTCAAAGTGACTCCATGAGACAGAATTAGACTGCCACATAAAGTGTGCTAGCCCTTACATTTTTATAGGCGCATTCAACTTCCTCGCTCTCTCTCTGGTTTTTCTTTTTTTTTTTTTATTATTATTTTTTTTATATATAAATATATTTATAAAGCTAGATATGCAATACAAGAAATGAACCACTAAATTATATACAGATAGATAACACAAGAAACTAACAGTTAAATTATAAAACAGTGAGACACTAGCAGTCCTTTAAGGCTTGAGAGCCGCCAGTTGCCAGTCCCTTTCTTTTCTTTTTTTTTTTTTAACAATTTATTGGGGCTGATACAATTCTTTTCAAAGTTCATACATATACATACATCAATTGTATAAAGCACATCTGTACAGTCTTTGCCCTAATCATTTTTTTCTCTTTTCTTCTTTTACATTTTATTAGGGACTCCAACAACTCTTACCACAATCCATACATATACATATATCAATTGTATAAAGCACATCCATACATTCCCTGCCCCAATCATTCTCAAGGCATTTGCTCTCCACTTAAGCCCCTTGCATCAGGTCCTCTTTCCCCCCCCCCTCCCTCCCCTTTCCCCCCTCCCTCATATGTCCTTGGTAATTTATACCTCGTTATTTTGTCATATCTTGCCCTATTCGGGGTCTCCCTTCCCCCCTTCTCTGCTGTCCCTCTCCCAGGGAAGAGGTCACATGTGGCTCCTTGTAATCAGTTCCCCCTTTCCAACCCACTCACCCTCCACTCTCCCAGCATCGTCCCTCATGCCCTTGGTCCTGAAGGTATCATCCACCCTGGATTCCCTGTACCTCCAACCCTCATATGTACCAGTGTACAGCCTCTGTCCTATCCAGCCCTGCAAGGTAGAATTCGGATCATGGTAGTTGGGGGGAGGAAGCATCCAGGATCTGGGGGAAAGCTGTGTTCTTCATCGATACTACCTCACACCCTAATTAACCCATCTCCTCTCCTAAGCCCCTCTATGAGGGGATCTCCATTGGCCGACACTTGGGCCTTGGGTCTCCACTCTGCACTTCCCCCTTCATTTAATATAATATATATATATACACATATATATATACATATACATATACATACACACACTTATATCTTTTTTTTTTTTTGCATGATGCCTTATATCTGGTCCCTTGGGCACCTCGTGATCGCACTGGCCGGTGTGCTTCTTCCATGTGGGCTTATTTGTTTCTGAGCGAGATGGCCGCTTGTTCACCTTCAAGCCTTTAAGACCCCAGACACTATCTCTTTTGATAGCCGGGCACCATCAGCTTTCTTCACCACATTTGCTTGTGCACCCATTTGTCTTCAGCGATCCTATCATGGAGGTGTGCACTCAATGATATGATTTTTTGTTCTTTGATGCCTGGTAACTGATCCCTTTGGGACCACTCGATCACACAGGCTGGTGTGTTCTTCCATGTGGACTTTGTTGCTTCTGAGCTAGATGGCCGCTTGTTTATCTTCAAGCCTTTAAGTCCCCAGTCACTATCTCTTTTGATAGCCGGGCACCATCAGCTTTCTTCACCACATTTACTTGTTCACCCACTTTGGCTCCAGCCGTTGTGTCGGGAGAGTGAGCATCATAGAGTTCCAATTTAATAAAAGAAGGTATTCATGCATAGAGGGAGTGTTTGAGTAGAGGCCCAAGGTCCTTCCGCCACCTTTATACTTGACCTATAAATATAGACACAAAGATCTATTTCCCCAACCTCCTATATATATTTGCATGTACATGTCTTTGTCTAGACCTCCATGAATGCCCTTTGACTCCTAGCTCTTTCCTCCATCTCCCTTGACCTTCCTCCTGCCCCACTACCATGCTTCATCGCCACCTGGGCTAGAGTATACCTTTTCTCTAAGCAACCTTACCCTTGATCATTTCCCATCAGGCCTGCCACTCCCCCTTCTCTACCCTTTGGGGTCCCATGTTTTTCCCTTGTCCCTGGGTTTGTTAACACCACTTCCTTACCCCCCCTACCCCCCCACCCCAAGTCCCCCCGGAACTGTCGGTCCCGTTGTTTTTCATCCAGATAGTTCATCCAGCCTGTCCTATTCAGACAGACCTGTGGAGTCACTAACTTGCACGAAAACTAGACAGAGGAACACAAAGCAACAGTATACAACCAGACAACAAAACAACCAAAACAAACCACTGAAAAAGAACAGAACAAAACAGTTCACAAGAGAAAAGCTTGTAGTTAGTTCAGGGATCTTTGCTGGCCCTTAGGAGCGTTTTCCAGTCCAGTCTGTTGGGGCACCACGCCCTGGCCCCAAAGTCCACTTTCAGCATTCCCTGGGGACCTTGCCACTCCATTCCCTTGCTGTTCCGCTGCACTCCCCCAGGGTTTTTCTTTTGCAGTGTGGCTGTTGGTATTGAGCCCGACCTTAAGGTTAGCAATCTAATGCTCAGGTATTTCTATTTGCATTCATTTAAGCAACTGCCATACTGTTTTCCATAGTGGCTGTAGAATTCTGCAATACCACCAGCATTGGATAAACTTTCCAAACTCTCCACATTCAAGCCTTGAATTTTTCTTTGATAGTTTAAGCTTGTGCTTTGCTGAGCATGTTTTCTTTCTGGGTCTTTGAACATATCATCACAATACTTTGTCTTCTCAAGCTAATCTTTGAAATTTTTGTCAAGCTCTTATAGTTCATTATTTCTACCCATGCTGTAGCTACTTTGTGCTCAAGAACAGGTTTCTGAGTCTCTTCTGCTATCAACTTTGAATTATCTTTCTTTCTTGTTTTTTTAATGATATTTTGCTTTCTTCTTGTATTATGGTATTGAGCTTGCCAGATCTTTTGTCATTAATGTTCAATGAACAAACATATCCTTGGGATTTTCTCAAAATTCAGGTGGGATATACTTAAGATTGTATTTTGGCTCTCATGGACTTGTTTTAATTTTCTTCAACTTCACCTTGAACTTACATATGAGCAATTGACAGCTTGTTCCACAGACTATCAGCCCCTGGTCTTATTTCTGAGGGACAGTTTTACTGGGTTGACAGTTTTTTGCTAGCAATTGTTCTGTTTTAACATCTTGCTTCATTGTATTCCGTACTCTATAGTGGGTAAATGCATACTGATTTTTTGAAAGTCTCTTATTATGTTATTATTATTTTGCTGTTTCCTCTCTTTGCTTTGGTTTTCAAGAAGTGATCTCTGTATCGTTTGCAATTTGGGTTTATACAGTTTCCTATATTTGCATGTTTGAGTCTCTCTTCGGATCTGAAAAATTCTAATTATCTCTTGGAGAATTGTTTTTTTGATTGTTGTCATGGTGTTCTGGGATTCCAGTAATTCTACTGTTTGGTTTCTTTTTGAATCCCTTATTTCCTTTTGGGTTCATTCATTTTTCTTTGTTCTTTTCTCTTGAGACATGATCAGTTCAGTTATCTTGCCTTCTAGTTCATTTACACTACGTTCCATCTCTTATACTCTTTTGTTGAATGTTTCTCTTGTTTTTCTATTTCAGTTATTTCATTCTTTTTTTTTCTTTTTGGGTTATTTCATTCTTAAGATCCAGTAGATCTCTTGGAGGTTTTTGTTTTTAATTTCCACGCCAACTCTCATTTTATTCCTCCATTTGCTTTCTCATCTCCAATAGTTTGTTCTCTTTCTGTCTCTGTCTACCTCTCCCTCTACCTCTCTCTGAATGTATTTTGTTTTCTTTAAAGAAATTTAACACCACAGTTTAAAACTCCACATGGAAGAAGCACACAAGCTTGTATGATCGTGAGGTATTGATGATATCAGGTATCAGGCATCAAGGACCCAGAACAAAAAAAAGTCATATTAATGTGAATGAGGGGGAGTACAGAGTGGAGACCCAAAGCCCATCTGTAGGCAATTGGACATCCCCTTACAGAAGGATCACGGGAGGAGATGAGCCAGTCAGGGTGCAATATAGCTCTCATGAAACATGCAACTTTTCTCTAGTTCTTTAACACCCCCCACCCCCCCGCCCGAACTATTTTGACCCCAAATCTACTTTACAAATCTGGCTAGACCAGTGCATGTACACTGGTACAGAGAAGAGAATGAAAAACATGGAATCCAATTTTGATAACCCTGTCAGGACCAATAATGAGAGTAGTGATACCAGGAGGGTAAGGGGCAGGTGGGGGGATAAATGGGGAACCGATCACAATGATCTAAATATAAACCCTTCTCAGGGGAATGGACAGCAGGAAAATGGGTGAAGGGAGACAGGGGTTGGTGTAAGACATGAAAACAAAAATGGTAAATTATCAAGGTTTCATGAGGGAGGGCATGTGAGAGAATGGGAAAATGAGGAGCTGATATGAAGGACCCAAGTAGAAAGACAATGTTGTGAAAATGATGATGGCAACAAGTGTACAACTGTGCGTGACCCAACGGATGTATATGTGGATTGTGATAAGAGGTGTAAGATCCCCCAATAAAATGATTTTTTTAAATTGTTGAAAACTTAAGACCCTGGGTGCTTTAGTAGTTTAAAAATATAGTCCTTAATCATAGAAGTGTATATTTCATTATACAGCATTTCAGAAATTTGAGTGAGATTTTTCAGTTCATATTGAGGTCTATTAGATCCTATCGTGTGCCACTCTCTCTTTTATATGTGTTTTACCATTTGGGGGATTAAAAAAAATAAAAGTTCAAGTAGAAAATCAAGTTTTACTTTGCCATTTTGAGAGTCAGATATTTGGCAGCTTGGGTTTTAGCACACTGAGGAGTTTCTATTAAATTCGACAAGTATTTCTTGAGTATCGAATATGGCCCAGGTTTAACTCTGGTTATATTGAAAGAACAAGACACACAGGGTTCAGCTCTCTAGTATCTGTTCCTGTGGAGAAGACCAATAAGAAACAAAGTTTGATACTTCCTATAAAGACAATAGGCCAAGTCATCAAAATAGATATTGCTGGGACAGAGGATGTCCATCTTAAGAGTCAGTGGTTATAGAACCGTTCTAGGAAATGAGGACATTGAGCAAAGGAAGTTGCCTTTGGTGAAATGAATAGTTCTGTGTTTGGGCAGAAGAAGATTGGTGGGGTCATAGAAGAACTGAAAGCAGTGGCCAAAGACATTTTACTTTACTCGGCTGCTATGGTTGAGGCCAACCCAGATCAAATGCATCTCCTTTCATTGTGGTATGCTTGGCTTTAGCATCCTACCATTCATTTATTTAAAGACTGGATGTGTGTGGGTATGTAATTTTTCCATCTTCTGCCATATAAATGTTAAATAGTGCCTATATTCAGGAACACAGCGGCATTATGGGAACAAAAGATATATGTATACACAAACCCATCCATCAAGCTGGACATTTTTGGAGAAAGGTTCCCAGAATACACTTTCATTGATATAGTTTTAAACTGCTGTAGCAGCATTTTAGTGTCTGATTAATGGGTTCATTTACTTCAAAGCCTGCTTCAAACCTCTTGGGGAAGAAATATAAATATATTTATAAAAGAAGCTTTAGAAAAGCATGTCAGCATTATTTCATTTATAAAACTTTCTCGTGCTAATCTTCACTTTAAGCAAAACATTAATGGACACTTATTATATAGAGATTTATACAAAACCAAGCCATTTATTTCAGTGCAAAATACACATAAGAGGGGGCTTCAAAATATTCATAGAAAAAAATTCCAATTCTCCATGAACTTCTCAAAGGCCTCTTATATATTGCCTAGAGAATAATTGAAAACCAACACACGGAAAACCCTTGTAAACATTGTTAGGGGGAGATGTAGAACGGTGTCTGCTGCTTAGATGGTATAAACTTTCCAACAAAATCAAAACAACAAGGCTTAGGAATCACTTAGAATTTGGTCAGATCAATCATTAGGTTAATGTAGTAGCAAGAAGGTCCGTGAAGCATTGGCCAAGTTTGTGAGTCTTTGAGGGTTGCACCAGTGTCGTCTGTTAACTTTGTATTAGGGGGTTGGAGACTTGCTTGCTCAAAGGAGTCACCTGGGACGTTTGCTAAACTCAGAGACTGGTGGAAATCCCAAGAGTGGTTTGGGGTAAATGTTAACTGTCAGAAGTGGTAACCCGGAGTTACACTCGGGATTACACTGCAGAGAAGTCCCTTACCAAAATTATTAACATAGAGGGTGAATGGTTTGGAAAGAGGGAACTGATTATAAGGATCTACATGTGATCTCCTCCCTGGGGGATGGACAACAGAAAAGGGGGTGAAGGGAGACGTGGGACAGGGCAAGATATGACAAAATAATAATTTATAAATTATCAAGGGCTCATGAGGGAGGGGGGAATGGGGAGGGAGGGGGGGAAAGAGGACCTGATGCAAAGGGCTTACGTGGAGAGCAAATGCTTTGAAATTGATGAGGGAAAAGAATGTACAGATGCATTTTACACAATTTATGTATGTATGGATTGTGATCAGAGATGTATGAGTCCTTAATAAAATGTTTTTTAAAAATTACTAACATAAATAGACCGCCATGGAGGTTAAAGTTGATCATACCTGGAATGTCTACTAGAGAGATTAAAATGAGTACTTTCTTAAGAATTGCAGGCCTACAATATAAAACAAATTTTATGCAAAACAACATACCGCTTTGGGTACAAAATTACTGACATAATTAGACCGCCAGGAGGGTTAACCCTGTCACAGATCTAGGCCGTCCCGGTGATGCTACCACAGAAGAAAGACTTGGCAATCTGCTCCAGGAAAGATTATAGCCTAGAAAACCCTCTGGGCTAATGTGACCCTGTTGGTTGTTATGAGTCAACATCAGAATGAGTGCACCCTACAACGACCATATGTCAAATCTCTTTGTGGGTTGGGCTGGTAGCCTCAAGGTCAGCAGTTTGAAACCACCAGGACCTTGGCCAGAGACATATGAGGCTTTCTATTCTCATAAAGATTTAGTTTCAGAAACCCACAGTGAAAATTCTCCTCCTACTTAGAGGGTTGATATGAATCAGGATTGACTAGCTGGCAGTGCGAGAAGCAGCCCTGGTTGTGTAAGGGTTAAGCACGCAGCTGCTAACCGCCAGCTCAGCAGTTTGAACATAAAAGCCACTCTGGGGAAGACCGGTCTGGTGATCTTCTCCAATACAGATGGTTCTGTTCTTGTGAGGTGCTCTCAAGTCAGGCTCTGTGTACAACAGTAAGAGACACTCTTCAGTCCTTTGGCATCCTCATAATTGTTGTGGTGTGTAAGTTCATAGTTCTAGTTACTGTGTGAATTTATCTTGTTGAGGACATTCCTCTTTATCTTCACCCCTCTACTTTACCAAGTGGGATACCCTTTCCAAGGGATAGGTCTCCTGATAACATTTCCAAAGTCCGTGAATGAAGACTCCCTGTCCTCATTTCTTTTTTTTTAATTTAATTTTATTTTTTTAAATTTTTTTAATTTTAACAATTTATTGGGGCTGATACAATTCTTTTCACAGTTCATACATATACATACATCAATTGTATAAAGCACATCTGTACAGTCTTTGCCCTAATCATTTTTTTCTCTTTTCTTCTTTTACATTTTATTAGGGACTCAAACAACTCTTACCACAATCCATACATATACATACATCAATTGTATAAAGCACATCCATACATTCCCTGCCCCAATCATTCTCAAGGCATTTGCTCTCCACTTAAGCCCCTTGCATCAGGTCCTCTTTCTCCCCCCCCCTCCCTCCCCTTTCCCCCCTCCCTCATATGCCCTTGGTAATTTATACCTCGCTATTTTGTCATATCTTGCCCTATCCGGGGTCTCCCTTCCCCCCCTCTCTGCCGTCCCTCTCCCAGGGAAGAGGTCACATTTGGCTCCTTGTAATCAGTTCCCCCTTTCCAACCCACCCACCCTCCACTCTCCCAGCATCGTCCCTCACACCCTTGGTCCCGAAGGTATCATCCACCCTGGATTCCCTGTACCTCCAACCCTCATATGTACCAGCGTACAGCCTCTGTCCCATCCAGCCCTGCAAGGCAGAATTCGGACCATGGTAGCTGGGGGGAGGAAGCATCCAGGATCTGGGGGAAAGCTGTGCCCTTCATCGATACTACCCCACACCCTAATTAACCCATCTCCTCTCCCAAGCCCCTCTATGAGGGGATCACCATTGGCCGACACGTGGGCCCTGGGTCTCCACTCTGCACTTCCCCCCCCATTCAACATAATATATATATACACATACACACATACATATACACATATATACACATACATACACACACTTATATCTTTTTTTTTTTTTGCATGATGCCCCATATCTGGTCCCCTGGGCACCTCGTGACCTCACTGGCCGGTGTGCTTCCTCCATGTGGGCTTACCTGGTTCTGAGCGAGATGGCCGCTTGTTCACCCTCAAGCCTCCAAGACCCCAGACACCATCTCCTTCGACAGCCGGGCACCATCAGCTTTCTTCACCACATTTGCCCGTGCACCCATTTGTCTTCAGCGATCCTATCATGGAGGTGTGCAGTCAATGATATGATTTTTTGTTCTTTGATGCCTGGTAACTGATCCCTTTGGGACCACTCGATCACACAGGCTGGTGTGTTCTTCCATGTGGACTTTGTTGCTTCTGAGCTAGATGGCCGCTTGTTTATCTTCAAGCCTTTAAGACCCCAGTCACTATCTCTTTTGATAGCCGGGCACCATCTGCTTTCTTCACCACATTTACTTGTTCACCCACTTTGGCTCCAGCCGTTGTGTCGGGAGAGTGAGCATCATGGAGTTCCAATTTAATAAAAGAAGGTATTCATGCATTGAGGGAGTGTTTGAGTAGAGGCCCAAGGTCCTTCCGCCACCTTAATACTTGACCTATAAATATAGACACAAAGATCTATTTCCCCAACCTCCTATATATATTTGCATGTACCTGTCTTTGTCTAGACCTCCATGAATGCCCTTTGACTCCTAGCTCTTTCCTCCGTCTCCCTTAACCTTCCTCCTGCCCTACTACCATGCTTCATCGCCACCTGGGCTAGAGTATACCTCTTCTCTAAGCAACCTTACCCTTGATCATTTCCCACCAGGCCTGCCACTCCCCCTTCTCTACCATTTGGGGTCCCATGTTTTTCCCTTGTCCCTGGGTTTGTTAACAACCACTTCCTTACCCCCCCTACCCCCCCACCCCAAGTCCCCCCGGAACTGTCGGTCCCGTTGTTTTTCATCCAGATAGTTCATCCAGCCTGTCCTATTCAGACAGACCTGTGGAGTCACTAACATGCACGAAAACTAGACAGAGGAACACAAAGCAACAGTACTGTTGCTTTGTGTTCCTCATTTCTAAGGAGTATTCTGCCTGTACTTCTTCCAGGACAGATTCGTTTGTCCTTTTTGCAGTCCACATTACTTTAAACATTTCTGACCAGCTCTTAATTCAAATGCATAGATTCTTCTTTGGTTTTCCTTATTCAATGTCCAACCTTCCTTGACAACTTCAATATTTTCTCCCTTTAACATGATGCTGCATGTCGGTCTCATTGTGGGGATTTTTATTTTCAATCCATATTGAAAGTTGCCATCCTTGATCTTCATCAGCAATGGCTTCAAATCCTCCTCACTTTCAGCAAGCAAGGTTGTGCCATCTGCTTATTGAAGGTTGTTAATAAGCCTTCCTCCAATCCTGATGCTACATCCCCCCCCCCCAACATCCAGTTTCTGGGATTATTTGCTCAGCATACAGTTTGAATAAATATGGTGAGAGGATAGAACCCTGATGCCCACCTTTCCTGATTTTACACCATGCAGTTTTCCCTTGTTCTGTCCAAACAATTGCTTTTTAGTCCATGTCCAAGTTCCACATGAGCACAATCAAGTGTTCTGGAGTGCCCATTCCCCTCAAAGCTATCTCTTTTCTGTTATGATCCACACAGTGGATGCCATTGCATAGCCAATAAAACACAAGTTACCATTCTTGGGGTAGCCATCTGATGTCAGCATTGATAGGCCTGGCAGCACGTCCTCTTCAGAATCTGGCTTGAATTTCTGGCGGCCTCGTCAATGTACTGCTGCAACCATTATTGAATGTTATCTAGTAAAATTTTATTTGCATGTCTGAAAGTTAGTGTTCCATCAAGATTATACCCACGGAACCCCATGAGGCAGTTCTACTTTGTTGCCACAGAGTTAAAACATGCCAAAGCTATGTGTAACAATCTCCACAATAAGGTCAATCAGTACGTAAATAAATCTTTGGCAAGGGATGCTGATGCAATAGAAACATCAACTTATATTTAGAATCCATCACTACAAGTTATGAGATAAATTAAGCTTGCACAAGAAAGTTGGAGAATACCTTGCAAATGGAATGTCCTTGGAAGGATGTGAGGGGTCCCTGGAGCTAGCCGCGAAGGTCAAAGCAGCAAGAAAGAGTTTGAACAGAGCAGGCTCGGAAGTTGCTGGTCTTACTTCCACAGAACAACTTCATTTGTTTTTTTACTGTCTCAATTCGTATTTTTCAAAATGGAAAAATTCTGGTCTTGTACTTACTAGATTAAATATTATGCCCTCAGACATATTGTGTTAGGGACACATGGTGAACACTGTAGAATATTGCAAAATGGGCCCTAACGTCAGAAAAGATCCCTGAATAGATTCCAGATATGGGTTATGGGCTTTCAGATCCACACCACCCTTTCCCCTCTGGTTGTCTAAAGCCCTACTCTTTGGTGGGAGGGCCTGACAATTAACCTAAACTCCCGACAGAGACATTGTTCACCTAGATGGGTACCACAAAAGATTCTGGAAAATACTCACTATGCCATTCCTGAACCATTGAAGAGTGACTTTTAGACGGAGACTGCCTCACTTTTCCTTCAAAGAGATGGAGGTGAGTTCCTGCCAACCAACCTTTTGATTGGCACCCGAGTGCTTAACTACCAGGCTCCTCTGAATGATACTTAAGCTATAGTTATTAGAAAATCTTTACTATTTGGCTAAAACACAGGACATTTATTATAGCTCTTTGGTACAGAGGGGAAGTGTGAGAATTACTTGGACCTTGTTTCAATTACTTGGAATAAACAGAATGCATGTTAATTTATCAAAGTACTATACTAATGAGATTGGACCTATGATTGCAGACAGGTGAGATATGTTGAAATTATAGTCACTAACATTTAAAAACTGTCTAGCAATAATAAACTATAGAAATAAATATGAATGCTCTGCTTTGGACGTATTTGAAAAGGAGCTATACTTTATGAGCCAAACCTTAGGAATCATTGAAGATCAGAGCCATCACACCCAGTTTTACTTTTAAATTAATGAAGAAAACCAAACACGAAAAAAAAGCAAACAACCAGTTGTAGATTTACTCAGGAAGAGGAAAGAAATATTACTTATTGAATAATAAAAATAACCACATGTGCATATGCAATTATATATACAAATGTAATCTGTATGTGCTGTAGATGAGCAACACGATGACTATTCTTGTTGACTATTCAAACACTTACTAGTGGCTACAGTGGGAAGAAAGAGATATAAATCATTGCATTGCCTTGTGTTTTTGTGAATAAAGTTCCTTACATAAGATATTTGCTATTTAAATAAAGCTTTATGTCATGGTCAGCAGTATCCATCATAAAACTGGTTTTGAGTGCTTGCCAAGAAGTATAATCTTGAATTTTGGTGTTACACAATACCTTTCTATAGCTTGTCCAAGACCAGTAGTATCTATAGAAGAATGACTTTAAAATATGAAATTTATTCATTTCTCTCATTGATTTGCAATGAGGCTACAACTGTTAGTTGGAGCAATAGTATTATTTATTGTGTGAGACTGTGCTGTCTATGATGGTCCATTTTAAACTCACAAACTTTACTCGCTCCATGCCAGAGCTGCCCATTTCCTATCGCTGCGACAGTTTACCACTCTTCCAAAGACTTACCACGTAAAGTTATGCAGTACTGCTTCCAAAGCAAACCATACGCACTGCCATTGACCTGAGTTCAACTCTTAGTGACCCTATAGGACTTGTATGAATTGTCCCTGTGAGTTTCTGAGACTGAAAATATTCACAGGAGCTATAAGCCACAGATTTCTTTTCTTTTTGATTCTGGACAGGGTGTGTGTGTGTGTCTCAGTTCCTCCCTATTTTGCTTGGTTCCTTCCCTTTTTTTTAACAATAGTTTTACTGAGATAGAATTCACATATCATGCACTTCCATAGTTTAGTTGTATTTAAAAAGTGTTGTATTCACATCACCACAATCAGTTCCAGAACATCTTCCTCTCTCCTGTATTTATTATCAGCTCCCCATTTCCCTCTAACCTCCTTGCCTTCTGTGTCCACAATAAGCCATTATACCAGTTATTGTCTCTATACATCCACCTATCCTTTGCTTCATATACTGGAAAACATACGAAAAAATAATGAAAATAGCAAGTATATTTTTTCAAAAAGAAAGAAAAACTACAAACAATATTAAAATAAACTACAGACAAAACCTTTGTTTAGAAAAAAAGCAGGAAATATTGCAAACAAGAACACATCCAAAATGGGTCAAAAGGGCGATTAAATGATTAAGCACCACATTTTTACCTAATTACATCTGCCGTAATTGAGTTTATAATAGCCTCTGTCTGATAGTAAATTTCTCATGTCCCTCGATTGTGATCTGAGAGGAAGCACCAGAAGCTTTAGCTATATAAGTCCCTGCAGATGAAATTTTGGCAACCACTGTCATCCATAGCCTTCTGCAAAATGGGTGTTCACAATTTTAGCTCTGATACCTTTCCCTCCTCTGGATTTGGATTTTGTTTTCTATCATCCTTGGATCAAATACATGTGGATTTAGTTGACGCCTCAATTAGATGGCTGCTTGTTCGACCACAAGCCTGTAGGACTCCAGGTTTGGTTTGGTTTTTTAAGCAGGGCACCATCTGCTGTCTTCACAACACTTTGCTGTAGCACTCATATCTTCAGTGACCTCTTCACAAGGGTGAGCATCGAGCAGAGTCATATTGTAAGAGCTAATTGTCCTTACGTTGGGGCTAGAATTAAGTGTGAGCCCCAAATCAATTCACTTGTCTATGTACATCTAAGCCTCATCTTTCTTATGATTAGCAGCTGGTGTGTTGGAACAACCAGCCAGCCTTGTGGTTAGCAGCCCAATGCATAACCCATTATGCCATCAGAGCTCCTTGTTACTACTGGTAGAGAAGCTAAAATGTACTAATTAATAACCTAGACAAATGAGTACCTGAATAGTATACATAGGCACCCAATAGAATCCTAGCATGGAGGGGTGCAGTAGTTAAACAATCTGGTGTCAATTTGGGACTTGAGACAATTAAGAGTGAAGGGGGTCAAGTCTAGTCTGTCAATCGGATCATAGCCAATGAGATCTCTGTGTGGGCATGGCCTTCTACTGAGAATTCTGAGTACTCCAGTATTTCCTCCTTGGAGGAGGGAGACATCTCTTCACTTGGATCACTCCCTGGGAGACATTGCGGCTGACGAGACACATGGACTATGCTAGTGCCCTGAGATGGAGAAGTCACGTGGACCTACCCTGATGCAGCCAGACCTCTGGAGCCTGAGAAGCCACGAAAAGACCCCTGCCAGTGCTGAGATGCTTACAACACCACAGGATCCAAAGACTTTCTTCTGCGATCATCTTGCATTCAGCATCATTGCATGTGTTTTGTGAGTCTGAAGAGAACTTTATAGATTGGTATCGGACATACAGGCTAATATCAGAGTTATGGGCTTGGACTGGGTTAGGATGCTTTCTTAATGTACAATTACCCTCGATATAAGACTCTCTCTTCAAAAATAGACTTTGGTGACAGAGTGTGGCACCCCATCAGACTCAACTGTAAAACACTCATAAAGGCCAAAAAAAGGGCCTTGTTGTTATTGTTTTGCTGATCTTATCTTCCTTCGTTGTTTTATTTGGCTTTTCCTGGGTTTATGTGCTTATAAATATATCTGAATGTCTATCTAGATAAAATAGGCGGGATAAATAATTTGGAGATGAAAAGAACGGAACCAGAGATTCGGGGGGTGGGAAGGATACGGGAGAACGGGAGGAGGGAGAAAGGAAGGGGCAGTAGAAACCAACCTAAGTATAAAGGAAGAGCAAGTGAACTAAAATAAATGGAGAGAAGGGCAAAGGATACCTAGTGGGGCTTAATCAAGGGGATTGTAGCAGTGAGGAATGATAAAACTCGAATGAAGGTCGAACATGATGGTGGGACAAGAGGAAAGTAAAATGAAACAAACGAAAGAACTAGGAGGCAAAAGACATTTGTAGAGGTCTAAATACAGGGAAAAAAGGAGAGTAGAGATACCAGGAGGATTAGGGAAGGGTATGGGGGGAAAGGGGAGATAGATCACAAGGATTGACATATAACCCCCTCCCAAGGGGATGAACAATGGAAAAGTGGGCAAGGAGTGACAGAGGACAGTGTAAGATGTGAGGGGGGGTGTTATGGGGAGCTGATATCAGGGTCCCAAGTGGGAAGAGAATGCTTTGGAAATGATGATGGCATCATATATGCAAATGTGCTTGACACACTGGATGAATGTATGGATTATAAGAGATGTAAGAGCCCCCAATAAAGTATTTAATTAAAAAACCCTCTCTCTTATACATATAGGATGGATTTGTTTCTTTAGTCTACCCAGACTAACACAAGGGGTTAAAAATAACTCCAGTAACCTTTTTACTTTGTTTTCCATACAGATATTTTTGCCCCTAGTGTTAAACTCTGACTTTTCTGAGAATTAGGAAGTATTATTTTCCTCAGAATTCAGCAGTAGTAGTACTTTTCCTGGGCATCCCATTTATTTATTTCTTTATAGATTCTGTAAAACTTGAAATGGGGTCCACTGTTCTATCAACAGTTGCGAAGGTGAAAGCCATAAATGCTGGTCTACCTTTGGCATGAATGTCATTGTGTTTCAATGACCCCTTACACATTTCCTGTGATCTGTGACTTGCCCTTTAGCTTATATTTCTCTCGTTTTTAATGAGTTTTAAAATGTTTTGCTCTGTCATTGGCATTTTAGAAATGAATTTAAGTCATTTTTGGATCAAAGTAAGTTTAGAAATTGTGCACATACATAGATATCATGGAGTATGGCACTTGTGGATGTGAATTTAAGCATATTTTGATAGTCAAGTAAGTTTACTTTTTAATCACTTACAATAGTTGGCAATCGAAGTAAAACTATGTAGTAGAACAGCTAAATTAAGGAATTATAATTATTACAACAGCACAATTATTAAATGTGCTAATTCCTATTTCTTGGTACATAATCACCATACATTAAAGAAAGAATGCAACCTGATGCTTACTAGCAATCTTGTCAATTATTTGCCACTTGTAATTATCCAAAATGTTCCAGAATCATATAGTTACAGAGATAAATGAAATAATTTAGGGTATACAAGATGTTTACTAATAATACTAGTTTATTGTTTATACAAATTATTATTTATATGGGAAGTGAAGTGTTGGACTAATTATTTTTCAGTCACTCTAGCTATACAATTCTCAACAGCTAGCAAGGTAGACTGACTTTCTCTTGGAGGTGATTGTAAACAGTATTTCTACTGAAAAGGTAGGGAAATTTGTGGGAAGAAGTAGCAGCATAGAGAGATGAAAAAAAAAGCCTTCCTTGTATTGGAAGATGTGTCGCATACTGTAAGTTTTACTAACTTAAAGTCTTTGGGCCTGGAACAGATGAATACATTTGAAAATATAAAGATCCAAGCAAGAATACAAGATGCGTGTGTCCTTAAATGAAATGTTCTTGAAGGTCAGAATGCTTTTATTAGAAAAGATTTGTGTGTCTTAAGTAGGAGAATGTTCAATATTGATTTGAAAATTTAATGGTTGGGACTCTATTTAAGGTCACTGAAGAATGAAAATAAGCAAAATCCCAAACTTCCTAATGGAAACAGAGAACATTTTAGCTTTGACTTACCTAGAGCTCAGTGTGGGTCTCTGTGTGCACATATGGGAGCATGCATATATGTATGCTCATGCCCACGTGCCTGCATTTGTTTACATTCATTGTCCCTCCCTCTGACATTGAAATGGTGCCTTTGATTTGGACAGAAAGGACAACTTCGAAAAATACAGCTTTGAAAATCCAAATTACAAGTTGCAGGCTGTGATTAGGATGTTAGACTAGGTGGTGGCAGAGGGACAAGGCAAACATTCACAGTGAAATTCAGAAATAAAAAGATATGCTGCCAAGAGAACATTCACTGAGCAGCTAGCCTGGCTTTTCTTATTTTTTTCCCTAATAAAATGATTTTTGAGAGACCGCTCAGCCAGAAAGGCAAACCTCTCACAATTTAAAAATGCCAGTCATCTCTAAAGCCCGAAGTCAAGACAGAGGACATTTATGATGACGAATAGGATTGGCACTGAAAAGTCAGGAGACGAAAGAAAGACAATGGCACCTCTGTGACCAGATTCAGGATTTGTTTTTCCTTTCCTGAAACTTCTTGGCTTCCCCTTAATGATTTAACAGGCTGCTAGTATTAGCCTGGCCTCAGTGATGCAGTGTTGGTTTACTAACCATGAGTTAGCAGTTTAAATCCACCAGCTGTTCCACAGGGGAAAGTTGAGGTTGTCTACTCCCTTAAAGATTTATAGACTTGGAAGCCCGCAGGGGCAGTTCTTCCCTAACCTATAGGGTTGCTTTGAGTTGGAATTGACGCAATGGCAGTGAGGTTTCTGGTTTAAGGCATCGCCAGGGAAAGGAAAGGAAGAGCAATACTAGGAAGCCTGTTTCACAATAGTGGTTGACTGGAAGCAGTACCATCCAAAGGTGGAACAAACTAGTGAAGTTTTGCTTTTTGTCTTCCTTTATCACTTTTTCAAACTCAAAGGATGACATGTTAACCTAGTGAAAACAACTGCAAGTTGGAAAGTCTTAAAGTTGGTTTGGCTTATTTCTCAGTAATAGGGCTAGGTGGCGAAGAAGAATGTATCAATGAAGAGCCGATTACACAAATCAGTCAGCCAGACAAAAGCATCTGTATCTATGAGCATTATAATGGAAAACTTGGGTATATCACTCTATTTATGTTGTTCACCCTACCTAAAAATCTTTAGCATGCTGTCTTTTTTTAAAACATGCTCTCTTAATATCATCAGGACATAGAGTAATGGTGTACATCAAACCAGAGTGAAATGGTGTTCCTATTGCTGGATACAGCCAATAGAGATAGTCTAGATAACCTTGCCCAGTAAAAGTATATGCTTCCCATCTTCCACCCTTCTGGTGATTGGGAGCACATCATCCACCTCACGCTCATAGCCCTGATCACCAGAGACCAATGCACGAGCCCCCATTATTTATACCATAATGCCTTGGAGACAACAGCTTAATATCCAACTGAATTGGGTTGACAGAACTGACTTGAGAGTGTGAGAACTAACCAGGGCAGGATGGCTCCAGTCAGTGACCAAAATAAAGAAACAGGAAACCTTGTGGACAAAATGGTAATGCAATTATCCGATAAGGAATTCAAGAGACCTCAAAGAGATCAAGGAAAACAGGCAAAACCCTGGAAAAATTTAGGAAAGCAGTACAAGAACAAAATGGCAAAATACACATAGAAACCATACAAAAACAGCAACTGGGGTTCCAGAAGATGAACACTAAAATTTCAGAAATAAAAAATTTGGAAGGATAAAGGAATAGGATTGAATCAATGAAAATCCTCACTTATTTACCCACTGCCATCAAGTCAATGCTGACTGATAGCAACCCTATGGGACAGGATAAAACTGCCCTGGTCACTCTCAGAGACAGTAATTCCAGGGGAGTAGAAAGTCCTGTCTTTCTTCCTTATTGAACTTAGAACCAGTGAAATATCAGAAGTTTCTGGTATCAATCAGAATAACAGTAAAATTTTTTTTAAAGAAATAAGGAAAGAGAAAAGCCTAATAGCTATGTTGGACTCCATCAGAAGGAATAATTTATGTGTGTCTAGAATTTCTGAACAGGAAGAGGCAACAGCAACAACAAAAAAGTACAGAGAAAATATTCACAGATTTCTGGCAGGAAAAATCTCTAATATGACGAAGATATCCACCTGAGAAAATCAATGAACTCCAAAGAGAAAATCACGAAGGCGTATTTAAAATCAAACTCTCCAACACCAAAGACAAGGACATACACCTCAAAGCACCTTGGGTAAATGAAATGTTATCTACAAAGGGGAACCAATAAGACTAAGATCAGATTCCTCAACCCAAACAATGCAGACAAGAAGGCCAAGGAATGACATATCCCAAACCCAAAAAGAAACAAAAAATCATAACTCATGCATTGTATATGCAGCAAAACTGCCCCTCACATACAATGGCAGCATGAGGGTTGTTCCAGGAAGAGTAGAAATGAAGGGAATTTGTACAAACAAGACTACTCTTCAAAGAAACACCAAAAGGAGGTCTTCATATAGAGAACTAACATGTCCGACAGCAGCCTGAGATGAAGGCACAAGACAACATCACTGAGAGACAAACACAGGTAAATAATTTTCAAAAATACAATAAAACCACAGATTGAAAATAGGAAACCAGATATGTCGGTTCGATTTTTAAATGACAACTTCAAAACAAACAAAAAAAGTGCATACATGCTGTAGTTACAGAACTAAAATATGAAGAGGCAGTTAAAGGTGTTATCAAGACAGAACAAACTATCTAAAGTTAGGATGATAGAAGCAAATTTCAGGGTCACAAAAATTAATAAACTTTTTCACAAAAATAATAAGGAAGAAAATCATACAGACTTAGTAAACAGAAAACAATAGCAACAAGGATATGAATAAAAACCTTAAACAATACTAACTCAATGCAGAGAAGTATATGGAATAATTTTAAAAAATCAGCAACACACACACACACAAAGCATGGCAAAATGGCAGTAGTTACATATACCTATTGAAAAATACACTGAATATAAATAGATTAAATACACCAGTCAAAAGATGCCCTCAGTGATGGGAGGAAAGTAGGACAGGAGAAAACAGAGTACATTGGAGAGATGATGATCAAAGGCATGCATCTAACTTGAACAGTTAAAACTTTGTCAGTTGATTCCCCGCTCTGATGCACGTTGGACCTGCTCTGGTTTTCAAAATTTTTGGTATTTTTGTCTTGTTTTGTTTTTGTTTGTTCATATTAGGGTTTATCTCAAAGATATTATGTCCCTGGAGGTCACCCTCTTGATGTTGTGTTACATGTTTTTCTGTCCTTTGGTATATGAAAACCAGGATTGATGAAGCTATAGGAAGAGCAAACAGGATGAAGGTCTTTTGGGGGAGGGATAGGTACAGTGGTAGGGGGCAAGGATAAAGGGAGAATATGTCAAGGAGTCCAGGAAGAAAAGGAATGCATGGAAACGAATTGTGGTAGCAACTTTAAAATTCTGCTTGATGTGACTGAATTCTGGAATGATATGGTATATGTATTAACTCCAAATAAATAATATTAAAAAAATTTAAATAAAAAAGATAGGGTAGCAGAAAGGATAAGAAAACATGATGCATAGATATGCTGCCTGCAAGAGACATACGTTCAGGCTCAAGTAGAAAGAAAATGTCTTGAAAATGATGATGGCAACATATGTACAAATGTGCTTGACACAATAGATGGATATATGGATTGTGAGAAGAGCTGTAGGAGCCCCCCCCCACAAATGTTTTATTTTTAAAAAGAGACAAAGGTTAAATAAGTTAAACATCAAAGATGGAAAAATATTTCAAGGAAATAGCAACCAAAGAAGAACAGGCGTGGTGCTATTAATCTCTGATACAATAGATTTCATGGCCAAAACTAGCATACCAGTCAAGGAAGAGCATTATATAATGATTAAAGATCAATCCAACAAGAGGACATGACCATTATAAATAACAATGAAAGTATTCCAAAATACATAAAATACATTTAAATAAGATTGCAAGAAAAAGAGACATCTCCACAATAGTAGAACATTTTAATATATCACCTCTGATGAAAGATATGGCAACTGAAAAGAAACTCAGCAAAAATACAGAAGATCTAAACAATACAACAAAACAACCTGATCTTGTAGACATATACAGAATGCTCCACCTATAAGAGCACATGGGCCATCCTTCACAATAGATCATATATTAGGCCACAAGCAAACATTATTAAAATTTTAAAACATAAATAATACAAAGAATTTTCTCAGATCAGAACACTATAAAATTATAAATGAGTAACAGGAAGACTGCAGGACAGGGTGGTGGTCAGATACATGGAAGCTGCTTTAGAAAACAGTGGGTAATAGAAGAAATAAAACAACAAAAACATGAAAATTACCAGACTCAAATATTAAGGAGAACACAACATATCACACCTTTTGGGATCTCACAACAGGAGTGCTCAGAGGCCAATTTGTAGCAATATTCTCACACATCAAAAAGGGCAATAAGGACCGACATCAACTCCTTAACCCTTCAACACCAACACATGGAAAAAGAGCACCAGGAAAAAAACAACAAATAGAAACAGTAACCAAAAGAAAAGAACTAATACAAATTAGAAAAGAAATCAATGAAACAAGCAAACAAAACAATAGAATCAATAATGCCAGTTCTTGGAAAGAACTAATACAATTGACAAACCGGTTGCTGGCCATATTAACAAAGGAAAATAAAATTTCAAATACGAAATAACACAAAAAAGAAATGAAGTGGGTCATTTTTCAGCAGTCCTAATTGAAAGAAAAGGATAATAACAGAAATATATGAAGAACCGTACTCTAAGAAATCGGAAAACAAAAAATGGACAAATTTGGAGAAACACAATTTACTTAAACTAACACAGACTGAAGTAGAAAGTTTGAACAGACCCATTAAAAAATTGAATAGGTGATAAAACAACTCCTAGGAACAACAAAAATCCCTGGCCCACATGGCTTCACTGGAGAATGCTATGACACTGAACGTCCTCAAAGTACTCCAGAACAGAGATAACAAAATAAGATAGCTATCCCGAATTTATTCTACGAGAGTAAGCATAGTCCCCAAATTAAAACTTGGCAAAAACACCACTTATATAAAAGAAGAAAATTATGGACCCGTATCTCTCCTAAACATAGACATAGACATAAAATTCTCTAAAATTTCCAGCCAATAGGACCCAACACCATATTTAAAAATATATCATGATCATGATTAGGTTGGATTCATCTGGATATTTCAATAGTTAAATAAACCACCATTTAAATAAAACAATGGAAAAGAAGCATGTGATCATATCAATGCAAGCAGAAAGGGCATTAGATAAAATCCAATAGCCTTTCATGATTAAAAAAAATTTCAGCAAAATAGGTATAAAAGGGAAATTCTTCCTCATAATTAGGGCCATGTATGCAACACAGACAGCCAACATTACTCTTATTGGCGAAAGGTTCAAAGTATCCTCTTGAGAATGGGAACCAGGCCAGGACGCACTTTATCTTCACTCTTCTTTAATGTTGCACTGGGTGTCCCGGGCATAGCAATAACGGAATCAGGGGAAATAAAACACCTCGACATTAGGAAGAAGGCAATGAAACGATCCCTATTTGCAGATCCTGTACATAAACTTATGTAGGGAACTGCGTGTCTCCCTACCCTGGATTTAAGCCATGGATTTACTCTCAGTTTCCTGCCATACAAACTGCCCTGAGGTTTTACTGCCCTTTGTTCCCTTCCCGCCAGAGGGTGGCTGCCTTGACCCTTGCTAGGATTGGTGATCTTTCACTAGCAGCTGCTATGCTCATTGGTCAATACATGACTGGTGGCATCTCCCACCAGGCTCTCCAGGTATGCTTCGTTAGCATACTTACCTGTTTGCCTTATTTGGAGGTGCATGACTATTGGCTACCTCAGTTGTACCTTAGTTTACATGTGATGTAATGGTGCCCGCCTTTCGCTGGCTATTTAAACCTCTGCTCTCAGCTCAATAAATGAGGCTTGATCAGATTCCTGTCTTGCCTCCATTTCTTGTGCCCTTGCCCATCCTCATTCCCAGTCCCTCTTTCAGGTGTCCACGTTGTTGATGTCCTGCGGGACGGGACAGACTTACTGTGGGAAACAGAACCAGGAAGAGAGTGTATGCAAACAAACACTCAACACTAGTGCGCTCAAGTGTCTGGGAGACCAGGGCTTCCCGGGGGGTAGACCTTCACGTTGGTGAGTTGGAGATGCATTCTAGTCACATTCTCCTGAGTAAGAGTTAGTTCCCTCGATGTCTCCCCATAATAATACCAATTTTAAAGTGCTGTATTTAAACATATGGTTGCTTACTGTACTCTGGAAGGCAATCTGGCTGAAGGTTATCTGCCATCAAAAGCAATCAGACCATGTAACCCTAAGTATGACCCACTTCCTTCTGATAAGGATCACAGATTGTTCCCCTGGAGAAGACCTCAAAGACATCTAAGGTCAAGCCAACTCAGGATGACCAAGTTTAGGCTGCCATCTTGACTCTAGAGGCCATCCTTCTTCTTACCCATGCACCTTCCCATCACATGCATTCCTCTCATGCTCCCTCCCTTCCTATTGTGTGTATACCCCTATCTCCTCCCCCGCATGTTATGTGTATGCCTCTACTACAATCCCTTACTGTTACGCATGTGTTTACCATGACTTCCATGCCTGAGATTTTATAAGCTTGTGACAGAATACATTACACACTCTCTTTATTTGGACCTGGTTCCTGATGCTATGACAGAGGTGAGACCTTGCATGCTTCGTCTCATGTCTCTTTAATTTACTCCTCTGTGTTAGCTGGGTTCACTAGAGAAACTTAGTCAGAGACACTCATTTATACCTTAATTACACAACTTCCCCCTTGGACCCATTTGGTTGTGGAGGCTGGTTCCCCCCAGAATTACTAATATATGCCAGGAAATGTAGAAGACAGCTACTTGGTCAACGGAACGGAAGAGATTCATATCTGTACTCATTCCAAAGAAAATTGAGTCAACAGAATGCTCAAATTATAGAACAGTATCACTGACATCACATACAAGGAAAATTTTGCTGAGACTCATCCAACAATGGATGCAGCAGGACATTGACAGATTCAGAAGATGTGGAATATTGTTGATGTCAGATTCATCTTGGCTCAAAGCAGAGAATACCAGAAAGACATTTACTTGTGCTATTGTTGACTATGCAAAGGCATTTGACTATGTGGATCATAGCAAACTATGGATAGCCTTGAGAAGAATGGGAATTCCAGAACACTTCACTGGTTCATGCACATTTTATACATGGATCAAGAGTAGTTGTGAGAACAAATTATAGAAAGATTGCATGGTTCAAAATCAGGAAAGGTGTGTCACACGATTATATTCCTCTCACCATGCTTCTTTAATCTGAATACCGAACGAATCTTCAGAGAAGCTGACTTATATGGAGAAGGTGGCATCAGGATTGGAGGAATGCTTATTAACAACCCGAGGAAGGTTTACTAATAACCTCTGATATGTAGATGATACAAACTTGCTTGCTGAAAGTGAGGAGGATTTGAAGCACTTGCTGATGGAGATCAAGGATTGTCGCCTTCAGTATTGTGTTAGTCTTGGTAGTGTAGAGAAACAAATCCGTAGACACTCATAGGTGTATAAGAAGCAGCTTTATATACAAGAGCAGTTGAATATTGAGAAAACATCACAGCCCAGTCCAGATCAAGTCCATAAGTCTGATATTAGCCCTGATGTCCAATACCAATATATAAAGTCCTCTTCAGACTCATGAAACACAAGCAATGACGCTGAGTGCAGGAAGATCACAGGCCAGTGGGTGGGAAGTCTTGTGGATTCAGTGGTGTTGTAAACATCTCAGGAAAAGCAGGGGTCTCCAAGAGGGGCTTCCTTAGCTCCATCAGCCACTCTCCAGGTGTCTTCTCCACATGTATGTCTTGTAGGGAGTGAGCAGAGAAAGAGAGAGTCTCCTGCCTCCAGGAAGAAATCCAGGAGTTCCCAGAATCCTCAGGAGAAGGCCATGCCCACACAGAGGTTTCATTGGCTATGACTTGATTGACAGTCTAGACTCCACCCCTTCACTCTGAATCCTCAAAGTGACACCAATTATGTAACTACCACAACTACAGATTACAACTCAATATAAAGAAGATAAAGATCCTCACAACTGGACCAATAGGTAACATCATGATAAATGGAGTAAAGGTTGAGGTTGCCAATGATTTCATCTTGCTTGGATCCAAAATTTTTGCTCATGGAAGCAGCAATCAAGAGAGCGAAAGATGTACTGTATTAGGTAAATTTGCTGTACAGACTTCTTTAAGGTATTGAGGAGAAAGGATGTTACTTTGAGGGCTAAGATGAGCTTGACCCAAGGCACGGTATTTTCAATTACCTCATAGGCATGTGAAAGTTGGACATTGAATATGGAACACCAATGAAGAATTGATGTATTTGAATTGTGGTGTTGGTGATGAATATTGAAAATACTGTGGACTAGTAAAAGGTCAAACTAAACTTTCGTGGAAGAAGTAAGGCCAGAGTGCTCCTTAGAGGCAAGGATGGAGAGACTTTGTTTTACATACTTTGGACATGTTGTCAGGAGAGACCAGTCCCCGAAGAAGGACATCATGCTTGGGAGAGAGGCAGGACAAAAAAGGAAGGCTTTCAAGGAGATGGATTGACACAGTGGCTGGAACAATGGGCTCAAGCATAGGAACAATGGTGAGGAGGGAGCAATACCAGGCAGTTTCATTCTGTTGTGCATGAGGCTGTTAAGTGTCAGAATCGACTCGATGGCACCTAACAACAACATGGAAAATATGCATACATAGAAAATAACATACACAGATAATGCCAGGGACGCTACAGGAACATTACGGGAACATTTTGAAGTCCTGTCACCCAGCCAAAGGAGCCCTGGTGGCATCGTTGTAAGTGGTGGGCTGCTACTGCAAGGTCAGCAGTTTAAAATCATCGAGTGGTCTGCTGGAGAAAGAGGAGGCATTCTACTCCCATGAAGAGTTACAGTCTCGGAAAGCCACAGAGACAGTTCTCCCTGGCCTTATGAGCTGAGGTCGATTCTAGGACACTGAGTCACACATAGAATAGACCGAAGGAAAATACTTGGGACCCAAAGTAAGTCCACTCACAAATGGATAGTTGGTCTTCAACCAAGGGCAAAACCCCATGAAATGGTGTTGAGAAACTAGATAACCCTTTACAGGAAAAATAATACAGGATACATAGTTCACACCATAGATACACATTAACATAAGGGAGTTTAAAGATTGAAATGTAAACCCCGAAAATCATAGAAAAAGGTTTTTGCCACAATTTATGGCAAACAGCAGAAAATAAACGACATGACTGAGGTCTCCTAAAAAATAAATACTTGTGTGCACCCAAAGTGATCTTTAAATGAATAAATGGAGCACCTATAGATTGGAAAAAGTTTTTGCAATGACATATCTGCCAAGAGCCTAATTATATAAAATTTATAGACAAATCAACATCTCAGAAACAGAAAGGCAAACAATCCAATTTGAGAACAGGTAAAATACATGAACAGATACTTCAAAGGAGAAATTCAGAAGGCCAACAAATTCATGAAGAGATACTTAGGATTTTTAGCCATAAGAGCAGTGATTCTCAACCTTTGTAAGGTCGCGACCCTTTAATACAGTTCCTCATGTTTTGGTGAGCGAGCCCTGACCATAAAATTATCTTCGTTGCTACTTCACAACTGTAATTTTGCTACTCTTATGAATTTGGCAACCCCTGTGAAAAGGTCGTTTGACCCCCAAAGGGGTCACGACCCACAGGTTGAGAAGCACTGCATTAGAGAGATGCAAATCAAAACAATGAGATCTCATCCTGTCTTGGCAATAAAACAACAAGAACAACAAACCAGAGAACCAAATATGCTGGCAAGGGGGTGGAAAGACTGGAACTGTCATATGCTTCAGGTAGGATTGAAAAATGATTTAAGTACTTTGAAAACCTTCAAAAGTTAGAAATGTAACATGATCTATCAATCCCCTTACTAGGTAAATACCAGCTGCGACACCTATAGATGTAGGAATTGATCAACAAATTATGGTATGAACACATAGTGGAATACAATGCAATATTAATAAATAATGAATCCTACAGCCCTACAATAACAGTGACAAGGAACAATTTACAAATGGATGTGCAAGTTGAACAGGTGTAGAGATTTGGCAAAAGGTCTTTCTACATTTACAAAACCATATGGGAAACTCTAGCTCAATTGGTGAAACACAGTTTATCATTAAGACAACGGTCTCCATTCTATGCTCTCTTAAAAGCAAACAGAAAGTAAATGTTTAGAAAATAATGATGGCAACATATGTACAAATATATGCTTGATACAATTGATGTATGGATTGTTATACAAGCTATAAGAACCCCCAATAAAATGATTTTTTAAAACAACTTGTGATTGGTTATCTAAGATATAATTATTGGTCTTTTCCTGTCTGTAGCGAAGAATAGGAAAAAAAATCAAAGACTCAAGGGAAGTAGTCAGTCCAAAGGAATAATGAATCGCACGAACCATGGATTCCAGAAGTTCGAGAAGTACTAGATGGTGCTCAGCTACTACTACTAGCCACTTGGTTTGGCATCACAATAGAAGACCCTGAACAGATTGGAGGAGCAAATGTAGAACAAAATTCAACATCATAAAAGGGCCAAACTTACTGGTCTGATAGAGACTGGACTACGGACGTCAGACCTGGAACTGAAACCACTCCGAGAGATCACCTTCCAGTCGATCAATAGTCAAGCCTATAAAGTAAAAAATAATAAACATCCATAAAAATGTCCTTCTCAAACATATGTACACATGTGCTTGACACAATGCACGTGATTGTGATAAGAGATGTAAGAGCCCCCAATAAAATGATTTTTTAAAATAACAAAAAAGAATGTCCTCAGAATTATCAACTATATTAGACCCAAATGGCAATATTTGCCCCCAAACAAAGTTCAGAGGATAGGAAAGGGTAGAAAGGATTAGTGGATGAAAGCAGAAAGCCCGAGGAAGAAGTGGGAAGAATTCTATTATATCCAAGAAATTGCCACCAGTGTTAGGAAACAAAATGTGTATAAATTGTTGAATGCGAAGCTATTTTCCTCTGTAAACTATCCCAAGCAAAATACAATGTTAGAGATAATAATAATTAAAGTCCTTTGTATATTTTGGATACACGTTCTATCTTGTTGCTGTCATTAGGTGCCACCGAGTTGGTTCCGGTTCGTGGAAACCATTCGCACAAACAGATCACGCCCCGGTCCTTCACCATCCTCACAATTATTAGGTCGGAGTGCTTTGTTACATGTATGGTGTCACTCCATCTTGTTCAGGATCTTCCTCTTTTTCACTGACCTTCAACTTCGCCAGGCATTTTTCTCCCGAGGGCACATTCAAAGCACCAGTATGTGAGACGAGGTCTTACCACTCTCACTGCTAAGGAGCACCCTGACTGTACTTCTTCCAAGACAAATTTGTTTGTCCTTTTAGTAGTCCATGGTACTGTCAATATTCTTCTCCAGCACTATTCTTTGATTCTGTTAGGTCATCCTTAGTCAATGTGCACCTTTCTCATGTATATGAAGGAATTTAAAATATCATGACTCCTATATCCTTTTTAACTCTCATCGTTATGGTTTTGCTTTGCATAACACATTTTTTATAGCACCAGAATAATCTTTGCAATTTCCTCCATCGATTCTAGATTGAACCATTTCCCCAAGGAGCCCTGGTGCCTTGTGTTGGGGAATGGTATTGACAACCAAGCTCTCCAGTCTACTGGGTGTCATTACTTTTAAGTTCTCCTAGCTCGCAAAGCAATGAAATATATGTTTATATACTAACCCATGTATATAAATATATATTTCTATATGTAATTATCTGAACATATGTTAGGTTTGACTTTAATCCATTGCCAAAAGCAGCTTTCGAACGTCTTCCCCTTGCTTATTTATATCTTCCAACTTTCACAGTGGGAAATTTGTTTCCCACTAGCAAACATCTCTTTCCATAATTGTCCAATTCTAATACATACTTATAATAGCATCAGAATTGTTAACCTATAGCTCCATGGTAAACAACTATCAATCAGTACACTTGATAGACTACCGTAATTTTATAGATACCATTGATATCTAAAGTTACTTGGATTACAAATTATTCCTCCCCCTTCTTCTCTTAAGGTGGTTTCATAAATTTCTAATGTATTTAGATGATTTTTCTTATTCTGTATTCCTTTCTGGGATCTCCCATCTTCTCAAATGTTTCTTTTTTAGTAGTATATTGTTTACCCTTGGTTTTCTGTTTGTTTTGACAGAGGCTGAGTGTCCTATAGTCACCATTACAGCAGCATGCAAATAGCTCCACTGTCCTAAAACATCCGCTACGCTTCATCTATTCAACGCTGCGAAGCACTGAATAGTTTATTGCATCTATAATTGTAACTTTTCAAGAGTGTCCCCTAATAGGAACCATACAGCATGTAGCTTTGCCAGAGTGATGTCTTTCACTAAGCAATGTGCATTTATGATTCATGCACATCTTTTGGTGCTCTAAGAACTTACTTCTTTTACATGCCGGAATGATATTCCATTGTATGGTGTATCACAGTTTGTTTCCTCATGCCCCTATGGAAGGACATCTTGGTTGTTTTCAGTGACCGGCAATTGTGAATAAGTTGCCATAAACATTTGCAAACACGGTTTTTGTGGACATACGTTTTCAAATCAGTTGGGTAAATACCTAGAAGCCTGATTGCTAGCTCATATGGGAAGCCTATGCTTAGTTTTGTTAGAAACTGCCAAACTGCCTTCCAATGTAGCTGTGCCATTTTACATTCCCACCAGTCACGAAAGTGTTCCTGCTTTTCTACATCCTTGCCAATAATTTATAAAGTATTTTAGCCATTCTTGTTTTGATTTGCAATTCCCTAATCACAAATGATGTTCAGCATCTTTTCATGTGTTTATTTTCCATCTGTATATCCTCTTTAATGAGGTCTCTATTCAGATTTTTGCTCCTTCTTTAATTGGATTTTCTTAGTGATGAATTTTAAGTCTTTTGTATATATGGGGTAAAAATGATCCGATTTGCGTTTTCCAAATATTTTCTCCCAGGCGTTTCTGCCTTTTGATTCATTTAATAGTGTCTTTCATAGAGCAGAAAAAAATTAATATTAAGAAAGTCTAATTCATCAGGTTTCTTCGTATTATGAGAACTGTAGTTAAAAATTCGTCACTGTGTCTCTAAAATGAATCAGAGACATGCATAAACCATAGATATATGAATGGATTTGGGACTCCCTTTTAATTCTAGCCCCGATCTAAGAAAAATTGGCTCTAATTGCATGACCGTGCATGGTATTCACCCTCTTGAAGAGGCGACTGAAGAGAGGAGGGAGTGCTGTAGCAAATTGGGGTGAAGAAACCAGATAGTACCCGCCTAGCAGACAAAAATAGTGCCTTGGGTCTGAAAGGCTTGTCTTAAAACAAGCAGCTATCAAACAAGTCCACATGGAAGAAACACTCCAGTCAAGAATTTGAAAGAGGCAATGGAGTCAGAGCTTAAATTGTGAACAACCGGTTTGCGGACGAGTGTGGATGACAGTGGAAACCCAAAATCCATTTGCAGGGTTCCCACGTAGATTAAACCTCCAGTAAACCCTCTTCGACGATCGTCAAGGCATGGGAATGAGCTCTCTATCAGAGCGTTGTAAAGTTGATGAGAGCAGATATAGTTAGATTAACATGCAATGCCGTCTCACTTGAGTTCCCTTTTGATCCATTTTAAAGTTTCCAGGTTTTAATATTTTCTGCTCTCTTTTTGAATGAGGTTTCTCTGTTTTGTCTAGTGATTGATGACGTTTTGCTTGTTTGTTTCCTGCCCGTTGGTATTTCATATGCTTTTCTATCTATGAAGCCCAGAAAAGAGAGATTTATAGAGAGAGTGACTAGATTGATAATTGCCTGGGAGCCTGGTAGGGGAGGATGGGAAGAAATGGGGCACTAAGGACAATGAATACAAGAAGAAAATTATCTGAAATTGATTGTGGTGGTGACTGCACAAATCCACTTAATATGATTGAATGATTAAATTGCATGTGTGAAGTATATCTCAATAAAATATGATAATAAATTACCTCCGAGGCCAAGGCCATGCCAAATGTCTCATGTTTTATATGTAGGTCTGTGATACATTTCAGTTCATTTTTATAAAAGAGGGAAAGTCTTTGCTTAGGGTTTTTGTTGTTGTTTTTCATTTTTGTTTTGGCATATGGACTAGTGATTCTCCCTGTGCCATAATCAAAAAGACTACCCTTTCTCCATTGAATTGCCTTTGCCCAATACTCAAAGACCAAATCAGTTGGCTATATGCGTAATATATTCTGTATTCTCCATTCTATCCCCCTAATCTATGACTTTCACCAATACTATACTGTCTTGATTATTGTATTCTTATAAGTCTTGGAATTTGATCATGTGAATTCCCCTACTTAGCTCTTGTTCTTCTGTATTGCATTGTTTATTCATATAAGCTTTAGAATTAGTTTGGCGATATCTACAAATAACTTGGATTTTTTTTTTGTTGAGATAAAGTTGAGAAGAATTTACAATATTGAGCCTTCCAATCATGAACATAAAATATATTTATTTATATAGGCTTTGATGTAATATTTTATAATTTTCCACATCTCGGTCCTATACATATTTTGTATAGTGCAGTGGATTGCTTAATTTGGCTTTTCTACTCGTAACTTTTGGTTGTCCTATCAAGCTTAAGTATACTGATCAGATTATATGATGCAGCTGTGATTGTCAGCAAGCCTTCATTGCTATTGCCATCATGTTGGATATAAAATGAGTCATTCCAGGAGCAGGAGGGGTAGGGATTTTAGTATCAGCAAAAGAGAAGAGCCAAGAGTGGAGTGCATCCTTCAGACCATGATATTCCTGCACATCAGACCTCCTTGAACCAGGAGTCAGTTTTATCAGCACAGGAGCAGCAACAGCAGAATCAGGAGCCAGACCATGAGACAGAGCAATGGACTTCTCAGCCCACAGAGTAGGTAAATCTCAATGCTTTGGGGCAGGAGACTGGCTTATACAGTGAGGTACCTCTGGACACCTAATTGGGGAAGTTGGCTTTGTTGATCCATGAAAGTGGAGCTGACTGCCTTCAGGCCGAGGTTTATAGTGGAGTGGCATGCCACTTGGGCAATTACTTGAAGCCCTAAAAGAGCTTTGTAATATTGCTTGAGTAGGGTAGAGGCCAGCACAGAAGCTGAGGGCCAGAGAGAAATCTGCCTGCAGGGATGGTTGGGAACAAACTGTCTTGACTAAGCAATTATATCCTGAGCATTTTTCAACTGAATTGTAACCTGTTAATTTTCTTAATAATCCTCATTATTATGAGCATCATCTATGAATTCTGTGGGCCCAAGGTAACAAATTATGGAACCCATTTAAAAAATAGAGAATTCTGTGGAGGAACAATTGGTGGCAGAAAAGGGTCAAAAGGATGGCGGGTAGAGGCATGTCTGACCTCAGTCTCATAGAAATCTGTTTTGTGGGAATATGCCGTGGGAAGCAGCTGCTGATAATGGTGATTGTTTTCGTTTTGAATTTAGAGAAAGTCAGACACCTTTGTAAATTCTTTTACTTTTTTTTCAAACTAATTTTTATTGCTTATATATAGGAAAGAAATCAGCTTCTTTGTTTTAATCTAATAGATCATGACCTTGATCATGACCTTGTTTATTAATTCCAGAAGTACTTTTTTAGATTCTCTGAAATTTCTTTTACTGAGAAAATCATGTTATCTATATTCCTTTTATTTGCCTTTCTGGTCTTGTTGCAGCACCTAAGATTTCCAGTACACACACACACACACACACACACACACACACACCCGCCCCCCCCACCCCCCAAATTGAGGAAGTTCTTCTCTAGTTCTACTTTGTTGATATTTTTATCATGAATGGGTGATGAAGTCTGTCAAATACCTTCTCTGCACAAATTAATTTGATCATTTGATTTTCTTCTTTAGCTTTTATATGTAGTGGATTCCATAGATTGCATTTTTAATATACAGTCAGCTTTGTATGCTCGGAATAAATCCCACCTGGTTCTATTACATATGGTTTCTGCATCATTAAATTGAATTTGCTAACAAGCTGTTAAGGATTTTTGTGTCTATGCTAATAATAAATGTTAGTCTATAGTTGTGAAAATGAGAAAGGGGTGGGGTCATCTCACTATCTCTAACTTCATATGGAGGAAGGAGAAGCAAAATCAATATCCGCACAAGGCTGATTCCTATGACATGGAGGTTAGACACAACTTTCTACCAATCTGACACCAGCTGTCTCTCCATAGCACTCTGTTGCTCTGCTGGTTTCAATAATGTATTGTACTGCCCATACAGAACTCACAAATTTATTAAGGAAGCAAAAGGTCACAATTCAGGATCAGGAATGCTTTAGCTACTGTTCTTTGATCAGAACAACTTCCTCTCAGCTTTGCCCACAGGCCTTTCACCTGAAACTCCATGGCTTCTGCCCAGTTCAGGCACCAGTTACACTATTTTGGTACCATTGATTATATGAGTAGAGGCATACTACCCCATCAGCTTCAATGCATTCAGTTCTAGCTGCGCGGGTCGGCAAACCCAGCTCCCAAGGCAAGTGCCAATGGGCATGCAACTCCACTAGCACACCTTCTGCCCCAAAGCTCTCAGCTTTCTTGTTCCCTGGGCCACCCAGCTCACTGCTCTTCCTCTTGCTGGTTTCCTGATTCTGCTGCCACCACTTCTCCACCACTGTTTCTCATCGCTTGCCATCGTGGGTGTCACCGCTCTGTATTCCTGGACTGAAGACATTCAGTGCAGGAATCTTGAGTCCAAAGGACATGTTCCACTCCTTGCTCTTTTGATAATAGTAAGATCTTCCCATTTCACCTCTGGGATAGCTCACTTGAAGCACAGTGATGAGAAAAGTGACCAATCCACTCGCTAAGGTTCCATACACCTCGTTTGCATTATCCCATGCCACAAGGGTGATGTATACCTTATTTACATTACCAGAAAGTTATTTGATTCCCTTTTTGGGCCTGACAAGGGACTATAAGTACCTCACATTTGCATAGTCCTACCCAGTCATTTGGTGGCAGTTACAAAGACTATAGCTGGAATGGCCATGTCAAATACTTTACTATCTGGTTATAAGTGTTTTACCACAGGGAATCCAGAACAGATAAACCCCTCAGATCCAATAATGAGAGTAGTGATACCAGGAGGGGAAGGGAAAGGTGGGGGGAAGAAAGAGGGAACCAATCACAATGATCTACATATAACCTCCTCCTTGGGGGAGAAACAACAGAAAAGTGGGTGAAGGGAGACATTGGTCAGTGTAAGACATGAACAAATAATAATAATTTCTAAATTATTAAGGGTTCGTGAGTGAGGGGGCATGGGCGAGGGAGGGTAAACAATGAGGAGCAGATACCAAAGGCTCAAGCAGAAAGAAAATATTTTGAGGATGATGATGGCAACAAATGTACAAATGTGCTTGACACAATGGATGTATGGATTATGATAAGAGTTGTATGAGCCCCCAATAAAATGACTTAAAAAATAAGTATTTTCCTCTGTTGTAATTTTATATATTTTTGGTATTAGAATTAGAAGTGTTCCCTTTATTTTCTAGAAGAGATTGTGTAGTAGTGGCATTTAATCCTTAAATATTTAATAGAATTCACAGAGAAAATATCTGGACCTGATGTTTTCTTTTGGGGAAGTTATGGATCCCTTTGTTTTAATAGATACGTTGAATAACCCTACATCTGTGTATTCTTGTTTGAGTTTTGATGGTTTGTATATTTCAAGGAATTAATCCATTTTCTCTAAATTATTTTTATGGGTATACAATTGCTTATAGTATTTTGGTATTATCCTTTTATGACTTCTCTTTTAATTCTAATATTAGTAATCTTCTTTCTGGAAGACAGGAGCCATGCTGGTGTAATGAGTTAAGTACAAGGTCAGCAGCTGCAACCTTGTAGTTGTTAACTACAAGGTCTGAAACCACCAGCTGCAATGTGGAAGAAAGATGTAGCATTCTACTCCCATGAAAGATTTAAAGTCTTGGAAACTCCCAAGCACAGTTCAATACTGTCCTATAGGGTCACTATGAGGATGGACTTAATGGCAGGGAGTTTGGTGTTGGTTTCTGGAAGACATAAATTTCGCTCTGAAAATTCCATCCTGCGGTATCTAGAGTTATCATTTGGTGAAATTTAACTTATATATCTCTTCATATATGTATATTCCATTTTATTGATGTAGGGCCATTCTATACATGCTGTTTGATGGCCAGCAGCACTACTTCATAAACATCATCTCATGAAGTAGCTGTAGATCAACCACATTAATTTTAATGACCAAACAGCACCCCATTGTTTGGTTACTTACGAGTAGGATTATTTATTATATAGTTATTAAATCAGTTCCTAGATGTATGGGTGTATTTCTCTCATTTCCTTTAAATTGTCATTGTATATGTATTCCTGCAGTAAAGAGACATCTACAAGTTTCCCCCCTCTGTGCAGCTTTCGCCTCACCGTAAGTCCTTTCTGTTCTCTACATAGGATGGACCAGGTTTTCTCAATTCACAAAAGCAATGCTTTTTCTACTCCTTTGTGTTTCCACCAAATTCAAGAGCTAAACTATCTTTGGCTATGAAATCCCATAAGTTTATAAGCTCATGAACACTGACAGGGTGGGGGGGAGTCACAAAAGAGAGAATAGCCATTTTTATCAGCTCTGCTTTGGCAAACAGGGATGGAGCAAAGTCAAAACTTTGTAATGAAATCTGAGATCGTTTATGATACCAAATGGTGGAGCCATTGCCATCTATTGTGGGTTGCTTCTGCAAGTCAGAGCTCTTAACTAAGTCCCCATGGAGCTGTTGGTGGGTTCAAACCTTCAACCTTCCTGTGAGTTCCCTCCTCCTTAGCACTCACAGCACCAGATCATGAGGGCACATGTATAATGACCTTGCTTTCTTGCGTCCTTGTGAGGACTAGTTAGGCACCCCCGGCCCCAGCTCTCTGAAATTTGTGGCAGAGTAAATGCAAATAAATAAGCCGTCAGAAAATTAGTAGTTTACAAAATTTGATTAAAATTAGAGTTCATCACTAACTGTGATGGAATCAGATCTGTTTTCTGAATGTTTTTGTTATTGACACTAAATGTGCCAAAATTATTTAGAGAAATGTTATTCTCCAGTATTTACAATTCAGACAGATGTACTGGATGCCAAGGAACCTTTTCAGTATATCTACTTTCTCAAGATATTTTGGGCCAAGATTTGAAAACTCAGGAAATTCAGATACATATGTTTGGGTCCTTATTCTTAAATAAATAGAATGTTTCCTTATTTCACTTTTCAACATTTTTTTTCTTCTTTATCTTATGAAAATCAGATTCAAAGTTCTGATAAATGCTATCAGTTCCAGTTTTATTCAAGGGAAAGGCCAAGATTTTGTTCATCAGGAAAAGAGCCACCCTTCCAGTTTGGGGTTGTTTGTCATGGTGGCAGGAGTGTGGGTTGAAAACTTGGAGGGGGCTTCAAGAAGTTCGTGGACAAAAAAATGAAGAGATAATTATTTTTCCACACAGTTTTCGAAACCTCCTTGTATGTAATGACAAACTGCATTAACATTATAAGCCAGGTGAAAACACTGTGCTAGGCTGGGTTGTCTAGGAAACAAAACCAGTGACATTCGTATATATAAAGCAAAGAACTTTACATCAAAAAGTAATTTTGTATCAGGAAGGCAGCCCAGCCCAGCCCAGTCTAACTTAAGTCCGTGGATCTACAATGCTAGCCGAGCCCTCTTCAGACTCACATTGCTCAACGTCTGTGGCATCAATAGGTGAAGCGGGAAGCAGGTAGATCAGGTGGGTGGGTGCAGAGTTGCGTAGAGTCAATGTTGGTGAAAGCTCTCCAGGATGGTGCCCAGGGTCAGCAGCAAACATGGGGACAACCTTGGAGGCAGACAAAGAATCCCAGCAAGGATTAAGGCAAATGGCAAGGGAGAAGTTCCTAGGTCTCTCTTATCAAAAGGCCACACCCCCTAATGAAAGATCTTCAGGCTGTGAGCTGACTGATAGGCTGGATTCCACTCCTACCCCCACACAGGTGCAGGTTGACATAAAATCTGACCACCACACTTACTGACCTATAGGGCTTCCCCTGGATGCTTAAAATAGTTGAGTGCTTATCTGTTAACTGAAAAGTTGATGGTTCAAACTCCCCCCCCACCCCCGCCACCCCACTCCAGGGATGCTACAGAGATGCTACCTGACAATCTACTTCTGAAAAATCAATCTTCGAAATACCTCTGATACACATAGGGTGATCATGGAGCTGAGTCAGCTCAATTGCAACTGGTTAATTACCTGCAACTGAGGTGCTAGTTTAAGAAACTGTTTTGTGACTGCCCTTTGCTGTAGGCCGTTATTAGCCAATTGGTTTACTTATATTCCATGGAAGTAATTAAGCTTTAATTTTTTAACTATCCAATTAAATGCTTCAGCCTTTTGTTCTTTTACTATTCCAGAAGAAACAAATGAGTAACAAGTTGTAATAGTGCTGATTTCACTGTTTGCCATAATGGTTTCTTTTTCTCCTGGGTCCATATGATGAGTCTAGGCTAATGATATTCCTTGGGGGAATCAAATTGAACCACCATCCCTCTTTTCCCCCTCCTTTCCATTGCAGTGATTGCTCCACTACCCACTGGCCTCCTCAGTGACCTTCTGCTCCCACCCTAGTCAGCACTTCTGCTCAGCTCACAAATAACCTGAGTTATTTCAGCTGCAAGAGGAAAGCGATGTTGCCTTCCAGTGGGAAGCTTCTTTACCAAACGTGCATAATTTGCTTCTAAAGGGTTACTCTTCATGAAGACCCTACAGCAGCCTTATTGGGTTATGCAGTTTTTGTCTAGTGAGGGCTTTTGACTACTTTCCTCTGGGACTGGGTTGTCATGGACTAGGTTGTCATGGCCATGATGTGTAATATCTTTCCCACTTCTTAATCTGAGCAGGAAACCTAACCTAACCCAACCCAACCCAACCCAACCCAACCCAACCAACCCAGTGCCTTGGAGTCAATTCTGACACATAGCCACCCTAGAGACCAGCGGTTCTCAACCTTCCTCATGCCTTGACCTTTTCATACAGTTCCTCATGTGGTGGTGACCCCCAACCATAATATTATTCTTGTTGCTACTTCATCACTGTCATTTTGCTACTGTAATGAATCGAGTGGCCTCTGTGAAAGGGTTATTTAACCCACCAATGGGGTCGCGACCCACAGGCTGAGAACCGCTGCTATGGTGGTTCTTCAAGGCTGTCAGTCTTTATGGAGGCAGACAGCAGCATATTTCTTCTGCAGAGTTAGCGATGAGTTGGACCAGCTGGTTTGGTGGTGAGTAAACCAATTCTTCACCTGACAGCACCACCAGGGCTTCCTTATAATCTCTATGCTCTCAGCAGTTCCAAACCATCCCCGGCGGAAAGACTGGGTGCTCTACAACCGCTCCCCCCCCCACTGTCAACAGTTACAGTCTCCGAAGCCCCACAGAGGGGTGCTATGAGTCAGCATGGACTTGATGGCAGTGAGTTTTGTTGGTTTTTACGGCAAGGCATAAACTCTGTTTTGATCTTGTATCGGGATTCGTTTCTTGCCTTTCTACTGGAAAGTACTTCATATTATGGATATTCCTGGAGTTGGCCAAAAGTCCCAAAGTCCTCGTCAGGATATTTTCTATGGGCCTAACAATCCTTCAAAGAGCCCTGGTGGCATAGTGGGTAAGTCACTGGGCTGCTATCCACTAAGTCAGTGGTTCAAATTCAGTGCCGCCCTGCAGGTGAAAGATGAGGCTCTCTGCACCTATAAAGGTTAATAGTCTCAGAAACCCTAAGGAGCAGTACCACTCTGGCAGTGGGTTTGGGAAAAATCACTAAAACTTTGGGCAGATTACTTTGCCTCTCTGTGTCTCTGTTCCGAAGTTTGTAAAATGGGGCAATAAGAGTGCCAATCTCAAATTTGTTATGAGGGTTCAATAGGTTTGCATTGAAAAGCCACTTGAACAGATCGTTGGCTGCAGGGAGGATACATGAAGGAATGCTGTCCAGTGCCACGTAGTTTTCTACTCATCATGCCCCTATATAAAGCAGAAGGAAATACTTCTCCGCGCTGTGCCATCCTCACAATTGTTTAGTTTGAGACCATGGTTGGAGCCAGGATGTCAGTCTATCTTTTTCACCGGCCAAGCATGGTATCCTTTCCCAAGGACTCGTGTCTCCTGATGACATGTCCAAAGCTTATGAGATGGCGTCTTTCCATCCTTGCTGTCACGGAGCACTCTGGCTATACTTGTGCTAAAACACATTTGTATGAAGGACTAGGAATTAGTAATGTTATTGAAGCCGGATTTCTGTTCTGTAGTTCAAACCCCACCCTGATCCTGATTACTCAAGCAATTACAAAGGCTACACTGAAATATCCCTATTCTGGAAAACTAATTTGATTAGTAATGACCTTTAAAAATGACATTAAAAGGACTGAAGAAAAGAAAGTAAAAAAGAGACTGAAAATTAAAATGAGAAGTATTCTTGCATAAGAATCCCTGTGGTGCAATAGTTGAGAGACTGACTATGCAGCAAAATGTCTGTGGGCTAAACCGACCTAGTAGCTCCAGTAGAGAAAGGTCAAGCAGTCTGCTCTCACAAAGATTACAGCCAAGGAAACCATATGAGGCAGTTCTACTTTGTCATATGGAGTCACTGTGAGTTAGAAGGGGGAGCCTCCTTCTTCATTGTCTGTTGTTAGTCTGGAAGGTCGGCTGAAATCTGTGCATTTTGGGTGACTCTGCTGGTATTTAAATACCAGTGACAGCTTCCAATGTCGCAACAACACAGAAGCCACCATAGAATGACACACTGACAGACAAATGATACATAGCTTCAAAACACTGACATCCTAACAAAGGCAGCAGAGCATTGTCTGAGATGCTGTTGGAGGATGGGGCCCTCAGGTCCGAGGGCACTCGAAATGTGACTGAGGTGTTGCTTTCTTGGGGGGATTCAACCATGGTGACATTGAGTTGGGTAAAGACGGTGGGAGTGGAGCTGTTGGGATCTTCATTTACTGATGGCACATAACTCAGGGTAAAGAGAAACGGCTGCAAAAATCATCCGATGATTAGAACTTCAAATATACCAAGTATGAATTTAGGAAAATCAGAAGTGGCCAAAATGCAATGGAACATATGAAGATCGATAATCTCGGCATATCTTGGCTGAAATGGACTGATATTGGCCATTTTGAATCAGAAAATCATGATTTATTATGCTGGAATTAAAACAATCAAGAGGAATGACATGAAATTCATTGTCAGAAAGGATCTTGCTAACTCCATTGTGAAGTGCAATGCTATCTGTGATTGCATTATTTCTATCTGCCTTCAAGGAAATCCAATTAATATATCTATAACTCAACTTTATGCACCAACCACAAAAAGTAGTGATGAAGACATTGAAGTATTCTATCAATGACTTCATTCAGAAAGTGATAAACATGCAATCAAGATGCATTGATAAATATTGGTGATAGGTATGCAAAAGTTGGAAACAAAGAGGAGGAAAAGTACTTGGGAAATATGGACTTGGTGATAGAAATGAAGTTGGAGTTCACATGATAGAATTTTGAAAAACCAATGATTTGTACTTAGCAAATACCTTTTTCAACAACACAAAAGGTGACTATACATATGGATGTTCCCAGATTGAATAAACAGAAGTCAAATTGACTGAATCTGTGGGAAGACGTGATGGAGGAGTTCAATATCCACAGATACAACCAGACCAAGGGCTGGCTGTGGAACAGACCATCAATTGCTCATAAGTAAGTTCAGGATAACGCCGAACAAAATTAAAACAGATCCACAAGAGTCAAAAATGTCACCATGAGTCTATCCCACCTGAATTTCAAGAACAGATTTGATTCATTGAGCACTAATGGCAGAAAACCTGATGAGCCATGGGAGGATATCAAAGCCATCATTCACGAAGAAAGCAAAAGATCATTCAAAAGACAGGAAAGAATGAACAGATCAAAGTGGATGTCCGAAGAGACTCTGAAACTTCCTCTTAAGCATAGAATAGCTAAAGCAAATGTCAGAAGGAACGAAGTCAAGAAGGCTTATTAACAACCTGCAGTATGCAGATAACACAAACTTGCTTGCTGAAAGTGAGGATGGCACTTGCTGATGAAGAGTAAGAGGATGTACAGTGGTGCAGTGGGGATCTGGAAACACAGGGAATCTAGGACAGATGAACCCCTCAACACCAGCGGTGGGAGTGGCGACACCAGGAGGGAAGGGGGTGTAGAAAGGGAGAACCGATCTCGGAGATCTATGTGTAACCTCCTCTCTGGGAGATGGGCAACGGGGAGGTGGGTGAGGGGAGATGCCGGGGAGTGTAAGATAAGATATAATAATTATTTATAAACTATCAAGGGACCAGGGGCGGGATCGGGGAGGGAGGGGGACGGGGGACAAAAAGGGAAACCGAGCTGATTCTAGGAACCCAAGTGGAAGGTGAATTATGAGAATGATGAGTGCAACGAATGTATAAGGGTGCTTTGCTCAATTGATGTATGTACAGATTGTGATAAGAGCCTTATGAGCCCCAATAAAAATATTTTAAAAAAGAATTGTAGCCTTCAGTAGGGATTGCAACTCAATGTAAGGAAGACCCAAGCCCCCATGACTATACCTTGGGTAACATCATGATAAATGGAGAAAAAGTTGAAGTATTCAAGGATTTGTTCTTACGGGGATCCAAAATCAATACTCATGGAAGCAGCAGTCAACAGATCAAAGACATATTACTTCAGCCAAATCTGCTGCGCAAGACGTCTTGAGAGGATGGTAGAGTAAGGAGGTTATTTTGAGGGCTAAGGTGTGCTTGACTCAAACCATGTCATTCTATATTGCATCATATGCATATGAAAATTAGACATTGAATAAGAAAGAACACAGAAGAATAAATGCATTTGAATTGTGGTGCTGGATTCAAATAGTGAAAACACTATGGACTGTTAAAAAGACAAACCGATCTGTTTTGGAAGAAGTACAGTCATAGTGCTGCTTAGAGGCAAGGATGGCAAGACTTCATCTTATAAACTTTGTACAGATTGTCACGAGAGACCAGTCCCTGGAGAAGGACATCATGGTTGATAAAGTGGAAGGAAGGGCAGTGAGAAAGAGGAAGGCCTTCAAGGAGATGGATTGACACCGTAGCTGCATCAATGGGCTCTGGGTTAGGCACAGTTGTGAGAACGGTGTAAGACCTTGCAATGTTTACTTCTGTTGTGCATAGAGTCCCTACGGGTCAGAGATGACTCGATGATACCTAACAACAGTTGTCGTATGGGCAAAAGGGGGGCTTTCTGCTGCCCTATAGATTTATAGTCTCAGAAATACAAAGGGGCAGTTCTACTCTGTCCTGTGATGCAAAGGACTTAGGTGGAGAGAAAATACTTTGAAAATGATGAGGGCAAAGAATGTACAGATGCGCTTTACACAATTGATGGATGTATGGATTGTGATATGAGTTGTATGAGCCCCTAATAAAATGTTAAAAAAAGGAAATAGAGGAAAGAGCTAGGAGGCAAAAGGCATTTATAGAGGTCTAAATAAAGGAATGTACATATGTAAAAAAAGAGATTATTCTGAAGGAGTATAGAATGGATGGCAGTGAGTTTGAGGGAGGGGCTTCCTATATTCCTTGCCTCGTGAGCCCATCCTGAAACTTGGAAACTAGAAATTCAGGACCCTCTCTCCTCTCTGACCTCTTAATCTGTGTTTACATTTCTCTCTAATTCTGATGCGCCCTGCCCCACTTTAATTCCTGTGATTATATTTCCCCCACCCAGATAATCCAGAATTGTCTCCTTGTTGAAAATTCCTTATTTTGATCCCATCTACCAAGTTCCTTTTTCCATATACAGTATCCATGGCTTTCAGGGACTTGACATGAATCTCTTTGGGTTTGGTATTCTGTCCCCAACAGAGATAGACACTCTTTAATGAGATCTTTTAATAAGACCTTTAATACTATTCAGACATTTGACTCTCCCTGCCTTATTTTTGAGTTTGAAGTGCGTGGCCATGATGTGTGGCCATGATAAACCCCTGCCAGTTGTTCTGTTTATACTTTTCTATTTCCTCTCCCTAAAACCTTTCCCCATATTTAAAGGAACCAGGTAAGTTTTAGGTTTTTCTGTTTCTTAAACTGTGAAAACAGCCTTTTGGAAAGGATTTAGTGAGGAAGACACCCCCACACTCTGTGTCTATCCTTGGCAACTCCATGAATAAAGCAAAATGTGACTATGAAAGTATATCAGCAAAGAATTACATGACAGCAATTGATGCCATGGGATTTCGAAGCCATTTGTGAAAATGGATATGATCTGATTCTGGTTGTTTTTCTTGAGGGGAAAAGAGGAAAAGTGGGGGTTCTGAGCTGGCCAATTCAAAGGGTGGTTGGGGAGAATTCTGGAGAGTGAGGGTCATGGTTTTCTGGACCCAGCATCTCTATGCTTTAACACAACGCTTGGCATGTAGGAGGTGTTTAAATAAATGATGAACAAATCCATGACTTGTTGAAAGTGTCCAAGGAGCAGCTCAGGCCTGAGAAGGATGAGCCTTTGAAATGTGGCCTGCCAAAAGAGAGAGAGAGAGAGAGAGAGAGAGAGAGAGAGAGAGAGAGAGAGAGAGAGAGAGAGAGAGAGAGAGAGAGGTAGAGAGGGAGAGAGAGAGGGAGAGAGAGAGAGATCCACCCAATTCAGTTTCCTTTTTAACTGCTGACTCACTCAGCATTCCTCATTGATTCCCACTCTTGATGCAAAAGGGCCAGCCCCCTGGTGTCACTCTCCTCTATCCTTCCTTGAAAGATGAAATAGCAGAGCTGCGTCACGGTTTATTTTGCTCACGCATTACTATTGTTTAAAGCATGATTCTCAAATTTATTTCTAGCTAAGTGGATGGATTTTTTTATTACTCATGCCGAGCAGTTGGCAGTAAGGATTTATTGCGTGTCTGGGACTTCAGCAAATACTTATGACTCACAGTTTAATGTACAGTTTCCCTCGTGGCTTCAGTGTCTGTGGTGTTTGCCCCCAGGACGCCTGGAAGACGATGCACCCCTGGAAGCTGGACCCACTCCTGGTCATGTGCGCTGGCCTAAGCTTTCTTTCTCCCCAGCTCTGAAACACACCGAAATAGGAGACTTCTGACACCTTCCCCTTTTGTGAGGACCTGCAGCTATTGTATGTCCGAGTTAGAAGCTGGAGTCTGGTGGTTGACAGAGCCTGAAGTGGAGCGGAGAGAGACGGATAAATGCATGTGTCCTAAGGAGGAAGCAGACCTGGTCTCACTGTGCCATCACAACAATAGCCAGCTACTGTGCCAACTGTGGAGCATGCGCGGGAGGAATGCAAACATTTTGTGGAAAGTATTCTATTCGTTTTCAGTTCCCTTTTACCACAAACGTTGTGAAGCCCCTTTATACTAGTCCACGTATGGGCAATCTACAGCCCACGGGACAAAGTTGGGCCCCGACTTGTTTCTGTCAGCCGGAAGTTTCCTGGAAACACAGCCACACTCATCTGTTCACCTGTTGCCTGTGATTTGTTTTGCGTTTTGCACACCAAGCGTTTGACTCGCAAAGGTGACACGATGTACTCTGTGGCCGTCTCAGAAAATGTTAGTCCGCTTAGTCTTCATGATAAGAAATGGCTTGGGGTAATACCAATGCCATTTTTTAGAGGAAGAAACTGAGGCATGAAGGTGCTAAGTAGCATGCCCATGTCTTTACAGCTAGTTAGAGGTGGGGAGACAACACGAGAATCCAGGGAGGCTACCAAAAACTGCCTTGGAATGCTGCTCACAGGATGTAGAAATGGCTGAACATGTCTGTGGGAGTTACATAATCCAGTGTCAATGGGAGGATTCAGAGAGTCAGGGTGGAGTCTAACCTTTCAATCCAGAGATAGCCAATGAGACCTCTGTGGGCATGGCCTTCTCCCGAGAATTCTGGGAACTGCTGTATTTTTTTCTCCTTGGAGGCAGGAGACACCGATCTGCTCTCTGCTCACTCCCCGAGAGACACTCTGCTGACAAGACTGATCGCCTGCCAGACATTGCTGAAGAGAAGCCACATGGACCTACCCCGATGCAACCAGACCTCTGTAGCCGGAGAAGCCACGTGGAAACCCCTGCCAGTGCTGAGATGCTTACAACGCCACTGGATCCAAAGACTTTCTACCCACTGGCCTGTGGTCATCCTGCATTAGGTGCCATTGTATGTGTTTCTTGAGTCTGTAGAGGACTTTATAGATTGGTATGGGACATCTGGGCTAATATTGGATTTATGGACTGAATCTGGATCAGACTGGGATGTTTTCTCAATATTCAACTGCTTTTGTACGTAAAATTCTTTCTTGTACACATATGCATGTCTATGAATTTGTTTCTCTAGTCTACCCAGACTAACACAATGTCACATTAACATGTCAATTTATTTCTTTTCTCACAGGGTTTTGCTTTGAGTAATTGATCCAGACACTTGTCAGTTGTACAATGGCTTTATAGGAATCAGCTTTTTAAACTTTGAATGCAGAAATAACTTTTAAATTATGAAACCACTTGTGTTAGTCTGGGTATTTTAGAGACACAAATCCACAGAAACTCATGTATAAGAGAGAGTTTTATATGAAAGTTAAGTTCACATCAAGAAAACATCCCAACAACAGTGCTGCCCAAGCCCACAAGTCCAACATTAGCCCATATCTCCGACACTAATTCACAAAGTCTTCCTCCAGCTCACAAAACACACACTATGATGCCCACTGTAGGAGGAAAGCTGAATCAGTGAGCGTGTAAGCACCTCAGCGCTGGCAGGGGTCTTCAACCGACTGCTCCAGCACCCAGGGCTGCATCAGGGTAGGTTCATGTGGCTTCTCCCTGGGCAATGTCTTGTAGGAAGTGAGCCTTGCCAGCTGAAGCAGGGAACTGGTGAAGGCAGCTGCACCCTGGTTCAACCATCAGAAAGTAACAGACCCGAGAACTAGAAAGGCGAGGTTCACCAAGCCACTTATCCCATCGCCCTTCAATTAACCCCATATGTGTTTATTGGCCAGGTTGGCACAATAAACTTTAACTAACTCACCACTTGTTCGTGAAGGATAGAGATTTTCACCCTCAGCTACAAGATAGAATCACCCGAGAGACTAAAAACCTTCACAAGGAATGAGCACTATCTCTACCTCTTCCCTTCTGCTATCATTGGAGTACGATCATCTGAGGTGCAGCCTGGCTTTGGAATTGTTTTAACCCCCCACCTGATAGTTCTATTGTTCAACCATGATTGAGAACCACTAGCATTTATATATGAAAGTCTACCCACTAGAAGATGTAGGTCATAGTGTGAGATCTTCCTAGTGAGCAAGCAATCAGTCCAATAGGAAGAAAAAGAAGAAGGACAAGAAATTCCTATTAGAAGTGCCAGCCCCACCTGAAAATGTTGCAAATTGGGGAGCCCAGCTGAAGAACTATTATGTGAACTACCTATTTCACGAAAATGAAGAAGAAAGTGGCCTCACATTCTGGAACTAATCGTGTGTGTGTGTGTGTGTGTGTGTGTGTATGGAACTAATCTTATTTGTATGTCTGTGTGTGTGTGTGTGTGTGTGTGTGTGTGTAATTTGTCCAGGGAGATAGGAGATACTCGTAGCTGGAGAGAATCAGTGAAACAGTGTTTATATGAATTGCGTATTCATTCCAAAGCTGCATTCTATTTCTTCCACAAATGTATGCTCACATATTCTTCATGTTTTAACCTTTACTGAAGGACAAATTAAATCAGGGCTGATTTAGATTCACAGGGTTTGTTAACCAACGGCTGCCTCATGGAATTACATCATTAACATCTCCAGCAAATATCAAACAAGCGCCCACAGGGGACTTTGTGGCATTGTGCAGGTTCCTTATCTCCCAGAAAGTGCACTTTCATTGTAGTACCTGGAAAAAACGTAATCGCAGTTGAACATCCAAATATATATATTCCTCCTCCGATTCTTTCCACTGTTTCGATTTGCACCCATGATGGAGCCAATGTTGTTAAAACAGCGTGAATGGAACATTTCACCCATCAGCCGAGTTCCCAAGCTGTTGTACCGGCTGGTACAACACCCCTGAAAGAATGATGATATTATTAAACCTCAAAGAGAAGTTTACAAGATTTCCCTGAACTATCAAAGGTCACACATGTTTTCTTGGAGTTGATGAGAGAAGTGGGATATGGACACAAACTAGCCAAGACACTGAGCAGATTGATGTCTCTGTGAAAACAGCTCGCTGTCTTCCTTTCTTGGGCTTGGCTGTCAAAGAAGCACATGCGTTTCACCATGCTCGAGCTGGTGGAGAGGAAATATATATTTTAAAATCGGAACATGGGAGATTTATGGCATGTGAACATGTCAAGTCTTAGTAACCTCTCAAAGAGGCCACTTGTGAAGTCAGACTATCATCAGTCACCAAAACAGATGCAGCTGTCTTCTGAGAAATTTCTCAGAAGCATCTTCCAGAAAGATTATGAAAAATGAAAATTCTCAATACAGAGAAAAGGTATTCTGTAAATGTGAATCTTTGATGCTCCTGGCAAGTTCTAAGCACTCCCTCAATTGAGAAATGACAAAATGATGTATGCTGAGAACCTATTGCCGAAAGAATCTATAGAAGGCGATACCAAAATTTACTAAAGGCAGTGGTACAAGAATTCACTGATTGCATTGTTATGAAATGTACTCACAAAATGAGGAGATGCTAAAGTACATGTATTAAAGCGTACCCAGTACTGCAGAATGCAAACTCGTGCTCAGTTAGTGAAAACTGGACAATGCTCTCCACAACCAGCCAAGCAAACCCATTTGTCTGTGATACTGTGTACGAGTGACTTAACAAGGGCGTCAAGGACAAGCTTATACAAAGGTGAAAGATATGAATAGATATGAACAGTGTTTTGTCAAATGATAATTAGAGACCTACACCATTGGCATCTTTTGGATTCCAAGCATAAAAAGTGTTTAAATTGGGGGTACATTATGCTGTTGTACACACATAGTAAATAAAATGGAAGTCTTAGCTCATATGGGTCTTTAAAACTGAATCCAAGGAACTATGACCGATTGCATCCATTTTATAAGTGTCAGAATAAGAATCAGAAAAAGCGGAGAACAAATTCTCTGCCTCTGGCCATCTGTTGCTTCATTGGACGAGCTCAGTAGGGAGCTGTGACTTTGACAGTAACTGACATTTTCCCAATTTGGATGTCGCAGGACAGATCTACAGGGCAGATCAGAAAAGCATTTCTAAAAAGAGAGCAATGATTAAGAACTAAAATGGAAACAAAATTGCGAACGATCTTCAAAGTGTACACCGTACTATTGCTCCTTTCCAGAATGTTCCATGGTGAATTGTTCAAATTCTGAGATCCAATGGGGAAGGCCCAGCTATTTCTGCCCGATGCTTTCAAGTACAGGAAGAAGAGGGAAACTACACAGAGTAGAAAAATTCTGTATAGGTATCCCCAGAAAAAAGACCCTTGGACTCAGGCTGCTAACCACAAGGTCAGCAGTTTGAAAACACTAGCCACTCCATGGGAGAAAGATGAGGCTTTCTACTCCTCTGAGGAGTTATAGTATCAGAAACTCTCATATGGTCACTATGAGCCAGCATCAAATCTGGGGCAGATGTGAGTTTGGTTTGAGTGTTTTTGGTGCAGTGGCGGGGAAAGCATTGGGCTGCTAACATCAAGGTCAGCAGTTCAAACACACTGACTGCTCCTCAGGACAATGAGGCTGCTTGTTGCCTTAAAGAGTTCGTCTTGGAAATCCTAAGAAGCCTTTTTACTCAATCTGATAGGTTGGCAATGCATTGAAATCAGTGGTGGTGGATAAGGCAAAAGATCATTAAATGGAAATTGTATGCCCTTCATCCATTTGATCCCCCCAATTTTTGGAGCACCTCCCATGTACTATTGTGTCAGATCTGTAATTTGTCACAGACCATCGGCATGAGTTTATTGAACATAATGAACGCATTGCTGACTTCCTAGTGCTGACCGTCCAGTGAAGATGGCACCTAAAGGCATGCGCATCCAGAGCAACCAGGACTTACACACATGACAGGCGCTGTGTAAGAAAAGAGCCCAATGTGATGAGCAAGAGTGACCAGAGGATCTCAGTTGGAAGGTTTCCATGGAGACCTGAAGGATAATTATAGTAAATCAAAACGGTGCTGAGGTTTTCTCAACAGAATCACAACAAACCCTTTTGTGATAGACTAAACGCTTTCCAAAGGTGAGATCTACCACTGCAACTTTAAGTTGTGACAACTCCCTAGTTTCCTGGCAATTTTTTCACCACTTGGCACCTCTGTTTATTAAATCATACTGAACTGGGCGCTGCTGGAAGAATATGGAGATGTTTACCTGAAAAGAAAAATGTTGGCTTAGAGCAGTGACTTTGAAAGTATGAAAAAAATCTAATGGGGAAAAAATCTAATGAGGCAGAAGGAGCTGATATTAAAAAATATATATATATATGTTTACTTATTTTATTCTAAAAATAGAAGATATATAAATGTTAATATATGAATTGGCATAGTGTATGGATGCAGCTTATGGATAAATATACATCATATGGGGGCCGTGTTAACATTATTTTCTTTCATTTTGGTATGTTAATATTTCTACTACTAAATGTACACAATAAAAACATTAGGTTTCACATGCTTTTTGGTTACATTGTCCATAATGTGAGCATTCTTATTATTTCCTTTCAGGTTGGTTGTTTTTCATAAATATATCCTCTTTTTTGTTTCTAAGTAATTGCCGACTGGTTTCATATAGGTAACATTTTAAAAAACACTTAAGGGTGATAGTTATTGATTTGTGAGCCAATTTATTATTTAGCTTCAAGGTGGCCTTAAGGGATAGTTATGCTTCATGGTTTGAAGAAGATTTCGGGGCAATTTTCTCAGGGATTCCTCTAATCTCAACCAGCCCAGTAGGTCTGGATTTTTAAAAGTTATTGTTTGCTTATTTGTTTTTAATTTGCTTCTTGTTATGATATGAATTTCAGGTTCTGTCGCACATACATCCCCATTTTGCCCATGCTGCTAAATGAGAGGTTAACCATTTGAAACTGCCAGTCACACAGAGGGGGAAAAGATGAGGCTTTCTATTCCTTTAAGGAGTCGCAGTCTCTGAAGCCCAAGGGGCAGTTCTACCAAGTCCTATGGGGTCACCATGAATCACAATTGACTTGATGACAGTGAGTTTGGTTTGATTTGGCTAGAAGTGTTGGTAATGGTAGCCAGGCCTCACCTAGTTCTTTTGCTCTTTTGGTGAACACTTCACTTGTAGACTAGCTCCTTTCTTGATTCTTTGATTACATTTTTTCTTTCACCCTGGGCAATGGACATTAAGTTTTTAGGCACACTTAGCCCAATTGTACCACTGCAGTGTGTCCTACTTCAATGCACTGGTTGTGGGGTTGGTTCCATCTCAAGATACATCCTTCCTTTATTCACTCATCCATCCATCAAGTCCAGAGTAGTTGTATCAAACTATGAGAAAACAATAACAAACAAGATACCATTCACCTCTCAGAGAACACAAATGTAATGAGACAAGTCAATTGGTTTACAGATTATTAAAAAAACAGATTAAGAAGAGCATGACATCAGGATTGGAGGAAGATTCATTAATAACCTGTAATATGCACATGACACTGCCTTGCTTGCTGTGAGCACTTATTGAAGAAGAACCTGTACTAAAGTCATCAGTGTTAATTACAACTCCACATAAAACACAAATCTTCACAATGAGACCACTAAATGGTATCATGATAATTGGAGGAGAGATCAAAATTGTCAAAGATTTCATTTCATAATCAACACCCATGGAAGCAACAGTCAGAGAATAAAATGAAGCATCACATTGGGAAAATCTGTGCACTTGACCTCTTTAAAATGTTAAAGAGCAAGGAAGTCACTTGGAGGACTGAAGTGCATCTTGTGCTCACCATGGTATTTTCGCTTGTCTCACACAAATGCAAAAGTTAGACAGCAAATAAGTAAGACAAAGGAAACATTGATGTCTTTGAATTATCATGTTGGCAAAGAAGAATATCGAATATATTATGTACTGTCAGAAGAACTTTTTTGGAAAAAGACAGAATGCTCTCTACAAGCTAGGATCACAGACCATGTCTCTCTTTTTGAATGTTTGAAATGAACTTGTAAGTCATTACATACTCCAAGTCCACTTCAGTTTTACTTTACCTCCTTTTTTAGCCACTCAGACCAATGAGACCATGTCTCAAGTGCTTTGGACGTCTTCACAAGAGAAACCAGTGCCTGGAGAATGACATCATACTTGGTAAAGTAGAAAACGCTAAAATGAAAACAAACTCAGTGCTATCGAGCTGATTATGGTTCATAGTAGCCCTCTAGGACAGAGTAGAACTGTCCCTCTGGGTTTCTAGAGTTTTAAATCTTTATGGGAGCAGATAGCCTCAACTTTCTCAAATGTGAAGGTCAGTAACAAGGAGGAAGGCCCTCAGTGGGAAGGACTGAAATAGTGGTTGCAATAATGGACACACAAAACAATGATTGTGAGGACGGCAGCATTTCATTAATATTTGAGTCCAAACTGACTCTAAGGTACCTAACAACAATAAAACACCACCCCTCCACTGTATGTGTGCACAACATTTTGTCTGTCTATTGATGAATATTTGTTTTTTTCCATCACCTATTGGTGCTAGTGCTGTGAACATGGGTGTACGTGCCATCATTTAAGTCTTTGGTGACCACCTGCTCTTTGTGTTTTCCAATGTTGGTGAAACTGCCCCACTGGTGCTGCTGGAATGATCCAAGGTAGCTGACAAAGCAAATGCCTACCATATATACTCGTGTATAAGCCAAGTTTTTCAGCACAAAACATTTGCTGCAAAACTGGGGTTCGCCTTATACACGGGTCAGTGGTACCCCAGCGAGGTGTAACATTTCACAGGTGATGATTGCCATTCCTCCGCTGTTCATTCAAAGCCTCACTGACACTGCAGGGCTTTGAATGTTTGTTTACTCACATCTAACCAATCAGAGCCATCCTATGACGTGGACAGCTCCAATTCGCAGAAGCACCTCTAGTGATTCACTTACGCCAGCAGCTGAACTGGTAAGGATGTATCTGTGGCTGCGCTCCATCTCTCCCCTGTGGTTTCTGTGTTAATTCACATCCTGCATTTCCCACCCTAAACTTATACTCCAGTCAATCAGTTTTTTCTGGTTTCCCAGGTAATACTTAGGTACCTCGGCTTATACTCGGTTCAGCTTATATTCGAGTACATATGGTACTTTATTCTGGAATACGGACTACAGTAAAAAAAATGACTAATTGCCAGAGGACTGCTAAGTAAGCATATTTCTGAAAATGGAGCTGTAGACCACATCAATTTGGGAACCTAAGCTCTATGATTTCTTAGGCTAGACCATAAAAGGTTGTACACCCATGTTGCTTCCTTGAAACACTTGCTCTGGGAATCTATCAGAATTCAGTAACGAAGCCCAGGTTACATAGACATATAATGCGTAAGAGTTCTGACTCATGATTCATGGCCCCAGCTGACCTACCCAAACATAGAGTCATTATCAGACTTTGACCTTCCTGAGCTGATGTTGAGTGGAGGAAAGAGAAGCTGTCTTTGCTGAATCCATTCCAAATTTCATATTTGTGAGCAACACAAAAAATAAATTATTATTGTTTTGAGTCACTATATTTCAGCATTATTTTTTATGCAGAAAAAGATCACTTCAATATTTTCTGATTCTCTATGTATCCCTTTGTCTACTTCTTTGTCCCTATACTTCATTTACTAGCTGTCAATTGAATTGATCCTTCTATCTGTGATGTTTTTTTACTTCTTGCTCTTATTCTTAAAGTTCCTGTCATTTGCTTCTCTGTGAACTTATTTTAATTTAATATATATAAAACACATATATGATAGTTTTATTGGAAAATACTTCACACATCATACACTTCAATCATATTAAGAAGAGCTGTGTAAGCATCGCCACCATCAATCAGAATATGTTCTTCTTGTACTCATTGCTGTCAGCTCCCTATCTCCCCCATTTTCCTTTGTCCTGCCATTAGGTAATTTTTCATCCAGTTATTGCCTCTACAGATTTACCTATCCTGGATTTCATGAACAAAAATTAATACTAAAAAGAAGCAACAAACAAACCAAAAGAAAACAGAGAGCACCCTCAATCAAAAAGAAAGCAGAAGATTGTAAAAATGAAAACGACATTAAAATGGATCAAGGGGCGATCAAGTGATAAGGTATTACATTGTAACTTAAGTACATCTGCCACAATTCAGTTTGCGATGTCTTACAATAGCAAGGCTATTCACATCACTGGACTACGGACAGAAGGGATTCACAGAGGCTTCATCCATGAGGGGACCCTACAAAGGGATTTAGGGAGTCCTCTGTCATCCTTAGCCTTCTGCAAACCAAGTCTTCAGAATTTAAGATTTGATAACATTCCCTCCTTTGGATGTTATTATTTACAATCCTTGTTTCCTCCTGTGGACTTAATTAACACTTCACTTAAATAGCTGTTTATTTGAAGACAAGCCTTTAAAGACCCCAGTTGCTATTTTGTATGATAGCTGGACACCATCTATTTTCTTCACCATACTTTATTATAACACCCATTTCTTCAATGATCTCTTTATGAGGGTGAGTATGGAGTAGAGCCAGGTAATAAGAAAGAATTGCTCTTAGATTGGGGCTAGAATTAAGAACAAGCACAAAATCCATTGGTTTAGCTATGGTTTAAATATGTCTATGGTTCACTTTAGAGACATCATCATTTTATGATACAGAACATAAATTTTCCATCTGGGGCCTAAGGTGTTTCATTGATAATGTCAGTAATTTAACCCAATGGAACAGAATTTAAAAATCTGCTAATAAAAGGAAATTAAACAAGTATAGACTGACTTCAGACCACCCTATATGAATTGTTAACTTGTACAGATTAAACTCTCAATTGACTGAACATTATTTACATGAACAATGGGGGTTGGTAGTAGGGCAGAACTTTCAATAACACTTATTCATAAAGACATAATCATGCCTATCAGACAAATACATATCATAAGAAAACCCAGGAGAACATATTATTCCAGAGTTTCTTTATGCATTTGTCTACTGACGGGCATTTGACCTGTTTCCAGTGCCTTGCTATTGTGAACTGCGCTGCAATGAACAGAGGCTAGCGTACCTCTGTGTGTGGTCTCTCATTTCTTTGGGACCTATCTCCAGCAAAGGAATTGCTTGGTCGTATGGTATTTCTATTCCCATTTGTTTTAGGCAGCACCATATCACTTTTCAAAATGCTTTATTTTTACAGGCTTATCAGCAGTGTGTAAGTGTTCCCATAGCTCCACACCCTCTCCAGAATTTGTTATTGTCATTTTTTTCCAATTGAGCTCTCGTTGTAGGTGTAAGGTTTTATCTAAGATTGTTTTGATTTGCATCGTCTGGATGGCCAGTGATATTGAGAATTTACTTATATGTTTGTTAGCCATTCAAGTGTGGTCCCTTGTAATTTGTCTATTCAAGTTCTTTGCCCACCCTTTAATTGAATTGCTTCCCCACCCCTTATTGGGGTATTTCAGAATTCTATAGATTTTAGTAATTATTCCCTTGTGCATTGTGGCATTGCTAAAGATTTTCCCCCTCAATCTGTGGGTTCTCATTTTATTCTTTTTTCTGTATTTAATTTTCATTTTTACTTGTAGGATAGAAGACATACAAAGAAAAACAGAATATATGTATTTTCACAGCCCACCATGTAATTCTTTCTTCTTCTTTTCTTTCTTCACCCACCCTGCCTCTTTACCTCCCTATTCTTTCTCTCTCCCCCTGCCTCTCTTGAGCCCTCACCCCCAACACCTGCCCTGCCCTGGCCTCATCATAATCTTCGAAGTATTTTCTTTTGGTGTGAAAATCATTTTCCCTTTATAATAATGGTGTCATAAAATATGTATTATTATGAGATTGCCTAACATTGCTGAACATAGTGTTCTCCAAGTATGTCCATATCAGGACATGTTTGACAGGCTCAGAGTTATTTTTTGAGGATTCAGAAAATCCCTTTGTGTGCATGTACCAGAATTTGTTGACCACTTCCTCCATAGAGGGGTGTTTTTGATTATTTCCATAATTGCTGTTATAGATAGATATTGATGCGATAAATATGGGTGTGCATATGTCTGTTCGGGTTTTATTCTTTGTTTCAGTAGGGTATGTACTAAGCAGAGAGATTGCAGAATCATAAGGTATTCAAGATCCATTAAAAAAATGTTCATGCAATAGCTTTTCAGACTAACTGGATGTTGCCTGGCTACCATTCCTGACTTCTCTGAAAGGGATCACAACAAGAGACCCTGGATGGAAGGGGAGAAAAATGTAGACCAAAGGTAAAAATAATCCTTAAAACAAGACCAGGCTGACTAGAAAGACAGAAACTTGAGGGACCCCTGAAACTATGGCCCTTGGGCCAAGAATGGGGAATTTCTGGCCCTCAGTCCATACAAGGCTCAAGAAATCAGTAATCCCAGCTCACATTGTATGCCTCGCCACAGAGAAACCGTTCCATCCATTGCATAGTTGGTGGGTACCATCGAGCCAGTTCCAGCCCACAGTCGAATGAACCATTCCCCCCACATTTGGGGTGAGCCCCGTAAGTGTTTGACAAAATATGGCAGACTAGTTTTTTTTTAAGTTGATCATACTGTATGGCCCTAGAATGATTTTAAAATATCCAACTGGCCCTTGGCAGAAAAAAACAAGGCCCCTCACTCCTACCTTATACAATCTTCAAGCCTGGAACGGATCTCAGCTTCTTGGTTCAACTTTCAGTCAAACAATAAACAGGCCAGAAAGTGAGCATCACACCAAGGAGGTGTGAGCACCACCACCAGGACAGTGCACACGCCCTGGACCAGTCAACCTCATGAGGTCTCCATGGCAGCGTTCACTCACGGATAAGGTGCAGAAGGCAGGAAGGGCCAGGAAAGAAGAGCCAACAGGAAACACAAGGTGGCAGTGGGAAGAATGCTGTTACCTTGTGAGGTTTCCATGTCACCAAATAAAATGTATCTGAATTGTTGAACGGGAAACAAATTTGATCCGTAACTTCCACCCAACTCTTAATAAAAAGTAACCCCCACAAAAAACAACCCCTAAAGTCATGCACAAACATTTGCTTGATGAACAAAGTAGCAACATTTCAAAGGAAGAGAATTTTCCTGTAACTGGCTTTCTCTTTGCTTTGGCACCATCTTTCCCGTGGAGCCCAGGCCGGGGATTCCCTCCAGCTTTTGCAACCTGTCATCTTCACACTCAGACTGTCTTCACCCTGCTCCACATTTCCACCTGGACCCCCAGAACTCTCACATAAGATGCTGGTGTCCAGCATAGCCATGTCTGTCTTTCCTGGTCAGAAACAGGCTCAAGTAGCAGCTCCCCTGGTCAGTTCTGGCGTCTTCTGAGAAGGTGCAGCATCCCTCAGCCTCTGCGGGGTGAGCTGTGAGGATGTGATGGTGGATGTCCCCATTCTCCAGTGGGCCTGGTCTGGGAGCCAAGGCTGAATTGGGCTCCATCCACAGACCTCAGCCAACAGAGAACTCCAGCCTGGAGCCAAGGGCCAAAGGGCCACGTGGCTGGGAGAACAAATCACTGCTGTTTTTTCTCTATCCCAGCATTTAGCAAACATGTTCATTTGACTCTTTTGATGAAGTATTAGGATGTTTTATTTTTAATGGGTCCAGGTCATCTAGTGTGCCTCCCTTCATTAAATTAATGTGTACTCCTTTTTATCATATTTCGCAGTCCATGTAGGCCCTGCAATCAGGCTCTTAAGTTTGTCTCAATTTTCCCATTGATGATCCTGAGCTCTGGGGTTTGCATTTAGTTCTCTAAGCCACCTTGTGCCCATTTGTGTGCATGGGGCCAGATTTGGATCCTCTTTTATTCTTCTGCAGATGGAGAACCAATTTTTGCAACACCATTTATTAAACAGTGTGTCCTTTTCCCACTTTTTTTTGGTCCTTTGCCAAAAATCAGTTGCCTGTAGGTGGATGTTTTCATTTCTGGATTTTTTTATCCTATTCTACAAGAGTCCTTTGTGGTGTAGTGGTTACTGCTAATCATGCTGTTAGCAGTTTGAAACCACCAGCCTGTCCATGGGGGAAAAGACGGAACTTTCTCCTCCTGTAAAGAGTTACATCTTGGAAACCCAGAGGAGTCCGTTCTAGTCTATCCTATAGTGTTGCTATGAGTCACCACGGACTCAATAACAGTGAGTTTGCTTTGTTTTGTTTTCATTGGTTTATATATCTATCATTATAGTAGGCTGTTTTGACTACTGTCGCTGTGTAGTAGGTTTTGAGGTTGAGTAGTGCAAAGCCTCCCATTTTGTTCTTTTTGAGAAGTTTTTTCCTTATCCTGGATCTATTTCCTCTCCACAGGAAGTAGGTAATTAGTTTTTCCATTTCTTTAATGAATGAAGCTGGGATTTGGGTCTTAATTGCATTGTATTTGTAGATGGCCTTAGGCAATATTGACATCTTCACAGTATTAACTATTCCTATCCATGAACACAGGATATTCTTCCATTTGTGGATGACTATTTTGGTTTCTTGTAATAATTTTCTGTAGTTTTCTTTTAACAGTTCTTTTGTTTCAATGGTTAGGTTTCTTTTTATCTAGCATAAAATTTTATACTAATATATTCTCATATTAAAAAAGGTAATTTAGTGGAAGAACCTTCCGTTTGAATCAACTGTTAAGGCAGCACCATACATAAAAAAAAAATCCTCATCTGATAACCAAAAGACAAAACAACATAAATATTTTCCTTTCTTACAGATAGACATTGAAGTGGATCTAATTCGCTTTTCTTTTTAAAACTCTCCAAAGAGAAAAGCAGAGAAAGGTAAATAAAATGTGTTAAAGTGGGTTATTAAACCACTGGTCGCCTGTGCCATTTGTTTTTCTTCCAGATAGTTCATCCAAGTTCTTGTTTTCTTATCTAGCTCTGTTACTCTCTTTTGATTCGTGTATTTAATCCATTGAAATTCAGTGTCATCATTGATATATGCAAATATTTTGCTGTCATTCTGCTGGGCTTGCATTCCCCCGCTCCCCTACTTTTTGTCTGGTTTTATTGGTGTCTTTGTTCCGCCTCTATTTCTGTGGTGTTTTAAGTGCTGGGTTCATTGTATTGGTTTCTGAGTGGTTTTGTGCTACATGAAGCTCTAAGGTTTGTCTGCTTTTGTTAATCATTCTCTGCCGATAGAGATTCCATTAATAATTTTTGTAATGCTGGTCTTGCTTTTACAAATTCCTTTAGTTTTCCCTTGTTTAAAAATACATTTATCTCTCTCATATTTGAAGAATAATTTTGCTGAATATAGGATTCTCGGTTGGCAGTGTTTTGCTCTCATAATTTTATAGTTTCACTCCACTGTTTTCTTGCTTCCATAGTTTCTGCTGAGATAGAGAGGCATATTTTTATTAAGAATTTTATAATTTGGATAGCATGTTTGTGCTCCTTCTGTTAATTTTCAAAGCAAAGGAGGGCAACATTTCATTGCTCCCTCAAAAAACAAAATAAAAAGAAAGCTACTCTTTTCCTATGATATCTTTGATTGATTGATTGAGTGTGTGTGTGTGTGTGTGTGTGTGTGTGTATGTGTGTCTGTGTACTTTCTGAGTGCCCAGGGCCCACATAGGAATATGTTTTTCCTGATCTCTGAATGTGTGGATAGCATTCTTTTGGGGGTGAATGTAGTTTTCTCTTTTATGCCTTTTCTCCAAAGTTCTTGAAAAATAGTTTTAATATACTATTTTATATGATTGTATTTCTTGTAAATATTTTGCTGAACTCTTCCTTTCCCCTTGCAATAGACCAGAAAGCAAACCAATACACAGCCTCTTGAACCATGAAGGAACGAAATATTTTCTTTCAGTGATTCTTAAGGTAAATAAGTGTTGCTTGTTCTAGTATAAAACCACAGGGACCTTGCAGTAAGGCAGCTTCTGACCTGAAACCTGGAAGACTGAGTTAGAACTATTAGAGTCCTTTCTAAGCATGATGTTTTCAAATTTATTTTCCTATATTTTCTTCATGCATATTTCACTAGTCCTACAAGAACATTATCCAAACACAAAAGTAAAAAAAAATCACTATATTCATGTTACTCCTTTAAATGTAGAATTAGTTACTTTCTCCCTGACTCTCATTTTAATTCTACAGCATGGAAACATGTACCTTTTATCATAGCATATCAGCTGGTATAGAAGCCATTTTCCTTGCTGAGTATTCCCTCTGATCCAGAGTCAGCACAGCCATTCACCACCTTTGTCTATTCCACCACTTATCTCCCAAATCTGATCCTTTAAATCGCTCATAAGAGGTCATCATGGTGTTAATAGCGAAAAGAGTAAGGTTTTCGGAACCACATAGTTCTTAGCTTTATCTCTGTTATGACACTGTGCCCTGAGGCTATTTTCTCAAACTCTTGGATTCTCATTTTCCACATCTATGAAATGGGCATATCATTGTCTTCCTTTCAGTGTTTTGTGATGTTAAATGACATAAGAGCTACAAATTATCAGGGGCATAATACACCCTTGATATATGTTGAGAAATATTTCTCCAGAACCATTACATTGAACTCTTATCAGGTTTGCTGTTTTGTTAATGTCTTTGGTCCATAATTAAGTAAAAATTTCTCATCATGGCTTTTAGTAATCTCCATATTTTGGTAACTTTTTGGATTCTCTGTTGTTGCATATTAAGCCAATTCAAAAGTTAGTGGTTTGAAACAATCACCTTTTAAAACTATTTCTCACAATTCTGTTCCCTCTGTGGTTCCTCTGGTGGTTTCCTTGAGGATCTCTCAAATGAGATAGCAACTGGGGCTGGAATATTCAATATGACTGAATACTAATATCTAGCTACTTAGCTTGCACAGCTAGATTAAGTAAAGATACAAGACCTGACGGTGACTCCCGACCCTATTTGGTCTCTCTAGCATAGTGACCAAATATTTTCCATGGTGATTTATAGCTCACAAAATTGCAAAAGCCAAGGGGCTTCTTAAAGATTAGGCCCTGAACTGTCATAAAAGCCACAAAAGAGGAATAAAATCATTCTAAATTGTCTGTGGAACAGAACGATACATGGGTATAGTTGTAGGGGCACAAGATGCACTGGGTACCATCTTGAGAGGCAAGATTCCAAATTTATTTTAATCATTTTCATTTGTCCTTAGTGTACTCTGAACTCGAAGTATATGTATGTGTTTCTCTCTCTCTCTCTCTCTCTCTCTCTCTCTCTCTCTCTCTCTCTCTCTCTCTCTCTCTGTTGGTAGGACTGGGTAATATGCTTTGCAAGTGATGCTTCCATTATCTGAAATGCTTATTCTCTTAGTGTGTGGACATTCAACTTCTACTCATCTGTTCCAACAAATGTTTACTCATCTTTAGGGGGAAGAAATACAGGGCTTTCTATTCCTGTAAAGAGTTACTGTCTCAAAAATTTACAGGGCCAATTTTACCCTGTCCCATAGGGTCCCTATCAGTCTGCAGTGATTTGATGGCAGTGAGGTGTGTGTAGGGGGGATCCTTGAGGTGCTCTTAGGGAAGATGAAGGCCCCTACATTCAAACATACTCTATAGAGATTCCTTTATTAAGCCTATATCATTAGCAAGAACCCCCAAAAATGTACTACCGTGGTGGCTTTTGTGTGTTGTTGTCATGCTGGAAGCTATGTCAGTGATATTTCAAATAGTGGCAGGGTCACATGGAGTGAAGAGATTTCAGTGGAGCTTTCAGACTAAGAACAGACAATGAAGAAGGACATGGCTTTCCACTTTGGGGGAAGGAGCAACTGAAAACCTTATGCAGAGCTTCCAAACATTGTCAGATACTAAAGGCCTAATGCATGGAAAGGAAAGATTGTCATAGCTGACATTGCCAGAGGGTGGGCCCTGCGGGTCTGAGGGCACTAACGAGGAACCGATGTCTCAGAATGGAGTCCTGTGGGAGTAGAGGCTTCTGGATCTGCATTTACTCAAGGGACATGACTCAAGGTAAAGAGAAACAGCTGCAAAAACGTGCTGATCATAGGAATTTAGACTGTACAAAGTATAAATCTAGGAGAATTGGAAGTGATCAAAAATGAAATGGAGACACAATGCTGGAATTGTGCCTGATTTGACCCCACCACGCTTGGGCTAAACACTGAAGGCACACATCAGAGCAGCAAGGGGAGCAAAGCAAAGAAGTGCCGAGGAATAGCAAAAATAGACTTTGGGGCCAGGGTGTGGCAGTCCATCAGACTCGACCAGAAAACACTCATAAAGGTCAACAAAGGGACCTGGAATTATTTATAGACTTTTATTTTGTTGTTGTTGTCGTCTTGCTTTATTTATTTTTTGCATATTATTATTTTGCATGTCTATCTTGGGGGAAACAGTGGTTCCAGGTGGATGCTAGAGAGGGGGAGGTGGGGGAAAGTATTGGGGGTCCCAACAAACCCAGGGACAAGGGCACAACAAGTTATCTAAAATACATAGTCAGGAGGGCATAGGATGCTTGGTGGGGTTTGATAAAGTGCAATGTAGCCGAGGGGAATTATTGAACACTGAATGAAGGTTGGACATGACAGTGAGAGAAAAGGAAAGTAAAAGGAAATAGAGGAAAGAACTAGGAGGCAAAGAACATTTATAGAGGTTTACATACAGGCATGTGCATATGCATATATATTTACATATAATGATAGGGAATTATATCTATGTACATATATTTATATCCTAAGTATTAAGGTAGCAAACTGACATTGGGCTTCTTCTCAAGTACTGACTCAATGTAAGAACACTATGTTGCAATAACACTGCATTCTGTGATGCTCAGCTTCCTGACATGATTGCTGAAATCAAAATGAGTGCATAAGCAAATGTAGTGAAGAAAATTGATGGTGCCCAGCTATCAAAAGCTATAGTGTCTGGGATCTTAAAGGCTTGAAGATAAACAAGCAGCCTTCTAGCTGAGAAGCAACCACACCCATAGGCAAGAAGCACACCAGCCTGTGTGATCATGAGGTGTTGATGGGACCAGGTATCAGGCATCAAAGGCACAGAACACAAAATCATATCAATGTGAATGAGGGGGAGGGTAGAGTGAAGACCCAAAACCCATCTGTAGACAATTGGACATTCCCTCACAGAAGGGTCACAAGGAAGAGATGAACCAGTCAGGATGCAGTACAGCAGTGATGAAACATACAACTTCCCTCTATTTCTTTATATGCTGCCCCCTCTTCTCCCTCCCACTATCATGACCCCGAATCTACCTTACAAATCCAGCTAGACCAGAGCATGAACACTGGAACAGAGAAAAGCTCAAGACACAGGGGATCCCGGACAAATAAACCCCTCAGGACAAATAATGAGAGTAGCAATACCAGGAGTGTCAGAGGAAGGTTGGGGGGGGTGGGGAGAAGGGGGAACTGATCACAATGATTGATATATAACACCCTCTCAGGGAGACCAACAATAGAACAGTGGTTGAAGGGAGACAGCAGTCAGTGTAAGACATGAAAAACAGTTAATACATTATCAAGGGTTCATGAAGGAGGGGGATAGATGAGCTTATACCAAGGGCTCAAGTAGAAAGAAAATGTTTTGAAAATGATCATGGCAACAGATGTATAAATGTGCTTGGCACAATGGATGTATGTATGGGTCATGATAAGAGCTGTACAAACCCCCAATAAAATGATTTTAAAAAGAGAGAAATAAGTGGAATGCATAAAGATCCATATCCTTGGCATTCATGAATGGAAATGGACAGGAATCAGTCATTTTGAATCAGAAAAGCATGCAATTTACTAGGCCGAGAATGACACAACAAAGAGGAATGGCATTGTTTAAAAAGAAAACAAAAAATTGCAAAATCAATCATGAAGTACAATGCTGTCTGTGATAGGATAATAACTAACTGACTTCAAGGAAATCGAATCAATATAACTATTTTTCAAATTTATACACCAATCCCAAACATTAGTGATGAAGAAATAGAAGAATTCTATCATCAACTTCATCAGACATTAATCAAACATGCAATTAAGATACATCAAATAATTGTTGGTGATTTGAATGCCAAAGTTGAAAACAAAGAGGAAGGAACAATAATTGGAAAAGAAGAACTTGGTGATAGAATATAAGCTCGAGAACATATGATAGAATTTTCCAAAATGAATGACTTTTTCATAGCAAAACCCATTTTCAACAACATGGGCTTCTCCAGATAGAATACAAAGAAATCAAATTAACCACATCTGTGATACGAGATCATTGAGAAGCTCAATAGCAGAAACTAAAACCAGACCTGACTGTGGAACAGACCACCAATTGGTTGTATGTAAGTTCAGGTCAAAGCTGAAAAAAAAAAATGGAAACAAGTCCATGAGAGCCAAAATATGACCTTGAGTTTATCCCACCTGAATTTGAAGAACATCGCAAGAACAGATGACATATTGAACACGAATGACAGACGACCTGATGAGCCATGGAAGGACATCAAGAACTTAATTCTTGAAGAAAGCAAAAGGTCATTAATAAGACTGGAAAGAAGGAAAAGCTCTGAGACTTCCTTTTAATTGCACAGGAGCTAAAGCAAATGGAAGAGATTATGAAGTCAAAGAGTAGAAGCGACAACTCCAAAGGTCAGTTTGAGAAGACAAGGCTAAATATTATAATGCAATGTGTGAACACCTGGAATTAGACAACCAAAAGGGAGGAACATGTGCAGCATATTGTAAGCTGAAAAAACTCAAGAAAAAAGTCAGGCATCGAGTTGAAATAATGAAAAATTCCGTGAGCAAAGTATTGAATGGTGCAGGAAGCATCCAATGAAGATGGGAAGGATACACAGAGTCACTGTACCAAAAAGAACTAGTTGATATTCCACTATTTCACGAGGGAGCACATAAGCCAAGAAGCTGCACTGAATGCATTGCCCAAAACAAGGTTCCAAGCATGGATGGAATACCAATTGAAATGTTTCAACAAGCTGATGAAGCACTGGAAACTCTCACTTATCTCTGATGGGAAAAGAGCCATTGCAAAGAAAGGAGAATAACAGAATGTTCAAATTATACAACAGTAGCACTGATATCACATGCCAGTCAAATTTGCCTAAGATCATCCGACAAAGGTTGCAGCAGTCCATCGACAGGAAGTTGCCAGAAATCCATACTGGACTCAGAAGAGGACGTGGAACAAGAGATATCATTGCTAAATCAGATGGATCTTTGTGGCAAGCAGAGAATATCAGAAAGAGGTTTACTTCTGTTTTCGTGACGATACCAAGGCATTTGACTGTGTGGATCAAACAACTAGCCTTGGAGAAGAATGGTAATTGTATAACACTTCATTATGCTTATGTGGAACTTGTGCATGGACCAAGAAGCAGAGCCGTGTGACAGGAACAAGGGAATACTGGATGGTTGACATTCAGGAATGGTGTTCATCAAGGTTGTATCCTCTTTCCATATTGATTCAATCTGGATGCTGATCGAATAATCAGAGAAACTGGCTTATATGAAAAAAAATATGGCGTCAAGATTGGGGGAAGGCTCATTAACAACTTGTTATATGCAAATGACACAGTCTTGTTTGCTGAAAGTGAGGAGGACTTGAAGCACTTGCTGATGAAGATCAAGGACTGCAGCCTTCAGTATGGATAACGGCTCAATGTAAAAAAGACCCAAATCCTCACAGTGGGACCAATAGGTAACATTAAGATAAAGAGAGAAAAGACAGACATCAAGGATTTTCTCTCACTGGAATGAGCACACAACTGCAGATTTTGAAAGCTTACAGGATTGGTACTGGGACTTGAACCACCTCAAGATAGTGGTCAGGGAAGGACTCAAGACCCTTCGACCCTGAATCATAGCTACCAAGACCCAGGCAAGTCCCTGATTCTTCTTGTAAACCTGAGGGCAACAATGCCCCTCGTTGGCCATGGAAGTTGTAATTTCCTTTCAAACAGACTGTCTGAAAGCAAGCCTGCCACATTGTTGGTTAATGGTCAGGAAAACTCAAAATGGAGTCTGAATTTATGTCACAAAACACAATGCAGTTAAAGCATCTACTGTAAAGCATGACCCTTCATAAACCAAGTGCTTTAGAATATAAGCTCTAATACATAGACTAAAAAAATCATTTCATTGGGGGCTCGTACAACTCATCACAATCCATACATCAATCGAATCAGGCATGTTTGTACATATGTTGCCTTCATTCTTGTCTAGACATTTACTTTCTATTGAGCCCTTGGTATCTGCTTATTGTACATTGTTATTATTTTCATATCTCACACTGACAGCTGTCGCCTTCTTCCCATGTTTTATGTTGTTCTTCCCCCTCTAGAGGGGTGTATGGTTATGTATCAGTCATTGCGATTGGTTCCCCCTTTCTCCCTTCATCTCCCCCTCTTCTTCCTACCGTTCTGGTATCACTATTCCCACTCCTCTTCCTGGATTCTGTGTCTCATGAGTTCCCATCCCGTTCTGTACCTGTGTCTGAATTGAGAAGCAGCACTGGGGTCATGGTAGTGGGGCATGAGGAAGCCTCAAGGAACCAGAGGAATAGTGTGTGTTTCATCCATGCTTTACTGCACCCTGGTGACTCATTCCTTCCCTGTGGCCCCCCTGTGGGGAGATTGTTCCACTGTCTACAGATGGGCTTTGGATCCCTGCTCCAGCCCCCCTCGTTCTCAACAACATGTTTTTGTTGGTTATGTGTTCCTAAGTACGCCATGGAGAGTTACTCTATCTCTCGTTCCGCCTGGTTAAACTGTAGATGATCATAGAGCATTTACTAGCTTGTTTACGTATGTCTTTCAAAGGGCATGGCTCCGACCTCTTTAATTGTCGTATGCCCAGTGATTTAATCTGGGTTCTTCCAGAAGCTGACCTTAAAACACAGCTGTGGAGGCCAATAGTTTATTTGATAGGTGGATCCAGGAAGTTGTATGAGAAAGTGGAAAATGATACAGTGTTAGGAAAGAAGACTGTAAAAAAACCTTAATGAGCAGTGTACAGCTCTGGCCAAATGGGCCTCAAGCTCACTAGCAATATCTGGGAAACTGTATATCACACTTGTCCCCCAAAGGAGAGGAATGTGAGCCCTTATCCAACGCCATTTATCTTTCCTTGATGGAGGACTACTACAAGGGACATTCCACTCTTTAAATTTTTCATCAGCTGCTGAATTTATTCTGTTTCACGGTGACCCCATACATGTGTGACAGTACAACTGTACTCATATGGTTTTCAATGAATTTATTTTTGTGTGTGAATTAGGTGTGTGTGGGTGGGGGGGGGGGTTCGTCTTAGGCAATCAACTCTACAGTCCACAGTTCATAGCACTCATCATGCCCCCATCCCTTGTGTTCTAGCCCCCACCTCAATGACTGGTTTTAAGAATTAGATTGCCAGGTTGTTCCTTAAAGCACCCTCTGGGTGAACTACACAACTGCTTAACTTTTTTGGTTAGCAGGTCAGTGTGTTAACTGTACCCCCCAAAGATTCAAGCTGGGGGCATTAGCACTGGCATTAGGGCATGCCCCCAAGTCTAGCTGAACTCTCCCCTTGCCCAAGATCCCCCTCAGGTGGAGAATCAGGCGCTTGAAAAAGGAAGTGATTGATGTGCAATGACACAGATTTAAGTGGGACCACCTAGGCCCTCTGTTGCACCCATTGCCTAGAAAGTGATGTGCAATAAAAATGCTGATTGAATGGCTTCAATGGAGCCTGTGTGTGTGGTTAATGAGGCCTAATTTTTAAAAAGTGTTTTGCTTTAAGACTGTATGCCATTTTAAAGCAAACTCATGACATTTATTTGTATGCTGAGCATATAGTTATTATTTTCCTGTCTCAAAAACTTTTGGTACTCCCGGGAAAATAGAACACATATAATCAGGATGAAGTGTGGGGCAGGAAGACAAGGAAGTCCACTCTCATAAAGAATTACTCTCTGAAAGCCTAGCGAGCAGCTCTACTCTCTCTCCTACAGGGACACTATGAATAGGAATAAGCCCTGGTGGTGCTATCAAGGCAAATGACTGACTGTTAACAGCAAGGTCAGCAGTTCAAACCCACCAGCCACTCTGTGAAAGAAATAAGAGGCTATGTGCTCCTATAAAAGTTTACAATCTTATATAGGATCAGTTTGATGACATTGGGTTAGGTTAAGTCAGAATTAACTCAATGGCTGTGGGGTAGGATCGCAAAAATACAGTGTGCTTTTTAACACATTGTATACAAAATGGGATTTGTCCATCCTACAGAACAGATTAAGGAATTTGGACAAGAGGATGTACATTGGCCCTAGAGTTAAATTACTGTCGTTGTGCAATGTCAATAGCTGCATTTGATTTTTAGGGATAGAGGGCATTCATCCCTAGTTGCAAATTTGTGGTGGTAGAATAGAGAGTTTACAAGTTATCTCAGGGGATCACAGACCATGAAGTGGATTAAAAATAGCATGCACAGTACTGATTTCTCTTCTGATATTCAGGGCTTCAAATAGCTAGAATTAGCATTACCCAAAGAGCACGTTATTCAGAGGCATGCACATGTGTGTATATGCACACCTTTGTAGGTAAAGGGGAACTTAAATCATTCTATGGGTCTGTATCTCTTTTAAAGAGCCCTAGAGAGTGGTCTATGTGTCTGCCAACGTCAAGTTCAGCCATTCCAACCCACCAGCTGCTCTTCAAGAGAAAGATGAGGCTTTTTCCTCTGTAAAGATTTATAGCTTCAGATTTATATACATTTATATAAATCCACATATAAATTTTATACATAAGATTTATATAAAGGTTTCATATATAATATAAATTTATAGAAATCTTATTAAAAGATTTAATTTTTAATTAAATTATTAAATTTATATACATATTATAAAAAGATATACATAAGTCCACAAGGGAAGCCCTACCCTATCTTATGGGGTCACTGTGCATTGGAATCGACTTGATGAGAGTGAGGGTTTTTTAAGTGTCTGTTTTGTTCCCTTGCAATTTTACCATATGCTGATTCTGCCTACCTGTCCTTATGCCATGCAGCAGGGTGTGACTTAGCCCTATGCAGTACTTGTTTTCTAGTCCCAGGTTTTTTTAAAAAACATTTTATTAGGGGCTCATACAACTCTTATCACAATCCATACATACATCAATTGTATAAAGCACATCTGTACATTCTCTGCCCTCATCATTTTCAAAGCATTTGCTCTCCACTTAAGCCCTTTGCATCAGGTCCTCTTTTTTTCCCAGGTTTTTGATGGCAGCAGTGAACAGCCTAACTAGAATTATTTGGCTTGCCGTGGGATTTCTCACTGGGTTTTTTCAAAAGAACCAGAAAGGAAAATTGCTATTAATTTAATGTGTTGACTTTCCAATTTCTGAAGTTAGTTCTCTGACCTTATCTCAAATTTAGGTGGGCTTCAGATAGTGTTTAAACCAAAGTTTCTTAATTATTTATTTCCTGCATTTTGAGAGTGATAGACCAGGACCTTGGGCAGAGTGACTGGCATTAGAATGTCATTGGAATGTTGAACTGTTGGAACGTTGTGGCACAAGGCACAGTCACACATCTACAGAGGTATCATGTGCCCTTATTAGTTGTTAATTATTCTTTTATTTATAAATTCAGTTCTGCCATCGAGAGAGTCTTGGCCAGATTCTATTGTTGTTATTAAGTGCCCTCAAATCAGTTCTGCCTCGTATTATCCTTACGGAGAACACAACAAAACACTTCCCATTCCTGTGCAGTCCTCACCATTATTGCTATGTTTGAGCTCCCTTTTACAATCAATGTGTCAATCCCTCTCAATGAGGGTCTTTTGTTGAGCCTCCACCAAGCATGATGTCCTCTTCCAGGGACTGGTCTCTCTGGTTAACTTGTCCAAGGTACAGAGAGACAAAGTCTCTCCATCTTTGCATCTAAGCAGCCTCCTGGCTGTACTTCCTTCAAGGCAGATTTGTTTGGTCTTCTAGCAGTTCATGGTACCTTCAATATTGTTCACCAGCACCATGATTTAAATGCATTGACTCTCCTGCAGTCTTCCTGATGTGTTGTCCAGCTTTCGCATACAAATGATGCCATGGGTCGGGTCAGATACACCTCAGTCCTCAAGGTGACATCTTTGCTCATTAACACTTTGAAGTGTTAAACATTCTGAAGCAACGTGACGCATTGTTTGATTTCTTGACTGCTACTTCCCTGAGCTCTGATTATGGATCCAAGCTAAAGGAAATCCTTGCCAAATTCATTTTTTCTCTCTGTTTATCATGACGTTGTCTATTGGTTCAATTGGAAGGATTTTGGTTTACTTTATATTGATTTGTAATCTACAATGACAGCCATAATCTTTGATCTTCAGCAAGTGCTTCAAGTTCTCTTGGCGTTCAGCATGCAAGGTTGTATCTTCTGCATATTGGGGATTTTTAAATCAGCCTTTCTTCAATCTTGATGCTGCATTTTCCTCACATAGTCCAATTTATCAGATTATTTGCTCAGACTGAATAAATATCGTGAAAAGACACAACCCTGACACACAGTTCTTGACTTAAAATCATGCAGTATTCTAACAACTGCCTCTTGTACTTGGATAAGTTCTTCATGAGCACAGTTAAATGTCCTGGAATTCCCATCCTTTGCAATGTTATCCAGAGTTGGTTATGATTGACAAAATCTAATACATTTGCATAATTAATAGAACACAAACCCCCACAAACAAAAAATTACATTTCTTCTCATCTTTGCTTTAAGCCAAGATCTGAAGCCAGCAATGCTATTCCTCCTTCCATGTCCTCTTTTGAAGCCTGTTGAATTTCGGGCAACTCCCTGTCGAGGTCCTGCTGCAACCATTTATGAAGCTCTTTACCAACATTTTATTTGCATGCCATATTGATGATATTATTTGGAAGTTTACAAATTCTGTTGGGTCAGTCATCTTTCTCTGTAATGGGCATTAATATGAATTTCCAGTCAGTTGACTAGGTAACTGTTTTCCAAATGTCTTGGCATAGGCTGATAAGTGTTTCTAGCACGACATTAATTTTTAAACAATTTGATTGGTACTCTGTCAATTTCTGAAATCTCGTGTTTTCTTAATGTCTTTAAGGGCTGCTTGGGTTTTCCCTTCAGTGTTACCATCAAGCCTTGGTCATATGCTACCTTTTAAATGGCTAAAACGCACCCAGTTCTTTTTGGTACTGTGGCCGTAGTCTATCTTTTTGGTGCTTCTGGCACCTTTCAAAATTTTGACTATATTACCCTTCAATATCATAACTGGCATCTTGAATTTTTCTTCATTTCTCTCAACTTGAAGTGTGCTGGGCATTTTTGCTTTCACAATTCCAGGTCTGTACCCATTTCATGATAGTACTTTACTTTGTCTTCTCGAGGTGTCCTGGAAATCTGTTCGGCTCTTTCACTTCTTCATTTCTTCCATTTGCTTTAGCTACTGTACATTGAAGACCAAGTTTCAGAGTCTTTTATGAAATCTCTTTCTTTCTTTCCTATTTTTAATGACCTTTTGCTTGCTTCATGTATGATGTTCTAGATATCATCCCACAACTCAGCTGGCCTTTAGTAATGAGGGTTCAATGCATCCACTTTGTTCTTGAGATGATCACTAAATTCAAGTAGGATCTACTCAAAGTCCTATTGTGACTCTTGTGGACTTGTTTTAATTTTCTCTAGCTCCACCCCCAAATTTCATATGAACCATTGATGGTCTGTTCCACAGTGAGCTCCTGGACTTGTTTATGAAAATGAGCTTCTTCATTGTGTCTCACTATAAATATAGTCAATTTGAATCCTATGTATTCCATTTGGTGAGGTCTGTATGTATAGGCACAGTTTATGTTGTTTCAAAACGGTATCTGTGCTCTTCTGGGGATGCTGTGTAGAGGCATTCAAAATGGTTTCGCATCTGACCTACTGGCGGAGGCTGTCCTACAATACACCTTCAAATAAAACTGGGCTGTCCTGAACTCCTGGTAGTACAATTGCTTTCTTTTGTACAAAAAAAGGTTGGTAAGCACCAAAATCCGGGTGTGCTGTGTGTCCATGCTGACTTCCCAGGGTCTGTGTTGTGTACAGTTCTCATGAGATTGTCCAAAACAACAATCACAAGAAGTATGTCAGCAGGGTCTGTGGGGGTTCCAGGTATGCTCGATGTGTCTGGTCTGAAGCAGGCACAAGGGCGCTTTCCTTATTGAGGAGCAGAACATCGTTGGGAATGTGTTGCACGTGGAAGCACAGAGTCAGGAAGCTAAATAATTAAAGTGTTTTTGAATTACAAATACATACAATGACTTGCTTTGGTCAAAAAATAAAAATATTTATAATGAAGAAGTCATTCTTCGTGCAAAATTCTATATCATCCTCCAGCATAATTTCTATGCCTTAGGCCATATTTTCCAACTACTGAACCTCTCTTTGTTTTCAACGTTTGCATTCCAATCACCATTATCAATGCAACTTGATTGTGTGTCTGATCAATTTTAGACAAGTTGGTAGAATTGTTCGATTTCTTCTTCACTGGCTCAGTTGGTGGTGTATACATTTGTGTAACTGTTGCATTAACAGATCTGCATAGCTACTATCCTCGAGACGTATTGACATGTTCTTTTTGATGAGGAATGCAAAGTCATTTCTCTTGTATTTGTCATTCCTAAACCATAGGATTGTCTGCATCAAATGGCCAAACCCAATTTCTTTCAGCATACTAATGCTTAGGATATCATTTTTCATGCATTCCATTTCATTTGTCACAGTTTTATTGTCTTATAATTCATCTGTCACACACTTGAACAGTTCAATCATATGTTCCATTTCATTTTTGCTTACCTACAATTTTGTTAGATTCTTATTTTGCACCTTTCACATTACAATTATTAATGGATGTTTATAGATCTTGCTTCTCATTTTTGAATTATGGTCCATCTGCAAATGATTTTTCTCAAATCTGTACTCCATTCGCTTCTGTAAGGCCAACTCAAATTTAAGAGGCAGCACTTCCTCAGTCGTATATTGCGCGCCTGCCAGCCTAAGGGATTCATTTTCTGGCACTCTATCTGACAATATTATCCTGCTATTTGCAAGGTTTTTAGTGACTAATCCCTATGAAGCAGCCCTCTTATTTCTTCTTCTGAAGATTGGACTACATTTTAATTTTCCATTAGTTGTAAAAAACTTTTTATAATTTTAAGGGTCCACAGGTGGTGCAAATTGTTGAGCACTAATTAAGAGCACTAATTAAGAGATTGGAAGTTTGAACCCATCCAGAGTCTCCTCAGAAGACACGCCTGATTTTCTGTTCCTGAAAATTCAGGGTTAATGAGGGAGGGGGAAGCGGGGAGGAAAGGGAAGGGAAGGGAAGAAAATGGGAAGCTGATACCAAGGGCTTAAGTACAAAGCAAATGTTTTGAGAATGATGAGGGCAACCAATGTACAACTGTGCTTGACATACAATGGAGGGAGGTATGGATTGTGATAACAGTTGTATCAGCCTCCAATAAAATGATTAAAAAATAAAACAAACAAACAAACAAACAAAAGTTAAAAAAATTCACACCATGCGAATCCTATAGAGTCCAGGTCTGCTCCAAAACATATGGAATGATTATGAGTCAGAACTGACTTCTTAGAAATTTTGGGGGTGGTGTTTATATTCAGGCCACTTGGCCACTTGTCTGTAGGACCTACAGAGCTACTGCAATGGTTAGAAGAAGAAGCATTTAAAAATGTAATTCATATATAGTGGAGCCCTCAGAAAACTGATGTTGATACAGAACATATTTCGGAATGGTCACAGAAGCATAACCATAAACCATAGTTGTGATGTATCAAAATTATCAGGATACTTGTCACAAATATAGATTTCTGGAGTTAATCCGTTTGAATTATACATTTAGTTTACATATCAGATCAGTTTGAAAATCCTTTAGCTTTGGTAACTACTATCTGAAAGGTGTGATAACCACTGAGCCGAGTGACTGAAATATGACCTAACCAAATTACTAACTCCTAGTGGGTTGAGATCATGTTTCATATTTATTTGGCTTCCTCTATAGCATGAGTACAGTGTTGAGCACAGAGTGGACCATCAGTTACACTGGTAGGTGACAACTGACTTAAGGCCAGTATGTTGGCACTTGATGAGTAGACCAAAATATTTTGGGAAAAGGAAGATCTGAGAAAATATGAAAAATTTTCAACTGTTGCCTTGGTAGTTGAGACTTTGACATCTCAGTATCATTTTGAATCAGTTACTTTGCTATTTAACTGGATTCTTTAATTCATTCCATTTTTGATAATGCAAGGGTTCCATTGACAGATTCTATCTATAGGCAATCTCATTTTATTTATTTATCTATCTATCTATTTATTTATTTATTTAAGCACTTATTATCTTCACTCTGTAGCTGAGGAAATGGTTTAAGAGAAGACTAGTAACTTGCTCAGAGTTATACATCAAGTCAATGACAGAGCTGAGATTAGAGCCCAAGTTTGCCCAACTCCAGTTCATGGTCTTTTTAAGACACCATAGTATCTTTGAAATAGAAGGTGGATAAAAAGGAGGGTAAAGAAATATTTGGTTTTTCTCTAGCCAGATTAGATCCACTTCTTGGTCTTAATTTTCTCTTGGAGTTCAAACTAACAAGTCGATAGATGGTGGGAGAGTGACCAGCATTGGTGACAAAACTATTTCAATTCCTCATTTTTATATTTAAACTCTTTTCTGAGCTATCTATATCACGGGATCAATTCTCTAACTTTACAATATCAGACATAAGTGTGATTATGCTGTTGGCTCTAAACTGAGTTATGAGAGGCAATGTATGCTGAATGGAAATATTAAACAAACACACCTCGAGATTTTGTTTTTATTTTATTTTGAAATGATTAGGATAACTGTAGTTGAGTGAGAGTCCCTGGTGGCTACAATAAATGGAATGCTCATGTTCAAGGGGGATTTAGAATGGTCTTAGGAAGGAATATTGTAAGAATTGACACAAGAAGAGGTCAAGATATATATATATATGAGGATTTCAGTTGTATTGGGGGTCAAGGTGAGAATATTTTCAAGTAGCATCAAAGGGAGCAAGAAAAGTAGTCTCTGAGATAAGAGAAATGTGAGAATTGCAAGGCATGGATCATTCTAAGATTGCTGGCTTAGGAGCCTTTGGGGATAAAAGGCATTAGACCTGGTTATACTGAAAATCTATCCTGCAAATTGTCCAGAAGCAGAGAAGGCTGTCAAAGTCAGGCAGGTCATCGGATAAGTGACCAAAGTATGTGCCAAAGGATGTGCTTGAGTCACACATCATCACAGTCAGTCACATCCTTAGTGCTCTGCATAGTGAGAATCTAAAGTATAAAGTTAGCAAAGAACCAAATGGATTTGGGGGAAAAATGGTGGGCAGAATGTCAAAGGCATAGTCCACTTCATGTCACTACTAATTATTTAGAATGGTTCTCACTTACATTGTATAGAACCGTTGCTCCATCCTTTCTCCTCTAACCTCCTTCTATCCTCAGGGCCTTCACTTCCTTTCCCCCTATATAACAGTCTATGTCTAATGGCAACTAGGTTTAACAGCAAATTTATCTCCAAAGACCCCCAAACCAAACGCACTGCCATTGAATTGAATCCAACTCCTATGAATCCTATAGAACATGGTAGAACTGGCTCATTGAGTTTTAATACTCTAAATCTTTACAGGAGTAAAATGCTTTATCTTTCTCCCCCAGAGCCACTGGTGGAATTGAACAGATGAGCTTGTGGTTAGCTGCTCAACATGTAACCCACTGTACTACCAAAGCTCCAAATATCCAAAAGAGGATGAGAAGTAAGAGTGGCCACATCTCTTGCCTACAGGGAGATCTTTGGTGTTGACACTTTGGGATGTTAATCTCAAAAGAATTCAGCCTCAGCTCCCAGAAGATGGTGACCACCGCGATAAAGAAGAGGAACAGTCCTGAGTAGCCGTTTTGAGAAAAGCAGATTTGTCAGCTGAAGAAGTCCTGAAAATTAAAGCTGAGACAATGGCAGCCAAGGCAGATGAAGAGCCAGCACCAGATAATGGAAGAATCATGTATTGGGAACCAGTGCAGCAGTCCTCTGATGAAAACTAACTATTCAGGTTTAATACCTTGCTCAAAAAAGGAGACGGATGAAAATGAAATAAGCAAGACTCAGTTAAAAAGAACTCACACAAGCAAATCAAAAATAGTATCCTCCTTTCTTTTGACAATGAAGATGAAAATGAATAATTGTACATATTTTGGACTTGGTCTCCTCTGAGATTTTATGGAATTAAAAAAAATAACATTTTGTACTTATTATAAAAGTCATACAAGTTCATTATAGAAAGTATGGGAGAAAACGAATAAAACCATTGAACCATCAATATGTAGATGTAAAATTCCAACTATATAGAAATTAACTTGTAATATATTGTTATTTCTCATGTGTGCGGATGTGTATGTTAATTATGGTTTTTTAAAACAAAACAAGAGTGACCACAGTACAGCCAGATAAAGTGAGTTCATGTAATTTCTTCTGGTGGTGATTGGCGTGATTGCTCATGGAATGTCTCTCCTTTATCTCATTTCTTTGGAATAAATGGAATAATTCCATACTCTTTTGACTTTGTGCATGACCCCGTTTCCTTGATATATACCCACTTCTTGCTACTTGGAAGTCATTTGGCTCAGCCTAGAGAATTTTGAATTAAGAAAGGTGACTTTTTCTCTTTAAGAAAAGAAAACCCGGTACCACCTGATACCCTCCAAGGTAGCCCAATTCAAAAAAATCAGAAAGCAACAAGTGTTGGAAGGGCTGTGGGGAGACAGAAACTCTCATCCACTGCTGCTGGGCCTGTAAGTATGCACAGCCACTATGGAGATCGATCTGGCGATACCTAAAACAGATGGAAATAGAGTTACCATATGACCCAGCAATCCCCCTACTGGGCATATACCCAGAAGAGGCAAGAAACAAACCAAGGCCAGACACCTATGCTCCAGTGTTCACTGCGGCACAGTTCACAATTGCAAGGAGCTGGAAGCAACCCAAATTTCCATCAACTGATGATTGGATTAAAAACTGTGGTATATACATACAATGGAGTACTACGCATCACTAAAAAGCAGTGATGAACGTATGAGGCACATAGCGGCATGGGAAGAACTGGAGGAAATCATGCTAAGCGAAGTAAGTAAGGCACAAAAGGACAAGTACAACATGAGCCCGCTGACGGAAAGTGGGACCAGACTTCAGCCCAGTGCCGCAAGGTGTGAATGCAATATCCCGGCACGGAGTAGGGAACCCAGCACCAAAAATTAAGTGGATTCCTGCCTCTCCCCCAAGAAGAATTTGTTTCAAAGGACGACATTGATTCTGCAGCTCCGGGAGATGGACATATCTGATTAGAGCACACGGGAGTAGATGAAGGGGGAGGAGGAGAGAGTGGAGCACAGCCTGGCCCATCAGGTCGTGAGGATGATGTTCCTGAGTAGAGCAGCCAGTCCACAGAGAGAACAACATGGCTGGCCCCACTATGAGGCATGATGCCCCTCAATGACTAAGGGCGATACAGGGGACAGCACCGGAGACACAGGGTGGGAATTGCACCTGACCTGATCCCACCACACCGAGGCAAAGGACCACAGTGGAACAGCAAGGGAATGGAGTGGCAAGGTCCCCAGGGAATCCTGAAAGTGGACTTTGGGGCCAGGGCGTGGTGCCCCAACAGACTGGACTGGAAAACACTCCTAAGGGCCAACAAATGATCCTTGAACTAACTGCAAGCTTTTCTTTCTTGAAAAAAAAAGAAAAGAAAAGAAAACCCAACTTCCCCTTGACCTAATGGGAAAACCAGCTAGGTCATGTGGTTTTATGTCAACTTGAAGGAACATACAGGTGTTGGGCTGGTATCCAACCAGTCACTCACTTCACAGACTGATGGTGCTCCCTGTGGGCATGGCTTTCTCAAAAGGAGGGCCCAGGGAATCTCCCCTGTTCTCTGCCTTTCCCCTCCTGATCGATGGCAACCATTAGGGCTGCTGGAGCTCAGCCTTGTTTTCAACAACCTTGGATCCATGAGATTTTGCACTGGCTGACCTATGAAACTTCTGCATTCTATATCATTGCATGTGGTTGCATGGGTCTGTAAAGGGACTCATGAATTAGTCCCAGACTTACGGACTTGAGTTGGCCTGGGCTGTGACAATTTCTTCATATATAACGATTACCCGCTAATATAAAGCGCTCTCTTACACATATGTGAGTGTCACTGAATTTGTTTCGCTAGTCAACCCAGCCTCACACAGGGAATAAAATGGGTGAAATCAAAAGGATGGCAGTTTGTTCAAAGCTAACAGCTTTGGGAGGTGGGGGTGGCGTACGTCAAACTTAGAACAGTTTTTAATTCATTTCAATTACTCTACTGAGCTAAAACCTTTATGAGTTCTGAATCCATATCCATCTTCTTTATTGAAAAACTTAATTTATTTTATTTTTAATTATTTTACTTTTTATTGAAAAATTCCTGGCACATAATAGGTGTTCATTAAATATTTGTTGAGGGTGAGAATGGATGAATACATTAATGAAGACCCTCATTTATAATAATCATTTAGAATCCCGAGGCTGGCTAATTCCACATTCAATTTTACACATAGACTTTAGCTGTCTACATCATTTGATTTCTTATGATACTGGAATGTATTCCTTCCACCTGTGTTTCAAGCATCTTAAAATTCAGGACCATCAAAAAGATACCGGTACCCTCAGATCTTAGTTTCAAGCATAGTGAGATATAAGTAGTATGAGAGTGGCATATGTCTTATAAATTAAATAACTTTCATCATAATAATGTGACTTCAAAGGGGAACTTGCAAGCCCCTGAAAGTGATATGCAGAGAGATTTCTGGATCAGACTTTAGGAGATGGTAAAATTGGTCTCTATCGATTACCTTGAGCTGATATATGCTACTCTCCCTTGGAAACTAAATATTCTGACCTGATAGTGATGATGACTGGTTCATTGGCAACTCCCTTGAACAAATGTATGCTAAATTCAGAAAGGAAGTACTCTAGTAATAAAACGGGAAGCAGATCACCTTTTGATGGTCTAAAGCTCCCACAGTCGGTGAAGTATTTGCAAGGGTATTGGAAAGCTAGGAGGATTCTTTTTTTTTTTTTTTGCCTTCTTTTTTTTTAAATTAGGGGCTCATACAACTCTTATCAAAATCCATACATATACATACATCAATTGTATAAAGCACATCTGTACATTCTTTGCCCTAATCATTTTCAAAGCATTTGCTCTCCACCTAAGCCCTTTGCATCAGGTCCTCTTTTTTCCCTCCCTCCCCGCTCCCCGCTCCCTCATGAGCCCTTGATAATTTATAAATTATTATTTTGTCATATCTTGCCCTATCCGGCGTCTCCCTTCACCCCCCTTTCTGTTATCTGTCCCCCAGGGAGGAGGTCACATGTAGATCCTTGTAATCGGTTCCCCCTTTCCAACCCACCCTCCCTCCACCCTCCCAGTATCGCCCCTCACACCCCTGGTCCTGAAGGGATCATCCGCCCTGGATCCCCTGTGCCTGCTAGGGGGATTCTTAAGAAAATATTTTAAAACATATTTCTCTTTAGGGCAGAAGATGAATACCATCCCCAAAGGGGACCTATTAGGACCTACTGAGTACACGACATGTCCTGTTTATCCCCAGATTCTGTAAACACGTCTTGTGACTGGTTCTAAACCACAGAAGTCAGTACACTGCTCCCCAGCTTGGTTTTATCCAAGGTAAAAGGTTACAGATCACTATGAAGGAAGGCAGCCTAAAGAGTACCCCATTTAGAGGGAGCCTGGTGGTCGTTAAGAATCCTGATTTTGGAGGGTCAAAATTACTTGTGATCTAATTCTGGATTGACCACCTTCTCCATGTGTGACCGCATTCAGGTAACTAATGTGTGCATCAGTTTTCTTCTCTGTAAAATGGAAATAAGAATAATAGTCTTCATCCCCTCAAGTGCCATGTGGGTTGAATTAAGATATCTAGTGCGACTGTAGAAGGTAATAAATCCAGAAATGTCTTTCCTATAATTATCAGTTTAATGGTTCTATTACATGGAAGGAACTGAGGCCATCACTGGGACCAGAACTCTGAGCTCCTCATTCACATTCAGGGCTTCTTTTATTCTGTCATGGTGCCTTGCTCTGTAAGTGAATGTTGAGTGGAGTGCATCATTAACACGTCACTCAACATTGGAATTTCACTGAATGCAATATTTTAAAAAGGAACCAAGCCAAAACAACCAGTGATATTTAGGAATATTATTAAGAAACATGTATTAATCCTTTCACTGCACGCATTGTGGCAAATATTTTGGTACACTCCTCTGCCATCAGTATCCTTCTGCAAGTATCTATGACTCTCTGCCCATGACTCTTCACATGATCTTTGCCTATGTAGGCCACAAATATCTGGAGCTAATGCTTTCTTGGACACAGCACCAGTGCCCCATGCCCATTGCCAATGATGGAAGGGATTTGAAGAATAAACACTTCAGCTTCTTGACTGTCAGGAGAGACAACAGTGATACTGACTCTACACCCCCTCTCAAAATTCCTCAGCAAGATTAGCCCCACATACCAGGTAGGCCTGATAGCACTGAGATTATATGCTGGGCTGCAAACCACAAAGTCAGCAGTTCTAAACCACCTGGTTCCTTGGAAGAAAGATGAGGTTTTCTGTTTCTGTAAAGAGTTACACTCTTGAAAAAACCCACTGGGGCCATTCTACAGGGTCATTATGGGCGGTAATCAACTCAATGGCAGTGAGTTCGCTTCTTTGATTTGTACCTATGTGTGTTAATCTAGGTATACTAGAGAAACAAATTCATAGATACTCATATGTATATAAGAAAGTGGTTTATGTATAAAAGCAATTCAGTATTGAGAAAACATCCCAGCCCAGTCCAGATCAAGTCCATAAATCCAATATTATCCCATAGGTCCAATACCATTCTCTAAAGTCCTCTTCAGACTCATGAAATATCTGCAGTAATGCCGAATGCAGCAGGATCACAGGCCAGGGGGTTGGAAGTCTTATGGATCCAGTGGCATTGTAAGCATCCCAGTGCAGACAGGGTTCTCCACATGGCTTCTCCAGCTCCAACGGTCTGGTTGTATCAGGTTAGGTCTATGTGGCTTCTCCAGCTCCCAGGTCATAGTGCCATGTGTCTTGCCAGTAGAGCATCTCTCAGGGAGTGTGTCTTGTCAGTAGAGAGTCTCCAAGGGAGTGAGCAGAGAGAGAAGTATCTCCAACTTCCAAAGAGGAAATACCCGAGCTCCGATAATTCTCAGAAGAAGGTAATGCCCACATGGAGGCCTCATTGATTATGACCTGATTGACAAATTAGACTGCACCCCTTCACTCTTAATCCTCTCAAGTCCCAAATTGACACCAGATTATGTAACTACCACACTATGTTATGTACGTCCTCACTGACAAAATAGCCAGAATTGGGGTGGTTGCCTTCCTTTTTCTTAATTAACTTCTCCTGTGCTGGTGTTTCCTGGGATCACCGCTCAAATAAATCCATTGCTATTAGTTGCTTTCCAGTGGGCTCTGACTCATGGTGACTCCATGTAAGACAGAAGGAAACACTGCCCAGCCCTACACCACGTTCACCATGTGAGGTAGTTAGTTTATTGTGCCAACCTGGCTGATAAACACATGTGGGGTTAATTGAAGGGTAGAGAGATAAATGGATTGGTGAACCTCCCCTTTCGAGTTCTCAGGTCTCTTGCTTTGTGGTGGTCGGACTAGGGTGCAGTTGCCTTAGCCAGTTCCCTGCTTCAGCGGCAAGGCTCACTTCCTGCAAGACATCCCCAAGGAGAAGCCACAAGTACCTACCCCAATGCAGCCCTGGGTGCTGGAGCACCCATGTGGAGACCCCTGCCAGCCCTGAGATGTTTACACATTCACTGACTCGGCTTTCCTCCAGCAGTCAGCATCATAGTGTGTGTTTTGTGAGATGGAGGAGGATTTTGTAGATTGGTGTCGGACATATGGGTTAATGTTGGACTTGTGGGCTTGGGCAGCACTGCGTTGGGATGTTCTCTTGATGTGCCCTTAACCATTATATAAAACTCTCTGTTATACACGAGTTTCTGTGGATTTGTTTCTCTAAAGTACCCAGCCTAATACACCATGCTGGGTATAGTCAAGGCCACTGTTGCAGCCACAGCGTCTTTTGAGGGTCTTCGAACCGAAGATGCTCATCTTCCAGCACTCTGTTGGACAATGTTCTGTTGTGATCCGTAGGGTATTTACTGGTTTAATTTCCATAAATAGATCACCAGACCTTTCTTTCTAGTCCGTCTCAGCTTCCCTGACACCTGCCAACCATGGGTGACCCTGCTAGTATTTGAAGTACCGGTGGCACGGCTCCAGTGTCTTAACAACCCACAAGCTACCACAGAATGACGATGCCTTGTCAGACGAGTGAAGACTCAAATAAACTACAAGCAATCAAATCCTTGCTACAGAGTTTGCTTGACCTCGTTGAATAATATGTAGAGAGGAGCAACGTGTCTAAATATTCTTTGGATTAAGGATAGGCATATCCAAATGATTGTTCAGCATTCTGGAAGAAGGGAGAAAAAATTTACTTTGTAAGGGGCCTCAGGAAAAAAAGAATGTGCATATTTTCATAGTACTTTTTACTCCCATCCAAAACAAATGAGGCCTACTTAGAAACATGTAAAGTTCCCTGAAACTTTTAAGCCCTGAAAGAAACTGGAAATGTTTGGACAAATAAAAATGCATATATAGCTTGCATAAGTTTTAACATTCTTCACAGATCTAAAGTCACTCTGTTAATTTAAGAACATAAAAATGCATTATGTATAACTTGGTTGGCTCCTGGAAGTATCATGCTTGATATCTTGAGAGATGTGAAGGCCTGAAAAGTTTGAGGGACAAAAAGAATATCTTGAAAAAGAATCTAAAAATGCCATGATTAGAATAAATTTCAAGATTATTCTATAAACTGGCCAGTTATAGGTTGTTGGTTCAAGTGAGATCATTACCATGAGTATTGCCATACCCCCAGAATTGCCAGAAGAGGTCAATCAATTTTCAGTGGGAAATTTGATGGTCATATGTGTGGAGGCACTGAAGCTCTGTGGTCCACCAAATGACCTACAGTTTTGGTTTGGGTACACATGATCTAACTCCAAAGAGCAGCGCTTGGCATTTCTGATATACCTCAGTAGACATTCAGGCAGCCCTATGTCAATCCATCAACAGTATGGACACAATGTTGAATGGAGAGCAGACAGTCACATTGAGATGGAGATGATTTAAAATTCACTCACTGGCTAAGCGGCTTGAGTCCTTGAATGAGCATTAGAGAAATGGACTCTTCAACCATTTCGCCAAACAAAATTATAAGCCTAAATAAGTTAACTAATGGCACTCCCATGTCTAAGGGAATTGATTTGTCTTTACAGTGCAATGCTCTAGGTAGGTTTTCGTTGATTTGTTGAAGGGAAACTCTTCTTAGATGGAAACAAAGAAACACCAGTATGTAATTCTGATTGCTACTTGAAATCAGTCTTAAAAAGTGGGTGGGCCAGGATGACCTTGGATGCTGCCCTTGCAGGCAGCATGGCAGCCCCCAAGGGCCACACCAGGCGGACTCAACATAGAGGCCCTGCTGAATGAACTGAGCCCTTCCTTGAAGCTGCCTCTACCCTTGGACTGAGGATTGGAATGCTCTGATGGGAGAGGTAGCACAGGGGCTGCCCCAGGACTGTGAAAGGGACAGCCACTGGACCTAGGGTGGGATCCCAGGCTGGGTGGGTGTCCAATGGAAAGGGACCCAGAATCGCCATATATTTATTACCCCCATGCTCCCTTTGCATTGATGTGACGGGTTTTGAACTGACAGGCAGGGACTTGGACTTGAAAGAATTGATACAGAAAGTTGTCCCCTGGCATTGATCCCCATGCTCAGTGTAAACAGAGCTTAATTCACTGGGAGAGCGACCTATGCAGGGCAACAACGCATGGAGTGCGGTTTGTGGCAGAAGTGTACTAGCAGAGACTCCTCGTATTGACCATGCCTCGAGTTGTGTCATTGGAAATATTGTTGATGTTATCAATGCAATACCCATATCCCCCAGGGGGATGATTAACAAGGTTTTTCTCTTTTTTCTTGGGGGCGGGGGGAGGATGGAGTAGGGGTTGTTCTTTTGCCTTTTGATTGTTTGGTTTAGGTTGTTTCCCCTTTGTTTGTTTGTTTGCTTGCTTGCTGGTTGCTTTTGTTGGTGGTGATGGTGTGTGTGATTATATTTTTTGTCATAATATGATCCCCAAAGTAAACCAGAGTTATGTATAACCTGTGGACAAACAGATTGATTCTGGGCTCCCACTTAATTCTAGCCCCAATCCAAGAACAGTTAGTTCTGATAACGTGGCACTGCTCAATACTTGCCTTCATGAAAGGATCACTGAAGAAAAGGGTGCTACAACAAAGTGTGGTGAAGAAAGCAGATGGTGCCCAGCTATCAATTGGAATAGTGTTGGGGACTTAAAGGCTTGAAATCAAACTAGCAGTCAGTTAAGTGAGGAGTCAACTAAGTACATAAGGAGGAAGCACACCAGCCTGTGTGATCCAACGATGACAGTAACAAAATCTAAATATGATGAAGGGAAAAGTTTCCAACCATCAGAGAACAAGAGACCAGAGAACTAGAAGGACTAGGCTCACCGAGCCATTTATTTATCTATTTATCTCTCCCCCAGGTTGGCAGAATAAACCTTAAGTATATCAGGTAGTAAATAAGGAATCTGGGAGAGAGGACGGAACACAGGAACTGATTGTGATTATGAATTACAACTCATTTTAAAAAAGATTTCACTATGGAGGTGTCTGATTTTTTAATACTATATCAAGAAAATCACTGGGGGGAAATAATGTTGATATAATGTGGGAAATGTAGCCAATGTCTTTGAACAATATGTATAGAAATTGTTTAATGGTAACCTAATTTGCTATGTAAACTCTCATCAAAACACAATAACATATATTTAAGAAGAAAAGAACAAGGAAATCCTGCAAGGTTTAAAATCCATTGGGGGGGGAGGGGTGGGGAGTGGATGGGTATAGCTGAGAAAATCGCCTAGAAATTAGGAGCTAAGTGGAGCTAAGGTGCTCTGGTGACCTAGTGGGTATGTGTTGGATTGTGTTGTTAGGGAAAAGATGAGGCTTTCTGTACTCATACGGATTTTTGTGTGATTTCTTGATTGTGCGTTAGATAGGAGGGGTTACCACCTTTCAGACCATCACCTCTGCATTTTACAGTACAAATCACTAGTCACTGTCCCAATCCCCATCCCCATGCCCCCCACCCCAGCCGCCAGAGTCTACACCCTTCACCTCCCTGACTGTTCTTCTCCCCCCTTTTCACCCATGTGAACACCCATCAGGACTAGTTCATTGCTTAATCTTCCCTTCTATGGCTCCCCTGCCCACTGCTTGAGAACTTCCTAAGTTTGGTATGAACGTCTTCGTCAGGTTTTCTTCTCCTTCTAATGGTCTTGTGCCATTTTTGTCATTTTGTGCTTGCATAATTTCACTCAGAATCATGTTCTCCAGGTCCACCCCTGCTATGAGGCATTTCATCATTTCATTATTACTTTTCAGCAATGTGTGTATGTACCAGCGTTTCTTTATCAAGTCGTCTATGGATGGGCATTTGGGTTGTTTCCATCTTCTTGCTTTTGTGAACAGTGCCGTGACGGGCCTGTGAGTGCAGCTGTCTGCTTGTGCTGAGGCTTTTACTTCTTTGGAATTCATAGTCAACGGGGGTATTGCTGGATCATATGGCATCTCTAAATCAATTCCCAGTTGTTTGAGGTAGCACCATATCACATTCCACAGGGGTTGCACATATTTACCAGCAATGTATGAGTGTTCCAGTCTCTCCTTATCCTCTCCAGCATTTATTATTGTATGTTTTGTTTCTTTTTAATTTATTTAATTTATTGTCATTTTATGGTGGTATCTCCTGAATGACTAATGATGGGAGCATCTTTTTCATATGAGTGTTAGCCATTTGAATGCCATCTTTTGTGAACTGTCTGTTCATGCTCTTTGCATATATTTTTAAAATTGAGTTACTTATCTTTTTCTTATTGCAATGAAGTTTTCCTTTGTGTATTGTGTTATTGCCCATCTTTTGCCCAATTTGGGAATTCCCTTTTTACTCTTCTTCTTTTAATTTAAATTAGTGTCTTATTTTGTTACCTCCTGGGAATCAGAAACCCCACAGGGGTAGTTTTCCTCTGTCCCAGGCATTCTCAAACTATGACCCGCGGGTCACATGCCGCCTGTCGAGGACATTTATCTGGACCGCCGGGGTGTTTTTGCCCCGTTTGTTTTTTTACTTCAAAATAAGATGTGTGCAGTGTGCATAGGAATTTGTTCATAGTTCTTTTAACTATAGTCCAGCCCTCCAACGGGTCTGAGAGACAGTGAACTGGCCTCCTGTTTAAAAAGTTTGAAGACCCCTGCTCTGTCCTATAGGGTCACTGAGTCAGCATCAACTTGACTGCAGCGAGTGAGTTGAGTGAGTGAGTTAGAAAGTCATAATCATACTACCAGAAGCTAATATTATCTATGAACTTTGGAGCTACATGAGTCACCAAATAATTGTTAGGGTTTTACCTATTTATATGATGGCTTCTATAGCTCAGACCAGAAGTATCCGTATGAGCATGCTTAGGTATGTTAAGGATGTAACTAATATAAATTATTCTATGTATTTGGGGCTTGCATTAAGCCCTAGGTCCAATGTAAGAACAATTCGTTCTTACATCGTGGCCCTGCTTGATACCTGTCCTCAGGAAGGGAATGTAGAAGGTATGGGTGCTATAGCAAAGTGAGGTGAAGAAATTAGATGCCGCCTGCCTATCAGATCAAATAGTGTCTGGGGTCTCACAGGCTTGTTTTCAAACAGACAGCCATCTCAGTGAGATGTCAACCAAGTCCACATGGAAGAAGCACAGCAACATCAGTGACGGGAGGATTGTAAATCATATAATCTGGAGTTGAAGGAGAGAATAGTATCAGAACCTAACTTGGGAGCATTTCCTCTGCAGAAGACTATGGATGACAATAGATACCTAAGACACATTGATGAGATCTGCCAGGAAATAAGCCTCTGGTGATTTTCATCTGTCCATAATGGAAGCATGAGAAGAAACCAGCTACCACGCAGAGTGTATTAGAGAGATGACTGTAGGAGATCAAAATGATAAACCGGACTTGAATGTTTAAAACCTTGTCAGTTTCTCCGCCCTCCGATGCATGTTGGCCCTGATCTGGTTTTCAACATTTTCTGTTTTCGTTTTTTTTTATTTTACATATTGAGATTTTTCTCAGATGTATTTTGTCCTTGGGGTTAACCCTCTTGAATTTTTGTTATACATTGTTCTGTTTTTCAGTACATGAACCCAGGACTGAAGTACCTATGGGGACAGCAAGTAGAATAAGGGTTCCTGAGGCAGGGGGCATGGTAACAGTGGGGAAGGGTGGATGGGGAGCTGATGTAAAAGAGATCAGAAGAAGGAGAATGTTTTGAACCTGATTTTGGTAGCAAATATACAGGACTTTCTTGATGTAATTGAACTATGGGACAATTTAACAGCCATATTAGCTCCCAGTACAATGATTTTAAAGAGAAATTATCCTTTGGAAATAATTTATTATGTATTTTTTGCATAACTATAGACCATGACAATCCACTTTGTGGACTTTTCTAAAGTTGGTGCTGGATCCTGCTGATAAAATTTGAGCACCATTGGGAACTTAGCAGAGAGCAGAGCCCCAGGTTTTCTTGAAGTGGAAGCTCACTCTAATTATATTAGAAAGGATGTTGTTTCGGTCAATTAATAGTTTGTAATTTTCCAAGCATATTTCAAAAAACTAACTGGCCACATTCAAATTCACGTAAGCAAATTAGAATAACAATCTCACCTGGCTTAGTTACTTTACTTTAGCACTTGACTGTGTCTTGGCATGTGACATTTAAGGGTTCCCCAGCTGGTGCCTGTCCACCTATGGGGACTTTCTTGCTAGGAGGTCAGTACTTCAGAGATGGATGAAATTTCCATGTTTGTGATCTGACCTGGGATCCTTCACGACCAAAGATGTACTAATACTTTAGGTGATCGCTCTTTTAAATAATAATGGAAAACCACAAAATGAAAATCTTTTCTTTTCAAGACCTATTTTAAATATTTCCCCCTAAGTGTGAGAACACATTAAAAATTTTCCCCTTTAGATATTACCATCATTTTCACAAATAGTTCACCCATGTAAGTAACATACACATACACACAGATAATGGGCACGAAAACTGAAATTATGTAAAATATTTCTGGCATACACTGAACATGTCTCCTGACATTTCCAGAAGTGAAATTTGGCCTCGTGAATCCTCATACAATAGTTTTAAAATGGTACTTTGTCCATATTTGTTTAATAAAGTGTAAGCTATGGTTGAGAAATCATGAATTGAGTTTGGTAGTACCCTGTAATCAAAAAATAAACTACTGAAATTGAGTTTGCTCTTGGGGAGCTCAGAGCTGCCCCTGAGAATCTTGGAGTTCCTAATAGGAGATCTATGCTCACATAAGCCATGTTGGCGATGGGCACAGAGTCACAGCGGGGGGCTGTGCTTGTGTCCAGCTGTGATTGGCTGCCCTGGGGAGGGCTGTTTCTGGGATGGGCAGAAGAAGGGATTTCCTCCTATCTTTGACAAAGCAGTTTGTAGAGCAGAGAAGTAATCTTAGAGGAGAGGAGTTGTTTTAGAAACCAAACTTCTAGATCAATAGGCAAAAAGACAAAGACTTAACATGAAATGTGTTGGACATAACAGAAAACGAAACTCAAACTGTTAACATGTGAAAAATATCAGTATAGCACACTTAGGTAAAGAACCTGTGGTGGGGTGCACTATACAAAATGGTCAGTGTGCACAGTATCTGCATAACACAGAGAACTTTAAGAAAGCATTTGAAATTATTGGGTGTGACTGGTATTCAGGATGGAGAATTTTCTCTTGGTGAGATATTAGCATTTTTTTAGATCTCAAAACAAAATTAAGTATGTTTGCACAGATGGTGCTCCAGCTATGGTAGGATGTCAATTTGGATTTCAATGTTTGGTACTGAATGAGTCACCAAAAGTCATCTGAACTCACTGTATTACGCATCGGCAAATATTAGCAATGAAGATGCTGCCAAGAGAGTTCCAAGAAGTAATGAAAAGCGTCATAAGTTCTGTCAATTTTTTAAAGGCGAGCACTTTAAACAGTTGACTGTTTTCCCAACTGTGGGCAATGAGTTTGATGCGCCAAATATTGTTCTGCTATTTCACACTGAGAGGAAGAGTTTTAAAACTTTTTAAAAATCATTATATTGGGGGCTCATACAACTCTTATCACAATCCATAATACAGCAATTGTGTTGAGCATAGTTTTACATTTGTTGCCCACATCATTTTCAAAATATTTGCTCTCCACTTAAGCCCTTGGTATCAGCTCCTCATTTTCCACCCTCCCTCCCTGCTCCCTCCTCCCTTATGAACCCTTGATAATTTATAAATTATTATTATTTTGTCATGTCTTACTGTTTTTGAGCTTTGTGATAAACTCAAAATGTTTCTTAATCATAAATAAAGACTGCAGTTCAAAGCACTTTTTAGCAATAAAAGTGAACTGCAGAAAATAGCTTACTTGGTTAACATCTTTGCCATCTTGAATGATTTAAATTTATCACTGCAAGGGCCAAATGAAACATGCCTCAATTTGTCTGAAAAAATCCAATCATTCCAAATGAAACTTCAGCTTTGGCAAAAAATTGGATGAAAATAAAATTTACATGTAGCCTACCTGATGTGCTTTCTTTGAGGAACATGACATTGAATCAGACAAAAGGATTACGATGATAATTTCTGTGAAAGAACACTTGCACATGCTTGCAGACAAAATTTCATCATACTTTCCAAATCCACCTGACACCCCATTTGCACTTGCCAGAAGCCCATTCACAGTCAAAGTTGAAGATATTCCTGAGACAGCACAAGAGGAGTTCATTGAACTTATTAACAGTGATGCAGCAAGAATTGATTTCTTTACAATGCCAGTTATAAAATTCTGGATCAAGTGTTTTCAGTCATCTCCTGTTCTGTCTGAAACTGTGTTGCGCCTTCTTCTTCCATTTCCAACAACATATCTTTGTGAAACAGGGTTTTCCAGCTTGTTGGTTAGCAAGTCTAAATAGAGAAATAGACTTGCTGTGGAAGATGATCTATGTTGTGCTCTTGCAAAGACTGCCCTGAGAATTTCTGATCTAGTGAGAAAGAAGCTATCTCAACCCTCACATTGACAGTGACTTTTGACGTATACTGTCGCAAAATGTAGCAATGTAGTTTATTGTTGCTATATTAAGACTGTTGCCCATGCTACACCATGCTCCAGGACAAAATTTCATTTGTTTGTCATTAGAAATAAGTCACTATAGTTACATATTGTTTTTGTGATTGATCAATATGCTTTAATTATGTTCTAATATGCTTTAATTATGTAACAATGAAAATACCTCCTGCATATCAGATATTTACATTATGATTTATAAGAGTAGCAAACTTACAGTTAGAAATAGCAATGAAAATAATTTGATGGTTGGGGGTCACCACAATGTGAGTAACTGTATGAAAGAGTTGTGGCATTAGGAAGGTGGAGAACCACTAATCTAGAGACTCTCCTTGCAAACCTTGAAGAAGCAAACCATTATGAGTTTTACAAGGAAATTAATTCTGTCAATGATCCAACTGATCTCGGAAATAGGCTTTTCCTCATTTACCACTTCAGAAGACACCCTAGTCATGTATGAAATCTTGATTGTAGTTTTGTGAGATCCTGAGAAGCCTAAGCTGGGCTACACCCAGATTCCTTACCCATAGACACTGAGATAATAAATAATTGCATGTTTTTTACGCCATTATGTCTGTGGCAATTTACCACGCAGTACAGAAAATGAATATACCAATTAATAAATGATCTGCATCTACTTGTCAACCTCTGGTTCTTTGACCTTGAGTCAGTGGCCTGCCATAATGCCTGCCAATCCTGGGAGTCATCAGTAGATTACTATCTTACCTATCGGCCTTGGATTCAGTCATCTCTGCAGCCACAGGCCTATTGTCTCCCTGGTGATTTTGAATTCCTCAACTCTGATAACCACATGGATCAGGAGAAGCCTCCAATCTCACATTTGACACATGGGCTTGGAATTTGCTCATGTCAATAATTGTGTGACCCATTTTCTTGATATAAACTTCTCTCTCTCTCTCTCTCTCTCAACACACACACACACACACAGCCCTAGTGTTGTCTTTCTCATACATTAAGCTGTGATCATATGTTATGTAATATATAAACTGTGATCCGCATGGTTGGCAGTTTGAAACCGCCAACACTTCCCACGGAGAAAGAATGGACTTTGTACTCCCATAAACAGTTACAGTCTCAGAAACCACAGGGAGTCACTATGAGTTAGTACAGACGCAATGGCAATGAGTTTGGTTATGCACACACTCATATCTGTTTTGTGGGTTTCCTTCTCTAGAGAACCCAGTTAAAGACATAAAGGGATTATAACTTCTGGCAAGATGGTGAAATAGGCAGACACACTATACCACCCTCCCCAACAAAGACACAAGACACCAAGGAAATATTGCTGAGAATTCTGGAACCCTAACATACAGAAGAAAGAATAAAAAAGTGATTGATTGAATACAGACTATGAGAAGCCAAACCAAAATGGTGAGAGAAGAGATAGATGATTAAATTTTGGCTAGCATGACCACATTTTGATTACCAAGATGTGGCCATCTTGAACTTTTGCAAGCAGCATTCACTTGAGACACAGAGTGACACAGGGACTGGCAATGAGAAAGCTGTGAGCCTCCCTTATTCCCCATACCTCTTGGAAACCAAAAGAAGGGCCAGCCCCACCCTCACTCAGTCAGCAGTTGGTGATACGTCCCAGCTCCTATGAAGCTTCTGTTCCGCCTGAGGTCAGAGTCAAGCCCTCTTTGGTCAAACTCCTTGTGAACTCCCCAGAAGTATCAGCCTCAGCAGATCAGCAAAACACAAAACTCTAAGTCCCTAGGCAATAATGGACAGGCATGAAATCTTTTCCTAACCACAATTCTGCCTCATGCTGCCCTTTGGGCCTGAATGAATACCTTCCAGGAATTGGCACCCTGAACTCAGCCACCAGCTGAGCCAGCAGGAATTATATCCGGATCAGGTGCCCTGAGCCAAGCAACAGGTAGGCCAGCAGGAACTCCATTTAGAGCTAGCTATACCACCACCATCTTCTTTCTTCTCTACCCCATGAGCTCCTTGGTTAGCAGGGGTGTTGACCCATACTGGCTGCCTGCTAACAATTTCCCCTTTCTTTGTTCTTTCCCTTTACCATTTTTAGTTTTTCCTTCCGTATGTTTTTCTGTTTCTCTTTTATTATGTCCTCCATTCTCTTCTTTTTTCCCCTCTTAATGATCTTGTCCTTTTCTACTCACCTTCCATTATTATTGGGGTTTTCTTTTCTCGCTTTTCCCTCCTCCCTTTTATAATTTTTCCCTTTTTAATTTTTACATTCTTTTTTGCTTTTATTACTTTTTTCTTCTTTGCTGCTCTTTGCTTATGTTTTTTTTCTTTTTCTTTGTTGCAGTCAACAGGAGACAACAGCCATGTGCACATGGTCCAGCTATACCCACACTTTCTGCAAACCCACCTACTGGGTGAGGCCTACTTCCTGTTCTTGATCATATATAGTTAGCAGTCATAGCAGTCAAACTCACCATCACCTGTGCTACACGAACAGAGAATTGCACATGCACTCACACCCACCAGGAGAAAGGTGGCGAGTGCTTGAAAATACGTCAACACACAATCATCAATTAAATACAAATGCAGCAGTACCATCATGTCTCAGAGAAAACAGACAATTTCCATTCACACGGAGAAACAAGATGGAGTGGCTAACACAAATGACCAATATAAAGAACCAGAATACTTTTCTCAGGAATAAAAGGCAGTGGAATATTTATTAAGAAATTCAAAAGAATTATATTTAGATTCCTTCAATGAACTGAAAGATCAATGAAAGCAAGAAAAATAAGCTTCAATAATTCAGGAAAATGCTACAAGGACAGGCAAAATAAATGAAAAATCAGAAACCATGCAAGAACAAGCAAATAGAAACCCAAAAGATTAATATTAAAATACTAGAAATAGATTATACACTAAAAGTTCAAAATAGTAGAAATAAATTATTGCAAGGCCAGGGTAGTAATCTGGAAAATAAATCTCTCATTATTAATCTGCTAGAGGAATAATCAGAAAAAAGAAATTTATAAATCTGAAGAAAGCTTATGAGTTGTGTAGGGCACAATCAAGAGGAAAGCTCCCAGAAAAGGAAACAAAACAAGATAAAGGACAGAGAGAATTGTCAAGAATTTGTTGGAATAAAACTATTTCACCACCATGAAAGATGTGATGATATGCATTCAAGAAGCTGAGCAAACTTCAGAGAGGGCAGATACAAAAGAAAATCACCATAATATACCAGAATCTAACTTTCAAAAACCGAAGGAAAAAGAAGAACCCAGAAAGCAACTTAGGAAAAACAAAAAGTGACTTCCAAAGGGGAACCAATAAGACTAAGCTCTGATTTCTCAGAAACAATGCTGGCAAAAAAAAAAATCTGACAGGAAAACCAGATTCCAAGCAAGAATCATAGACACAGAAAAATTAACCCTCAAATAAACACCAAGGAAAAATAAGCCCATTTCCAGATCAATAGAAATTAACAAAATTTGTAAATACCAGAGCAACCTTACAATAAGCACTCAAGGGAGTTCTCTGAACACAGAACCGACAAGGACTTGAGATTAGCATACATAAGACCACTAGAAGCCAACTCCAGTAGAGAAGTATCCAAAGAAAAATAAACCTGCAAGGCTGAAAATAGGTAACCAGCGATATCAATTTGTAATAAAAACAATTAAAAAGAGGAAATAGTGCAATCACAAAATCCCCAAATGGAGAGGAAGGCAAGCAGATTTCATAAAGCCCGGTAAAGGAAAGGGCAGTATACAATTAGAGAAAGATTGGCAGAGAATGATGGAGGCCGGAGAGGCCACTGGGCAGAGTGCCAGAGTGCAAGGCAACAGTGGTGATACTGCTGTATTCACAATCCTACAAAAACAGGGATCTAGTAGTAGAAGCTTGGGTAGACACAAATTGAACAGGCGTGGAAGGCAGAGTGGAATATGTACCTTCATATCTCTGCCAAATATTTATTTATTGATCTATTTATCCATCAATTTATTTATTTAAACATGGGTATTTAAGCTTTGCTGCAACTACATCCATGGATGTCATGGGGAATACAGAAGACGAAGATATGAACAATTCTTAGACATAACCAGACACTTTGGAGGAATTTGTCACTGAGTCAGTGCCTCAGGGTCATAGTTTTGGGGGACTCCAAGGCAAATGGCAATAACATAGTCCACAAAGTCTACATTCAACATTGGTGAGTAGTCATCAGATTCTTAAAATCTCTTGGGTGACCACCTAAGTGTCCATCTAAGGCTGCCAAGAAGAAAGAATTGATGAAAATCAAAGACACATGGAAAGAATTAGTCCAATGGATTTATGGACCATGTGGACGTCAGTCTCCACTAGTATGAGAAGAGAAGAAATAAATGGTGCCTAGATCCTACTACAAAGTGCTCGGAGATGGATCACATTAGAAGGCTGTAGATAAAGTGGCTAACAGATGTGCAACAAAACTCCAAATCAGTCTTATTGGTCAGATAGAGCCTGAAGGAATCTCTGAGTCCTTGGTTACCCTTCAGGTTTGGAAGTTGTTCAATTTTAAGGGAAACAGTAGACTGGCCTGTAAACCATTTGGGAGAATGGAAGCAGCATTGACTCAAGGACAAAGATCAGAAGAGTTAGCAAAGAAGGAGGAATGAATACAGCAAACAGGGTGGAGGTGGGATTCCTGATGTTACATGGAAGGAATTGCAGGGAAGGAGATGAAACAGAATGTGTATAAATATAAAACTTACTATGGAGGGAGGGGAAGAAATGGGGAGCTGATATCAGGGGCTCAAGTGGGAAGAGAATGCTTTGAAAATGATGATGGCGGCATAGGTGCAAATGTGCTTGACACACTGGATGAATGTATATATTGTGATAAGAGATGTAAGGGTCCCCAATAAAAGTATTTAATAATAATAAAAAACTTACTATCTTCTCTGTCAACCTTCACTCAATTCACAATTTTAAAAGGTAATGGTATTTGCCCCCAAACGTTTTGAAGCCCCCTCATACATCAATAAACATCTGTTGAATGTATACATTCCTATCAAATATAAAGCTGGTCTTTTGATTAGAGAGAAGGACTCTCCTCTGAGTGGTGTTGTCTCTGTGCTCTGACTTTGGGATTCCATCGATCTGAATTTTAATACTAATCACTACACAGAAGTGCTGTCTGTCATCGTGGTACTTCGGTGGTTTCTAGACATGACATGCATTTTCAGTGGATCGATTCCATCACTATCTTATTTAGCACAGTGTTATTTTTGGATTTTCAACCTACTTCTATCCTTCCCTCATCAGTAACTCAACTATCAAAGGAGAGCATCTTAGAATAGGATGGAAGTTTGTGAGCCCATCGTGAGTCCAAAGAGATCCTGAAATGACTAGAGAAAAGGAATGAAAAGGACCTAAATTGGTGTGGTGAAAGTGACATCATAAACGTATTCGATGTATTTTGGAGGGTCACGTGGGGACATAGAAGTCTGAGACAAACACATTAAAAAAATGCAAAATTCAAAGATCAATACACTATTTTCCCCTGACTATAATTTTCTCTCCTTCAAGTCATTGTTAGATACTCTGAGCACTATCGTGAAATCTTGACGGCATCACATACACATTGTGTATATATCTTTTTATATATCTGAATTATGAAATTCGAGAGAGGAGCGCTTTACCTTTTTGGTTTTTATAATAAAGGTAAAATTCATAGCATTGTCTTCATACAGACCTGTGCTAGATGCTTGATTTGTGTTACTTCATTATTCCTCAAGTAACCCCGTGAGGTAGGTACTACTATTGCTCTCATTCCACAAATAGGAATTTGACGTTAGAGATTCTAGGCATCTTGCCTTAAGGTATACTGTCACTCATTGGTAAATTGTGCTATGACTAGTATGTGGTGCCATCACCCAACCCATTGTTGTCAAATCAATTCCAACTCATAGAAACCCTATAAAACCAAGAACTGCCCCATAGAGTTACCAAGGTTGTAAAAATGTATGGACACAGACTACACGTTTCTCTCTTGCAGTGTCTGAATAGTTGGGTAACCACAGACATTGTGGTTAGCAGCCGAGTGCTTAACCACTGCACCACTAGGAGTCCTTAGTATAAGGAGGTATCTAAACAATAACTCCTCAATCCTTACCTGGGGTCCAAGCTGGGACTTACCATGGAGACGTTTCAGTTCAGGAACGTCTGAATTCACCCTTATTTTCATTTTTTTATTAAAAGATCATTTTACTGGGGGCTCTTACAACTCTTATAACTAGTCATACAGCAATTTTATCAAGCATATGTGCACATATGTTGCCATCATTCTTCTCTAAATATTTACTTTCTATTGAAATAATTGAAAATAAGGCCACCCTTATTTTCTAAATTAAATCTTGCCAATGGCTAGGATCAGAATAGAAAACCTTAACTCTCATTGCCCTAGTTGTATAATGTGATGTTCAATGGTGGGTGGCCTACTATTCCACGAGTTTTTGACATTTATAGAGCAGAAGAGGATGATCTCCAAATTCTCATTTGCATGAATGATTTGGTGCCCAGTCTCTAGCTAAGCCTTGTCTCATTCATGCCCTTTTTCCTCTAGCATACCATCAGCTCATCTGGATGGCAAGACTTGCTCTGTGATCTGGCTGCGTGATCGCACTGTGCTCTTTATGGTTCGGCTGGCAGTGTGGTGGAAAGATGTGTAGGCAGTGCACTTAACAATTAGGCTTTTTGAGGTTTAACAGTAAGTCTTCAGCCTTCAAGACTTTTACAACTCTTTCTTCTAAATATCTGAGTCTGAATTTTTCCATCCTCTTTTCTAAGTGTTGTGGGCTAATTTTGCCTTCTGGAATAATTTCACCATCTGCAATAGCTTCACTCTCTGTAAATGCCTATCGCGATGCTGCTGGAAGTTGTTTTATGACAGAATTCTAAATGTAATACTTGGAAAAGTTAAATTCTATCCTCCTCCTCTTTTTGGATCCCTCCCTCTTTCATTCCTTTCTTCTCCAAAAATTCTGGAGCACCATTCCATTCTGAAATGAAAATTTATCTAAGTTTGGCTTCCACCACTTGCTTCAGTTTGTTTTACCACAGTGGCCTGCATACTGCTGATGCAGGAAACTATGTCATCTGTGTTTCAAGTATCAGCAGCGGCACTCATGGTGAACCAGTTTTTGGGAAACTTTCAGACTAAGAACACCCTAGGAAGAAGGAGGAGGCAGTCACCTTTGAAGGTTTGGCCACTGAGATCCTTTTAAATAGCAGTGGAAAACTTGCCTGATTTAGTCCCAGAAGAGAAGCTCCTCGGGTGGGAAGGTGCTCAAAATATGACAACAGAAGGATCACCTCCTCAAAGCAGAATCTACTTTAATGACATAGATAGATAGAGGAAGGCACTTTCAGTGCCTTCATTTCAGTGCAGATGGGCACAATTCAAAATGAGAAGAAAAATCTGTAAACAGCCATTAATAATCAAAATGTGGAAGTATGAATCTAAGAAAATTGGAAGTTGTCAAAAATGAAATGGAAGACATAAAGATTCTGGGCCCTAGCAAGCTTCAATAGATTGATACGGGCCATTCTAAATCAGGCAATCGCATGGTTCACTATACCAGGATGGACTAATTCAAGGGTAATGGTGTCATACTCATCAAGATCTAGCTTGAAGTAAAATACTGTATGCAATAGAAAAATATCTATATGCCTACAAAAAGATCAGTAATATAGCTATTATTCAAATTTACTCAACACCACCAAAGTCAATGATGAAAGAAATTGAAGAATTCCACCAGTCTTCAGACTAAAATTAAACAAATTTGCAATCAAGATGCATTAATAATTACTAGTGATTGGGATGCAAAAGTAAGAAACAAAAAGGAAGGGTGAATAGTTGGGAAATATGGCATTTGTTAGGGAAATGAAACTTGAGAAAATATGATAGAATGTTGAGAGATCAATGATTTCATTGCAAAACCTTTTTTTCAACAACATAAATGTCAACTACACATAAGGACCTTATTAGATGGAATACACAAGAATCAACTGACTATATCTCTGGGAAGAGACAGTGGAGAAACTTAATATCATCAGCCAAATCAAAGCCAGGATCATATGCAAGTTCAGGCTAAAACTAAAGAAAATCAAGACAAATCCATGAGTCAAAATATGACCTCAAGTATATTCCACCTGAATTTAGAGGCCTTTTCAAGAACAGGTTTTATGCCTCGAACACTAATGATGGTGGGATGACCTCAAGAGCATCATATATGAAGAAAGCAAAAAGTATTTTTATAAGAAAGAAAGAAAAGACAAAAGTGGATGTCAAAAGACTCTGAAACTTATTCTTGAATGTAAAGTAGCTAAAGCAAATGGAAGAAATGATGAATTAAAAGTGGTGCACCTAAAATTTCAAAAGGCAAGCTGGAGAAGACAAAGTAATACATTTTAATGGTATGTGAAAAGACTTAGCATTAGAAAATCAAAAGGGAAGAACACATTCAGCATATCTCAAGCTGAAAGAACTGAAGAAAAATGTAGGCCTGATGTTGTATAATTATGGAAAAAATATTTAGGGATGCAGGGAGCATTAAAAGAAGGTAGAAGGAATACACAGAACCACAGCACCAAAAAGAATTTGTAGTCAATCAACTATTTCAAGAAGTAGCATACGAGAAAGAACTGATGATGAAGAAAGAAGCCCAAACATCACTGAAGACCTTAATGGAAAAAAAAACGTCTTCAGAAATTGATGGTGTTCCAATTGTAATATGTTCAAATGTGATGATGAGATGAAACACTGGAAGCACGCACTAATCCAGGCAAGCAATTTGGAAGACAGTTACTTCCCCAACGGACTAGAAAAGATACATATTTGTGCCCATTCGCCAAAAAGGTAATCATACATTGAGGAAATTAATACATCAATACCACATGCAAGTAAAATTTTGCTGAAGATAACTCAAACGTGCCTGTAGCAGGACATAGAGACCTGCCGGAAAGTAAAGGCACATTCAGAATAGGCCAGGGACTGAGGATTAACATGGCTGATGTCCGGTGGATTGTGGTTGAAAGCAAAGAATAGCAGAATGAGACTTACTTGTATTTACTGACTATGCAAAAGCATTCAACTGTGTGGATCACAACAAACTCGGAATGAAACCTAGAATAATGGGAATGCCAGGCCATTTAATTGTGCTTATGTGGGACCCATACATGGATAAAGAGGCAGTTGTGCAACCTGAACAATGGGAATATTGCATGGTTTACAAACAGGAAAGATGTGCAGCAGGGTGATGCCCTTTCATCACACTTATTCAATCTGTGTGCCGAGCAAATCATCTGAAAAGCTGGGTTATGTGAAGAAGGATGGGGAATCAAGATCGGAGGAGATGGCGTCGTCCAGTACCCCAAAGATTTGGGTCCATATCTCTTCAGGGGGGAATGTTAGGTAGGCTAGCGTAGGACTAAAAAATGTCCATTAAAGCATGCCCAGAGAGCCAAGCATGGGAACAAGGAGTGGCACACTGCACATGCTCAGAGGTTCAGGTTTCCTGCTGGTAGGCATGGGTGGGTGCTGAAACTGGATTGGCCCACCTCGGCCATCTGGATTGGCTCACCTTGGCCACCTGGATTAGTCCACCTAAGCCACCTGGATTAGCCCACCTAGGCCTGGTGAATTCAATTCATCCAATGGCATTGATCAGGGGTTGTCTACCACGCCTCCCCATGGAACCCTTGAAAAGGCAGCAGCCTAGAGTTGAGACAGACTTTTCTGAGTGATGCTGAGCAGCTTCCTCCAGGCTGCATGGTCAGGAGGAATGCTATGGGTGCCGTGTAAACCTGAAACTTCTTCTAACTCTCAAAACACTCACTTAGATAATGAAAAAAAATGTACAAATAACACAATCTTCTTTAAGGAAAGCTAAGAGGGCTTAAAATACTTAGTGATGAAAATCGAAGACAACAGCTTTCAGGTTGGACTATAAAGACAACAAAATCCTCACAAATGGATTAATAGCATGATCAAAAACAGAAAAGTCAAACTTATTGAGGATTTCATTCTACTTGTATCGACAAACACCGTGTATGCATACCAGCACTCATAGAAGCAGCAGGCACGAAATCCAGCAACATATGGCATGCATTGGCCCAATCTGCTATACAAATTTTAAAAAACTGGCAAATAGCAAGATTGCATTTTGAGTGGTGAGGTGCACCTGATCCAATCCATGGTATTTTCAATGGCCTCATATGCTTGCAAAAGCTAAGTAACGAGACATTGAGGAAATTAATATCATCAATACCACATGAAAGTACAATTTTGAGAAGACATGAGAAGAATGGCTCAGTTTGAACTGAGGTGGGAGTGAAGAGCATGGAAAGTATTATGGGCTGTGATAAGAACCCACTAATCCACCTTGGAGCACATAGGACCAGAATGTTCGTTGGCAGCAAGGAGAGCGAGAGTTGATTGCAAATACTTAGGGCATGTTATCAGGAGAGAGCAGCTGCTGGGGAAAGATATAATGCTTGGTAAAGGAGAGGGTCTTGGAAAATGAGGAAACTATTCAGGGCAATGATTGACACTGTGACTACAGCAATGGCCCAAGTATAATTCTGAGGATGGGGTATGATCAGGCAGTACTTTCTTCTTCACACAAGGGGTCACTGAGTCAAAGCTGACTGATGGCACTTAACAACGACGACATGGGGCTCATATTACAAAGTGCATGTGCTTATTGGTGTACACATGTATGCACTTTCCCACATATGGGCACAAGGGTGGTGTTCACAGAAAAATGAAGAAATAAAAATAAGGTTTTAAATAATATTCTGAGGAAAAAGATCCAGGTGATATAATAGCAGTCATTGGACACTCTAGGTTGGATACCATAAAAGATCTTTTATGAAGTTTTAAGCTGGGACACGAAAGATCCAGTTATGGAATGATCTGTTAGAAGCAAATTGTAGGCTGAGGACATATTGAACATAAAGCTTCTGAAGGGAAAGTGAGCTTGATGGGTTTGGGAATGTTAGGAACCTTTTCATGGCCAACAGTGGGGTGGGGGACAAAGGGTAGGAGGCTCAGTTATCTAAATGAGCACGGACTTTTCAAGCCATAGTACAGAGTGGATCCTTTATTCTAGGCATAGTAAATAGCAATTAGGTGATTGTAGGCAGAAATGATAATGGGCTGATTGTTATTATTAATAACATTATGGAGAAATGTATCTTTTAATTGTGTGTATTTGTATGCATATATCATCTTTTTGCAGATCTGCAATATTTAATAATTGTAATATAACTCTTATAAATAATTTAAAGATACTGCTTACTAAGGCATATAAAATGAATTATTAGAGAACAAAACTGGAAGCAGGGAGTTGAGACCAGAGGTCATGGTATAACTTCAGCTGACGGGTACAGGTGGGCAGAACTAGCATTGCAGTAGGTTTGACGATGAGCAGTAAGCAAGTTCAGGGAGTATGTGCAGGTTGAGGTGCAGGTCGGAGAAATCTATCAATGTTACCCACTTGGAACTCTAGAAAACCATAGTCATAATTATCTGAGATGATCTCTGCCTTGAATTTAACTTAACTCTTCTAGTAGATCTCCTCTGCTGTGACTGTTTTCAAAGGTCTATTTTTTTTAAAGGCACACGGATAAGAGACTAAGACAAGTGTATTACCGAAAGCATGTGTCTGTAGTCAGCTATTGATTGCAGAAACGTGATTAAATGAATTTTGTTTGAAATAAACTCAGGCATGTATGAAATAGAAACCTAGTAGCAATATATTATGGCTTACCTTCAGATATGATTTTTGTGGCATATTATAATCTTGGTCCAGCAGTGGGTCTAATAACTACTATAATTTATAAATAATGATGTCCTTTGAGACTCCCTCAATGTCTTGAATGATGCAATTTGAAAATATCTGTGATTTTCTGAGTATGTCAAAGTCACAGATACTGTTGATACTACTGTGGTTTGTTGACTGCAGTTCCAATGGATGGAAATACTACATTCAGTTAGAGATTACTGAAAACATAATTCTCCCATGTACATTCACAGATTCAATGATTTCGAAACCATTGCTCTAATGTCAAAAAGTAAACCTTCCGAAGTGGCACTGAGTAGGGTGGATCCTCTTAAATTGGTGAGTGAATTTGCTATCCTTGCTTAATCTTAAGCAAGAATCTTAGTCTTGTGAATGCTCTATTCCACTGTTAGAATATGACATTGAAAGGGCATAGGAGTGATGACAGGGGAGGTGGGTGGAGTGGGGAGGGGAAGGCTGAATATTCTTTTCTCTAGTTACTTCTGTTGAAGTGCATTAATATTCATAAAGACGCCTAATATTAAAACAGATTTGGAAGTGAATTCATTAGGGTAGAAAACATTCAAATCTGCCCTTACTCCCATTATTTGATATTCAAACTGCTTCATAGGGAAGAAGGATAGACATTTGGTTAAAGGTACTCCCTTTTGTTCTCTTGTTCTTTCTATTACCTCCTTTAAAGTTCTAGAATATCTATTCTATTTCTCTTTCCCTCTAACTCCATACTAATATTCAAAATTCAGTCTTTGAAATACAAATGCCCCACTCATGGGCATATCACTTATCTTGGGATTATCAAAGGTAGGTGATCAAAATGTGTTTGTTAATTGAACGAAGTGGTTTTGTTAACTCTCCTGCTTCCCTGGACCTCCTCAATAACGTAAGGCAGTTCCCAGGTTAGGAAAGTTTGGCTTACAGACAGCTCCACCTTGTCCTTTCATGTTCCCTCCCTTTGTAACAATGGAACTAACCCCTACAGGCAACAAAGTCTTCATCAAAACCATCAGTTGCTGTGCAGGGAACTTTTGACTAACCAACAAAGGCTTTTTGAGAATATGAAGTTGTTTGTTCAAGCCATCCACGTGTGGACTTTCTGTTATCCAAGCCCTAGATAACTCAGCTAGCGAATGAGGTGAATTGTCCTTCACGTCTCTTTTCATTGCTACAGTGTAGTTGAGTGCTTTCATTGCCAAACGGAGGTCTGCGGACTCCTTTTGGACACTTTTCACTCATAGGAACACTTTTTCAGTTTTGAAGCACTATCAAAACAAAATGACAAAATAAAGAAACAAACAAACCCCAAGACTATGCGACTGAGATCTTATGTGGCTTACAATGTCTGCTCCCTGACCCTTTAGGGGAAGACATTTTCTGAGCCCAGAGTATGACATTGTGTGTGTGTGTGTGTGTGTGTGTGTACCTATGAAGTTTCTCAGGTTCATAATTTAAATATTAGATTTTGGCCCCTTGGTCACTGCGGTGGACAAGTTATGGGACATAGTCAATTCTCACAGGTTAGCCCTCTAAGAATTAGGATTGGTCTCCAAGGGATGAGAGCATGAAACCAACAGGGGTCATTGAGTCCTTATTTTCTCACTGACTAAGCTGAGATGAGGTCATGCTGTACATGCTGGAGGACGTCACAGGAATGAATCTGAATTAGGAGCGAACGGTACCAACACAGTGGGCCTGTGAGAAAGTAAGAAAACGTTAAGAAACCATTTGAGCCCCGATGCCAAAGGCCAGACGGGATCCTCCCGTTACCTGGGTTGCTAGTTCTCCTTGGTTGTGTAAGCTTATGTGAGCTGTTATTCCGTTACCTGTAACTCAAATTTCTCTTTGTAATTCAAATGCATGCCAGTTCTTCCAATTTTCATTCAAAATGTTTCTTCCTTGCTTACTTGGAAAGTTGTCATAAGAAGTAGACGGCGGCGGTGGTAGTCTGCGCTGCTGGTTCTGACTCATGGTGACCCAACAGAACTGCCTGACAGGGTTGGTTAGGCGATAATCGTCAAGAGAGCTGATTGCCAGCGATTCTATCCTAAGGAGACTTAGGTGGTGCAGTGGATTAGGTATTTCGTTGCTAATGTTAAAGGCAGCAGTTCAAACTGGCCAGTGTTTTGAGGGAGAAAAATGAAGCAGTCTGCTTCCCCCCCAAAAGATTTACAGCCTCAAAACCCCTGTGGAGCAATTCTACTCTGTCCTATACAGTCACTATGAGTTCAATGGATTCCATGCCAACGAGGTTCTGGATTTTCTCCTTTAGAGTCCCGGGTGGGTTCGACTTTCCAATATTTCAGTAAGCAGCCTACCATCTAACTCACGCCAGGCCTCTTAATAATGGAGATAGTGACAACATAATTAGCAGGATCCTGCAGGACCAGGCGGTGTTTTGTTCAGTTGCACTTAGGGTTACGGGGAGTCAGGGCGGACTACAGGGGTACTGAACAACCACAGCCTCAAACAGCCACACAGGGTCGGATTGAGAACCCGCTGACACAGGAGTGCCCCGTCACGGAGCTGAGCAGGAAGCAGAAGTCCGAAAGTTGAAGTCATTAGATGAAGGCCTCACAGCCCAGTAGGTTGTAGAACTACGATACCAATCACCCTTTTTCTCTCCTCTAAACTTTGTTGTGTTCGTGGGATCTATCTGATCTGACAAAGCAAGACTGTATCAGGCTCTTCCCTATGAGCATAGCATAACAAGAAGTCAAGACCTATTTCCTCGTGGGTATTTTCAGGTTAAAACTGAGCAACCGTGTTTGCTCATGGCACAGAAATATAAAATATGTTGATACATGCTAATAACTTGGCTGTGAAGGTGTCTCAAACTGAAAACACTACAAATCTGTGAAACATGTATAGTGTCCCATTATTTGGCTGAAAATTTATGTACACATGTCATGAACTTTAAAAAGTTTCCAGAAAGTTGAATTAAAACAGAATAGAATTTTCCTCATATTTGCAACTGTAGGGATGAGCTCTAACCAGCTATTTTAGCCTAGATTCCGGAGAGTCTATGGCAGAGATTACATGCTGATATTTAATTGGGGAGACATAAAACCCTGAGGGAAGCGAATTTGAGAACCAGGGAGGTAAGGAAAGAGAGGAAAATAAGCAATTCAAGGTGGTGTATGATGCTGCTTCACAAAGAGATAGGCAAGGCAGATAGCTTGGCAGAAGTGTCCACTTAGTGCGCAAAGCGCATAGATAGCTGTGCCTGCGAGTGGTCCAGGGGTGGAAGGTGGGAAAAAACTGTATCAGCTTGACTCCTTCTCATCTCTTGTTCCCCATTGATCAGAGAATTTTCCTCTCCACGAGGCAGCTGTCCCATACTTCTAGGTTGTATTGTCATGACTCGGGTATACAAGAGGACACTTGATCCCACGCCTCCTGGAGCGGTGTTCCATCTAAATTTAATGTAGGAGGATTCAGAAATGCCAAACAAGGAGCTGGTCATCTGACTCCACAGCAGAGCCCAATGGCAAGCATCCAGCAGTCCTGATTGTACCCAGGTAGTTAAGGTCATGTAGACAGCTATTCATTGAAGTACAGAGGGAAGGAGCTGAATATACACCGTCAGGTGATATTATATAACCTCTGTAAATTATATATTTTCAAATTCTCATGTTATATAGAAATCATAAAATCCTTAAGGAAATGTGTTCCAGCTCACTTTGCATATGTAATAAGATAAAGCAACCCAAATTTGATCCTGATCAGATATTAAAGACATTTTCTTCAGCTCCAACAGAGATGATTTATCTAAGTCGGAACATTCACTAAAGCTTAATTTAGGTTGATGCAGTAGACTGGTATTTCTCATTTTTAATGTGCTGAACTGTTATTATGAATTAGGTATTCCATCATAGAAACAGAGCTTCCAATTTTGAAGACTGTCAGTGGTGAATGGTTATTTAAGTAGTAGTTCATTTATCAGTATAGACTTGATCCAGACAGGAAGAATATCCCTGCTTGGATCGAGTCTATACTGAACCTCTCTCTCTCTCTCTCTCTCTCTCTCTCTCTCTCTCTCTCTCTCTCTCTCTCTCTCCTTCTGAGGATTTACTGCTGCAAAAATCCCATGGTCTAGTTCTACTCTGTCTAGAGTTGCTATGAGTCAGAATTGACTTGACAGAAGTGTGGTGGGGTGGTGATATCTATATCTGTAGCTATGTCTCTATCTATCAAATATATAATCACTGGCATGGTTGACAATTCCCTACTTTCTATTTTCTACCCCTAGCTTCCCTTTTATGAGGCCAGCCATTGGCATCTACAGTGTTACTTTGGCTTGGCTCTTTGTATCTGCAAAGCTGAAAAAGTCACTGGCTGTTTTAAATACCACAGTCTCAGAGGTGAAAAGTGAAACATTTGCAATGGCACTATTTGATCTTTCGCATAAGGGAGCCTGAAGTTGATAATGCAGTCGGGTGTGTACTCTTATTGTCTTTATTCTAACCTTCCCGAGCATTCTTCCAGCTCAGCTGTTATGGGCATTCCTGAGGCTCCCGAGCAGGGATTTGAAGTGCCTCCACAACAGATTGTTCTTGGAAAGATTTGTATACAACAAATCTTGGCGATTATAGTTCATACCAAATAAATGGCACTCTTTTAGGTCAGGGAAAAAAACCAAACAAACCCTGTATTGATTGTTTAGAATATTTTCATTTCTCTGAAAAGTCAAGTTGGACCAAAGAGGTTTAGAATCCTTTTTTGAGAAATGATGTTTTGGTGGACTTTTGGCCTATAGTTGTAATGATCCCTGTGGAGTCTGAAATTTATAGTAGTATTCTGCCCACTGAAAATGTAGTCCATGGGTAGTGTCTAGATGACTGAAAACTCACGGCCAGGGGGGCCTGCCCTTCAACAAAGACTCCTGGGTGAGGTGAAGTGCACAAACGACAATGGCATGTAGTATATATCTCTATTCTAAAATTACTCTGTCTTCCGTCGGAAACCTCCTTTATAATATATGTTCAAGGTTGATCTCTAAAGTAATAGCTAACAAGTCTTTCTTTTACAAAGCAGTCATTGCCTCCTTCTACCATAAACTGTGACTTAGGGAACCCAAATGCTACGAATTACTTAGGCCTTAACTTATAAGGTATACAGGCCAATGGACAGGAAACCATTGACATCAGGGATTTAGTTAATAAAACCACTCCCAGGGAATGAACTAGGGTCAGCTCCATTAAGGCTGATTGTTCATATGTTTTAAGCCTTCCTGAAGTATGAGTTAAGCCTATCTGAAGTATTATCACCTTTGCCATGAAGACTTCAGGCAGTGCTCAACCCTTAGTTGATAAAGAATAACACACATTTGCTAAGATGGAAAGGGGGAGAACTCAGTTTGAAAAGCAAATGTTGAAAAAAAGTGGATTCTTTAGAGTCAGGTTACTATTAGCAACCATATTATTTACTTGTGATGTTCTCCTTATTAAAATGTTCCCCTATAATAGATGAGGTCAACCTTCTGGTTGGCAGAATATTATCAATGTGCCTTTGTAGCTGAGTGTTGACATTCAGCTTCCCAGAAGCTCCATTCAAAACACATCATCCTGCTTTTAAGCCACAAATCATGACCAATATGCCATTAGTGAAGAAATGATGATGTTAGTCCTTACTTTCCCAAGGGGGAAATATGTGGAAAAATAGGGGAAAGCAAAAGACATTGAATATTTTTTTGAAGTACAAAATAAAGGAAGAATGAATTCCCAGAAAGTTCTCACCTGTGCTGTGGCAATTTTGCCCCCACCAAATGATATTAACATTCATGAAGAGATACCTCTAATTCTCTGGAGTCCAGGAGCAATATCCCTTCCCATTCAGGTAATCCATCACTCTGAAGGGTGGGAAGCTAATAGGAATGTATGTTTCATTTATCGCTCCTTGCCAGTAGAGGAAATGACAGTCATATTGAAAGTCTTTAATATCTTGCTTGACATGTAGGAGTGGGCTGATAATTTGCACAGCTTCCTATTCTGCCCACGGCCTGGTTAGCTTCCATCCTTTCTGAGCTGGAGAGTCCACCAATGGGAATGTCCATTTGGGTTGTCTTGGGTTGGAACCCAGATTAATCTGTCTAGTTCTGTGTTTATCAACTGATTATCTGCATAGATGGGAGAGTGGATGAATGGGAAATAGGTTGTATATTAGAATCTCTCAGGAGTGTTGTATATTTTTCAAAATCACTACCACCACCACAGTAGGCAAATACTCATCAAAACTGAGCATGCATTTGGTGCTGGGGAACATTGTTGTCCCCACTGAAGTCCTAATAGTAACAAAGCATGAGACATTCAAGAATATTCCTCTGCCATTCCTCATGCATAAAACTGATATGCATACTAAAGAGATCATGCCTTAATTCAACCACAGTCACAAATTTTGCATTTGATACATTAGGCATTTGAAAGTTAATCTCTTAATACATAAAGTTAGACAAGGAATTAGTGTCTCTGGATGATTGAAATTTTTGTGGCATGATGAAAGTGGTCATGGTCTTGGCTCTTTTCCATATATATGTCAATAGATATAGACACACAAATATATGCATATATATTTTTTGAGACTATTATGCTATCATATTTTTGGCAACAGGCCTTAACCACATGGACGTAGAAGAAACCTTTGGCTGGTGAAGATATCGTGGCTCCCTGAGGTAAAGGCCTGTCCAAGGTGACTCAGTAAATATCAGTGTCAGGACTCAACCTGAATTCTATCTAGCTTATAGATCTCATTTTTTTCTGCTTCCTTACATTGCTGTTGGAAGCTATTTATATGATATGAACTAAGGGGGGAAAGCCATCATCGGTGAATTAATTCATGTATATACTAAACATGCACTGAAGAGGTCTTTGTTTTATGCTAAACACTGATGAAAAGCAGAAGAGACAGTTTTGTGGAGGTTTGGAACAGGATCGCCAGTCACTATCACACACAGTGGGTGTCACATCAGGCCACCGCAGTGAGAAGCGTGCGCCTGTCACTCTGCTTGTGGACTCTGGTTGGTTTCACAGAGGAGGTGACATTTAAAATTGACCTTGAGAAACAGAGATTTGTGGCAAAATGAGTCTCTACCATTCAACTCTCAGCCATGACTTCAGCCAAGGCAAGTACACATTGTGGTTTTTAGGTCCAAGAATTCCTGAGCTTCGCTGATGTCGTCAGCCCAAAACAAGGCTTCAGGAATTGATGGAATACTCATTGAGATATTTCAACAAGGTAATGAAGCACTGAAAGCATTCATGTGCCTATACTAAGACATCTGGAAGACAACTCTCTGGCCAACTGACTGTAGGAGATCCATATTTGTACTGATTTTAAAAAAAGAGTCCCAATAGAATGCAGTGGAAGAAAGATGTGACTTTCTACGTACTGTGAAGACTTTCAGTCTCATAAACCCACAGGTTCAGTCTACCCTGTCCTCTCGGGTCACCAGAAGTGGGCATCGAGTCACTGGCAGTGAGGGTGAGTTGACAACAGAAATTATCAAAAAAAAAATCACGAGTATCACATGCAAGCAGTGTTGTTGAAGATCAGTCACTGACAGGGAGCTGCCACATTTCCAGCTGGATTCAGAAGAGGATGTGGAATGCGGAATATTATAACTGATGTCAGACGAATGTTGGCTGAAAGCAGAGACAACCAACAAGATATTTACTTGTGTTTTATCGGCTACACAATGGCAAGTGAGTGTATGGATCATAACATCGAGATGAAGGAGAATTCCAGAACATTTTACTGTGTTCAGGCTGAACTGTAGATGGACAGAGACAGTTGTGCAAGCAGAACAATAGGTGAGTGCATGGTTTAAAGTCAGGAAAGGTGAACCTAACACAAGCCAGGGTATTTTCAATGGCCTCCAATGCATGTAGAAGGTGGAAAAAACAAAGAAGAATCAGTGCATTGGAATGGTGGTGCAGGCAAAGAAGATTCAAAGTACTACTGACTGCCAGAAGAACAGACAAAGCCGTCTTAGAAGAAGTACAACCAGAAATCTCCTTGAAAGTGACGATGGCAAGACTTCATCTCATGGACTTTGGACATGGTTTCAGGCGCGAAGAGTTCCTGGAGGAGGACATCATGCTTGGCAGGGTGGATCGACACAAGGTGGATGGACATCGTGGCTGCAACCATGGGCTCAAACATAACAGTTGTGAGGATGGCACCGGACCAGGCAGTGTTTCCTTCTGTTGCGCGTAGAATCCCTCTGCATTGGAATAGCCTGGAGGGAACCCAACAAACACCCTTCCCATCTCCCGCCCTGCCCGCCCCATTGCAACACCGTTAGGATCATCAGATGAGATTTGAAAGCACTTTTTAAACTTTCTGAAAATGCTTGAACTAGCGTTCTAAGAATCATGTTCCCATGGATGGGTGATGAAATCTGGTCTTTAAAAAAATACAACCACATATACATTTATTTCTAGAAAACACCAGGCTCTGGTATTGTTTAGAAAATCCATAATCTACAATGCAGTTGGTATGGGTCATTTTCAATTTTCTATCTACATGTTCTATTTTTCTTCTAATCTACACGCATCAAATTGCCTACCAGTGAGGGACAGACATTTATTCTCACTAATATGATGTAGTTAGACTTTGCTTGGAGCCTCTCTCACGGAGAGTAGCCTCAGACTTTCTATTTTCAGCCTCTTTTCTAACTTGGGATAATTGATAGATAATTGACAGGAGCAGAAAAATGGCCCTTAGCCACATGATTCAAGGTCTTCATGGGTGAAAGAATGTTCGATGTATAAAAAATGGGTTGTTTTATACTCACCATTTAACAGATTGTAATAATTCAAAAACTGATCTTTGATAAATCTTGAGTGGTACCCAATTAATCTTTTAATCATTTATTAAACAAGTAATAAAGGACTACACTGTACAATGTGTGTATGCATAGTTAGTTGTAGAATAGGAACCTGTCCCTTTCTTCCCAGAATATTCACTTATGCATATCAGTTCTGTGGCATCCATTGCTGTCCAATGTACATTGATACATAATGACCCTACAGTGCCATTAGGCTTCCAAAGCTGTAATCTTTACAGAAGCAAACTTCCATCTTCTTTTCCCATGGATCAGTGGGTGGGTTCAGATCACTGACTTTCCAGTTAACAGCTGTGTGAATACCCACTATGCCATCAGGGATCCTATAAATTCTGCATGATGTCATCTTGTTCTGCATCGGTTAGCTAGTGTGGTGTAATCAACCACTCTAAAATGTCTTAAGCAATGGTGGTCTCTGAACTGAGCTGGGCCCAGTGGGACTCACTGTGGTCATCTGCGCATCAATTTGGGCTCTGCAAACCTTCACTAGACTCTCTCACATGTCTAAGGCCTTGACTTAGACAGTTGGCCTTGGGTTGACTCCTGCATGGATTCTCTCAATCTCAGGCCATCCCAGGCTTATTTTCATGGTGGCAACAGGGTGTAAAGGAAAGAGTGGTCGTGGGGGATTTCTGCAGACCAGGATTGTAATTGGCACAATGTCACTTCTATCACTTTCTGTTGGCCAAAGTTACAAGACTTGCTCAGATTCACGATTTCTATAAAAATGTGTTCCAGTGAAATGGAGACGTGTTTAAGAGTAAGATTGTATCACCCCAATATCTCTATAACACATTCTCTATTACTGTTTCAGGTAGTGTCAAGGTGGTTCTGACTCACGGTGACCTTATGCCCAACAGAATAGAACACTAACGGGTCCTGTGCTATCCTCACAGTCTGTTTGAGTCTATTGTTACAACCACTGTGACAATTGATCTCCTTGATGGTCTTCCCTGTTTTTACTGACCTTCTACTTTTACCAAGCAAGATGTCTTTTGCTAGGGACTGATCTCTCCTGATAAGATGCCCAAGGAACGTATCATGCATTAACCTCTATAATAGCCAGGCTATTATTGACCAAGGCTATGTGTTCAACTCATTCAAATGAATCAGATTTAAGGGAAACTGCATTTTTTAATGTCTTGAAGAAACATGCACCAAATTAACCAAGATTTCTGGATGTAATCATCTGTTCTAAAGTTATACAGGCACACGGAAATATTGCTGATAGATTTTAGGATACTGCAATAAAGCAAATATGGCCGAAAAAGATGAGTCACACACATAAACGCTATGTTTACACTATACTGAACTCCGGTAGACTGCAGAGCCAGTCAAGGTTAGCAGAGGTCTAGTAGCTCTGTGGGTTCAGCTTTGAGCTAAGAGTCTAGTTCATTCGTGGTTCTGTGGCAGAAAGAAGAGGCTGTCTGAACCTGTAACAATTTATAGTTTCAGAAACCCTGTGAATGGCAGTAGACTTTGAGTTTTGGTTTATATGCGATTAACTGTGTTATAGTAGGGTGAACGTTTTAAATATTGTGAGTGGCTCGTGGGTTTGAATTGCCAATCTCTTGGGTAGCAGCAGAGCATTTAACCAAGATGCCACCAGGACTCCATAATAAGGCTAAGTGAAGGGGTTGGGGGGCAGGGCGCACAATAAAAGGAAGGCACAGGCAACATTCTATGTGGTTCTGCAATTTTACCTTAGGCCAGACCCTTAAGAGACCCAACCCACCTCTGTCAGCCTGTTACAGAGCTTAGAGTTAAGCGGGAAGTTGAGATATTTAATAAAACAAATTAGGGGGAGCTGGGAGTCTTTAGGAAAGAAAATATCATAGAAGTATCCTCAGCTTTCTTCGCCACATTTGCAAGCTGATGGTGCCTGGCTATCAAAAGATATAGCGTCTGGGATCTTAAAGGCTTGAAGGTAAACAAACGGCCATCTAGCTCAGAAGCAACAAAGCCCACATGGAAGAAGCACACAAGCCTGTGCGATCACAAGGTGTCAAAGGGATCAGGTATCAGGCATCATCAAAACAAAAATAATCTTGCCATAGGGAATGTGGGGGGGAAGTGCGGAGTGGAGACCTAAAGCCCATTTGTCAGTCACTGAAGATCCCCTTGCAGAGGGGTCTCAGGGAGGAGACAAGCCAGTCAGGGTGCGATGTAGCGACGATGAAAAATACAACTTTCCTCTAGTTCCTAAATGCTTTCTCCCCCTCCCCCCCACTATTATGATCCGAATTCTCCCTTGCAAGTCTGGCTAGACCAGAGGATGTACACTGGTACAGATAGGAACCGGTAACACAGGGAATCCAGGGTGGATGATCATTTCAGGACCAGTGGTGTGAGTAGTGATACTGGGAGGATAGAGGGAGGGTGGATTGGAAAGTGGGAACCAATTGCAAGGATCTACATGTGACCTCCTCCCTGGGGATAGATAACAGAAGAATCGGTGAAGGGACATGTTGGACAGGGAAAGATATGACAAATTAATGGTTTATAAATTATCAAGGGCTCATGAGGTAGGAGGAAGTAGGGATGTAGGGGGGCAAATGAGGACCTGATGCCAGGGGCTTAAGTAGAGAGAAAATGTTTTGAGAATGATGAGGGCAATGAATGTACAAATGTGCTTACACAATTGATGTATGTATGGATTGTGATAAGAGTTGCATGAGCCCCTAATAAAACGATTAAAAATTTAAAAAAAAAGAAGAAGAATCCTTTAGGAAAACTGAAGCTAGTTAGTGTCACATGAGACCATTAAGCTCTGGGAACATTTAACATTCTATTTCCTTTTGTCCTCCTTTGGAAAGTAATTGTAGGTACTTGAGACAAGCTTGACTATTATATAGAAAAGAGGAAAAGGCTGTGTCAAAATCTCTAGGACATCACCGAAGATATAAACGTTATAGTAAAGTGTGTTGAAGAAATCAGTTAATCCCCTGGGTACTTTAGATAAACAAATCCACAGAACTCATGTATAAGATATAGTTTTATATAAATGTTAAATGCACATCAAAAAACCCTCCCAACACTGTGCTGCCCAAGCCCACAAGTCCAACATTAACCAATTAACCCATATGCCCAACACCAATCCACAAAGTCCTCCTCCATCTCATATTGCCTCTTATATTCAGGGGCAATGATGCCAACTGCAGGAGGAAAGCCGAGTCAGTGAATGTGTAAGCATCTCAGTGCTGGCAGGGGTCTCCACATGGCTTTTCCAGCACTCAGGGCTGCATTTGGGTAGGTCCATGTGGCTTGCAGGAAGTCAGACTTGAAACCTAAAGCAGGGAACTAAGGCAGCTGCACCCTGGCCCGACTATCACAAAGCAAGAGACCCAAGAACTAGAAAGGCGAAGCTCACTGAGCCATTTATCCCTCAATGTGTTTATAAGCCAGGTTGGCACAATAAACTAACTCAGTGGATATTATGAGAAATAAGGTCCATGGTCTCAACGGCTTGTCTCAAAACTAGCAGTCATCTAAGTGAGGTGCCAGTTAGTCCACATGGAAGAAGCACAGCAGCTTGGGTGATCCAAGAATTGTAAATAATAAAATCCAAACCTGGAGGAGAGAATGGTACTAGAGTCTAAAATTCTAAGCACCTGGTTTGTGGAACACTATGCCTGGTGAATTCGCACTGTCTGTAGTCTCCAAACTCAAAATCACTGCCATCAAATTGAAGCTGATTCATAGTGATCATATAGGACAGAGTAGAATTGCCCCCTGCGAGGTTCTGAGACCTCTTTTTGGTAGTAGAAAGTCTGGCTTTCTCCCAAGGACTAACCTTGTGGTCATCAGCCCAGCATGTAACCCCTAGGAATGGAAACAGCCAAAGTCTCTGACAAAGAGAATTTTCAGAGTGGATTGTAGTAGTCATAGTTAGGCTGGAACAGACCACCTAGTGCTCCTTTGGTCTCATTTTGAAATTATTCTAGTTTTTTAATATTCTCTGTTTTCTTTTAAATTAAGCTTTTTCTCTGTTTTATTTGGTCATGGTTGCTGGGTCTTCTTTTTTATTTTCATTTCTTTTGTATGTTTTTCTCTCTAGAGAAGCCAGGATGGGTGGACCTATGAAGGCAGTAACTGGATGAGTAATGAATTATCTGGGAGTAAGGATGGGGTGGTGGTGGGGGAAAGGGGAAGTCAACAGCAAAAGGTACAAGAAGGAAGAAAATCTTCCAAAGTTGATTGTGATGATGACTGAACAACCCTTCTAAATATTATAGAACCCTTGAATTGTATGATATGTTAATTATAGCTCAATGAAAATATTTTTAGGTTATGATGGAGGGTCTGTCTTCCTCTGATTTTATGAAGGAGAAAAATCACTCTCAGTATAAGCCCAGGGTTGATTCCTATGAGTTGGAGGTCACACACACCTCCTCCCTCCAACCTTTTTACCAATTCTAACACCACTCAGATGCATGATACTCTCTCCCAGTATGCTGGGTTTGGTAAGTCATTGCTGCGACCACACTTAACTCACAGCTCACCACTATGGGCTTATTAGAGAAGAAATAGGTAACAATGTGGGATGAGAAATGACTTTGAATACTATTCTTCAATCTGTGCAGCCTCTTTTCGGGAATCCTTATAGGGAGACTTCTCTTCCTTGGACTTCTTGGGCTGGTCCTGCCTCTTTCCTTCGAGGGCAAGTATTACAAAGCTCTTGAGAAATATTGATGAGTAACCAGAGGCGACCCTCTATCAGGAGGCTTGGGACTGAGGTTGTTCAATTTTTACTCTGTGGGACAGCAGGTGCCCTGCATTGCCTCCTAGTTCGGTCCCTCACCTGACGCCATTTCTCTGTCACTGATTCTTGCCAGGTCTCACAGTCTCCAATGTTATAGCATTCTATTGCCTGGGTCTAGAAGGTTCTTAGCATAGGGAGCCAAGGTACTCCCCTCCTGCCTCTTCTTTTATTTTAAATGACAATTTTTTATTGTTAATTAGGTGGGGTTTTCCATTTCAGATCATCAACTTTATATTCAGCAGTTTAAACTACTAATCAGCATACGCCTCCACCAAGAGCACCCCCTTCACCAGATCCTTGATTTCTTTTCTTCCTCGTCATCCATTTTACCCAAGTTAACACCAGCCAACAGTCTATCTTATTGTTTTGTCTTCCCTCCTTCTCCCTTACCCACCTTGCTGGTGATCTCCAAGGTCAGTTCCCTTTGCAATGTTGCCTCTTGTTTGTGGTGGTAGTTTGGATCCCCCTTTTCTACTTGTGTCTCTCTCCTTTGATCACTTGTAAGATAAAAGATGTGACTCAGGCAAGGGTGTACCTTCAATAAGGCAGCGAAGAGCGGGGACTTGAATACTTCTAGTCAGAGCGGTGACTCAGGTGATGATGATGACTTAAATCATGTTCTCTAGTAAAGGGATGACTCAAGATATGTCACACCTTCACCCTGCCTAATATAACAGAGAAGCCATTCCAAAATGGAACCATAGCCACAGGCATATATATAAAAACAACTAAACATACAGAAAATTAACCCTCACGGCCAACAAGTCATTCGAACTCATAGTGATCCTCTAGGTACAAGTAGTACTGCCCCTGTGAGTTTCTGGAACTAGAAATTTTTATAGAAAGCTTCATCCTTTCTTCATGGAGCAGCTAGTGGTCTTGAATTTCTTACCTTGCAGTTAGCAGCCAAACATGTAACCCATGATGCCAGTAGGGCTCCTGCAACCATAGGCATAAGCCCAAACCGAACACACTGCCACAGGGTCAATGCCGACTCAGAGCAATTCTATAGGACAGGGCAGAACTGCCCCTGTGCATTTCTGAGACTATAACTGTTTACAGGAGTAGAAAGCCCATGCTTTCTCCTGAGGATGTACTAGATTTATATTTTATATATATATATATATATATATATATAGAGAGAGAGAGAGAGAGAGAGAGAATATTACATAAGTGAGGATAATGGCATGGATCACTAAATCGAGGGCCACCCCACAGTATTGAGGACGCTGGCCAAGCCAAGTAGAACATATTTGGGGTGGAGGACACAACTTCCACCCTTAGTCCAACCCAATCTGCCTGTGGAACTCATACAATAGCTGAAAGGACCATCTTAAGTAATTCGCTACACCACAGGCTGTTTCCTAGTACCTCCTACTACACCCCTCTGATTGTAATTTGGTTTCATAATTTTATTAAATCAAGTTGTAATCCCTTAAAAACTCAACACCCTTTATTCGCTAATAGTGCAATCAGTCTAAATGCCATTTATACTTAGTCAACAGCAGAAAACAATATTTAAAAGTGATTTTCGGTCTCAATTCAGGAAAAATAACATCACTCTATCTTATTTATATTAAACTCATTCAAGTAGATCCAGGCACAATATAAACAAGTGATGGAAAATCCCTAGGAGGTTTCGGCTCATACATTCTGAGCGGACATGCTCTGGAAAACACAGACATTCTCAGGAAAAGTGCAGTCTGCTAAAAATGCCAGGATTTTTCAGGGGACTGAACTCTTCCTGAGGGGCCGGCAGCTTTCGCGGTTTCTACAGAAGGAATAGTGTCTACATTTTTTTTTATTTAAAAAAATTTTTTTTTAGTGTCTACATTTTATGTTCCATTCTCCTTTTGGTCTTTTCTCTGATCTTGTTTCAGACAAGATCTGAGGGCATAAAAGAAAATGCGTGCATGGCACCGAGATGAGGTTGATGGTGCAACTTGCTCCAGAACACGACCCATGAGAGTTGACTCTTGGTGGCTTGTAAAGTGTGGCCAGGGCAGTGGCCATGGCTGTCTAGCAGTCTGTGATGGACAGCTCCATGTGGCCGGTAGAATAGTGACAAGTACAGAAGCACCCTGGAAAGCAGATAGAAGTCAAGGCCTTACCTGTATCTTCTGACCTGTATCCGACTCTGCCTTTGGAGCTACAGGGGCTTTTCTATTTGCTTATCTCTGTCATTGACATCCCATTTTTCTTACTCCTCAGACGGATTCTTCTGTTCGGCTTACATATGGCATCTCATGGCCATCTCTAAACGGTGGTCTTCGGTCAAGTTTACCTCAGTGTAGAAGATAACTGCCAACATTCAGATGTCCTGCTCTTCCTGTATCCCAAACGAAGAAAGACATTTGGCTGGCCAATCTAGACTCTGCATTGGATACCCAGAGTCAATTACCCACTTTGGTCCAAGCACTGAAAGCTCCAGGTCTCAACTCTCATGTGTTTGTGTGCACGTGGAGGGGCGGGGGGTTGGTAAAGAAGCAAAGCTCATGACGAGTACACATTCTAAAACCCATTTCCTACAGAGATTCAGATGCATTCATGTGATTACTCAATAGGTTTCTATCACCCAAATCTATTTAGTTCTCAGGGGGAAAAACCGCCACACACCAAGCAGCTTCAGACAAGTCAGACAGAACCATCTGCACTCCATGAAATTTGACATTATTCTGAGTTGTCTCAGACTCATCCTATTTTGAAATGTATGGTGGTATTTTTTGACAGTTTGCTCCTAAGCAAAAAGGACTCTATTTATATAGAGAACAGTACTATTTAGGCCTTGGACTAATATAGAACCTGGGATTATTCTGGCATACATTTCAAGGGATTTAAATAATTTTCATTCTATTAGCTTCTTGAAAAGGGTTCTTTTTCCATAGCTTCTAGTGGAGCATCTTTTCCAGTGAAGAGTAAACAAGCCCACACTGCTTGCTGTCAAGCACTTCATCAGCAAACAAATTGGGCTACAGTAAAGCTGAGATGGGACCTTCCTTTCTTCAATCTGATTCATATTTTATGGCCAATGTACAATAAGAGAAAAAGGAGAAAAAGAAACTACAGGAAGCTACTGTGCCCCCCAGAATGCTTCCGCTTCAAAAGAGGAACTAATTCTTGGAAGACACTCAACTTCTTTTGTCTTCACAGTAGGAAGGCTGGAGACCTGGAACCCAACAGATTCTGTCACTGTCATGGGCTTGGGGCCTTTCAGGTGCGCTGAGATGTGACTAGGCTATGAGCAGGACCCCTGAATACACACGGACAAGGTTTGGAGTGGAGAAAATGCCTAACTAAACATATTTCAAGGTTTTAAATAGAGTATCCCATATCTCAGCCAAAGCTCCGACGTGATCGGGGTGCTCCTGCATGGCTTCAAAGGAAGCGTTAAACTCTGATGATTGTGCCCTATGCATGTGAACTCGCTCTTATTCTTGTGAGGGCAGGTCTGTAAAGACCAGATATGAATAAAAGATGGCGTGAACAAGAGCTCAGAATGGAAATAGATTTTTTCCTGCCAGAGTTTGAGTGGAAGTTGTCATGTTTATCAGGGAACTGTTTGAATATTTGACTAGGTCATTTCAACTTGCTCTTTGAGGGCCTTTTTCTCCTTGTAGCCACCCAGCTCTGGCCCAGTAGACTGAATTTTATAGACTGTCTCTATGTACACTCTGTGTTCTGATGTCCGGTTTTGGCCAATGGGAGGCCCCACTAAGAGGCAGGTGGGCAAATTGAGAGTGAGGTCAGATGGTATATTCCACCAACTCCCTCCCTGCCCAGTCATGGTAGGTTGGCTGCCTGTACTAAAGGTGCCAGGTTATATTTGGTGGCGTGTGCTCTTGTCTTTTCAGACCTAATGGTGGTAATGACTACATGCTAAGCTCTCTCACAGTACTGGAGTCTCAGTTGATTTAAAAACAAAACCTCCCCCCCTCCAAATTCACTGCCCTTGAGTCCATTCTAACTCATAGTGGCTCTGTAGGACAGTGGAGAACTATTCCCAAGGGTTTCGGAGACTGTGTTTATGGGAGTAGAGCATTCCATCTTTCGTGATCCCATGGGTTCATCTCCCTAGACTTACTTTAAGCCTTCTGAAAGAAGTGTGGCTATTCTTCCTTGGATCAGTTGGGATGCTGGCAAGAAAGAGAAAGCGCACTCAAATGGGATAAGTTTAACAAAGAAATACTTTACTTAAATTAAAGAATGGAGACTTGCCGGAGAGACCTATCGGGGAGATGCCATAGGCAGCAGAGTGTCCTTGAGCTTAGTCTCCTTGGGCAGGCCTCTTAAGCCTTTTTGTAGGGCTGTTATCTTAGTCAAGAAATTGTATGTGTTTCTTGGGGCAAGGTTTCTGATTTGAGCAGTTGTGCAGTCATAATCTTAAAATAGTTCTATTGGCATATACTTCACATATCATATAATGTAATCATTCAATCATATTAAGAAGATGTCTGCAATCATCACCGCTACCGATTTCAGAACATTTTCTTCTCACACATTGTTGTTAGCACCCCATGTCCCCTCATCCTCCTCTGCCACACCCCTGGGCAATGATCAAGAGAGTTACTGTCTCCTTGGAGCTCCCTCTCCTGGATTTCATATCCAGGATAGCATACAAGACACAAGCAGGAAACAAATAGACCAATAAAAAGCAACAGTGGCTAGACAAAACACAGAAACATCTTAATCAAAGAGAAAGTAGAAAAACTGAAAATGGAAGCAACTTTAGCAGGGGTTAAAAAGGAGATCAAATGTAAGGCATTGGCTTTAACCTAACTACATCTGCCATAATCTGCCATCTGCTAGCGAGGCTAGTCACACCCCTCATCTATGTATTGTGAATAATAAAATCCAAATTCGAAGGAAAGGGACATTTTAAGAGCTTCAATTGTGAACGCTTGATTCGAGGAAGGCCCTGGGTGACAGTGGAAGTGCAGAAGCCATTTGTAGGGCCGCACATGGGTTATGTCATGGTTTTGACAAACTCTTTCCTGACCTCTTTTTTTGAGTGGGGATGTCCACAGTGTTGGGACAGGTAAGAATCTGAAAATGCGACATGGAGCATCTTGAATACGCAGCATAACTAGGTGGATAGGCAAACCATTGCTTTGTTCTCAGTTCAAGCCCCAGGTTAGTGATGGAATATCATTTTGAGTCACTTAGCCATCACAGTGCCGTTGCCATGCGTGTCATTCAACCAGCTGAGCCCAGCCTTTTCGGAGGAGAAATGTTGTGATCTGAAAGACACCTGAGGTCTAGATTTGAGAGGTTTTGCCAGTTATTTCATCTTGCCTGCTTTCTTTATTAATTTAATTTTTACAGCCATTGTTTCCTCTGTGTACTATCTCCAACCTGTGCCCTTGTCCTTTCAGGCCTAATGGTGGCAATAGCTCCCTCCTGCGATCTCTCATAGTACTGGACTATCAGTTGACGGGTGTCCTTAAATATTTTTTAAAGTCATTGTGTTAGTCTGGATACTTTAAAGAAACAAATCCACAGAAACTCATGTCCAAGACAGAGTTTTATCTAAAGGTTCAGTGTGCGTCAAGAAAATATCCCAACCCAGTGCTGCCCAAGCCCACAAGTCCAACATTAACCCATATGTCCGACATCAATCCACAAAGTCCTCCTCCATCTCACAAAACACACACTATGATGCCGACTGCAGGAGGAAAGCCGAGTCAGTGAATGTGTAAGCATCTCAGCTCTGGCAGGGGTCTCCACACGGCTGCTCCAGCACCCAGGGCTGCATCGGGGTAGGTCCATGTGGCTTCTCCTCAGGGATGTCTTGCAGGAAGTGAGACTTGCCACCTAAAGCACGGAACTGCTAAGGCAGCTGCACCCTGGTCCAAGCATCAGAAAGAAAGAGACCCAAGAACTAGAAAGGCAAGGCTCACTAAGCATTTATCCCTCTGCCCCTGAATTAACCCCACATGTGTTTATAAGCCAGGTTGGCACAATAAATTAACTACCGCAGTCATTCTGTTTGAGTGTACTTTCTCTGTCTTGTCAAGATCCTGAGGAACACAAATAGGGACAGGCCTCATATTCTCTTACCCATGATCCCTTGGGTTCATCTCCCTAGACTTACTTTTAGCCTTCTAACCTACTTCATGTTTAGACAATATAAAAGCCAGCCAACACATTTTCATTCTGGGATAAAATGCATCCTATCCTCTTACTCCCTTTTTAGTTTCTCTATTAAGTGATGAAATCTTACAATATCTATTTAGAGATCGAGTTGTAATGGCAAAGATACCTGAGAGATGCATCACATTCAATTGTATAAGATTATTGGAAAGGGTGGAACCTAGGATCTAGACATTGAGAATTAAAAGGTTGTCTCTGCTAAAGGAGATTATGTAGAAAATCTTAGGGAGAGTGTAAAGGGGTCATTTGCAGCTACAAAGATTGATACTCTAAATATTTTTTTTCTCTCACTTCTTCCTTTTCTCTCTCCTCCTTTGTTTCTTTTCAGAAGTTGAAAGAAATTTTATGATGATTTACTCTAAGCCTCTCCTTTAATAGACTAAGAAACTGAAGGCTTCCTGGATTAAGTGCCTCTCCCAAAGTTACATCGTTGGACTCTTGACCTCTAGCTTTTTCAAAAGAATTTTATGAAATCTCACAACATGAGCTATTGAGAGATTAGGCTGGGACTTTCTTTGGAGATTCCTGTGAAGGAAGGATCAGGGCTATTTGGTGATAGATAGGAACTGAATAAGGAAGAAAGATCTACATGGGCATTTTTCTAAGTGAGCCAGTTTAGAGAGAAGATTTTTTTGAGAGTCTTATTTATGATCAATGGTACCGAGGAGGAAACACAGCACTCATATTTGATGTCTTTTTGGAATTAGAGAAAATTTAACGTAGTGGTTTAAGAATGCAAGGAGTCCTGGTAGCATAATGGTTAAGTGCTACACAGCTAATCAAGAGGTTCAAGGTTCAAATCCACCCAATGACTCTATAAGTAAAGCAACAACAACAACCTGGCAATCTGCTTCCATAAAGATTACTTGGAGGTGGGACGGTGTGGAGACTCTATTGGTCTGTTCTACTCTGTTACATGGAGTCCTTGTGAGTCAGAATTTACTTGATGGTACCTAATAACAATAACATAAGGACCTAGTTGATACACAGTGTTCAGAGCTGTCTTATTGACATATGAATGGCAGACTAGATATTCCAGCTCCCTACCAGAAAGTACAGATGTATAAAACCAAAACACAGAAAATAAACCCATTGTCACCAAGTCAATTACAACTCATAGCTGCTCTAAAAAGTTTCCTGAAAATGTACATCTTTAGGGTAACCAAGAGCCTCCTCTTCCTCCCACAGAGTGGCTGGTAGGTTTGAACTGCCAATCTTGAGGTTGGCAGCCTTACCCACAGCAGCACCAAGGCTCCATCCCAGGTGTGTACATCTGTACAAATTGAAGTTGGGACTCTGGAGCCCTTTGGACAAATTCCATGTCCTCACAGGAGGCTCTCATCCTCAATTTTCACTGCACTAGTTTTATCAAGGTAGTGGGCTTCAACTTGAGCTGCTAACTACAAGGTCAGCCAAGGGAGAAAGATGAAACTTTCTTCTCCCTTAAAGAGTTACTGTCTTTGAAACCCATGCAGGTGGCTCTACCCTGTCCTCTCAGGTTTCTATGAGTCAGAATTGATTCAATGACAGTGAGTTTGGAGTAAAAGACTCCTGTAGGGGACGATTTTGGAGATGGAAGTGAAAAACTGACAACCTTCAGATGAAGCTCCCACTAAAAGTGTGCAATAGCAACATGTATGGAGTGATGCAGACCTCCACACACACACACACACACACACACACACACACACGGTGGACAGAAGGCTGGGAGACAGAGGAGATATGTCCTAGACAAAGTCCACACAGATAAGGAGGATGAGTTATGGTTCCCGGAAATAGTTTCAAGGTTTGGTTTCTTGCTTTAGATTTTATTTACTTTGGCTATCTGTCCTAGAGAGGTTACATTGGAGGAAGAAAGCGCTATATTATATATTTTGGCTAGAATTTTATAGTGTTGAGATCACAATAATCCAGCTGATGGATTTATACCACATATGTGAATATGGGCTCAGGCATAGGAACAATGGTAAAGATGATGCTGGACACTGTTTTGTTCTGTCTGCGTAAGGTTGCTATGGGTTGAAACCAACAGACTCAATGGCACTCCAAAACAACAACAAAACATGAATACAAATGCACACCTGTATTTGTTATTGCTACACAGTCTTTTCCCCAAGGGGATAGCGTGAACACAGCCCCCCACTACCACAAATTATGCATTCGAGTTTCCCACATTTGGGGAAATCTCAGGGATCAGCACATCGGAGTGCAATGGGTAAGCCTCGTCCTGGGAAAATCACCTTCGTGATCATGGTATCTCCCCTGCCAGGTAAGTATTGCTACACAGTTTTGCAGCAGCTCTAGTACCATAGCTGTTATACATTGTGCTGCTCACCACAAAGTCAGAAGTTTGAAACAACCAACTGCTCTACAGGAGAAAGATGAGGCTTTCTATTTCTGTAAAGAGTTATAGTTTTCAGAAACCCACAGGGGAAGCTCTACTTTGTCCTATGGGGTCATTGTGGGTTGACATCAATTCAATGCTAGTGAGTTTGGTTTGGATTGTTTAGTAGAGTCTTAACAGACAAGATGCAGAGTTTTTAATGAGATTGTGTCTATTGTAGAGCTTATAGGGTGTGATAAGTATTCTGAGAGCTTTCTCCCATCTTTAGGAGGCTGCTGCTTACAATGCAATGAAATCTCACTGCCTGTAATCTGGCAGCCAAGGACATCTTCTAGGATAAATGGTCACAATGGATGACTTTGAGAAGGATCAGTCATCTACTTGGGCATTGGCTTGACTAGAACACTTTTAGAATGACTTTATTCTGCAACTTATCAAGGGTTTATATAACTAAAAGCAGGCAGGGTTTCTGAAGATTATCACTATTTATCCAGAGGAAAAGCTGCTAAATATTTCCAGTCCATGTTCTAGCCTGGAATTTGTTGAGGTGGGAGTTACGTATCTATTGTTTGATAAGTGCTAAATAGATAGATAGAAAGAAGAGGGTTTCTTTGAGCAGTTAATCTGTATACATACAGTCAGACCATTTTGTTTCTAGGAAACCAAATGGAGCAATGCAGACTACATTCTATACAGCTTTATGGAGAAGAGGGAAAAATCAAATTGAAAACTAGCCATTGACTAATCTTTAAAATGTCCTCTTATCGCCCCTACTGGGACTTTGGGTTGTAAGGAAAGCCTATACATCCTGAAGGCTCTGATTACCCAGTGTTGAGAGATTCTGCTCAAAGACCAACAAGGTCACTTGATGGATTCATTACCAGATGCCACGGCATCCCTCGAAATGTATGATTTTCAACTATCATCCCCTTAAATGGGATCTTAATGTCCATAATCCATGAACCGTGACAAGCTTTCAAAGGGAGCAATCCCCAAACCAATGGCGTGAGTGTGTTGACATTTGGAAATGCGTGTTTATTTGCAGCTATTAGTTCCCGAGCGGGAACTTGTGGACAGCCATCACACCCAGCCCCGCATCAGCAACAAGTGTACATTGCCAATGGGAGACTCAGTAAACACATGGTTCTATCAGAGGCAGGGGAGGAGGGAACTGGTATTGCTCTGTGTGCAATAAAGCCTGATCGAACCTGTGAAATGGGTCAGATTCCCGTCTTTCAAAATCTCAATAAATGGATCCTAGTGAAAGCTTGTCATACCTTGGAGTCATCTCAAGACCATTCTAAGTCCCCATCTTTGCTTAAAGCGATTCAACAGCTCCTTGCTACTTGCTAAAAACAAAGGACAAATTCTGGGCATAGTGCCCTTTTGTTCTGATTGGCTGGAGATATCTTTTGCCATTGGGTTGGATTTTCCAGCTTTTCTTTTTTCTCATTTACCATCTCAACTCTGTTGAGGCTGTCTTCTAAATTAATCCTCCTTGCCCAGGTGACTTACTGCCTAGTCTCTTATTGTCATCTCCATATGCAACCTCATCTATTTGCTTAGGGACCAGAGGAAATGAAAATGGCTTCTTAGCTCTATCTAACTCCCTTCTTCTATAAGATTATCCTTTCTATGGAAGCCTTTTGGGAGGAAGCTATGGCCTATTCATAGGTCCACAGTAGTCACAGATAGGTATAAGATCTGCCTTCTGATATTTAATCTGTAAAATTATTCTTTTGTATTTTGACTCTATTCCATTAGGTGGAGACTTCTCTGGCTATTGAAAATGAGGCACCCTCCTCCTCGTGGTCCTTGTGATCTGGTATTTATTTCCAGATGCTCTGAGTTGCTATTCCTGTTCTGTGGATTCATTCTTTTCCATTGACGTCTCAGCAGGAGCCAGAATCGCCCTCCTAAGCCTTCTGATGACTCAAGGCAACCTTGGGAAAGTCACGTCTGGAGCCTCCCCAAAGCCTGGAGTGCAGAAAACCACAGTCACAAAGCAACCAGCAACCTATGCCCTGGGCCTCCGTGTCATCAGATCTATATTTGTTGAGAAGTCATACTGTGATGTGGAGCTTGATAGTGTCCTCATTAACCACAAAGGAGAAGGAAAGAATCTGAGGAAGCCTGGCTGATAGATTCCACTTCGCTGCTCAGCAGCTGGCTGAACTTGGGCACATGGCTTTTCACTGCACCTGTTTCCTCAGCCGTAAAATGAGATGATTGGATGAGTGATAACATTCTAGAGTTTCACGTTATTCTTCCTTCTAGATGACTGCTTAGACTTCATTTTTTTCTGTTATAAAACAGATGGCACTTCTAAATTTGAGCTCCACCTGATTATTTCTTATTCTTTTCCCCATTGTGTTCATTTTCTTACTTTTCTTGAGTGTGTGGGCTATCTTCTCACTGAAACTTTTAAAAATATTTACAGTTTGTCGGTCGTTGCTATTGCTAGATGCTATTACGTTGCTTCCAACTCCACAGCAAGCAAACATACAAACAAATGCAGCACTGTCTGGTCCTCCACCATCCTCACAAGTTTTCTTGCGTATGAGCCCATTGTTGCAGCCACTGTGTCCGTCCATCTCGCTGAGGGCCTTCCTCTTCTTCACTTTACGGAGCATGATGTCCTGCTCCAGGGACTCGTCTCTCCTGACAACAGGTCCAAAGCACATGAGATGATGGTTCACCATCTTTGCCTTTAAGGAGCATTCTGGACCATTCCAACTACTTCTTCCACAACATATCTGATTGTTCTTTCGGCACAAGAATTTTTGCCAGCACCATAGTTCAAATACATCGACTTTTTCTCTGCTCAACTTTTTCACTGCCCAACATTCACATGCATATGAGGCAATTGGAAATACCATAGTTTTTGTCAGGCACGGCTTAGTCCTAAAAGTAACTTCCCTGCTATTCGACACTTCAAAGAGGTCTTGAGCAGCAGATATACCAAATGGAGGGAATGTAACATTTGTTCTCTTGACTGCTGCTTCCATGCGTATTGAACATAAAAGAACATAAAATCGTTGACAACTTTAATCTTTTCTCTCTATCTTAATGTTACCTATTGGCTCAGTTGTGAGGATTTTGCTTTTCTTTACACTGAGTTGTAATCCATACTGAAGGCTGCAATCCTGGATCTTCATCAGCAAGTGCTTCAAGTCCTCCTCACTTTCAGTAGGCAAGGTTGTGTCATCTGCATATCATAGGTTGTTAATAAGCCTCCTCCAATCCTGATGCTGCATTCTTCTTCATATAGTCCAGCTTCTCTGATTATTTTTGAAAATCATTTAGGATTTATTAATACATAAACTATTAATAAATATATTTTTGAATACACTAGCAATAAAATTATTTTTATCTTTGGTGACAACTTTTTTCGAATGTCCTTTGTTTAATTTCATTATGAGGTGCCTGATGGCATAGTGTTTGCACACTGGGTTCCAAACTGCAGGTCAGCAGTTTGAAATCACCAGCCTAGCAAAAGAAAGACAAGGCTTTCTACTCCTATAAAGAGCTGCAGTTTCAGAACTCCCCTTTGGCCATTCTACACTACCCCATAGGGTTGCTATGAGTTGGAATTGACTCGATGGCAGTGGAGTTTGGGAATTTGTCTTGGAAGAAGTATAGCCAGAGGGCTCCTTAGAGGTAAGAATGGTGAGACTTAGTCTAACATACTTTTGACATGTTGTCAGGAGAGACTCATCCCTAGAAAAGGACCGCATGCCTGGTAAAGTGACAGGGCAGTGACAAAGAAGAAGGCCCATGATGAGACGATTTGACACAGTGGCTGCAACAATGGGCTCAGGCATAGAAACAATTGTGAGGATGGTACAGGGCCATGCAGTGTTTCGTTCTGCTGTGCATGGTGTCACCTAACAACAACAATAACAACAAAAGTTAGTAAATATTAATTTCAGCAGAACATACATGCAAAAAAGTAGAGAAACAATATACATAGAACTCAATGAATTGTCACCAAGTGAAATCCCTGTAACTGGGGCCAGATCTATAAATGATTAATATCCTTCTAGGAAGACCCCTTGATATGCCATTCTATTCTCTGACATCCCCCCGACAAGGGAATTTCCTAGTCCAAGAAGTTGCATTATGTACCAGAAGACTTTCAGAAGTTCATAAAGAAATTCCATGATCATTCCATCCCAGGAGCTTTTTAAAGCCCTCCCATATTTGCTGTACCTGTCCTTAAACTCTCCAGGGAGTCACTGGGGATGCAAACGGTTAACATGTTCAGCTGATACCAATACAATGGTGGGTTGGGTAGGCCTAGGGGCATCTTGGAAGAAAGGTTTGGTGATATATTTTCTGAGCAATCAGCCATGGAAACTCCGGGGGAGCACAGGTCTCCTCTGACACACACAGACTTCCCAGGAGTTGGAGGCAATTTGAGGGCAACTCAATGGAGTCGTGCTCTTCGGGGGTGGCTTCTTTCATTAAGTGTTTCTGATTCACGTACATTGTAGAAAGTCTGAGGATATAAATCTATGGAGTCAGAGAGTGGGCAGGAACACAGTAAGATGGAAACAACAATGTACTAAATGGCTTCTCTGGAATTCAAAGGCCCAATAAGCAAAGAGTAAACATACACTGGAGTTGAACTTTAATTTGCCTACCTGTTGCCATGCCTTTGAAGGGCCAGATGGTTGCTACTTCTCAGGAAAGAGATTTCAGTGCAATGAAATATTTGTTACCCAAAATCATGTTGCCTCATGAGGGAGTAGATGCCACTCTGAAATGGACTTTGAAAAAAAATCCCTAGTTTGGGGAATAACTCGTGTGAAAAGTCTGAAAGCCCCAGGCATAAGTGTTCAGAAAACTGTCTGTTAGCCTCTTTTGTGTACAAGCTCTCCAGTATTCCACTGGTTGCCATGACCACAGGTTAAAAAAAAGTCAGAAAAGCTTGTACTTACTCCAACGTACTCTCCAACTATTTCTTCTATATGCCTAATTTCTCCTGTACATGTAGACAAAGAGATGCTTTCTCACCTTTGTGCTGAGGGACAATGACTTGTTATTTTCCTTCCTTGGTATATTCAGCCAGCTCCAAAATGAGCCTAAAAATCACTGCTTTTAGATGTTTAAAAGCCTTGATAGTTTTCTCCTTTTTTTTATGGTTTTGGGCAAAGATTTTTCTTCCATCCTTCAAAAATTAGGTTTGAGGGGGCATATTTATCTGATGAAGAATAAATGGATAACCCAGAATCCTTTTAAAATGTCATCTGCTGAAAAGAAATGTCAGCAGCTCCATGTCCTTCAGGGCACGTCTGTCTGGCAGTGGAGGGGACACTTGCAGAATCTGCCGAGGCTGATGTGGGTGGGGGCCATCTGTACCACAGATAAGCGAATGCTGCAGGCATAAAATGAGGTTCAACAACCTAATCTCTAGAAAAATAAATTCTTATAAACAAGTGTCCCATGCAAATGTGACTCTGGCTTTGAGAGGGGCCATACAAACTGCATGAATAAGAGGGTCGATTTGGTAAAAGAAAACCAGTGGGGGAGAGGAGAAGATGCTACAATGTAAAAGTTAGTCTTCGGTTTGGTTTAGTACCAGGCTGCTCTCAAGCCTTGTGTTTGATTTTATTAGAAATAGTCACCTACTCCCCACTCCCTGTTTTTAAATTTCCTCTAATATTTATTTGTGCATTCATTTTGTTTACAGTTTTAGAGCCTTTAGGGAATAGGCACCATTTACTATTACTAGTACTACTACACTTATTGTTATGGACAAATATGTATTGAATGATAACTATATGTCAAGCACCATTTTAAAGAGGTATACAGGTATTGTTGTGATAATGTCCTGATAAAAATGGGTACTATTATTATGTTGTACAAGACCTTTTTAAATTGTTGAAAGGCAAGGGTGTTGGTTTGCTGACTAAGATACACCTAAGCCATGCCATGGTATTTCCTGTTGCATCATATGCATGTGTAAATTGGACATTGAGTAAGGAAGACTGAAGAAAATTCAATGCATGTAAATTATAATGTTGGCAAAAATATTGAAAGTACCATGGACTGCCAAAATAATAAACAGATCTGTCTTGGAAGAAGCAGAGCCTTAAGGCTCCTTAAGGGTAAAGGTGGAAATCCTTCATCTTACATGCTTTGTTTATGCTATCAGGAGAGACTTGTATGTCAGTTTACCATACTGTGGTGGCTTCTTGCTGTGATGCTGGAAGCTATGTCACTGCAAGCAGGGTCACAGAAAGTGAACAGGTTTCAGGGGAACTTCCAGAGTAAGAGCAGACATAGCTTTGAAACATTGTCACACACTGAAGACCTAATAAAAGGAATCAGAACATTGTTGGAGATAGTGCTAGAGAATGGGCCTCTTGGATTGAAGGATGCCAGAAACATGACTGAGGAAGAGCTGATTCTTCAGAGTGGAGTAGACCATGGTAACATGAGTAGGGTAGAGCTGGCAGAAGTGGAATCTCTGGGATCTTCATTTGCTGATGAGGCATGGCTCAATACAAAGAGAAACAACTGCAAAAATCAGCTAATGATCAGAACTTGGAATGTGCAAAGTATGAATCGAAGAACATTGGAAGTCATAAACAATGAAATGGAATTCCCACACTGTGTTTCCAATAGCCCTATAGAGGGCAACACTGGAGACACAGTGTTGGAATTCCACCCGATCTGATCCCACCACATTGAGGGAAAACACTAAGGGCGTGCAACAGAACAGCAAGGGGAACAGAGCAACAAAATCCCCAGGGAAGGCCAAATGTAGACTTTGGGGTCAGGGCTTGGCACCCCATCAGACTCGACTGGAAAGTACTCCTAAAAGCCAACAAACAATCCTTGAACTAACTAAAAGCTTTTCTTTTTTGGTTGTTATTGAGTTGTGCTTTGTTTTGTCATTGGCTTTTTGCTGTTGGTGGAGGTGGTCGTGGTTTTCTTTTGTTGCTTGGTTTTGCTTTGTCTTGTTTTTGTGCATGTTATTATCTCTTCAGGTCTGTCTAAATAAGACAGGCTGGATGAACAACTTGGAGGAGAAAACAATGGGATCGACAGTTCCGGGGGAACATGGGAGAAGGGGAAGTGCGGGGAAAGGTAGTGGTGTTAACAAACCCAGGGACAAGGGATCAACAAGTGATCCAAATTGGTGGTGAGGTGGATGTAGGAGGCCTGGTAGGGCATGATCAAGGGTAATGTAATCAAGTGGAATTACTGAAACCCAAATGAAGGCTGAGCATGACAGTGGGACAAGAGGAAAGTAAAAAGAACTAGAGGAAAGAGCAAGGAGGCAAAGGGTCTAATAAAGGCATGTACATATGTAAATATATTTATATATGAGGATGGATAAATAGATGTATGTGCATATATTTATAGGTTTGGTATTAAGGTAGTAGATGGACACTGGGCCTCCACTCAAGTACTATCTCAATGCAAGAATACTTTATTAAACTGGCATTCCATGATGCTCACCTTCCTGACACGGACACTGAAGACAAAGTGGATGCACAAGCAAATGTGGTGAAGAAAGCTGATTGTACCCAGATATCAAAATATATAGCATCTGGGGTCTTAAAGAATTGAAGGTAAACAAGCAGCCATCTAGCTGAGAAGCAACAAAGCACACATGGAATAAGCGCACCAGCATGTGTGATCACGAGGTGCTGAAGGGATCAGGTATCAGGCATCAAAGAACAAAAATATCATCATTGTGTGCTCAGCTCCCGATATGATCGCTGAAGACAAACGGGCACATAAGCAAATGTGGTGAAGAAAGCTGATGGTACCCAGCTGTCAAAAGATATAGCGTCTGGGGTCTTAAAGGCTTGAAAGTAAACAAGTGGTCATCTAGCTTGGAAGCAACAAAGCCCACATGGAGGAAGGACACCAGCCTGTGTGATCATGAGGTGCCAAAGGGATCAGGTATCAGGCATCAAAGAACAAAAAATCATATCATTGTGAATGAGGGGGAGTGCGGAGTGGGGGTACAAAGTCCATCTGTAGGCAACTGGACAGCCCCTTACAGAAGGGTCGCGGGGAGGAGACAAGCTAGTTAGGGTACAGTGTAGCAACGATGAAACATATAACTTTCCTCGAGTTCCTAAATGCTTCCTCCCCAACCAATATCATGTTCTCAATTCTACCTTCCAAATCTGGCTAGGCCAGAGGATGTACAATAGTACAGATAGGAACTGGAAACACAGGCAATCCAAGACAGATGATCCCTTCATGACCAGTGCTGAGAGTGGCGATACCTGGAGGGTGGAGGGAGGGTGGGCTAGAGAAGGGAAACCGATTACAGGGATCTGCATATAACCTCCTCGCTTGGGGATGAACAACAGACAAGTGGATGAAGGGAGACATCAGACAGTGTAAGATATGACAAAATAATAATTTATAAATTATGAAGGGTTCATGAGGTAAGGGGGAGGAGGATGGGGGGAAATGAGAAACTGATGCCAGGGGCTTACATGGAGAGCAAATGTTTTGAGAATGATGAGGGTAACACATGTACAAATGTGCTTTATATACTTGATGTATGTATGGATTATGATGAGTTGTATGAGCCCCCATTAAAATGATTTAAAAAATGAAATGGAATATATGAATATCTACCTACTAGGTATTAGTGAGCTGCAAGGGACTGGTATTGGACATAGTGAATCAGAAAATCATATTCTTTATGATGCCAGGAAAAACACAATCAAGATGAATGACACTGCATTCACTGTTAAAAATTTCAAAATCAATCTTGAAGTACAATGCTGTCTGTGATAGGATTATGTCTATCCACCTTCAAGGAAATCCAATCAATGCAACGAGTATTCAAATATGTGTACCAACCACAAAAGCTACTGGTGACAAAATTGAAGAATTATTTCCACCAATGACTTCAGTTTGAAATCAAACATGCAATCTGAAATCAAGATACATTGAAAATTATTAGTGATTGGAATGCAAACGTTGGAAACAAAAAGGAAGGAACATTAGTTGAAAAAAATACAGTTTGGGCAGTAGAAATGAAGCTGGGGATTATATGACAGAATTTTGCAACACCAATGGCTTGTTCATAGTAAATACTGTTTGTTCAAAAACGCAAAAGGCAACTGTGCACATAGATTTCTCCAGATGGAAGACAAAGAAATCAAATTGACCATATCTTTGGGACGAGAAGATGGAGAAACTCAGTCTCAGCAGCTAAAACCAGGCCAGGGTTAATTGTGGAAGAGACCATCAATTGTTGTTGTTGTTAGGTGCCATCGAGTTGGTGCCAACCCATAGCAACCCTCTGTACAACAGATTGAAACACTACATGCTCCTGAACCATCCTCACAATTGTTCCTCTGCCTAGGCCCACTGATGCAGTCACTGCGTCCATCCATCTTATCGAGACGCTTCCCCCTTTTCACTGCCGGGCCACTTTACCAAACATGATGTCCTTCTCCAGGGACTGGTCTCTCCTGACAATAGGTCCAAAGTATGTAAGACAAAGTCTTGCCATCCTGGCTTATAAAGAGCACTCTGGCCTTATTTCTTCCAAGACAGATGTGCTTTTCCTCTTAGCAATTCATGGTACTTTGAATGTTCTTTTCCAGAACCACAACTCAAATGCATCTATTCTGTTACTACCTTCCTTATGCAGTCTCCAACTTCCAGACACATATGATACGATGAAGAATAGGATAGGTGCATTTTAGTTCTCAAAGAAACAGCCTCACTCTTTCACATTCTAAAGAGCTCTTATGCAGTATATTTACATAATGCAGAATATCTTTTGATCTCTTGAGGGCCTCTTCCATGAGCATTGATTGCGGATCCCAGTAAGATGAAACCTTGACAACATCAATCTTTGCTCCACTTCTCATGATGTTACCTATTGATCCAGTGTGAGGCTTTGGATCATCCTTACATTGAACTGAAATCCATACTGAAGGCTTCAATCCTCGATCTTCAACAGTAAGTGCTTCAAGCCCTCCTCAGTTTCAGCAAACAAGGTTGTGTCATCTGCAGACCGCAGGCTGTCAATAAGCCCTACTGCAATGCTGATGTCACCACTCTTGTTTATATAATCCAGCTTGTCTGATGAGTTGCTCAGCATGTAGATTGAACGGGTAAGGTGAGAGGACACAATCCTGATGTATACTTTTCCTGATTTTAAACCATGAATTTTCCCCTTGTTTTGTTCACACAACTGCCCTTTGATCCATGCACTACTTCTGAATGAGTATAATGAAGTATTTTGGAATTCCCATCCTTCTCATGGTTTATTATATTTCCACAGTTTATTATGGCCCACACTGTTGAAAACCTTTGCATAATCAATGACACACAAGTAAACAATCAAGAACACACAAGTAAACAATTTTCTGGTTCAAATCTCTGCTTTGAACCAAGATCTGTCTGACATCAGCAACGATCATCTACTGCATCTGGCCTGAATTTCTGGCAGTTCCCTGTCAATGCATATACTTTATGCAAAGACTATCAAATGCTCATTTGTAATTTAAAGTTAAAACTGAAAAAAAAGTCCATGCGAGCCAAAATATAATCTGAATTTTGAGATAGACCTCTATCTCACCTGAATTTTCGAGAATATCTCAAGAACAGATTTTATACATTGAACACAACTGACAGAATACCTGATCACCTGTGTTGGGACATCAAGCACATCATTCATGGTGAAAGCAAAAGATAATTTTAAAAAGAAAGAAAAGGTAATGTCAGAAGAAACTCTGAAACTTGCTCATAATTGTAGAGTAGTTAAGCAAAGGGAAGAAATGTTGAAGTCAAAGAGCTGAAGAGAAAATTTTAAAGGGCAGCTTGAGAAGACAAAGTCAAATATCACATTGAAATGTGCAAAGACCCAGCGTTAGAAAAGCAACCAGGAAGACCCATCCTATCCTATATGTCTCATCATATCTTAAACCGAAAGAACTAAAGAAAAAAATCAAGCATCAGGTTTCAATATTGAAAGATTCTATGGGCAAATTAGTGAATGATGCAGGAAACATCAAACAACAGAACAAATACCTAGATTCACTGAATCAACGTTGAGTCAACATTCCACCATTTCATAGGAGGTAGTAATCAAGGAGGTAGTAAGAATCAATATTGCTAAAGGAAGAAATCCAAGCTGTACTGAAAGCACTAACCCAAAGCAAAGCTCCAGGAATTAACGAAATGCCAATTGAAATATTTCAGCAAGCTGATGAAGTAATGGAAGCAGTCACTCATCTATGCTAAGAAATTTGGATGGCAGCTATTTGGCCAACTGACTAGAAAAGATCCACATTTATGTTCATTCCAAAGAAAGGTGACCCAAAAGAATGCTCAAACTATAGGACAATATCATTGATAGCACACACAAATAAAAGTTCCCTGAATATCATTCAACCAAGGATATAGCAGTACATGGACAGGGATGTTTAGGCAGGATTTAGAAGAGGACGTGGAACACAGGATATTATTGATGATGTCAAATTGATCTTGGCTCAAAGCAGAGACTACCAGAAAGGTATTTATTTGTGTTTCATTTACTGTACCAAGGTATGGACTGTATGGATAATAAACAATGCATAACTTTTAGAATAATGATAATTCAAGAACACTTCATTATGCTCATTCAGAACTTGTAACTGGATCAAGAGGCAGTTGTACAAATAGAACATGGGAATAACACTGTATGGTTAAAAATCAGAATCGATGTGTGACAGGGTTTATCTTTTCACCGTACTTATTCAATCTGTTTGCTGAACAGATTATCAGAAAAGCTGGATTATTTGAAGAGAAATGTAGCATCACATGGGAGGAAGGCTTAATAACAACTGTGATATGCAGATAACACAATCTTGCTTGCTGAAAGTGAGAAGGACTTGAAGCACTTGCTGGTGAAGATCAAAGATTGCAGTCTTCAGTATGCATTATGTAGAGAAGACCAAAATCCCCACATATGGACCAGTAGGTAATATCGTGATAAATGGAGAAAAGGTAGAACTTGTCAAGAATTTGGTCTTGTTCAGATCCACAATGCTTACAATAGCAGCAGAGAAGGGATCAAAGATAGGTTGCATTGCGTAAATCTTCTGCACAAGACCTCTTCCAACATTCCTTATTCAATGTCCAATTTTCACATGCGTCTGAGGCCATTGCAAATACCGTGGGTTGAGGCAGATTCCCTTAGTCCTCAACATGGCATCCTTGCTCTTCAACACTTGAAAGAGATCTTATGCAGCAGATCTGCACAATGAAACACATTGATTTTTTTTCTTGACTACTGCCTCTGTGGATCCATGCAAAATAAAATCCGTGACAACTTCAGTCTCTCGTCCGTTTTTCTTGATGTTGTCTATTGGGATAGATGTGAGGAGTTTGTTTTCTTTACAGTGAGTCACAATCAATACCAAAAGCTACAGTCTTTGATTTTTATTAGAAAATATGTCAAGTCCTGGCTCTCAGCAAACAAAATTGTGTCATCTGCATGTCAGAGGTTGGTAAGCTTTCCTCCAATCCTGATGCCGAGATCTTCATATGGTCTAGCTGGAGTCTTCCATTGGATGGAAGAATTGGTTTCCTTTTTCTTGCTTGTGCTTTTCCCCAATGTGGTATTGGTTATCCACATCTCAGCATCTTTGGGTGAATTTTTAAAAATCTTAGGCAACTAGAATTTATGTACTTATTTCTCAAGTATTATTGATTGAAGACCACCTTTATTCCAGGTACTGAGACAGCCACAGGTGTTACAATGGAGAAAAAGATGTTCATTGTAATGCAAATATAGTGCAGTTATAACCCATCATCACAGAGGGACAACTTTCACTGAGAGTTTATTTATTTTAGGGAAATCGAATAAAAACCACATTTTGAAATCCAAAGGTGTTCTAGTCATCTGCAATTCCCCCAATTCAAATCATCTTAAGAGAAAAGGCATATCAGAATTCTCAAAGATCCATTGTGTCCCTTTTTAAACTTCTTACTGAGGTTTTCTAAAGGTAATATTCAGTTTCAATTGTATGGATTTATGTCCTTGAAATTTGGATGCAAAAGAAATTCATTTTCTCTAAGACTTCCCTGGAGACGACGTTGGATCAACTTATGTTCCAAATAATTTTGTTTAAGAATATCAAAGTATAATACTACCATCCTATTCATTGCCATGCCACCTGACTCCCCCATTCACACCTGCTTGAACCCAAAGCAGAGCCAACAATACAAACACATTTTCCACCCCGAAGCAGCACACTGATGCATACCCTCCAGTTTGAATGCCTGAAGCTAAACTACAAAGTGCATTGCCAACCAAGAAGCACCCTGAAATGCTTGCAGAAGATTTCTGAAAGCGTAGAGTAGCTTGAAATGTGAAACTTTTTGAAAATGCAGGGGTGAGGAGTTAAAAAAGTCATTGTCTTTTAAAAAAATCATTTTATTGGAGGCTCGGTCAACTCTTATCACAATCCATACATCGATTGAATCAGGCATGTTTGTACATATGTTAACTTCATGCTCTTCTTGACATTTACTTTCTATTGAGCCCTTGATAGCAACTCTTCCCCGCCACCCTCGTGACTCCTTGATAGAATATACATCATTATTATTTTCATCTCTCACACTGATCGCTATTTCCCTTCCCCCCAAATTCATTGTCTTGAAAGAAGCAAAGATGATCATCACCACCTATTAAGCCATTAGGATGACCTAATGATGGTGCACATTTGATGACTAACTGCAAGCAGTTTAAACCCACCAGGAGGCCCTCTTGAAGAAAGACCTGGTATTGTGCTTCTAACAGGCCACAACCTTGGAAGACTCTTAGGAGCCAAGGTCTACATATGGGGTTGACATGAGACAGAGTCAATTCCACCAAAACGGGCTTGGTTGGGGGCTTTATAAAGCAATTAAAAATGAAAAACCTCTTAACTTTCACTGTTTTTTTCAAGAGGAAATACTATTGTTGTTAGGTGCCACTGAGCTGATTCCGATCCACGGCGACCCTATGCACAGTAAAACGGAACAATGGCCGGTCCTGTGGCATCACCACCATTGTACCGATGCTTGAGCCCATTGTGACAGCCTCTGTGTCATTCCATCTTGTAGAGGGCCTTCCTCTTTTTCACAGCCCATCTACTTTACCAACGACGATGTCCTTCTCCAGTGAGTGGTCTTTCCTGACAATGGGTCCAAATTATAAAATGAAGCCTTACCTCCCTTGCCTTTAAGGAGCAGGCTAGCCATACTTCTTCCAAAACACATTGGATTACAGAAAGACTATAGCTTGGATTTTTAAAAAAATGATTTTATTGGGGGCTCATACACCTCTTATCACAATTCATCCATCCATCCATTGTGTCAAGCACAATTGTACATTTGTTGCCATTATTTTCAAAACATTTTCTTTCTACTTAAGCACTTGGTATCTGATTCTCAATTTTCCCTGTCCCTCCCTCATAAACCCTTGATAATTTATAAATTATAATTATGTTTTTATGTCTTACATAGACTGATGTCTCCCTTCACCCACTTTTCTTTTGTCCATCCCCCTGGGAGGGGGTTATAGGTGGATCATTGTGATTGGTTCCCCCTATCTGCCCCCACCTTACCTTTACCCTCCTAGTATGACTACTCTCATTATTGGTCCCGAGGGATTTATCTGTCCTGGATTCCCTGTGTTTCCAGCTCTTATCTGTACCCATGTACATGCTCTGGTCTAGCCAGATTTGTAAGGTAGAATTGGGATCATGATAGTGGTGGGGAGGGGGCAGGAAATATTAAAAAATAGAGGAGAGTTGTATGTTTCATTGGTGCTATACTGCAACCTGACTGACTCGGCTCCTCCCCGCAAACCTTCTGCAAGAGGATGTCCAATTGCCTACAGATGGACTTTGGGTCCCCACTGCACACTCCCCCTCATTCACAATGACATGATTTTTTGTTCTGGGTCTCGGATGCTTGATACCTGATCCCTTCGATACCTCGTTATCACACAGGCTGGTGTGCTTCTTCCATGTGGGCTTTGTTGCTTCTCAGCTAGATGGCCACTTGTTTACCTTCAAGTCTTTATAGCTTAGACTTTTTTGACGGACATTTCATCCTGAGAAATTGTGAAATCCACCTCCTCCTTAGAATATATTGCCCCAGCTTTCCCATGGGGAGCTCATGGCATTGGAGAGCATTGGATACACCATTGCTGTGCACAGTTGTTACGTGAGGCCACCAACTTCTATAAAGAGGTTCTTCCAAATAAGGGGGAGAAGGTACTTGCTTCGAATAAACTTTCCCATGGAGTAATAGGGACACTGGAGCATGTTTAGTGAATAACACTATAAGATTTGGCATCACTGCGATTGATCTCTTTCAGGTTATCAATAGCCAATTTTTATTATGAAAACATCTTTACTTTTTATTGCATAGATATTTTCAAGGGAGCATTGCTGATGTGTTCTCATTGTGCTGTCTACTGGTGATATTAGTCAGACAAACGAAGTCCTGTGGAAGGGTTGCCAACCAGATGCTCAGGTTAAAGTCAACAGCGTCTTTGATTAGTCTCTATGTACAGTTCACTGAATATCATGATATGCTTCTTCTAGCCACAGCCTTTGTAACCCCTACCAAATGACTCTATCTCAAAAGACCAAATTCACTCCCATTAAGTCAATTCCAAGTCATAGTGGAACCATGCAAATAGGGTCTATGGAACTCCAATAGGGAGAGTCATGGATTTTACCTCCCTGCTGGATTTTAAAGGATTCCTCTCAGAAGTAGGAATGGGGCTCTCACTGTCATCAAGAAAGAAGAGCCAAGGGCAGAGAGGGTCTTTGAACTCTGACATCTGTGACACCAAAAGGAGTGGCAGAGTGGTGGTGGCAGTAAAACCAAGAGCGTGAGGCAGAGTGATGGGCTGCTTGGCCCACAGAGCAAGTGAACCTGCAAGCCTTAGGGTAGAATTCTTGCTTTGAGAGATGGGTGCCTCTAGCCTCTTTCTTCATCCAATGAGCAAAGCACACTGACTCACAAATCCAGAGCTGCCTTCAGGCTGAGGCTTACTAAGGTGGAGTAGGGTCCCTTCGAGACATTTATTAGAAGCACTAAAATAATTTTATTATATTGCCCAAGCAGGGCATAAGCCAAAGGGTCCTGAATAGCTGAGAGGTAGAGAACCAGAAGGTTTCCCTGCAGATACGGCTGAGAACAAGCTGTCCAGACTGAAGAACTACATAATGTGAATTGTAATCTGTTAGCTTCTCTAAATAAACCCTATCACTCTCAGTACCATCTGTGCCCTCTGTGTGGTCATTCCACTGAATTGTCAGACCGAGCAGAGAAACAAAGCATTGTGGGAGAGATGGTTGGTCAGAATTGGTTTTAAGAAAAGTTTGGAATGTTGGAAGCATCAGACCTCACTTGAATTAGCCTTGGACTGTTGTTGACTTTGATTCACCTTCCACTTGTTAAGCCCGAGGAAGTCATATGCTGTTTCCACACCATTCTAACACCAGGTGATAAGAATGCTACATTTTGTCAGAAGAGTTACAATCATCAATGAGTTTGAATGGAAATGTTTCACATCCTCATAGCTTATAAGTGGCAGCATGTTCTGGGTGACTTTGATTAAGAAAAACTAGCTGACTAGATATTTCAGATTATAAAATAAAAGTATGTAGAATAGAGTAACTATTAAAAGTATAATGACTGCAGAAAGAAAAAAAGTCCATAATCCTACCATCCAAAATCAAATGCTGCTAATAGTTCATTATATTTACTTCCACACTTTTTCCAAGCATATTTTTACCTTCTTGAGATCATCCCATTTATCTAATTTTATTGCCAGCATTTTCACATAAAACTGTAAAAGCACATTTTCTCATTCATCACTTACATAATTTGCATATCTGCATAATCTTTCGTCTTTCAAGTGTACCATAATTGATTTAAGAATTCTCTTTTAGTTTAGGCTATTTTTGTTGTGCCGTGCTTTGTTTTAGTGAATCTGTATAAACATCTTTGTTTATAAGTAACTTTTCGACAGCAACTCTTGCCAACCCAAGATAATGAGATGATTGGATGGAGGAACACGAGTATTTGTAAAACAAACTTCTAATGCCTGTCATCACACTGCTATCCCTAGCACCTTCTTTAGTCAACAGATAATAATAAACTCAATGGATTGGTTTTAAAACCAACGAGCCAACAAAAAATATGTTGTCATCAAGTTGACTGCATCTCACAGCAACCCTCTAGACTAGCAGTTGCCAACTTGTGGATCGCGACCCCTTTGGGGGTCAAACCACTCTTTCACAGGGATTGCCTAAGACCATCGGAGAACAAACTCACCTGGCATGAAGACTGTTGTCCATGCCATACCGTGATTCAAGACAAAATTTCATTTATTTTCCATTAGAAATAAAGATTTAACAAGATATAATTACATATTGTTTTTGTGATGAATCACTATGCCTCAATTATGTTCAATTTGTAACAAAGAAAATATATCCTGCATATCAGATATTGACATGATGATTCATAACAGTAGTAAAATGACAGTAATGAAGTGGCAACAAATATCATTTTATGGTTGGGCATCACCACAACACGAGGGACTGTATGAAAGGGGTGCAGCATTAGGAAGGTTGAGAACCACTGCTCTGGACAGAGTAGAATTTCCTGGTTGGTTTCCAGGGCTACAAATATTTACAGGAATAGAAAACCTCTTTCTTCTGCAGAGCATCTGTTGGGTTTGAATTGTAGCCCAACATATGTAACCCACCACACCATCAGAGCTCCCTGAATGGACATACGAAATTATCCTACCGCAAGTGACTTAAAAAGATTTTAAATACTACATACTGTCTATAATACGTCCTGAATTTTCATTGTCCACAGGATAACTTTATGACTGTATTTGCCTCCTACCTTTGAAATTAACTTTGAAACAAATGCTGAGAGCTGCCAAACTGGTCAATGCCTTAGCAATGTCTTCCTTAATGATTTTCCTTATTGAATGACATTCTCTGCTTTTCACATTTCAGGATTCATGTTTATTTTCCAAGGTGACATTTTAAAAACACAATTCTGAAAATCACCTACCCAGTTTGACAGAATGGAAACTTTAGCTATCATGCGGCTCTTATAAAGAAAGTTAAGTAATTTATTCTCTACTTTGAGTTATTTCATTTTTATGACTTCTAAACATAATTGTGAATTTTTATGAGTATGATCAAAAGCTGAGGTGGTCACGAAGGAGCTAAAATCAGCTTCTTCAGCATTTTCTGAATGAGGCTCTGCTAGCTGCATTTTACCTTTTTAGATTGGTCAATTTGACATAAAATGTATGAAACCTGTCGTGGAGGCATTGCCCCGTTTTTAGGCAGAGTATTATGCATCCTTCATTTTTCTGATGTCCTATATTTCCATTTGAAAACCAGCTGGGAAAGGACCTTTTAAACAACAGAATTTCCATGTTGTTTATTGTTGGAATCTATCTGCCCCCCCTGTCCCCCCATTCTTCATCTTTTGGTGTTAACCTAACCAGAGTGTTTGGGTAAAAGAAATCCTATTGTTTACCACCTAAGTACGCATATTTCCTACAAAAGCAAACAACAGCATGATAAATCAGAAAATTCTATAGAGGAAACAGCACATTTAGTCCTTTCACTGAACTTCCTATTAAGGACTTACGAGGCCGGCAGTAAATTCCACCTTTTTTTCCCCCTGTTAACAGTGACACAGTATGTGTTCTGTTCTAAAGGTCAAATTCATCATGATTTCCTAATTGCATTTTCCTTCTGAATTTCCAACTCTTATTTTCCTTATACCAAATATCTTGCTTTGTGATAAATACTGAATTTGTATTATCCTATAATATGTATATATATTAGTTGAGAGTTATAATACTACTATAATGATCAGCAATACGATTACAAGAAGCAGTTTAAGATTATTATTTTTAATTTCTTTTAGTCATTAGACTTTATATAACAGATAAATTGCTGTTTCAAAGTCACTTGGAATAATTTCTTTCTGTGGAGTGATGCTACCAACTAGATACCAAATGGGGTTACTTGCTTAATTTTGCTTTCAATTTTTAAAAATTTATTTTAAAATATCATTTTATTGGTGGCTTGTACAATTTTAATCACAATCCATACATACATCCATTGTGTCAAGTACCTTTGTACATTTCAATTTTAAGAGACTGCTTTTTTAAAAAAAATCTTAATTTTGCTTTAAGCCAATAATCCAGTTACAGTCAGTGACATTTTGTTTGTATTTATGACCTCTTCATTTGTTATCTCTCTCCTCTAAGTAACTATTATTTTTAGTTGCTGGATTATATGTTTAATGTCTTTTAACTATAAGAAAATGTCTACTTTGTAATTTCGCCAACATATTTTTTTCCATAAATTCCTAGAAAAGGACTATCAGGCGACAGGATAGGCACCTCCTTTTTGATAGACACATACAGCTTGATAGACATTATAAAATTCATCTCCATTTTGTACAGCCACCACCAAGATATGAGCTAGTTTCTACATGTGATGTATATTCAACCATGAAAGAATCATAGTTCTACACCTTCTTTTGACATTCACAGTAATAGACAGAATGTGGACATGTAGTTGTTGTTGTTTTTAGATGTCATCGTGTCGTTCCCGCTCATAGCGACCCGATGTTCAGCAGAGAGGAAAACTGCTCGAACTTTTGAAATCCTCACAGTTTTTCTTAGGTTGAAGCCCATTGAGTCAATCAATGGGTCAATCCAACTTGTTGATGGTCTTTCTCTTTACCAAATAGCATGTGCTTCTCCAGGGTTTGGTCTCGCCTGCCAACAGGTCCAAAGCATTCTGGCTCTAACAGCTTCCAAGTCATATATGTTGTTCTTTTGGCAGTCCATGGCCCTTTGAATATTGTAACTCAGCACCATCATTCAAATACATTGGTTCTTCTTCTGTCTTCCTTACTCAATGTCCAACTTTCACATGCATATGAAGGAATTGAAAATATCATTACTTGGATCTGGTGCACCTTATTCTTTAAAGTAACTTCTTTGGTTTTCAAATCTTTAAAGAGCTCTTGTGTAGCAGATTTACCAAATGCAGTGTGTTGTTTGATTGCTCAACTATTGCTTTCATGAGCATTGATTATGGATCCAAGCAAGACTAAATCCTTGACAGCCTCTATCTTTCCTACATTTCTCATGTTCTTGAGTGGTCCAGTTTTGAGGATTTGGGCATTCTTTACATGGGTTTGTAATTCATGCTGAATGCTGCCATCCTTGATCTTCATCATCAAATGCTTCAAGTTCTCCTCATTTTCTGCAAGTGAGGTTGTGTCATGCATATCTTGGTTGTTAATAAGCCTTCTTCCAATTTGGATGCTGCATTCTTCTCCATATAACCCAGTTCCACTTAGAGATTGAAAAAGTATGGTAAGAGGATGCAACCCCGTTACAAACCTTTCCTGATTTTAGACTACATGGTGTTCTCTTCTTCTATTTTCCCAAGTGCTTCTTGATCCATACATAAGTTCTGCGTGAGCACAATTAGGTGTGCTGAAATTCTCATTCTTCTCCAGACTAAGCATAGTTTGTTGAATATGGACATAGTTGTGGAAAATATGGATACAGGAAGTCCCTGGGTGGTACAAATGGGTAAGCATTTGCAGTGTAGTTGAATATGTAATACAGCCCTTCTAGCTATTGTCCTCCATTTGGTCCTGTTTTATTAATTCTACTTGCTACACCTGTGGTAGTCACATAATCTGGTGTCAATTTAGGGATTAAGAGTGTAAGGGTGGCGTCTTGGCTGTCAATGAGACTTCTGTGGGCATGGCCTACTCCTAATAATTCTGGGAAATCTGGTACTTCCTCCTTGGAGGCGGAAGACACCTCTCTCTCTCTCTGCCATTCTCAGGGAGACATTACAGAAGACAAGGCACTTGGACGCAACCAGACCTCCGAAACCAGAGGAGCCACAGAGAGACCCCTACCAGCACTGAGATGCTTACAATGCCACTGGACCCAAAGACTTTCTACCCACTGGCTAGTGATTGTCCTGCATTTGGCTTCACTGCATGTGCTTCGTGAGTCTGAAGAGGACTTTATAGATTGGTATCAGAAATATGGGCTAATATCAGATTTATGGCCTTGGACTGGACTGGGTTGGGATGTTTTCTAAATGTACAATTGCTCTTGTATATAAACCTCTTCCATATATACACATATGTATCCATGGATTTGTTTCTCTAATCTACCCAGGCTAATAGAACACCTGTAGTTATAATCCCATTTTGGAATGAACTCTCTGTTATGCCAATGAGGCTGACTTAAGGTAGATTATATTTTCACACCCATATTACTAGGGTAATGGCATGTTGAAAAGATATGTAGATAGACCACATAAAGATAGCGATGTCCCAGCTGGTCCATCTTTAAGCTGTCTGTGTCTCCTAATTAAGTGCAAATTGAGATGACCCTACACCCAGCCATGACCTGATGGAATGATCCCAAGTAAGAATGACCTAGCCAAATCCAATGAACTTCCCAAAATATGAGATAATAAAGATAATATGGCTTTTGTTTTATTAAATTAAGATTGAGGTGGTTAAATTATGCATAAAAACAAAAAACATTTAAAAATAGAAATCCAGGACATCATTTACTTAGATATTTACACAAGGAGAAGAAATTTAAAACTTTCTATATATGTAATAGCTAATGTCATGTGTCAGTTGGACCAGGCTATGGTTTTTAGCAGTTTGGCAGACACTGGACTATGTGCTATTCCATAATTAATATAATGTAATCATCTTCCATTTTGTGATCTGATGTGATCAATTGAAAGGGTAGATTTCTTCAGGAAGGGGTGGTGGAGTCCTGCCTCTAGTATATAACTGGATATTCTGGCAAAAATTATCTGTCTCATTTCCTGCTCTCTTCTCATCATTTGCAGTAAATTCTTGGAACATAAACTTTCAGAAGTCTCTGGCCTGAATGTAACTAGCAGATTTTAAATTAACAAGCCCAGTAGAATTGTCTTCGGATTTAGTATTTTCAATTGCATAACTGTTTCTTCAAAATTGTATTAGTCATTTCATTGAAGTAAATCTCTTTATCTATCTATCTATCTATCTATCTATCTATCTATCTATCTATCTATCTATTTATCTATCTATCATCTATCTATCTTCCCTGGATTTTCTGTTCTAGAGAACAGAGAACACAGTATTAAGGGAGGATACGCTGAATCACATTTAAGGTAAATCTGCTGGACACGACCTCTTTTTTACAGCACTTCATCAACATGTCATACATTTAATAATTCAATCATGTGATGGAGAGTTGTGTAGTTATCATGTAATTTTTTTCTGATTGTGGTAAAATATACAAACATTGTCCAATGCCACAACTTCTACTTGTATAATTCAATGCCATTGATAACACCTTCATGTTGTATATCCATTATTGATGTCCTTTTAAAAAACATTTTATTAGGGACTCATACAACTCTTATCACAATCCATACATGCATCAATTGTGTAAAGCACATCTGTACATTATTTGCCCTCATCATTTTCAAAGCATTTGCTCTCCATTAGGCCCTTTGCATCAGGTCCTTTTTTTCCCCCTCCCTTCCCGTTCCCCCCTCCCTCATAAGCCCTTGATAATTTATAAATTATTATTTTGTCCTGTGTCTCCAGCTCCCATCTTCATCAGTGTACATCCTCTGCTCTATCCAGTCTTGCAAGGTAGAATTCGGATCATGATAGTTGGGGGGTAGGAAGCATTTAGGAACTGGAGGAAAGTTGTATTCTTCATTGGTGCTACATCGCACCCTGACTGACTTATCTCCTCCCCTAGACCCTTCTGTAAGGGGATCTCCAGTGGCCGACAAATGGGCTTTGGAACTCCATTCTGCACTTCCCCCTTCATTCACTATGGTAAGATTTTTTTTTCTGATGATGCCTTATACCTGATCCCTTTGACACCTCATGATCAGACAGGCTGGTGTGCTTCTTCCATGTGGGATTTGTTGCTTCTGAGCTAGATGGCCACTTGTTTACCTTCAAGCTTTTAAGAACCCAGACACTATCTCTTTTGATAGCCGGGCACCATCAGCTTTCTTCGCCATATTCCAAATTATTCCACCTAAGCAACAGCTCTTTTCCCTTCATCCACAGTAACCATTGGTGAAGTTTGTTTTCTTTTTTTGGTAGTGTTGATATAGTATTCACGTATCATACACTGCCTTGTTAAATTGCCTTTAAAATGAGTTGCATGTACATAATCATAATTGGTTCTAGTGTTTCCTTCCCCTTCCTGCTGCACTCTCCATATTTTCTCCTGTCCCACATCCCCAATAAACCATTACATCAGTTATTATCTCTATGCTCCTTCTGTGCTTCACAAACTGGGAAACCCAACAAAACAACAATAAAAGCATAAACAAAATAAAAAACATAAACAAAATAAAATCTAAGAATAAAATAATAAGAATATAAAGATAAAAATACAAATAAAGAGTAAGAAAGAAAAAAAAACATAATCAATATTCAATATGCCAGAGAAGAAATTTTTGTCATGGAACAAGCAAGAAATCATGAGCCTTGATAAAATTCAGGTTGGGTCAAGAGGGAGGTCAACTGATCAAATATCAAGTTTGATTGAGCATAATCAAGTGTCAAATTATACCAAGTTTATCATAATCGCTGTCTGATAGTTAAGCTGTTTGAGGCCTTGACTATGCCTAGAAGGGATCTGTCAGAGGATTCTGGTAATTTTCCTGGATATTCTGCCGGTGGATTTTGGTCTCCCACCATCCCCCACAGTTTCCTACAAATTGAGTGTTCACCATTTGAGCTCTGATACTTTTCCTTTTGTTATATTTGAATTTTGTTATTGCCAACTTTGGATCATACAGGCTGGTGTGTTTCTTCCATTTTCACTTGAGTGACTCCACATTTAGAAGGTTGCTTATTAGAATACAAGCCTTTAAGACCTCAGGCATGATTTCAATTGATAGCTGGGCACCATCTGCTTCTTTACCACACCTTTCTGTAGCACCCTTATCTACAGTGATCATTAAATCAAGGCTTGTATTGTTATCAGAACGAAATATTCTTCGATTAGGGCTAGAGTAATGGGGGAGTCCAGAATCCAGCTGCTTGTCCATGGGTTATGCATGACTCTGGTTTATTTTGGTGGTCGTATTATGACAAAAACAAAGACCCACAAGACCAACAACAGCTACAGGCAAACAAACAAATCAAAAACAAACAAAGGGCAGAAAAACAAAAAACCAAAAAAAAAAAACCATTGTCAATCATCCCCCTGGGTTATAAGGTGATTGCATTGATACCATCAACAATTTTTCCTATGACACTGAAATCCAGAGACTGTTGAAAAGAGGCATGTATAAGAGTACAGTTGCACCGAGAGCTGCAACCCATGAGTTGTGCCCCTGCACAGATCAATCTCCTAATGGATTGAGCTCTGTTTACACTGAGCATGGAGGTGGATGCCAGGGAAAAACTTACTGTATCCAGTCTTACAAGTGCAGATCCCTGCCCAGCAGATCAAAACTTGCCATACCAATGCAAGAGTAGCCTCAAGGTACTATTTAGTCTGGGTCCCTTTCCATTGGACACCCACCAAGCCAGCGGTTCCCCCCAAGTTGCAATGATCACTCTTCCACAGCCCCAGGAGACCACACTCTGCTTCTTCTCTTATCAAAATACCCCAGTTCTCAGTCCAAGAGTACAGGAAGCTTTGAGGCAGGACTCAGTTCATTCAGTCAGGTCTCTATGTTGAGTCCCTCTGAAGATTTCTTTAAAAAAATTAATTTATTGGGGTCTCATACAGCTGTTATCACAATCCAAACATCTATCCATTGGGTCAAGCACATTTGTAAAACCTGGCATTCTGTGATGCTCACCTTCCTGAGATGATGGCTGAGGACAAAATGGGTGCATAAGCAACTGAGGTAAAGAAAACTGAGGGTGCCCGGCTATCAAGGTATATAGTAATTGTGGTCTTAAGTGTTTGAGAATAAACAAGGGGTCATCTAGCTGAGAAGCAACAAAGCCCACATGGAAGAAACACACTAGCCTGTGTGATCATGAATTATTAATGAGATCAGGTATCAGGCATCATAGACCCAGAGCAAAAATCATAACAATGTAAATGAAGGGAAAGGGCGGATTGGAGACCCAAAGCCCATCTGTATATAACTGGACATCCCCTTACAGAGGGGTCACAAGGAAGAGACGAGCCGGTCAAGGTTCAGTATAGGACCAACAAAATATACAACTTTCCTCCAGTTCTTTAATGCTTCCTCCCCCCACTATTATGACCCAAAATCTACCTTACAAATCTGGCTCAGCCAGAGCATGCCCTTTTATAGATAAGAGCTGGAAACACAGGGAATCCAGGACAGATAAAGCCCTCAGGACCAATATTGAGAATAGTGGTACCAGGAGAACAAGGGGAAGGTGGGAGGAGACAGGTGGAACAAATTACAATGGTCTGCATATAACCCCCACCAAGGGGATGGACAAAAGAACAAATGGATGAAGGGAGAAAGTGTTAGGTGTAAGACATGAAAAAAAAATTATAAAGGGTTCATGAAGGAGTGAGAGTGTGGAAGGTGGGGGTGGAATGAGCTAAAACCAAGGGCTCAAGTAGAAAGAAAATGTTCTGAAAATTAGTATTTCTTGAGATTATTAAAGAGCAATGGTGTTACTTTTTAAATCATTTATTTGGGGGCTCTTACAATTCTTATCACAATCCATACATACATCCATTTTGTCAAGCACATTTGTTGCCATCATTCTCAAAACATGCAACTTCTACTTGAGCCCCTAATATTAGCTCCTCATTTTCCCCCTCCCTTCCCACTTTCCCCTCCCTCAAGAACCCTTCATAATTCATAAATTATCATTATTTTTGACATATCTTACATTGTCAGACATCTCCCCTCACCCACCTTTCTTTTGTCCATACCCCAGGGAGGGGGCTAATGTAGATCCTTGTAATCGGTTCCTCCTTTCTACCCCACCTTCCCTCCACCCCCAGATATCACTACTCTCACCACTGGTCCTGAAGGGGTCATCTGTCCTGGATTCCTTGTGTTTCCTGTTGTGATCTGTACCATTGTACATCCTATGGTCTAGCCATATTTGGAAGGTAGAATTGGGGTCATGATAGTGGGGGGAGGAAGAATTTAAGAACTAGAGGAAAGTTATATGTTTCATCATTGCTACACTGCACCCTGACTGGCTCATCTCCTCCCGACAACCCTAGAGTAAGACGGTGTCCAGTTGCCTACAGATGGCATTTGGTCTCCACTCTGCACTCACCCTCATTTACAATGATATGATTTTTGTTCTTTGATGCCTGATACCTGATCCCTTCAACGCCTCATGGTCACACAGACTAGTGTGCTTCTTCCATGTTCGCTTGTTTATCTTCAAGCCTTTAAGACCCCAGATGCTATATCTTTTGATATCCGGGCACCATCAGCTTTCTTCACCACATTTGCTTATGCCCCTGCTTCTTCAGTGATCGTGTGGGGAAGGCGAGCATCATGGAATGTCAGTTTAATAGAACAAAGAGCTCTTGCATTGAGGGAGTACTTGAGTGGAGGCCCAATGTCCTTCGGCCAACTTAATACTAAACCTATAAATATAGGCACATAGATCTAGTTCCCCATCCTCATATATATATTTGCATATGTACATGTCTTTGTCTAGACTTCTATAAATGCCCTTTTCCTCCTAGCTCTTTCCTCTATTTCCCTTGACTTTCTTCCTGTCCCACTATCATGGGTTGGTCATCACCACCTGCTTACTCCCACCTCCCCCTCTCCCATGTCCCCCGGAACCATTGGTCCCATTGTTTCTCCTCCAGACTGTTCATCCAGCCTATTTTATCTAGATAGACTGGTAGAGATAATAATATGCACCAAAAAAACAAGGCATAGCAAGACAAGGTGATGAATGAGAACACAGAGAGAAGACCAATGACCCATAAAAGAACAAATGAATTAAAAAGAAAGAAAAAAAACCCCTGTAAATAGATCAAGGTCTGATTTTTGAACTCTAGGAGTATCCTCCAGTCATGTCTGATGGGGAGCCATGCTCTGGCCCCAGAATCTATCCTTTGCACTCCTTCAGGAGCTCCCTGCTCTGGCCCCATTGCTCTGCCAAACACCTTTAGTGTTTTGCCTCGGTGTTGCGGGTGGGGGGAGGTGGGGGGCAGTCAGGACCAGCCATTAATGAGGGAATTGGGACAATCCTGAGAACCTTGGCACGGGGAATACATAGGCTATCAGAAATAGGGAAGGATACAAATACAGAGGAGTCACAAATAGACAAGTGAGATATACTGAAGATAAGACACCTGTTTACATCAAAAGAATTCACCAAGAGAGTAATAAGAGAGCCTAATGACTGGGAAAACATCTTTAGCAATGACACATCAGACAAAGGACTTATTACTAAAATCTACAATACTTTGCAAGCTTACAATAAGAGAAAAACTAACTGCCCACTGAGGAGGTGGGCAAAGGACCTGAACAGAAGTTTCACAGAATCTGAAATCCAAATGGCCAATAAACATATGAGAAAATGTTACCGATCATTAGCCATAAGATAAATGCAAATTAAAACAACTATGAGATACCATCTAACACCCTCAAAAATAACCCAATTCAAAAAATCAGAAAGCAACAAGTGTTAGAGGGGCTGTGGTGAGAGAAGAACTCTCATCCACTGCTGGTGGACCTGTAGGTATGTACAGCCACTATGGAAATCGATTTGGCAATTTCTAAAACAGATGGAAAGTGAGCTACAAAATGACCCAGCAATCCCCCTACTGGGCATATACCCAGAAGAGGCAACAAGAAACAGACCATGGCCAGACATCTGTGCCCCAGTGTTCATTGCCACATAGTTCACAAACGCAAGGAGTTGGAAACAACCCAAATTTCCATCAATAGATGAATGGATTAAAAAACTGTGGTACATACATACAATGGAGTACTATGTATCGCTAAAAGGCAGCGATGAACACATGAAACATATTGCTGCATGGGCAGAATTGGAAGAAATTATGCTAAGTGAAGTAAGCCAAGCACAAAAGGACAAGTACATCATGAGTCTGCTGAGGTAAGTTTATATAAAAGAAAATAAAAATGCAAAAGGTGCACAGGGCAAAATTTACTGTATACAACCACTCCAGTGGTGAGGTCCAGGTAGTATGGCAGGGCCCAGACCAAATCCAGGGGTATATATGGTAGCCAACTAAAAAGGGGGGGTGGAGGAAGGAAAGGGAAAAAAAGGAGAGATGTGTGGCAGAGGAATAGGGCACTGACCCACCCAAGGGGAAGGTATTGTTTGTGTCTCCACAGGGAAAAAGGGACCAGACTTAAATCCAGTGATCTGGGATGCAAATGCAAGGGTGTTACTTTGAGGCCTAAGTTGTTCCTGACCAAAGCCATGGTATTTTCAATTGCCTCACATGCATGTGAAGTTAGGCACTGAATAAAGAATTGATGCATTTTACTTGTGGTGAGGGCCACAAAGTGCTGAAAGGACAAACGGATCTATATTGAAAGAAGCATGGCCAGAATGCTCCTTACAGGCAAGGATGGTGAGACTTCTTCTGACATACTTTGGTCATGATGTTGGGAGAGACCAGTCCCTGGAGGAGGGTGTCATGTTTGATAAAGTAGGGGAGTAGAAGATCCTCCAGGAGATGGATTGACACTGTGGCTGCTCCAATGGGCTCAAGCATGGAAACAATTCTGAGGATGGCAAAGGACTGCGCAGTGTTTCATTCTGCTGTGCATAAGGTTCCTATGGATTAGAAGGAACTACCTTGGCAATTAACAATAACCGACTTGGTACCTTTTCACTTAGAAAAGGGAGTAACACACTTTTACTTAAAGGGTCAGATAATAAATATTTTAGACTTTGTAGGTCAATAACTAAATTCAAAGTTATGATATAACAACTTGTATAATTACTTAAAATATTACCACTTAAAATATAAATATGATTCTTAGCTCATAGACCATAAAAAGAAGTGGTATTAACAAGCCCAGGGACAAGGGAACAACAAGTGATCCAAATTGGTGGTGAGGAGGGTGTAAGAGGCCTGGTAGGGCTTGATCAAGGGCAATGTAACTGAGAGGAATTACTGAAACCCACATGAAGGCCGAACATGAGAGTGGGACAAGAGGAAAGTCAAAGGAAATAGAGGAAAGAACTAGAAGGCATAGTGCATTTATAGAGGTCTTAATACAGGAATGTACATATGTAAATATATATGTGATGATGGGTAAATTGATCTATGTGCATATATTTATAGGTTTAGTATTAGGGTCACAGATGGACAATGGGTCTCCACTCAAGAATTTTCTCGATGCAAGAACACTTTGTTTTATTAAACTGACATTCCATGATGCTCACCTTCCTGACACGATCATTGAAGACAAATGGGTGCATAAGCAAATGTGGTGAAGCAAGCTGATGGCGTCCAACTATCAAAAGATATAGCATCTGGGGTCTTAAAGGCTTGAAGGTAAACAAGCTGTCATGTAGCTCAGAAGCAACAAAGCCCACATAGAAGAAGCACACTAGCCTGTGTGATCACGAGGTATCGAAGGAATCAGGTATCAGGCATCAAAGAACAAAAAAATCATATCATTGAGAATGAGGGGGAGTACGGAGTGGGGACCCAAAGCCCATCTATAGGTAACGGGACATCCCCTTACAGAAGGGTCAGAGGGAGAAGACAAACCAGTCAGAGTGCACTGTGGCAGTGATGAAACATACAACTTTCCTCTAGTTCTTTAATGCTTCTTCCCCCCCAACTATCATGATCAGAAGTCTACCCTATGAAACTTGAGTAGACCAGAGGATGTGCACTGATACAGATAGGAGCTGGAAACACGGGGAATACAGGACAGAGGCACCCTTCAGGACCAGTGGTGAGAGTGGCGATATTGGGAGTGGAGGGAAGGTGGAGTGTAAAGAAGGAGCCAATTACAAGGTTCTATATATATAACCCCCTCCCTGGGGGATGGACAACAGAAAAGTGGGTGAAGAAAGACGTCAGACTGTGTAAGAAATGACAAAATAATAATAATGTATGAATTATCAAGGGTTCATGGGGGAGCAGGGAGGGAGGGGAAAATGAGGAGCTGATACCAAGGGCACAAGTAGAAAGCAAAAGTTTTGAGAATAATGAGGGCAACAAATGTACAAATGTGCTTGATACAATAGATGTATGTCTGGATTTTGATAAGTTGTATGAGCCCCCAATAAAATGATTAAAAAACCAAAAACAATATATTATTATACATTGTGAAATATTTATACCTAATTACAAATAAATGAAATTTTGTCTTAAAAAAGAAATCAAGCAAACATAATAACTGGTCAGATTTCGCCTGTGAATCAAAGATTTCCCATCTCTCATGCAGCATGGGGAATTTTATTATTTTAGGTTTTTCTAGATAAGTAAAACCAGCGATATTTGTAGGTGTATATACAGAGAAAGAGATATATATGATGGAATGACTTACAGTTGGAGAAATAGGTAAGTTCAGTCTGATTCCAATCCATAGATCACATGTAATCTGGAGGCTTCTGTCTTGTGTAGCTACAGGAGCTGACCAACAGGAAGTAGGGAGTGGAAGCAGGAGGGCCACAGCTGGTAGGTGCAGAGATGAATGAATCCGGGGTCAGTGGAATGATTCCAAGGTAGGCAGGCCATTGACAGCTCCTGTGAACACAGGGTGGGTGATATAACAGATCAATGAACCAGACATAGGATCCAGATCTGGCTGAAGGCAAGGGATCAAGAGGGAGCTCAGTTCTGCTAAGGGTCTCTTGTGCAAAATGCAACACCCCCAAGGAGGGGTTATCAGACTGCAACCTGATTGATAGGTTGTGCTCCACCCTTCCCTTCACCCAGATATGTTGAGTTACATAGGTTGAGTTGACTAAATCCTAACCCTCACAGGTTTATAGAGGAAAGATAGACTGATAGTAGCAAGAAGAACATGAGACACCTCCAGGGTTATGAAGCATGGAGTATGTGCAGGTTGTCTGTGATGTGTGTGTGTGTGTGTGTGTGTGTGAGAGAGAGAAAGAGAGAGCGAGAAAGAGAGAGAGAGAGAGAGAGAGAGAGAGAGAGAGAGAGAGAGAGAGAGAGAGAGAGAGAGAGACTCATAAACTGACTCATATTGATTGTGGAGAGCTGGCAGGTCCAGAAGCTGTAGGTCAAGTGCAGAGTGTAAATTCCAGCAGTCATGTGTCTCCAAATTGGTAGGCCATGCAGGGTGGGTGGGGAAGAATTCTGCCTGCATCTATTTATAGCCCTTAGGCAAAATCCTCCTCTCTCAGAAGGAAACCAAACTCCCTGCCATCGAATAAATTCTGACTCATAATGACCCTATGGAGTAGAACTTCCCTGTGGGTTTTCTGAGACTGTAAATCTATATGGAGGGAGAAAGCCTCATCTCTTTCCTGAGGTTGGGCTAGTGGTTTCGAACTGCTGTCCTTGTGGTTACTAGCCCAACAAGCAAAGCAATACACCACCAGGGTTTCTCTTTGTCCCTCAGAAACCTCAATTTTTGCTTTTGTGACCTTCAACTAGTTGGAGGAGGCCTACTCCCATTATGGAGGGTAATGTGCTTATATCTTAAAGTAAACTGATTTAAATGCCAAAGGGGGGGGGAGGAGCTAACCAAAGCCTAGGTAACTTGACACATAAAATCAACCCGAAGTTCATCCTAGCACAGATGAATTTTACTCAATTTGCAAACCCGGTTTAAGCCACTGGATTTGTGATCTTTTTTACTCTACATTACCATAGCTAGCTGATTTATATGAGGTTGTGGAAGAATCCCATTGTCTTTTAACGCCATTTCCCCACGAACTTTTTAAAGCCCTCTCCCACAAACCCTCTGACATCAAGTTGTTGCTGACCCGCTTGGATGTAGCATAACTATTCCATATGGTTCCCACAGCTGGAAATCTTTATGGAAACGGACTCACTTTTCTCCTACAGAATAACTGAGGGGTTCCAACCCCTGACCTTGACTCACTGTGCTACCAGGGCTCCTTTGACTAATACAAGGGGCCCAGACTATGATAAAGAGGTCTTTCTTTGAGCACTGTCTGCCTGCCTGCCACAGGCTCTATTAGTCTTTGTGGTTCTTTTGCACACAGTGGTTAAAATGACCAAAGGTACAAAAGGCCAGCCATTCAACCACATCCACTGCTTCTCTGAAGAAAGCTGTGGCAATCTGCTTCTGTAATAACTGCAGTTTGGGAAACTTGAAGGGTCCGTTCTACTGGGTCCTACAGGGATTTTAGGAGTCAGTGTGGTCTCCATGGCCGTGAACGTAGACTTGCTGTCATGCTCCCTCGGTTTTTAAGCTCTATGTATGGTCAGGGAGACAAGAGAGCGGTATTTGCTTTCATTGCAGTTTCTTTTATTACGGGTGAGAATAGGGAGGCCTTCCAAGTTGGAGGTGTCCGGTAACAGAAAATGCACAGCTCAATGAACAAGGCAGCTGAGTGGAACCCTTCACTTTCACAAGGTCTATTTCTGGCTCCAGTGACACAGCGTTCTCCTCCCTGACCTCTCCATCTTTCATACTTTGTTACCGAGAAAGCAAGAAAAAAAATGCAGGAACTAGCCCTCCATCCAAAGCCAGTGTGAGGAGAACAGAAGGTGGCAGACAACCTTTGAAAAAGACCAGAGCACTTTTAAAATGTGGCTTTAATTTCTGTCTCTGGTATCACTACCAGGAAACCTGGCAATCCGCTTAAATGGACATTCCCCTCTAAGCCACTGAAAGCGAGCTTAGTCACCTCTCCGGTTGTGTCTCTGCGAGGCCCAAGTGGAGTGTGTTTTTCTCTCTGTGATATGTGTGGCCTCCTGAGCATTAATGATGCTGGAATGGCATTGTGCTCTCCCCGCAGGTGCATCGATTTTCCAGCTTGAATTGATGTAGTCCCACAAAGAGAACACCTCAGTGCTATTGTCCTTTTGGATGCTCTATGCGCCAGCTCAACCACTCTGCTCAGCTTAATGAAAAATAGGCTGTGCCTATGGAAGAGAAAACAGCCTTTCAGACGTGGGAAACTTCCTGAGCTTGAAGCATGCCACTAGGCATCTATTCAAAGATTAGGGGAACAGCATTCCAAAAATGTAAGTCATCGATCGAGGAAATGATCAATGGGACAGTCAACTCTATACAGACTGCAAGATGTTGACACCTCCTTGCTTATGCATGTGCAGTAAAAACCAGTTTCTATAGCTGTGAATCTGACAATAGAAGTGTCAGAGAACAAAATATTGCTTATGTTTTTGCTATTTGGGGAGAGAATATTAAATCTCTGAGGACGCCATTACCTTGAACCAGACAACTCTCAGTCTCCTCCCACGGAAGATTGGTTCCTTCTTCTTGATGTATGTCAAGACATTCTCTCCAGGTTGAGGATCAGGCAGGCTCCCAAGGTCCTTTGGGGCTAGATGAGCTTAAATCCTCAGCCCCAGATTTACAGAAGTCCACGGAGAGCAGTTGAAAGCTCAAAATCCATTTGCAGAGTCCCTGTGGATGAAGTCCCCAGTGGGATTAAGGCTCCATTGAATCCCTTTGGACCACGAGTCATGAATGTGAGTAATCTTGCCCTGAAGCAGAGTGCATTAGAAAGTACATTGTATGGATTGTGATAAGAGTTGTATGAGTCCCCAATAAGATGTTTTTTTTTAAAAAAGGAAATAGATTGTCACCACTCCCCCATAACCAGTGTAGAGAGGGGCAATTTCCTTAGGGGCTAGCTTGCTAGCTTAGGGGTTGTATCATGTGCATATTTCAAGTTATTAACAAATCTTCCTTCATTCCTGATGCCATATTCTTCTTCCTATAATCCAACTTCTCTGATGATTTATTCATCATACAGATTGAATAAGAATAGTGAGAGGATACAACCCCGATATGCACCTTTCCTGATTTTAACCTATGCAGTGTACTCTTGTTCTGCTTGTACAGCTGCCTCCAGATTCACATACAGGTTCCACATGAGCACCATGTCGTGTTCTGGAATTCCATTCTTCTCAAGGCTGTCCATAGTTTGTTATGGCCCACACAGTCAATCACGCCTTGGTAGAGTCAATCAAACACAAGTAAGCATCTTTTGAGTAGTCTCTGCTCCGGGCCTAAGCTTCTGGTAGCTCTCTGCCAGTGTACTGCTGCAACCATTTTAGATGATCTTCAGAAAAATGTTATTTGCCTGTGATATTAATGATGTTGCTCCATATTTTGAGCATTTTTGTAGTGTTAGTATTGACACTTGAAGCTTGAATTTTTTCTTTAGTTCTTTCAATTAAAGATATGCTGAGTATGTTCTTCCTTTATGGATTTCTCACTTTAGGTCTTTGAACATTTCATCACAATATTTTACTTTGCCTTTTTGATCTTCCCTTTCAAATTTTTTGTTTCGCTCTTTGACTTCGTCATTTCTTCCATTTGCCTTAGCTACTCTATAATTAAAAAGTTTCTTGTAATCAGTTCCCCCTTTCCAACCCGTATGTATGTATGAACTGTGAAAAGAATTGTATCAGCCCCAATAATTTGTTAAAAAATAAAAAATAATTAAAAAAAAAAGAATTTAGAAGTTAAACAAACAGATTGCAAGTTATTAAAATAGAATTAGTAACTACAAAAAAAAAGTTTCAGTCTCTTCTGATACCCACTTTGATCTTTTCTTTCTTTCCTGTCTTTTTAATAAACATTTGCTTTTTTCATGTATGATATTCTTGATGTCATCCCACAGCTCTTCAGGTCTTCTGCCATTAGAGATTAATGAGCCAAATCTGTGCTTGAGATGTTCTCAAACTTTAGATGGGATTGATCAATTTCAGACTAAAGACATTGGAAGAATTCTTCAACTTTTTCATCACTAGTTTTGGTCGTTGGTACATTGATTTAAATAATAGTTGTATTGATTGGATTTCCCTGACTATGGATAGATATCACCCTGTCATGGACAGCATTATATTTAAATATCGATCATGAAATGTTCTTTTTGAAAAGTAATGGCTCCCCATTCTCTTTGATTATTTCATTCCCAGCATAATAAATCATACGATTTTCTGATTTCCACTCCATTTAAGCTCACTCATGTTGGTTTTGATGCATTCGATTTCATCTTTTACAACTTCCAAATTTCCTAGCTTCATACATTCCAACTTCTGATGATTAGTGGCTGTTTGAGGCAGTTTCTTCTCATTTGGAGTCATTTCTGAGCGAATGAAGGTCCCAAAGGCTTTGCTCCCACACGTTTCCCTCCATCTACATCCTTATGGTGCATTGCACTCTGAGAAGACAGCTTTTCCTTAGCCATGTTTTGAGTACTTTCTGAACCAAGTGGCTCATCTTCTGGCACTATGTTCGGCTTCTTTCTGTGAGGGTTTTCAGTATCTGAGAACATTTTTATTCTGTCCATAAGGTCTTCCATGGCTAATAGTGGAAAGCCTATTCCTTCTTTATAGTTTGTTGTTAGTCTGTAAGCTCTGGTGAAACCTGTTCGCTTTGAGTGACCCGGTCGACATTTGAAATTCCAGTGACATAACTTCCAGCATCAGAGCTAAGCACAAGCCAACACAGTATGACAAATTGACAGACAAGTGACAGTCACTTATCATATAAACCCCAAATCCAAATCCACTCAGTGTACTCTGACTCATCGCAACCCTATATAGGGTTTCTGAGACTGTATATCTTAAAAAAATAGTTTTATTGGCACTTCATCTAAATATCACACAATTCAATAGTTCAATCATCTTCAGAAGAGCTGTAAAATCATTACCAAAATCCATTTTCTTCTTCCTTGTACACATTGTTATTCATGTAATTATTTGTTTTTCAATTGTGGCAAAAATGAGGCTACAAATCTTTGAGCAGAGAGCCTCATCTTTCTCCCCAGGAGAAGCTTATGAGTGTGAACGTCTGACCTGGCAGTTAGAAACCCAGTGCTTATTTTACAGCACCATCCAAGTTTATCATATAAGCCCAAACCAAATGTCATTGAGTTGATTCTAACTCACAGCTATACTATATAGGGCTTCTGCAGCAGTAAATCTTTACTGGAGCACAGTATCATCTTTCTACCCCTGAGCAGCTGGTGTGTTCAAAGCATCAACCTCATAATTAACTGTTTATCTGTCAGTGCCATCAGGGTCCCGTTTTTATCACATAGGACTCAATGCATTTGGACATCAGGAACAGTATTTAATGCTATGAGTAAAATACATGATATATATATATATATATATATATATATATATATATATATATATATATATATATATATATATCCATCCTTTGGGACCTTCATTTGCTGTGGGGAAAGACTCAAAATGAGAAGAAACAGCCCCAAACAGCCACTACTAATCAGAACTTGGAATGTATGAATCTAGGAAAAATGGAAAAAATATGTATATTGCTAATATAACTTCAGGTAATTTAGGTTGCACTAAGATTATTAGGGAAAATAGATGAACTTTCATTGATAAAATTAGCTGCATTTTTGTAATAGAAGAACAGAAAAAGCAGAACGCGAACAGTGAAATGTTCTTTTTATGAAATGTACAATTTTTGAAGGAAAATTGCTGGTCATAGGCAGGACTTTCTGGTTGCAAACTAAGTACATGCTTTCCAAATGGCTACAGCAATTTTCTGGAGGTCGTAAAAACCATGGCTCCTACTGCTGTGAAAAGAAGATGGACTTTAGGTTTCTTTTTTAAAGAGAAGCACTTTGAAAGGAGAAAACACCATATAAGTGCCAAGTCTTATTATTATCACCCACTGCTGTGAGTACCTTCAAACTATGGGGGGAACATGGTCATAAAAGGCGTCTGCTTTGGAGACGGGCTGGTGAGGGAAGTTCATTTGAAATTGTTCATGCACAAGCTGCCTGCATTTAGTGCCATCTCCCGGAACCCCCAAATTACTACTGTCAATAACGAACACAGTGGGAAGAAAGTGTTAAATGTTTTTATGGCAGCCTAATGATAACAATCCCAGAGCATTATTTACTTTCATGGCAAATCATAGTGTGGAAATAATAATATACATCTTGTGACTGACCATTGTCACTGATCACCATAGCACACCGGCCCTTTTATCTTCACCTACAATTGTAGACAGCCTGGGATAAATCTTCCAGACATGACTGTCAATGCTATTAGATCTTTAGGTTTTCTAGAATAGCTTGAGTTCTCATACCCACCTTCATCCGTTCGTTCTTGGTCAATTTATAAGTACACACATCCAGATCTAGAGAGCAGGGGCTGGGAAAATACAGTCTGTGGGCCAAGTATGGCCTTTTGCTTGTTTTTGTATGGACTCATGCTGAGCAAATAATCTGATAAGCTGGACAACATGGAAAAGAATTTGGCATTGGGAATGAACAATGGCAATCCTACGGAATACTGTTGACCCAACCTTGCTTGCCGAATATGAGGAGGACTGGAAGCAACTGCTGATGAAGATCAAGGACTGCATCTTTCAGTGTGGATTACCTTGCAAGGTGAGCTAAAAGCAACCAAGATTCTCACAATTTTTACAATTGCACCATCAAGGTAAATGGAGCAAAGATTGACGTCAATGATTTCATCTTGCTGGGACCGACAATCAAAGTTCATGGGAGCAGAAATCAAGAGATCAAACAGTGCACTGCATTGGGTAAATCTACTCCACAAGACCTTTGTAGAGAGTTGAGGCACGAGGATGCCACTTTGAGGGCTAAGCCCTGCCTACCATCACCACGGTATTTTCAGTCTCCTCATCTGCATGGGACAGTTGAGCACTGACTAAGGAAGACCGAAGAAGAATCCATGCATTTGAATTGTGTTGCTCAGAGAGAACAATGAAAGCACCATGGTCTGCCAAAAGAACAAATGACTGTACAGCCAAACTGTTCCTAAGAAGAGAAGATACCCACACTTCATCTCACACACATTGGGCATGTTACCAGGAGAGACCAGTGTCTGCAAAGGGACGCGGTGCTTGATGAGTAAAAGGTCAGTCCTCAGTGCGATGGACTGACACAGTGGCTGCCCCAATGAGCGACAACAGAACAATAGTGGGGAGGAGGCTGCAGGATGGGCAGCCTTTCTTTCTATGGGACACAGAGAAGGAACTGACTTGACGGCAGTGGACCACAAGAGCAACAGAGTATCTTAGAGTAGTTTTTACATTTCACAAGGTTGACCGGGCAAATGACAATGATATGATATTTGTCAGTGATTGTAAGTTAAGTTATATTGGAATGCAGCTATTCTCATGAGGTTATGTATAATGTGCTATCAGAAGAAAGGCCAGGTGGGCTAAACCAGAGGAACCTGAAAGGACAGTGAGTTATTTAATGTGGCTGTTCTAGATAGAGTCTCGAACTCCCACTAAATGACCTTTCTCTACATAGGTGTGGTTAAAAAGGTGCGTGAAAATACTGATAGGATTTGCCTCTGAATAATTGTGAAAATGATTCCTGGGACTTCCGTCATCCTCCTGTCTATAAACTTAGCCCTCTGGGAAGCAGGAGGAGGGATCTCGCTACCAGCAAGAGCCAAGTGGAGAGCATACTCTGGACCAGAGATCTCCGCACCAAACTCCTGAATCCAGATGATAGCTGTGATATCAGAGGAGCAGCAGCAGAACCAGAGGCCCAAGCATGGAGCGGAGGGAGGGATTTCCCAACTAAAGTAAAACTGAACGCTTTTGTGCAGGAGGCTGGCTTGTGGAATGGGGTGTCCTTGGATATTTCACTGGCAGGGAGCAGGGGCTGCTGACCTATAGAAGTGGAGCTGAGGGCCTTCAGACTGAGCTTTATTGGAGTCAAGTGGCTCTGGGCACTTAATTCAGGGAGCTAGATTTGCTAACCCATTTGGACATTTATTATCAGATCTGAAAGCACTTTGTAACATGTCCTGATAAAGAACTTAACCCTGAGCATTTCTCACTGACATTACAACTTGTTAAGTTTCTTAATCATGAATTTTGTCTGAGGGTTCTGTGTAGCCATTGCAATGGAGATTAGAACCCTGTGAGCTAAAAGAGAAAACACTAATTAAGACTTTGCTTGAAAGAACACCATTCCTATCTGACATGCATAGAATTGGAATTGACCCAGTTGTCACTGGTAATTGACGTGGCTACTTTCACACTACAACAACTGAGGTGAGTAGCTGTGGAAGAATTTGGGTGGCCCATAGGTAAGAGAAATGTACTCTCTGGTCCTTTCTAAAATAGATTTGCTGATTCCTGATCTTCAGCATACTTACTACTCTTATTTAAAAATTACTTGTGTGTGGAAGTGTAATGTGATTCCCCAGCAAAAACGAAGTGTGCACATCCCATGAATCTTTACACATGTATCTACTTGTGTCACCCACCCACAGATCAAAATAAAGAATGTTTCCAGCACCCAAGAAGGCGCCTTTGGGCTCTTTCCAGTCAATACCCACCTCCCAAAGTTAGCCATTTTTCTAACGTCTATCACCATGAATGAATTCTGTCCTTGAAATGTGTGTAATTGGAGTCAAGCAGTCTGTACTATTTTATGTCTAGCTCATTTCATTCAACACGTTGTGTGTGAAATATATAAATGCTGTGCATGTGACAGTTTGTTCTGTTCTCTTCTACGAATATACTATAATTTATGTATGTGTTCTATTCCTGTTAGAGATTGAATGGTTTTTGATTTGGGGCTATTCTGGATGCATAACACTCTAATTTTCTATAAGAAAAATACACTCTTTATAACTTTTTAAAAACTATAAAACAAACCTGTTAGTTTTTATTTTTATTTTAAGACATGTATACAGTAAGTGATTACTCACAGCCATCATACCCATTCCAAATCACAGTGACCTCATAAGATAAAGTAGAACTGTCCCCAGGAATTTCTGAGGCTGTAAATCTTCTAGGGGAATAAACAGTATCATCTTTATCCTATAGAGTATCCGGTGGGTTCAAACTAGTGACCTGGCTGTTAGCAGTCCAATACACCACCATATTTTCTTACTGCAAGTTGTAGGGGATAACATTTTTGGAATTTGCTTTTAAATGCATTAGCAAAAAGAAAGACAAATGGGGATAGATTTATTTTAATGGTAAAATATTGATAATGGTTGAAATTGTGAGCTGGATCCATCAGGGTTAATTGGACTCAATAGTTTTAGTGCATTTGGAAACTTTCCCAGTACAATTTAGGGGAGGGATAAAAAGCAAGCTGAAGTAATAATGAAACAGGCCAGCTTTTATCCAACCACAATTCTAGGCATTGAGGAAAGTGTCAATTCCTATAACTATGACGAGAGCTGCATTTTCTAGTATGTGAAAACAACAACAATAACAACAAAACCCTTCTTGTATTCATCTCGAAAATAACCGGAGAAATCCAACTTAAGCTGTGGAACAAGGATAAAACTATGGATAAAATTACATCTCTATAACTTGGTAGATACGTATTCTTAGACAAAATTTTACTTTTGTGAAATTTGGTTTCCTTGTCTGGAAATGGGAATTATATACCTGAAATTACTGTGAGGACTACATAAACCAAGACATGTGTGAGCAAACTATTCAGCATTCAGAACATTACAAACGCACTCAACCTAGTTTTTATCGTGTGTAGACAGACCTCGATTGAGTGAAACTTCCAGTAATAATTGTCTTCCTCTTACTGAGGACAACTAGAAAATATAAACAAAATACTTAAAAGCTCTGTGCAGTGGAATCAGAGAACCACCAAGGTGAAAGGATTGGCGGCACTAAAGGAAGAGAGTCAGATTTCATGCTGGGATTTGGTGCTACTTTTTTACCTTGAGGCATTTGACAAATCCAGAAGCAGTGGCTGAGAAGCTGATTAAATTGAAGGGACAAGAAAGGAAGACTTGATAAAAAACCAACAGAGAAAGTAGGCCTACAGTGGGGGAGGAGAGGTTGTAGCATACCACTGCAGTATCATTGTAGGACTTAAAAATAATAATGATAAAAATGCTCAAGACATTTTTGAAAATATGGAGCATTTGGGATGGGATATGGAAACTGAAATCAAATCAAGTGGGACTTAAATAAATAGAAAACATAATTAAATAGATAGTTTAAATATACAAAAGCAGAAAAATTAGTTGTCTGGCAGATGGGTCAAGAAACATTATCCAGACTAAAGCATGGAGATGGAAACATGTAAGAATAAAATATTAGAGACTTTGAGGGCAAAATGAAAAAGGTTAATACATACATAGTTGGACTTCCAGAAAAAAAGGAAGTATGAATGGGCAGGGATTATAAGAGGGAAAGTTGCTAAGGCATTCCCCAAATTATGGAAAGGCATCAAGCCACATAATAAGTGCTATGTGTACTTGGTTGTATACACAGCAACAAAATACACAATACAGTAAAACATTAGATGATAAAAGGAAATAGAAAATATGTAAAGCAGAGAAGAAAAGATGTTATATTTAAATGATGTGGAGATAAATTAATGAACTAAATAAATGGAGATATATACTCTCTTCATGGGTCTAGATATTTCTAAGATGCCAATTGCCCTCAAAATTGATTTATAAATTCAATATAATTCAAATTAAAACTTTTCATACACATTGATCAGCAAAAATTGAGGCAGAAAAGCAAATCACATTGAATAGCCAAAATAATTTTGAATAAGAAGAAGAATACTGAAAGGCTAAAGCTACATGATTTCAAGACTTGCCATATGTCTACAGTTAGCAAGGATGTGTGGTATTCTCACAAGGTTAGACAAATAGATCAATGAAATAGAACAGTGTCCAAAATGCACATGTACGTAAATGAACGACTCATTTTCCCCAAAGATGCAAAGCCAATTCAGTGGACAAAGGATTATTTTTTCAACAAATGGTATTAGAAAAATTGGATATTTATATGCCAAGATATACAATTCTATCCATACTTTTACACTAACTATGACTATTAATTCAAAGTGATTGTAGACCTAAATGTAAAACCTAGAGATATAAAAATTGTAAAAGAAGTCATGGAGAAATAATATGGACCTCTGTCAGGAAAAGGTTTCTTCTATACTGTGCAACTCCAAGAGTTTGCTCCTTAGAACAACAAATTGATCAATTGTACTTCAACAATGTAAAGATATCCCTTTGAAAGACACTGTTAAAAGAATTATAAGTCAAGCCTCAGATGAGGATAAAGCCTTTACAATGCACATATGTAATAAATGACTTGTATCAAGAATATGTAAAGAACTCTCAAAACTGGGTTAAAAAAAAGAAATAAAACAAACCTTATCTAATACTCCTGGAACAGAAATACCACAAGGGGATGATTTTCACAACACATTTATTTTATTACACTTTAGAAGGCTGAGAGTCCTAATTCAGGGTGCTCACTTTTCTAAGGCAAAGAGACAGCTGGGATCAAATGGCCAGGGAAGAGGCGTGGGGAGATGCTGCCTGCTGAATGGTAGCCATGTGAATGAACTATTGAATTATGTGGTATATAAATCACTTGCCAAGGAAACTGTTGGGGGGGGGGAGCCAAATTCAAATAGTTTTATAATTTTATGAAGTATTGAACAGGACAAAAGCAATTCAGTTGAGGAGACTGTCAGTAGGAAGTCAAAATGGTGTTCAAAGGAGTCAGCTATAGGTAGCTAATAATGTCCTTAGGTGGACCCACTAAGTAACACATAACATCCCTATGTACAATAGAAGAAACACTGTGCCGTCTTACACCAGCATCATAATTGTTAAGCTGGAGCCCATTGTTGTAGCTACCGTGTCAATCCAGCTCCTTGACAGGCTTCCTCTTTCTTGCTGCCCTTTTGCTTTGTCAAGCATGCCGTCTTTTGTCAGGGAATAGTCTCGCCCGAGAACATATCCTAATATGTGAGACAAAGTCTCTCCATCCTCAATTTTAGGAGGCATTCTAGCTTCGCTCTTTCCAAGACAGATGTGTTTGTTCTTCTGGCATTCTATTCTTCACCTCAATAAAAGATTTGACTCATTGAACACTGTGGTAATTCCATAATTTCATGTCAACTTGATATATAAGTGTAGGGGTGGAGTTTAGCCTGTCAATCACGTCATAGCCTGATGATACCTCCTGTGGACATGGTTTTCTCATGAGGATATGAGAACATCCTCTCTCTTTCTGCCTCCGTCTCCCTGTTAACAAGCCATGCGGAGACTTGCTGAGCCCTGTGAGAGCCTCTCTCTCTGCTTCACATGCCTGTTGAAGAGCCATGCTCAGAGAGCTAGAGGAGCTACATGGAGACCTGCACCCGCGCTGACATGCTTCCACCAGCAGAAGGGAATGGTGCATGCTTTACAATCCAAAAAGATATGTATCAAAGTTGTATCCTCTCATCATATGTATTGAATTTGGATGCTCAGCAAATAATGAGAGAATCTGGATTATATGAAGAAGAATGCAACATCAGGTTTGGAGGAAGGCTTATTAACAACCTGCAATATGCAGATGACACAACCTTGTTTGCTGAAACCCAGGACTGCTAATGTAGATCAAAGACTGCAGCCTTCAGTATGGATTATGATTCAATGTGAAGAAAAAGAGAGTCCTCCAGTGTAAGATATGACAAAATAATAATCATTTATAATTTATCAAGGGTTCATGAGGGAGAGGGGAACAGGGAGGGAGGGAAAAATGAGGAGGTGATATCAAGGGCTCAAGTAGAAAGCAAATGCTTTGAGAATGATGAGGGCAACAAATGTTCAAATGTGCTTGACACAATGGATGGATGGATGGATTGTGATAAGAGTTGTACGAGCCCCCAATAAAATGATTTTTAAAAAATAAGTCCTCGCAGCTGGAACAATAAGTAGCATCATGATAAATGGAGAAAAGATTGAAATTGTTAAGCATTTCGTCTTGCTGAGATCCACAATTATCTTTCATGGAAGCAGCAGTCAAGAGATCAAAAATCACATTGCAATGGGTTAATCTTCTGCAAACGACCTCTTTGGAGTGTTGAAAAGCAAAGAGGTTATTTTACTCAGCATTTTGGAGTGAATTCTGTTTAACAGGATCTCACCTTATTTCTGTAACACAGAACTCCCTCCCAAATGGGATTATAACCATAGGCACAGATGATTGAATTTATAACACATCACAAAAGGGATTATGGCAAAGGAGATTATAATTGTTGTTGTTAGGTGCTATCAATTAGTGACTTTATGAACAGTAGAAGGAAATACTATCTGGTCCTGTGTCATTATGATCAGAAGGGCAATAATAAGTCATTAACTAGACCTTATCGACTTTTAACCAAGAGACATCTAATGCCAGCTCTGATATCCTCCCTGCCTGCCACATCTACTTCTAAATCCGGTTTGAATTTCCAACAGATCTCTTTCACAGCACTGCTGTAGCTGTCTTTTGATTGTCTTCGGCAAAATTTTACATGCATGTGGTATCAAAGAAATTGTTTTAGAGGTCACCCTTCTTTGGAATGGGCACAAATATGGATCTCTTCCAGTTAGTTGGCCAGGTAGCTATCTTCCAAATTTTTTGGCATTGAGTAGTGAGTGCTTCCAGTTGGTAATGGCTAATGCCTTCAGTGTAGCCTGGACCTCTTCTGGAGAAAGAGCCATTGGTTCTTGGTCATGTGCTACCTCTGGAAATGATATAATATTGATCAGTTCTTTTTTGTACAGCGATTCCGTGTATTCCTTCCTTCTTCTTTTGATGCTTTCTGCATTTTTCAATGTTTTGCCTGCAAATTTCTTCATTTTTTTGTTCTTTTTTCCCCTTCAATTTATTCAGCCTGAGATATGTTCTCTTCTTCATTTTTGCCTTTCTAACTCCAAATCTTTCCCTAGTTTATTGTAATACTTTACTTTGTCTATTCTAGCTGCCCTCTGAATCTTTCTGTTCAGCTATTTTACTTCATCATTTCATCTGTTTGCTTTATTTACTCTAAGAGCAAGAGCAAGTTTCAGTCTCTTGTGACATCCACTGGGCCTTCTTCTCTTTCTTTCCTGTCTTTCTAATGACCTTTTGCATTCTTCAGGTATGATGTTCTTGATGTCATCCCAAAATTACTCATATCTTAATCCTTAGTGTTCAATGCAATAAGTCTGTTTTTGGATTCTTCTATTAATTCAGATGATGTACACTTGGGGTTCTATTGTGGCTCTTGTGGAGTTGTTTTCATTTTATCCAACCTGAGCTTTAATATAAACTTTAGTATGATGGTTTGATTCCACATTAGGCCACTGATCTTGTTTTGGCTGATGATATTGAATATATGCATTTTCTCTTCCCAAAGATATAGTCTATTTGATTCTTGTGTATTCATTGCATCTGGCGATGTCCACCCACCTATGTAAAAAAATCAAACTCACTGCCATAGAGGCAATGGTGACACACAATGCACCCTTGTGGGTTTCTAAGAGTGTATGCGGGAGTAGAAAGCCCAGTCTATCTCCTGTAGAACTGCAGGTTGTTTTGAACTATCAACCATGTGGATTTCAACCCAACATATAACCACTACACTGAGTTCCATCCACCTGTATAATCACCATTTATGTTGTTGAAAAAGGTATTTGCAATGAACAAGTCATTAGACTTGAAAATTTTTATCATGTGTTCTCCAGTTTTGTTCTTTCATCAAAGCCATATGTTCTAAATACTGATCCTTTGTTTCCAACATTTGTGTTCCAATTACCAATAATTATTAGGATATCTGGATTGCACATTTGAACATTTGAAAATCGAACAATTCTACCAATTTCCTCAGTCTGAAATCACTCAAATATGCAACCAAGTGGGCGTAATTATTAAACATGGAAAACAAAAAATTATCATAAAATCATGATTGGCTGCAGGCAGGACTATAGAAGTGGGGAAAGGACTACAACTGGGAGATGTCCACTACTGTACTTTTTCAGGTTCAAAAAGTTTATAGAATTAGTTTTGGGTAAAGGAATGGGTCATTACCATGTGGCCTTGGTACCACAATTTTCATGAAGGGAAGCCCACACAAGTCCCTGGGAGTCAAACTATCAACTCTTTCGTTAAGCTAGAGAAGTTGTAATCAGCTTTCACACACATACTGCCTGAAGGCAAAACTTTTTCTGTTTGGGTTAATGGTCAGAATGAACTCAATAGAGGCTGAATTTTTTGTCAACTAAAAATAGAATTAGTGTTCGCACTATAAAGCTTATCATTTCACAAAGCAAGTGGTTAAAATTTAAGCTTTCTTTTTTATCATTTTATTGGGGCTCATACAGCTCTTATAACAATCCATACATACATCCATGGTGTCAAGCTCATTTGTACATATGTTGCCATCATCATTTTCATTCTACTTGAGCTCTTGGCATCAGTTCTTCATTTTTCCTCCCTCCCCCACCCTCCCTCTCTCATGAACCCTTGATAATTTATAAATTATCATTTTTTCATGTCTTACACTGGCAGATGTCACCCACTTTTCTGTTGTCCATCCCCCTGCAGGGGGTTATATGTAGATCATTATGATTGGTTCCCACTTCCTCCCCCCACCTTACCCTTACCTTCCTGGTATCACTACTTTCACTATTGGTTCCTGAGGAGTTTATCTGTCCTGGATTCCCTGTGTTTCCAACTCTTATCTGTACCCATGTACCTGCTCTGGTCTAACCAGATTTGTAAGGTAGAATTGGGGGTCAAGATAGTGGATGGGAGGAAGCATTAAAGAACTAGAGGAACGTTTTGTATATTTCCTTGATGCTATACTGCACCCTGACTGGCTCATCTCTTGCTTGTGACCTTTCTGTAAGGGAATGTCCAATTTTCTACAGACAGCGTTTGGGTCTCCACTCCACACTCCCCATCATTCACATTGATATGATTTTTTTGTTCTGGGTCTTTGATGCCTGATACCTGATCCCATCAACACCTCAGGATCACACAGACTGGTGTGTTTCTTCCATGTGGACTTCGTTGCTTCTCAGCTAGATGACCATTTATTTATCTTCAAGGCTTTAAGACCCCAGATGCTATAGTCGGGCACTATTACCTTTCTTCACCATAATTGCTTATGTATCTGCTTTGTCTTCAGCAATCATGTTGGGAAGGCGAGCATCACAGAATGCCAGGTTATTAGAACAAAGTGTTCTTACATTGAGGGAGTTCTTGAGTAGAGGTCCAATGTCCATCTACTACCTTAATACTTAACATATATATATGAACATAGAGCTATTTCCCTAAGGTTTTATATAAATATATTTACATATATACATGCCTGTATTTAGACCTCTATAAATGCCCTTTGTCTCTTAGTTCTTTCCTCTATTTACTTTTACTTTCCTCTTGTCCCTCTATCATGTTCAGCCTTCATTTGGGTTTCAGTAATTCCTCTGGGTTACATTACCCTTGATTAAACCCCACCAGGCCTCCTATACCCTCTTCACCATCTATTTTAGATCATTTGTTATTCCCTTGTCCCTGGGTTTGTTGACACCCCCCTGACTTTCCCCCACTTCCCCCTTCCCCGTGGCCACCCTCCCCAAACTGTTGGTCCCATTGTTTTCTCCCCCAGATTGTTTAACCCGCCTATTTTATCTAGATAGGCATGCAGAGACAATAATGAGCACAAAAACAAGACAGAGCAAAACAAACCATCAAAAGAAAACAAAAAAAACCCCACAGGGCAAATATGGAGAATATTTTTCTGCTCAGGTCCATTTGCATATTTATAACATGACTTGTTTATTATAGGTTTATTATGAGTCAGAAGCAACTGGGTGGCAGTTAGTTTGTTTCTTTGTTTTTTAATGCAATGGCTGCAACTGCTTATCAAGGGAGGCATGAGACATTAGCTGTTATTGATAATTTCTTTAGCATTACATGGCCGTCAGGCCAGAAATTTCCCAGCCCTTCTTTGGGGAAGGTATCCTCTCTGTTGGCTCTTGGGGAAGGTCCTTGTCTCTGAAGTTTGTTTCTTGGTTCCATAGAGATCTCCACCTGTGTTGACATCTGTCTGCTCCATCTTAGCTTGCTTAATCGGCTTCCTTTTTATTTATAAGGGACTACACTAATCCTACCCCCAAAACAGCACAAAGATAACCCATTACCAAATTGAATTTGATATAAAGGCTCAGGGACTGGGATTTACAACAGATATTGGGGGGGGGAATATAATCCATAACATAGTCTAATTATAAAATGACACATCACCTAAGAAGATATATGTAGGATGGAATATAAGTGCATGAAAATATATTAAACATATTTTTTCATTAGGTAAATGCTAATTAAAGTTTCAATGAAGTACTACTACACATCTATTAGCATTAAAAACCAAATTCACTGCCCTTGAGTAGGTGCTGATGCTTAGTTACCCTATATGACAGTGTAGAATTGCCCGTTTAGGTTTCTAAGACTTCAAATCTTTACAGGAGTAGAAAGTCTCTTCTTTCTCCCATGAAGCAGCTAGTGGTTTCAAATGCTGACCTGGCCAGCAGGGCTGTTAGTAGTGTAAATTCAATCCAAACTTGTGCCATCGATTCAAAGCTGATTTCACCGCCACCCTTTGTGAGTTTCCAAGACCATAACTGTTTAATGGAGTAAAAAACAGAGTCCATTTCCTGAGGAGCTTCTGATGGTTTCAAACTGCTCACCATGTGAGTCACAGCCCAACCTGTAACCACTACCCCACCAGGGCCCCTTCTATCAGGTTAGATTAAAAAGACTTACCATCCCAAGTGTTACAGAGAATGCTACGGAAGGGGAACTGCAGTAAACTGCTGGTGGAAATGTAAAATGGTAAATTACTTTGGGAAATGGGTTCTTAGTTTCTTAAAAAGTTAACATTCACCTAATGTATGATCCAGCCATTCCACTTCCCAGTATTTGCCCAAGAAGAACAATTGCAAATGCACATATGAACATATCGACACAAATGTGCATAGCAGTTGTATTTTTAATTGTTCAAAACTAGAAACAATCCAAATGGATAAACAGACAGTGGAAAAATAGCTATGCAGTGGAATACTACTAAGGAATAAAATGAATACATTATTGATAAGCCATGAATTGTGGTTAAAGCTCCAAATAACTATGCTGATTTAAGGAAATCAGGCAAAAGAAACATATATATATATATTGCTTCCATTTATGGAAAGTACTAGAAAATTTAATCTACTATACAGTGAAAGAAATAAGATCAGTGGTTGTTAGGGACAGGGTCAGGAGCAGTTTCATGGAGAGATAGCACATAGTGATTACAAAGAGGTAAGCGATAACTTATTGAAGTAATATAGTAGTGGGTTAAATTATCCAAAAGATAAGTCCTGCCATATTTCTGATGGCTTTGAACCCAATAACTGGTATCTTTACAAGGACAAGAAGAAAGTGACTTAAAATACAGAGGGAAGAAGGCCCGGTGAACAGAGACAGAGATTGGAGTGATATTGCCACATATGAAGGAATGCCAACCTCCTGAAGTCGAAGGAGACAAGGAGAGCTTTTCACCTACAATCTTTTTTTTTTTTTTTTACTGGTGTGGGGGGTTTTCCGGGAAGACCAGAAAACCTGCTAGACAAATTCAAAAAGAGCTGTAGCACTTCACCTACAATCTTTGAACAGAATGTGACTGCTGATGCCTTCCTTTTGGATCAAGAAACTTCAGCAATGTGCTAGAACAACTTTCTTTTGTTTTTATACTCAAGCACCCTGGTGAGCCAATAGTTAAGTACTTAGTTGCTAACTATAGCTTGATGGCTCAAACCTACTAGTTGTTCTGTGGGAGAAAGATAGGCCAGTCTCCTGTCAAGTTTGAGAGCACTGGAAACCCGAAAGGGCAGTTCTACTCGGTCTTATAATATAAGGTCACTATGCGTCAGAACTCCACTCAAGAGCAATGGGTTTGGTTTTAATCATCTCAGCCATGAATACATATGGAGATGTTCATTATCTTGGTTTTGATGATGATTTATTCATTCTATACAGATGGTCAAAATTTAGCAACATGTATGCTTTACATGCTGTTGGGTTAGCAACCACAAAGTTGATGGCATAAACCCACCCGACACTGCATTGGAGAAAGATGAGGCTGTCTGCTCTGGCAAAGATTTACAGTCTTACTTGGTAAAGAAGAATGGAACCTTTTGCTATTTGCAAACAATATGATTTTTTATATTGAGAATCCTAAGGGGTGCACAGTGGGATTGCTGGAAACAATAGAGGAGTTTCGTAGAGTAGCAGGATACAATATTAACAAGCAGAAATCAACTGGATTCCTATAGACCAGTGATGGGAATACAGAAAAAGATTTCAAGGAATCAGTACCATTCACAAAAGCATGGTAGAAGCTGAAGTTCCTAGGAATAAACTGAATCCCTAAAAGCAAAAGATCTTCATGACGAAAACTACAGAACATTACTACAAGAGATAAAAATGTATCTACATATATGTAAGGTATAGTCCAGTTCATGGATTAGAAGATTCAATATAGTGAAGATGTCAATACTACTTAAAGCAATCTACAAATTCAAGGCAATCCCAATCCAAATCATTCTTCAAAGAAATGGAAAATCTGATCACCAGCTTCATATGGAAAGGCAAGAAAGTCAGGATAGGTAAAGAATTCCCCAGGAAGAATAATAAAATAGGTGGTCTTGCATTACCTGACCTCAATACCTAATATACCGCCACAGTTGTCAAAATGGCCTGGTTACTGGTGTAACAATAGATATTGGGACCAATGGAGCAGGACAAAAAACCCAGAAATAAAAGCATCTGCATACAGACAATTGATTTTTGGAAAAGTTCCCCCCCCCCACCCAAACAAACAAATAAATATTACATGAGAAACAGATGCCTTCTTCAAGAAATGGTGCTGGAAAATCTGAATATCCAAGTGCAGAAGGAGGAAACAAGACCCATATCTTACTCCATGCATAAAACCAAACTCAAGGTGGATCAAAGACCCAAATGACAAACCCAAAGCTCTCAGGATCATCAATGAAAAATAGGGACAATGCTAGGAGCCCTAGTTCAGGGAATACATGGGCTAGCAGAATTAACAAAGGAAACACACTCCATGGAAGATAAAATAGATGAATGGGACCTAATAAAAACAAAACACATATGTATATCAAAAGACTTTATTAAAAGAGAGCCCACTGTTTGGAAAAATATATTTAGTAACAACATAACAAACAAAGGACTAATGACTAAGAGCTACAGAATTTTATAAGCTAACAACAAGAAAAAACAACTAACAGCTCTTTGAGAACGTGGGCAAAAATCCTGAACAGACAATTCACAAAGGATGACACTCAAATGGCTAATAAACACATGAGGAAGAGCTCCTGGTCATTACCTATACAGGAATGGCCAAGCAACCATTAGCTGAACAACCAAACCATCATTAGTCAAACCACGGTGAGATACCACCTGATGACTTTACTGTAGCCCAATTTGAAACAAAACAAAAAGAGAGGGTGTGGTGAGACAGGAACTCTTATCCATTGCTAGTGGACTTGTAAATATGTACAGCCACTATGGAAGGCAATATGGCAGTAGCCAAAACAGACGGAAATTGACCCAGCATAATACTATTACTGGGCATGTACCCCAAACAAATAAGAAACAGAGCATGAACAGACATTTCCTCCCCCATGCTCATCGCAGCACAGTTCACAATAGCAAGAAGCTGGAAACAGCCTAAATTTCCACCAGTAGAAGAGCAGATAAAGAAGCTCTGATACATACACAAAGGAATACTATGCATGCCTGAAAATCAGTGATGAACCCACGAAGCACCTCAACTCCTGGAGGTATCTGGAAGACACCATGTTGAGAGAAGTTAGTGAAGCACAAAAGGACAAGTGCTGTGTGCGCCCATTGCAGTAGAAACAAGCAGCAGAATGGACACAAGCACAAGCTCACAGGACATATAGTCTTCTGTTGGGAGAGCAGACAGCCTGTGAAACAGCTGGACCCGTGTCAATGAATCATACATCATCCACTCCAGGTACGTATGGTCAGTCACTTGGCTAGAGGGCACCTCACGACATCTGGGATCAAATGGTCAGGGGAGAGGGAAGGGGATTCAGTCTACTGAGTGGTAGCCATATGGTCCTGGGGTGAGGTCCCCCGGAGAAGGAGGTGGCCCTGTCAGAGGGATGAGACTTACTGAGGGGAGTGGCAGTGCAAGAGAAGGGAGAGGGAATGGTCAAGTCAGGGAGAACATAGGTGCATGTCTGTTTGGGGAAGGGGAGGGAGGGCTGACCCCAGGTGCGGGGAGGACAGTCTGAGGATGACCTTGGGATCATTAAGTAGGGAGGGTCTTTAGTAGCGTTCAACAGGGCAGAATTGACCCAGGGCATCTGGGGGCATCCGGGGAACCCAGGCCAGATGCTGCGGAATGCTGGGATACTGCATCCTGGAGTTTCAGGATGCTCACCCTTTGCAAGATTCAACAAGAAATACAAAGTAAAAGCAATAAATATCAACAAACACAGTACACAAACTCCGTTCCCTAAGTCTGGATGGACTTGTGGACATCCTTACAGAGTTTACAAACATTTTAAGCAAGTATATACTAATAATATTTTCAATTAAGTGAACAATCTATTAAAATCAATGAGTAAAAATTTTACCAGGGGTGCTGGATACAAAGTCAGTGTGCATAAATTCAATTGTATTTCATTAGGGTTGAAATAAATAATTAAAATAGAATGAATTTATGATAACATCAAATTAATCAAATATCTCAGAATAAATCTAATGAAGGACAAGACCAGTTCATGGATAATTTCAAAATATTTGTGAAAAAATCTCTCAATAGAGAGATGAATGAAATAAGCTAAAATTTGAAGATAGGCCTCAAAAAAGAATCAGGAGGTAATACTGGTATGGGCTACTTATAGTCCATGGTATGTTCTTTGGAATGGATGTCTTATGAACGCTATATGAAAGTCTCTTCTAGCCTTCCTCCTCATCCCTACTTCTCTAGCTGTTGCTGCTACTGCTGGCAGTCCTGTCAAAGACTTGAGAAGTATCTGAGGCGGCAGCAGGGAAAACAGAGCAAAATGAAGTCAGCGGGGAGGGATCAGAGTGTTTGAGGGCCCATCTGCTGTTCTGCCCGACTGAGCAGCACAATCAGTTTGGCCTGACACCAGACAAAGCCCTAGAGCCTGTCATCAGTATTTCACCTGCCTGCATCCCACCCATGGTCCAGTGCTATAAGAGTCTGGGTTAGATTCTCTAAAACCGTTAGAGGGTTAAAACCTAACCAAAATCACTACCATACAGTCAATGGCGACTCATAACCACCCTATAGGACAGGGTAAACTGCCCCTGTGAGTTTCAGAGACTGTAACCATTTACAAAAATAGAAAACCTCATCTGTCTCCCAAGGAGCAGCTGGTGGTTTCAAACTGCCAACCTTAAGGATAACAGCCCAACTGTTAACCACTGTGCCACCAGGACTGGCGTCTCTAAAAGCATTTCAAACAAAAGGAGAGCTGCAATCCCTTTTATTTAAAGGAAAACAAAGCAAAAAAATACTGCTTATGGGACCATGGATATATTTGCTATTGGATATTTATACAAACAGATGCTAAATAAGTGTTACAAAGAGACCAACAATCCCAAAATTGCTCTGCATATTAAATTAAATCTCAAGGGAGAGGAAAAAAGAGGAGCTGATACCAAGGGCTCAAGTAGAAAGAAAATGTTTTGGAAATGATGATGGCAACATATGTACAGATGTGCCTGATACAATGGATGTATGTGTTGTTATAAGATCTATAAGAGCCCCCAATAAAATAATTTATTAAAATTAAAAATATATTTAAAATCCCAAGGAACATCCCAGAGTATTGTTATGTTGAAAATGACACATTACATGAAAATTTAAAAGCCCAAATAGTCAAAATATTCTTAAAAAGTAATACATTTTATTTTATAAAATATCAGGAGGGAGTTGTTAGGAGGTCGGATAGTGTAGTGGGTTATGCATTGTGGCAATAATGATAAGATCAGCAGTTTAAACTCACCAGGTGCCCCAAGGGAAAAAGACAAGACAGCTTATTCTTGTAAAGATTTCCAGCCTTGGAAATCCTAAGGATTAGTTCTCCTCTGTCCTACAGAGTCAGATATGACTTGATGACAATGAGTGGACTGACATGACTAAAATGTTGTTTCGGGTTTTAGGGCCAGAATATAGATCACACCATTGGAGAAAGGACATGGCATTGAAAAATTTGATATGCAAATAGCCATATGCCTAAGATGAAACTTTACTCTTATATAAGACCCAAATAATTCCAAGTGCATTGTAGGCCTAAATTTCTAGAGCAAGACATAGGGTTATCTTCAAGGTATTTGGTACATACAAGTTTTATATACAGTAAAATCTCTGAAAGCTGGAATCTATATAAGGTAGAAACCTGTCAGAGAAGGAAAATGAAACTGTTTCCCAAGGAAATGTGTGACAAAACATTGGTAAAACTGCACCTGGCAAAGACTTAAAACTTGCAAGATCTAGACAAACAAGGCATCACCATCACGTTCCAGCTCTCACAGTATTTAGCTGTATAAGCTATGAAAAACACTAGCCATAAAGGAAAGAATAGACACATGGAACCACTTTTAAAGTAAAGATTTCTAGTCATAAGAAAGAAAACATTGAAAGTAAAAAGTCAAGCGACTGGGAGGAGATTTGCAACACATATGAGTTCTTCAACAGTATCCAGAAGATAAAATGAATATCTTAACCTACAACATAAAATAAAATATAGACAACATGAGGACGGGAGCCTGAGTGACATGAGCAATTAGGATTGGCAGTTAACCTAAAGGTTGGCGGTTAGGACCCATTCAGCAGCACAAGAAAAGAAAGGCCTGGTAAACTTCCCTAAGGGTTATCGTAAGGAAAACTCTGGTAGAGTTCTACTTGGGAACCTATGAGATCACCATGAGTTCAAATCAACTCAACAGCGAAGAAATGTTTTCTTTGTTTTTGTAAACAAAAGAATAGGCAAGAGATACAAAGAGGAACTTAAAAAATGAAGCTATTTGCAGGGTAAACAAAGACACCAAAACGGTAAGCAGATGTAGGCAGTAACGTGGAGCAAAGGGACTACTCACAAGTGGAGTTGATATTGAATCAAGCACTGTTTCAAACACTGTCGATGTTCACTACAGCTGAACACATGTATTCTCCATGATCTAGCAAGCCCACTGTTATGTATTCAATGGAAATATACATGTATTTGCACCAAAAGGCACATCCACAAATGTCCGCAGTAGCCGTAGTTTGAAGTAACTAAAACTAGAAAAAATGCTTCACATACACATCATCTGTTGTTGATGGTAGGGGCTATTGAGTCAGTTCTGAGTCAGTGTATGACCCTGTGTCCAACAGCATGACATACTGCCAGGTCCTGTGTTATCCTCACAAATGTTCGTATGTTTGAAGCCATGGCAGCAGCCACTGTGCCGATCCATCCCATTGAGGAGCTTCCTCTTTTTCACTGTTCCTCCACTTTCCCAAGCAGGCTGCCCTGCTCCAACGACTAGAATTTGCTGATAACGTGACCCAAGTACTTGTGACGTGGTTGCACCATCATTGCCTCTAAGGAACATTCTGGCTGTGTTTTGTCCCAGACATATCTGTCTTTTCTTTTGGCAGTCCGTGGCACTTTCAATATTCTTTGAGAGCACCATGATTCAATTGCATCGATTCCTCTTCAGTCTTCCTTATTCAATGTCCAATGTTCACATGCATATGAGGTGATGTAAAATACTGTGGCTTGGGTCCAGTACGCTTTAGTACTCAAATGTAGGAAGTATCCGCCTGATCAAGGTGTTTACTGATGGATGGTTAATTCCTGGTGCCTCTGTGTCTCTGCAGACAAAAGCATTGCAAAATGACTGTTGTTTGTTTAGGAATGTTAAAGTTCTTTGATGTTTGTCTTGTAACCATTTGCCTTGTGTAAGAAAAATAAAAAAACCTAGCTTCAAGTATACTCGGGACTTCAGTCCATCCGATTGGAGTCCTCCCGATCCCATACTTTGTATATATCTCTTTCTTTTCCTTTCATCCGCACGCCTCATTTCGGACCCAGCTTGATACGGTATAGCTGGTCTAATCCCTGCACTCCTCAAAGTAACATCTTTGCTTTTCAAAACTCTAAAAAGTTCTTGTAAAAAAGATTTATCAAATTCAACCTGTCTTTTGACCTCTTGACATCTGCTTCCATGATCATTGGTTGTGCATCCAAGTGAGAGGAAATCCTTCACAACTTCAATCTTTTTGCCATTTGTCACGATGCTACCTACTGGTCTGGTAGTGAGGATTTTTGTTTTCTTTATTTTGAATTATAATCCATACTGAAGGCTGCAATCCTTGGTCTTCATCAGCAAGTGCTTCAAGTCCTCCTGACTTTCAGCAAGCAAGGTTGTGTCAGCTGCATATCCTGGTTGTTAACAAGCCTTTCTCCAAGCCTGATGCCACATTCTTGATCTTTATTCAATTGTTGTATGGGTAAATAATATTGTTGTACAAAAAAGCCAGTCATTAAAGAATAGATATTGTATATTTTCACAGTTTGAGAACAAGAGAAACGAGGCTATGTTCTTTTAATTCAGGATAGTGATTTCATTTTGGGTGACTAGTTTGGTCCTGTTTGAGATGATGTTGTTTCTTAGACGCTAGTGATTTTACTTTCTTAACTGCGTTTTAGTCACTGGGGTGTGTTCAGTTTGTGTATAATCACAAGTACACATGAGCTGTACACTTATGATTTTTCCAATATTATTATACTTCAATAAAAAGTTGAAAAATAACTACCATAGAACAGAATGTCAAATACTCATGGAATCTGACTTTCTGGAGCCATTGGGGATAGATAAACTCAAAATATTGTCCTGAGATCATCTTTAAATCTTAAAATAATGTATCACCTGAAGTCTTAAAAACCGAACAACAGTTCAGCTTATTTAACTAGTAAAGAATGTCTACTCTTTTAAGATCAACTTAAAAAAAAAACCAAACAAACCAAAAATTCTCAAAGCCAGACCAATAGACAACACCACAGTAAAGGGAGAAATTGTTGAACTTTGCAAGGGTTTCATTGTGTATGGACTCACAGTCAAGTTCATGGAAGCAGCAGTCAAGAACTCAAATGATGCATTGCATTGGGTCGATCTACTGGACAAGGGAAAAGATGTCACTTTAAGGACTGAGGGTTGCCTGACTCAAGTTATGTATTTTCAGTAACCTCATATGTGTGTGAAAGCTGAACAGTGAATAAGGAAAACCAGGGATGAATTGATATTTTTGGAATTATGGCATTGGTGGAGAATACTGAAAGTACCACGGACTGCCAGAAGAACAACTAAGTCTGCCTTAGAGGAAGTATAACCAGAATGCTCCTTAGAGATAAAATCCTCATGTGTTTTGGACCTGTTGTCAGGATGGACCACTCCCTAGAAAAGGACATCATGCTTGGTAAAGTAAAACAGGGGTGCAACAAAAAAACAAGGAAGACCCCCTATAAGATGAATTGACATAGTAGCTACAAAGATGAGCTCAAATATAACAATTGTGAAGATGTCACAGAATCAGACAGTGATTTCTTCTGTTGTCCATAAGGATGCTGTGGTTTGGAACTGCCGCAATGGCACCTAACAACAACAACAAGAACATGTGGGGTCAGATTGACAACAGTTACTCAGATGATTAGTTAGGAATTGTACAGGTCAGTGAATTTATATTAATAGGAGAGCCACCATTCAGAAAAGAAGGGTGAGAATGATTGCAAAACTCGAAGGATGTAGTCAGTGTCACTGAATTGTACAAGTAGAAATGGTTGAATTGAGTTTACATTCTGACCTGTCTATTCTCAACAATGAAATAAATACAATTTTAAAATAAAATAAAATCGGCATTAGACTCGGGTAAGGCGTATCTTCCAACTTTGTCCTTCTTCTTGAGGAGTTCTCTGCTAATTCTGGGCTTCTTCCCTCTCCATATGAAATTGGTGATCAGTTTTTCCAATTCTTTGAAGAAGGTTGTTGGTATTTGAATCAGAATAGCATTGAACTTGTAAAGTGCTTTGGGTAAGATTGTCATCTTTTCTATGGCAAGCCTTCCAATCAACGAGCATGGAATGTTCTTTCATTTGTGGAGGTCGCTTTTGGTTTCCTGTAGTAGGGTCTTATAGTTTTCCTTGACTAGGTCTTTAGTTTTTTGCTTCCTCCCCCACCCCCACCCCCACCTTACAAATCTGGTTAGACCCGAAGATGTACACTGGTACAGACAGGAACTGGAAACACAGGGAATCCAGGACAGATGAACCCCTCAGGGCCAGTGGTAAGAGTAGCAATATCGGGAGGGTGTGAAGGGAAGGTGGGGTAGAAAGGGGGAACCTATTACAAGGATCTACATATAACCTCCTCCCTGGGGTATGGACAACAATAAAGTAGGTGAAGGGAGAGATCAGGCAGTATAAGATATGATAAAATAGTAATAATTTATAAATTATAAAGGGTTCATGAGGGAAGGGGGAGCGGGGAGGGAGGGGGAAAAGTGATAAATGAGGACCTGATTCAAGAGCCCAAGTGGAAAGCAAATGTTTTGAGAATGATGAGGGCAGCGAATGTAAAAATGTGCTTGACACAATTGATGGATGTATGGATTGTGATAAGAGTTGTTTGATCCCCCAATAAAATGATAAAAAATAGATAGAGACACACACACAAATAAAATAATTGCCACTTCATATATTCAATGATGAAATGTCTAAACTCCCCAGAATTTAAATGTTTCTAGAAGGATCACCTCAGAAGGAGATAAAACACATTTCTGATCCTTAGTAATAAAATAAAGAAGGCCAACTAAGTAATCATGCATATTCTAGCATGCTTTCTTTTTGTAAAAAAGGGACATTCATATGTTTTTCCTATATTTATGTGCTAGTTAATTGATATGTCCTACAGATAAAACATCTCTAATTAGATACTTCCAAATAGATGAAGGAAAATAATATTTGTTCAAAGTGTAACAGTGATCATGCAAAATTAGTTTAAATCTGGCAGGTGAACACAGGACCAACTTTCAGTTTATGACTCAGAGCTGCTGCAGCGTTCTTGTCACGGAATGGCTGTGTAATTTCATTTCTCTGCTTTCTATGGAAGTATTTGACTCCTTTATCTTCTTTAGAAATTCCATTTCAGAGGTATTTGGACACCTCAATGCATTTCTGACTGAAGCACAACACAGTCTAATTTTACGAAGGATTCTATAACTCATAGACCTGGGAAACAACGATCTATAACATTCACCTTCATCACAGACTCTTGTGTGCATTTTGGCCAAATCACAGAACAGTGTCTGAACTTCAGGCTTCCAATTTCTAAGCAAGAATGTCATGACAATTCTTTGATTGTTTTATCTTTCCACTGGTTGCAGTGTGTTCTAAATGAAGGAGGGTATACTGGTAGGACTAGCTTATATTTGACTTTTGAATGCTGAAGGCTTGTATTACTATGCTTTCATCTTGGGTTATAAAGTTGCATATTGAATATTATTCATTTGGGGTTCACTAGGAACAGCTAAATCTTTCTAGATTGGCATGGTCACATCTTTTGAATTTTTTACATGCAATTGTATTGCTTTTCAGAAAAATAGGAGATGCAATTGGTGTAGATGCTAAAAGGCCTGTAATTACAGTAATACATGAGAAGAGGATCACATTTTGTGGATAGTTGCTTATTCTGCCTTTTACCTTTCAAAACAATTACACAAACTGTTGTTATATCCTTATATGCTCACAGGGACTATTTCTAATATAATCTTAATTATATTAGAAAATTAGCATTTTATATAAGCCCATTAGAAAAACAAGCAAATAACCTAATCCTCCTCCATTAGGGTTGAGGTAAATGCTGGTCTCAGGAGATGGCTTTCCTGTAATTTTCTCTAATAAATAAGAAAATAGGGGGAAACTTCCCACCCACATTCTCAGCTCCACAAGTCTACACAGATTGATAGTTAACAGCCCATACTTTGGGGTGAGTTTGTCTTACTGAGGTATATTCATGACAGCTTAAGCTATCTTCTAACCCTGCTTCTCCTTGATTAAGGAATTTCATTGCCATGTTGGGGGGGAGGGGATTGTCTCGATAGACTTGATACGTATTGCCGTTTTTCAAAGTAATGAAAACCCACAGTGAAATTGTATTCTGAAGGTCTTTCAAATAACATGGAGAATTATTCATTACTCTATCTGAGTAGCTCAGTAGCCTTTAGTTTTCATCTAATTGGTGATGACCTCCAGCCAACTTCCTTCTCTCTCAAACTCCCTAATCACATTTCAAAGCAGTGCCATCAGACTGCCCTGGAAATGCTACATGCTGAGATGACAACGAAATCCATGCAGGCTTGAAACACAGAGTTGGAGTGCACAAGCAGAAGGAAAACCATCTAAACTCGTCAAGTGCACAATATGTAATATCTGGCAATGTATCTCATTAGATGGTCCAAAATAATTCTTCAAATTATTTTCTGAAAATGATAGACATTATATTTCCAGAAAAATGAGGTTCAGCATGCCATTGCAGCGCTTAATCTCATTTCAGAATTGTCATAATGTTATTTTACACATGCCCTTATCTTTAAATTAGGAGGACATTATTTTTACCAATGATCATTGAATGTGGGACATGCAACATAGTCGAGGTTAATGCCAATCGATTTGGAAATGTTGGAGAATAACTTCAAGTGAGCATTGTTCCTCAGAAAGGATTGCAACATTTTGCGATAGTCAGTGGGGGATTACTGCCACAAAGCCAAGTCACCAGACCAAAAGTGAACACAGTGTAATCCAGCAACTAAATCATCGACAGACTGTCTGCTTGGTTTAATGGAGCTAAACCAACTTGTCTCATTGACTATTTTATATTTCAAGGGGCGTTATGGGATTGTATAGACACTAACTATATGTCTCTAAGAATAAAATGTTTACATACTATTGTACTGAATTATATAAACATGGCTCATTACAAAAAGAAAAACAGAACAACCAATCCCAACTTTTTATGGCAAGTCCAAGGTCCCCAATAGTGGAAGTAATACTGAAAGAGAAGGACAAAGTAGGACTTATACTTCCTGATAAAAAACACATTTTACTGTAGTGCTTTGGGATACGCATTAGGCTGCTACTTCAAGGTAAGTGGTTCAAATCTACCAGCCACTTCACAGGAGGAAGATCTTCTCCAGTACAGATTTGCTGTTTCAAAAACCCTGTATAGAGTGGCTATAAATCAGAATCAACTCAGTGGCAATGGGCTTGTTTTAGATTGGTTTGGATATACTGCTACAGTAATCAAAACAGCCTGATACTTGCATAACAACCGAGCAATGGAATAGAAGTGAGAGCAGATATAAACCCACACATCGATGATCAACTGCTCTTTGAAAAAGGTGCTAAATCAACTAAATGGGGAAAGCAGAATCTGTTCAATAAATGGTGTTGGGGAAATTTGATGTCGTCATGGCTACCTAATGCATAAAACACATTGAAAATAGACCTAAATATACAAACAAACAAAAAATAAAATTCTTACAAGAACAAGCAGGGGCAACACTGTCAGGCCTAGTTTTCAACAATGGGTTATATAACAAAATTGCAGACAGCAAAAGACAAAATAAATAAATGGGACCAAATAAAAATGAAAAACCTTTGTTAATCACAAGACATTATGAAGTAATTGAAAAGACAAGCTATTGTCTGGGAGAATATTGTCTGAAACCATTTATCTGATAAGAATCCAATAACCAAAAGTATATAAACCTCAACAACTCAGCAACAAAAAGACAACACAATTATAAAATAGGCAAAGAAATTCCTTGAATAGACATTTCACTATAGAGGACGTTTACATGACCTCCAAACACATGATAAAGCCTCCAGCATCAATTGCCATCAGAGAGACAGAAATAAAAACTACAATGGAATGTCATTACAGTCCCACTAGGGTGGCTACGGTCTTTTAAAAATGCCAACAACAGCAGCAAACAAAAAATAAGAAATGTTGGGAAATTGGAACCCTTATCCATTCCTGATGAAAATCCAAAACAGTACAGTGTTGTAGTTCCTTGAAATATTCTTAAAATAGAACTACTGCTGCAGCTGTTGACGTTGGTAGAACTATCAACCAGTTCTGACACACTCAAGTCCTGCTTGATCCGCAAAACGGTTGCTTAGGTTTGAGTCCATTCTTGTGACCACAGTGTCAGTTCATTATGTAAAGAGTTTTCCTCTTTTTTGCTGTCTTTCTGCATTAGCAAGCATGATGTCCTTTTCAAAAGACTGCTCTCTCCTGACAATATGACCAACATACATGAGATAGAGTCTTGCCATCCTTACTTATAAGGATAATTCTAGCCGTTCTTCTTCAAAGACAGATGTGTTTGTTCTTTGTGTGGCAGTTACACCATTTCATGTCAACTTGATCAAAGACTGAAGGGGTGCAGCCTAGCCTGTCAATCAGGTCACAGCCCGAGGATCCCCCTGCTCGGCATGGCCTTCTCATGAGGTTTCTGGGAACTTCCCCTCTCTCGAGTCTGTCATCAGAAAAGGCGGGCAATACAATCTCTCTCTGCTTCACCGTCCTGTTCACAAGCCACACGGAGTCACACTGATGGCAGCCAGAACCTGGGAGATGCATCCACTGCCATTGGATCCACAAGACTTTCCACCCACTGGCCTGTGATCTTTCTGCATTCAGCATCATTGCACATGCTGTGTATGCCTGAAGAACAAGCCATAGGCTAATATGGGCTTATGGGCTAATATTGAATTTAGGGATTTAATCTGGACTTGGCTGGAATGTATTATGATGCATAATTACTTCTCTCATCCACATATGAATGTCAATGAATCTGTGTCTCCTGTCAACCTGGTCTAACACATTATGGTACCACCAGTAGTGGGATACTAGAGAAATAACACATTATGGTACCACCAGTAGTGGGATACTAGAGAAATAAATCATGAGGACGGAGAGTAGATGCTTGTCTGACCTCTGCCTCATTGTAATTTTTCTTCTTAGGCTACCCAGAGATCAGATATGGCCCTGCAGCATACTGGACTGCTTTCTGGAAAGAATATGTCACGTTATAGTTTTTATTATTTTCTTTGGTTGTTGTCTTTGGGTATTCCTGTTTGAAATGGCAAAATGAATGTGATTAATGTATATTTTCAGCTCAGGGGGTGAAATTGCCCTTAAATTTCTCAGAGACCATGGTGCTTGGTGAAAATGGCCAACAGAAGGTCAAAATGGCTGACAGAAGGCCCAGGCCTGGCTTGAAACTATTGTCCAGAGAAAATCTTTAAATCTTAAACCAAACTTATGCCTTGAAGTCTCCTTAAAACCAAATGATAGTTAACATAACTAGTAAACACACAAAAAAAGGTCTGCCTTGAGCATTGTGTTGTTTTAAGAACTGTCTATATAAGATGCAATTCACAACAGTAAGTTGCAAAATATAGAAACCTTAGAGGGCAGCACATTTGCGTTCATGAGGAAGAAGAAATAATTCAGAAAAGGGGGGTGAGAGTGCTTGTCCAACTCAAACAATGTAATTGAATGAAATTTTATATGCAGACACTGTTGGCTAGCTCTATATTGTGTATATTCTCTGCAACAACAAAATAAGTACAATTTAAAGGAAAACCAAAGGGTCATCTGACTCGCAAGTAAAAAGATCATCTCTAAAACAACAGTATCTATGAAAATATAGCAGTGGACATCATGTTTCTGGGAAACAAAAGACTGACTGCAAAAAGCTCAACAAAAGACTGACTACAAAGAGCTCATTCAAAAGCAATAGCCTGCAAGAATAGAGTGCCAGTCTGGGGTCAGCCCTTCCCCTTACTATCCTGTTTATTTCCATCCCTCCCCCAGCCCAATTCCATCCAGATCCACCCACGACCAGTCAGTTGGTTCTGACTCACGCTCACTCTATACGAAAGAATAGACTGCTTCCTGGGATTTCTGAGACTATACATGATTATGGGAGCAGGAGGTCTCATCTTTTCTCCCTTGGAGTTGCTGACCTTGAACTGCTAACATTGAGGATAGTTGCCCCAAACATAACCCATGCCAACACATAGGGTTTCATTCCATTCAGGGAGGGGTTAAAAGAACAGGAACCGCTCTCCGTATGCAAGGAGACCTTGTGACTGAGCATTTTGATCTGTTGTAAAATTGGCCTCACATTGGCCCCAAGACAGTGAGAGAAAAGCAAGATGGAAAGCCATTATCCGCACAGAAAGAAAATAAACCTAATCAGATCAAATTGGAAATGGCCCTAATAACTTCATCTAAAGTTAAAAGCTGATCTCCTAAGTGTACACAGATGGGAGGAAATGTGTTTCTGCCGGTATCTCGTTCTGTCTTTGGCTTTTTGATGTTTGTGTCTGGTCGATTCTAAAAAAGCTGCATATTTGAGAATTTCTCAGACTCTGAGACAAGAAGGACTAAGCATATGTTTTGAAGAGATGAGTTTTTCAGAGAATAAAGAATATTTTTAAAACTGTTTATACTCTGGAAGCAGACACACACACACACACACACACACATTTTAATCCTGAAGTCTTTGTGGTTTTAGGGTAGATGAAAAAGTGTTGACAAGAACTCAGAAATGATTCCAGGAACCATTGGACCTCCTTTACCCTTTAGCTGCTCGAATAATTAACAATTTAAAAATCTGCCAGAGTACGAAATAGCATCCAGTGTTATTGCCTCTGCGCATTTTGATCAGCTGCCAGATGAGAAACCTTTGGGGCAAAATGTTATAGGCTTATCTCTTCATTCAGGTAACTAGGGGGAGAGAGAAAGGACAGTCTTTAAGTTGTCTCTAATTAAAATGATTGCTATGACTACTCTCCCAGGACCATTCTTTCGGTTATAAAGTGCATGTGTAAATGAAGCACCCCCAGCCATCAGCAAATTCAAGAAAGCAATTCACAATCAGTAGGGCTTTCTGTTTAAACTGAACTAACATAAAAAAGACTCAGCTGAGAAAAAAAAATGGCAAGAGAATCAGTTTACTAGGGTCCTGCAGATTTTCTGGTGTAAGCAGCTGTTTTGAGGAACATTGGATTTGACCTTTATGATCCCAAACATGAACCCAGCATTTGAATTTTTCATGACTGGGGGTGGAAAGTGTGCTTCATGTGGATATGTGGTGAAGTAATAGCATCATCTTGGCAGGCACTGTCAGCATACCACCCATTCACCAAGGACATTTGCTATGAGCACTGTGTCTGTGTGCTGGAAGGCATTCTCCAGGTGCGGCAAGTGCAGGTCTGGAACTCATGTCCTAGGAAAAATTGTGAACAAATGACAGCAAGAATAGATAGGTAATGTTCCATTCCTTGACTCAGATAGGACAGCCCTGAGGCATCTTTTCCACTGCCAAAGGGACGGTACCCCTGTTGCGCTCAATTGTAACCTGCTTATTATGCATTCTCTACTGGCTTTCTTCCCTTGTCGTATTTCCTCATCTCCCCTCTGATAATTGCTGAAATCATCTCCTAAACAGGCTGTTGCTTTTACTTTCCCCTTAGTTGACTCCAATTCATGGTGATCCACTGTGTACAGAGTAGAACTGGGATTCATAGAGTTTTCAAGGTTATGATCTTTCTGAAGGAAAATGTCAAGCCCTTCTTCCAAGGCTTCCCTGGGTGGATTTGAACTGACAACTTTTCAACTAGTAGTTGAACACTTAAGTGTTTGCACTACCCAAGTTCTTCTTCCAAATTGGCTATCTGCACTCAGACTCTTATCTCATGGCCAACCTAAGACACGTGCTACTGGTAAGATGGGGGTGGTGGTGGAAGAAAGTGGGTGTTTACAAACCCAGGGACAAGGGAACAACAAGTGAATTAAACTCGATGGTGAGGAGGGTGTAGGAGGCCTGGTAGGCTTGATCAAGGGCAATGTAATGGAGAAGACTTACTGAAACCCAAATGAAGGCTGACCATGATAGTGGGACAAGAGGAAAGTAAACATAAATAGAGGAAAGAACTAGGAGGCAAAGGGCAATTACAGAGGTCTAAATACAGGCATGTACATATGTAAATATATTCATATATGACAATGGAGAAATAAATCTATGTGAATATATTTACAGGTTTAGTATTAAGGTAGCAGATGAATTTTAGGCCTGTACTCAAATACTCCCTCAATGCAAGAACTCTTTGTTTTATTAACCTGGCATTCCATGATGCTCACCTTCCTGACACGATCACTGAAGACAAAGTGGGTGCATACGCAAATGTTCTGAAGAAAGCTGATGGTCCTAGGCTATCAAAAGATATAGCGCCTGGGGTCTTAAAGGCTTGAAAATAAACAAGCAGCCATCTAGCTGAGAAATAACAAAGTCCACATGGAAGAAGCACACAAGTCTGTGGCATCACGAGGTGTCGATAGGATCAGGTATCAGTTATCAAAGACCCAGAAGAAAAATATCATGTCATTGTGAATGAGGGGGAGTGTGGAGTGGAGACACAAAGCTCATCTTTAGGCAACTGGACATCCCTTACAGAAGGGTCACAGGGAGGCACGAGCGAGTCATGGTGCAGTATAGCACCGAAGAAACACAACTTTCCTTTGTTCTTTAATGTTTCCTTCCCCGACTATTATGATCCTAATTCTACCTTACAAATCTGGCTAGACCAGAGCATGCACATGGGTACAGATCAGAGCTGGGACACAGGGAATCCAAGACAGATAAACCCCTAAGGACAAACTGAGAGTAGCCATACCAGGAACATAAGGGGAAGGTGGGGGGATAAAAGGGAACTGATCACAGTGATCTACCTATAACTCTCTCCCAAGGGGATGGACAACAGAAAAATGGGTAAAGGGAGACATCGGTCAATGTAAGACATGAAAAAATAGTAATAATTTATAAATTATCAAAGGTTCATGAGGGGTAAGAGGGTAAGGGAGGGGAAAAATGAGAAGCTGATAACCAAGGGCTCAAGTAGAAAGAAAATGATGATGAAACAAATGTACAAATGTGCTTGATACAATGAATGGATGATGATAAGAGTTGTATAAGCCCCCAGTAAAATAATTAAAAAAGAGATAATCTAGTATGTAGATATCCAAATAAATCATTTCTAATTTTACTTCATTATTTTCTTACCTTCTGTGTTAGTCTGGGTACATTAGTGAAACAAATCCAGAGAAACTCATATGGATAAGAGAGAGTTTTATATAAAGGTTAAGTGCCCATCAAGAAAACATTCCAACCCAGAGCTGCCCAAGCCAACAAGTCCAACATTTGCCCATATGTCCAACATCAATCCACAAAGTCCTCCTCCAACTCACAAAACACACGCAATGATGCCGACTGCAGAAAGCCAAGTCAGTGCATGTGTAAACAACATCTCAGTGCTGGCAGGGGTTCCCATCCAGCTGCTACAGCACCAAGGGCTGTATCAAGGTAGGTCCATGTGGCTTCTCCTGTGGGATATCCTGCAGGACGTGAGTCTTGCAAGCTGAGACAGGCTAAGTCAGCTGCACTCTGGTCTGACCATCAAAAAGCAAGAGACCTGAGAACTAGAAAGGCGAGGCTACCAAGCCATGTATCCCACGCCCTTCAATTAACCCCTCATGTGTTTATTGGCCAGGCTGGCAAAATAAACTTTAACAACCTCGCCTTCCTTATTCATGAGCCAAAAAAAAATTTTTAAAGAGGAGACAGTAAAGTATGTGACTTTTGATAAAAGTAGCTAAATCGCAACTTTGATGCCTGGATGCTATGAGATTTATTAAACCAATCTGAATTTTGAAATAACTCTCTTTTAAATGTTTCATCTCACTTGAGAAACATTTTTCATATTATTTCGGGAGTCATTTTGTACATCTGTTAATTGGAAATATTACTGGTTCTTTGGATCCTAAGCTTATCTCAGAGTAAGATCTGCAATGATATCTTGGGTTGAAAAATGAAACTTTGAATGTAAACCCTAAATATTTAGTATATTTACGCCACATTTTATATATGCAGGAGCATTCCAAAAAACCCCATAATTCCCCCCAACACCCCCCAAAACTATGTTTTTACATTTTTTTTTAAAAAACAACCCTATCACTTTCAAAGTACTCTCCATTACACTTAATACATTTGTCAAATCTGCGATTCCGTTCTTGGAAATATTTTTCGAATTCACGTGTTTGGATGGCTGACAGCACCTCTCTAAATTTTTTCTTCACCTCTTGTACATCCTCAAATCATTGTCCTTTCATGTCTCTCTTTGCAGAAATGAAGTCCCATGGATCAAGGTTAAGTGAATAAGGTGTTTGAGGCAAGAGAGGCAAGCTGTTTTTTGCCAATAACTGGCACACTAAGATGGCTGTGTGAGCAGGTCCATTGTCATGGTGGCAAAACCAGTCCCCGGTCTGCCACAAGTCAGGGCTTTTTTGTTGCACACTGTTGAGCAATCTTTTCAGAACCTCTAAATAGAGAACTTGATCAAGAGTCTGACCTGGTGGAATGAACTCCAACTGGATTATGAGTTGACATTTGCATGCATTTGGGAAGTTGATGGACATCCAGAAAGAGGTTTGCCATCCTTCAATATTTCACCTATTTTGAAGTAAGGAAACTACTCATGCACTTCAGATTTTCCCATAGCGCTGTCCTTGTAAATTATATTCAACACCACAGCAGTTTCTGCAGCATTTTTCCCAAGCAGGAAACAAAATTTCACAGCCTCACTCTCTTCTCTTAAATCAGCCATAAAAAAAAAGAGGTTTGAGTGAAACTGATTTTATAAAAAAATTCACTTTGACCAGAGAGAACCTTCCCAGGTGATGCCACTGGGTGCACTAACTCAGAGCGAGTGGCTCAATGCTCCCATAGTGGGAAAAATGTATACTAAGAAAGATCCACCCAGCTGAGCTTTTTTCTGTTTGCGGGGTTTTTTTTTGTACCCCATCTTATAATTAACTATCTGGGGATTCTCTCCCCTGCTCTGCCCCACTACCCTCTGATTTTTCTTTTTCAATTGAATAGTTACAGGGTTCTTTCTTCAACCCTTCTGAGTCTTTAAGCCCACATGTGCAAGGGCTTATCAGTATATGACACTGTTCCACTGCTATTCATAAAATACAGCCAGAATGTCACTTAGAAGTAAGGATGACAAGACTTCATTTCACATACTTTAGACAACTTGTTGGAAGGGACCAGTTCCTGAAGAAAGTCATCATGTTTGGTAAAGTTGAGGAGAAGCCCAAAAGATGGATTGACACAGTGGCTGCAACAATAGGCTGCAACATAACAACAACTCAACTATGAGGATGGTAGAGGACAAGGCAGTGTTTCAGTCTGTTGTACAATGGGTCACTATGACTTGCAATGGACTTGATGGTACCAACAACGAAGACCTTAACAGCAGAGAAGTGGGGGAAGGAAGATATCAGATGATGTAAGATATGACAAAATAATAATAATTTATGAATTATCAAGGGTTCTTGATAGAGGGGAAATAATGAGGAGCTGATACAAAGGTCTCAAGTAGAAAGCAAGTGTTTGAGAATGATGAGGGAAACAAATGTACAAAAATGCTTGACACAATGGATATATGTGTGGATTGTGATAAGAGTTGTACAGGCCCCCAATGAAATGATTTAATTAAAAAAAAGTTTCTGGGACAGTTGAGTTAGATGGAATTTTTCTATTAGCTTCTTGTAGCTCCCTAGTATGTTCTATGAACATTATTATGATATAGTAGTAAATTATTATTTTAAGGGGGGAAATTGAGCTTCACTCTTTTATTTTCCAAATGCTCTGAATTGCTCTGAATATCTAGATACTATAGGGAAATGGGTCCTTTTAGCACCTACCTCCAAATTAATTATATAATTGAATTTGAATGTGCTTACATATGCAAACCAGATAAAAGACATAGACTACATTTAACCAGCTCACCAGTAACTTAAAAAAAACAATTTGATAATTAATCTAGGTATTAAATAGTTAAAGCTGGTCAGATAAAAGTGATGCTGAAACCCATGTCAAAGATTCTGGCATCTTATAAATGCAGATATTCCTAAGCACTTTCAGGTCCACAACTCTAGTTTCAGTCTTTTGGCTTACTTGACATTCTCCAAAGCCCTCTCTGACTCGCATTCTCTTACAAGCTCATGTTGACCTCAAAAAATACTGGCAGAGGGGAAAGCTGAGAGGGAGTCTAGTTTTTGTTTTTCTTTCTTCTTTCTTTTTATTTTTTTTGCTCTGCTTTGGCTTTTTCCTGTGTGGCCTGGAATACTAGTTTTCAAAAGACAAAGAAAGAGAATGTCAAATCTTGCCCTTCTTTTATGTCTTTTCTCCTGAAAGTATTCGAACATTACTGTTCTAGACCTAAATCAGGTTATCCCTGCAACTAATAAGTATAAATAAGTATCTCAAGCCCAGGTATAAACCATATATTTCATATTTTCTATGTATGTTGGCTAAGATGGAATTTTTATTGGACTTTCGTGGTGGTTGGAGGCATTTCCTAAGGTGTGTGCTCTAGGAGATGAAAGAATCCAAGTTGGCTCTTTCTGAGGTTGCTGCTGCTATCACATTGGTTACTCATTCATGATCCCGTCCTTCTGCCGTTTCTTGGAAACTGTTCCTATCTTTCTGAAGGCAATCAGAATGCCATGAAATAGATGATATCAATGCACTAGAAACTGGTGAAACTCCAAAGAGAGGGAAAGATATTTTGACAAGAGGCATAGAATGGAGTAAGTAATTTGTAATAGTAAATATTTTATTGATGTAATGAAGGAAAGACTGTTAGAGTAAGAAAAATATTCTGTTCAATTAGAAACCAGGATTTATTGAAAGTTCAAAATCAGTTTGAATGGGGGAATCTTACAAAATGAAATCAAATGCTCCGAAGAAGAAAAGGTGAACAGTGGTATGTATAGGGTAAAATAGCAGTCTAAAATTAATGATTGGAACAAAGTAGAATGAAAGGTAGGGAATCTTAAAGTGGGGCTTTTGTGACAATTGGCTTCCGAAGCATATGTCGGTTTCACAGACTTGTTATGAGACACTTTCAAAAGTACATCACTAAAGGGGAGGGCGTTGCAGGGTGATCACAAGCTTATGGTAAGATATTCTTTTTCTGAGAACATTCTATTAAAGTAGCTTCTTGGCCACATCATTTCCTGATAGCTGCGTGTGGTCGAGACTTCAGAAAAGTCTTTTGTATTAAGACTTCCTCAGGAAGGCTCTGTTGGCATTTTTCGTTAGTTTAACTACAGAGATAAGCATTTCCGTAGTTGCATGATTAAATTTACACACAGGTTGATGGTATTTAGGGAAGTTGGCAGAAGTTCAGATGGAATTGGGACTCCAAACCAGGCCCACCATTCTACTTGGGCCAAGTGGCGTAATTTGGGGGCTCACACAAGACTGATGAAATGTATGGATCAGGTAAATTCTTTAGAAGTCAGGATCAAAGCAGAAGGTGATCTTTATAAATCAGAGGAGTCATCCTGGCTTCAAAAGGGACAGCAATAAAGTGCACAGTAATTATACTAATAATACATAAAAGATTCTGACCTAGGAGTTGAGGGAGTTGGAAAAAGAAAAAATTATTTTCCTTTAGGAAAGGAACTATACAAATTCTGATAGATTGCTAAATACATGTGAAGAAAAGATTCTACGATGTCAATGGTAACCTAAATACAATCATATATATTAGAATACAAATATATATATTAGAGTCAGTGGTGGGATATAAATAAGTCTATATAAATATATTAGAGTCAGTGGTGGGATTCAGTGAATTCACATAGGTTTGGTAGATGACACCCATGTAATTTTGTCGTTGCGTTTGGTGACCCGGTTGTTAAAATGGCACTTGTAATTGGGGCTCTCTTGGGCAGCCTTCCCATGTGACCTTCCTTACTCCTTTTTAATGTTCATTTGTGCAGCAGCACAGTCTAGGCCATGGTAGAGATCTTCATTTCCTTCCACAGGTATAACAAATTAGATGGAACTCTGCTGACAATACTGATTTATTCATTTCACAAAACTCATTTGATGCAATGCTATGTTTTTATTCCCATGTGTTTTTAAACAAACCTATGAAGGGGTACCCCCCTAAAAAGAAGAAACAAAACAAACAAAAAGAAAACTCTGCTGGGCATAGCTTTCTAGTATACATTTTTTCCAGTAGGCTAGCATTGAGCAACTTGCTTTGAGTTAGTGCACCCAATGGCATTGCTTGGGAAGGTCCCCGCTGGTCACAGTGAATTATTTGTAAAAGCAATTTCACTCGAGCCTCGTTATTGTGATGGCCCATTTAAATGAACATTGTACGGCTGTGAAATTGTGTTTCCTGCTTGAACACAGTTTATAAGGGCAGCATTATGGGGGGAAAAAGCTCATGTGCTCGAGTGGTTTTCTCATCTCAAAATACGTGAAATGTTGATTCATAACAAACTTCATTATGGACATCCATCAACTTTCGAACAGATGAAAATGTCAACTGGTAATCCATTTGGAGTTCGTTCCACCAGGTCAAACCGTTAATTAAGCTTTCTATTTAGAGCAGTGGTTCTCAACCTTTCTAATGCTGTGACCCTTTAATACCTCATGTGACCCTTTAGTTCCTCATGTTGTGGTGACCCCAACCATAAAATTATTTTCATTGCTACTTCATAACTGTCATTTTGCTACTGTTATGAATCAGATGACCCCTGTGAAAGGGTGCTTTGACCCCCCAAGGGGGTTGTGACCCACAGGTTAGAAACTGCTGATTTAGATGCTCTGGAAAGATTGCATAATAGTGTGTGACGAAAAAAGCTGGATTTGTGGCAGACGGGGAACTGGTTTTGCCATCATACAATGCACCTGCTCACACAACCATCTCAGTGGATCAGTTTTTGGTAAAAAACAGCATGCCTCTCTTGCCCTATACCTCTGACTCATCTGATCTTTCTCTGTGAGACTTCTGTTTGTTTCAACAAATGAAGAGGGACATGAAAGGACAGTGAGTTCATGATGTAGAAGAGGTAAACGAAAAACACGAGAGAGGTGCTATCAGCCACCCAAACAGATGAGGTTGAGAAATGTTTCCAAGAATGGAATCGCAGATTTGACAAATATAATAAGTGTAATGGAGAGTACTTTGAAGGTGATAAGGTTGGTTTGTTACAAGAATTAAATACATAGCTTTGGGAAAAATTCCAGATTTTACCATAAATAGAAAAATATGCCACATAAAAGGTGAAATGCTTTCATTTGTTTCAGCTTTAGGTTACACCTCAAATTTCCACAAGATATTATGAATGAATTATGTAATTCCTAAAAGTGTTCAAAGAGCTAAAAGTACTGCCAGATCAATTTTGTAAGTTCAGCAGGAGCAGAAAAGTCTTTTTCAAAGATGAACATAATATGCTCAGAGAAGAAAAGTTGCCTGTTTCTAATCTATCAAATACAATGACTGCTATCTAATTGACCTACCTCTAAAGGAATGGGATCCTACTCCTATTGTGAAAAGACAGTTAAGGAGAAATCATGGAGCCAATGGTGCTCAGATAAAAGGAGTATTTAATTTTTTATTGATATTTGAAAATTCTTTCTCATAGCATAATCTAGTTTTGTAAACCTCTTTTACTGTTCTTATTTAAGTATCAACTGTATGAAATAATAAATTACCTTTTAGCATATAGTTTTTTTAATAGTTAAAACAGTCAATAGGGCAGAGAACCTGTTGTTAAATTAGTTGTATGCCACCAATGATAAAAGCACATTATAAACTAAAATGTAGTGTGAGGGTATTATATTGAAGTGAGATCGTATTGATAGTAGAAAAATAATGTCCTTTGAAGTCAGATGAAAGCTTAAATCATAGCTCTTCTACTTGCTTTGTGACTTTAATGGAATTATTGATCCTCTTTTAGTTTAATTTTCTACACCTTTAAAGTAGAATAATATCATTTGTTTCAAAGGGATGCGATAAGGTATATGTGAAATACTGTAAGTCTGGAGTTCACAGACAAGGACATATTTACTCCCTAGGGGTTATTTGGCAATGTCTGCAGACACCTTTGGTTGTTGAATCTGTGGGGCATGACAGGCATCTAGGGTATTGGCCAGGGATACTTTGAACAACCTCCTTCAATATTGAATTATCTGCCCCCAAGTGTCAGTAACATTAGAGCAGAGAAACCCTGAGAAAAGTATTTAGCTCATAATCTGATACATAGCAAACACCCACTGCAGGTACTATTGTAATTACTGATATCAAAATAAAGATACAGAGAAACAACTGTACAGGGGAGACAGAAATCAAGTTATAAAATCAAACTGAAGAAACATATTGAACATGTTTCTGGGTATAACTGTTGAAGGTCTTTTTGGGACAAAGTAAAACATTTGTTTCAAACATTTTATTTTAAACACTAAAAGGTAAAATAAAAGGTAAAAGTTTGAGCAATTAAAAAGTGATGAGACCATTTAAAAAATTCTATTGCTAAAATGATGAGAGGCCCTTGGAAAAATTTAACCTATACAAACAAATAAGACTGCATTAAACACATTCTAGGGTATTGAAGCTATTAAGATTATTAGACTGTGAAATATGCTGCCAAGGAAGTGCCAGATCCACCACCTCTTGAGACGCTTAAAACCCAACTACACAAAACATTACAAATATTTTTCTGGGAAAAGGGAACTTGCACAGAAGGGGATCAGACTACTAATTCAAGAGATCTTTTATCCATTCTGTTACTCCTGTTTCAGCTGCTACTTTTAAAATGTTAGGAGGCTAAATGTCTTGTAGGAAACAAGTGTCAAGGGATCAAGTCCTAAAATCAGTTATTTGATCAGTTTGCCAAAAGATCATGGACGCTGACAAAAGCTTATCTTTAGTGGAAAAATAAAATAAGGCCGTTAAAGAACAAGCGATATCATAATCTATCAAATTAGCTTTAGCATCTACAGAGTAGATGGCAAACTTGATTTTGAGTCAAAAAATTCTTCAACATTAGCAAAATAATCTAGAGACAGTTAAAAAATTAATGCTAAAATTTATGCATAAATTTTTAATTGAATGGCTCTCCCCTCTAAGTCACAGTGTCTTTATCTCACGGTATGAGTTTATAAATCTTTGAAAATATGTAAGGATATAATGTCTGAGAGTATTCAAATACTACAGCTTATTATATCTGTATTTAGGAAACTCTGTTCCTTCTCATTAATAGCGTTTCACCAGCATCATCTCAAGTAGGTCAGTGAAATACAGCAAGCAACGCTAAATTAGGAACAGCCATTGGTCTCTCCAGGTCTGGAGAAAAGAAGAGTGATGGAAATCAAATACATAGGAAAGCAATCAGTCCACTTGATTAATGGACCAAGGGAACATCAGTCTCCATGACCTTGAGACCACAGTAACTAGATGGTGCCTGGCAACCACAGCCAATTTCTCTGGAAAGGTTCTGATTACCAGGTTCAGGATAGAGTGGAAGAAACTGTGGAACACAGCTCAGAATTCTAAAAGACACTGGTGACACCCCTTAAACTAAGCCCTCTAGTCACTTGTCAGTTCTGGTTCATTTTTTTTTCAAGCTTACAATAAGGGGGCAATAACAGTAGGAAGGCATATACTCCTTAGAATAATCAACCATTGGAGGTCAAAAGGACAGCATTAACTCAATGACAAATTTGAAAAAGAGGTAGGGAAGAAGGAGGGATAGAAACAGGATACCCAAGGAGGACATGGAATAAGTGATGTCACATTGTAGGGATTGTAATCAAGGAAATTAAACAAAATGTGTATGAAATGTTACATAGAAAACTGATCTGCTCTATGAACTTTCATCAAATTCACAATTAACAAAGGAAATCATAGAAAAAAATAAAAGAAAAGAAAGCTGAATAAAGGTAAGTAATTTGCTGAAGACCCCTTAATGTGCTTACAACAGGGCTTCAAACCATTTTAATCCAGTTATATTTCCTGCTGAGAATTTGTATTTCTATCCAGGATATCCTGGTAGCATAGGAGTTAGGAGTTGGGCTGCTAACCACGGGGTCAGCCGTTTGAAATGAGCAGCCCCTCCGAGGGAGAAAGGCAGGGCTTTCTATTCCCATAAAGAGTTACAGTTTTGGAGAGCAAATGCTTTGAGAGTGATTGGGGCAAAGAATGTGCGGATGTGCTTTGTACAATCGATGTATGTATATGTGTGGATTGTGATAAGAGTTGTATGAGCCCCTAATAAAATGTAAAAAAAAGAAAAGAAAAAAAAAGAAAATGATTAGGGCAAAGAATGTACAGATGTGCTTTATACAATTGATGTATGTATATGCATGGATTGTGATAAGAGTTGTATGAGCCCCTAATACAATGTTTAAAAAAATAAAAATAAATAAAAATAAAGCTCTCTTATATATAAAAAAAAGAGTTACAGTTTCAGAAACCCATGAGGGCAGTTCTACCCTGTTCTTATAGGATCCCTGAGTTGACATTGACTCATTGGCAGTAAGATTGGAGTAACACAGAACATACTGAATCATCATATACAATTAACCAAAATTCCTAAGTGATTGTTATGAATCCTAGGTGATTTTTACATCATAAAATATTTATCTTCATACGATTGACTAACTTTGCTAAGCATAATGCGTTCTGATTTTGACCATGTCTCAAGGTGTTTAACAGACTCATCATTGTTTTTTAATAATTTGTAATATTGCATTGCATAACTATACCAGAGTTCGTTTATCTAGTCCTCTATGGACATAATTTTTTGTATTGTTTCCAACTTTTTGCTATTATAGAAATTGCTGCAGTAAACATAAAAGTTCAGATGTTAAAAAAAAGGAAATGAGCACTAAGGATGATAGAGGAAATGCAGTTTGCATTGTATAATTCATCTAAATTTTGTTTCCCTGATCTTAAATTTCTGGTTCATGATGAAGTCACTACATACAGCAGGGCATTTAATAAATATGCCAGAATAATGAACAAAGTTTGAGAGTTTTTCAGGCAGATTTAGTAGATCAGCCATTAGAGTTTAGAAGCTAATAGATAAATTTTAAGAATCCCTAACAGTCAAGACAATCTCTGTTTCTAGTGAAGTCTTTGAATTGGCAGCGCTGAATGATCAAACTAGTAGTGGCCTAAATTAAGACGCGCAATGTGAGAAAGTGTTTTGAAGTAGAATAGATCTATAATGACGTGTTCTATTTTTCCATCGCCCTTAGCTGAAATTCAGGATATGTTAGCAAAAAGAAATTACTTCTCAACATACAGTGGAGAAGATAAGGGGGGCACTTTTTCAATTTTCCACCAGTGGAAAAGTGGACCTATAGTGACATTCCGCTTCCTCTATTTGATACCAGAGAACACAATGAGAGTCACATCATAAATGATACAGGGAGTTTGCACGGGTCTTTACAACCTTTGTTGTCCCCAAATGAGAACAGCACTTTCTGAGAAGAAATAATCATCACTATTTGGAGGTGGACCCAAAATGGTAGACAGCCGTTCACTAGCAAAGCTGTGCAAAGGATTCCAACGTGAAGGAGTTGTGTTCAACGGACTCAAAAATCCCACCTCTGAGATTGCATTCTGATGTTAAAGAGGATGTAAAGTGTGAACTTGCTACACAACTCTTTACCTCGCAAACAAGTACCACGCAACAAAGTTGTACCTCAAAGAAATGTGCATAGACGGGATTATCAATGGGGTGACGCGTTATCAAGGCAGTGCAGGCGAAAGGTGCTCATGTTTAGCCAGGCTTCTTCTACTTGGCACATTGTTTCTAATTGAAAGTAAGATAGATGAGGTACTGAAATCTAAACAGCGCCAGTAATGGCTTCTAATTATTTTGTTGTAAAAACATAGGCATTCTCTCTCTTTTAATGACTGTGTTTTCCTGCTGTTTGCAATTGCAACCGCTTCTTTCAGGAACTGTGAGAAATATTTCCTAGGTAATCATTTGGTAAGCCCCAAACGACCAATTTATGGGAGACTCTAAAAAATGTTACCAAAATTCAACAGTAGTGCCCAATCACAAGAAAAACAAGTGTGGAGTGTACTGCAATTTAACCCCCCCCCCTCCTGTGCAGGATCCTGAGTATATAATCTCACTGTAGAGAGAACAATGGCTTCCCAAACAGGTCTGAAACCAACAGAGTGATATATTCAAGAAGTCAAATTAAACTGTAACAACAAGATCCAATATGCGGAGAGAAGGAAATGTATGGATTTTTTTCATTTAGGTTTTTTTCTTCATTTTTGCTCTTCAAAACAATCAAAAGTAATATCAAGGGTTCTCTTAAAATTCTCAGTCGTGGTTTCCACCCCAATCATTCAGATTCAGTAGTTCTGGGACCGTTCCATGGTCTAAAATTGGTAACAAGAAATGTAAGGGAAACCGAAGCAAACGGTACATAGACTAGACTTTTAGAAACACTGCCCATTCTTCTACACTGACAGTCTCATGGTTACCAATATATTTATGGAAAACTCCTACTAGACTTTGAAAGTTATATAAATTTGTACTCAATTTGAAGGAAGTTAACCAATCCCAACTCACAACAAATTCTCTTTTCTTCCTTTTTATTGTAAATTGAGTGAAGGTTTACTGAGCACATCAGCAGAACATCAGTTTTCCATTCAACAATTCATACGCCTTTTTTTTCATCTCATCTATAGTAATCCCCTCAGTGGAACATCTCTTCATCCCTGTTTCCTATTTTCATTCCTCCTGTTGTCAATATTTTGAACTTTATCCTTGCTGCTACTAAGGAGTGTTATTTTTCCCATTATAGATCTACCTATTGTTTGGCTGAAAATTGAGTCACAAGGGTAAATTGTAGTTCCAGAACCTGAAGTGTGTGAGGACCACATTCTTGATGGTTCCATCAGGCTCTATCAGTACAGTTAAACCTGGTCTCTTTCATGAATTTGAGTTTCATTCCACAGTTTTCTCCCCTACTGTATCCAGGACCTATCATTCCTTCCAGAGAAGTTGATAGCGGTCGCCAGGGATCACCTAGTTCTTCTGGTCTTTAGGCCATGGAGTTTGATATTTGTGTGGTCCATTAGTCCATTTGGCTAATATTTCCATTTGCTTTTGATTTTCATTACTTTTATTTCCTCCAGACAGGAAGCCACCACAGAGTCTTCATCTTAATCATTTTAACTTGCTGCATGCACTGCTTTTAAATCATTGAAAAGGCTTTGGGGCTTTGTTTACAGTAAAGCAAGGCTAAATAAGAACTGTACACACCTGTTCCAACTCACTTATGAATGCTTAAAGATAGGAACAGATCTTGTTCATAACCTGGGGTTTACATATGTATTGTACCTTACATCCCTTCATATTATTGAATTGAACCCTGGCTGTGTGCTGGGTGTCGGACTTCTATTTAGAATTCTTCTCCTTGGAATATGGAAACATAATTCTGTAACTTTTCCTTTAGGAGTTATGGTGGCTTGGTAGTTACCCACTGGACTGCTAACTGTAAGACCAGCCATTCAAAACCGGTACCAGCCACTCCTAAGGAGAGAGATGAGGCTTTCTACTTCTGGAGAGTTACAGTACAAGAAACCCATAGAGGCAGTTCTACTTGGTCTGTGAGTGTCACCACTAGTCACAATGGACTCCATGGCAGTGAGTTTGAGGAGGAAGCTGTGACACCACGGACTAGTCTCTAGAGGGCTCCGAGAGAAGACTGAATCACTTCTGCTTTATGGGGAAATTTGCCTCTTGTACTGTTAAGATCTCTAGAACGCCCTTGCCCTGTGCTGATGAAGATGTTCTCACCTGTCCCGTACAGTAGGCAATAGCCATATGTGGTCATTGAGCACTTTGACACGTAGCCAAGATGAAAGAAGAACTGCATTTTTTAAATTTCAGAAAATTTACATATTTACTTGTGGTTAGCGGCTACAATAGTAAGCACAACAACTTTAGAAAAGATTTTGGAGGGATGCACATTTGGGGAGCATTCTGGGAAGGATGTCAAAGATATTAGGAACAGTTGCGGGATGAATGTAATGCATCTGGAAAAAAGTTTCTCTTTTACCCACTAGTCACTGGCCCTTTGCCCAGCTTTCTGTTGCGCTATGCCAGTCATGCACTCCAAACCTTTATGCAATTAAACCAATGCCTTTAGCCACTCTCTGACTAAATTTAGTCTGTTTTCCTGTGTTCTCTTTCGACAGATGCTGACATTTGTGTGTGTGTGTGTGCAGTGAATTACCTTGAATATACACTTACTGGAAACACATATCCTCACAGCTGCTAAAATTAAAATAAAATATCTTTCATTACAGTTTTGGTGACATCTCCTCTAGCAATAGACCTTGTATATTCAATTTCCAAAGTAATACATCTTTTGATCATTTTCTTGATTCTTCAAATGAAAGATTCATTGGTAATGAAATGTCTTTGTAAGCCAGGTTTAAGAGAGATAAGGGAAAACAGATGCTGAACCACGATCCAAGAATAGGGTAAAAGTGAAAGAAAAAAAAGAGATGAAGAAAGGTAAAATGGGATTATAATTAACCTGTGAAAATGTTACGGCTTTTTGTCCCATTTTTTAAAAGACCTTAGTGTTTATTCTTCCTTCCATCCCACCACAGCCTCTCTTTAAACCCCAACGGTTAGTAATTGTGGCTAAATATTACACTCAATTGGGGGAGCATTTTAAAAAATACTGACATTGACACTCTAGCCCTGGAGATTCTGATTTAATTGCTTCGGGGGAGGGGCCCTGAGATATTGTTAGTCACTGCCAAATTGATTCCAACTCATAACCCCATGTGTGCAGAGTAAAACTGCCCCATAGGGGCCTCAAGGCTGTGACCCTTTAGAAGCAGCTCCATCTTCTAAGTCACTTCTGCCAACCTAATGGCAAGGAGTCAAACGCTTAACCATTTGTACCCCCACCTCAGGGACTTTTGGATCCTGGCATGGTATGTCTTAAGATTCCCTGGGTGGTGCAAACAATTACCATATATGCACGAATATAAGTCAACCGGAGTATAAACCGAGGTACCTAATTATTACCTGGGAACCAGAAAAACTGATGGACTTGAGTATAAGCCTAGGGTGGGAAATGCAGGATGTGAATTAACACAGAGTCCAGAGGGGAGAGACGGAGTGCAGCCACAGCCACAGACACATCCTTCCCAGTTCAGCTGCCAGCATAAGTGAATCGCTACCGGTGCTTCTGCGAATTGGAGCTGTCCACGTCATAGGATGGCTCTGATTGGTTAGATGTGAGTAAACAAACATTCAAAGCCCTGCAGTGTCAGCAGGGCTTTGAAAGAACAGCAGAGGAATGGCAATCACCTGCCAGATGTTACACCTCGCTGGGGTACCACTGACCCATGTATAAGCCGAACCCCAGTTTTTCAGCACATTTTTTTGTGCTGAAAAATTCGGCTTATACATGAGTATATACGGTAATGTCAACCTACAGGTTGAAGATTTCAGTCTACTAAGAGGTGCCTCAGAAGAAAGGCCTGGTGCTGTACATCTCAAAAGTGGCAACCTTTAGCAGCCACCACATTTTTTGATAAGGAGGGGAACTAGAAAGCAACCAATGAGGTCCTCTTATTCAAATGAGGTAAATGAAGTCCAGAAAAGAGCAGTCACTGGTGGAAGTGCTTGCAGTCAATTGTGTCTGACTTCAGGCCAGAGCCAAGTTTCGGATTCTTAGTCTAATTCTCTTTCTAGACAAGCATACTGCCCCCTACTGGTGAATTTCCAAATCATAAATCCAATGTACCTTTGTCTTTGACATGTTTCTGTTGGTCCTAGTATTCTTAATGCAAGGCCTCTTTGGCTTTCTCTATGGTCCGTGTTTAAAATGTCCTTAGATGATAAGGTGAATTTGTACTGGCTTGTCAGTTGTAAGGTTTGTTGTAATTATCTTAGCTGAGCCTGTCTCTAATTTGAATATCACAAATAAGGAGATATATATTTGGCCAGATCAGTAGTTCTGAACCTTGGTTAAATATTAGAATCATCTAGAGGATTAAAATAATACTGATGTCCAAGCTCCATCTCAAACTAATTAAAGCAGTATCTCTGTGAATGGGGTCCTTGACATTGATAATTTACAAAGTTCCCCAGGAGATTCTAATGTGCAGTCAAGGTTGAGAACCTCTGGAACAGAAGATGTCAAGAAAGGCTTCAGATTATTAAATGCTAGATGGTCAGAGGACATAAATAATTATGCTGATAACACCCTCTTGTCTGTTTTCTCCAGCTAATTTAATCTGAACTCACCATGTTGGCTTTACCAATGCCTCACATTAGGCAGTTGCCATGGTTACCACAAATGCAAGGTCATGGTTGGAAATACAGAAAAAAAAAATCAATGTTTTCTTCACAGCAAAATCTGATCTATGCTAAACTTACAGACCTTGCACTCTTTTTTTCAATAGTTTTGTCAGACCTGTTTTATGCACAGTTTGATTCCAGAGGTATTGTTCAGACTCAAGTACCAAATCTAGGAGATAACTGATTGTTCTTTTGAAAAGATTTTTAAAAATACTTTAATAAAACCTACATCAATTCATTTTATGTAACATGGACTCGGTTGAGGTGGTGAACAACAATCATAAAGTAGAGCCTAAAGAAAGAGAGCAGGACGAAGAAAGAAAGAAAAAGGAGAATAGAGAGAAAGATGAGAAAAAGAGGAGGAAAGAGGAATGAAAGACAAAAACATGTTTCTTTGCAAGTCACCATGCTAACTAATGTGCAAGTACTCGCATTCAATCCCGAACAGCAGCCCTGTAATCAGATGCTATTATCTTTGTTGTTCAAAGTGAGAGAATACACCCCAGAGAAGTTAGTTTGCTCAAAGTTCCTGCATTAGTAAGGGATACAGTAGATACTTGAGTCCTGATCTGACTGCTGCTCAGCCCTGTGCTTTTTAATCACTTCAATATTCTCTCTCTCTCTCTGATGGAATTGCTGGCAACTGAGTGAGCGAAGACACTACCACTCTAGGATGTCGACATGCATCTTACATGTGTTATACTCATAAAATGAAGCCTAGTGTCACAGTAAGTTAAGCATTGGGCTGTTATCCACAAGGCCACTTGTCCACAACTAGCAGCGACTGTGTGGGCGAGAGATGAGGTTGTCTGCTCCCACACAGATTTACAGGTGCAGTTATGCTCTTTCTTATACGGTCCCTGTGATTTGGAATGAACTTGATGGCAGTTTAGGGGAAATACCCAGAAAAGGCAAGAGGTAGGGAGCAGATGGGATGAATGGCCCCAGTTATCCATTGTCTTCCCCCTATATTTATGTCCTTTGACATATGAGTGTGCAGCTCCGCCCCTGCAGAATTGAGTTTTAGCATGTGATCTACTTTGGCCAATAGAATGAGGTAGAAGTGATAGCATACCATTTCCAAGTCTAGGCCTTTAGAAATCTTGAAAGTCTTTAATCAAACAGTTATAATATCCTCGATCAGTAATCTAAAGAGGAAGAGAAACATCTGGAGCAGACTCACAGATGTACAATGAAAAGCATAACTGCCCCATATATCACATCCTTCATCAATCTAACTCCAGTTGGCTTGTTGACCTTCAGACACATGAGAGAGTCCACTGAATTCAGCAAGGTCATTCCAGACCAACCACTGGTGTGGAGTTCAAGGGTAGACGAGGCAGATAATCAAACGCCTATTGTGGATCACACTGAGATTTTGTGTTTGTGATGTCCAATAGATAACCTTATGAGAAAAGAGAGTCCATATGATTGTACTCTTGAATATATGGACACATACCAGTACATCAGGGACAGTCTACTAGGACTGAAGACAACTACCTGCCCAATATGACTGGTGAGAAGGTAAAAACACCATTTATTTCTTCCGGTCACACAACCTCCAAGTAGCATTCAGGAAAGAAGATATTATTATTGATCCATAATGCAGTACTAGTTTGAGAATGCATAGAGTCCTAGGGGGAAGCCAATTCGACCTTTACTGCTTTACAGTTGATCTGTGGGTCCAAGAATGTTTTTCTGCAATATCTTATGACCTGAAAGGTTAGAAATGACCAATAGGCTTTCTTTTCTTTCTAATGACACCACACATTACTGAGTCTTTGCTTTCCTTGAGCACCACCCTTAGGTGCCACTCATACCCTTTAGGAACTAGAGCTCTAGAACAGTAGTGATACTGATATTTTTTCATTGTTGGTAGCCTTGACTGACTCTCTGTTAGGTGTTTTTTAATGTTTATCAGTATATGGGACCCAGGGCAGGTGACTATCTAGGGACAACAACTAGAGTAAGGGTTCCTGGGGGGAAGGTAAGGTAGGTGGGGAGGTAAAGTAGAGCTGATATCAAAGAATTCAAGGAGGAAGAAAAGGTATTAACAATGACTATGGTAGCAATTGTACAATACTGCTTAACATGATTGAACTATCGGATGGTATGATGTCTGGATTAGCTCCTAATAAAATTATTTGGAAAATACAAGGTTGAAAGGTAGGATTTAAAGGTGAGGTGGGCAAGGGCAGTGAATGTAGGAAGCTATGATACTCATACCTATCCTTTCTGAATGGCTGGTGGGGTGATGCTATACATATTTTGATTGTGGACTCAAACTTTTAAAACAAATCCTGACATCTTCAACATTTCCTTTTATTTTCAGTAAACAAGATGATGTTACCTCAATGCCTTAAGATGTTTATGAATCTTCCTCCAATCCCAATGTCATGTTCTTCAGATAACCTAGTTTTAATTTGCTCAGCATACAGATAGAACCAGTGTGGTAAAGGATACAATTCTGATCCATAACTTTCTTGATTTTAACCATGCAATATCCCATTGCTTTGCTCAAATTACTTCCACTTGGTTTGCGGACCAGTTATACATGAACATATTAAATGTTTTGGAATCTCCATTCATCCCGGTGTTTATCTATCTATCTATCTATCTATCTATCTATCTATCTATCTATCTATCTATCTATCTATCATCTATCTATCTATCATCATCTAGCTACATTTTTTGCCATCCACACAGTCCAATGCCTTTGCATAATTAATAAAGCACAGGTAAGCATCATTGTGGTAGTTTTTGCTTTCAGCCAGGATCCATCTGACATCGGGATTGATACTCTTCATCCAAATCCTTTTAAAAAATACTTTTGAAAAAGTTTTATTGGAATATAATTCATATATCATACAATTTAATAGTTCAATAATTTAAAGAAGGGTTATGGATTCATTGCCACTATCAGTTTTAGGACATTTTCTTCTTTCTTATACTCATTATGGTTAGCTCCCCATTCCCCCACCCTCCTCTGCCATCTCCCTAGGTTATTATGAACCCAGTTACTGTTCATAGGTCTACCTATCCTGCATGTAATATACAGAAAACCAGCCCCCCCAAAACACCAAGAAATAAAAATAACAGAGAGAAATAAAACAGAGAAAAAATTCAATTTAAAGAAAGCAGAAAACATTAAAAACGGAAACAACTTTAAAGTAAACCAATAGGGAGATCAAGTGCTAAGGTATTACATTTTAACCTAACTACATCAGCCATAATATACTTTACAATATTCTCTGATAACAAGTCTATTCACATATATGGACTGTGGTCAGAGTAGATTCACACAAGGGTTAATCCATGTAGGGACCCAGCAAGTGGATATGGGGCTTCCACTGTCATCAGTCCTCTTCTTCTGCAAGCTGAATGTTTACAATTTAAGCTCTGATACCATTTCCTCCTTTGCAGTTAGATTAAAAAAATTGTTTGAAATGAAATCATTAGCCAACAAAGACTCCAAGTACATTCATTGTATTTTTCCTTTTGTTTGTTTTTTCTAGGTAGGCTGCCAAGGGAGAAGGGCATTCCTTTCACCCAAGGCCATCTTGGGCAGGCCATATTCTATTCCAAGTGCTATTTCCCGAGAGGAGCATTATTTGGTCCTTTGGAAGAGGGAATCTCTCTCTTTTTTTCTTTTAAAGACACCTAGACCTCTATTTTGGTTTAAGGGATAAGGAATCTGGAGGTTTTTTTTTCAAATGAAACAATATATTTTTAAACAGTCCATATCAAGAAATGGAATCAACAACAATATCTTGTTAAACCTTCCATAGGCATGGTTCTCATTCTTTCTCTCTTTCTTCTCCCCTACTTTTCCTCCCTCCTTCAATAGCCTATCCCCCCGCCCCTTCTCTTCATAGACATCAGTCTTGTCTTTTGGTGTATAATAATTCTCTTTGTTTTTCTTTATAATAATGGTGTTAGTAAATATTTATATTTGTAAGATGGACTAAGTTTGCTAAGCATAATGTTTTATAGTTTTGTCCATGCCTTTCAGTGTTTAAAAGAGTTGTGATTGTTTTTTATTGATGCATAATATTCCATTGCATAGATCTACCAGTGTTTGCTTACCCATTCCTCTATAATAGGGTTTTATTGTTTCCATGTTTTTGCTATTATGGGAATTGCTGTAATAAGCATAGGTATGCATATGTCTGTTTGTGTTGTATTCTTTGTTTATTTAGGTTATATACCCAGTAGAAAGATTGCTGGATCATATCTATTGTTGTACCAGTACTAGTCTGTTTTGATTACTGTGGCTATATGATAGGTTCTAAAGTTGGGAGTGAAAGATCTTTGATTTTGTTTTAATTTTTATTGGTGTTTTAATTATCCTTTAGTTCCTTTCCACATAAAGTTGGTGATTAGGTTTTTCTTAAAAAAAATTGGTGGGATTTGGACTGGAATTGCATTGAATTTGTGAGGAATTTTTGGTAATATTGACATTTTCACAATGTTTAGTCTGCCTATCCAGGAACATGATAGCTTGTTACATTTGTGTACGTTTCTTTGGGTTTCTTGAAGTAATGTTTGGTAGTTTTTCTTCTATAATTCTTTTGTACCTTTAATGCCCTTTTGGTAACATCATCTTTGATATACAAGAATCCAGCTGATTTCTGTATGTTGATCTTATATTCTGCTAGTTTGTCAATTAAAAAAAAGTTTTAATTGAATCTTTTGGGTTTTCTATATAGAGGATTATGTCATCTGCAAAGGAATAGATTTTTATTTCTTGAGTGCCTATGTGAATACCTTTAATATCTTTCTGATGTATTATGGCTCTGGCTAAAACTTCTATGGCTATATTAAATGAAAGTAATGATAAAATGCAACTGTGTCTAGTTCCCATACAAAAAGGGAATTTTTCAATTTCTCTTCACTGAGTGATATGAAGGCCATTGGCGTCCTATATATGGTTTTTATGTCAAGAAATTTCTCTTCTATACCTATTTTATTGAGTGTCTTCATTAGGAATGGATGTTGAATTTTATTAAATGCCTTTTCTGATGTGTGAGCAAATTTGTGTCTTCTGCATATTGTAGTCTGCAAATCAACCTTTCTCCAATCCTGAGGAGGCTTCTTCATGTAATCAGACTTCTCTGATTATTTCCTCTGCATACAGGTTGAAGACGTCTAGTGAGAGGGTATACCATGCATTAGGGACCCTCAGAGCAAGACCGCATTCTCCGGGGAATTCAGCCAGACTTTCTGGCAGTTTATTCTCAATGTACTGCTACAAATGATTTTTAATTACCTTCAGAAAAATGGTACTATGTGTGTTCTTTTCATTCACTTTTGCTTCTTTTTCCATCACTCAATATTTTATCTATAGAAGCCTTCAGTATTTTCATTCAAGGCTTGGTTTTCCCCCCTTTGTCTTTCAGTTTAAGAAATACTGAGCATGCCATTCCCTTTTCATTTTCTAAGTCAAGGTCTTAACACATTTTATTGTAATGCTTCCTTACAGTCTTCTTGAGCTGCTGTTTTGAATCTTTTGCTCAGCTGTTTTTCTTCATTATTTCTTCCATTTATGTTAGCTAGTCTGTTTCCAAGAGCAAGTTTCAGAATCTCTGTGTACTTGTACTTCAGTCTTTTCTTTCCAGTCTTCTGAATGATTTTTTGCTGTCTTCATGCATGATGTCCTTGCTGTTATCCTACAACTCGTCATCGTCAAGTCACTAAGTTCAGCGCATCCAACTTCTTCTTGAGATTATCTCTAAAATAGGTGAGATGTACTTTGGCTCGTATGAATTTATTTCTGTTTTCTTCAGCATCAATCTGAACTTCCATATGAACAATTAATAGTCTGCTGTTGATCTGTAGTTGGTTCTTGTCTTTGTTCTAGTGAATGATATTGAGCTTCTCCATTGGCTGTGTGCACAGATGTAGTAAATGTGATTTCTCTGTGTTACATCTGGCAAGCTCTGTGTGTTTGGATACTGTTTATGTTCTGGTGTATGTGTGTGTGTGGGGGGGTATATTTAATGAATAATTTGCTCATCTTACAAAATTCTATCATGCCACCTCTAGCTTCGTTTCTATCATCTGTGCCCGATATCACAAGCATTGATGTATTGATGCTTTATTTTTGTTCCCAAGTTTGCATTCAAATCAACAGTAATTATCAATGCATCTTGGTTGCACGTTTTATTAATCATGACTAAGGAAGCTGCTAAAAATTTTCAATGTTCATCATTGGCGTTAGTCACTTGTGGGTAAACTTTAATAACAGTTATATTAACTGGTCTTCCTTCTAAATATATGGCTATTATCCTGTTATTGAAGTGTTGTACTTCAGGATTGCTCTTTTTTGACAATGAATGTCATGCCATTCCTCTTCACTTTAGCATTTGTGGTAGAATAAACCTTTGATTTCTGATTCAATATGGGCGATACCAGTCCATTTCCGTTCACTATTTCTTGCCAAGGATATAAAGCTGCGAGCATTACAATTCATCTTTGACAATTTCCAGTTTCTCTAGATTGATAATCATATATACAGATTATTAATGCATATTTGAAACCTTTTCATTTAGGGCTGTGCACGTAGACAAATGACATTCTCTAAAGGTTACTCAATCCAAATAATTTAGATCGATTCTGCTTTGAAAGGCAGCTCTTACCCAGTCCCATATTGAGTGCCTTCCAATTTGAGGGACTTATCTTGCCAAACTATATAAGAAAATGCTCCAGTGCTGTTCATAAGCTATTCACTGGCCAGTATTTTTCAAAAAGATGGTCAGGTCCTTCATTCTAGTCTGGAAGCTCCACTGTAACCTGTCCACCAGGTTGACCTTATTGGTATCTGAAATACCATTGGCATAACTTCCAGCATTATAAGCAGCAGGCAAGCCACCACAGTACAGCAAACTAACACACTAGTGGTGAATCTTAAAATCTAGTAATTAGGCCATTATACGCCCAAAATACTGTTTACACAAACATGTATTCCTACTTACTATAAGGTGAACAAACAACCATTGCCAAACTAAATTAACAGCGAAGAAACTAAATTAACAGTATTTATAATTAAAATGCAAGAATTAGAGCAATTGAAAATCACAATCAAATAAAGAAAACACTGATGATAAACTCACTGATTACAAATTACCCTTTCTGGAATTTGGTGGCATTCCAATTGCTGTGTGCCTAAGTACTTAGCCTTGTGTGTAGCAGTCAGATTTCTTAATAAAGTCTGGTGGAAAGTATTCAGTAAACTCCAATAAGGTACAAGAAAAATTATAAAGCTAATCACATTGACTTCAAATAGAAAACTTTTATTATTCAAATGGTATCCTCAAATATCTTATACTATGATGTTAAGAATGGTAAATTTATAACTAGATGAACTAAGAAATAACTTTGGATATTTAACTGATCAGGATAAAACAAATGCAAGATTAAATTAGACTACAATTCTTTATTGAGTAGCCTAATTGACAAATTTTTATATTGAACTTTCCTTTTTTATTTTCAAAGAAAGAGCTCTCTTGTTAAATAGTTTTACAACCGAGAGACTATTTTTCATATCTGATCTTTAAATACAAGCATTTTGTGGACAACACAATTGACAAAAAAGCTTTAAGTATTGAGGAACATGCCGTATAACACAGTGAGTGTAAAAAATAGTGATAGTTAATAATGTTCTGATCACTTATTTTCGATAATTTCAGTTATTTTAAAATCTTTTTGTTTAGAGTTTAGATTTTTTTTCTCTTCTAAGACGAATTCTTTGTTCTAACAATGTCATTAAAAGGTCAGTGTCTCTCCCTCTTCAGTGATTTTTAAAATAAATAAGTTGGTATAACAGTTCTAACACCTAAAATACGATAAGAGATTTTGGTTACCCTTCTACGCCTTCAAAAACAAAGTAGAACTTGACATGCACTATTTATGTATATAAAACACTACAGAGAAAAGAGGACCTGCCTTCCTGTCTTAGCTGAAAGCCAGCATCTAGATTATGATATTTTTCTGGAAGTGACTAAACAGACTCAAAGAGCCATGGGAGATTAAACTATGTATGCTTGTGATACAAACCTTAGAAATTTGGCCTTCTGGGACTACTACATTTGTGAACATTATCAGCTTTTTATTCGAAGTTTATAGAGAAGTTGGGTGTATGAATTTTAGGGAAAAGGATTGTGTTTCTTTAAGTATTAATTTTTTCCTGACAATGATTAATGAATTTTTGGGGGCAGAATTCAATTCTTTCTAAAAGCAAAGCATGAACAAGTACTATAACAATAATGCCAACAAAGAAATAGGCTTCCTCCAGGTTTCCTAAGTAGGGAGATTATTGATTCTTATTCTTATATTTTAACATGTACACTTTACTGGAAATGGTTAAAGTTAATCTATATGTCCACCCAACCCCTGTCAACATACAAGAACCTTAGAATGTCTTCACTGTGCTCGTTGTGTTGTGCATAATTTCTGTTATTATTTATATTGGACTAACATTTTGTGAAATACAGTAAATATACAGAAATAAAACACATAGGTGATGAGTACAGAACTCAGTGAATTTTCACAAAGTAACCATAACCATGATGAACTAATGCATTTGAATTATGGTGTTTATGAAGAATATTGAATATTTCATGAACTTACAGAAAAAGAAACAAATATGTCTTGGAATAAAAATAGGACAAAACAGCCTCTGGAGAAAGATGTCATGATTGGCAAAGTAGTTGTTAGTTCTTCGGTGGCATCAAGTTGATTTGAACTCACAGCCATGTTAAGTCCAACAGCAGTACATATCCATTGGTAGCTGGAGAAATTCAAGTCAGATTCAGAAAAGGACATTGGGTAAAAGTTATCATTGCTGATATCAGATGGATCTTGGCTGAAAGCAGAGAATACTTGCTGGCTTGTGTTTTATTGACTCTGAGGAGACATCCCGCTCTGTGTTGTAATAAAATATGTATAATACTGAGAACATGGAAATTCCATAGCATTTAATTGTCCTCATGTGGAATCTGGGCTTTGGAAAACCCTACATATAGGGTCACCATCAGGTATAATCATTTGGCTTTTTGTTTGGGAAGCTGTACATAAACCAAGAGTCAGTTCTTCAAATGGAACAAGGACATGCTGCTTGATTTAACATCTGGCAAGATGCATGTCACGATTGCATTCTTTTTCCAAAAGTATTAAATTCTGATGATGAACAAATAATCTCAGAATCTGGACTATATGAAGAAGAGTAAGGCATCAGCCTTGGAAGAAGGTTCATTAGCAATTTGCTATTTGCAGATAACACAAACTTGTTTGCTAAAAGCCAAGAGGACGGAAGCATCTGTTGATGAAAATTAAAGACTACATCCTTCAGTATGAATTAGAACTTAATGTACAGGAAATGAAAATCCTCACAACTGGACCAATTGACAACATCTGCATAAGTGGACAAAATATTGAAGTTTTCAGGGATTTTTGTACTTGTATTCACAATCAATCAGTGCTCATGGAAGGAAGTCACGAAATCAAGCAATGCATTGCATTGGGCAAATCTTCTGCACAAGATCTGGTATTTTCAATCATCTCATATGCTTGTGAAAGCTGGACAACAAATAAAAAAGACCAGGGAAAATCTGATGCATTTGAATTATGGTGTTGATGAAGAATGTTGAAAATACCACAAACTGTTAGAAGAACAAATAAATCTATCCTGGTGGAAGTACAGGCCAAATGTTCCTTAGAGGGTTGGATGGCAAGATTTTGTCTCATGTTATTTTGGACATGTTTTCAAGAAAGTCCAGTCCCTGGGAGACAACATGCCTGGTAACACACAGGGTCAGTGAGAAGGAAGAAGACCCTCGACAAGATGAATTGACACAATGTTTGCAATAATGGGCTCTAGCACAGCAACAGATGTGTGCATGGCGCAGGACTGGACAGTGCTCTGTTCTGTTGTCCACAGGTTTGTTTTGAATGGAAGCTGGCTCAACTGTGCCTAACAACAATAACAACAGTATGAACTCATGTGTGTCCGGTTTCTTTTCGTCAATATTAAATTTGTAAGTTTCAAATCAATCCCATCCTGTTAGGTGTAGCCATACTCATGTTCATTTGTTTGAATGAATGTAGTTTAACATGTTTAACCATTTTAATATTGATGGACCTTTGGAATGTTTGAAGTTGTTTTCTGTTTGTTTTTGATTCCTTGCATATATCTTGGGAGGGGTGTACAACTGTATACAATCTTTTGTATGTATCATTAGGAATAGAATTAATGGAACATGAGGTATGTAAATTTTCATCATTAGATTAGTAGATATTTCCAAAAAAATATTCTAATCTGTGACCTGCCTTTTTGCCCTTTTATTGTGTCTTGCTTAAGAAATCATTGTATATCACACGGTCATATAGAGATTCTCTTATGATTTTCTTTTGGATTTTTTTTTTTACTATTGAGCTTCTCACAGTTTGATCCATAATACTCTTGGCTCTGATACTGGTGAGTGGTATGAGGCAACTCAGCTTTTCTTTCATTATATAAAGAGACAAAATTTTACCACAATATCATCTTTACCATAAGTCATTGTTTTCTACTGGCCTATTTGTCAATGACACCCCACTGTTTTAATGTACTTATTTAGCAGGCTTGTGTTGTTGTCTCCCACACCTGGGTTCAATAATTCACTTCAATGGCCACACAGAACTCACAAATAATACTCAAGATTATGGGGTTGATTTGAGAAGTTAAAGGTTACAATTCATGGGAGAAATGCTCAGGATACAATTATTCAGTCAAGAGAGTTCTTGGCTATGCCCACAGGCAAACCTTTCTCTGACCTTCAGCCTCTTGGCCTGGCCTCTGCGTTTTCAGGCAATATTACAATGGATCTTTTAGGGTTGCCAATAAACTGGAAAAGGGCATGCTACTCCACCAAAAGCCTCAGGTTGAAGGCACTCAGCTTCAGCTTCATGGGTCAGCTAATCCAGCTCCTCCAATTAAATGCCCAGAGTACCTCCACTCCAGAAGCCAGCCTTCTGTCCCCCAACATTCAGCTTTATTTGTTCTGTGGGCTGTGAAGTCCATGGATCTGGCAGGCTTCTGGTTTTTGTTGTCACTGCTTCTCTGTCACCCCATTCTTGTCAAAGCTGACTCTTGGATCAAGGAAGTTCACTGCACAGTGATTTGAAGGATGTGATCTATTGCTGATTCTTCTTTCCTAGTGGTAGTGAATTTTCCCCTTCTCTGCTCTTGAGATGGCTCATTTTCCACATAGCAACGTCGCCATCACAATGAACTCTTTTAACAATCATCATTCGCAGCGGAGCCATTTAATACAATCAGTTTTTCCCGATTTTTTTTAACCCAGACCTCTGATGGGAGTGACAAAGATTATGACTACTGGCTCCCTGTGTTGCAGCTTGATAGCTAGAAGTAATAGCCTTCTAACATTTTTTTACTTATACAGCATTGTTGTGGTTTTAATTGAGTGTTATTTTAAATATTTTCTGAATCAACATCCACACGTTCCTGGAATAGTGATTGCTATGGCTTGTTGCTAGGTGTTATCAAGTTGATTACAATTCATTGCAACCCTATACACAACAGAACGAACACTTCATGGTCCTGTGCCACACTTACAACTGCTCCTATGTTTGAATCCACTGTTGCAGCCACTGTATCAATCCATCTCCGTGAGGGCCTTCCACTTTTTTGCTGCCCTGCACTTTACCAACCATGATGTCCTTCTCCAGGGACTAGTATCTTGTGACAATATGTCCGAAATCTTGTCACATTTGCCTCAAATGAGCATTCTGGTTATACTGTTTCCAAAATAGATTTGTTTGACCTTTTAGCAGTCACGATTCTTCTCTAGCACCACTATTCAAATGCATGGACTCTTCTTTGGTTTTCCTTATTTAGTGTCCAACTTTCCCATGCATCTGAGGTAATGGAAAATACCATGGGTGAGTTAGGTGCACCTTCGTCCTCAAAGTAACATCCTTGCTTTTCAATACTCTAAAAAGTCCTTGTGCAGCATATTTACCTAATGAAAAGCATATTTGGCTTTCCTGACTTCTGCTTCCAAGAGCATTGGTTGTGGATCTAAGCAAGATAAAATCCTTGACTGCTATGGCATAATCTACTATTTAGTTCTTCAAGTTCAATAATATTTTATAGTTCAGTACATAGAATTCTTGCATATCTTTCCTTAAATTTATTCCTAGGTATTTGATGTTTGTTGATGATATTGTAAAGTTATGATTTGAAAATTTCATTTTCTAATTGTTGCTGGTATACAGAAATACAATTGCTCACTGTAGGTTTCTTGTAGACATCCTTTATCAAATTAAGGAGGTTCTTCTTTATTCCTAGTTCTTTAATGATTTTATTTCTTTGGGTTATAATCAATGGAATCCTTAGGAACCCATTGAAATTTACAAAGATTTCAGATATAATTATGTGCTTTGTCTCCTTTATTCTGTTCAATAATTAACTTAATTGATCAATTTTTCTAATGCTAACGACCTTGCATTCATGAAAATAACTTTACTCCATTAAGAGATTTTATACACTTTCTAGACCACAAAATTAAGTGTTCACTGTCTGATTTAGAATTTTTGCATCTATACTTAAGAGGAAGATTGATGTGAAATTTGTCTTTCTTGAAATATCCTTGTGGAAATTTTGTCTCAAAAGTATGCGGATGTCATAAAAATAGTCGAGATTATTTTTTTGTCCTTATTCTTTGGCAGAATTTATGTGATATTGAAATTGCTTCTTCCTTAAATCTTTGAATAAATCACCTGGAATTTTCTTTCTGAAAAAATTTTAATTTAAATTACTGATTAAAAATGTGATAGTCATTTATTTAGAATTTATATTTATTGATATAAGGATGCTGGTATTAGTCTCTCATCAAAACTTGTACAATTATGTCCTCTTTTGCATTTGATAGTTATGATTTCACACTTTTTTCTTTGTTTGCCAGGGCTTTATTTTCTCTTTTCAAAATGTCACCTTTGGACTTGTGTCCCTTTATTGAATACTAGTTGGCAATTTCAACACTTTCTCCTTTTCATTATTTCCTTTCTTTGATTTAATCTGTTGGGTTTTTCTTTCCCAATATTTAATCCTCAGATCACAGCTTTGATTCTTCTCTGGATTTCCATTTTACTCTAGCACAGCATTAGCATTTTCCTCTAAGCATAGCATGTTTAGGTGTAATATTTTCTTTAACATTCATTTTAAATATTTTCTTATAGTCATTGTAATTCCTTCTATGGTCAATGCTCTATTCAGAATTGAAATGCTTAAATTCCAAATACTCTACAATTGAGTTCTACTTTAATCCCTTTGGGGTTTAGGCAAATGAAGAGTTTTCTTTTTCCTAATTGCCCTGAGCCATTTCAAGTCTTCAAAAACATTTTGAGATTTACTTTATAGCCCACCCATTGCCTTAGTTTCTTAGTGCTGCTTTAACCCAAATACCACAGGTGGGTGGCTTTACAGAAGAGGAATCTCTTGTCTCACAGTTGTGATGGCTAGGGCTTTGAATTCATGGTGTCATCAGGGCGATTCTCTGATCTAGAAACAATTCATTCATTATCTCATTCTGTTTTCAGCAGTCCTAGAAGTTCCTTGGCATTCTTTGGCTTGTAATGGATCCTCAAATACTGTCTACCCCTTGTGTGTCTATCTCTGTGTCTGTCTGTGTTCACTCGATACAACATTATTCAAAGGAGGTTAGGTTTAGGGGTACAGAGATTAGGACATCAACATATCTCTTTTTGGGGGGGTTACAGTTCAATTCAAAACAACCAGTCAGCATTGCATAGGAAAAGAATGTGTATTTTGCAATTGTTGTGTCCGGAATTCTCTATAGGTCCATTAAATGAAGTTGTGAGTTATAATTTTCATTTTTTCTGAATTTTCTTCTTTTTCCTATAAATTACTAATGATGTTTGTGTGTGGGTGTGTGGGTGTGTGTGTGTGTGCAGGAGGGGTCTTTCCATCCCATACTTTTATATCCATTTTCAGAAATCTGTTGTTAATCCAAATATTATATTTCAATTTTGTAAGACAGCAGTTAAGCACTTGGCTGCTTATCAAAAAGTCACTGGTAGAACCTGCCTAGAAAATCCCTGAGAGGAAAACCGATCCATCTGTTCTTGTAAAGATTAGAGTCTAGGAACACTCGAGAAGTTCTACTCTGTCACATAGGGTTGCTATGGGTCCCACTCACCTGGATGACACCAAATAATATGTATTTTTAAACAGATCTATTTGGATGTTTTCTGAATTTGTTTTACTTTTGTTCAAAGTCTTGTATACATTGCCAATCCTCTCTATTATGTAGCGACATTAAATACTTCCTTTCTATTTTTTGTCTATGATTATTTCAGCATCTGGTAGCTTGTGGGGTCATTTTTTAAGTTTGTGCTTAGCTCTTTCTCATTATGCTTTGTTCCCTAATGTATTTTGAAATTTATTTTAATGTGAGACCTTCCTTTTCTTTGAAATTCAATCTGGTGAAATCTTCGCAGTGAATTGTAGTTAGCATTTCCTAAAGTGAGTATGTACACATAAGCTATATACACAAAAATAGAATTGCAAAGACATAAGTTATGCAAACCAAATTCACATTACTCTCCAAAGTAGTTATGTCAATTTTAACTTTCCACAAAGTGTGAGAGTTTCTATTTTGCACATTTCTCAAATACTTGATATTATTTGAGTAATCTTTATATTATCAGTCTGATAGGCAATTATAACACATTTGTGTTTTATTTAGAATGTCCTTAATGTCAAGAGAGGCTAAGCTTCTTCTCATAAAAATGTTAGCTTTCATTGTGTTTTCTATCTCTTCTTGAACCAATTTGGCAGCATACTTTTCTGGAAAATAATTTCTGAAAAATTATTCGCATAAAATAATTTTCATGTCTCTCTGTTATCTTTAATTTGTTAAACTTATTATAGTAATACATATATAACCATTTTGATTGTAGAACCCAGCAACACTGATTATTTCCACAATGTAATGACACTATCACCACTATCTTTATCCCAAAGTTTTACATTAACCCAAACATAAACTTCTGTCCCTTCAGCAACAACCTTTATTCCATGTTCAATCCCAGTCCCTGATAGGCACTAATAAATTTGTCTCTACATATAGGACTATTCTTCTCATTTCATAGAAGTGAGATCATGAAATAGTTGTTCTTTAATTTCTGACTTGTATCACTGAGTGTAATGTTTCCAAGGTCCATCCATAATGTGGCATATATCAGAATTTTATTTCTCTGTATTATCTTTTAAATTATCAATCTATAATTATGACTCTTTTTCCTTATTGAATTTTGTTTATGCCTTAAGACTTCTTTAGTCTTCAAATATTCTTTGTGAATTCAACAATAATTTTAGCCTTTATCCATTGACATAAGGATATATATATTATATTTTATACAAATATTCTGTTTACTCTTTTTGTTTGGTTGCTTGTTTCACTTATAAGTTGCTAATTGTTACATCAAACATCACATTACAATTTTAGATATGTTATTTCCTATTCAGAACTTCTGTAAGCTTTTAAATGGGGTAGGGTTATATCAGCTTGATGCAATGTTACTGAAATCTAAATTTAATAATTTATTCTGTCATATGATGCAGAAATGAAAACTATATCAATCCCATAGAAACAAATAAAACTTTAATATGTAAAAAGGTAAAGCTTAGTGTTTCATCCTGTTCATATGATGATCAGATTTCTGATTAGAGTTTAATTGCTCTGTGTTAAAGTATTGTTCCCCACAAATGGACAATAAATCAAAACCTGGCATGTCTGAGTTATTTGTATGTGGCTATTGAGATAAAGAGATGTTTTGCTTAAGAACTGCAACATGGGGGTGGTGGTAAAAAAAAAGATGATGAATAACTGAAACAATATTATTGATACTATTTTTAAAACCCTTAGTGAAACTTTTAAATTAAACTATTTTTGATAATCCATTAATAGAAACCAGAAGTGGCAGCTAGAATGAAGCAAGGTTATTTGAGAGATTTAGTTAAGGTAAGCAAGAAAAGGAAAAAGGAGGAGGGAGAGAATGGGGAGAGAGAGAATAGCCTAATAGGACCCATGGTCAAAATAAGATTACTGCTCATTTAAACCAGCCATCAGTCTCTACCTTGATTGTATTACAGCATGTAAATGTATCGCCTGAATGACCTTAGTGAAAATCCAAATGAAGAATGATTCAATTATAGATCCTTTACACAGTGAGCTAGGGTAAGATAATAATATATTTTATTTTATTTCAAAAGCATTATCAACAATAAGGATTGTAGTAAACAGGAATTAGATTTAATTTTTAATTAGTGGAAAAATTTAATTAAGGCCTCCAATCTTGAGGTACTTTGGTTAATTGAGATTTTCCTATGGTAAATAAAATTCAGATTGCACTTTTATACTGTGTAGGAAATTTATACTTGTGCTGTAGTTAACAGCTTTGAGTAAGTGTTTAGTTTCTGTTTTTAATTTTCTCAAAGACCCAGCTAATAAACAGCAGCATGAAGACTGTCTTAGCTTTTTTTTATCAAGTGTTTTTGTCTGCAATGTATCTTGCACAATGGATATTCTGCTGGGTTTTATACACGCAAAATTTATAAATATATACTATATTCAATTCTACATATATTCAAAATTCTTACAACATACCCCAGGTTAACATCTAAATATTTGGTTGAATAACACTTAACTTCAGTCTTTGTATACGGTTACTTAAAGTCATTGGTTTCTAAAGAAGTTCTTGCCTCTGAAGGGAAGAATCAAAGAAATAATGACAACAGCAACGGAAGAGAAAATATTCTGTACAATGACCAGAAAAAATTCAAAAAGTATTCTTGGCGTAGCTTTACCTTTGAAATGTGTTTTTCAAGTGTTTCCTTTCCAGAGCTACAGATGGTCTTTACCATTTAGCGTCCTCATCCCCATTAGAAGCAGCTAATTAATATCATATCCCTATACTTCTAATCAAGGCTGCCCTATTAGTGTTCTGTTGAATGAACTGTTGCTGATTAACTGAAAATTAGTCAGTGGAGCTAACGATTTTCTCTCTAGACCCTGTGGGCCCATAAAATGTTCATCTGAATTAAGGACAGTTAATGATGGTGTATGATTTGCCAGTAGACTGAACTTCCTGAATCGGTGTGAGATGTCTAGGTTGGGGGGTAGCTGATTTGATGCCGGCTGGCAGGTCTTCTTTTCAGGTTTGCTGTTTTCCTCTTAGCTCATGTCTCTTCCAGGCATTTCCAGGAGATAGTGTCTGGCAGCTCTTTCACTCAGCTTACATAAAAAGCTCCCCAGTGAATCACACAGGGAAGAACAAAATAAGAGCATTTCATTGCTGGTAATGTATTCCTTGGTAAGCAACAGAATGTCTGGGGGTTGACAAAGATCATTATAATGTTAACGTGGTTTCAAGCTGATAAAACACCTTGTAATTAACATGAGGATGATGTATATGAGTGAATGCCACCCAGGTTAAGCTGCATCTGTGATAGTCTGATGCACAGACGTGAAGGAGATGCCCTTTCAGGTTGTTGGTCCTTGAGTCAGTGACAGAGTGAAAGACAAAGATGGTTGGGACACATTTCTGAGTAAGAGAAATAGGAAGAAACCCTGGGTAGTAACGCAGAACAGTGGATCTACAATACAAATGTCAAGAAAATGCAAATATACTGACTTTGAAATATTAGAATTCAGATTGTGTCTTCCTTTAGACCTCCAGTTAACATTTTATACATGGATTATTCTGTAGTCCTGTTGTTTTGGTATTTCACAGTTATTAAAGTCCCTGAATAGAATTTAAGCTGGATTTTCTTTTTAAAATGAAGTAAGAATAGTCATACCTCATATATATATGAATGTATACATATATATAAATTTAAAATAAAGATAGGCCTAGCTTTTTTTCAACTAAAATATTCATATGCATGGTGAAGTCAAAAATTAATTATCTTTTGGTAAAAGAAATTATGTAGTCTTCTATTTCTTTCTTTTTCTAAATTTTACAGTTTTAAAGTATTTATTTGCTCAACAGACATGAACTCACACTTTCAAACATTTAACTGGCACACGGGAACATTGCCTCACATGCATGTGTGTTAACATAAGATGACAACTCAATAAGAAAGCACATGCTTGCATAGGATGTGTGTATCAGGCTTTCCCAATCTCTATTCATATGATTTCATTTAGGATATACTCTGTAAGCATACAATGAGGTAGAAATCTTTGCTCAACGATCTTTTACAATGAATGCATCTGAGTTTATCCTACTGGTTTTGTGGGGCATAAAATAAGATATAATTGGACACTGAAGAGTCCTAACAAATTCACTGCATTGAGCACTACTGGATTTGCTGTACTCTTAAAATGTCTCTCTTGTGAAACTTCTCTGCTTTCTTCCAGGGCTTCATATCTAGTGGCAGGCCCTCTCACAAGGTTTATTAGCGAGGAACCCATTGGTGTTTACTGATGTGTGAGCTGCCACAGAAAGCATTTGCATATTCCATGAATTAACAGGGATTTCCTCCTGCATGTGAGCATGGGTATGTGATGACCTTTGACTTGCTGAGAGGTCACCCACCGACGGGTGAATCTACATGTTTCTCTCTTTTGTGCTTTCTCTTATGTGATTAAAAGTTAGAATCACAGACCAGCGATTCCCCGCTCTCCCTGCAGCCGTATGGTTTCTCTCCTGTGTGCGATCTTTGATGTTCATTGAGCTCCCTTTTCCTTTTTTGCCTGCTTTCCTCACAGCAATTGCATTTCAAGGGTTTCTCCCCTGTGTGAATTTGCTGATGTCTATTGAGACATGATCTTGGAGTATACGATTTTCCACATTTAATGCATGGAAAGGAAGTCAGTGTGAAATCCTGATGCGCCACAGGGTATAATTTCTGGCTGAAGCCTTTCCCACAGTCAACTCAGAGATAGATAGTGTCTCTCGCCAGTATGAGATTGATGCTGTATAATGAGGTTTCCCCTTTGTTTAAAGAGTTTTCCACATTCACCATATGCATAGAATTTCTCTCCTGTATGACTTCGCTAATGAACCAGACTTTCTGTATGTTTGAAGCCTTTTCCACATTCACTGCATATGTAGGGTTTCTCTCCAGTATGAATTCGGCAATGAATCATAGGATGGCTCTTCCTGATGAAGCCTTTTTCACATTCATGGCATATATAGGGTTTCTCTGCCATATGTAGTTTTTGATGTTCATTGGGCTGTGGCTTATGGAGATAAGCTTTGCCACCTTCTGAGCATGTCTATGGTTTTTGTCCTTTAAGACTTGTATGATGATGCTCAATTAGCTTGAATTTTTCAGGGTAACGTTTCTTTTATAATCATTGAATTGGGGGCTTGTACACATTGGGGGCTTTATCACAATCCATCCATCCATCCATCCATTGTGAAGTTTGAAGTTTTTAAAGAAGGCTTTCCCCCACAGACTGCGTCTATAGGGTTTCCCTCTAGCATGAATGATCTGATGATCAGCAAGGAAGGACTTCTTAATGATTTTCTCACATTCACTACCCACCTGCAGATTCTATAGCTTGTGGATTTTCTGATGCTGAAAGTATTGAGATTCAGTGCTGTTTGAATTTTGGCTCTCAAGGAATTTAACTTTGGTACAAAACTGCTCATGGCCTGCCTGAAGAAAGGCTTTTTCATTTCTATGAAGCTCAGCAGACTTCAGCATTTCATTACTTCTCTGACGGACTGCTAGTAAAGTTTAATTTGATTTCACAGATCTTTCATATAAGTCATGATTTCCCCTTAAAGGACAAAGATTTTTGTGCAGATTAACTGTATTTTCCAATGCTATTATCTTCATAGTGTCCCTCCATTCTGTCCACCCTTCTTTCAGTTTGGGAGTGCCCAGGCAGACCATCATTCACTTCCTGGATTTCTCCTTTTCTTTGCTCAGCTGAGAAGATTCCATTAGGTCTTTTGTACAACAGTGGCTCTTCTCCTCATTCTAACCTGGGGAGTGCATCTGGTTTCCTAACTTGATCCACTTGATGGACAGCAGGTTGCTATAGTTCTCCAACATCACATCCTGGTACAGGGTCTTCTGAGCAGGTCCGGCAGCTGCCACTCCTCCGAGGTGAAATTCATAGCACATCATTGAATGCCAGTGATTCCTGAGTCTTGACCAGCTTCTTGTGTTCTTGGGACATTAACAGCAACTGGGATGCTCTGTCTCTGTGTTTGCCTGATCAATCTAATTTCTGTTAAAAAATTCCAGTCCCCTGAGAAGTATGTCCCCAGAAGTGACAATATCCAAATTCTGCAATCTCTACTTTCCTTCAAATGACTCTCTTGCTGCTGAGGTTTTAGGACCTCTGCCTCATAGAAATCAGCCATGGGCTGATGCTGATGGTGACTCTCTCTCCCTTGGTGAAGTTGAGGAGGCCTAACACCACCTGTGCCACAACATTCTTTCAGCGCGGAGGTAATGTGTGACTACCCCCTCAAAGGAATCAGCCTTCAGCTGTGGATCTTGGAATCTTCTCCCCACTCCTGGATACGCATGACTTCAGCAGCCAAGGCTTCTATTTCTATGAACTGAATCTATGTTTTCCAGATATAGATGCTCCTAGGCCCCTCCACTTATCTGACAGTGGCTTGCCTCCTGGTGTCAGACTGCAAGCTATGCCACCAGTATTTCAAGCGGCAAGAAAGTCACCCATGGCAAACAGGTTTTAGCAGAGCTTCCAAACTAAGAACAAATGGGAAAGAAAGAACAAGTTGTCAGCTTCCAAGGGAGCTGGCCACAGAAAGCCTTATGAACAGTAGCAGAGTGTGGTAGATATATAATTGTTTGTCAGTGTGAGGATTAAGAGTGTAGGGGTGGAGTCTAGCCTGTCAATCAGATCATAGCCAATGAGGCCTCTGTGTGGGCATGGGCTTCTCCTGAGAATTCTTGGAGATCTGGTTCTTTCTCCTTGGAGGCTGGAGACATTTCTCTCTCTGCCACTCCCTGAGAGACATAGCAGCTGACAAGCCTCATGGAGCCACCCTGATGCAACCAGACCTCTGAAACCAGAGAAGCCATGTAGAGACCCCTACCAGCGCTGAGATGCTTATATCACCACTGGATCCAAAAGACTTCCCACCCACTGGCCTGTGATCGTCCTGCATTTGGCATCATTGCATGTGTTTCGTGAGTCTGAAGAGGACTTTATAGACTGATATCAGACATAGGGGCTATTATCAGACTTGATATGGCCTGGGCTAGGATGTTTTCTCAATGTTCAATTGCTCTTGTATATAAATCCCTCTCTCCTACACATATGTATGCCCATGGATTTGTTTCTCTAGTCTACCCGGACTAAGACATAGAGCATAGTCAGACAGTGTCAGAAGATGAGCTTCTCAACTTAGACACGATGGAGGCAAAGCTGGGCCTCCTCAAAGTAGAGTTGACCTTAATGACACAGTGTGTGCAAAATTTCAGGACATCCATTTGCTATGGGACTGGACTCATAATAAGACTAATTAGCTCTAAAAAGTCATGAATATTGTAATGTGAAATGTCGGAGGTATGAACTTATGAAAATTTAAAGCCAAAACCTGCCATTGAGTTAATTCGCATGCATGGTGACAGATTATAATTGCTTCTGTGGGTTTCCAAATCAGCAAATCCGCACGGGCGTAGAAAACTCATCTTTCTTTCATGGAGTAGCTGGTGGTTTTGAACTGCTGATCTTGAGTTAGCAACTCAATTTAGTAAGCTGGACTGATAAACTGGCCATTTTGAGTCAGATGATCATATTATTTACTATTCCAGGAAAAACAAATTCCAGCAAAGTGGAATCATATTTATTGTCATAAAGAATATGTGCACATTGATCTTAAATTACAAAGTTGTATGTGATAGTCTAATACCGACATGCCTATAAGGAAGTTCTTAATACAAGTATTATTCAAATTTACCCAGTTGGAAAATAAGGACTTAGTAATAGAGACAAAGCTGGAAAACCTTTTGACACATTGAACACTAATAACAGAAGACCTGATGAGCTGTGGGAGGGTCATAAAGAACAACATACATGAAGAAAGCAAAATGTCATGAAACAGACAGGAAATAAAGAAAAGATCAATGCAGATGTCAGAGGAGACACTACTTGCTCAATCACAGAGTATCTAAAGGAAATGGAAGAAATGATGTAGTCAAAAAGCTGGAAAGAAAATTTCAACGGAAAGCTCTAGAAGACAAAGTAAAATATTATAATGAAATGTACTAAACCTTGGAATTTTAAAAGCAAGATGAAGAACACACTCAGCCTATCTTAAACTGCAAGAACTCAAGGGTGGGGGAAGCAAACCTTACGCTTCAATATTGAAAGAATCGTTGGGGAAAATATTGAATGATGCAGAGGCCATCAGAAAAAGATGGAAGGAATACACCAAGTCACTGTGCCCCGAAACACTAGTCTCCCTCTCACAATTTCAGGACGTAGCGTATGAGCAAGAACCAGTGATGATGAAGGAAAAAGTTCAAGCTGTATTCAAAGCATTAGCCATGAACCAAGCTCCAGGAATTGATGGAATACCAATTGAAATGTTTCAACCAGTGATGAAGCACTGGAAGTACTTACTCATCTCTGCCAGGAAATTGGGAAGCCAGCTACTTGACCCACCGACTGGAAGAGATCCATATTTGTACCCATTCCAAAGAAAGATTTGGCTGTTATCGCAAGGTTAACAGTTCAAAACTACCAGCCAGGGGAGAACGATGGGGCTTTCTACTGTGGTAAACAGTTTCAGTCTCATTCACTCAGTTGTACCCTGAACTATAGGGTCAACTATGGATCCAAATTGACTGAATGGCCGTATGCTAGGTTCAAAATGTTAGCATTGGAAACTAGCATAGATAGATGAAAATTACCTTCTCCCCCTATGTTTTCAATGCTAATTGGATGAAGGCTTACAACGCAGATCAGTTTTCCATTCAGTAATCCATAGGCGTTTTATTTTTGCAATTGCAGTTCCCACAATGAAACATTACTTATCCAACTTTGTTTGTGAGCTTCCTGTTTCCATCCCTCCTTTTTGGTCAACCTTCTGAACTTTGTCCTTGAATAAATGATGCCCTTTTGATCACAAATGCTTGATTACTCTAAGTTGTGTCAGTAATTATTATTATTTAAAGAGTGTTTTCTAACAATACTGGGAGAGATTCCAGGGCAGGTAGTGATAATGAATTTTATAGATGAAAAATTGAGGTCTTAGAAATGTTATGATTTGTTTAAGTACTGATGGACATTGCTAACTGGAAGTGCCAGCCATTTGAACCTAATTTTATACTTGCTCCACTCTTCCAAATTGACTTAATCAACTTACATATACCCATTCACAATCTTGATAGGGAAGAGCGGGAATGATTTTTTTTCACTCTCTCTGAATTCTTTCTGAACAGGTTCCCCTTTAACCTATAATTGAGGATATACATGAATTTCCAGCGTCTGGTTTCTAATCATTTCATATATAGTGGAAATATCTAATACTAGCATGTCTGAGTCTTAATTTTATTTTGAGATTAAGAACCCTCCCAAAAGGACGCTATTTTTATTTTCTTTGATCAAGAAAATTGCATTAAACCCGAATGAATGATCATTTTGTTAACTTCCTAAAAGAATATCAGAGAGAACTAAGGAATAAGGAGTTTAGATCAAGAGTTAGAAAACCATGATCAATGGGCTAAATCTGCCCTATAGGTGCTTTTATAAATAAAACTGTACTAGAGCATATACATGCCAATTCAATCATGTATTGTCTAGGTCTACTTGTATATGAAAATGGCAGAATCGAGTAGTTATGACCGAGGCTGTATGGAAAAAAAGTTTAAAATATTTATTAGCTGGTTCTTAATGGAAAACCTTAAATAAATAATTATATGAAAATCAGCCCCTGAAAAGTGAAAAAAAAATTAGCAATGTCATTTCTCTCTAGGAATATGTTATATCCACAGCTGCTGTTATTTAAGGAGGAAAGGTTATTATTGTTGCTGTTAGCTATGATTGTTATTGTTATCATTATCATCATTACACTGGCTACCATACATTTTGGTGTCTCAAAAGTTATACACGTTTCTGAATATATTTGACCAGCTGATCCCCAAATAGCACCAGTATCCCATGTTAGGTCTAGTTTTTGAGATACAGAACATATGCCATAAACCAGTCTTCACTCTGATCACTCATGAAAATAAAAAGAACATTTTAACGATATACATGCTAGCTTCAGTTAGAGTGTCAGCATCTTGGCTTTATGTAGGTTGTGCTGCACTACATATTCACATTACAATACTTCACATGGTGTCCTTTGCCCACAGGGTCAGCTTTTCAAGCCCACCAGCCACTTGGCAAGAGAAAGATGAAACTTTCTGCTCCCATAAAGAGCTATAGCCTGAGAAAGCCACAGGAGAAGTTTCACTCCATCCTATATGATTGTTATGAGTCATAATTGACTGACTGGTATTGAGTTTGGTAAGCTCAATAGAGATTGAAATGTGTTGAAACCCAACATGGATCTGTCAGAATTCAAACTCCTTTATTAAAATGAGCATGTCCACCTTGTTATAAGATGACACAACTTATCCACCTGTTCACAGAAACTCTTAAAAGTGAGAATTTTTCTTATCAAGAAGTTTGGAGTCAGTATCACCTCTGAATCATTCAACATGAATTATCCATTCATCATATATTAAACTGTGTTATAAAATGTTTACTATATCATTTGATTAAGAAAAATTTAGATCTTCAAAATATGTATGAAAATTGCTATGAAAGTCTTACATTTTTAAAAATCTACATTGCTTTCACAGCTTTCCTATAGGTGCCTTGCCAATTTTCTTTTTTCCTTTCCAGTCTTCTTCAGCCGTGTTCTGGCTTTGCAGTGTTCAACTTGTGGTCTCTGTGTATATTGCACAGCCTCCCAGACCAAACAGAAAAATCTGATACTATATAATCAATTTTAACTCATAATGACCCCATAGGACACAGAAGAACTGACCCTTTGGGTTTCCAAACCTTTTAATCTTTTAAAGGCGTCAGAGTAATTGGTAGGTTTGAACCACTGACCTTATGATGGACAGCTCAGCTAACAACTATGGGTCCATAACAGCTTCCTCTGGAAGTCCCTTATTAACTAATTATTTTTCAAATATTTGTTAACTTTTTGTCATATTCTGTAACTTGTGGTTCTGAATTCTTCTCATATTTAAAACTAGGATGATAAATGAACACATTTGTATAACTTAATAACTGAAACTAGAGTGGAGCACTATAGCTAAGAAACGAGAGTGGATGCCATCTCTGTAATGCCATTTCTGACCCAGTGCCCACATCAGCCCAGGAAAAGGCCTCAAAATCAAGACATCAAGAATAAAAAATATGGTTGGGCTGTGTTAATATTATTATTGTGTTTAAAATAAAAGATTATGACATATAGAATGGAAATGCCAAGATAATTTGATAAATGTATGGAGAACATCACAGAAGAGGAACTATATGAAGGAGGGTCTTTCTCCAACAATCAATCAAGAGAACGAGAATTGCATGAGATGGAGGTGTGATAAACTGTCTGGTGCCCATTATAATACATAGTAACATTTCGTCGTAAGTTTATATAGTAAATGTAGATACCAATCAAAATTCAATCTTCTTTAATCTTACAAATCATTTTATTTATTAGAGTCCATTCGGTCTTTGCATTTAGCAAAAACAAAGTAGCAGATTTTCGTTATTACATGAGTAAATTCTCTGTCTTGGGACATGGATTTCATTTCAGATAGAAATTACTCTATTCTCTGGTGTTTGCACAAATTGTTATGCATAAACTCTTATAAGAAACAAAGTTCTAGTATCCCATATTTTGAGATTTATAGAGGTGACTTTCCTTTTCTGTGGGGATGATGAATGTGTGCCGACTGGCACGGCTGTTTAATTATAGATGGCTAGCTGTGAGGAACATGGGAATGATCTCAGCCATTTAAACCCACAGGCAATCTCCTGATGTGACCCAAAGGTGTGCATTTTATTTATGTAGCTATTTTACCTACTCACCTAGATTTCTATTGCGCTCGGAAATTCCCAAGTGAAGTATCTACAGTGATTTCTTAAAGGGTTTGAAATAATATTCTCGTTTTCTCATTTTCACCCACAAGAACTTTTTTGCTTAAAGCTACATATGAGAAAGAAGCCCAAGCGGCATACTAGGTTACATGTTGGGCAGCTAATCACAAATTCAGCAGTTCAAAACCACCAGCCATGCCATGGGAGAAAAATAAGGCTTGTTACTCCTGTAAGATATATCATCTCAGAAACGCACAGAGACAGTTCTAATGTGCCCTATAGCATCACGCTGGGTTGGAACCAACTTGATAGCAATGAGTGACATTTTGGAAATAGTTTCTGGTAAGAGTTGGGGTGGAGACCAAAGAGACCAGACTCAGGCACACGTGGAAGGCCCTAGGAAAAGCCATCATGTGTTCAGGGAATTGTAACTAATTCACCAGTATTCAATGGCAGGGTTCCTGTTGCAGGTGGACAGTGACATGTCTACACCCGTGGCCAGAATCAGATAATAAAGAGTGTTACCTTACATGTTGTGGAAGGTACACAGGCAACATGGACCCATTGAAGGGTTTTAAAAGAATAACACAATCAGACTTGTGATTTTGAACCACACGCTGGCACTGGCAGCGGCAGAGTGATGAATCATAATGTGGAAAGGGTAAAGGATAGGTAGAGATTTGAAAGACTAGTGTAGGGACTGTGGTTTTCTAGGAATGAGGAGGTATAAGAGATATTTGTATGACTCAATTAATAGACCGAAGCTATTTTAACCAAAACAAGGGTGAGAGAAGAGTTGAGTGGATACATTTAGGCTAAAATGGAATATCTTATTTAATCTCCCTTTTCACGCATTTAAAAGTTGTTCCCTTTCAAAAAATGAAGAGGAAATACCAGTGCATTAAGCCGCTGGTGAATCCCATCTGACTAGAGACCACCGCTGTAAATAGCCTTGTTATAATGCAGTGTGCACTGGAAATTGGATTATGGCAGATGTAAGTAGGTTAAAATGTAACTCCTTATCATTTGATCTCTGTAGACCTGTTTTTAATTCTATTTTTTAACATTTTCTACCTTTTTTGGTTGCGATTATTCTGTTTTACTTTGTTATTCTTGTTTTTTAAATATGGTTTTCTGTCTATGAAATCCAAGATAAGTAGATCTATATAGTCAGTGACTAGATGAATGATTTCTTGAAGGGGGGATAGCAAGGGAGATTGTGGGGAAGTGGGGAGTTAGTAAACTGATAACAAACCTATCTCCTTGATATGACTGAACTGTGGAATTATATGACATGGGGATTATGGGCCAATAAAACTGTTTTTAAAAAAATTTAGGAACTGAGTTGATCACAAAAGAAAACTCAGGAGGAAAAGGAGGATTCGCACCTATTTGCTCACCATTTCACGTCCAGTACCAGACAAGGAAAGTGTTCCATGACTTGATCCTGGCAGTAAAAGATAAATTTTTAAAATAGAACTAAAATAAACAAGGACAAATCCAAATGATAAATATAGCCAGCTAGATGTCACATGTATGAAGATAATACAAGTGAAGCCAGTGATGAAGGAACTTAGTTAAGATCAGAATTGTCCAGTAAGTAAGCCAGCTGACCGATAAGCACAAATTGTGTGAAATCAGACTTGTAAAATTTGTTCGGTTTTAAGGCACATGTTTTATTTTAGGGCGAGAAATACAGTTGATATGTATCAACAAGAAAAACTGAAAGGAATAATGGCATTCTCTCCAGTTCTAGACAACTTTGTAGAGAGCTTTCTGTGTACAGAGCGTCTGTCTAGGTTTCCCAGAAGCAGACTCTCCTATTAAGGTTTTAGACACATCTGGGAGGTGATCACCAACACGGAGCGGAGAAATAGAAAAGGTTGTTCATAAACAGTGTATCAATTAATGGTTACCACCAGGGGCAACTGATGCTAAATCCCATTGAGGACCTTTAGGAAAGAAGGTAGAATATGCCCAGACCTATTGCAATCTAATCATTTCCAATTCATAGAGACCCATGTAGGGTTTCTAAGACAGAAATAGCTTCACAGGAACAAATAGTCTCATCTTTCTCCTGGGGGTTTTAAACACATAGCTTGTAGTTGGCAGGCCAATGTATAACCCCTAGTGCCATCAGGATTAAAAATAGGAATATAAGTAAATTATTTAGAAGGCCTACCAAATAAGAGCAATATATGTTACTGTTAATATTAAATGCCGTATATACTCGCGTATAAGCTGGTGCAAATATCAGCCAAGACACCCAACTTTACCACAAAAACTGCATTAAGAATGTGCCAAAAAACTCGGGTTATACACGAGTACATACGGTATCTACAACACTCTTTTGGGCAAAGAACAAAATGAAGCCAAATTGCCATTGCTTGTAGAATCGGAGTGCTGTAATTTACAAAAGAAGCATGTCAGAGTACTCATTTTAATGACTAGAGACATTCAAGTGAACTGATATAGACAAAGGTTTTTTTGGCATTCCAGAGGCAAAACTAAGACTTGTGGTTGAAGTTACAGTTCTAAGAGAATGGAGAAGTGTTCATTATTTGATCTGTTCAACAATGTGATTGTTTACTTTAGAAGTCATGTGTTTCTCTATCTGGAAGGTATCTGACATAGACTGAATAAGTGCTTATTAGTGATTCTGGAGAGAGCCATTGTGATCAGAGAAAAGGTATAAATAAGTGACATTTACAGATCTTTCTAATGTTGAATTTTAAAGACTTCACTGTGTAGTTCTAAATGTCCTTTCCAGTCTTTAAAAAATGTTTTATTAGGGGTTCATATAACTCACAATCCATACATACATCAATTGTGTCAAGCACATCTTATATCTTATGATTTCGCCTACAAATCCTCTGCCCTAGACCCACTGGCACACTCAACCGGTCTCACACTGTCTAACCACTTGAATTTTCTGCCATAATCTCTACTTTGAAGATCTCCAACATTGAAAAGCACAACTCTTATTGAAACATATGCTGTGTTAAAGATTAATTACTATGACTAATGCAATTAGGATTTTTTTCCAATAGCCATGTTAGAGTCCAGCCCAAAGTACTCACATGAATGTGGATGAAGTCTACATGAAGTTTGAAAAAGGCCAATCACTTCCTCTACCCTTACTTCCTCACTTGGAAAGAAAGACATATTTTATACAGAATACTCCTTTGAAATGAGGAGGGTTGCATTACTTTAACATGAACATGTCATCAAAAAAGGGTCGACGCTAGAAAAGAGCATTGGTTTTGTAGAGGGAAGTCCTCTACACTCAATCACAGCAAAAGACTCATAAATGTCAGTGATCATGTTGATGTCGCAGGACGCGGCCACATTTTATTCTGAAATATATATATATATAAACTCTCTCAACAACTAATGATGACAACAAAGGTGAGCTAATCTGTTTGAATTAGGAAATATATTGCTAACCTTTAGATGAAAAAAATTAACAGCTTTTAAAAGTATTTAAACTCCAACATGAAAATTAAATAAGACACATGAAAAGATACCTTCACACAATATTTTACCATATATGTGTCTAATTTTATCTACTAAAGAAAGGTTTCTAGGGGAGAGAGGGCAACGAAATGGGCTGCTAGTCTTTTGGGGCCAGTCATTTTCCATTTGGGCAAGGATCAGAAGCTTTTATTTCAACTAAAGCTTCCGAGGAAATGCAATTTGAAACCTATGGCTGCTCTGGATAGATGGTAGTGGGTGAAGACCAGCCTGGACTATTAAATGGGTAATGGGAGTGTTCTTTGAAGCAGTGTCAAATCTGTTGTCATAGAGTTAATTTCCACTCATAATGGCCACACAGGACAGAGTAGAACTTCCCCATAGAGTTTCCTAGGCTGAAATCTTTCTGGGAACAAAACACCAAGTCTTTCTCCTGTGAAGTGACTGCTGGGTTAGAACTGCTGACCCTTCTGAGCAGGCTTACTACCGTGTCATTGGGGGTCCTTGAAGCTGTTCCAAAGAACAGTTCTATACCTCGTTGTCATGAGAATCAGGAAATTCTCTTGGCCTTCAAATAACATGGTCTTGTTTACTGACATAGTCAGATGCTGTCTGTGCTCAGCATCACTGAAATAGTGATTCTCTGACACCTCTTAAGGATCTACAAGAGTGGTTCTCAACATTCCTAATCTGTGACCCTTTAACAGTTTGTCATGTGTGGTAACCCCCTCAACTATAAAATTACTTTCGTTATTACTTCATAAGTGTAGCTTTGCTAGTGTTATGAATTGGGCAACCCCTGTGACAGGGTTGTTTGACCCCCAAAGGGGTCACCACCCACAGGTTGAGAACCACTAATCTTCAGTGACTTCTCCACAAGTATTTCAAAACTCCAAAATAATTCCCTGCTATCTTGATTTCCTAATGTATTATATAAACTCTTATTTTATTTTCCTTTTCCTGATTTTTATTGCACAGAAGTTTAGGTTTTCTGGAGGAAAAGTATTTGGGCTAAAAGATGCACTTTCCTGTCAGAAGTAATAAAAGAAACAACATATCTTTATATTTTTAACATGAAATTCCAAGGGCAAAACATTTAGAAAATGTACACTCTAACTAAAGGTTTCTACCGAGAAAACATGGTAAAAAAATTAAACAAATCTTGGGCAGGGATGTCTTGTTTTTAGATCCCTGTCCGGTTACAATTTTTTTTCTGTTATTTTAGAGTGTAGATGAGTTACTATGATCTCTTGTTCTGCTCAAATTGGGTTCCATTTGACCACATTAATATTTGTACAGATTTTATATTACTCATGAAATACCATAAAAACTCAGCAATAATTGCACATGCTTTTTTTATGAGCATGAATCTCCTCTGACAGGGTTTATGAATTCACTTATGGTCTCAGAGACATTTTATGATGCATTAATAATACACTTGACAAAACACATACTCTCAGTGTATTTACATTAACGGAAATGCTCCTTTTCTACAGCCACCTTTCACATTGCTGACCTAGATGATTCCTCTAAAACAACTTAGAAGTTGATGATCAGATGTGAATGCAGCACAGTCCCAGTTGGGTATGGTGTAGATTAGAACTTCTTCGGTACCCAAGGACTACTTTGATCCACCCATTTTAATTTACAGGAGAGGAGGGACCTGGTATAGAGAGATTTAGATTTAGACTCTGTTTTCACTCATGGTTGGGAGAAAGTTGAGGCTGTCTGCTCCTGTAAAGATTTATAATCTTAGAAACTGTGAGGAGCAGTTCTAGTCTGTCCTTGACGGTTACTATGGATTGACATTGGTTTGAGGGCAGTAGGTTTATTTGTTTTTTTGAGGGGGAATGTGGGGATTTGCCCATAGCTTATATGAAATACACCATGATAACAAAACCAAGAGGAAAATAATTTTGGTTTTGTATTAAAAGACAAAAAGTACTTACTGCTTAATCTAAACTATTAATATGTATGAAATTCATAAAACTCACTGCCATCTAGTTGATTCTGATTCATAGCAACCCTCCAGGGCATAGTAGAAGTGTCCTTTGGGTTTCCAAGACTGTACATTTTTTCTTCAGGAGTAGAAAGTCATAGTTGAAAAAAAGGAAAACGAGCTGATTCCAGGAACCCAAGTGGAAGGCGAATTTTGAGGATGATGAGGGCACCGAATGTATAAGGGTGCTTTACTCAATTGATGTATATATATGGATTGTGATAAGAGTTGTATGAGCCCCAATAAAAAGATATATTACATTTTAAAAAATGATGAGGGCAATGAATGTACAGATGTGCTTTACACAACTGATATATGTATGGATTGTGATTAGAGTTGTATGAGCCCCTAACAAAACATTTAAAAAAGAAAAAAAACACTAAAACATTTTAGTAACATATATATGTAACAATAAAATAATTTCCTACTTGAGCTCAGGATGAGATTCTCTGCTGATTAAGTATAAAAAATTATTTGCAGGAGCAGCAATTCCTACCAATATCAAGTTCATTTTAATTCATATAGAACATCATGTAATGAAATTGTAGCATCCACCGAGGGGCAAAAACAAATCTTCAGTTTCCCTTCAGAATGAATTCTGTTTTCTTGGTATTATTGGAGGGGTAGAACAGAGGGTTTTTTTTAATATCAAGAAAATATTAATAGTAGACCAAAATATGATACATATTTTATAGGCTGTTTTCCCAAAGGATGCATTATATAATTTGAGTCTGCAAGGCTCTATCTGTCTTTGCCATATGCTGCTATTGTTAATTGGGGGGCCATAGTATGCGTTCGGACTCATCACAACACAATGAAACACCCGCCAGTCCTGTGCCCTTCTTGAAATTGGTGTTCTATTTGATCCCAGTGTTGCAGCCACTGTGCAAAGCTATCTCATCGAAGGCCTTCCTCTGTTTTTGTCGGCCCTCCATTTTCCCAAGCGTGATGTCCATCTACAGGAACTGGTCTACCTTTATAAAAAAGTTAAGCCATTGTAACAGGGTATTTTGTTAGAAACTCTTTACTTAATAGAGATTTCATTATAACTCACTAACATAGTATGAGATTCAGATTTGCTTCTCAATTAACCAGAAGGAAATAAATCCAAAAGAGAAATGAGAGTGCTTATGTACTTGTTCATTTAAGACATACATACACACACACATACACAACTAAGACTAGAACTGAACTGGGTTCTTGGTTATTATGTCTTTAACTCCTAACCAAATTAATTGCTATTGGGTCAATGCCAACTTATAACAACCCTATAGGAGAGGGCAGAACTGCCCCTGTGAGGTTCTTAGACTGGAAATTTTTATGACAATAGAAAACACCGCTTTTCTCCCCAGATGGTTTCAAACTGCTGACCTTGCAGATCACAGCCCAACCGGTAACCACTAGGACACCAGAGCTCCTCATGATTATGTCTGTTGTTAAGTGCCTTTGAGTTGGTTCTGATCCCCAGTGACCTTAGGCACAATAGAATGACACACAGCCAGTTCCTGCATCATCCTCTCAATTGTTCTTATGCTTTAGCCCATTGTGATAGTCACTGTATCAGTCCCTATTTGGGGGCCTTCCTCTCTTTCACCATCCCTCTATTACTGAGCATGATGTCCTTCTCCAGGGACTGGTGTTTCCTGACAACATATCCAAAGTCTGTAAGACAAAGTCTTGCCACCCTTGCCTCTAAGGAGCACTCCAGCAATACTTTTTTCAAGATAGGTCGATTTATCCCTTGAGCAGTTCATGGTACTTTCTGGATTTTTCTCCAGCACCACAATTCCAATGCCTACATCCATATTTGGTCTTCTTTATTCAGTGTCCAACTTTAACATTTGAGGCAATTGAAATACCATGGCTTGGGTAAGGTGCCCCTTTGGTCTCAAAATAGCATACTTGCTTTTCAACACTCTAAAGAGGTCTTAAAAATAAAAATAATGAAAATAAAAAAATAATTTTAAAAAGAAGTCTTGTGCAGCAGATTTCTCCAATGCAACATCTTTTGGTCTCTTAATTGCTGCTTCCATGAGCATCAATAGCGGATCCAAGGAAGACAAAATCCTTGACAATTTCAACATTTTCTCCATTGATCGTGATGCTATATCTTGGTTCAGTTCTAAGAATTTCTGTTTTCTTTATATTGAGTTATAATTTATATTAAAGGCTGAAATCCTCGATCTTGGATCAAAATGTGCTTCACATCTCCTTCTCATTCAGCAGGCAAAGTTGTGCCAGCCACACATCGCAGGTTGTTAATAAGCCTTCTTCTGATCCTGATGCTGCATTCTTCTTCATGTAATCCAGCTCAGCACAAGTAGACATCATTCTGGCTTTCTCAGGTTTCAGCTAAGATCTAACATCAGCGATGAAATCCCTTGTTCTATCTCCTCTTATGAATCTGGCCTGAACCTCTGGCTGCTTCCTGTCCATGTACTGCTACAATTGTTGAATAATCTTCAGAAAAATTATACTTGTATGTGATAACAATGATATTCTTCTATAAATTGTGCATTTAGTTTGTGCGAATTTGAGCAAAGGGTCAACTTTCTTTGGAAGGGGTACAAATATGGATCTCTTCCAGTCAGTTGGCCAAGTACTTTTCTTCCAAATGTCCTGGTGGAAACAAATGAGTGCTGCCAGTGCCTCATCAGCTTGGTGAAACATTTCAATTGGAATTCCATCGATCCTGAAGCCCCATTTTTGGGTAATGCTTTCAGTGTAACTTGAACTTCTTTCAGCACCATTTGTTCTTGCTCATATGCTATCTCATGAAATGACGGGATGTCAGCTAGTTCTTTTGGCGCAGTGACTGTGCATTCTTTCCAACTTCTTTGGATGCTTCCTGCACCATGCAATACTGTGTCCCCAGAGTCTTTCAATATTTCAACTTAAGACTTGATTTTTTAAATGTAGTTCTGTAGATTTAAGGTATGCTGAATATGTTCTTCTTTTCTGGTTTTCTAACTTTAGGGCTTTTCATATTTCATTAAAATATTTGACTTTGACTTCTCAAACGGCCCTTTGCAATTTTTGGTTCACCTCATTGACTTAAACATTTCTTCCAGTTGCTTTACATACTCAATGGTTAGGAGCAGGTTTTGGAGTCTTTTTTAATATCCAATTCGGTCTTCTCTTCCTTTCCTGTCTTTTCAATGACTATATGCTTTCTTCATGGATGATGGTTTTGATGTCTTCCCACAGCGCATCAGGTTTTCTGCCTTTAGTGTTCAATGCAGCAAATCTGTTCTTTGGATGCTCTTGAAATTCAGGTAGTCTAAATTAAAGGTAGTATTGGGCTCTCATTTATTGTTTTAATTTTCTTCAGCTTTAACCTGAACTTACATGTGAGCAATTGGTGAGTTTTTTATCACTTGTAATACTCTGGTGCTGGAAGCTATATCACTGAATTTCAAATGTCAGCAGGATCACCCAAAGTGAAATGTTTCAGCAGTTTCCAGACTTGGAACAGACAATGAAAAAGAGATAGACTGCCCATCTTGGAGGCTGTACCCACAAAAATCCTGTTGCACAGCATGGAAACATAATTATTATATCTTGTTATAAGACCCTCCTATGGAACTAATGGTTCAGAGTGTCTGAATGACTCAAGGTAGGAGTGTGCAGAGGAGGGAAGGTTAAGAAGAGAGCATTGATGTGAGTGAATACAATTCATCACTTCATAAACACACTCGGGACCACATTAGCCAAAGACTGTAGGCACGATCTCCAGCATTTTACCTGCAACTGGTGCCTTCTGTGCTCATTTTAACAGATTTTTGCCTCTTTGCTGTGGAATGACGAGCAAGGATATTGAACCACTATGAAGCACTATACATATGACACATTTTCTTAGGAAGGACCTCAGGGGTGTCCCTGATAAGTATAACAACTGCTAAGGATTGTGCACATGGTGTACTCACGCTGCGATTGTTTAACATGTTGAAAATTTCTTAATGTGATAGAATCCCCCTTGTCATATTTAGATTGTCTCTGCTTCATCATGAAATTTAACTCAATAAAATAGTTTATTCAAAATCTGAGCAGTGAATATGTGTCTCCTATACGGCTATTTGAAAGCAAAGTGAAGGCAGTTCCAGAAACTTGACTGTAGGATTTTGTTAAATCATCAAAAAATATACATAAATGGCTTCATCTGAGTACTTCTTATTACGTACAAGACTTGGTCAGTTGATGTGTCCTGGATGTTATATTGTTGGTTAGTCACAACCAAAGTTACAGCAGAAGGACAGTCTAGACCTTTTTTCTTCTTTTTCTGCTATTAAATTTGTATTTACCTTCAAACGTAAAACCATGGTGTGTCGTTCACACTTTTTAGATCTTTGGCTCTTGTCTCTGTTGGATGTTGATTGGTACATTGGCAGAGCTCAATGAAACTGAATATTAGAAATAATGTAAAACTTCAAGGCCATTGTCACCTTACCTATTTCACCGGCTTAATAACTTCCTTTATTTTCAGATCACTCAAAACAGATATGTATTCTCCAAAGAAGAGAGAAGAAATTCTGAATTTACAAAACAGAGTACTTTTTATTCTCCTAATTTAGCAGCATGAGCTAAATGTTTAAAGTGTTTCTTCTGAAACTGTGCCTTCAATTAGCATTCACAGTTTCTAAATTAATCTTTGCTGACCTTAACAAGCAGGGTGTCTTAAAGACATGTTTCAAACAGGAAAAACGTGATAATTCCATCAGATAAATCTACTAACTACCCAAATTTCATAAATCATTGGTCATTGATCACCTCATACCACTGCTTAAGGAGTCCTATAATTTGAAACACTGCTTCATCACATCTCAGTATACAAACCGTACCAATCAACTTGAGCATGATCCCATGTCTTTCCAATATCGGAGTTTTTAATGATTCATTACCATTAAACTATTTTAAAAAGCCATACCATATCTCCATCCATCTTTTCATGCAGGAAAACAATGCCACACATATTTCAACATATTCCTATGGCTGTCTTTTCAATTGTAGGATTACTAAAATTATTACCGGTGCCAAACTCTTCGTGGTTTATATTGAAAATCCAAGCAAAGCATTTCCAATGGGAAATATTTTCCAACTCACTTCAAGGATTTGGAGGCGCTAATATTTTCTTTCTTCAAGAAATCATACCACCAGAGGGACTCAAGGGTAGAACCTAGACCACCTTTTACCATGAGCAAGAAATGCTCTCCTACCATAGAAAAGAAACACTGTCTAGGATATGCACAGCCAGGGATGTAAAGCATCTCCTAAGCAATGAACTAAAACTGTGTGAGGTGAATAACTATTTTGGAAAAAAAAGTCCTATCATTCCTGATCTTATTGCCCATGGGGCTTGTATTAGGCCCAGTGACACTTATATAAGTATATGATAGAAGTTCATATCAAAAAGTAATTTTATATCAAGAACATAACCCAGCTCAATTCAACTCAAGTTTATGAGTCTGATGTTAGTGGGAGGCCTTTTCAGGTTCATTTAGCCAGTGGCCAAAGATGCAAAAAGGTGAAGCCGCCAGATGCAGGAAGCATGTGCCCCAGGTTGAGGCGGAAACATGGCAGCTGCTATGTACCCCTTGGTTGGTTCCCAGGGTCAGCATGCCCTCCCCCCCCCCCAACGCCACCCTTGGAGGCAGAGACAGAGTCCTAGTAGGCAGGGATGGAGAAGAGGCAGAGAGAGGATCAGTTCCCAGGACCTCTCTTCTTAAAAGGCCACACCTCCAAGGAGGCATCACAGGCTGTGACCGTTAGAGGTTGGGCTCTACTTCACACAGCTCCAAGTTGTTGTCAAATCTAAGTGCCAGAGTGCCGAGGCAAGTACTCTCCCAGGAGCAACCTAGAGTATCATATCAGAATCTACCATCACTGCACAGATCAGCTGGTAGGATAAGGCTCGGCTCTTGCTACTGTTGGCTGCCGTCAAGTTACTCCGACTGCGTGACCCCACGTGTAGCAGAACACAACGTTGTCCAGTTTCCTACCATCTTCATGATTGTTGGTACATTTGAGTCCATTATTGTGTCATGGCGTCTCATCAAGGCTTCCTCTCATTTTAGTTGGACTCTCCACTTTACCAAGGGCCAGGCCGAGCTCACATTTGGGCCAAGTCCTTCAACTTGAAACTGCTTCGGTGTGACCCATTCTTTTTCTTGAACTCTTTTGAGGATTGTGCTTCTCAATCCAATAATAGAATCCTGATTGCAATCATTCTGTTCTCCCCGTGTCATCTTGGATTCTATGCTCTTTTATATTTGATGTTAACCTGATCCTAGGCTGTCAAATGGCACCACTTCAAAGAAGCAGCACTGGATGTGTCACATCTATCTGGCGAACCTTCTTTTTAAGTATAGGTGACAAACTATGCCACAAAGGATGTATATTTCCCAAGATCATATACCTTGCTATAGATATAAGTGTGATTTCTTCCATTACATATATTAGTGCTCTTATTTCTCCTTTTGTCAATGCATTTTAAATGTCATGAGATGAAGTAATCCTATTGCAATTATTTTTGGGGTGAGAGTGTCTGGCTTCATCCTTCTCCCCTAAATACACATGCACATTTAAAAGTACTGTATATACTCGTGTATAAGCTGAGTTTTTCAGCACATTTTGCATGCAGTTTTTCTGGTAAAATTAGGTGCCTCGGCTGATATTTGGGTCAGCTTATACCTGAGTATGTATGGTATATCTCAGAGTCTTATAAAGTACACAACACTAAAAGGGATAAATGTAGAAGAGATAAATATACGACTATATCAGAAAATTTCCTCTATGTAGACATCAGGGAGATGTTATTCATACTGTGACAAGTGACAGTATATTTGGTGGAGCATAGTGGTGGTGAGAGGCAAACAAAATTTAACCTGGAGAGTGAAATTATTTCAGCAAATCTGCCTGAATGAGGTGCTCATAAACAGCTTAAAGTATCGGCAAGCATCCTTTAAAAAGCCATCAAAAATTGCTAAACTCCAACTTTATCATGGCAGGTTAGGTTTTCAGTGGGGCTTGGATGAAAGGTTAGGACAGGAAGGAGTGAATTTTTAGGACTACTAACCTAATTGACCACAACTTTGTGCGTTTGTGCTGCTTTATTTTCCTGTGTAGAGCTAACATAGAAAAAGAAATGAATTGGCATAGTAAGCATATAAGTGTGAGGTATCTAGGAATTGCAGGAGCAGAAATGACTATATATTTTTTGTCAAGACATATCTACAAACCATAAAAAAAATTCATGTCTTTTTTCAGTCAGCGATACCTTACAATTCTCTCATCTTAATAAAATTAATTATTAATTGGAAGTTAATACACACATCATTCCATAGTTCCATCACGCAAAATAGAATTGTACAATTACTTCCATAATCAGTTTTTAAATATATTGTTTTGCTTTCTGTACTCCTTGACATCATCTCCCTTTTAACCCCCCAACACCTCAACCACTGTGCACTCCCCCCAACCCACTTAGTCTACTTGCTGTCCCTATAGGTTCATCAATCCTGGGTTTCATATACAAAAACATAGAAAAACACATAAAACAACTTCAAGAGGGTGATCTCCAATGATATAACAGCTCTGAGATGCACCCGAATATGACCAAAACAAAGCAAAAATACAGAAAATGTTAAAAACCAGATAGGTTCCAGCATGCATCAGAGGGAGGAATCAACTGACAAAGTTTGAACGGTTCAAGTCAGATTTGTGCCTTTGATTTTCTACACTCTCTATCTGCCCAATGCACTCTGTTTAGTAAGCACTTTCCTCCCATCCCTCAATTGTGGATACAGGGAGTTCCCTGCAGGCTGATTCCCTGTGTCGTTCCTGCAAATGAACCCTGGGCTCCCAGTGTCATCCACAGCCTACTGCAAACCAGATTCTCAGAATAAAAAAAGAAAACATCAGTAAATTCTTCCAAATCCCATTCTTGTTGAATTTAGCCATGCTATTTGCTTTGGCTCATGTTATATTGGCAAACGTGACCATGTAAAATATCAAGATCGTACTTTAAAAGTCATTGCTTGTTTTGCCCTCTTCTCTGGGTGATTTTGACCTCTGTCACTTTGAGAGAAACATGATGCACAGATCCAAGAATGTTAGACAAGAGCTGAATTAAACCAGTGCCTGAAGCCAAAGCCAGTGTAAATCCACCAGAATAATTCACAGAAGAATAAAGTCTTCCTACTGTATGCCACTGAAATTTTGTGATTGTCATGAATTAATCGTAGTTACTAGGTGGTACAAATGGTTAACACATTCAGGTGCAAACGGAAAGGTTCACATCCACCTGGACGCACCTAGAAAGAAAGGTTGGACAACCTGTTTATGAAAAGGAATCCATTGAAAGCCCTGTAGATTATGCATCTCGTGACACACATAGGGTCACCATGAGTAATAGTTGACTCTGCAGCAACGGATCTTTACTGGATATAGTAAGAGCTTATTGGTCCAATAGTCAACATCATGTGTTATTCCATTTGTTGCTTTTTACAGATTTATTGGTTTACCATTTATACATATATTGTGCTTTCCCCACCAGAATGAACAAATCTTACTGAGAAGTACAGCCACAAAGTTCCTGGGAAATGAGAATGACAGGATTTCATCTCACATATTTTGGACATATTATCCAGAGGTATCAGTCCCTGGAGAAGGATATTGCACTTGGGAGAGGGTCTGCCAAAAAGAGAAAGATGATGGTCAATGAGATGGATAGCTTCAATGGCAACAACAATGGGCTTAACCCTCAGGAAGGAAACATGGATGATATGGGTGCTATAGCAAAGTGCAGTGAAGAAACTAGATGGTGCCCCGCTATCAGCAAAAAGAACATCTGGGGTCTTACAATGCTTGTTTTCAAATAAGCAGCCATGTAAGTGAAATGTGGAAGAAGCACACCAACATCTGTGATTCAAGGATTATAAATTATGTAATCCAAATCTGAAGGAGGGAATGGTATCAGAGCTTAAAAATCAGAGCTTAAAAAGAAGTACACCAACATCTGTGATTCAAGGATTGTAAATGATATAATCCAAATCTGAAGGAGAGAATGGTATCAGAGCTTAAATTATGAAATTTGTATTTGCAGAAGGCTATGTATGACAGCCTGAAATTCATTTGAAGGATTTACATATGGAATAAGCCTTTGGTGATTCCCCTCTGTTCATAATTGATGTATGAGTATAACCTAGTTATACAGAGAGTAATAGACAATTATAGTAGAGTAAAATGATAAATCTGACTTGAATGGCTAAAACCTTGTCATTTGATCTCCCTTTTGCTATATTCATATTTTGAGCCTGCTCTGATTTTAATATTTCCTGTTTTGTTTTCAAATTTGAGCTTATTTCTGTTGTATTGTGTTATTGTTGGTAGCAATCTTGACTCTCTGTTATGTATCTTTCTATGTTTTTCAGTACTGAAACCCAGTTTGGATGAATCTATAGAGACAATATCTACAATACAATTCCTGGGGTTTAAGACAAGGAAAAAGGCAGTAATGGGGAGGGGATATCAAGGAATACAAGAAGGAAGAAAATGCTTTGAAAATGATTGTGGTAGTTGGTATTCAACACTGTTTAATGTGACTGAACTCTTGAATGGTATAATGTCTGGATTATGACCTAATAAAATGTTTCAAATAAATAATAATAAAAAATCTGCTGAATATCAAAAACAATGACATGATATGTAAACCCTCACCTAATTCACAATAAAAAGTTTGAAAGTAAAACTAAACAAAATAATGGGCTTTGCCCCCCTCCCTTCTGTCTTCGGGAGAGGGTCACTATGACTCCCAAGGCATCTAACAATCACCACTGAAAGACCCTTGCAGTTTAATCCATGCTTTCCCATCTTTATTATTGCCTTAGAGTTGATGCCAGCTCATGGCGAGCCTATGGGACAGGGTGGAACTTCCTCCTTTGAGTTTCTGAGATTGTAACTGTTTATGGGATTAGAAAGCCCCATTCTTCTCCCGAGAAGCCACTGGTGGTTTCAAACTGCCGGCCTTGCAGGTACAACCACTATGCCAGCAGGGATCCCTACTTCTTTGGAAAACTAAAAATGTGTACAGTGGTAACTACTCAGTCTAATGTACTTGCAGGAAGCAATGCTTGCCTTGAAAGGCACATTGGAGGAAGTCGTTACTATGACACTGGTAGCTTTAAGTTACAAACACCGCATTTCAGAAGCAATCTCACAATACGTTTTCTAAGAGCCGAGGCTAAGAACTCATCGGGATAATCAGCGGAACTGAACAAATTGGAGAGTTCTTCATTTGGAGGCAATGTTGGCATTTTAAGATACTTTTCCATTCACAGGAGAACGACTTTCCCACATAACCGAAAAGGCCATTTTCTCAAGGCAAAACTGCTGATATTAGGAGTGGAAGGCCTCAGAGATCTTTTAGAAGAGAACACTATTTTCCCATTGGATTTCCCCATGAATCTGGCATTTGAAGCTGCCCCAAAGCTAAGGGCTGGTGTATTTGCTATGGCTTTTCACAAAAGGGCACGGGCCAAGTGGGGCAAGCAGCAAAGTGACCTTTATCTGGGCTCAGCCAATCTCTTCCATGCATTTGCAGGAAGATTCACAGTCTCAGAACCTGTTTGACCCTCCCTGGGGTGGGAGACTGATGCCATAACACAGAAGCATAGAAAACTAAGGGTGTGGATTGGAAGCTGAGAAACAAGGGTAGAGCATCATGACATTTGCTTCCAAGTGAGCTCGCTCTGAAGATCGCAGTGAGCATGGGAGCCACACATCGCTAGAGACAGAGTACTAAGTCCTTGGAATACTTCCTGAGTTGGCCATCTAAAACACAATGTTGTGTTCTTTTTTTCCCCCTCCAGAAAGCAGGAGCAAGCACCATCAATTACTTACTTTGGTAGATGGTCTAAATTTTGCAGTTCCTTTGGTAAGTCAGCTCTAAATGTAAAGCAGCAATATATAAGAACATATACATGTGATGCATGTCATACACTCTTGTCTTAGTTGCTTGATGCTGGTGTAACAGAAATACTACAAACGGGTGGCTTTAAGAAAAAAAATTTTCCTCACACTTCAGCAAGCTGGAAGTTCAAGTCAGAATGCAACTCAAGTGGGGCAGGGGTCTTGTCTATCTATTTTAGTTTCTAATAGCCAGCAATTCTTGGCATCCCTGGGCTCACAGATTTCTTCATCTCAGTTGGCATCAGACGGCCTATGTCTACTCCTGTCTATATTCTGCTTGTCTTTGTGTCTAGGCTGCTTCTTATCATTCAGCAGTGAGTGGCTGTAGAACACGCTTTACATGGAAAAGACCTCATTGACAATGACAACCGTCCTAAACAGGACTGCTTACATCCACAGGCCTGTTGTTGTTTCATTCATGTAGATGTCAACTCACAGTGACCCCATGTGCTTGAGTAGAATTGCCCCTATAGGGTTTGCTAGACTGTTTATAATGTTTATAGAAACAGATAACCAGGTCTGTCTCCCTAAGGATAACTGAGTGGGTTTGAACCACCAACTTTCAGGTTAGCATCTGAGTTCTTTACTGTTTGTTCCATCTGGGCTCCTTTCCACAGGCTTAGGATTCCAACGCATACTTTAAGGGAACACAAGTCAATCAACAACAACTACTAATGTTTACAAAAGGTGATCCAGATATTTGTTGCGGTGCATTTTCCTCACCACTTCTACTATGGGTTGGTAGGCATTTATAGCACTAGAGTTCATTTTTAAACTGTATTAAGGGAGAAGATAAAGCAATTGTAGCAACTCTCAAGTTGCGTCTATCAGTGGCAGCAGAGGAGTGCTCAGCCAGTATATTGAAAACCTTTAATTACATCTCTTTCTTACTTTGAAAGTCTGAATCAGTCTGAAAGACTGCTTAAAGCAATAGGTGTAGAAAGGACACGCTCTTTTTGTGACTGGTGAAGTGAGTCCCCCCTAACAGCAGGACTTCTTAATAACAAATTAATGATTGTCAAATCCAGGGCTCAGCCATGGAAAAGCTCTGACTGAGGTTTCTATTTTCTTTCTCTGTGATGTTTCCCGCTTCCAATGCTAGTCTGTGCTATTCCTTGAAATCTTGACATAAAAATCCTCATGGTTAAGATCTCTGTGATCTGTTTTATACGGGAGGAGACCCGGAGGAAAGAAATAAAATGCCAGTTCTGTTTTTGCTAAGGAGCCATGGTGGTATTGAGAAAGACCATAAATATCTGCTCCCATAAATATATACAGCTACCCCACCACCACCAAAAAATAGAGAAGGAAATATCACTGCCATGGAGTCATTGCTGACTCATAGACCTCCTTGGGGTTTCCAAGACTGTAACTATTTATAGGAGTAGAAAGTCCAGTCTTCCTCTCAGACAGTTGCTAGTGGTTTTGAAATGCTAACCATACGGATCTCAGCCCAACACATAACGACAACACCAGGGCTCCTATGGCAGATGTAGCTAGGTTAAAATCGAATACTTACCATTTTATCTCCCTTTTGACCCATTTTAAAGTTGTTTCCATTTTTAAGATTTTCTGCTTTCATTTTGATTGAGAATTTTCTATGTTTGTCTAGTTATTATTGCTGTCTTGTTGTTTGCTTCCTGTTTGCATATTGTATGTTTTTCTGTACATGAAATCCAGGATATGTAAGTCTTTAGAGACACTAATTGAATTAATAATTACCCAGGGACCTGGTGGGGGAGAATAGGAGGAAATGGGGAGCTAACAACAATTGAGTATAAGAAAGTAGAAAATAAAAAAATATTCTGAAATTGATTGGAGTGATAACTGCACAACTCTTAATATGACTGAAAGTTTGCTTGTATGATGTGTGGAGTATATTCCAAGAAAACTATTTTCTAAAAGTGAGGGATGTTTAGAATAGCATGTAAGTTAGCAAATGTTATAAAGTTTGCATAAGATTACTTGCTAACATTAACCCTCTTTTCATTTTTATGAAGCCTATGATTGTAGCAACAAGCACCCATTTCCTTGTCATTCGTGCTCTGGGCACTTCGAATCAGAGCCTGTTGATCCAAGAAGCACGGCGGCTTCTCTTTCATATAAGTGACCTTTGGTTCTGGAACCTGGGTATGTAGGAAGAATGGTTGTGCCTGGGCTGGAAATCAATGGAAAACGTGTTATGGTTCTACAACAAATCAAGCAGCACAGATTCCGTTTGTGTTTAAGAGTTAATCTACACTCTTTAAACATTCTCCCAAAACCAGTTAAAGCAATTGAAGTAAAAGACTTTGCCTGAATTCCCTAGCGAGAACACACTGCCATGGCCTGCAGCTCTCACAAAGGAGTAGGATAGAGCCTCTGAAATTACGTGTTTTACCAACACACGGCAATAGCCCGGAGTCTTGCCATTAACAGCTTCAACATGAGTTCACAGGCGATAATCTCCATAGCGCAATGACTGTGGGAAACCCTAGGGGAAAATTGCTTTTGCAATACTTTGATGTTTCAGGTAAACATAAGTGAACTGTGTGATCCTCTGTATTATGTAGGAGATACACCTATATTCATTGAAGTGTATACCTGGTTTTAATAATTCAGAGAAAAATACTGGTTGAGGATTTGATAGAAGCTGGAAATAAATGTTGAAATATGAAAGCTGAAAGCTAAACAACTGAAAAATCCTTGGACATTTAAAAATTCATATGAACCAGTATAAAAATCAACCTTTTGCTGTCCAAATTTTATTGTTCTCATTTTTCTGCCTTCTGCTAAACAATATCTCTGGATATAAAACCAGAATTTTTAAAATCCTGCCGAGTTCTGGTAACATAATGGTTACACATTGAGCTGCAGGGTCAGAAGTTCTAAACCATCAATGTCTTTACAGGAGAAAGACAGGTTTTCTAAGCCCATATAGTGTTATGGTCTTGGACACCCACAGAGACTGTTGTCCTCTGCCCTATAGGGCCACCATGAGTTGGCATGAACTCCATAGCAGTGGGGTTTGTTTTGAGATGAAGTTAATTCTAATAGCAACCCTATGTAGGATTTCTAAGACTGTAAATCTTTACTGGAGCAGAGAGCCTCATTCTTTCATGGGGTGGCTGATGGGTTCAGTTAACAGTCCAATGCCTATCCAGCAGTACCAGTCTCATAATAGAAAATGCGGCAGAAAAATAAATGCAATCATTTATTTAATTGCTAACATAATAAATGATCTCTAACCTAATAGTCATTTTCCCATATGACAAAAGAGAAAGAAACAACATTGAGAAGTGCTATTCTTTGTATCCTTCTTTTGAATGGTTAGTCTATTTTATGCACATCCAATACATGAGGACAATTCAAAGAATGGTGCAAAATACAGAAGTCCTCACTACTGATTTTTTTCTTGCTTACTTTTATTTTTTATGAAAGAGGTAATTAAAAGTGTGCATAAGCAAGTGTGGTGAAGAAGGCGGATGGTGCCCGGCTACTGAGAGATATAGCATCTGGGGACTTAAAGGCTTGAAAGCAAACAAGCGGCCATCTAGCCCAAAAGCAACCGAGCCCACACGGAAGCAGCACACCAAGATAGGTGACCATGAAGGGGAGAGGAGACCAGGTCTCCAACAACAAAGGTGGGGTGGTGGTGAGAATCACATCACCGTGAAAGAGGGGGAGTGCGTGATGGGGACCCAATGCCCACCTGTAGAGAGCTGAACACCCCTTCCAGAGGGGTAGTGAGGAGGAGATGGGCCACTCAGGGTTCAGTGTAACAACAATGAAACTCAAAACCTTCCTCTAGTTCCTGAACGCTTCCTCCCCTCCCAATCATCATGACCCCAATCCTACCTTGCCTTGCAGACCTGGTTGTACCAGAGGATGTACAGCGGTGCAGTGGGGATCTGGAGGCACAGGGAATCTAGGACAGACGAACCCTTCAACACCAGCGGTGGGAGTGGCGACACCAGGAGGGAAGGGGGTGTAGAAAGGGAGAACCGATCTCGGAGATCTATGTGTAACCTCCTCTCTGGGAGATTGGCAAGGGGGAGGCGGGTGAGGGGAGACGCCGGGGAGTGTAAGATAAGATATAATAATTATTTATAAACTATCAAGGGACCAGGAGTGGGATCGGGGAGGGAGGGGGATGGGGGGAAAAAAAGGGAAACCGAGCTGATTCCAGGAACCCAAGTGGAAGGTGAATTATGAGAGTGACGAGTGCAACGAATGTATAAGGGTGCTTTGCTCAATTGATGTATGTACAGATTGTGATAAGAGCCTTATGAGCCCCAATAAAAAGATTAAAAAAAAGAAAATGATTAGGGCAAAGAATGTACGGATGTGCTTTATACAATTGATGTATGTATATGTATATGTATGGATTGTAATAAGAGTTGTATGAGCCCCTAATAAAATGTAAAAAAAATTAATTAATTAATTAATTAAAAAAAGACAGGAAATAAAGAGGTAAATGCATGTCCGAAGAAACATGGAAACTTGCTCATGAATTTAGAGGAAGTGAAGTGAATGGTAGAATTAATTAAATGTAAGAGTTGAAACACAACATACCGGAGTGGCATCAGAAGAAGAAATAAACATTATAATAAGATGTGCAAAGAGTTGGAGCTAGACCACCAAATACAAAAAAATACACTCGTTCATATCTCAAGCTGGAAAAAATGTGAGGAAAAATGAAAGCCTCGGTTGGACACTAGAGGCAGAAAGAAGTGAGTAGAGCAGTGAGAGGAAACCTCTACAACCAAGAAAGCAAATCCAAGAGCGGATCCAAGGTTCCTGTGTTGAGAACCTTCTAGACCCAAAGACATAGTAAAGCTAAAGGACAATGACCTACAGATATTGAAAGGGAAAAAAAGAATGGTTTACAAAGCATACACAGAGAAAAAAGCCTTCCCTTACTTAGAGGTGGGTGCCCTGAATTTGGACTCCAGCCTCCATAACTGTGAGAGAATAAAAGTACTAAATGCATCAGCTGGTGGTATTTTTTGTTACAGCAGCCCTACAGAGCTGAAACAGAATTTGGAACTAGGAGTGGGGTGCTGCTGTAAAAGATACCTAAAATGTGGATGTGGTTTGGGATTCAGGTAATAGGTAGAGGCTGGAAGAATTTTAAGGTGTCTAATAATAAACGCCTTGATTTCCATGAAGAGACTGTTGGTGGAAATATTGTATGTCAAAGATAATTCTGGTAAGAGTTCAGAAGGAAGTGAGGAGAGCTGTTACACTGGACTTGGTTCAGAAAAGCATCCCCAGAACAATGGCAACAGAAGAATCAGGAAACTGGTATGAGACGCATGGAGAAAAAAGAAGGCAAATGCCTTTGTTCAAGAGGCTTCCTGGTGGCGTGGGGTGCCTCCAGGGACTTATCAGTGGAGCTAAAAGGCTTGGTAACATTTCCCTGAGTAGGGTATAGGCCAGTTCATCCCAGAGGCCCGAGGGCCCAATGGGCCAAGAGGTCAAGAAACCAGGAAGCAGAACCTGAAGAGACAAGAAACAATGGAAGCAAACTTGCCTCAGTTTCAAATGTAGAGCCACTGGGTTTTAAAGGGTGGGGCTATGGCCTCATAGGTTTCACTCAGATGTTCAGCAACTTGGTACTGGAGTGTGGAGCTGTCAATCATGCATACAAAAGGGATGGGATGACACTCTTTAGCATAATATTGGTATGTTATCAGGAGAATGACATCATGCTTGGTCCATGCTGAAGGTAAAGCAAGAAGTCCTGCTACTAGAGTTTCAGTTAAAACATGCACAAGTTTATTCCAAATAAAACATATTTAAATATGTCTCTACCATCAGTGAATGGCTCCAAAATCCTTTCACTATACACATATCTTGTGAGAGTGGTTAAAAAAATTAGATCCAATCCAAAAGGCTTCTCTATTGGTTCAGCATACAAATTGAAGAAGCATGGTAAGAGGATACAACCCTGATGCACACCTTTCCTGATTTGAAATCAAGCAGCATGCAATTGTTTTGTTAGCAAAATTACCTCTTGATCCATGTACAAGTTTGGCATACACCCAATGAAGTGTTGTGAAAATCCCATTGTTCTCAAGACTATCTATCATAACTTGACAAAGTCAATAAAACACAAGTGAACAACTTTTTTATATATTGTCTGCTTTGAGCCAAGATCCATCTGACCTCAGCAATGGCATCCCTTGTTGCATACCCTCATCTGAATCCAGCTTGAACATCTGGAAGCTCTCTGTGCATGTACTGCTGCAACTGTTTTTGGATCTTCAGGAAAAAAAATTACTTGCTTGTGATATGAAAGACTTCTTTAGATTTTGGAAAACAAGGATGATACTTTGAGGACAAATTTGAGCATGATGCAAGCCATATTTTCAATTGCTTCATAAAAGAATCCACGCATTTGAATGATGGAACTGGCAAAGAACATTGAAAGTACTATGGACTCGTAAAAATACAAATAAATCTATCTTGGAAGAAATACAGCCAGAATGCTCCTTAGAGTCAAGGATGGTGAGATAGTTAAAGTTTTCTGTGCCAACCTGACCAAAAAAACACATATAGGGTTAATTGAAGGGCAGAGAGATAAATGGCTCAGTGAGCCTTGCCTTTCTAGTTCTTTGGTCTCTTGCTTTCTGAGGGTCGGACCAGGGTACAGCTGCCTTAGCCAGTTCCCTGCTTCAGCTTGCAAGACTCATTTCCTGCAAGACATCCCTGAGGAGAAGCCACATGGACCCACCTCGATGCAGCCCTGGGTGATGGAGCACCTGTGTGGAAACTCCTGCCAGTGCTGAGATGCTTACACACTCACTGGTTCGGCTTTCCTCCTGCAGTTGCCATCATTGCGTGTGTTTTATGAGATGGAGGAGGACTTTGTGGACTGGTGCTGGACATATGGGCTAATGTTGGGATTGTGGTCTTGGGCAGCACTGGGTTGGGATGTTTTGTTGATGTGCACTTACCCTTTACATAAAACTTTCTCGTATGCATATGATTTTCTGTGGATTTGTTTCTCTAATGTACCCAGACTAACACAGATGGTGAGACTTTCTCTCAAGTGCTTTGAACTTATCAGGAAAGACCAATCCCTATGGAAGGAGATCATGCTGGACAAAGTGGAGGGTCAGCAAAAAGAGGAAGACCCTCTGTGAGAAGCATTGACCTTGACTGCAACAATGGGCGTAAGCATAGGCACAATTGTGAGAATGGCTCAGGACAGAGCAGCGTTTCACTCTGTGGTGCAGAGCATTGCTATGGCTTCAAACAGACTCAATGGCTTCTAACGACAATAAGGACCTACTTTACCAATAGTGATGCCCATTCACAGGCACTTCCCTCTCCTGATAACAGGCCAAACATCCATCTAATGACGTCGGGATATCCCCACTTCTGAGGAGCATTATGTACCAGAAATAGTAGGTTGGCAAAAAGAGAAGATCCTCAACAAAAAGGATTTCTATAGTGGCTTCAAAATTGGGCTCAACTATAGCAACAATTGTGAAACTGGCCCAGGACCAGGAAGTATTGGTTGCACTATACACAGTGTCTGTACCAGTCATATTTCACATTGCGGCACCCGACAAAAATAGTGTGTTACAGTCTAAGAGCCCAGGTGGTGTAATGCTTATGCGTCTGACTGCTAACTGAAAGGTTGACTGTGGGAACCCAACAGCTGTTGTGCTGGATAAAAGACCTGCTGCTCTGGGCCCATAAAAACGTATGCCTAGGAAACTCCATGAGGTAGTTCTACTCTGATCTAGTGAGTCTTTGTAAGATAGCAACAGTGTATTCAAGCAGTCCATGATTTTGCCGAGAAATAAGGGAGAAGAGAAAGATCACAAAGATTAAGATGGTCAGAAGGAAATACCCTGTCCCCTGTAGTGGAAGCGTTGTCTGGTACATCGTGCCAGCTAGACGGTGGTCCCTAAATCAATGATCTGCCTTGGAAGAATGTCATGGCCTTATATTTCCTTCTTTGTGGTACTTGGTAGCATGGGAGATGGCTCAACAAAAAGAAATGAGAAAAAGACAAAATTCCCACTCAGGGCAGTCCCATGTGTTACCTCCAAAAGGAGGATAAAGCCTAACTAGAGGCAAATAAGGGTTAAAGCCTGGAGTTCTACCTTGAAAATAACAGCTATTGCAAACCCCGTGGAGCTCACATCTGCTCTAGCACACAGGGCGTGCCAGGAGAGGAGTCAACTACCCAACAAGTGGGTTCAGGTTACTATTACAACTATCCTTGGAGAGTGTCTTTCTTTGAAAGCCTTTTAAGTAAATAAGGCTATTTATTCCATCATTGAGTATAACAGGATGTCTGAATGAATTGATTTTGATTCACTTTAATCCTTGGAAAGGCACACAACTTTTGTCATCATTTGTTGTTGTTGTTTGGTGCTGTTCATTTGGCTCCAACTTGCCCTGACCCGATGTATAAGAGCCCCAAACACTGTTCAATCCTGTGTCATCTTCACAAACATTCTTCTGTTTGAGCCCCTGGATGCAGCCTCTATGTCAATCTGTCTTGTTGAAAGTCTTCCTCTTTTTCGATGCCTGCTTCTGTATCAGACATGAAGCCCTTTTCCAGGGATTGATCTCTCATAACAATAGGTCTGAAGTGCGTGAGACAAAGTCTGGCCATCCTTACCTCTCAGGAGCATTCTGGCTATACTTTTTCCAAGACAGAATTGTTTGTTCTCTTGGAAATCCACGGTTCTTTAATATTCTTCAAGAGCAGCACCATAAATCAAATGCATAGATTTTTCTTCAGTCTTCCTTACTCAGTGCCCAGTTTTCACATGCCTATGAGGCAACTGAAAATACCATGGCTTGAATCATGCCCACCTTAGTTCTCAAAGTGCAGCCTTGTTGAAGACAACATTTTAAAGAGGTCTTATGCAGCAGATTTACCCAATGTAATGAGTATTTTGATCTCTTGACTGTTGCTTTTATGAGTATTTATTGTGGATCCAAGCAGGTTGAAATCCTTGACTTCAAACTTTTCTACGTTTATCATGATGCTACCTATAGGTTCAGTTGTGAGGATTTGGGCCTTCTTTACATTAAGTTGTAATCCATACCGAAGGCTGCAATCCTTGATATTCATCAGCAAAAGTTTCACTTTCAGGAAGCAACGTTGTGTCCTCTGCATACCTCAGGTTACCAATAAGCCTTCCTCAAATCCTAATGCTGCATTCTTCTTCATATAATCCAGTTTCTCTGAAGATTTGCTCAGCACACAGATAGAATAAGCATGGTGAAAGGACACTACCCTGTGCATGCCTTATCTGATTTTAACCCATGCCCTTTTAACTATGCCCTTGCTTTGTTAGCATAACTGTCTCTTGATCCGTGTACAAGTTCTACATAAACACAATGAAATGTTCTGCAAACCCAATCCTCCATTTGATTTCTGTGTATTTTAGCTGGAGAAGTCCATGCATATAGTCCCCTTTTGTGTTGTTGAAAAGGGGATTTGTGATCAAGTAGTTGGTTTTGCAAAATTTTATTATGCTATCTCCAGCTTTGTTTCTTTTACCAAGGCCATTTTTCCCCACCAATGTCATTTATTTATTTATTTTTGCATAATTTTATTGGGGGCTCTTACAGCTCTTATAACATTCCATACATTAATTGTATCAGGCATATTTGTACATATGTTGCCATCATCATTTCCAAAACATTTTCTACTTGAGCCCTTGGCATAAGCTCCTCTTTTTACCCCTCCCTCATCCACCCTTTCACTCTCATGAATCCTTGATCAATTATATATTGTTATAATTATTTCATGTCTTACATTGTCCATTGTCTCCACCTACGTTTCTGTTATTCGTCCTCTTTGGTGGGGAGGAGCTATATATCCAACATTGTGATGGGCTCCCCTTTTCTCCCCCTTAGCCCTCCCAGACCATCCTCCTACCTTCATGATATCGCTACTCCCACTACTATTCCCGAGGGGTTTATGGGACCTGAATTCAATGTGCTGAGAGCTCTTATCCATAGCAATGTGTGTTCTCCCATCTAGCCATATTTGTAAGGTAGAAATGGGTCATGGTAGTGGGGTGGTTGTGGGGAGCATTCAGGAATTAGAGGAATGATGTCTGTTTCGTTGGTGCGATACTATGCCTTGGTTGAATTATCCATTCCTTATAACCCTTCTGTGGGGAGATATCCAACTGCCCAGAAGGGATTTGGGTCTCCACTACAACCTACCTTGTTTGTATAGAGATAGTTGTTTTGTTTTGGATCTTTTGATACCTGATATCTGATACTTTTGACATGTCATGAACACACAGGGTGGTGTGCTTCTTCCATGTTAGCTTATTTGCTTCCCTGCTAGATGGCTGCTTGTTTAACTTCAAACTTTTAAGACCCTAGATGGTATATTTTTTGATAACTGGGCACCATCAGCTTTCTTCACCACATTTGCTTATGCACCCATTTTGTCTTCAGTGTCGGGAAGGTGAGTATCAAAGAGTGCCAGGTTATCAAAACAAAGTGTTGTTGTTTTAAGGGAGCCTTAAGTAGAGGCCCAAAGTCCATCCTGCTACCTTCATATTGAACATATACATATATGTACATTGGTCTCTATCACTTTTATTATAAATTAGTATAATTACATATATACATGCCTAAAGCTATATTTCTATAAATAACTTTTGCCTCCTATTTCTCTCCTCTATTTCCTTTCACCTTCCTCATATCCCACTATCACACCCACCGTCCATTTGGCTCTCAGTAATTCCTCTTGGATACATGGTACTTGATTACCCCCCCACCAAGCATTATATGCCCTCTGTGCCAAAAATTTTAAATCTTTTGTGGTTTTCTTATGTGTGAGTTTTTTTGGCTCCTCACTCCCACTCCCCCTCCCCTTCTCTGCCATGTCCCCCCAGAACTTCCTGTTCTGTTGTTTTCTCCTCAGGATTGTACATCACACCCATCTTATACATATATATATAGGGAAAAACAAAACCCAAGGCAAACAAACAAAAACAAAACAAAGAGATAAAACAAACGGTAGTTCCAGGTCTGTCTGCTGACCCTTATGTATGTTTTCTGATCAAGTCTGATAAGGTGCCAAGCCCTGTCCCCCAAGTTCAGTAGTCTATTTTCAGGATTCCTTGGGGACTTGATTACTTTTCTCTCCTTGCTTCCCTGTTGAACTCCCTTCGTGTTTCACCCTGCTGTACATGAGGAGACCAGGCACACATTCCTCACAATGTCCCCTGTGCTGTCCCCCACAGTGCTATGGGTTAGTGCGGGAACTTCACATCCAGTGTTGGGGACAAACCTATGATCGTCTCTGTTCATTAGCTGCTCTGAGCAGGAATGTCATCTCCATGGTTTGGTGGGTCATAATGAGGTTGACTGTCTCCTTCTGTCATTCTCCCTCTTAGTTTGCTCTTGGGTGATCTGGACAGACCCACCCCTCTCCCAGGGCTGTATCTTCAATGTTGTCTTCTCTATTGCCTTCTTCTGGGGAGAGGTCAACATAGCTCGGCTTGGGTATTTTTCAATTTTGAATCCTTCCTATTTGTTTCCAACTTTTGAATTCCAATCGCTAATAATTATCAATGTATCTTGATTGCATACTTTATCAATTTCAGACTGAAGACAGTCAAATTACTAAGTTTCTTCATCATTAGCTTTGGTGTTTGGTGCTTAAATCTGAATAATATTTGTATTGAATGGATTTCCTTCAATGAGGATAAAATCTTAACATAGACAGCACTGTATTTCGAGATAAATCTTGAAATATTCTTTTAGATAATGAATGCAACAGTATTCATCCTGAATGTGTCATTCCCAACTCAGTAAACCATATAATTTTCTGATTCAAAATGATCACTACTAGTCCATTTTGTCTCACTAATACCTAGAATGTGGATGTTCACAGATTTCATTTTCTACAATTTCCAATTTTCCTAGATTCATACTTCTTTTTTTTTTCTTTTTTTTTCTTCTTTTACATTTTATTAGGGACTCCAACAACTCTTACCACAATCCATACATATACATACATCAATTGTACAAAGCACACCCATACACTCCCTGTCCCAATCACTCTCAAGGCATTTGCTCTTCACCTAAGCCCCTTGCATCAGGTCCTCCTTTTTTTCCCCCCCTCCCTCCCTTTTCCCCCCTCCCTCATATGCCCTTGGTAATTTATACCTCGTTATTTTGTCATATCTTGCCCTATTCGGGGTCTCCCTTCCCCCCTTCTCTGCTGTCCCTCTCCCAGGGAAGAGGTCACATGTGGCTCCTTGTAATCAGTTCCCCCTTTCCAACCCACTCACCCTCCACTCTCCCAGCATCGTCCCTCACTCCCTTGGTCCTGGAGGTATCATCCACTCTGGATTCCCTGTATCTCCAACCCTCCTATGTACCAGTGTACAGCCTCTGTCCTATCCAGCCCTGCAAGGTAGAATTCGGATCATGGTAGTTGGGGGGAGGAAGCATCCAGGATCTGGGGGAAAGCTGTGTTCTTCATCGATACTACCTCACACCCTAATTAACCCATCTCCTCTCCTAAGCCCCTCTATGAGGGGATCTCCATTGGCTGACACTTGGGCCTTGGGTCTCCACTCTGCACTTCCCCCTTCATTTAATATAATATATATATACACATACATATATATATATACACATAAATACACATACATACACACACTTATATCTTTTTTTTTTTTGCATGATGCCTTATATCTGGTCCCTTGGGCACCTCGTGATCGCACTGGCCGGTGTGCTTCTTCCATGTGGGCTTATTTGTTTCTGAGCGAGATGGCCGCTTGTTCACCTTCAAGCCTTTAAGACCCCAGACACTATCTCTTTTGATAGCCGGGCACCATCAGCTTTCTTCACCACATTTGCTTATGCACCCATTTGTCTTCAGCGATCCTATCATGGAGGTGTGCAGTCAATGATATGATTTTTTGTTCTTTGATGCCTGGTAACTGATCCCTTTGGGACCACTCGATCACACAGGCTGGTGTGTTCTTCCATGTGGACTCTGTTGCTTCTAAGCTAGATGGCCGCTTGTTTATCTTCAAGCCTTTAAGACCCCAGTCACTATCTCTTTTGATAGCCGGGCACCATCAGCTTTCTTCACCACATTTACTTGTTCACCCATGTTGGCTCCAGCTGTTGTGTCGGGAGAGTGAGCATCATAGAGTTCCAATTTAATAAAAGAAGGTATTCATGCATAGAGGGAGTGTTTGAGTAGAGGCCCAAGGTCCTTCTGCCACCTTAATACTTGACCTATAAATATAGACACAAAGATCTATTTCCCCAACCTCCTATATATATTTGCATGTACATGTCTTTGTCTAGAGTCAAAGGGCATTCATGGAGGATTCATACTTCTTATATTTCAAGTTCCTATTATTAATCGATCCTATTATTAATTGATATTTGCAACTGTTTCTTATCATTTTAAGTCCTATCTTATGCAAATAAAGGTCCTGAAGGATTTATTCCCTCAGGCTTATCAACATTATGGCTGATTCTACTTTGAGAAGGCAGCTCTTTCGTGGTCATCTATTGACTGCCTTTCATCCTGCAGAGCTCATCTTCTAACACTATCTCCAACAAAGTTCTGCTTCTTTCCAGGAGGTTTTCAAAATCTGACAATATTTTGAATTTGTCCATAAAGTACCCCTGCGAATCTTTGAGGGTTGTAGAGGCATCTCAGTCTTTTCAGATGAAAAATAACTATTGGTTGCCTAATATACAGCCTTTTGAGACTCCCAGGGCAGTATATAACAATCAGTTTTCCATACAATTGGATAGCAGACACTGTTCAAGCTTTGATCTGTCACCTTTGAGCCACCAAAGACCAGTTGGGCTGGTGTCCTTATCTATTTTCGTAGTTCCAAATGTACACGTGCTAGGGTGATGGGGACTTTGTACCATGAGTTTTCCTGCTAATGGCAAGTGGGGACCAACTGGCTTGCCTTCATTCCTCTGTGCTAATGCCCTGGAATGCCTTATGGTCACAAAATTTCCTTTGCAATGATACATAGTTACACCCCACTGGTCTGCTATTAGTCTGCTGGGGAATCAAAGGCCTTTTTGGCCAATGCTGATCAATCAATCTGGAATGCCAGGTCACCTTCTAGGTTTTAACCTGTGCGCATGCCAGGGATCAGACAGTCCTTTAGTATTCGATCCCACTTTTGTTCATGGAGACACAACACTGTGATATACCAAGGGCATTTTATGTCAGAATATAAGGACTTGTGTCTGTTTTGCCACTGACCTCCCTTTGTTCTGAAGGGGCAAAGAACTCTTAAAGCTATTGTAAAATCAACCAATCCTCTGCCTTTTGTTATCTCCCTGGTTCAACTTCTATATGGGCTAGGGCACTGGTAATGCCAGGCCATCAGTTTTCCTGTTCTTAAGCAGGCGAGGAGGACTTCGGGCTGCCTTCAATCTACTCACTGTGTTAGGAATTTTACATGGGGGCATATGCTTTCCCACACAATGGGTAACTGAGCTTTGGTCCTACCACAGGCATGTCTATGTGTTGGAAAATGTTGGTCTTTTATGCCCCCCCGCCCAGCACTCAGCTTGGAGCATGAGTGACTTCAGGACTCCAATCTACACAAGTGCTAAGGTTACCAGCATCCCTCAGGTTAGCACCCGTTATGCTCTTTGGGGTGAAAAAGCACTTTCCTTTCAGTGCACTGATGTGCCTAGGACATCTTATGGTAATTGATTTGCCCATTATATGGGGACCTGGTGTCAGCCACCTGGAGAACCTGTACCCCTCTCAATCACTGCAGAGCAATCAGACTAGTCCTCTGTGCACTCTTCCAGGTTCTAGACTTTACATATGCTAAGATGTGAGAGTGCTACCGGCAACCCAGAGGCTGCAGATGTAAGATAAAAAAGGCCTTTTGCTATGCCCAAGGTGCTCTATGGCCATCCGTTTTCCATACAATTGGATAGCAGGCACTATTCAAGCTTTGATCTGTCACCATGTTGGGGAATTCAGAGACCTTTGAGCCACTGTAGATCAGTGGGGCTTCTGCCCTGACCTAAGTCCCGGCTTAAAACCAGTACCCATGCTAGGGAGATAGGAACTTGGGACATTTTTTTGCTTGCATGCAGGGGGTGAGCAATTTGGTTTGCCTTCACTCCACTGCATGGTTGCCAAAGAATGAACTGGTCTGTTGGTCTGTTGGGGAAGGACTCTGGCACTTGTTTAGCCTGAGGTCTTAGGTGACCTTCCGGCCTTGACCTCCAACCTCTGCACAGGCTATGGTTCCCATTTTCCCTCAGGCTACCAGTCTTCCCACTCTTTGGGGGAAGAAATGACACTTCCTATCACCTTCTTTCAGTACCCTGATCCTCCTAGGACATTTTAAGGCAATTGATTTGTCCATAAATAAAAAGGCATCTGAATTAGGGTGCAAATGCCTTATAATTGTGCGAACTGGAGAATCTGGAGCCCGATAGCTCCCCAAAGATCAATCATACTAGTGTCATCAATAATCTTCCAGCCTATAATCTGTGCCCCTGTGAGATTCTAGAGCCTTCTGGCAACCCAATCTCTGTGAATGCAAGAGCACCTTGTTCACCCTACCTACCGCAATTTTTCTACTCCCAAGGCAGTTTATGGCAATGGGTTTTCTGCACATTTGGAAACCCGCCATCTGCTACAGTATAAGATAGTCTACATGTTGAAGAATTAAGAACCTTTGGGACTGCCGTAATTCATCTGGCCGAAACATGTACTCCTGGCTAGGGTAATGGGGATTAGGGCCACCAGTAAACTGGGCAATCATATGTGTGTCCCATCACCTTTCTGTTCTGATCAGTGGAAAGTCTGGACTAGTTTTCTAGGCTACTTTAAAGGTTTCATCTTGTACATATGCCAAGGTTCCTAGGGTCCTTCAAGCAAGCTACACTTTCGGGGAAATAATGTTATTTTTGGGCACCTTACTTCCAGCATGCTGATAACCTGCAGACAGTTCAAGGCAATCAGCTTTCCATACAATAGGAAAGCAAGCATCTGCCCCCGCACAGTCTGCTTATATTTGGGGAAGTTGAGAGCCCTTTCAGCCATGCCAGATCAGTTGGATTGATATTCAAAGCTGTATTTCCGGTTCCATGGTACATGCGTTAGCATTATACGGACTTTGATCCATCATCTTTCTGGTTAATGGGAACGTGGGGAACACTGGGTTGCCTTAACTCTCGCAGGAAACAAATTCCAAGACTCTGAAACCTCTTCTTGAATGGAAAAAAAAGTTAAGTAACACTAACAGAGAAGTTCAAAACTCAGATACAGAAGACACAGTAAAGCATTATAATAACCTATGTAAAACTTAGAATAAGAAAATCAAAATGGTAGGACACACTTATCATAGCTCAAGCTAAAAGAACAGAACACAAAAAACGCAAGCCCCAATTTGGATTATCGAAGGTTTCTATGGACAAAACGTTGACTGATGGAAGGAATAGTGTCACTAGGCAAAAAGAGTGGCCACTCAACCATTTCAAAAGTTGGTATAGGAAGAAAAATCAATGATCTTGAAGGAAGAAGTAAAAACTCCACAGGGGGTATTAAAGAAAAACTGGGCTCCAGTAAAATTTTGCCGAAGAAAAAGTTTTACAAACAGATGCAGTGAAACATCTTTGTGGAGTCCAGCTTTAGGGATTATTTGCTTAGCATTCAGATGGAATAATCATGGACAAGTACATGGTCAAGTACATTCCAACCCTATAGTCCAGAGTACATTCCAACTCATGGTCAAGCACATTCCAACCCTATAGTCCAGAGTAGAACTGCCCCTGTTGATTTCTGAGATTGTAATCCATACAGGAGTAGAAACCCTCATCTTTCTTTCTTAGAGCAGCTGGTGGTTTTGAACTGTGGAGCTTTGGGTTAGCAGCCCAATGCTTAACCATTCTACCATCAGGACTTCTACAGATTGTACCTTTATCCATGCAGTGTCCCCTTGTTCTGCTAGAACTACTGCCTCTTGGTCTATGTATAAGTTCTGTGTGAGTGTTCTTAAGTGCTCTAGGATTCTTATTCTTCCCAATGTTTTTCATAGTTTGTTATGATCCACACCACCTTTGAATAGTCAATAAAACTTCAGCAAACCTCTTGCTGACATTCTCTGCTTTCAGCCCAGATCCATCTGACATCAGCAATGATATCTTTCTATGTCCTCTTTGAGTCTGACTTAAATTTCTGGCAGTTCCCTGTTGATATATGGTGACAACCATGTTTATATGACCTTTAGGAAGGTTTTACTTATGTGTTGTGGTGAAGTGAAAGTGCTTGAAATGGATTTTCATCCATAGTCTTTTAAATTCCCACCAATGGCTGGGTTGTTTTTGTTCGGTGCCAATGAGTTGCTTCTAACTCACAGTGACCCGGTGCAACAAAATGAAACACTCTTGGGTCATGCCCCATCCCCATAATTGTTCCTATGCTTGAGGCCATCATTCCATCTTGTGGAGAGACTCTTTTTTTCAGTGTCACTCTATTAAGCGTCATGTCCTTCTCCACTGACTAGGTGGGAACATGGAGAGGTTGTATGAAACTAATATAAAGTGCGTGGTTAGTTTTGCCATTCTGATGGGTGTAAAGTGAGCTTTCCTGGTAGAAGGAACAGAGACCAGGGTCAACAGAAGGAGTCATGAGCAGAGTAAGTCCAGAATCCCTGTGTGAGGAACCAGTGGCAACAGAGACTGTGAGACAAAAGTAGTGGGCTTCCTTGCCCATGGAACAAGTAAACCTGAATAACTTTGGATGTTTCTAAGGTGGAGGAAATTGTAACTTTTTTCCAGAGTGGGCAGAAGGCAAAGGCCACATGGTTGAGGTGGAGGACCAGAGAGAGACATACCTGTTGGTTTCGGTGAGAAGAGATGCTGTAAACAAAAGAACTGTATCCTTAGCATTTCTGAACTGGATTTATAATATTAACTTGTCCATAAACTCACCGCCATCTAGTCAATGTTAATATAGGAGTCCCCTCGCTCCTTTGTGGGTTTCTGAGACTGTAATTATTTATGGGAGTAGAAAGGCAAGGCTTTCTCTGGGCTCTTGGTGGTTTCACACTGCTGGCCATGCAGATCATAGCCCAGCAGGTAACGACTACACCACCAGGATTCTCCATAGTCATGAGTATTGTCTGTAAGATTTTCACGGTGACTGAAATGGATTATTAAACTTAGCTGAGAAGTAAATTGCCACAGGAGGGAGGGGTGATGTCTGCAATGTCTGCATAGGGCAAAGGAACCTGGAGGGTGGAGATATTTCTGATTTCCGCCTTATGGAAATTATTGGGAAAATGTGGATTTGGATTTTCTTTTCCTCTTATATAGTTAGGGGAATCAGAGGTGGCCTCCATGCCATTTCTGCCTGTGTGATATTAATCATATTGTTTGATAGACTTTATGATCTCTTGGATCATTTTTCTTTGAAAATGGCACAAATATGGATCTCTACCAGTCAGTTGACAAGATAGCTACCACATTTCTTGGCATAGATGAGTGAATTTTTCCAGCCTTGCATCTATTTGTTGAAACAATTTAATTGTTATTGCATGAAGGCCTGGAGCCTTGTTTTTCTCCAATACCTTTGGTGTATCTTGAACTTCTAAACGCATTATCATTCATTTCTGATCATAGGCTACCCTTTGAAGTGGTACCTATATATTTACTAGTCCTTAGCATAAACCTGGGAGCCATGGTGGCACAGTGGTTAAATAACAACTGCTAGGCAGAAGGTCATTGGTTTGAACCCATCTACCACTCTGGGGGAGGAATATATATCACCTTGCCTCTGTAATTATTTATAGCCTTAGAAACCCCCTAGAGCTGCCAGTATACTCTGCCCTATAGTGTCACTAGAAGTTGGAATCGATTTTATGGCAATGCGTTTAGATTTATCATCAAACTGCCATCATTAGGTCCATAGGAATTCTTAGAGGAAATTATCATCAATTCAAAAGCAATAATATATATATATACATATTATGTGACAGTATTTACAAATAATTATTAATGCAGTAAATCATGCAAAAGAATTAAGCAGACTATTATAAAAGAATCCTTAAAATTATTATTTTGAGATCTGAGGACTATATACATAGAAAATCCAAAGCATTCAGCTGATGAGTTTTGTAGAAAGTTTAATCAAGGGAACATCAAGTGATGAATACTGAAAAGTCAAGAATATTTCATACTTTCATAATATGAAACCCCCTGTTAATGAGTTGAGTAGATGTCAACCCACAGTGACCCTATTGGACAGAGGAGAATGATCTCATTGGGTTTTCAAGGTTGCAAATCACTCCAGAGGCAAACTACTTCATCTTTCCCCAGTGAAACAGCTGATGAGTTCAAAACACTGACCAGTTAGCAACCCAATGCTTTTAGCTCTGGTGCTACCAGGGCGCCTACGTTCGAAGTAAAGAGCAATACAACATAATTAAAATAAGATCCATTCAATAGAAATAATATGTCCTTAAAGTCGTGAAGGAGTAACATAACAAAAGGTGTGTACAAACTGAATAAATGAAACTACAATTGCTTGGTATGCTGAACAAAAATCTAATTGTGACATATTATCAGGTAGAAATCCTGAAAACGTCCTCCCTGCTTTTTCTCTAAGTTATGTTCTAGAAGACCTGGGATTCATATCTTAATCCTAAATGAGTTTTTATTTGGAAGTTAAAATGTTATTCTAAAATTCATTTATGAGAATAACTAATGGATAGTTATAAATTTACATGTGGAATTATAGCTCTTCAGAAAGGAATGCCAAGCTCCAGAAATTCTAACTGCATGAGTAACTGTATATAATTTCTTAATTAAATCACAACTTAAATTTGCATTTAAATCAATTTAAAATATAATTAATTCATTAAAACAGCAACAATGTATTGTTCATATACATATGTATAACATGCACTTTTAATTAAATGTATGTGTAAATATATATATCTATAGATAGAGAGAGAGAAGAGAGAGAGAGAGAGAGAGAGAGAGAGAGAGAGAGAGAGAGAATGAGATTGAACAATACACAGACAGACAACAATACAAAGACCTTCTTTAATGCTTCCTCTCCACAACTATTGTGACCTCAATTCTACCTTACACATCCGGCTAGATCAGAGCATGTACACTGGTACAGATGAGAGCTGGAAACACAGGAATCTTGGACAGATAAATCCTTCAAGACCAATAATGAAAGAAGTGATACCAGGAGGGTAAGGGAAGGGTGGGGAAATAAAGGGGGAGCTGGTCACGATGATCTACATATAACCCCTTCCCAGGGAGATGGACAACAAAAAAGTGGGTGAAGGGAGACAGCGGTCAGTATAATACATGAAAAAAATATATAAATTATTAAGGGTTCATGAGATAGGAATGGAGGGCCGGGGAGGGGAAAATGAGGAGCTGATATCAAGGGTTCAAGTAGAAAGTAAATGTTGAAAATGATGATGGCAACATATGTACAAATGTGCTTGAAATAATGGATGGATGTATGACTTGTAATAAGAGCTGTGTGAGACCCCAATAAAATGATTAAAAAAGAAAATGATGATGGCAACATGTGCAAAAATATGTTTGATACAATTGATTTATGGAATGTTATACAAGCTGTAAGAGCCCCAAATAAAATGATTTAAAAATAAAAAGAAAATATGACCCTACAAAAAGTAATAATACAAATTCCTGGAGGGTATAAATATAAATTATACTGTAGTAAAATCTTTGTATTATATGTGATGTGAAGATAGAGATAAGTTAAAGATAGCATAAACCATAAGATACTCACAAAAAAGTAAGACAGTGTTGTAAACTGATAATCTAACAAAGGAGATAAAGTGAAATAAAAAATGAGACATCTTCTTAATTAAGAAGATGGTGGGGGCATACCTAAAGACTTTCATAGCCACCGAGTTTGTCAAAGCAAGGAGGGCAATCAAGGGAAGATAAGGCAATAAACTAGATGGTTGAAGATCTGTTAGGCAAGGTTCTCTAGAGAAACAAAACCAGAACACATTATGATTAATCATATATCTATATATGGATAGATTTATACAGCACGAAGTAATATAACATCTAATTAGTCCACATAGCTGTATAGAGGGCTCAGTTCAACTCACTTCTATGGAACAGTTAATGTACTGGAAGTCCTTCAACTCAAGAGGGCTGCTGGGTCCAAGGTCAAGGAAGCAGACAGCTGAGTCTTCTCTACAGCAAAGCAGGAAGTCTGACCACAGGCAGCAAGCAGCAGAGTGGGTCACCAACAATCAGCAGCTCAGGAGCTTATCAAAGTAGACCCTGATGGGACATCACACTCAAACAATGCAAGGCGGCAGGATTTGACAGCCTTAAGCTCAAGCAATGTACACACCAGCAGCATGACAAAGCAGGTCTCCAAAGAACCTCAAGCTCTAACTACACAATCCATGGATGTCCCACCAGCAGTGTAGCTGTTGAGGCAGAGAACTAGCTAAGGCGACCTCATGCGGGTTTGAACACCAGAGAGCAATAGAGCGAGGGGCAGGCCTTGCCTATTCATTTATCTCTTTGCCCTCAAACTGGGACCTGATTAATCCCAAATGCTTCCTATTGGCCAGATAGGCACAATAAACCTACCTCTCTCAAAGGGCATTGACTAGTGTGAAGTGGAAGGTTGTGATTGGAAAGAGACAGAAGAGAAAACAAATAGTGGGGGAGGAGAAAACAATGAGATGTTTGATTCATACTTGAAACAATTGAATAAAAAGCTGAAGATTTGAAATCCAAACCCCTGCCTAAGTTACAAGTTAAAAAATTGTTTAAAAGGAGACATAAAATTAAGACACCGAGAACAAACAACTGATAGGATAACTAGAAAACAAGATGATAGACTTAAATCTAATGATAGATAGTAATAATTGCATAAATATAAATATTGGAATTGTTCCTATACAAAGTAAAAATTGTCTGAGTAGCGAAAAATTCAAGTCCCTGCTATGTACTGCGTACAAGAATCATGCTGTAAATATAAACACATATACAGGTTTGAAATGAAAGAATAGAAGAGCACCACATGCTGGCATTAAACAAAGCTTGAGTGGGTATATTATTATCTAAGATTTCAGAGGAAAGAATATTACCAGGTGAAAAAGATGGTTATTTCATAATGAGAACAGGGTCAACTCATCAAAAGAACATTATTGCCCTAAATCATTGTACATGGATGACAAATAAGCACAAGAACAGATGCTCAACATCAGTAGTCACTAGAGAAATACAAATTAAGCCGTAGGAAGAGAAACAGCATGAAACACCCACTAGAAAGGCTAAAATTTTAAAAGGCTGATCATCTTACATGTCGAGCAGGATATGGAGGAACTAGAACTCTTATACATTGTTGGTATGAATATAAGACTTTAAGCATACATTGACCATGTGATTCAGCCTTTCTACTCTAATATACTTACCTAAATATCTACTCTCAGACATTTACTTTTAGAGATTCATACTGTTGCTATACAAATGTTTGCAGCAGCTTGATTGATAAATATTTTTAATAGTTCAAATTTGAAATGCTCCAAATGAAAACCAACAGGTGAATACTACTCAGCAATAAAATAAATACACTAGTGATAAAACACAACAATATGGGTGAATTTCAATATAATTATAGTGAATGAAATAAGTCAGGCCCAAAGGCACATACTGTGTGATTTCATTTACACACAATCCTGAAAAATACAATCTAATCTACAGTAGCTAGTGGTTGGGAGATGGAGGGAAGGGGCTGGGTGGGGGAACATAAAAAGGCTAAAAGAAATTTTTGTGGGAGATGGATATGTTCATTATTATGATTATGGTGAAGGTAGTTCTTTGGTATATGTAATTGATTATATGTCATCTATACCTCAATAAAATATTAGAAAATAGGTAGAATATACTTGACTAAACATAAATAACAAAATAATTCTATACCTTTAGAAGAGATACAGAAGGATAGACCATAAACAAAATTGGGATAATCCACTAGCAAATAGACAAAAATTCAATAAATAAATATCATATTATATATGAAATAGTCCTTGTGGCAGTTGGTTAAACATTGGGCTTTTAAATGAGAAGTGGGTGGTTTTCACTCCATAGCCGCTCCTCAGGAGAAAGATTGTGCCGTCTGCTTCCGTAAAGATTTGCTGCCTCAGAAATGCTAGCGAGCAATTCTACCCTGTACTACAAGTCTACTACGCCAACAGTGGTGTGGATATATGAATGATGAGCAAACAAACCCACCACTACAGCTGAATTGATTCTGCTTCATAGTAACCCTACAGGTTTTTCTAGGCTTTAAGAAGCAGATGACCTCATCTAGCTCCCATGAATTTGAATGAAGAATTTTAATTGAGGAAATGAACAAAATCTAAGCAAACATGAAATGCAAAGAAATTGCCTGGTATTAATCATTTACCAAAAGGTTTGTAGAGAAGTTTGGTTTTCTAAGCATAGGACAAAGAGAGATAATCATAAAGAAAAGCTGGACAAATAATTCTGTATATTCTGTACAAAAGAAAATAGAATCAAAGTAGCCATAAGAAGAAAAAAACATTTGCAGTAAACATGCCTGAGGGAGAACATCTCAAATCTATACAGTCCAAAAAATAACCAATTCTAATATCCACAAATAAGAAAGAGATGTGAATGGACCTTTCACAAAAGAGGAAATTCAACAAGTAAATGCTCAACAAAAGGTGGTAATATTTCACACTTGCTAGTAAAGACTTAAAAATAAAACTGTTGAACATTGGGAATTGTATGTGGCATCTGGTACTCTTCTACATTGGTGCTGCTTTGAGTATTAGTAAATAATAACTTTCATTTTTAAGAACTAGAAAGCCATTCAAATCCTTTGGTGTAGGGCTTTTCCTTCTGGGAATAATCCAATTTCTGGAACAGCCTTATGCATTAATATATATTTCAAATAATAATGAAAATTAAAAGTGCACAAATGCTAAAATAGAATCGTGGCTAATGAGAGTCTTACTGCTCAATAAAATATTTTTAGTTATTAAAACAACTGTAGACACTCTATGTAGCACAATGAAAAAAGCATGTAATCTAATATTGGGTATAAAAGTAAGATACTAAATGTTATGCACTCCATGGGTAAAATAATGTAAATATGTTTATGCAGCTAATATGAAAGGTGAACATAAACCTGAGTGCAGGTGTCAGTAAGATGGCAAGTGATTTATTGTTTAGTTGTAAACTGCTCATTTCTCATATTATCTTTATATTGAAAATATTTTTGAAGGTCGCCATAAACCATTTTAGAATGATAGAAAAAATATTGATAGTCAAGTAGCATTGTAAGCAGGAGTGCTTTTCAGCATATAAGGAGAAGAGCTTTAGGGTAATATTCTAGAACTTGGTTTCTTCCTGGGCATAGTGATCTCTAAAGGCCCTTCTAAGTCTCAGATTTTATCATTCCTAGGGCTCGCTCAATACTAATTAACTTAAGCTGGAATTTGACTGAATTTCTTCGTCTATTTGCGGAAAACAAAACGCCAAACCGATCAGTGTATACAACTTGATCCAACTGATCAATTGAGTAAAAACCATCAATGTACTGCGTTTGCATTATAGCGCTCCAAAGAAACCACAATGGATCTTGATGGTGAGATAGATTCTTTCACATTTTGTTAAACAATGAGGTTAGGTAAGGTATGTACTGGCAAAACTCAGGTTGTTCCTAAAAGGTAAAAGCAAACCCTTACAACTTTTAAAGTCACTCTTAATAGAAAACCACACTGACTATTAATCAGATTACAATTCTGGAAGTCTCAGGGACCAGTGTCCAGAGAAGGACATCATGCTTGCTGAAGCAGAAGGTAGGTGTAAAAGAGGAAGCCCCTCAATGAGATGGATTGACACCAGTTGCATCAATTGGCTCAACACAGTGATGCGGATGTAGGCCTGGTCATTGTTGTTTTCTGTTATTAATGAGCTGGAGCCAATCAACAGCACCTACTCTGCCCCGCCTTATCCGGCCCCCAACACACACCAGCGCACTCTTTGTTATCCATGTTATCTCCTGACATGGCTCTCTTTGATCATTTTTCCAAATTAGCCAATACCTCGCTGTATTGAAGGACCACAGATGGTGGTGTGATTTAGACATTGGCATACCAACCACAGGGTTACACGCACAAGCTGCTCCTTAGGAGAGCGAGGAAGTGGTCTGCCCTTCCAATGATTTTGCAGCCTTGGGAACCCTAGGTGGCACTTCTATTCCATCCTAGAGTTGCCAAGAGGGACAACCACCCCAACGGTAGTATTTTGCTTTCATGCCACACCTCATCACCTCATTTTACCTTTAATTTACCTAGCACATATTACCATCTAAGGAGCCCTGGTTGGCTCATGGTTAAAGCACACATCTGCTAACCCAAAGGTTGATGTTTCAAACCCATCAGCTACTAGAGTAAGATGTGACAATCTGCATCTATAAAGATTTGGAGTCTTTGACAATCTATAGGAGAGTTCTACTCTGTCTTAAACTTTGATATGAGCTAGAATAGAGTAGTTGACAGTATTTTGCTGTTGTTGATTATCACTATCTAACATTCTTCTATTAACTTGTTAACTTTTTAATTTATCACTGTTTTTTTGGGGTGGGGGCCTGTGTACTTCATACACCATACAAATATATCATGCAATTCAAATGATTAAACATAATTAAGAAGAACTGTGCAATTGTCACTATAATCAATTTTGGAGTACTTACTTCTTTCTTGTATTCACTATTAATAATTCCCCCTTCCCCCACAATTCTCCCTGTCATAAACCCAAGAAACTATTAATCCAATTACTAGTTCTATAGATTTACCTGTTCTGCTTTTCATATAGAGCAAAACTTACAAAAAACAAAACCAAAACCATAAATCCAGCATCAGTAACAAAACAAAAACGTCAATGTAAAAAATAATAATGAAAACTAGAACAAATTTAAAATGAATCAAACAGCAGAACAAATGTTAAGGTGTTAAATTTTAATCTGACTACATCTACATGAGTCCACCTTACATTGTAAGGCAATTCACACCTCTGCTCAATGGTCAGATGTGATTGCCAGAGGCTTAATCCAATGGGGACATTGCAAATGGATTTGGGGCTTTTACTGTCATTCATGGTCTTCTGAAAACTGGGTACCCAGAATTTCAGCTCTTATACCATTCCCTCCTCCAGTATTGGATTTTATTATTTATCTTATTTTTGAAAATACTTGAATCATACAGGCTGGTGTGCTCACTTAGATGGCTACTTGTTTTGAGACAAGACTTTAAGATCCAAATGTTATTCTTTCTGATAGCTGAGCACCATCTGATTTCCTCATCATACATGGCTATAGTGCCCACATCTTCAGAGGGAAAGTATCAAGAAAGCCACATCCTAAGAACTAATTGCTCTCAGGTAAGTGCTACAATTAAGGGTGAGCTCCAACACCATTATTATGTTATTGAGAAACAGTATAAATCATCCCCATGGGGCATATAATAATTCTGTTGATAGTGTCATTAATTGACCCAATGTCATAGACCCAATGTCATACCTCAAATTCTTTAGAAAAGGAAAGAATACATGTTTACCTTCTTATTTTAAAACCCAAATCTATAGATGGTTGACCTTTACAGATCAAAAACTCATGTGACTGAACACTACACATACATTGAGATTTGGAGTTAGGACCGAACCTTCAATATCACTCATTCATCAATTCAGACCCACACCTGCTAGAATGAGACAATTCACAGAAAAGCAAATAAAACATGACAACAACAAATATATGGTACACCTGAGCCTCAATTCATTGTACACTTTCAAATCAAAAGATCAGCCTGGTCATTTTTATGCAAATGAAAGATATTAAAATCGATCTATAGGCTGTTAGATCAGTTAGTAGCCATTGGAGGAGATGTATAGAGAAAGACAGATTGTATGGATATGAACCTCACCAAGCAGAGCGTCTCCTCCTCTTGATTGTACACTTGAGTGAAATCAGTGTTTGGAGAGGATGTGATCTCAAGAGACTCAGTAAAAGCAGGGGGACATGAAGCAAACAAGCGTTGGTGTTGAGTCAACTCTGACTCAAGGCCCCATTCTGTGCTTCCTGGGGTTCTCCAGGTAGATCACTAGGCCCTCTTGGGTTGTAGTGAGGTGCTTCTGGGTGAGTTCAAATTGCCTACCTTTCAACTTGTGGTCAGAAACTCATCCAGACAAGAAGGTTTCTTCTATTACTGCAGTGGGCGAATGGCGATGACTGGATTCGGGAAACCTTTGAAGCCAGAGTAGAACAGCACCTGAGAGTTCTCGCATGTGAAAGGCAGGGGTACTAGTGTGTTTATTTCTCATCCGCTGTATAAAAGCTGGCATTTGTTCCTCAGCAAGCATGGCCTTGTGTTTGTATAGAGCTTAGAGGCAGCAAAGGCCTGGAGAGATGAAGATCCTGGTAATTGACAGAGCAGTTCGCGGGGCGAAGTCTATGGGAATAGCAGAATTCCCTGGGTGGCACTTCAAGAATTTATATATTCATTGGAAGGTTAGCTGTTCAGACCCACTCGGAGGCACTTGGTGATCTGCCTCTGAAAGGTTACACCATTGAAAACCATCTGGTGTTCCATTCTACTTCAACACACATGGGATTGCTACCTGGAGCGCAGTACTTTTGTTGTTGTTTTCCTGGGGGCAGCGGTGGTGGTGGTGAAGTTATAGTTGGAATAAACTCTCTATAATCATCTCAAATCTCATGTCCACTGAAGGGATAAGCTGGGTTTGGTTTCCGCCTCTGTAGCCATTACTGTAGGAGAGGGAGGGAGAGAGAGGGAGAAAGAGGGAGGGAGGGAGGGAGGGAGGGAGGGAGGGAGGGAGGGAGAGAGAGAGAGAGAGAGAGAGAGAGAGAGAGAGAGAGAGAGAGAGAGAGAGAGAGAGAGAGAGAGTCAAAAATCTCTCCAAAGCGATTGTTATAGCTCGTAGAGTCTGAGCTGTACATCTGTGCCTGTTACCAGAAGAAAACCGTGAGGCTGCATCTAAGGACTGCAGTGCTGTTTGTCTTCATTACCAGTGAGGGCAGAGGCGGAGTGGAATTAACTGCAGGTAGAACAGAGAAGGCACTGGGAGAGCTACCTCTCTCCAGCCAGCGGAGAGAGTCTTCTGCTGGGCTCAGAGCTCATGCTGTTTCTCTCCTCTTAGCTGACTCAGGAGACCGGATCTGTTCATAGAGCATCCCTGTAACAGGGCCTGCGGAAAGAGCAATGCTTTTCAAAGCCTGGGGAAATGCAAAACGAAAACAAACCCCCTGGCATCTGCATCATGACATATCATCCAGCTCCCCTGGCAAGTGTGTCAAGCCCTTGAGAGTGCTCTGGTTCTGGCGTCCTGCCCTCCTTCAAGCAAGAGAGAACCCACCAAGGCCCAGATCATTGAGCAAGAGCGTTTATGGTGCTAATCCTGAGGTGGAGTTTTGCTTTGCCCACAAACTGTTATGAGACAGAGGCAGATTTCTGTGAAAAACTGCAAAGATATTAGTTTCCATAGATGAAGGCTATTGCTTTGAACCATACCTTATTGTTATTCCTCAAACTGTCCCATTTTGGGCAAGTTTCAAAAGCTTAGAAACCATTTTCAAGCTATAAATCAAGGGGGATGGTTCTTCTTGAATGGGAATAGCTTACTGTAGCTGGGTCTCCAAAGTTTTAATCAGCTTAGAAGAGGAAAAACAGATTCAGTCATTAATCTGAAACCTGAGTGTCAAAGTTGGTTTCATTGTTTTAATAAAAGAAAAAGTTTTCCTTCAGCACTATCTAGAGGAAACTTTAGAAAACATGGTCAGTTCAAAACTAAGGTTTCTTGTGAAGGTGTGCATCTCAGCCGTTCTACTGTCCCCTTCCAGTCAAGAATTGCTGGAGAGAAAAACAATAACCAGAAATGGCAGTGATGATTCACAAATACAAATGAGAGGGTTTTTTCTTCCCACGATGTAATTGAAAATTAATTTTTTACCGTGGTCACTGAAATTCTTCTTTCAGATGTGGAGGTCAGAGTTTGTCTGCTATTGTTCCCTGATCTAATGCATCTCCACATGAATTTACTGGTATTTTAATACGCTCTTTTGGTTTGAAATGTTAATGAGAATACTTGCAAATTTGAAAAAGAAAATCACTTTGGTGACTCACTGAAGATTACGTAGGCTTCATTTGCCTGGGTGATGATGCTGAGATGGGAAAAGCGTACGTTATATTTCATCCAAACCACCTCTGACAATGTCCAACAAATTAGCTACCTGACATGCTGGTGAGGAGTCTGGGATTTAACAATGAAGAACAAATCATTCTGTAGCTGTTTTTGGTTTGCTTCTGAGTAGATGAACATGCAAATTGGGCTCAGTGGAGAACGTGGCTCAACCTGGACTTGTAAAAATCACTCGGTCACTACTGCAAATGAGTAGAATGATGGCTGATGGTATCTGCGATCCTTTCCTCAATTGCAGCCGTCAATGATATGTAACTTTGGCCTCATCGAACATATTGGACATGCCATTGACCAGAGACAGGGAGGTTCAGAGGAAGGGAACTGAAAGGAAAGTGGAAGCCAGGAATATCTACTCCTTCTTTCTTCTGGATGTGGGAAGAAAATGTGGCAATCTGCTGACATGAAAATCTGAGCCTTAGAAACTATGCGGTCAGTTCTCGCTGCCCGACAAGGTTACTATGAATTGAAATGGATCAGATGTAAATTGCATTTTCTTCTTTAAAAAAGAATTTTGAGAGCCAAATTCTGATTTACCATAACAAGAAGAGGGTAGTCTATTACTTCTTTTTCACCTAAGAAGGCTAAAGGAACATTATTTCTCAGGTCCCTATGGGCAAATGAAGAAAACAGTGTCTCAGTTGCTACATCATCTCACTCAACTGGTGTAACCGCCTCTCTAGGATTCCCTGGGAAACTACGAGTGGAAGGTTGAGAGGACAATGTCTTTGCAGTGGAATGTCATCAACTTTGTTGGCTACAAGGATGAGGCCTACACGGATATGCGTAGTACTTCAACCGCATGGTGACGACCCAGCTGATGGGGTCAACATATTTTTCTTCTAATAGTTTATGCAGGTCATTTTGGTTTCAGGACTCTTGGATAGCTGGTTTCTGTTTTAATATCTTTTTTTCTTTTAATTTTTATTTATTTATTTATTTTACTATCTTTCTTCAGAAGGTTTTATACAAAGGCACTTCATTCAGTTAACACAAGCACACATGCCTCTTTAACATGCATCTCTTCCTTGCAAATCAAATGTGGTTTGGTATAAGCCTAAAGGTTCTTTGGTAAAAATAATGACATCACCAGAGTGGGTACCATTGAGCATTGCTCTTTACAACAACAGACAGACAGACAGTTCGTCAACTTTATCCTATGTTCAGTACCTCAAGAGAAAGTAATTTTAAATATTGGATCCTTAATGAAGACTGGGTTGTTCAATATTAAAATTCAACAGTGTTAAAAAAAAACGGCAGCTCATTAAGCTTTTAAGAGGGTTGGCTTTGATCCTTTTTCATTTGAATTGTTTTTCTTTTGGCATGTTGGGCATGCGAACACCTCGACATGAATATTCACTCAATTTGTTATCTCTACTGTAGCCAGATGCTAGCAGAACAGTGTCAGACTGAATGATCTCTAAATTAAGGAAACTGCCCTCAATGACTAAATATATTGTAGATAAAATGTAACTGCAGCACACTGACTCCGATTGTATAGGAAAATTAAATAAGTTAGTCCCCTAAAGAAAGAAAAAATGGCATGTATTTCTCTACATGGATGTAACACATAGATTTTTTTTTAACGGAGGCTCTGTGAACCAAAGATGGATGGGATCCTACTTTCTAAAGGTCTATACATTGTAGACAGGATTGATAGTCTTATTAGTCTGTCCGTTGTGTACTTAAAACATCCCAAGTCTCTGGTGCTAAAAGATTTATACAACATTTTATATTTATAACTCATTTCTATTCATTACTCTTCAGGGTGGCTGCAAGTTGAAGGCTCTTCTGATACTGGCTCCAGGTTTCAGAAAGAACAGCAGCCACTGAGAGATTATGTGATGGGCTAGAAGCTGGCAGGTGTCAGCAGTAAGATTATAATCAACGGGGTTTTTATTGGCTCTAAGAATATACCCTTATGATCCGAAATGAAAGAGAAGCTTTGGAAATTCAAGGGATTTTTCTCAGATTAGATCAGTCCTCACAAACCTTGGTAACTAGAGCCTTATATTGTCCCAAGTATCTAGAACTACTAGGCAAGGCTCTAGATTAGTGGGTACTAGGCAATCTGGCAGCTGTTTGGAACTTCTCTCCATATTATCATTTTTGACTCCCTATTTTTACAAGTTGGAAAGGATCATGGTGCACTTACAAAGGATCATGGTGCACATTAGCCATCAGGAAATAAAGTGTAGCTGTGTGACCTTCCCCCATTCTAAACTAAGGGGTAACAAGTGAGTGCCGCATGATACTGGTTCTACAATTTCTCGTGGTGGAAACGTCCAAGAAGGTTAACCGTTGCTTTGTCTTTGTGGAAGAGTGGCTTTGCTTCCATGGATGAGGTTCTTGGAGGAACAAACCATGAAACCATCGTGTTATTTTTTCCGTGAAGTGTGGTGGAACAAAAGGATTTCGCGTTCAAAAGTTTTGAGACCTTTGCTCCATGCCTTCGTCAAGATTTGCAGTCTACCTTAAAGAAATCCTGCTGGTGTCGAAAGGCTAAGAATTGCACTGCTAACCTCAAGGTCAGCGGCTTGATTCCACTGTTCACTCCATGGGACTATAGAACTGCCATTGAAATTAACTTGGTTGTCATGGGTTTATCGTGTTAAAAGCTCTGAGAATACCTTCAGTAAAGAAATTTATTAGGTCAGAGATTTACATCCATAACTAATATGGAATCATTTTCACTGAACATCCATTCCCATTGTATACTATAGGCATTGAAAGGATGTGGCTCAGGAAAACATCTTCTTAGGAATTAAGAAAACTAGTTCTTGAAGAAACCTTTCCTCAGGTGACAGAATGGCAATGGTAGCAGACTTCATCATACTATGTCTCCACCAGCTAATCTTTTTTCCCCTATCACCCCATTTGCAGGTATTTATGAGTGCTGACTCAGAACTAGGAATCTTTTTTAACACAAATTTCATTCATTCAGATTCGTAAACTATGGAAGGGTATCTCATCATATAAGCACTCTCTGGTTAGGAGTGAGATTTGGTCATAAGTGTGCCTTTGAGTTGCATTTGTGGTTAAGTCTGAATGGGCGCAAAGGATTCTTCTTGTTGCTATAAGACAGAATCAACCTGATGGCAATAGGGCTTTATGTATTTGGGTTTTGTTTCTGCTCAAAATGGTTGAAAGTCTTTTAAATGATGTAAAGGTGCATGTGCAGCAAGATAAGGTATTATAATGAAGAATTTGTTTGGAGTCAAGGTTGGTGGCAAAGTGAGGGCAAGTTTACATAACAGTGAAGAACAAGTAGGAGCTGGCATAAAGTCAAGAGGTTTCTAACTCAAGGATTTACTGTAGTAGATGGACTCACTGCCATAGAGTCAATCCTCACTCAGCGTGACCCCTGTGAGTTTCTGGGAGTAGAAAACTCAGTTTTTCTTGCTCTGAGTTTCTGGTGGCTTTGAACTGCTGACCATGCAGATAGGCAGCCCATTGCCAAACCACTGACCACCAGGGCTCCATGTAGTAGATAAACATTCTATGTAGTAGATATAACAAATTCCAGACATATCTATTAGGTTACTGGTGGTAAGAGTCAGAGGGATCACGTCATATTGCATTAGCAAATGAGAAATGTGTGACAAAGATAGGGAAATGTCTTATGGAGGTCAAGGTCCAGCTGGGATACCAGTTCACGAACAACCTGGAATGTATCCCAGAATCTTTATTTATCCTTTCTACTTCGTGAGGGTTTGCTTAAATATTCTACTGTAAGCACTATTTTAAAAATATAACTGCCACCAATTTAATTTGTTTACATATTATAGTTTAGGTACATGCAGAGAATATTTTTGACTCTGTTTAGTTCTCATTTTGAATTCCTAGAAAGGAGAATGACAGATGTAGTATATATGTACACTATCTACTAGAATCTTTCAAAATCTAGTATCCATATGAATAAATCACTTAGACTTAGAAACATATCATGCATAAGAAATTCATTGGACAGGAGGTTGAGCAGTTTTCAGAGACCATATAATGCGATAATTATTTGTATAAAATGCATGGCTCAATCAACAATGGACAGGGCGATGGAGCCACCTTACAACATGGGTGTTCTGGACCCAACGTTCTCTCCTATATCATCTCATGCTTTGTTCTGAATGCATTGCATGTTCTACCAATACCAATAAATATTATTAAGGAACCAAAAAAATTTTTTTAAGTTTGAGAATTCTGGATAAATGTTCAAAATCTCACCTCCATTCCAACAATAAGTAATTGTAGTGTGTAATGGAAAATACATGTTGGAATGGAAAACAACAAATTCATAATAACAACATAAAAAACCTACAATTAAAGAATTTGTAAGCCAGAACATTTCAAAATTTAAATGCCAAGCTATTGCAATAAAAGACCTAAATATATAACTTGGAATTTCTAGAAGTTGGGTTTGTTGAAGTGTAATTCAGTCACTGCTGTCCCATGTGCCTCTCTTTAATCCTAACTTGGATAAGATGTCAAAGTAGACTTTGAAGTGAACTACCAAAATTCAATGTGATAGACAGTAGATATTCCTTTGTTGACTTTCACTTTTGTCAGCCTTTATATATATTAGCAAGTAGAAATAATTGTTGAAGTAATAATTAAGTAAGAGAGGATTTAGGAAATCTCAGGAAGACAGATTAGTTCCCCAAAGCCAGAGAACGATAAATCATAGTAGAATGAGAAGTTCTCAGAGATAAACTTCATTGTGCACATAATATATTTGAGCTACATAATATTCACTTGAGGAGATTGGTTTTGTCTTTTCCTAATTTTCAGGTATAAGTAAAATGTGTAGACTCAGAAAGGGAACTCTTTCAGAGTGCTATTTTACATATTTCACTGGGAAGTATTTTTATCATATGGTGCTATGGCTTTTCTATGCATAGTATGCAAATAAGGTTCCGAGGACTCTCAACTTGAGAACTGGTGAGTTTTCTCATTCTGCTTGGTATAGGAATGTGCCATCTCACAAGCGGCAACAGGGGAATCCCATGCCCATCACCAAAGAAGAACCACTAGTAGAGCATGTGTGACATCCTTGACTGAAGTGGCAGGGACACCAGAGGATATCAGAAGCTGCAGCACTGAGACCATGAGACAGAATCCATGGAATAGGTAAAGCTGAGTGCCTTCAGGCAGGAGGCTGGCTTGCAGAGTAGGATTCCCTTTCCAACATCGATCAACTCTAAAGGAGCATTTGTAACTGGTATTGAACGAACTCCAAATGCACTACGAGATGACATTTTTGTCCATTTGGGCAGTTGATGGACATCCAGAACAAGGGGTGTCAGCAATTGACATTTCACTTTTTTTTAAATGAGAAAACCACTCATACACTTCAGTTTTTCCCATAGCGCTGTCCTTGTAAGCTGTGTTCAACATCACAACAGTTTCTGCATTATTTTTCCCAAGCAGGAAAAAATTCACAGCTGTACGGTGTTCTCTTAAATCAGCCATCACAAAAAGCGAGGTTCAAGTGAAACTACTTTATGAAAAAATTCACTGTGACCAGAGAGAACCTTCCCGGGTGACACCACTGGATGCACTAACTCAGAGCAAGTTGCTTGATGCTTGCCTAGGGGGGAAAATGCATACTATGATAGCTCTGCCCAGTGGAGATGTTTTCTGGTCCTTTGTGGGGAGGGTGTCTCCTCATGTATGTGTGTGTGTATGTGTATATACATATATAAAATACATGAGTGCTGGGTAAACTTCACACTAAAGTTCTCTTTGCTTCATATTCTATTATCTAATAAAAGAGGTATATCTTTTGACAGCAACAAAAATTATATAACATTTTAAAAGTTAAGTAAACCATGGTCTAAAGAGTCAAGGCAAGTCTCACAATCACACGCAAATGCTACACAGATTTTGGAATTATCAGATAATTTAAAATAAGTATCATTGATATATTAAGGTCTCAGTTGGTAAAACTGGAAACATGCAGACACAGATGGGTAATGTAAGCAGAAAGATGGAAAGTCTATGAATAAAAATAAAATATTAGAAAAACACAGTAACATGAAAATGCCTTCAATGGCACTGAGTTAAAAAATATCAGTGAGCTTGACTAGTTGAAAGATTCAGTAATGTGGCTGGGTACAAGATCAGCATACCAATATCAATCCTGTTCCTGTACACTATAAAAGTGAACTCTGAAAAGAAAACAATACCATTTATATTAGCTAACCCCCCAAATTTTACAAATTAAAGAAAAAACTATTATAGGAAAGCAAAAGAGGCATACCATATATACTCGTGTATAAGCTGAGTCTTTCAGCACATATTTAATGCAGTTTTATGGTAAAATTAGGTATCTTGACTGATATTTGGGTCTGCTTATACTTGAGCATATATGGTACATAAATGGAAGGAAAGGAAGAATAAACATTATCAAAATGTCAATACTATACAAAGTGACCTATACATATAGTGTAATTCCAATCCATATCCCAGCATCATTCTTTAAAAATATGTTTTTAAAGGTACCGAAGTTAAGCAAAAACTCATAAGGAAGAAGAAAAATAGTAGGAGGCCAATCTCAATACCTACTATGCATCCACAAAAGTCAAAACAGCCTGATAGTGCTACAATAAGAGGTACAGAGATCAATGGAACAGAATAAAGAACCCATAAATAAATCCATCTAGTTATAGACAACTAATTTTTGGCAAAGGATTGTGGTACATTCAATGGGGAAGAGTTAGTCTCATCAACAAGTGATGATGGAAAAATTGAATTTATATTTGTACATGTAAAAATCAGAACCCATATGTCACTCCATATGTAAAAACAGACTCAAGATTAATAAAGACTTAAACCCCAGAACTATAAAGATCATAAATGAAAAAAATAAGGACATATTATAGGGCCCCAATACCTGGCATAACCACACAATCAAACATAAAGAAAAACATACATGCCATAGAAGACAGAATAGATTACTGGGACCTCCTGAAAGTAAGACACGTACTTGCAGCAAAAGCTTCCACCAAGAGAGTAATAAGAGAACCCACAGACTAGGAAAAGCATGGTGGCAATGGCATCAGAGAAGGAACTAATTTCTAAACTAGATAAAAAACTACAAATCCTCAACAAGAAAAAGATTAATAACCTAATGGGAAGAGGATATGATCAGACAGTTCACCAGAGAAGACATTCCAGCAGTAGCAAACACATGAAGAAATCCTCGTGATCCCTAGTCATCCAAGAGATACAAAACAAAAAACAATGATGTGATACTACTCGCCCCCAGCATCGATAGCAAAATTTAAAAAAGCATAAAATAGCAAATGCTAGCAGGGAAAAGGAAATAATCAAACCCTCATACATCGCTCATGGGATTGTAAAACCTTAAAAACACTGTGGAAAGTGATATCACTTACATAATTGAGAATGTAAATAACATATAATTAAGCAATAATGCTGTTTGATATATACCCTATAGAAATAAAAAAAAACATAGTATGAACACAAATATGTACACTGATGGCATTTACACTGCTCACATTAGAAAGAATATGGAAATAATCTAAATGCCTATTAGTGGAAAAATGGATAAACATGGGTACATACACACAAGGAAGTACAATGTATCATGAAAAAATAATGATAAAACTGTGAAAGCTCATGGCATGAATAAATTTTAAAGACACTATGTTGATTTAAGATAGTCAAACACAAAAGGGGAAAGATTGTATCAGACCATTATTATTTTAAAAAAAAGGAAAAGTGTTCACATTGAAAGAAACAGACTTTGATGGTTACTAGAGGAAGAGGAAGAAATGGGCTAGAGGACACACAGGTGTTAACTTGAGTGAAAGGGAAGAAAATATACTATAAGAGGTACCTGGGGAAAAGGTGGAGAGAGGAAACAGGACAAAACCCATTGGGAAGTTTAATAAATTATTTACGTTGTTGAATGCAAAAAGATCATTTAATTTGTAAGCCCCCCCTCACATAATTTACAATAATAAGTGTGGGGGGGGGGAAGTGAGCTTGAAGCTAGGCCAATAGAAACCTCCTTCCCAAACTGAAAAAATGATGAAAAAACACATCAGAATATTCAAGAACTGTGGGACAATTTCAAAATACATAACGTATACATAATTAGAAAGGGTAAAAAGGAAAAAGAAGAGAAAATGAAATCGAATTTGAAGCAAGTCCAAGAATGTTCCAAAATGAATGACAGAAAACAAATTAATCAATGAAACTCTAGAACAACAAGTAGGATAAGTACCAAATATAGTACAACTAGGAATATTGTATTCATACTGCATAAAATCAAAGACAAAGGAGAAGTTTTCAAAGAAACCAAGTGAGCGAAATCCAAGCTTATATACAGGAAGAAGGATAAAATTTATAGCAGACTACTTGGCAGAAATCATGAAAGCAGAAAGAAACTGGAATGAAATATTACAAGTGTTAAATATAAAAACACAACCTATAACTATATATCCAGCAAAATTATACTTTAAAAGTGAAAGGAAAATGAAGACTTTTTCAAATAATGTTTGAAAGAATTCATCATCAGTCAACGTGCTGGGAAGAAAATGAGAAAAGAAGTTCAGGGGGAAACTTCAATCCACATTAACAAAAGGAGGAGCACCAGAGAAGGAGCAAATAAAGGCATTCTAATTGAACTAAAATAAAACTTTCTTTAATATCATAATGGTTGATAATTATATCATGTGAGTAAGTTAAATGAATGGCAGCAATGTTATAAGAAATTGGAGGAAAAATCACACTATACTCTCAATACATCTGAAGAAGTAATTTGAAGGTAGATTTATATTAGTTAAAAATATATATTGTAAACTTTCTAGCAATTGCTAAGACATTATAAAGAGGTATGATTGATAAGCTAAGGGACTATAATATGGAACAGCATAAATGGCAACAACATCAATTAAAACCAGAGGAAGCAAGAGAAACAGAAGTAAAAAATAAACAAAGAACAAACGCTATCACCACAAAAGTTACACTCACGATAAATATTAATCCCACTTTTATATAAGTATTATATATGATTTGTATAAAAATATAAAATAAAAATATTGTAAGAATGTATTTTTAAAGGCCAAATGATACTGTCTAAAAGAAATTCACATTAAACATAAAAACTCAGATAGGTTAAAAGGGATGATTATTGTAAACTTGACTTGGTGGATGGAACTAAGGGTTGTTGGTCAGCTGATCTCCCTGTTGCCCCATTCAGTATTAGTTCTAGTTATAATCTTAGCTTTTCAACAGAGGCTTTTTTCTCTGGCTTATATTAATATTGCTGGTAGTCTTTCCTTTTTTATCTTTGGTGCATTTCTCAGTATAGGAATTCAGAAGGGGTGGATGTATAGAGATAATAACTGATGTAATAGATTGTCAGGGATGGGGTGGGTGAAAGATGGGGAAACATTAAGGAGCAAATGATAATTATGGGAAGGGGAGCTGTGGAATTGTATGATATGTGCATTTTATTTCAATAAAACTACTTTTTAAATGAAGACAGACATCACATTTAATATCAATTTATTGAGTCTTTAAGAGGATCAAATATTAGATTTTTCTAAATATTTTTCTGGTGTTACTGAGATTATATCATTTTCCATTATAGTTTGTCTATATGATAAGGCATTAATTGATCTTTTAATGTTAAGCCAACCTTTCATCCCAGCATTTGGTTTTCCCATGATTGTTATAGTATATCTTCTTCTATTCTTTTACTCTTAAATAAATTTGAGTTTGAGACCAAAGTGTTTTTCTTTTAATCATTACGAAAAAAGTACAGGCATGAGGTAAGAATATGCCATAGTGACAGCAAAGCAGAATTCAGAACAAGAAAAATTAGGAATAAAGAGAAGCATTATCTTATGATATAAGGAATACATTCTTCAAGAAGATATGATGGTACCTAAAAAGAGAGCGTCAAAATACATAAGGAAAAACTGGAAAAAAAAGAAAAATCAACACTGTAGCTGAAAACTCCAATACCCCTATGTCTATAAATAATAGATCAAGCAGGCATAAAATCAGTAAAATTATGTTGATTTTAACAGCATTATCAAACAAATTAATCTAATTGACATTTATAGAAGTCTCTATCCAACCACAGAGGAGATACATTCTTATAGAACTCACAAAGAATAGTCCTCAAACAGGCCAGATTATGGCCCATAAAGCACAAACTTTTAAAATCTAAAAGAATAGATATAATCCTCTTAATTGTATGTACTTGTAGCACCATAGAATAAGACTAAAACAAAATAACAGAAAAGTATCTGGAAATCCCCCAAATTAATAAATGAACCAACAAAGTACTCTATCACATAGTTAAAGAAGTCTCATGAGTAATTAAAAACATGTTGAATTAAAGGAACATGAAAATACAAAATACAAATGTTTGTGGAATTCAGTGAAAGCAATGCTTTTAATGATATTAAAGCACTAGGGGAACATATTAGAAAAATATGAAGATAAAAGAGCCCACATGGAAGAATACACCAGCCTGTGCGATCATGAGGTTCTGACGGGATCAGTTATCAGGCATCAAAGAACAAAAAAATCATATCATTGGGTGCACACCTCCATGATATGATCTCTGAGGACAAACGGGTGCATAAGCAAATGTGGCGAAGGAAGCTGATGGTTTGGCTATCAAAAGGTATAGCGTCTGGGGTCTTAAAGGCTTGAAGGTAAACAAGCGCCCATCTAGCCCAGAAGCAACAAAGCCGACACGGAAGAAGCACATCAGCCTGTGCGATCATGAGGTGTCAAAGGGTCAGTTATAAGGCATCATCAGAACAAAAAAATCTTACCATAGTGAATGAAGGGGGATGTGAAGAGTGGAGACCCAAAGCCCATTTGTAGGCCACTGGAGATCCTCTTGCAGAGGGGTCTAGGGGAGATGAATCAGTCAGGGTGCAATGTAGCACCATTGAAGAATACAGCTTTCCTCTAGTTTCTAAATGGTCCCCGCCCCCACTATCATGATCCGAATTTTCCTTTGCAAGTCTGGATAGAGCAGAGGGTGTATACTGGTGGAGATAGGCGCTGGAGGCACACAGAATCCAGAGCGGATGATCCCTTCAGGACTAGGGGTGTGAGTGGCGATACTGGGAGGGTAGAGGGAGAGTGGGTTGAAAAGAGGAAACCGATTACAAGGATCAACATGTGACCTCCTCCCTGGGGGACGGACAACAGAAAAGGGGGTGAAGGGAGACGTGGGACAGGGCAAGATATGACAAAATAATAATTTATAAATTATCAAGGGTTCATGAGGGAGGGGGAGCAGGGAGGGAGGGGGAAAAAAGAGGACCTGATACCAAGGGCCTAAGTGGAGAGCAAATACTTTGAAAATGATGAGGGCAATGAATGTACAGATGTGCTTTACACAATTAATGTATGTATGGATTGTGATGAGTTGTATGAGCCCCTAATAAAACATTAAAAAAACAAGTAAAAAACCCCCAATAAACTAAGTTTTCACTTTAGTAAACTAGGGTAGAAAAAGAGAAATTGTGACTTAAAGTCAGCAGTAGAAAATAATTAATAAGGAAAATAACAGAGACAATTAAAAGTGAATGCTGGTTCTTTGAAAAGATTAATCACATTCATATTAGCCAGAATAACCAAGAAAAATCAAGGTACAATTTATGAGCATCAGAAATAAAAGATTACTCATCACAATTGATTTAATATAAATTAAAATGATAATAAAAGAATACTATATACAACTTTATGCTCCAAATATGAACATAAAATCAACCAATTTCTATTTTCTCATAAATAGTATTTATTTTCATGTTGTTTTTGAGAATCTATATAGCGAGATATCCACTAATCCAACATTTTCTACACAAATAATTTATTGGTATTACATTCGTTAAGAGGTACAATTATCTTATCCTCCTTTTTTGAGTTGTTCCTCCTTTATTAACACGATGAATTCATTGTCTCCTAAAGTTTCTATCTTACCTTTGGAGTTGCTGCTGTCAATTTGATCCCATAGAGAACGTTCCTAAAGAGCATAATGTTCAAGGCCAAGCTTCCAGACTAATTAAGATAAAAATTACTTAGTTTTAAGATAATACAGGGGACCAAGGCTTAAAGATTATTTCAGTAAAATATTCACAGGGGTTTATGCACCCCCCCATGGTGCTAGGAAGTCAAGAATTGACTATAATTTGAAATTCTTTTCATTATTTCCCCCCTTTAGATTAGTATTTATCTATGGAATCTTTCATCAACAATCTTTCATTAATGGCAACTTGACACCATCCAGTCCTTCTGGTCTCATGCTGAAGGTCCTAATTGTTCATGGAGCTAGTTAAGCTCACCTTCCATATCCTCCTCCTATTTTTCTGTGGCTCTCAGTGAATAGAGAACAATTGTGCCTTGGATGGTTCTGGCAAGTTCTTAAGACCTGAGGCACCAGACAAGACATTGGAGGTAGACCAGAAGCACAAAACACATATTAAGCCAGTTAACTTGGATGCTTGTGATATTATGACCTTAAACCTCCAAATCCAGGACCCAAATCCCATGAGGTATTTGGTTGTACTTAAACAGCTTCAGTAGCTTCTCTTTTGTTCAATCATTGTGCATTTGAATCATGTCTTGACAGACACAAACCACCAAAACTCAAACAAGTATAAATAATGATCTGAATAGTCATATGCCCTTCCAAACCAGAAAGCCCCAAACTCAGATGATTTTATTGGTGAGTTCTAACACATATTTAAGTCATAAATTATGCCAAATTTACAGAATCTCCTCTAAAAAAGATGTAAATAGAAGAAATAATTTCTAATATATTCTAAGAGTTCAGCATTACTCAAGTTCCAAAAGTTCACAAAGCCATTACAAGAAAGGAAAACTACAGAATATTATTTCTTGAATATGAGTGCAAAAATTCTCAACAAGACATTAGCAAATCAGCATCAACACTGAATACAAAGGAACTAAACTGTGAGGAAATGTGATAGGGATAGAAGGTGGTTTACCACAGAAAGACATATGGAAGATCCCAAGACACCACATTAACTGTCAGAGGAAGAAAAATTTTATGATCACATTAATTGTTTCAGAGAAATATTCTATAAAAATTAAACCCCTTCCATGAAGAAAACTCAGAAATATAGGAATAGACGGGGCAGGCCACATGTCAATAAAGAAAATCTCCTCAAACCTTATAGTGAATGTCATATTTACTGGTGATAAAAGGGATATTTCTCTCCTATGATGGGGAACAAAGTCAGAATTTCTTCTCTGGACACTCCTATGCACTCCTAGTGCATCTGTGTTTGCTGAAGAGGTTTTAGATACACACAAACAGGACAATCCAAAAAGGGAATGCTAGGTAAATTGAATTACATTAAATATGTAATTTCTGTTTTGAAAACCACAATGTTAAGAGAATGAAAAGACAAGTCAGAGATTGGGAGAAAATATTTGCAAAACACATATCTGATAGATAACTTTTATTAAAGATTTACAAATGATGTTTAAAACTGAACAATAATAATGAAAACAACCCAATTAATGAAAGGGCAAAAGATATGAACAAAACACACAAGTCATCAAAGAAGAGACACAGATAGAAAATAATCATATGAAAACATGTTCAACATCATATGTCCTTAGGGAATTGCAAATTAAAACAAAAATGTCATATGACTACAAAGTCAAAGGCTTGAAGGTAAACAAACGGCCATCTTGTTCAGAAGCAATAAAGCCCACATGGAAGAAGCACACCAGCCTATGTGATCAAGAGGTGATGAAGGGATCATTTACCAGGCAGCAAAGAATAGAAAATCATATCATTGTGTGCTTACATCCATGATACGATCGCTCAAGACAAATGAGTGCATAGCAAATTTGGTGAAGAAAGTTGACGGTGCCCGGCTATCAAAAGATATAGCATCTGGGGTCTTAAAGGCTTGAAGGCAAACAAGTGGCCATCTAGCTCAGAAACAACAAAGCCAACATGGAAGAAGCACATCAGCCTGTGTGATCATGAGGTATCAAAGGGATCAGGTATCAGGCACCATCAGAACAAAAAATCTTACTATAGTGAATGAGGAGGGGAATGCGGAATGGATATCCAAAGCCCATTTGTAGGCTACTGGATATCGCCTTACAGAAGTGTCTTCGGGAGGAGACGAGCCAGTCAGGGTGCGATGTAGCAACGATGAAACATACAACTTTCCTTTATTTCCTAAATGCTTCCTCCCCACAACTATCATGATCCAAATTCTACTTTGCAAGTCTGGCTAACCCAGAGGATGTACACTGGTACAGATAGGAACTGGAAACACAGGGAATCCAGGACCAGTGGTGAGAGTGGCAATACTGGGAGGGTCGGGTGGAAAGGGGGAACTGATTACAAGAATCTACTTGTGACCTCCTCCCTGGGGGATGGAAAACAGAAAAGTGGTGAAAGGAGACTTTGGACAAAATAATAATTTATAAATTATCAAGGGTTCATGAGAGTGGGGATAGTGGGGAGGGAGGGGAAAATGAGGACCTGATGCCAGGGGCTTAAGAGGAGAGCAAATGTTTTGAGAATGATGAGGGCAATGAATATACAAATGTGCTTTACACAGTTGATGTATGTATGAGGTGTGATAAGAGTTGTATGAGCTCCTAATAAAACGATTAAAAAAAGACTACGAACTCATCATAATGCCTGAACACACCCCAACAACAAACAATAAAACTGATGAAACCAACTGTGGTAAGGCTAGAGAGTAATAGGAATTAAATATATTTCCGTCCCACTGGAAGCCAGTTTCTGTTAATGCTAAACACAGTCTTATCACATGATCCAGAAATCACATTTCTAGGTATCAGTCTAGTAATTTGAAAAGTTATGTCCACACAAAAACTGACATGTGAATATTTGTAGCACCTTTAGTCATACCAAAAATGAGAAGAAACTAGGATGTTCTTCAATAGATTTATAAATTAAAATTTTTTTACATATCCAGATGAAGGGGTTTCAGAAAGTTCATGAAGAAAAAAAAAACATCTTTCAACTCAATCTTTCCACAAACCCTTTGAAGCAGCCCATATGATGGGACATATAAAAAGATAAGAGCTTCCAAATCATGAAAAGGCCTGACTATCTGCTTTCCGATGACCCCAACCTTGAAAACCCTGTGAAGTCCTACTCTGCATCACGATTCAGCATGAGCCAGAGCCTAAGGCAACTAAAAAACACAATACAGGGGATAGGACTCCTTGGAGAAATGGCTGATTCTAGGGCTGGGGCAGGAAATTTACCAGAGGGATTTAGTTTGTCTTGCAGTGACAAAAAGTAAGTTTGTACTAAAAACAACCAAAGCAAACCATACAAATCTTCCCAATGATTTGATTACTGTATATACTCATGTATAAGCCAAGTTTTTCAGCACAAAACATGTACTGAAAAACGGGCTCGGCTTATACATGGTCAGTGGTACCCCAGCGAGGTGTAACACCTCGTGGGTGATTGCCATTTCTCCACTGTTCATTCCAATCCCTGCTGACACTGCAGGGCTTTGAATGTTTGTTTACTCACATCTAACCAATCAGAGCCGTCCTATAACTTGGACGGCTCCAATTCACAGAAGCACCCGTAGTGATTCACTTACACTGGCAGCTGAACTGGTAAGCATGTGTCTGTGGCTGTGCTCCGTCTCTCCCCTCTGGTCTCTGTGTTAATTCACATCCTGCATTTCCCACCCTAGGCTTATACTCGGGTTGGCTTATATTTGAGTACATACGGTATTTCAAAAGACACAGGAGCCCATTTAAAAAGAGCTTCTAATGGCCCAAGTTCACACAATTTGGAGGTGTAAATTAGTAAAATATGGTAAAATATTCCACTGAAGACTGTACAGTATTGTCTACAGTGACATAAATAAATACTGGAAGAAATATGTAAAGTCACAGGAATTTCAAATGATCAGTATAAATACTTGGCTCTCAAGGAAATGGCACATAACCCTCCATTCTTTAAGTGCGACCTGTATGCAGTGATTTTCTTCTCAAAATTACACAGTAGGAAGGAGTTCGAGCACTCACCTCAAAGCAAAAGAATCTGATAAACATTAATTCAGGTGATCAAGGTCAGGACCAATAGCAGTAAGTCATATCGATATTATGTACCTGAGATGTAATCAATTAACTTCATCCTTTCAGCCATAAGTCCTTATGTGATTGATGCCTGTGGCTATAGTTCCATCTTGAAGGGCATTCCCTGTTATAGGTTTAGGGTGGAAAGTACCTTTAGATTCTACTTTGGTGAGTGTGTGATTTAAGTCACCATTCCTTGTTTCCTTGTGGGTACAGTCTGCTAAAAGATAAAACACATATCCATCAATGCCATTTCTCTGTGCATAAGACTCGTCTGAGACAGAGAGAAAGCCCAGGACTATCAGAAGAGCACATTTCAGACCACTGTCTGAAGCTGAAACCCGAGACTGTGGCACATACAATATAGGGCAGAGCTAGAATACGAGATTGCGTGACAGACCAGCAGGTGGCCTCTCTGATCTACAGAGGCCGAAGCTAAGGGTCTGCATGGCTGAGAGGCTGAGGATCAGACAGAGACTTGGTCGCTGGTTAATGAGGGGTGTTGCCGTGGACCAGTGACTCTACCCTTACTGTTTACCAAGCCTGATTTTGGTAACCTATTAATTTATCTGCACCCCTTGTCTATCAGTTTCTTGTCATGTGGTGGTTTGTCTGTTGCTGTGATGATCGAAGCTCTATCACTGGTATTTGAAATGCCAGGGGGGTCACCTGAAGTGAATAAATTCCTGCTTCCAGACTAAGCACAATGGACTACTAAGAAGGAATAGGCAGTCCACTTCCGGGGACTTAGCTACCGAAAACTTAATGGAGAGCAACAAAACATTGTCAGATCCTGAAAACCTAATGACCGAAGCAGAGCATTGTCAGAGACAGTGCTAGACGGTGAGCCCTCTATAAGGACTGAGAAAGAACTGCTATCTCGGACTTGACCAGAATGATGGGAACAGAGCAAAGTCTGGGTATCAAGTCTTCAAGACCTTAATTTTCTGAGGGTCATAACACCAAAAGAGATGAAACAGCTGTAAATGTCAATTAATAATTGGAATGCACTAATTATGAATCCAGGAACATTGTAAATTGTAAAAATGAAATAGGACCTCTGCAGACCGAGACTCTCGGTGTAATTGAGCTGACATTGACTGGCAATGGTTGTGTTGAATCAGAGAATCTTATGGTTTACTATGCCAGGAGTGATATGCTCGAGAGGAAAAGCATTGCATCAAAAAGGGATATTTCAAGATCTATTTTGAAATACAATGCCATCTGTGAGAGATTATCTATCCATATACAAGAAAATACAGTTATTTTTCAAATATATGATTTATCACACATTAAAGCTAGTGATGGGGCAATTAAAGAACTTTACCTATCTTTTCAGTCGGAAAATGAACAAACATGCAATTAAGATGCACTGATAACTATTGTTGATTGGACTGCCAAAGTAGGAAACAAAAGGTAGGGACAGTAGTTAGAAAATATGACAGAATTTTGCAAAATCTATGACTTATTCATCGAAAACATCTTTTCAACAACCCACAGGTGATTTTACACATGGACTTCTCCAGATGCAATACACAGAAATCAAAATGACTACATCTGTGGGAAGAGGCTTATGATGAAGCTCAACAATAACAGGTAAAACAAGATCAAAGGTCAACTGTGGAACAGGCCATCCATCACTCGTAAGCAAGTGCGAGTTGAAGCTGAAGAAAATTAAAGCAAGTCTTAGAGAGCCACAAGACCTTGAGTCTATTCCACCTGAATTTTGAGAACATCTCAAGAGCAGATTTGTTGCATTAACACTAATGACAGAAAAGTTTATGATCTGTGGGAGGACATGAAGAAAATAATTAATGAAGAAAGTCAAAGGTAATTAAAAAGAGAGGGGAGAAAGAAGAGACCAAAGCAGATGTCAGAAGAGACTGAATCTTTTTCTCTTAATCATAGAGTAGCGATGATAAATGGAAGAAATGCTGAAGTCAATGAGCTGAATAGAAATTTTCCAATAGTATCTCAAGAAGATAAAGTAAAATATTAAAAAGAAATGTGCACAGACTTAGAGTTAGAAAATCAGAAAGCAGAATATTCTCAGCATATCTTAAACTGAAAGAACTCAAGAAAAATATTCAAGCCTCGAGTTGCAATATTGAAATACTCCACAGGCAGAATATTGAATTATGCAGGAAGCATTAAAAGAAGGTGAGAAGAATACACAAAGTCACTGTATCCAAAAGAACTAGTGGACATCAAACCATTTCAAGAGGTAGCATATGATCAGGAACCAAAGATACTGAAGAAGTAAGTCTATGATACACTGAAAGCATTAGCCTAAAACAAGGCTCCAGGAAGTGATGGGATACCAACGGACATGTTTCACCAAGCTGATGAAGTACTGGAGGCCCTTACTTGTCCATGCCAAGAGATTTGGGAGACAGCTACTTAGCCAACTGACAAGATGAGAACACTATTTGTACTTATTCCAAAGAAAGGTGTCCCCCAAATGTTCAAATTATAAACAGTATCATTAATATAGCATAAAATAACATTATGCTGAGACTCATTCGACACTGGTTGCAGCAGCAGTACATTGAAAGGGAACAGCCAGAGGTTCAGGCCAATTCAGAAATGGATGTGGAGCATAGAAGAGTTATCATTGCTGATGTCAAATAGATCTTGCCCTGAGGCAGAGAATACCACAAAGATGTTTACTTGTATTTTTTTATTACTATGCCAAGGCATTCTCCTGTGTGGATCATAATAAACTACAGATAGCAGAACCTGTACATGGATCATGAGGCAGTTGTACAAGCAGAGCAAGGAATTATTGCAGGGTTTGAAATCAGGAAATGTGCATGTCAGCGTTGCATCCTCTCACTATACTTCGCTCAATATAAATACTGAGCAAGTAATCGTGATTGGAGAAAGGCTTATTAACAACCTGCGATGTGAAAATGGCATAATCTGCTTTGCTAAAAGTGAAGTTGACATGAAGTACTTGCTGGTGAAGATGAAGGATTGCAGCCTTTTGTACCAATTACAACTCAATATAAAGAAGATCAAAATCCTCATGACTGGATCAACAGGTTCAACTGGTCATGACAGTTGGTCATGATAACCAGAAAAGAGATTGAAGTTGTCAAAGATTTAGTCTTGCTTATATCCACAAGCAATGTTTATGTGGCAGCCAAGAGGTCAAAGGACACATTGCATTGGGTTAATCAGCTGCACCAGACTTCTATAAAGTGCTGAAAAGCAAGGGGATTAGTTTGAGGCCTAACGTGCACCTAAGCTATTGCATTTTCAGCATCCTCATATGTATCTGATAATTGGACGCTGAATAAGGGAGATCAAAGCAGAATCAATGTGTTTGAATTATGGAGCCGGTGAAGACTATTGCAAGGACCATAGGCTGCCAATATAATGAAACACTGTCTTGGAAGAGGTACAGCCAGGATGCCCCTTAGGGGCCAGGATGGTGAGTCTTTGTCTCTAGTACTTTGGCATGTTGTCAGGAGGGACCAGTCCCTGGAGAAGGACATCATGCTTCATAATGCCGAGGGGTAGTGAAAGAGAGGGAGGCTCTCATCAAATGGATTGACAGAATGGCAGCATCAATGGGCTCAAACATACAATTTCGATGATGGCAGAGGTCCAGGTTTTGTTCTCTTCAACATGGGGTCACTATGAATTGGAGAAAACTCCACAGCATCTAGGAACAACCATATTAAACCACATAACTGAGAGTATTCTCTGTGACTTCTGTGTGGTCATTACAATGAATTATCAAGCCTATCCTAGAAGTAGAGTGCAATGAGAAGAACAGTTGGTGTCGGAGTAGGTGAGGAATGATGGAATGTGGAGGCATGTCTGATCCCTGCCGCTTGCTAAAGCAGAAGCAAAAGGACATCAGATATTACTGCCCATGTTGTTTATTGCAGTATCTATTATCTGATGTGATGAAATAATTTCCCTCCCTGGACTTTCTCTTGTAATCTCATAACCACAGCCAACTCTGATAAGAAATTCTAACCCACTGATGTTGAGTCAATTTTAATTCACAGGTATCCTATAGGATGGTATAGAACTGCCCAATGGGATTTCCAAGGCTGTGCATCTTTATTGAAGCAGATTGCTACATCTGTCTTCTGAGAAGTGACTGATGGAATCAAACTGATCACTTTCCAGTTATCTGACCAATGCTTTAAGGACTATGCCAACAGGGATCCTTTGTAATAAGAAAATATTAGACAAATCTGAACTGAGTGGCATTTAAAAAAATAACTGGTATTTTTGTGATTAGTAATTATTGAAAGGTCATCAAAATTAAGAGAACCTTGAACTTTCACAACCTACAGGAATTCAAAGAGACATGATGACTACATGCAAGGTGGGATCGTCAAAGGTATTGTGTTAGGCCAGATTGGCTAGAGAAACAAATTCAGTGACCTGCATTAATGTGTAAGAAAGAGCTTAATATCAAGAAGTAATTACATATCAAGAAACATCCAAGCCCAAACAATTCAAGTCCGTAAGTCTGATACTAGTCTATAAGTCCCTCTTCCGACTCATTCAGTCACAAGCATTTGAAGCAGAATGCAGGAATAGCACAGGTTGGCGGGTGCAATGTTGTGTGGATTCGTATCTCACGGGCTCTGGCAGAAGCCAGGGTAAGTCAGCAGGAAGGTAAGGCAGAGAGATAAGGGGAGGTTCCCAGGGTTCTCCTATGAGAAGGTGACACCCACAAAAAGTCACCATTAGGCAGTGATTAACAGATTGAATGCCACTCTTACACTTTTATATATCTTCAAGTTGACATGAAATTATGTAACTACTACAGGTATCATAAAACAGGAAAAGGACATAGATAAGAATGAAGGAAATCTGAAAAGTCAATGACTTAATTTAATGATAATGTGTAAATACTTGTTCATTAATTATAATAAACATATTTTAGAAATGCAAGAATTTAATAATAAGAGAAACTAAGTGCAGGCCATATAGGAACTCTTTAGCATCACCACACTATTTCTGCATATCTAAATTGTTCTAAAATTTTACAGAGTTAAAAAAAAACACTGACCAACTTTAACTGAAAGAAAAACTGAAATGATTGGATTACACATCTTTTGTAGGAGAATTAAAAAACTGTAAAAATGTGGAATATAGCAAATTGGTTTCAGATTATCACCCACAATTAGAGAGTCACTTCCCTGATTGCCATCCATGGGAAATTAATGCTACTTTTTGGGGGCATGGGAAGACAACACATGACACTACATAGCAAACTGGAAAGAAATGCAAAACTATTGTAATGTTCAACCTAAAACAGTTACTTAATGATCTTTGACAGGAATTTATTACATATGTCCTTTACTTAAAAATATTTCCTCTTTTATTATGCTTAAAGATAAGTATTTGTTTATAGAAATGAATTCTTATCAAGAAATAGGAATTATGTGGGAGTAAGTAAGAGCCCCATCTGAGGGAAAGCAAAAAATTAGAGGAAAAAAAAGAGGTAAACGCAATGGGAAATTCATGGCTCTGTTGAAGAAACCCCGCAGAGTTAATTCTGCTGTCCATGGTGCTGAAGGCTTCTGCTTTGAAATTCATTTTATTGACCTCAAGCTTAAGCTGCAGGGTGACTCAAGGATAATTGACAGGAGACAGAGAACATCATGCGAGCATTGTCACGTATGCCCTCACTCATTCCCTTGTTAAAAGATGCATTATGCACATGTATCCCCCACTGAATTTGGCTAGCATTTTTCTTTATCCCTGATAAAGTATTCCCTATGTTTGTCAAGAAGCAGGGGTAAAATATACCTTTTCAAAGGCTTTCAGTGTTTATGTTTCCTCACTGAAGTTTGTGCCTGAAATGTAAGTCCAAACAAAAGGTTTCAAAAGCAAAAGGTGGTTTTACTTTATACCTGACTTTCATGCCCACTGTGGGTTTAGAAAACAAAACAAGACAATAAAACACCTAACAGCAGGAAATAGATGTAATTACAACTCTGAAACATGCTCTCTTTAGAGAGTTTCTTTCCCAAAGTTACTTTGCAGTGATCTAACAGCCCAAACAGTTCCATCCTATCAGTCAAAGGATTGCTCAACTTTCCCTCCAGTTTTGTATCTACCAAGGTCCCTGGGTTTGTTCTCTACTACTAACATAAAGGTTGACAGTTAAATCCCTCACAGTGGTTCTCAACCTGTGGGTTGTGACCCCTTTCGGTGTCAAATGACCCTTTCACAGGGGTTGCCTGATTCATAACTAGCAAAATGACAATGATGAAGTAGCAATGAAAATAATTTTATGAATGGGGGGTCACCACCACCTGAGGAACTGTATGAAAGGGCCGCGGCATTAAGAAGTTTGAGAACTACTGCTCCAGAAGCACTGCTGAAGCAAGGCTGGGTAGTCTGCTGTCACACAGATAATAGCCAAGAAAACACTGAGGGGCAATGCTACCTTGCAGCGCATGAGTTAGAGTTGAGCTGATGGTAATCAATTTGTTTTATTAATGCCTATGTCAACCTAAATATATAAATTATAGCTTCATATATATGAAGAGGTTAGAGTCGCCACAGTATATAAGATCATTCATTAATTAGACTCCAAGTGACTTTTCAGGTAAACACTGCAGCAATTACAGGGGAAAGCAAGGTCGTTAAGTCCAGGATGGAATGGTTAAAGTATTTCTCAACAAAACTGCTTATTCCTACGAATGTTTCTGATAAAGCATCGAAGAAAGAATTGCTGCTGGAAGGGAGAAAAAAAGAGGAGTGAACTTGGTATGAAGCACAGATGCAAGTGATGAATAAATGATAACAGAGCTAAGGTTTACCTTGGAGTTGATGGCTACCCATACTTTGATATCAACCGTTACTAATGGGAGCCCTGGAGAATTTGGCTCTCTGTTTTAAGACCAGACAGAGAAACCAATTAATATAGAAGGACACACTACGCAACGATGCTAGCTACAGATGTAAAGGCAAGCATCCACTATATCCTTAGGTTTTAGAGATAGAAGACTAGCTTCTGAGTCTTCATTTGTTGCCCATTTTCTATCAATGTATTAGCAAAGGAGGGTGACTTAAGCACACTAACGTTAATGGCTCTTGATCCCAAAATGACTTTTGTTTTGCATTTTCCAGAATCCAGAGCTACCTTGCAAGCCTCTTTTCCCTTAAACCTGAATGTGATCCATGTAAAACAACTAGCTGTGAAAGAATCATAATTGTGTCTTTCCGAGATACAGACTTTTTTTTAGGAGGAGAGGCTTACAAAGGCAAGTCCTGAATAAAACATTTGTCAGGTTAATTGATATTTGAGCAGTAAAAAGATTCGAAATGCTTTCTTAAATGTCGGTATGTGTTCAGTGTTGCAACTTCGTCTTGCAAGGAGGGAAGGGCTTAGAAGCTTGAGCCAATTGATGCAGGCGTTAGTGTCACAGACTGGTGGAGTTGAGCCATTATGACTTTCCTGGGCAAGCTTCCTCTGAGCATTAGCATGCAGCTGGAAAATGCCAGCACAGTGTATGCCAAGGCAGACAAAGAAAGGACTCAGGGGACATTTAAGCTCCATGACTATACATATTCCCATAAAGTTTAAAGAACATAAGTATTCACAGCAGGGCAAAAGCCGCAGAGTTGTCTTTCAGTGAAACCATCCACATTACCCCTGTGGCTAGAATGATGAGAAAATGAATTTGAGAACATCCACAAGATGATGCTGATCTCTTTGGTCAAGGAACCATCCCAGGTACCCCTTTCATTTTCCCATACTTACAGCTTGTTCCTGAAGCACAGTGGCCCTGTGAGGTTAGAACTGTACTCTTGGTGTAGGTAGGCCAGGACTGGAGGCTTAGATCTGCATTTCTTTTTTTAAAAAAATTATTCATTGGAGGTGAATTCATATATCATATCATTCTATAGTTCAAGCATGTCAAGCAGAATCGTACAATTGCTAGCACAATCAATTTCTGAACATTCCTTTTTCTTCTTGGACTCCTTGATAGTGCCTCCCTTTAACGCCCCTCCCCCCCACCTGACTCCACCATTGTATACTCTCTCACCCCACCCCACCCCGCCAAAACTCTTATTCTGTTTTCTGTCCCTGGGTGTTACAGTCCTGGGTTTTGTATCTCATATTTTCTCTACAGTGGTGACCATTGTCAGAATATTCAATTTCTTAACACCAACTGTGGGGATACTTATGTAGACATTTTGAAAGTAAAAGTTTTCTTGAACAAATAGAAAAATAAAATTCCTACCACTAAGAACAATTCAATTGAGTCAATTCTAACTCATAGTAACCGCATAAGACCGAGCAGAACAGCCCTTGTGGGTCTCTGAGACTGTAACTGTTTATAGGAGTAAAAAACCTCATCTTTTCCCCTAATAACAATAGTTAACACATATTGAGTGTTACTATGTGCCAAGCTGTCTCCCAACCACAGAGCTTTCATCAAATCCCATTGTATCCAGTGGATTCTGTCTCATGAGGGCCATCTGTGTTCCAGAGTCGAATTGCTCTACAGGTGGTACATGGTTATCATCTTTGGAGAAGTAGATGCCCAGGACTTTCTTCTGTAGTATTACCCCCGCTTCTGCATTGAACTGCCAACCTTTAGGCTATAAGTTGAATGTAGACCATTTGCACCACTGAGAGCAGCGGTTCTCAACCTGTGGGTTGTGACCCCTGTGGGGGTTGCAGTTATGAAGTAGCAACAAAGATAATTTTATGGTTTGGGGTCACCACAGCATGAGGAACCGTATTAAAGGGTTGTGGTATTAGGAAGATTAAGAACCACTGACTTAGAGGGAGGTATTATATTGGGCCTTTTACAGAAGAGGAAACAGATTACAAAGGTTATGATACTTTGTCACATATTTTCCACTTATAAGTGGCAGATCTTAATAATCTCCCAAATATCTGTGTCTTCATCTAATGTCCTTCACTTTGCAGATGCATCTAGTTGCCTCAATTCTTCACCTTTTCTGAAGCATATGAACATCTGTGAAATAGTTCCAAATGCAGTTGTTATAGTTGGATCAAGTTAAAACCTTCAGGCCTGGACACTGAAGTTGTTATTGCTTGATTGGATAATTCCAAAACAACAAAACCAAACTCACGGTCTTCGAGTCAATGCTGACCGATAGTGACCTGATAGGATAGGTAGAACTGCCTCTCTGACTTTCTGAGACTGCAACTGTTAACAGCTGTATATCTGTAATCCAAGAATCCTGATTGAAAATACTGGCAAACCTGTCTGAAGGACTTCAGTGAAGTCATGGTCTGTTTTGAAGAGTATTTTGCCCCTTAACTCTTACTCCTTGATCTTATTCACAATGTAACTGAAATGATTTCTACTATGCCAGAAGCACAATTCAGACTTGTCTTTTCATATTTCACTTCCTTGGAATAACTCTACCTTGAACTATCCTGGCCAATATATTATTATTGGAGGCCAACTCAATTACATTTTAGAAGTAACTGGTCAGTACAAATAGGAAGCAATAAGTGCTAAGGCTTTTATCAGAGCAATATGCAAATAACTTCCTATTTAATAAGAAAGAAAATTCTACTTTTATTTTCCCAGTTTATGACTAGGTTATTTTCATGAAATTTACTGAATAATGACCCTTTCTATATTTTGCTGGCAGCATTATTACAAGTGCTATCAAAACATCAATTAATAATGCTACAAAACAGATACTAAGCTATTGCGGGTTAATATAGCTAAATTTATTCATCTAGTCAACAACTATTGGGTCTATTCTGTGTGCCAGGCCCCGTTTTAGGCACTGAAGATAAACCAGATACAATATTAAAATATCCCTACCCTCATAGAGCTTACGCTCTGATAAAGGATGGCAAACACTTTTTAAGAACCCAGATACAAACATGTACTATATTAGATGATGTTAAGTGCTTTGGACAAAAGTCAAACAGGGATGTTGAGGGTGGTAGTGAATTAACATAGAATAATGTGGCGATTTCAAAATCTGTCTTCAAATTTTTTGACATAGCTCCCATAGAAACAATCTTTCTGAATCTGTGATGATTGCCTTACTTACTTGTAGCCAACAGAATGTAACAGAAGTGAAAATACCTGGTTTTTAAGATTAGGTCATAAAAGGTGCATTAGTCTGGGTACATTAGAGAAACAAAGTCACAGAAACTCATGTACATATGAGAAAGTTTTATATAAAGGGTAAGTGCACATCAACAAAACAGCCCAACCCAGTGCTGCCCAACCTACAAGTCCAACATTAACCCATATGTCCGACACCAATCCACAAAGTCCTCCTCCATCTCACAAGACACAAATTATGATGCCGACTGCCAGAGGAAAGCCGAATCAGTGAGCATGTAAGCATCTCAGTGCTGACAGGGGTCGCCACACAGCTGCTCCAGCACCCTGGGCTGCATCGGGGTAGGTCCATGCGGCTTCTCCTCAGAGATGTCTTATAGGAAGTGAGCCTTGCTAGCTGAAGCAGGAAACTGGCTAAGGCAGCTGCACCCTGGTCTGACCATCACAAAGCAAGAGACCCGAGAACTTGAAAGGCAAGGCTCACGGAGTCATTTATCCCTCCCCCTCTGCCTTTCAATGAACCCTACATGTGTTTATCGTCCACGTTGGCACAATAAATTTTAACTACCTCAAATGGCCATGTAGCTTACAGCAGGATAACAATACATGCACCTTATGAGGTAGGAGAGCCACCCCATTTTGTGGATTATTAGTCTAGAATTTCCATTAGATTTTAAGGCAGTAAAGATAAAATCATATTAGTATAAAGAAAAAAAAACAAATAATGCATCAGAAGAAGCTTCCCCCACCGCCTATCAACATTCAAAAAGGTACAAAAGAAATTTCTGTCATGAAACAACTAAGGTGAAGAATATGAAAGTGAAGGATGGTTCCAACCTGTGTTAGACGGGGTGTATTGAGTTATTAAGAGACACTTGGGAAAATATGAGGAAAGAACAAAAAAGTAAATATATATCAGTATAAGTACAGATATGCATACATGTAAATATATAAAGACATAAAGATAGGTGTACTTGTATACACACACACACACACACAAAGGAATCAGATGAACTTTGGGTCTCTGTAAATCTTACCTCAGTACAAGATGGTTTATTCAAATAACGTGTCATTGTATGATACTCACCATCCCAACAAGATCACTGAAGACAAAGTGGGTACATAAGCAAATGTGTAGAAAGCTGATGGTGCCGGCTATTAAAAGTTATAGCATCTGGGGTCTTAAAGGCTTGACTTTAAACCAGTGGTCATCTAGCAGGGAAGCAAAAAAGCCCACATGGAAGAAGCACAGAAGCCTGTGTGATCATGAGGTATCGAAGGAAATAGACGTTAGAAGTTCAAAAACAAGCAGTCAAATTGACATGAAGGAGCATAGACAAAGTGGAGACCTAAAAGCTACCTGTAAGATAATTGGACAGTCCCTCACAAAAGGGACACACGGAAAGGATGATATATCCAAGGTACAGTATAGCACTGATGAAATATATAACTATCATCTAGTTCTTTAATATTCCATCCTCTTAATATTATGGTATTAGTTTTACCTCATTAATCTTGTTAGACCTGTGTATATTCATTTGTATAACTAATATCATTTGATGTATGAAATTTGAGATCAATACACCTTTCAGAAACAGTAATAGGAGTAAGGATTCCCTGAGAATATGAGAGGGTGAGGAAAAGGGGGAATTGGGAAACTGATTGTAATGATTACTGTATAACCCCATGCTAGGGGAGAGAATAACAGAATTTTAGATGTTTGGATATATTGGAGGTTTGAAGATATGGGGAAAATTACCTATCTATATCTTTAATATAGATAATATATACCGTATATACTCGAATATAAGCCAACCTGATTATAAGCCAAGGTACCTAATTATTACCTGGGAAACCAGAAAAACTGATTGACTCGAGTATAAGCCTAGGGTGGAAAATGCAGAAGCTACTGGGGAGTTTACATAATCAAATGAAAATAAAATTACTAAAATTTGAGACATCAGTGGGTAATGTATTTAAACATTTATTTAAAATAAAAAACATAAATAAAAAGACAAGTCATTTAACATTTTTAAACCAGCACGTAAGTGGAAAATAAGTTCAGCAAAAACAATAAGGTATCAACAATGATACCTTAAGAGTACTATTTCCTGAGCTCAGTCAGCAACCAAGCTAAAATGAAAAGAGTTAAAATCCTTCAAAACTGGACTCCTCCTTATCATCCGCATCCCAATGCAGAGCTTCAGCTGGTGTGAAGTCATCATAGATGCTGTCCTCACTGAGATCGCCGTCATCACCATCACTGCTGTCATTTTCATACAAAGTGCAGTCTTCACTGCCATGTATAGCATTACTAATTCTTCATTTCTGGAAGGCACATTGCACCATGTCTTGTGGAATGTCTTCCCATGCATCTTGAACCCACTTTGCTATTAACTCTATGTCAGACTTCATGAGATTTCCTCCTTTTTTTTAAGTCGGGCTTGACCAGATGACATTCATTCATGCCACATCCTTCGCACATGATCTTTAAAGGGCTTATTCAAAGATACACCGAGAGGCTGCAGTACAGATGTAAGGCCACGTGGAATAATGGCTAAAGTAACTTTACTAGATTTTGCCAATTATTTTTTATGTCATCTGATAGGTGGGCTCTGAACATATCTCAAACAAGTAATGATGGATTTTTCTTTAAAGCTGCACCTGATCATTGGTTCCAAATTTCTTCCATTCATTTTTTTTTTTGTTCTGTCTTCATCCATCCAGCTTTAACCTTTGCACGCACAGTAATTCTTGGTGGGAAATTGATCTTTTTAGGCAAGGTCTTTCTTTTAAAAATAATGACAGGATACAGCTTAGTTCCACTAGCCAAACATGATAGAACAACTGTAAAGTGTTTTTTTTTTCATTTCCTGTGGTTTTGAGAAAAATGTTTTTTTTCTCCTAAACTTGCCTAAACTTGCCACTCTCCTAAACTTCTGTTGCTCAGAAGATCAAAAGTCATGGTGGTTTCATTCATTTTCCCAATATCTGCCAGGTCATAATTACAAATCCTTCTTTGTTTTACAATAAATGACTGGAATGATACGGTAATTTTTTTCTTCAAGATCTTGTGGCAATGTATGGGAAATCTTTGTTCTTTGTCTCATAGTAGGCCAAAACTATTCATGAAGCGAGTATACTGTCCTGCTGATACAGCAAATTTTTCAATGCCTGCTTTATATTTGTCATCCTTAGCCATTTGTAGAACACATATGCGGATTCCCTTGTGTGTTACACAGTAACCATTTTGATGACACTCCATAAACCATTTATGCAATTCACTCTCAGAAGCAATAAAGCCCACATGGAAGAAGCACACCAGCCGGTGCGATCACGAGGTGCCAAAGGGACCAGGTATAAGGCATTATGCAAAAAAATATGTATATATATGTGTGTGTGTGTGTATATATGTGTGTGTGTGTGTATATATATATATATATATATATATATATATATATATATATATATATATATATACCATAGTGAATGAAGGGGGAAGTGCAGAGTGGAGACCCGTGGCCCAAGTGTTGACCACTGGAGATCCCCTCACAGAGGGGTTTAGGAGAGGAGACAGGTCAGTCAGGGTGCGATGTAGTACCGACGAAGAACACAGCTTTCCCCCAGATCCTGGATGCTTCCTCCCCCCAACTACCATGATCCGAATTCTACCTTGCAGGACTGCATAGGGCAGAGATTGTACACTTGTGCATATGGGAACTGGAGGCAAAGGGAATCCAGGGTGAATGATACCTTCAGGACCAGGGGTGTGAGGAGCGAGGCTGGGAGAGTAGAGGGTGAGTGGGTTGGAAAGGGGGACCTGATTATAAGGATCCACATGTGACCTCCTCCCTGGGAGATGGACGGCAGAGAAGGGGGGGGTAGGGAGACTACGGATAGGGAAAGATATGACAAAATAACAATCTGTGGATTATCAAGGGCTCATGAGGGAGGGGGGAACGGGGAGGGAGGGGAAAAAAAGAGGACCTGATGCGGAGGGCTTAAGTGGAGAGCAAATGCTTTGAGCATGATTAGGGCAAAGAATGTACGGATGTGCTTTATGCAATTGATGTATGTATGTGCATGGATTGTGATAAGAGTTGTATGAGCCCCTAATAAAATGTTTTAAAAAAATTACCTTAGCCTAAGAAAAAAAAAAGACGTTAAACCACCATGACCCTTTTTGGCTTTTGGAATCTGTTCAAAGTCACCCTTCATTTTCCACCACTCCCTCACTAGCTTTACTTCAACACAGAATTCCCTACTTGCAATACTATTATTGCTCTCTTCTGCTCTTGACACAACCTTCATCTTAAAACTAGCCCCTTATGACCGGCATTTTTGTTTGGTTCAAGAGTATATCCATTTCTAATAGGATAAAAAAAACAAGACTTTGAAAAAGAAATTTCATGGTAATGCCCTCCTCCCCCCCCCACGTGCGACATGTTAGCTGTGAGAAAGGGGGGGGGAGTCCATGCGGGCAGGGGATACAGAATGTGAATTAACAGAGAGACCAGAGGGGAGAGAAGGAGCGCAGCCACAGACACATCCTTCCCAGTTCAGCTGCTGGCGTAAGTGGATCACTATGGGTGCTTCTGAGAATTGGAACTGTCCATGTCATAGGACGGCTCTGATTGGTTGATTGTTTAGATGTGAGTAAACAAACATTCCAAGCCCTGCAGTGTCACCTGGGCTTTGAATGAACAATAGAGAAAGACAATCACCCGTGAAACAATGGGCGCTCATCCCGTTACCTAGGGGGGGGGGCAGTGAGATATCACACTTCACTGGGGTACCACTGACCTGTGTATAAGCTGAACCCCAGTTTTTCAGCACATATTTTGAGCTGAAAAACTCGGCTTATACACGAGTATATATATATATATTCCTGGAAGTAGGATGGGGAGGGAGGGGATAAAGAAGCGCTGATATAAAAGAGTTTTGAAACTAATGGTGGCAGCAATTGTACAATTAGTTTTGATCTAATTGAATTATGGATTGTTATAATACTATAAGAGCTCAAAATACAATGATTTTTAAAAAGAAAAGGAAAAGTTCAGTGCCAACACATGCAGTGTATTAAAAAATTATTTTTTTAAGAGAGAGCGAAGCACTTGTATCGTTAGTTAAATTTTGTGCACTGTTTGGTCTTTCTCCTCCTGTCCAGTGATTTTATACCACTTCCATGGAGTGTGGCACATTTTACAGGCAGACACATATCTCAACAGGTGCCAGGTGCCAGGTACCAATGGCACTTTCTCCCTGACTGAGATCTCTCATTTATAGCCAGGGAGAAGACACTCTCTGTATCTGAAGGGTAAAAGCTTTTAATGCAGGAAATTAGAAGCTTACAAAAAACTTCAGAAGATCTGGGTGGAACAAAGTTCAGGGAAGGGACTCACAAATGTCTCCAGATGACGCCCTTAAACAGGCCCACAGCGAAAATGAGAACCTTCTGTAGTTAAGGAATCTCAAGAAGACCCAACAACCATTTAATCTGCATCAGTGAGGTGAGAGGTTCTCCAGGACTTCCAGAAAATCTCTATGGATTTCATTTTGTTCACACACCACCCCAAATCTCTCAAATACCACATGAACACCTTTATTTTGACAGATTCCATTCTGGGACCAAATGAGGAGGAAGACTGCTCAGAACTGTAGTTCCCATTGTTCTCTGCAACGCACTAGCTGTTAGAAAAGAGTGTTGACACGCAACGCAAGAGCAGGAATGGGAACAGAGATACCAGATGGGAAGGGCCAAGGCCAGGGGAGGAGCGGAAGGAGGGGGAACCGATCACAATGTTCGACACACAAACAAACACACCCCTCCAGGGGAAAGAACAAGGGAACGCATGGGGGCAAGGGAGACAGTAGTCAGTGTGAGACATGGAAATAATCATAATTTATAATCATTCAAGGGGTCACCAGGGTGGGGGGGGACGAGGAGCTGATACCCAGGGCTCAATAGAAAGTAACTGTTTAGAAAAGAATGATGGCAAGATATGTACAAATATTGCAATAAGCATTGTAAAAGTTCTCAATAAGTAATTTTAAAAAGAGTGGTGACAAAGATAAGTCGACGACAGATGATAGAGCCCATTTGCCTCATTAAACTGTAATGATGATTAAATTAGAATGTGCATATGAAAAGATGCTATACCATGCACCAGAATAAATATTATTTATTAATAAGACTGTTTTTAGTTGCTGTTAGGGTCACTGGAATTCATTTGAATTGACAGGGACCCTATATAAAACAGAATGCAACCCTATGTGGTCCCGTAACAGCCTGACAACTAGAGCCATATCTGAGCTACTGTTACAGCTACTGCTTCATTACATTTCATTGAGGGTCTTCCTCTTTTTCTATGACCCTCTCCCCATCATGGAATCCCTGTTCAGGGCCTGGTCCATTCTAATAACATATCCAAAGTATATGAGATGAAGCCTTGCCATCCTTGTTTCTAAGGAACATGCTGGCTGTACTTCTTCCAAGCCATACCTATTTGTTCCTTCTTCTAGTAGTCCTCGGTATATTTATTGTTCTTTGCCACATCATAGTTAAAGGTATCAATTCCTCTTTGGCTGTCCTTACTCATTGTCTAGCTTTTGCATGCATATAAAGTGATTGAAAATTCATCCTCAGGGTGTCATCTTTGCTTTTCCAGGTCTTAAGGAAGGCATCCTGGTGGTGTAATGGTTACACGTTAGCTTGCTAACCAAAAGGTCACCAATCTGAAAGTACTAGCCACTCCTCTGGAGAAAGACAGGGCTTTCTACTCCCATAAAGAATTAGTCTCAGAACCCACAAGTTCTCACCTTCCACTACAGGGTGGCCATGAGTTGGAATCAACTCTAAGGCAGCAGGTTTTATTAATAGCATTAATACAAGGGGACTTCAAGAAGTCCACTAGAAAGTGACATTAAAATATAATAGATTTTTCCATGAATTTTTTGAACTCATACATAAGGCCCACATACCTGAGTTAAATTTAATCATAAAGGCAAGTAAAGAATCCAGTTACCCAAAATTCTAAAATGATATAGGTTAAAACTTTATATAGCAACACAATTATTAATTTGAAGAAAAGCTTTCAGGAATCTAGAGCGGGGAGAGGTATGCAAAATTATAGTACTTATTTTATGGTCAAACGATCAAATATATATTTAACATGAAGTCTTTAAATAATTTGATGGCATTTTCTTTATTTCTTCAATCATGGAATAAGGACAGATACACAATAAAAGTAAATATTACTTTAAGTTGCTAAATGAAAAGAGAATATAAGACGTGACTAGGGTCATCATCTGAACTAGAGATCTTTTTCATACTTGAGAATATATTTTATATTTCTCCACCCATATGAGGTACTAACTGAGGATTTAACCAGAACTTTTAGGATGCTTCAGTGAATACTTTGTATATCATTTAAAAGTAGTTGCATAATCAAGCTTTGTACCCAAACTGTTCCCATTTAGAGCTAACAAGGCCATGATTTGACATTTGGTTTAGAGAATATGATATGAGTGGTTAGCCCAGTGTTAACTCTTTAATCATTGAGTTACTTTAAAAAAGTATTAAAGGAACTTTTGAAAGAAAACAAACGAAGACAGCATGGAGTCATAAGACATCCCTCCGCTTCATAATGGAAGGCAGTGATATTTGTCCTTAAAGCAGGCACTTGCAGGAATGTTCTGTGCTTTTTACTGATGGAAACCATGAGCTAGATTTCTTAAACCACCTGGGATGAACAATTTCAATATTGCCACCACTCTGTATCCGGATGGTTTTATAAATGTTATCATCTGGAAAAAATTTTTAAATCTATATTTGATATACTATAAAGCCCAAGGTAATGCAAAGTGCTACATTTCTTTAAAACACATGCACACTAAAAACACTTGGATGCAATAGTCCTCATAGAAATACAGAGACATGGCTTTACGGGAACTATATTCTAAAGCTACCTATGTCCACAAGCTACACCTCTTTCAGGCTGATGATTACTTCCAGAGTGAAGGAAATGGCTGTCTGTGAGAAGGGATAGATATGCCGGAAGCTTCACTTGCTCTGGTTATAGTTTCTCCTGCAGGCCCATTGATGAATGGGTGGTTTAGTATTATATTTTTAATATTTGTATATGTATATGATTTTCTATATTTTAATATTGTTATTAAGTGATGATTGGTTAATATGTATCTTTCTAGTGAATAGGCAATACTAAGTCATCTTCTAAAGGGGTAGTACAAAATTACACTCATGAGCATTATATGAATGTCCCAATTATTTCAGAATCTCGCCAAAGCTTGGTATTAGTAAACTTGGTTATAAACTTGAGTTCCATAATCCATTGACTTGAGTTTGAATCACAGATTTTCACTGTTAACTTTATGAAAATGCAAACATTACTCGTTCTCTGAATCTCTGAGATCTGGAATCTGTATGAATCTCTTAGGCCACCAACTTTAAAATAAAATCAATTGAAGAATAAGTCTGTGAACCTAATGTGTTATCAAATTACCTTGATTATTTTTCTCCAAGCAGAGAAAATAAAGTCAGCAAAAGGAGTGAGAATATATTTTTCCTTTTTCCCCTAGGATTAATTTTCAAAAATAAAGATTAATAAGAATATTTATATTGTTTCAAAGGTATGTAAGAGATTTTTTTCCCTGTTTGTCAAATCCTGTCAACTTTGGCTATTTAAATTTTTCTCACAATGGGTCATTCATAAAATATTTGTGTACCTTCAGAAATGATTCATAGCCCAAGTAATATGATTCTTAACACCCATATGTTCGGTAAGATTGCAAAAAATTTAAATAAAGGGGTTCTTTCCTCTGTGAGACTCACATGAGCGCAACAATTAGCATCTTTTATATTTGCAGCCTCTTTGAAAGTAAACACAGGTTGTGCGACAGCTTCCATTACTTGCCCAATAACAGCTCTTGTATGCCGCTCCTTCTTAGGAGCTATGCCAATGTTTGATCATAGCCGTGAGCAATTTGCGTCTAAAAAGAAGATGATTAATTGGGAGAACTAAGTCATGAAGCATTGGGTGCCTGCCTGAGGATTGATGAAGGGCTTGGATTAATACCTTGGAATCATAGCTTTACCTAATGCATCTAAAATCCAAGACATAAAATATGTAAAATATGACATGCTCCATGACTGCAGTGACCCCTTCACAGTCAAAAGAGAACAGTAAGACATATTTAAGTAGGCTACTCAGGATGACTGTCTCTTTATGTGGCAGGTGTGATGTCGTTCTGTGACAGAATTCCAGTGAAAATTGGATTTGGACTTGATTTAATAATAAATACTAATTGGTTCTACATATTTTAAATGAGACATACTCATGGGGAAGGATCTTGCTGAAGTAACCCTTGTAAAATATCAGAGTGAGGTGAACACTATCAAAATTTCATAAAATTTTTCATTTATTTGGCAAGTGAAGTCCTTATTTTGAAACTTCAAAGATAAGCCAAAAAGTCATCCCACGTCTCTCCAATAGTGCTCCCATGTAATACCACCAAGTTAAAAGTTGTTATAGCTCTTCTTGAGTCATTATATGAATTATACTCTACATGCACTGTATCCATGACTTGTCTGTCAGTTTGTCATACAGTAGTTGCTTGTGTATTGCTGTGATGTTTGAAGCTATGCATTGGTATTTCAAATGTCAGCTGGGTAAACCAAAGTGATTAGGTGTCAGTGGAGCATCCAGACCAAGAAAAAACAGCCAAGAAGTAATCCGTTTCCCACTTTGGAGGAAGTAGCAGCTGAAAACCTTAGAGACAGCTTTAAAATATTATCAGATCCTGAAAGTATAATGAATACAAACAGAAGCAGTAGCAGGTAGTGCCCTTCGGATTCACAGCCACTAGAAAAGTCACTGAGGAGGAGCTACTTTCTCAGAATGGAGTTGACCAGGGTGAGATGAATGGAGTAAAGTCTGTGGGGATGGAGCCTTTGGGACCTTTATTTGCTAGGGGTTACAAATAAAGGTAAGAAGACACAGCTGCAAAAATCAGAGTTCAATAATTACAATTTGAAATGTGAGACTTAGGAATCTAGGAAAATCAAAACTTGTCAAAAATGAAATGCAACGCTCAAAAACTGAAAGTCTAGGTATTAGTGAACTGAGCTGGACTAGAGTGGCTCTTTTTAAATGAGAAAATCATATGGTTTACTATTCTGGAAATGATACAGTCAATAGGAATGATGTTGCATTATGTGTCAAAAAGGACATTTCAAACTCAATCTTGACATACAATGCTGTCTATGATAGGATTCTATCTATCCATCTTCAAGGAAATCCAATCAATACAAATATTATTTGAATTTATGCACCAATCACAAAGCTAGTGATTAAGGAATTGAAGCATTCACCTAAAGACTTCAGTCGTAAACTGATCAAACATGCAATTAAGATATATTGATAATTATTGGCAATTGGAATGCAAACGTTGGAATTAAAGAGGATATAATAGTAGTTGGAACATATGGTCTTGGTGATGGAAACACGGCTGGAGATCACGTGACAGAATTCTACAATGACTTGTTCCATTTACTTTTTCATAGTACATACCTTTTACACAAAACACAAAATGTAACTATACACATGGACCTCCCCAGATGTAATATACAGAAGTGAAATTGACTACATCTGTGGGAAGGGATGAAGACAGAGCTCAATATCAGCAGCTAAAATCAGGTGAAGTGTAGACTGTGGGACAGATCGTCAACTGGTCACATATAAGTTAAGGTTAAACCTGAAGAAAATTAAAACAAATCCATGAGTGCCAAAATATGACCTTGAGTCTATCCCACCTGAATTTTGAAAATATCTCAGAAAAAGATTTGCTACACTGAACACTAATGACAGAAGGCCTGATAAGCTTTTGGACAGGACTTATTAACACAGTAAAAGATCATTAAAGAGGAAGGAAAGAAAAGATCAAATTAGATGTCAGATGAGAGTCAGAAACTTACTCTTAATTGTAAAAAAGGTAAGGAAATGGAAGAAAGGATGAAAAAACTGAATAGAAAATTTCAAAGGGCAGCTCAAGAAGATACAGTCAAATATACTGAAATGTGCAAGGACCTAGAATTAGAAAACTAAAAAGGAAGAACACAATTGGCATATCTGAAACTGAACGCACTCAAGAAAAAATTCATGCTTTAGGTTGCAACATTGATGAGCCAGTCAGGGTGCAGTACAGCACTGATGAAACATACAACTTTCCTATAGTTCTTTGGTGCTTCCTTCACTCCACTATCATGATCTCAATTCTACCTTACAAATTGGATGAGACCAGAACATGCACACTGCTACAGTTAAGAGTCCGAAACACACGGAATCCAGGATAGATAAACCCCTCAGGGCCAACAAGGGGAGTTGAGATACCAGGAGGATTAGGGGAGAGTGGGGGGAGAAAGTGGGAATTGATCACAAGGCTCAATCTAGAAGCCCTCCCAGGGGGACAAATAATGGAAAAGTGAGTGAGTGGTGATGGAGGACGATGTAAGATATAGAAACAATATGTAGACCAAGGTCTACATATAACCTCCTCCCTGGAGGACGGATAGTGGAGAAGTGGGTGAGGAGAGACGTTGGATGGTTTAAGATATGACAAAATAATAATAATTTATAAATTATCAAGTGTTCATGGGGGAGGGGGGAGGGAGGGGAAAATGAGTTGATACAATGGCTCAAGTAGAAATCAGGTGTTTTGAGAATAATTATGGCAACATCTGTACAAATGTGCTTGACACAATTGATGTATGTTTGTACTGTTATGAGAACTGTATGTGCCCCTAATAAAATAATTTTAAAAAAGATATAGAAATAATCTATAACTTATCAAGGGTTCGTGAGGGAGGGTGGGCTGGGGAAGAAGGGGGGAGAAATGGGGAGCTGATATCAGGGACTCAAATGGGAAGAGAATCCTTTGAATATGATGATGGCAGCATATGTGCAAATGTGCTTGACACACTGGATGAATGTATGGATTGTGATAAGTGATGTAAGAGTCTCCAATAAAAGTATTTTTTGAAAGATTCTATGGGAAAATATTGAATGATGCAAGATGCATCAAAATAATATGGATTCTGTTTTATTTTTTCCATTGTTCTGTTTTCAAAATCATTTATCTCTGCTCTTACTTTAATAATTTGTTTTAATTTGCTGTTGTTAGGATTATGCTGTTGCCTCTGTTCTAATTACTGGGGGTTGCTGTGTTCAGGAGCTATGTTAAGGACCATGATTCTCTCCTCTTTTTTCATGTATGCATTTATAACAATAAAGTGACCTCTGATAAAGGCTTTTGCTGTGTCCCATAGGTTTTGGTATACTGTGTTATAATTCTCATTAGTTTCTAGGAACTTCCTAATTTCCTCTTACTTGGACTACTATCCAAGTGTTTTTGAGAAGTGAATTGTTAAGTCTTCAAGTTATTGTCTTTATTTTCCTGTTATTTCTATAGTTCATTTCCAGCTTAACGGAGCAGTGGTCAGTGATGATGAATTGAATGATCTCAATGTGTTTGATTTTCTCAAGATCTGCTTTATATCCCAGCATGTAGTCTATTCTGGGATACGACCCTCGTGAATTAGAGAAGAATGTGTATTTTTTTGTTGATGGATGTAGAGCTCTATAGATATGTATCAGGTCAAGTTGATCAATTGTCTTTTTGAGCTCTTCTGCTCCTTTATTGAGTTTCTTACCTGTTGATCTATCATCCTTTGAAAATGGTGTATTAAAATCACCTACTATAATTGTTAGTCTAGTTATTTCTCCTTTCATCTCTTTGAGCATTTGGTTGATGAATTTTGATAGCCTTTCTGTGTTAGTGTGGGTAGCCTAGAGAAACAAATCCAGAGACACTGCTATTTGTGTAAGAGAGAACTTTATATCAAAGAGCAATTGGACATTAAGAAAACATCCCAGCCCAGCCCAGATCAAGTCCATAAATCCAATATTAGTCCATATTCCAGAACCAGTCTGTAAATTCCTCTTCAGGCTCATGTAACATATGCAATGATGCCGAGTGCAGGAAGATCACAGGCCAGTGGGTCAAGAGTCTTATGGACCCAGTGGTAGTGGAAGCATCTTGGTGCTGGCGTGGATCCTCCAGCTCCAAGGCTCTGGCTTCCATCAGCAGATCTCCATGTGACTTGTCAATATGAATGTCTTACAGGGAGTGAGCATGTGCTCTCCCTCCAGTGAGCTATGTATCTCCTTAGGATCTCCAAATGAAGGCCTCAAGCTGCAAAGTAATTGACAGGCTAGACTCCACCCCACCAGTCTTAATAGTCTCAAGTTGACAAGAGATTATGCAACTACCACACTTTCATTGAACACATATAGGTGTATTATGGTTACGGGCTCTTGGTCTATTGATCCCTTGTGCAATATGTACTGCCCATTCTTGTCTCTTGTTATCTTGTGTACCTTGAGATCTATTTTGTCAGAGATTAATATTGAAACCTTTGTTTTTTTTTAAATTGCCATTAGCTTGTTAAAATCTTTGTTGCTAACCTTTGACTCTTAGTCTGTTTGACTCTTTGTGAGTTTGAGATATGTCTCCTGAATGCAGTAGATTGCTGAATCTTGCTGTTTAATCCAGCCTGGTACTCTTTGCTCTTTTTTAAAATGAGTATATTTATCCCATTAACATTTGTTGTAATGAAATGTAACTGCAGATCAGATGCTGTCATCTCTTACTATTTGTGTTTGAAAATCAGAAAGCTGCTAGCAAAGTTATCAATGAAAAAGAAAGAAAAGATATCAATATCAAAAATTAAGAAACTTACAACCTACATTAAGGAAATAAAAAGATTAATAACACAGTATTAATAAAGACTGTATGCTAACAAATTTAATAACTTGGTGGACATGGGAAAAATACCTAGAAAAACACTCTCCCCCCAAATTTAATGCATATGGACATTGAGAACTTGAATAGACATATAGCAAAATGAAAATTAGTTGAGATCATCAAAAATTCCAAACAAAAAAAGCCCTCCTCCTGATGGCTACACAGGAGAATTCTACCAAGCATTCAGAAAAGACCTGACACCAATACTACACAAACTCTTCCAGAATATAGAAAGGGACAGCAAACTTCCAAACTCTTTCTATGAAGCCAGCATTTCGCTAATAGCAAATCTAGGCAAATATCCACAAGGAATGAGAACTATAGACCTATATCTCTCATGAACATAGATGCAAATAATCCAAACAAAATCCTGGTCAATAGAATCCAACAATATATCAAAAAAATAATACAACATGACCAAGTGGGATCCACACCAGGAATGCAGGTATTGCTCAACATTTGAGAAACAATTAGCATAATAAACCATATTTACAAGAAAAAGACAAGAACCATATGATCACATCAACATCAATTAATAAAGATATAGTATTTGATAATATCCAATACCCATTCTTAATAAACTTTCTAAAGAAGATTGGATTGGAAGGCGAAATTCTCAATACAATAAAGGCCATGTAAGAAAAACCAACAGCCAATATTACACTCAATGGAGATGAGCTGAAAACATTTCCATTGAATAAGGGAATCTGACGAGGATGTCCCTTATCCCCACTGGAAGTCCTAGCAAGTACTATAAGAAAAAGGCAAAGAATCAAGGGAGTACAACTGGGGGGAAAGGAAGTGAAACTTTTGCTATTTACAGATGACATAATATTATATATTGAGGATACCAAGGTGTCCACAAAGAACTACTGGAAACAATAGGGAAGTTTAGTAATGTGGCAGGATAAAAGACAAACAAGCAGAATTAAATTGGTTTCCTATATGCCAGAGGTGGAAACACTGAACAAGACTTCAAGGAAATGATACCATTCACAATAGCCACACAGAAACTGAAATATACTTAGGAATAAACCTAACCAAAAATCACTGAAGATCTGTCTGAAGAAAACTACAGTGCATCACTACAAGAAACCAGAAGGGATCTACACAAATGGAAGAACATCCCATGTTCGTGGATTGGAAGTGTTAATATTTTGACAATGTCAGTATTACCCAAAGCAATATGTTAATTCAATAAAATCCTGATCCAAATCCCAGCATCATTCTTCAAAGAAATGGGGGGGGGCGGGGCGGAGATTACCAATTTCATATGGAGAGGGAAGAAGCACAGGATAAGCAAAGAACTCATAAAGAAGAATAAAGTAGGTGGTCTTGCTCTATCTGACCTCAAAACCTACTGCACAGCTTCAATTGTCAAAACAGCCTGGTACTGGTATAATGAGAGATACATGGGCCAATGGATCAGAACAGAAAACCCAGAAATAAAAACATCTGCATACAGTCAACTGATTTTTGATAAAGGCTCAAAAGCATTGACTGGGAAGCAGATGCCCACCTCAATAAATGGTGACAGAAATCCTGGATATCCTTGTGCAGAAGAATGAAACAAGACGCATCTCTCACTCCATGCACAAAACCAAACTCAAGGTGGTGTACCACCTACATGTAAAAACCCAAAGCTATCGGGATCATCAATGAGAAAACTGGCAAAAGGCTAGGAGACCTAGTGCAGGGAATGCATGGGCTATCAGAATTATCAAAGGAAAATCATGCTGTGGAAGATAAAATAGACAAATGGGACCTATTAAAAACAAAACACTTGTGTGCATTGAAAAATGTTATTAAAAGAGTAAAAAGAGAGCCCACAGACTGGGAAAAGACACTTATAACAACATAACAGAGAGAGGACTAATTACTAAACTCTACCTCATTTTATAAGCTTACAACAACAACAAAAACTAACAGCCCTCTGCAAAGATGGGCAAAAGACCTGAACAGATGATTATCAAAATATGACACTCAAATGGCCAATAAACACATGACAAAGTGCTTCAGGTTATTAGCCATCAGGAAATGCAAGTCAAAAAAACCCACAAGCTAACACCTGACTTCCATTACTGTAGCCCAATTAAAAACAAACAAACCAACAAACAAAAAACCCTGAGAACAACAGATGTTGGTGTGGGTGTGGAGCGAGAGGAGCTCTTATCCACTTCTGGTGGACTTGTAAATATGTACAGCCACTGTGGAAGGTGATACGGGAATACCTGAAACAGATGTAAATTAAACTACCATATGACTGAGGAATACCATTATTTGGCATAAACCCAAATGAAATAAGAAACAAATCACAAACAGGCGTTGGCTCCCCCATGTATATCGCAGCACCGTTCACAATAGCAAGAAGTAATAAATAGCCTAAATTCCCATCATTAGAAGAGTGGATAAAAATAAAAAGCTAAAAAAGTGGATTAAAAAAAAGACCAACCAGTTGTCTGGGCTGGGCTGGTATAGAGCCAGACAAATGCCAATGAACAACACCTCATCTGCATCAGGTAACTATAGGGTAGGTCATTCGGCCAGAGGGCACCTAAGGACAGCTGTGATCAATGGAGAGGGTAGACGGGGAAGGAGGCTGTCTGCTGCGTGTTAGCCATGTTGATCTAAAGTGAGGTCTCCCAGAGAGGGAGGAGGCCCTGTCAGAGGGATGAGGTTTATTGAGGAGAGGCAGTGCGGGAGAGGGATGAGGGAATGGACACATTTGCGGGAACATAGGTGCACATGCTGAGGGGAGGGGAAGGAGGGCTGAACCCAAGATGGGGGGAGGAGAGACCGAGGATGCTCTTGGGAGAATTAGGTGGGAATAGTCATTAGTGGTGTGTAGTGGGTGAGCAGAATTGACCTGGGGCATCTGGGGGTATCCTGGAAACCCAGGCCAGGGGCCATAGAACATTAGGAAACTGAATCCTAGATCTTTGGGGTGCATGGCAGGCTCCAGAGCCTGAACCATGAGACCCTATATGGGAACACTACTGGGTAAACAGGAATCTACCTCAGACACATTTATATTCTGAGGATTTAAGACAGAAAAATTTGGTGATCAAGGAAGTAGAAGACAGTTGTACCAAGCTGTATCATGTGCTGTTGGTGGTGGACAAACAAGATGTGGCTACATAAATGCCCTGTATGCTGTATAAAGATATGTACTATTCAGGCAATCCTGTGATGAACATTATGCATATATTATTCATCTGTTCCTTTATATTAGGGTCTACCTCAGAGCGTTAAGACCATTGGAGAACACCCGCTTTAAGCTGGATTACTGGTTTCTCTGTTTTTCTGCAAATGAAGCACAGGACAGTTGAGGCCAGAGGGGAAGAAAATATAACAAGAGTTTGAGTGGAAATAAGAAGGAGATGATGTCAAGAAGTTTAAGAAAGAAAAGTAAGTTTGGAATCTGATTATGGAAGCAACGGTACAATCATGTTTGACAGGGTTTGAACTATTGAACTACTGAATGATTGAACTATTGAATGTTTGAACTATTGAATGATAGGACATATGTATTAACTCCAAAGAAATAGCGAAACAAACATAGATCTAGGCATTAGTTTGGGGCCTGCACTAAATCTTAGATCTAACTTAAGAGCAATTAGTTCTTAAATCATGGCCCTGCTTGATACACACCTTCATTAAAAGATCACCGAAGATAAGGGTGCTACAGAAAAGTGTGAAGAAGAAAGCAGATGGTGCCTGGATATCAATAAGAATAGCGCCCATTGGGCCTCTACTCAAGTACTTCCTGAACACAAGAACACCTTGTTCTAATAATCCAGCACTATGAGATGCTCACCTTCCCAACTTGATCGCTGAACACAAATGGGTGCATAAGCAAATGTGGTGAAGAAATTTGATGGTGCCCGGCTATCAAAAGATATAGCATCTGGGGTCTTAAAGGCTTGAAGATAAACAAGCAGCCATCTAGCTCTGAAGCAACAAAGCCCACATGGAAGAAGCACAGCGGTTTGTGTGTTCATGAGGTGTCAACGGGATCAGGTATCAGACATCAAAGACTCAGAACAAAAAAAGCATGTCACTGTCAATGTGTGTGTGTGCATGCGTGTGTAGTGGAGGCCCAAAGCCAATCTGTAGGCAATTGGAAACCCCCTTACAGGATAATGAGAGGACAGGCCAGCAGTGTCTCATTCTGTTGTGCATAAGATCACAGTGGGATGGCATTTCACGACAACAAAAAACAACATACTATATCAATTTCACTACAATCCTGATGTCAGCTGTAGTCTACAGAATTGGTTTAATAAATTCAAAGCCATTTTGTAAATCTCTGCATACTTTCAAAGAAGTTTTAATTTCATTAGTATCTTTGGCTCCATTGATCTGTTTAAACTAAATTAGTACACCGTGGGGAGTATTTCCCATGGGAACAGTAGTCAAGAAATTGATGAATGTATTGCACTGGGAAAGTTGTGCACAAGATCTCTTTAAAGTGCCAATAAAAGGTAAGATGTCACATTGAGGAACTTCACGTATCTGACCTAGTCTGTGGTATTTCCAATTGCTTTTGTGAATACAAAATGAATGCATGTGACAATGAATAAAGAAGACAAAAGAAGCATCAATGCTTCTGTTGGTGAAGAATATTGCATGGATCTCCAGAAGAACAAGCAAATCTGTGTTAGAAGTATTGCCAACATGGTCTTTTGAAGTAAAGATGGTGAGAAGGACACCATTCTTGATAAATAGAGGGTTGGGAGAGAGAAAGAGAGAGAGAGAGAGAGAGAGAGAGAGAGAGAGAGAGAGAGAGAGAGAGAGAGAGAGAGAGAGAGAGAGAGAGAGAGAGACCCACAATGAGGTAGTTTGACATAGTGACTTCAACTCATACCACCATGGCTCCTTTGGTGGGAAGGAAATTAAGAACATTCATTGCTACTGAAGTACAAAAATAAAGAGATAATCTGATGCGGAACCGATGCTAATAATATGGCAGTGCCATGCAAGATATTTTAGTCCAGGTTGTAGATTGTGGTCACTCCCCAAAGAATAATGATGAGGGTGTGATATGATCAGTTTCCCATTTCAAAAACTGCATCCTGGCTACTCTGATTTGGAGAATGATTGGTTGAAAAGGTCATGAGTGAAAGTGGGAATCTAGTTAGGAGTCTAGTGCAATACTCCACTTGGTGGTTGGCTGGAGGTAAGAATAAGGACCGACCGACTTAACCAGTAGATGTGGAGTGGGAGAGATTCAATATACATTTAAGTGTATTGAATTGAATACTTTGGAAAATTGAAAATGTGAACTTTGTGACAAATTAGGTATGAAGGATGAAGTTCAGGGAAGAGTGGTGGGTTATTTGAAGTTTCTCTCTTGTATAAGTAGTTAGATGGTGATGCCATTCACACTACAGTATAAAGGGACCAGGTAGGAAAATCAGTTCCTGGATGATGCAATCAGGTACATACTTGACTATTAACCCAGTAGTATTAATTCAATTTCAACCCATCTAGAGTGCCACGCAAGAAAAACCTGGTGATTTGCAAACCCTATAGAGCAGTTGTACCCTACACACAGAATCACCATGAGCTGGACTGACTCGACTGCACTAAGTTTGGTTCCATCTAGGAAAAATTTGAATTTGATGTTTGCCATGGATTTGAGTTGTCTATAAAGAAATGCCAAATCAGCATTTGGAATTGTGGTCTATAGTTCCAAGGAGAGTTTTTTAGTGCAGAATCAATTTTTTTCAGTCACTGGATGATACGTATAATTTGAAACCTAGAATAAGAATAAGACCACTTAATTATAAGATATAAGGTGAAAGAAAAGAGCTTATGTTTCTGTTTGGGGGAACCTCAACCATAAGTGAATATGGAGTAAAAGAGGATGACTCCACTAATAAAGATTTTATTAAGAAATTAGAGAAGAGGAAAAAGTCAAGGAGGTAATGATTTGCAAGCCAAAGAAAGTAAATTGTCAACAGTGTCAAATGCCACAGTTATCTTGAATTAGGTAAAGATTTATATTTTCCACTGGATTTAGTTACATGACAGTGATGGAGTTTGGGGGGAATCCAGAAGAGAGTGGGTTGAATGGTGAGGGGGAAATATGGAGACAGGGGTAATTTTGCCAATGAATCTTTCAAGAAGCTAAACTGCGAAAAGAGAAAAGAGAGGGAAGCAGAAGCTGACAGCGACATTTAGGGAAGATGAAGGAGTTTTACTTTTAATAGCAAACATAAAAAAATTTAAAGATAGTAATGAAGGAATCCGTTACAGGAGAGAGTCTGGAACATGAGAGTGATAATGTATAACCAAGGGTGTACAGTTCATGAGACTGCAGTATTGATCTTAGAAGAGGCAGTCCCTTCTTTTCATAGAAGAGAAAAGGCTTGAAGTTGAGGTTCTTTGATTGGTTTGTTAGGTGGGGGTAAGATACGGGAGTTGCCTTCTGATGGCATCTCCTTTCTTCTACAATTATCAGCTTATCCTCTCTACATCTGGAGAACTGGAAGAGAAAACTGGGTGCTTTGAGTACAGTGCAGCAAGTTGAAAATAGCTGTTGTAAGGACTAAGAGTCTATGAGCACTCTTGATGGTCCTTTAGAGGTTGGAGATCTTTTATTTATAACTGCACCAATCTGCCGGTTAACAGGACTTTCTCCAGCAGTATTTAACTACAGAAACAGAGGAAACAGATGGTTGAGCTATAGAAGGTTAGGATTTAATTAAATGGCACAACAAGAAAGACTTGGCCCAGACCAGAAACTCAGCTTGCTTACTTAATTCTTCCTACTTCCCCAACCCTACATCCTCAAAATTTCATAAAATACTTTTGATTTGTGTACAAAATTTTAATTAAATTTCGAAGGAATAGGGGTTTGTATCACAGGAATGCAACCCATTAAAACAGATTATCAGTCATCTTTTTAAAAATGCTTCTACTACCTTGTCATGTTATATGCCCTTTCTTCACTCATATGTCTCTACCTTCCCTTTTCTGTCTGCGCTCTCTCTTGCTCCTACTTTCTGTTCATTTCTAATATAGTCAACTCCTTTTATTCCTTGTTTCCTGATAAAGCAACCTCTCTATGTATTAATTTCTCCTAGAAAGAGATTGAAAACTAATTTTTCCTAAACAGAGACAGTTCTCTTCCTAAAAGAAATTGTGATAATAGTGGACAGTTCTTTTCCACTCCAATACAAAAAATTCTCATTTATTTCTGTCTCTAATTTGTGACAACCGACTCTAAAGATAACTTTGCTTTTCCCTAATAGCAACTTTTAAAAACAGAAAAAATCATGCTGGTCACAGTGTGAATAGACTGAAACCTTCATAGACCGCTGATGGGACTATAAAATGGTGCAACTACTGTGTAAAGTAATATAGAACTCTATAAAATTGGAACATCATTTGACCCAACAATCCCTCTACTTGTTCTCACTACCTGCTTTATGTTTACATGGAATAAGAACCATTAAATGAATGGCTATATGCACAGTTATGTTCTTCACAATAGCAAGATAGAAACAGCCAATATGCCCACCAATGAAAGAAAGGATAAACAACCCTTGGTACACATACACAATGTGTGTGTGTACATTTAGAAATACTAAGCAACATTAAAGAATAATGATTAATCTGTTAAACACCTCAAAATGCATGAACCCACAGGACATTATGCTGAATGAAATAAGTCAATTACAAAAGGATACTATGTCAGTCTGGTTAGACTAGAGAAGCAAATTCATGGACACTGATATGTGTATAAGAAAGAGGTTTATATACAAATGTAATTTATTATTGAGAAAACATTCCATCCCAGTCCAAATCAAGTACATAAGTCTGATATTAGCTCATATGTCTGATACCAATCTATAGAGTTCTCTTTGGACTCATGAAACATATGCAATGATGCTGAATGCAGGAAGATCACAGTCCAGTGGGTGGAAAGTCTTGTGGATCCAGTGGCAGTGGAATCCTCTCAGTGCTGGCAGGGGTGACCATGTGGCTCCTCTGGCTCCAGAGATTTAGCATAGCTCCATGTTGTCTTGTCAAATAAAATGTCTCTCAGGGAGTCAGCATGTGTCCTACCTTCAAAGAGCTATTTATCTTCTTAGCGCCTCCAAATGAGGTCATCAAGTTGTGACCTGATTGACACGCTAAACTCCACCCCTTATCTCTTAAATCTCAAATTAACAACAGATTATGTAATGACCACAGATTATATGGGAAAGGGACACTATTATAAAATGTCAAGAAAAGGTTTTCAGACTAAAAGAAATATTCTTTAATGAATATCAGGGGAGGGAGAGGAAACTATCGATAAACTAAACTAATTGCCATTGAATTGATTATGATTTATAGCAACCCTATAAGAAAAACAAACTGCTGTTTTGGGTCTCTGACACATTAAATCTTAATAAGAGCAGACAGCATTGTATTTTCCCCCATGGAGTAATCGGTGGGTTTGAATAGCTGAACTTATGGTTAATAGCTCAATGCACACCCCAGTATATAATCATTGGTCCTGAGGGAGGGAAGAGTAAATTACTAACTAGAAAGTTGACACACATTAACTTGTTAGTTAACATATTCCCATTTTATTTCTTGCTTGGCGTCTTCACTTGTGATATTCTTCACTTTCATCTGAGCATCATTGTTAGTGTGGTTTATCCCTAACTAGATTTTCATTGCAGGAGGAGGATCCATTCCTTTAGAAGTAGGCCAGTTAAACGGTAGCCATTGTGTTTCATAGATTAGAAACAGGCAGCTTCTCTGAACATATTATGGTCATCTTGGAATTTTTTTTACTTCTGCTGAACTTACAGCAATTGTTCTAACAATAATTTTAGCTCTTTGAACACTTTCAGGAATTGCATAATTCATTCATAAGGTCTCATAGCTGAAACTCATTATTCTGCATCATTCTCGGGGTGTTTGACACTTCCTCTTTGTGTTATATGTTAGTTGACTAAAGTAACAAACAAATAGAGTGCAGTATTTTATCAAAAGTATAATGAGTTTTGTGAAATAAATATTACAGGTAATTACAATCAAAGTTACATCTAATTTTTATACAGATAGATAAAATGAACATTAATACAGGTGCTTCGAAGACTCTGTTGTGCAAATAAACCTTAAAAAAGAGTAAGGAATCTAAATTGGTGAGTTCCACATTAGAGAGTCTCCGACTTTAGAGAACCTGATTACAAGTGTCGAGTTCACTGAACTCACAAAAAATTAGGTATTGGTTCTGCTAAACCAGTATGAACCAACAGAAGCCCACCAGTGGGTATCACATTGTGAGAATTGCAACTAAAGACATGCCACAAAATGTGTCTGAATTGCTAAATGGGAAATTATTGATTTGCCCTAATTCAAAATAAAAGAGTTAAAAATAAATAAGCTACCCTATATTGTTTCAATTATAGAAGAAACATCTTTAATAGTATTTGTGTAAAGACTATGTAAAGACTTTTTCCCTTGTCATCAAGGATCAAATATATGATTTTGAGAAAAAGTCATTTCATTATTCTAGATCAGAATAGGCAGCAAACAATGGCCTGCCAAGCAAAGTTTATATGTGACCTATTGTTGTAAATAAAGTTTTATTGGAACATAGCCTTGCCCTCTGTTTACATATTAGTGATGACTGTTTTCATGCTAGAACAGCAGAGTAGTTATGACAGATACCATCTGGCCTGCAAAGCCAAAAATATTTAGTATTAGGCTCTTTAAGTAAAATTTTGCCAATCCTTGTTCTAGATCTCAGTTTCTTCTTTGTGAAATGAGGGAATCTGGGAACAAAGTTTACCAGTATCTTTGCAGTTTTCATATTTGAAGATCTTAGTATGGCAGGGGTCAGACTAAATCCAGGGACACATATGGTAACCAACTAAAAAGGAGTGGGGAATATAAAATAAAAAGACAATGGTAGCAGGGGAACAGGACACTACTCCACCCAAGAGGAGGGTATTGTTTATATCTCTACAGGGAAAGAGGGACCAGACTTCAACTTGGTGCTCTAAGACATGAATATAACATACTTGCATGAAGCATGGAACCAATAGAGAGAACTGAGGGGCCAGCCCCAATCCCAACAACGTGGACAGCCACTTGCAGAGGAATTTACTTCAGAGGACAGCACTGAAGCTATAGCTCAGGGAGAAGGACAGGTCTGCTCAGAGCACACAGGAGCAAATGAAGGGAAAGGAAGAGAGAGTGGAACACATCCTGGACCACCAAGCACTGAGTACACTTTTCCTGCTCAAAGCAGCCAAAGCACAGAGATGACCATAGAGCCGGCTCCACTATGATACACGATGTCCCTCACCCTACCCAGAGCACTAAAGGGGACAACACTGGAGACAGTAAGGGAATTGTAAGCAATCTGACCCCACCACACCGAGGTGAAACACTAAGGGTGTACAAAAGAACAACAAGGGGAACAAGAACAAGGAAGTCCCCAGGGAATACCAAAAAATAGGCTTTGGGGCCAGGGCAGGGCACCCCATCAGACTCGACTGGAAAACACTCCTGAAGGCCAACAAACAGAACTTGGACTATTTAAAGGCTTTTCTTTTTTGTTGCTGTTGTTGGTTTTTTGTTGTTTTGTTTAATTGCTTTGTTTTGCTGTCTTGTTTTTTGCACATATTATTACCTCTGCAAGTCTATCTAGATAAGATAGGTGGGATAAACAATCTGGAGGAGAAAACAATGGGACTGACAGTTCTGGGGGAGACCTGGGAGAGTGGGAGGCAGGGGAAAGGAAGTGGGTGTTAACAAACCTAGGGACAAGGGAGCAAATGACAAGTGATACAAAATCAATGGCAAGGAGAGAATAGGAGGCCTGGTAGGGCTTGATCCAAGAGGAATTACTGAAACCCAAATGATGGCAGAAAATTATAATGGGACAAGAGGAAAGTAAAAAGGAAATACAGGGAAAAACCTAGGAAACAAAGGTAATTTATAGAGGTCTAAACACAGGCATGTATATATGTGAATATATTTATATATGATGATGGGGAAATAGATCTATGTACATATATTTATAGGTTTAGTATTGAAGTAGCAGATAGACATTAGGCTCAACTCGAGTACTCCCTCAATGCAAGAACACATTGTTCTATTAGACAGGCATTCCATGAAGCTGACCTTCCCCACATGATCACTGAAGAAAAAGTGGGTGCATAAGCAAATGTGAAGAAAGCTGATGGTGCCCAGCTACCAAAGACATAGCATCTGGGGCCTTAAAGGCTTGAAAGTTAAACAAGTGGCCTTGTAGTTGAGAAGCAACAAAGTCCACATGGAGAAAGCACACCAGCCTGTGTGATCATGAGGTGTTGATAGGATCAGGTATTAGGCATCAAATAACAACAACAAAAAAATGATATCATTGTGAATGACGGGGAGTTTGGAGTAGAGACTCAAAGCACATTTGTAGGCAACTGGACATCCTCTTACTGAAGGGTCTCAGGGAGATGAGCCAGTCAGTGTGCAGTATAGCGCTGACAAAACATGCAACTTTCTTCTAGTTCTTTAATGCTTCCCCCCTCCCCCCACCATCATGACCCCAATTCTACCTGACAAATCTGGCTAGAGAATGTACATGGGTACAGATAAGAGCTGGAAACACAGGGAATCCAGGACAGATAAACTCCTTAGGGCCAATAATGAGAGTAGAGATGCCAGGAGGGTAAGGGGAAGGTGGAGGAGAAACAGGGAACCTATCACAATGATCTATACATAATGCCCTACCTGGGGGACAGGCAACAGAAAAGTGGGTGAAGGGAGACATCAGACAGTGTAAGACATGAAAAAATAATAATAATTTATAAATTATCAAGGGTTTGTGAGGGAGGGAGATAGAGGAGAGGGAAGAAATGAGGAGCTGATACCAAGGGCTCATGTAGAAAGAAAATGTTTTGGCAATGATGATGACAACAAATGTACAAATGTGCTTAACACAATAGAAGTATGGATTGTGATAAGAGTTGTACGAGCCCCCGATATAATGATTTAAAGTAAACACAATAAGGCTTCTGCATAAATATCTTATCTGAGAGAATTCCCTACCACTGAAAAGTAGTACTTTTGACCCCTATTATTCTCTTTAGTTTTACTTTTATGTTTATTTTATTTGATTGAATCAATTACTTTGTAGTGTTATATATGTTTATGTATCTGTTTCCTTCTTGCAGAACATACATTTCTTTTTTTTTCTTTCATCCTTTTTTTTTAAAAAAACGTTTTATTAGGGGCTCATACAACTCTTATCACAGTCCATACATATACATACATCAATTGTATAAAGCACATCCATACATTCCCCGCCCCAATCATTTTCAAAGCATTTGCTCTCCACTTAAGCCCCTTGCATCAGGTCCTCTTTTTTTCCCCCTCCCTCCCCGCTCCCCCCTCCCTCATGTGCCCCTTGTAATTTGTACATCGTTATTTTGTCATATCTTGCTCTATCCGGAGTCTCCCTTCCCCCCCTTCTCTGCCGTCCCTCTCCCAGGGAGGAGGTCACATGTGGATCCCTGTAATCAGTTCCCCCTTTCCAACCCACTCACCCTACACTCTCCCAGCATCACCCCTCACACCCTTGGTCCTGAAGGTATCATCCACCCTGGATTCCCTGTACCTCCAGCCCCCATATGTACCAGTGTACAACCTCTGCCCTATCCAGCCCTGCATGGTAGAATTCGGATCATGGTAGTTGGGGGGAGGAAGCATCCAGGATCTGGGGGAAAGCTGTGCTCTTCATCGGTACTACCTCGCACCCTGACTGACCCATCTCCTCTCCTATACCCCTCTATGAGGGGATCTCCAGTGGCCGACACTTGGGCCTTGGGTCTCCACTCTGCACTTCCCCCTTCATTCAATATGGTATACATATATACATATATATATATATATATATACATACACATATTCTTTTTTTTTTTTGCATGATGCCTTATACCTGGTCCCTTGGGCACCTCGTGATCGCACTGGCTGGTGTGCTTCTTCCATGTGGGCTTTTTTGCTTCTGAGCTAGATGGCCGCTTGTTCACCTTCAAGCCTTTAAGACCCCAGACACTATCTCTTTTGATAGCCAGGCACCAGCAGCTTTCTTCGCCACATTTGCTTATGCACCCGTTTGTCTTCGGCGATCCTATCATGGAGGTGTGCAGCCAATGATATGATGATTTTTTGTTCTTTGATGCCTGATAACTGATCCCTTTGGGATCACTCGTTCACACAGGCTGGTGTGTTCTTCCATGTGGGCTTTGTTGCTTCTGAGGTACATGGCCGCTTGTTTATCTTCAAGCCTTTAAGACCCCAGTCACTATCTCTTTTGATAGCCGGACACCATCAGCTTTCTTCACCACATTTACTTGTTCACCCACTTTGGCTTCAGCAGTTGTGTCAGGAGGGTGAGCAGCAGAACATACATTTCATGAAGGAGAAAAAAGCTTGTTTTATGCATCCTTTCACACCCATGCCTAGAATATTTTGGCACATATTTGGAACTCAAAAAATAGGTGAGAAATAAATGGACGAAGAATGACATCATTGGAATTTCTTTCCAGTGCCATTCACAGAGGCAAGAAACATCGAAAAATAACAAGAGAATCCTTGTTACTAAAGCTTTCTTAAATTTCTCAGAGTTGTTGAGGGATACTTGTGAAGAATCCCCAAGGGTGTGTGTTCATGACCTCTGCATATTCTTTTCTTCTCTGAGGGAAAAAAAAAACATTCAGGTACCTGCTTATGAATTGATATATCAACAGTGAGCTTCCTGCATTTGTGAACAGTGAAAATGTCAAGTTTAAGTGATTTAAATGTCATAATCACCACTTATTACTGAGCTTCAGTAACAAATGTTCTCGAATATTGTAGTTGCTATCAAGTTTACATCTCATTCTCTCTACATTTCTGTTGCTTGTCGCCATGACAGAAGAAAAGTTGATTCTAATGAATTGCATGTGGACTCAACTTTCCACTTAGACATGGCACATTACTTTCACTGACATTTCATTGTCTGAAAGCGTGGTATATGTTCATATAGCTTGCCTAACTCCCAGGGGTCAAGGCAGGACAATCATATTATGTGCTCAGAAGAACAAGAAATATGTATGAGCAATGCTGGTGACAACAACAATGTTTCACAGGGTTTCGGTGAGTATCAAAATCAAATAAACAAAAAATTAATCCTTCAAAGCACTAGGTAGAGTTGTGATACTAATAAGAGATATTAGTAGCTATTATTATTTTCGAGTTAAATTCCGCAGAAAAGTCTCCTGGTGGGAAAAATAGAAAACTATTTTTAGCTTTGCACAGAAGTTTTAAAAGAGAAAAAAAAACAACCCCCAAAAACAAGCTAACAGCAAATTGCCTACTTTTACACCCCCCCACCCCAGAGGAGAGCTCAATCATCTGACTAAAGCAAAGATGTTCATTGTCTTCTTCATATTGATTTCTTGGGGGACACAGTATAGAAGGAATACAATGGGGAGGCATTCTTTTGTTGTCTGATTTTGACAAGGTGCCTTGCCTTTTTTTATTTCAAACAAATGACTTTTGTTTGTTTCTCCTTACTGGGATCTTGGCGTCTTTTCGGTGCTACATTAATATGGATATGTGGGCTTTTTAATCCCGTGCTTCTCATTTACAAATCTGGGCTTGTGCATCATTTTAATTGCTATTAGTTTTCTGAAGTAGTAAGAAATGCATTGTGATATGATCATCTTTTTAAAGAAAAATAAAACCAAAGGATTCCATCCTGGAACAAGAATGAAGGCGATTAGGTTGTAATTCTTGGTTTGGGATAGTGAAGTGTTATACTGATTGGGAGGAAGCCCGCAGGAGCCTCACATGATATGATGTAATGATGGAAATTGGTTCTCTGTGAAGCAGACAAGTCACAGTCTGGATAAAATTGAAGGAGGTTTCACATGGCATGTAGCCTGCTCTGACTGACAGTGCTCAGAAACTAATTCACTTGTTCTGCTGGGTTTGGTTTCTGTCTCTGGTTCATCGATCTCTTGCTACATCGTCTGCAAATCCCAGGAACTATTGGCAGACTTCTGACAGTGGATTCATTGGGCCAGTCTCAGATTCATTCAGCTCAGCATCCACCAGTCTTCTGTATGCCTGCCACACCTTCCTGCTTCCTGTTCATCAGCCAGGGCTGCCACAGGTGTCAGGAGAAGACTTCAGCTTACATCTGTGTGGGCCATTTCTTGATATACAACTCTCTCTTTACTTCTCTAGGGAACACAGCCTAACACAGGTTTAAGTAACTAGTTATACTATCTTGAGTAATTTATGTAACCTCTTCTAATGTAAGGTTTGCTATCTGATGAATTAAAGGAGCTCATTTGAACAATACAACCTTCCACCATAGAATCTGAGGTGAATGAAAAAGGTCTCCAAACTCTAAATGATCTCTTACATCAATATTAGTGCATGATGCCAAATTGTTGCCCATTGTTATATGAGCACACAATAAGAAGAAATTAAATTATTCTCCTCAAGCTGATTTTCTGAAGCACGGTTGATAGGAATGAATTTAATTGCTTAAATGTTTGACTTTTGTTATCCAAGTGAAACTAAATTTCAAAACTCTGTGCAATGCACTCATCAATAATTATTATCAAAACAATTTGAAATATATTCAATCTGCAGTTAAAAAGAAAATAGTAAGTAACCAAGTCAAGGAAGGATGATTCATCCAAACAGTTGAAGCCTGATTAATTGTTTGTCAGAGGCAACATCATTAAAAAAATCTAATGATTATAGATTTCAATGGCATTCATTTACTGTCTCAAATCTCTATCCAATTTGTTTTTCAAACAATGACAGCTTTAATCCTTTTGGTTCAACTTGGAAAAATTTCATCAAAAAATCTGTAGTTGATTTTTAAGTTAAGGAAGAACTTATCTCAGTATTTTTCCCAACTTTAATAGAACAGCTGACATTTCGAAATGGAATGTTTGGCATTTACTCCTATTAACCAGAAGTCCGAAAGAGTCCTTGATCACACACACTGCATTGCGGGCAGATTTCTTCCCCACTTACCATTTACATTGAATTGACTTGCAGAGTCCCATATTTATGTCCCTGATACAAACCTTCAAGAAGACCAATTACTTGGTAGACACTCTTGGTTGTTGGCTCAGTAGTTACTACAAGCTTTCAAAGCTTTCTTTTCTCTCCCTATATATATTTTTTGAAATCAGGTTATCAATTTATAGATTTTCTTGGAGCTAGGAGTCATTACATGACTGAAGGCCAAAGTAATAGGATTTATGGGGTTGTATATCAGTGTCATTTTGGAGAAAGATACTTTTCTGATAAAGGGGATATGTGTGGCAATACCAATTCTTCCTCGTCTTTGCATCCTCTTTTTTAATTAAAAATACCTTTTATTATAATTTGAGTGAAATTTTAGAGAGCAAAACAATTTTCCATTCAACAATTCATACACATTTTGTTTAATGTCATTAATTGTAATTCCCACAATGCAACATTACCTAACCCACATTTTCCCTGTTTTGAGGATTTCCATTCATCTTTATTTTAACCTTTATCAACTTTGTTCTTGGATAAATGATGTTTTGGGGTTTTCTGACTTTGTTTTGTTTTCAACCTGAGAGCCATAGGTCAATGGGTCCAAGACGTGGGGCACAAAAAATAAAGAGAAAAGATTCGAGTTCTGTCCACCTGTGCTCTACAGACCATATCTGAACCTCTTGTTAGGTGAAATTTCCGGTATTTTTTGCCAACAGAATTCTTTCACTATATAGCTGGCACCTCATTGCATTAGATTTGTGTGCTTTTAAATATTGTATACTCTAACTTTCACTCACTAAATATATCATCTTTTAATTGTAATAACTTAAGGACCATATGTTTATTTTAGTACGATGTTCAAAAGTCCTGAAGAGGTTAAGTAGATCTCTGTATTTTCAAATCGACCCTAAGCATTCTCTCAGACATGGTTATTTTACTCTAGGTCTAAAGGAAAATAGATCCCAGAATTTTTTTTTCATTTACCCTGTGAAATGGCTTTGGGGAACATTAAGAATATGGACGGAAAGCTGGAGAATAGCCTGGAAAAAATTTCACTTGGTTTTTGGCAGCTGGCAGTTGCTGTAAATCCCAAGAGAATGGCATGAAGTCTGACAGTGTGAATTTAATAGCAACTCTGGGCAATTTAGGAATCTCCCACCGAGCCACAATCTGGCAAACCATTATTTGTTTTCTGTGCCCTTTATACTTCTGTTTATTGTGGCTCTGGGTTTTGCCTTATTTTTTTCCCCTTAAAGTTACCTCGCTGACGGTGAGACTTTCCTAATGTTGAGAAATTAAATAAATAAAATGCTATGGGTACGACCTGGTATGTGCAAAACTATGGATTATCCATAATGGTAGCCCCAAATCCATTTGCAGAGTACCAGCATGGATTGACTCCCCCGTGAGTCCCCAATGCTCAAAGTCTCAGAATGTTAGCCGACCAAATATCAGACAAAGAGCATTATGTTGAGTTTCACCATTGTACTTAGGATGAAATATAACACCTTGTCATTAGATCTTCCTTTGGACTCATTTTTATTTACTCAATTTTTAATCTTCTCTTAGATCGAGGTTTTCTCTGTTTTATATCACCATTGTTGCTGGGTCCTTATTTGGTTTTGTACTTATTTTTGTATGTTTATTTGTGTAGGGAGCCCGGAAGTGGTGGGTTTATGAAGACAATAGCTGAACTTATGATTACCTAGGGGCATGGAAGGGGAGGGTGGTGGGAAAGGGGAGTTAGCACGGATGGATATAAGAAGGAAGCATCGGTTCCAAAGTTGATCGTGGCAAAAATTGTGCAACTCTTTTTTTAATTGCACAATTTTTCTTGATATTTTCTTGATATTGAATTGTAAGATATATTAATTATAGCTCAAAGTAAAAAAAAAAGGATTCTATGGGTGTGACATGGAAAACAGTACAATGAATACAACACAGAGAGAGAGAAAGGAAAGGGGAAATATTGAAATATTCACCATGTTTAAATTTCAATTTTACAGAAAAGTTAGTCAAGCATGCTCATATTTCATGAGATCAATTGCATAGTACAGCAGGATCTCCTGGTTCAAAATATATGGATCAGTAAAAATATAGCAGGCTTTTACATTACTCAAAATGAACTTTTACCAGAATCATCTGTAATTTCTGTAGTTTCTTCTGTTGTTTTCCCCAAATCAAGAGGAAATTTTCTAATACAATCTAGAACTGTGAAGAAAAGAGGAACTTTGGCCAGGAACAATGTGGCAATTGTCAGAAAAGTGGGGGTAGAGCTCCCAAGAAAATCATCCCCCTAGAATTTCACGTTGTCAGTATGGAAAGTGACCCTAAATGTATGCTCTTATTATTTACTGATGTAGTGGATTCTAAAAGAATATCGATAATAATATTTTGATAATTTTCCTTCTAAATTTTGTTATTTCTTGGAAGAGTGTAACTTAAGCGCTGACAATGAAACCATATTTCAATATTCGTTATATTTCCCTTTGATTCAGCAATAATGGCTTTTGTTCACTATTCATTCTTACTTCACCTTAACTTGCTATATTGATTTGAACATGTGTAAAGACTTCGACCATGACAGGAAAAGATAAGGTAGGTATGAATAGATGATACATCAGCTATATAATGGAAATGGATAAGGTATAAGGTTCTCTTTTTTCTAATGACATCATAGGTATCAGAGGAAAAATAATGAAATGGTTGTCACACTCATTAAAGGCATAGAAGTATGAACAACAGTAGATGCTCCAAAGTGGTTACTGAATATTTGAATGAAGGAATTAATGGAGTGGCATTAATAGTTGAATGAATGAAACTGCAATAAAATGATAACTAGCTTTATAGTGCTTGGGAATTAAGAAAATATGATTTTAATGAGTGTGCTATGCTTTTGGAACTGTAGCAGAAATAATGAAATCTAAGATTTTTTTTCACGCTATAACACTGAAAGATATTTAGTATCACATGCATTTAATTCACTGGAAAAAATCTGGCCATATTTACCTGGACAGCTACATGCCATGAGGGGATGTTAATCCTGATATCTAGCGGTGCAAATCCAAGAGGCTTCCAAGTCCCACAGAAACACTGGTAGTCTTGGATCTGGTGGATTTTACCAGGTTAGTCATTGCTAGCTTTCCCTTATCATTATGGTGCCTGAATGTATGGAACAGATTTTAGTCCAAAGCCCAGGAGCCTCATGCCTAGCAGCTGTCCCTCCACCCTGTTATCAAGCACCACCATATCTTCCTGTTGTTGTTGGGCAAAATGTTAGTAGAGAGATTCCAGAAAGGCCATCCTCTAAACACCACCCCTAGATGCAACTCTCTTGCACAAACACACAGGGGCCACGTCCAAGCTTAATCTGTGCAAGTCATGAATTCATGTATTGTTGCTTGAAAAGCTGGACAATACTTGTGTAATTTCCTTTTCTCCATAGTGTTTTAATTTCTATACCATTGACTAAGTTAATGACACTATCAATAGAATTACATTATGCCCCAGGAGGATGATTTATAATGCTATCTATCAGAAAATGATGAGGTTTCCAAAGAAAACCAGAGACATATATAAGCCAGAGATACATGATTGCACTTGGGGCTCACATAATTTTACTCTAAGAACAATTTGTTCTTATGACATAGCCCTGCTGTATGCCTGCCCTCATGCAGAAATCACTGAAGATATGGATGCTATAGAAAAGTGTGATAAAGCTTTTCACAACACTCATCAGCTATGGAGAATGGTATTATAGAGAGTAATGTGCACCTTATTAATGTATTTCTGGACACAAGGGTATTTTTGTTTTTCCCAGAAACTTGAAAACTCAAAAGAGACATTTGGTTAGGTTTTAAACTGTGTATCAATTTATGCATAAAAGGCAGCTTGTTTTCTTGAGCCACTGTCTAAATTGTTTTTTTCTGTTTTTATAGAAATTTTTATACAGAATTGGTTCATAGAGGGTCAGTTTTATACGCAGACTGAACAATACAGCACTTTGCCAAAAAGAAAAGTGTGATAAAGGAAGCAGAGGGTGGCCAGCTGTCCAAAAGAATAGTGTTGGGGGTCTTATAAAGGCTTCTCTTAAAACAAGTAGCCATCAAAGTGAGTCATAAAGGAAATCCACATGGAAAAAGTACATCCATCTTTGTGACTCAAGGATTGCAAGTCTTTTTTAAAAAGCCAAATCTGATGGAGGGAAGGTAATCAGAACTAAAATTCTGAACAGTTTACTGGCAGAAGGCTATGGATGACAGTGGAAGACCAACATCTATTTACAGCGTCCCCACGTGGATTAAGCCTCTGGTGAATCCCCTCTGAACATAGTCAAGAGATATGACTAGCTTTTCTGTTTGGGAGAGGAGGGGTATGACTGCGCAGTGCTTACAAACAAAATCCCAAAGCAATGGCTAATCTACTATTTTAAAGAAGAAATTCACTGCCAGTTGCCATTAATTCCTGCTAGTGGATTTGGGGAATATTAAAAATGTGGCCCAGCAGGAGATAGTGGCCTGGCAGAAACGTCATTTGGCTTACACACAGGTGTTCTCTAATTAGTATGTGTAATTAAAATAATATTTCTACTACTTCTCCTTTAGGCCACTTTTCATTTGTAAAATGGGAAATACTTTTTACTAAATTTTTATAGCCCCAAATTAGTTCATGACATAAGAGAACAAGATACACAATAAAATGGAGATAGGAATATGGATAGAAGTGACATTTGATTAATTAATTTTTCAAGAGAGCAAATGTCACTGCATTTGTTTAAAAGTGTGAAGCACCTAACCCCTTTCCTACCCTATAGGTCTATCAGGTATAATCTGTTGATAAGGTACGAGCAGATGTCAAGACGTAATTAGCAACTCTTGAATTTAAGTCCCAAGAGGTAGATTTCTGTTAGAATCTGATGGAAACTGCGGCTCAAAATTCTCTAGGGGAGACTTAGTCACTGGGAGGAAATAACAGTTTCAGGAACACTCATAAATATTTCTTTATGACTGTAATTTTTAAAAAAATCCAACAGAACACCCTTGCATTAATTTTTATCAGTTACTTAGACTGGCCTCTAAGTGATTCCAAAAAATATAGTGATCATTAACTCTGCCCATCTGTTCCTGGGTATACATTATTGTCTACGGGTGCTTAATGACAACACTATACTAAGACTTTATTCATAAGAGCCAGTGGTGTTGTTTTCCAAATTAGAGTTCTGTCATAAATTAACTTCAGCTTTATTTCCTGTTTTTTAGGTGAGGATTATGATTATATATATATATATATATATATCAGAAGTTGAACATTGTATTATTTCATTCACAGCAAACACTTATGCATATAAAGGTAAAGAGTGAATTTGAAAAAAAGAAATGATTATGTGAAACAATAACAAACTAGCCTCTTTTCTCCATGGCATGGGGAAGAATTTATGTTACGTGTGTTGATAACATCTACGCTGGCTCCCTTTATTATCAGAATGACGGAACGAGAAATGAAAGGAAGTCACAAATCTGACAATTTTTTCTCTGCTCTTTTCATTTAAAAAAATCATTTAATTGGGGGCCCTTACAGCAAGTGTATAATATGTCTTTGGGTGTGTAGAGGTATAGTCCATGTTACAAAGTGGATGGAAGGCAAGTTTTTCTGTATAATAAGGAGAGGGACTGAGTTTTAGGGGCTCAAAGGGGGAAGAATACCAGGAAAAGAGGAATAAAAGATCTTAGACCTGCACTGTTCAATATTGTTATATCCACTAGTTACATGAGGACACTTACATTCAATTTGATTAAAATGAAATACTATGAGGAATTCCTAATTTACACTAGCCACATAACAAGTGCTCAATTGCCCTATATAGTTAGTGGTTATTGTCTTAAATCATGCTGTTCTAGAAGATGTAAAGTGAACAGTAAAGTAGAATTCTAATGTCCAGTAAAGTTTTCTGTATCTACCAAAGCTCTGGGTTAGAGGTTATAACAGTAGTAAATGAGAAAGGCTCATGCCATTTCTGGGGATATGTGATATAGAGCAGGGTCTTAAAACTCAAAATCCACTGCTTTGAGCTGATACTGATTCTTAGTGATCTTATAGGACAAGGTGGAATTGCCCCTGTGGGTTTTTTCAGACCAATTCTTTACAGAAGAAGAAATCCCCTTTAGAACAGGGCAGCATATGTAAAATAGAGAAGCTGTTTATACACTAGTCAAAAAATCTAGAAGAAACTGAAATAAAATACTCTCCAAACTCCCTCTTAAAGGTCTTCAGAAACATCTGGAATTGACTAAAATCTTCCAACATATGTGCGTTGAAATTAGACCCAATTGATTTTACTTGAATCTCATGAGGCAGTTTGCCTTTGTTGATAAAGCCAGAAGCTTAAAACAGAAAAACCAAATAAAAGCAAATGAAGAGAGCAAAGATTATTTTCTGTCAATTGTACAAGAACTTATTGTTTTACTGATGCCCTTTATCTTGTCCCTTGCTTCATTCCATGTAACACTCAGCCCTCATTGTCTGCCCTTTTTTGAGTCTTGGATCTGATAGTAGATCTTGATTTCTTACTTCAATTCTATTTTCTGAACATAAAACTCAGCCACCTCTGGTTTTCCTATTCACAGACACTTTGGCTAAAACTCTCTATCAACTCTAATCCGACATTAGTACCCAACCAGTTGCAACTTCACCGTGAAGTTCTTGAAAGGGTCAGATAATAGGAGTGAGTGGGAGACTCAATAGGGACCAGTAGGGAGTTTTCAAGCTCTGATAATCTCATGAACCTGAACATGGACACTGACATGAAGGCAGGGAAATTTGGGGGTAGAGCCAAGTGTACGGGATGTAAGGGTCTGAGGAGCTAACTCTCTTTCTTGATCACACATGTACATACACACTTAGACATACAAAAATGTGTTGCCATACTATGAAGATTTCAGAAACCTCAAGGAAATTCAACATAAGAATTCCTGAATCAGTTTTTCTGCTTTCAGCAAAGAGACATGGTTTGATAATGATTGGCTGAGGTAGAAGGAGTGACCTCGTTTTTTCTGAATGATTCCTGCCCATGTGTGACATACACATGAATATAAATATAAATAATGAAGACTAGAGAAATCTGGAGAGTACAAGACACCAGGGAAAGTTACACCATATAATGACAGCCGGAGAGATTAGCCTCAGCTCTGTTTTGTTATTGTAGACTTTTAGTTTTATTTTTTTGTAATTGAAAATTTTAATTTGCTTGTGTTGGAAAAAATTAAGTTCCCAGTTATCTTCTGGTTCAAAGATCAAATTTCAAAATTTAAGCCAATATCAATAATGGAAAAATTACCAAGATATACTCATTTTAGATAGAGCCAACAGTGAGTTCAGGATAAGTCTCCTAGCCTTAATTACTTACATGAATAAATAATAGAAAATTCAAGTAAATAAACCTTCAAATAACAGAGCTAGGATACTAAGAATAAAATATAAATCCAAAGGAACAAAAATATGAGATTATAATAAAACAAAATGAAGGAATTACAAAAGAGTAGGATAGATGAAAAAAAGAGTAGGATAGATGAGTAAATTTAATTATTTGGTAAGCTCAATAATAATCAATTACTCTTATAACCCGATACAAAAGTCAAAGGAGAAAATATAAACAAGACATGAAAAGAGGACAATAAACACAGAACTGGAACAAAGTAAAAAGAATTATAGAGTATTTTTCAAACTTGTGTTAAAAGAAAGTAGGGACCTTCCTGAAACTGATGATACTAAAGAAATATAAATCACTGAATTTTACACAAGAAGTTATTGTGATCTTAGAAAAACCAACAAATAAGGGAAAAATGAGAAAATTATCATAACATTCAACAAATGGAGGAAGAACAGATGATTTGATGGAATTCTTTTTCAGAATTAATAAATGAGGGATTATAACAATAAAATTTCAAGGAGAAATTAAATCTATATAATATGAAATATATAGCTCAATGTACCACATGGAAGCTGTACATTAAATAATTAACACAGTATTCATGAAATGTAAGAATAATACCTTTTAGATGATCTACTGCCATTATTAATCATATTTGTAAACTAGATATAAAAACTGTTATAATGTCATTTGATACTGGAAAATCCTTTGAAAAGTTTCCATTTAAAAATTCTTTTTAACAAAGTCAACATTTAATTTTTATATTTATGTTAGGTTGAGTTCTCTAGAGTAGCAAAATCAGATAGATAAGATACATACATATATGCATACATATATATAAAGAGAATGGCTTTCACAGTTACAGAGGCAGGCATGTCTAGTTCCATGTGTCAGATGTCAAGCTGGAGGCTTCTCCTGACTCGTGGGTGTCGAGGCCAATGAACTCAAGATCAGCAGGTCAAGCTGTGACTGGAGAAGTGAATGAACCCAAGTTTGGCAAATCAGATGATAGGTCATTGATGGCTTCCCAACTTACATTAAAAGAAATTAGGGAACTTTGATAAAGTTGATGATTCTAAGAAAACATAAATGAGCAAAAGTAATGATGGCAATATGGTAGGCCATTAACTCAACTCCAAAGCACTGGAGATTCATGAGCTAGATGCAATATCCAGACTCAGCAAAAATCAAGCAAGCATTTCAACAACTTCCACTTATATAGGAAATAGATCACACCCTCAAGGAAACTTCCTTTCAATTGCATCAGGGTTGTGATCTGAGTAAAGGGGTTGTACTCCACCTTAATCTTACAACAGATTGGCTAGTCATTATGGAACTGATTATGTTCTGTTGGGCCATACCATGGGGGATTACTAGGGCTTGACTGCCAAAGCACTGAGATTCCTGGCCCAGCCAAGTTGACACAAAACCTAACTATTGTAACAACATCAGCTCTCTGTATTTATTCATGTGAATTCAATAGATATCAATTGTGATTTATTTAAACATGATTACCATTATTTAAATTTCATTGTAGTAATATAGAGTTTAGATTTTGGCATATGATTACTTAGAGTAGAAGAAAAATTCTGGAAATATCCTAAAATCTATTAAGAATAAAGGAAATACGATGATTTCTTTATCATCTGCATTTTCTAAACTGAAAGAAAAGGGATATTTGTACTCAGCAGGAAGTAAAGGAAGGTCATTTGGATCCTGTGTGTCCCTTGTTTACAATCTTGAACCACAAAACACATAACCAATAGTTAATTAAGTTTTAATTATCATGGTCCAGAGTAATGGTAATGTCACATATTGGTCTCATGCATACGCAATAATCAGACTCAATTTTTCCATATTGTAATTTTAAAAAATTGGTTCCAGTTGGGTTCATTTAACTGACTAATGATAATTCTCTGTTTCCTCCAACTTCTAATTTATGACTCATCTTCTCACTTTAGAATCTTGCCTTTATTTTTCCCTGTGCTTATCATAAATGAATTATATTTATTATGCTTTCATTATTTCATCAAATGGGACAGTACAGCATGGTGATGCTTAAATGCACTTGTTTCTCAAGGAATTGCTATTTAAAATTTTATTTACATCTGCTATAAAGAAGAGCTGGTTGAGGAGATAGTGTGTTTCTCTGTTTCCAAACTTCTATGCATTTTTTAATGGCAATAAAGAAATGTGTATACTCAAATATATATGTATGTAGGCATATTGGTTCATAAACAGGTACAGGGGCATACATGCGTGTGCTCAGATATGAATAACTATATGTACTATATGTACATGTATTCAGACATATGGGTTTACAGGCACATACAGGACAGAATTACAGAGATTTCACAGTGATAGCCCAACATCTTGCAAGGTTGGTTTTCTGTGTTTGAAAGCATAGGATCTTAGATTCATGGAACAACTCAGTCAATTCACATAGTTCATAAAGTCCATGTCTGTATCCCATCAGCGTGAGTAATAGCTGGGGTCTATAAAGCTTTCAAGAAGCCATACATCTACTTATCAGGAGCAAAAGATCCAGAAGGAAACCAAAGTTTCAGAGAAGAAATTTATCTACAGAGATATTAGCCCACATGAGTCATGGCCTAATCTACCTAGGAAAAAAGACCTAGATGACATCCTGCTCCCATTACTGTCCTTTTGTCAGGGCCACAATTGACTGGAGGAAAATGCAGAACAGAACGCAAATTCTTAAAAGTCCAGATGAACTAAACCAGTTGCGATGAGAAGGGCTCCCTGTACTGTTCCCCTGATGTATGTTTTTTCAAACGAATGAAAACTAACCACTAAATGACAGAATGGCACAGAAAGTACAGGTTATTACCTATGAGTTGGACACTCTATTATTAAAAAAAAATATCTGCATGAAACCAAAGGTCAACAATTACTCTAAGGCAAGCTAAACCCCCAAACCATTTCCATTGAATCTTTACTACTCATACCAAGGCTTCTGAGTTTGTAACTCTTTGGAGGCGCAGACAGCATTGTCTTTCTCCCAGTGAGCAGCTGGTAGGTTTGAATCACTAACTTTGTGATTTATAACCCAATGCCTAATTCCCCATGCCACCAGGGCTCCTGAAAACAAGAGAAGGGGGCAGGAAAACTAGAGAACTGGTAATGGAATAATGAGAATGCAAAGAGAATGTTGACCTGCATTGGAAATTGTGACTAATGTCACTGAACAGTTTTTATACAAATTGTCAAAGGTGCACCTATTTTGTTGTGTAAAAGCTTTCACTTGAAACACAATAAAATTGTATTTTTTCAGTAATTGGATAGAATGTTAGAGAAAGACCCAAATGTAATTTACAGGTGTACAACATTTAAAACTTTAGGAAAAATGCAATTTTTAGTTTAAAATTAATTTAGATATAATTTAAAGAGAATTGAAGAACAAGAAGATAAACTTGAAGAGGAAAAAAAACAAATTAGAGAAAGGCATGAAAGGACAAAGAGATATAAAAATCTGGAACATAGATGACAAGATCTACCATATTTCTACTTGAAGTTCCAGAGAATGTATTATTTTAATTTTCTAAGCATATAATAATAGAACCTTAATATATACAAAGCAAAAGTGAACTTAATTAAAAGGAGAAACAGACAAATACATCATCACATTGGAAGATTTTAAAATGCCTCCTTCTGTACTTCTTACATTAATAAGAAGAAAAATCATTAAGACTTCAGGAATACTCTTGATAAAATAAACAGACCGAAAAAGTAAAGAACAGATATTATTTTCAAATATGTGTAGAAGATTTATAAATATTGACCTTGTGAAGCCTATAAAACCTGGCCCATAACAAATTAAAAAAAATTAGAGAAGCTACTCTGACCAGAAAGCACTTAATTTAGAAATAAAAACAATGTGTCTAAAAAATGCCAAATATATTTGTAAAATTATGAGATATACTCTTACTATATGGTTGGGTCAACTAATAAGAAACTATATTGCAGAATAATATATAACATGTTAAATAATATATGTATTTATGCATATATAACAGTAATATATGATTTAGTAATTTAAGAATACTACATAGCTGTGGCTAAAGAGAACCTTAAAGGTGATTTATTGCATTAAATACTTAAACGTTAATGAAGTAAATGTATTGGTTCAAAAGTTCAAATAAGACCAAAAATAACATAACCTAAGAAAGTAAAAAGTAAACAATTAACATATGAGCAAAAATTTAAAAGATTAAATTAACATGCAATGATGAAGAAAAGCCAAAAGTAGATTCTTTGAAAAGCCTCAGAATTGCACATATCATTGGTAGAATCAATAAACTATATAAATTATGTCTTTATATTGGAAAATTGAGTTAAATGAATGAGAAGGAAGTTGCTTGCCAAAACTTATATAAAAAGAAATATGAAATATAGTATGGTAAAACTTTTGATGACATGGATTTAGTTAAAAGTATTCAAATAAATAAATTGCCAAATTCCAATTGCTTACCAGTAAATTCTATCACATATTCAAGGATAAAAATTCCAATCATGCCCAAACTATCTCAGAGCATAAAAGAGAAATCCTTTTGATAGGCTTGAAATACTTTGGTAAGAAAATCAGAGAGGTTTAGTTTGGAAAATGAAAAGTATAGTCCCATCTGGGCCACCAGGAGCCCTGATAACCATAGCATTTACACACAGAGCTACTAATCAAAAAATCTGCAGTCTGAAACCACTAGACAGCTTCCCAAGAGAAAAGTGATCCTTTCTACCCTCTACATTTCTATTGTTGTTGTTAGGTGCCATCAAATTGGTTCCAACACATAGTGACCTTGTATACAACAGACTGAAATAGTGCCCCGCCCTGCCTCATCCTCACAACTGTCCTGTGTCTGAGCCCATTGTTATAGTCATGGTAGTGCCAATCAATCTCCCCGAGGGCCTTCCTTTCCTTCCCTTCCTCTTTGCTTTACCAAACCTGATGTCCTTCTCCAGGGAATGATTTCTCCTGGGATTGACACCATGTCCAAACTATATGAGACGAAGTCTTGTAATTCTTGGCTCTAAGGAGCATTCTGGCTGTACTTCTTCCGACCCAGATTTGTTTGCCCTTTTAGCAGTCCATGGTACTTTAAATATGCTTCTCCAGCACCACAATGCATCAATTCTTCTTCGCTCTTCTTTATCCGGTGTCCGACTTTCACATGCATGTGAAGCAATTGAAAATACCATGGCTAGAGTCGGGTGTACCTTGCTCCTCAAAGTAATATCCTCTGTTACTGACAGACAAGTTGTGGAAAAATTTATGGTCTCTGAAACTCACAGAGTACAGGTCTACTCTGTTGTGTAGGGTCCTGATGAGTCAGAATTGATTTGATGGCAGTATCTTACCTACCAATAAAAATATCACAATAAATATCCTAAGATAAAAAATTACTTGAGCAAATATCCAGTAGATAAATAAATGGGTAGGTGGGCAGGTAGGTAGATGAATAGCTAGATTGGTAGCTCTGGGGTTTTGTTTTCAATTAGGAAATCTTTCCAATTTATATCCTTAAAATTATTCTTCAAATTTTCAATAGAGCATAGAGTCAAATAAATGAAACAAGAAGGAAAATGAAACAACCCAGAGACATCTGGCTTCAATTTTCTTATTTTTGTGCGATTTGGCTTATATTCAGGAATTTCATTTTTGTCTCTGCTGTGTTAGTCTGGTGATGAGCACTGTGTTCTGGTTAATACCCACATGGCCAGTTGCCCCAATCACTTCCTCATGCTGTGTCTTCTCCATGTAGAGGGCATGTTTCACTCAGGCATAAGTACTGTGCATACACACACTGCATTTTTCCCTTTCTAATTGGCAGCCTTGCCAATTACCTGACCTTCATAGTATCCTGGATTTTCTCATGCTTGTGGATTTACAGGGAATGAGCCTTCTAGCCTTGAAACTGCTCTCTGGAGAGCAGGAAGGGCAGGCTCTTCCAGCACACATCAAGAGGTAGGTCCTAGTAGGGTTTGCAGTTCTTGTTACTGTCTAAGGTCACCAGGGATCTGGACTTCATGGTGACTATATTGGGTGCCAAGGTTGGGTGGGGAATGACAGGAAAGGCTCAGGGTTTAGACCTGTCTTGATTGATCTAAGAAAGGAAAATTGATATAATACTAGAAAAATGCATGAATGCAGTTACTCATTGTTAGCTGCTGTAGTACTGATGCTGACTTATCGTGAGCCCAGGTGTAGACAGCAAGACTGTAGGGCTTTCAAGGCAGTGACCTTCTGGACACTGATCACTAGGCCCATCTTTGAGATGCCTTTGGCTGTGTTCAAACTACCAAACTTTCAATAGTAGTTCATAGTAGTTCAATACTTAACTTCTGGTTCCACCCAGAGAGTCAATGTTATGAAGAGTTTGATTGAGGAAGAAATATATAACCATCTTCATAGATCATGTAATCATTAATATAAATATATATTATTATAACAACTACTAGCAAATTGAAATGTGAGAAAATGTTCTTCATTTCACCAAATTTATCTACCAAATCCCCACATCAAACGTAGAAGGTGAGGAACATAGTGCGAAGTGCTACCTTTGTTCATAGTGTACAGAGATGAAATAAGCAGGGATAAAGGAAGGCATGCAGAGAGAGAGATGAAGGCAGGAGAAGGCGAGTGAGACTAAACAGGATACATCATGACATAAAAATACCCACTGCCCTTAAGTTGACTGCAACTCACAGTTACCCTTTGACCAGAGTAGGACAGCTCCTGGAAATCTCTATGGAAGCAGCTTATCTCCTCTTTCTCTTGCACATCACCCAGTGGGTTCAAACCAACAAACTTGTAGATAGCAGCTCATTGGTTAATCCACTGCACCATCAGACGCCCATAAATCATGGTATCAAGAACAGTTTAGTCAAGTTACAACACCCAGAAAACGGGGGCTGGGGGAGTATAAGACCTTTTGAGAGTGGTTTCCTTAGGGGTTGGATTTGCTGCCCTTAAGTCAATGTGACTCCCAGTGACCCTCTGTGGGTTTCTGGAACTGTAACTGTTAAAGGGAGTAGAAAACTCAGGCTTTTGCTGCTGAACTGCTGGTGGTTTTGAAGTGCCCACAATGCCAATGGAAGCCCAAAGAGTAAACACTACACCATGAGGGTTCTCAGAGGGGTAGAACTGCCATAGGGGTGGTAAAAAGAGAAGACACTTGAATTTCACTGTGACTTTCTGTATACTGTTTTTTTTACCCTTGCATGCAGGTATTTTATTTTGTTAAATAATAAAAGATGAACAAACAGAAAGAGAATAAAAAAGACAGTGGTGTGTGTGTGTGTGTGTGTGTGTGTGTGTGTGTGTGTGTGTGTGTGTGTGTGTTTGTGTGTTACGTTGGATAAATTAGTTAGAAGAAGAAAGCTGTAGACCAGTATATCTTTATAAGTATGTAAGTTGAGAAACACTGTTTCAGCTTCTGTCCTCACACATTTTTTAGAAAAATATTTTATATCTGATGTCTTTCCCTTTTATGCATTTTGTTGTTGTTTGCTTTGGTAGAACATATCATTTCATCAAATTGTTTTCCAGGAAAAGGGTTCATCTAGTCTCCCTTCTAAACCCTTTTCGTGTTAAGAAGGCTGTTGAAATTTTTAGCCTCTTCTTAACTGAATCTAGATTTATAGGTTCATAATCAATTGTGATCATATATCTATTTTTTATCTTTTCCGCTGTTGTTTTTAACTCTTGGATTTTCATTCTTTTAAAGGCATTTTGCCATTGACAACTAGCATCTTCAGTGACAGAGAAAGGAGAAAGAGGAGGAGAAGACAGGAAGCAAAGCCCAATTCATTATTATGTAACCATCTCCCCCTCCCTGCCTCTCTCTATCGAGAATGTTATCTTTGGGCCCAGGATGCTCCTAGAATATGTCCAAATGTAATTCGTATTTTATTGGTTTTTGGGTGATATTTACGATCTGAATCCTCGAGCTTTGTCTTTGCTGTTTCATTCTGCTGTACACAAGGTTGCTTAAAGTGTGCACTGACTCAAGGCACCGAAGAACAATGACATCAGGAAGAGAAAAGAAAATCACTGGAGCATGTAAATGTCTTGCCAAGGCCACGGTGTTAGGGAGAGTAAGGAATAGAGAAATAAGTAAAACAAATTAACAGCAGTATTTTTTCCTTCTTTTTAGGTCATGGATATATTGTCTCTTATGAGTAAGAAGTCCGCTCAACTTGGAATAAGAGATTCCAAAAGCAATACGTTATTTTTCACAATTTTTAAAATTGTTTAGAGATGTAACTGAGAAATTTATCTAGTGATACCAGTAGCACTGTGGTTTCTTATAGGATTGGATAAATCTTCAGCAAATTAGCGTACTTGTGCAAAAAAAATAAAATAATGGGCATTTGAAGACATATTAATAACATTTTTAATTCAGTTCCGCTATCTATTCCAAAGCAATTTGGAGATAATTTTGTAAATTCTATTCAAATAAATGAAGGTTCAACCGGTTGTCATTTGTGTGATAAATCCCATAACCATGGATGTCCACTTGCTTCCTAATAAGCACATATCGCTTTATTACTATGTATCTGTTCATTTGTCACATTCTGGGGAAAATGAAATAAATCTTAAACACCCCATATTATGGCAGATGGGATTAAAGTTAAAAGGAAAATAAATGATAGACAAGTACTTAAGAATTCTTACTACAACCAGGTACTACTATTGGGCACCAATGGTACAAAGATGGTGAAGGAGCTGACAATCTATTGTGCAAGACAGGCATATGAAGAAATAATTCTATTGCAATGTCTGCCGAGTGGATTCGAATTTGACAGAACTATTCCTAGTCTCAACATCTCAGAAACCCCCATCTGTGGGCTTCTAGGTTTTAATTCAAAGCTTCCGATGTTCTCTTTGTCATCATGTTTTGCTTCCTTCTGTGGCTTGTATGGTTCATCCAGTAGCTTCTTTTTTGATGCCAAACCCCTTTGATTGCACCTGTTCACCCTATTCTCTATACGGTTATTACTTATTGCTAGGACTCTGATTGTAAGCACTCTAGAAAAAGGAGCCCTTGGGGCATAGGGGGTATACATTCAGCTGCTAGCCACCTGTGAAACCACCACATTCTTCAGGAGAAAGGGGGCGGTGCACATCTGTAAAGAGTTATCCGCTTGGAAACCCAGAAGAGCGGTTCCGCTGTGAGTGGAAATGGATTGCAGGGCACAGGGATTGGGGTTTGGGTTTGGAAGCACTCTAGATGTTTACTTCTGTTTTATCGCCTACATGCTTGTAACACAGTATGGATACTATTCAGAAGAGCAGGAATTCTAGAACACTTCATTGTGCTTGTGTAGAACCTGTACTCACACCAAGAGGAAGTCATGCCAACGGAACAAGGGAATAGCACATGGTTCAAAATCGTGAAATGTGTATGTGAGGGTTGCATCCTTTCACTATACTTATTCAATCTGAATATGGAGTGAATAATCTGAGAAACCAAACTATATGAAGAAGAACGGGGGATCGGGGTTGGAGGAATGCTTATGAACATCTGATGTACAGATGACACAACCATGCTTTCTGAAAACTAAAAGGACGTGAAGCACTTGCCAATGAAAATCAATGACTGCAGCCTTTACTAGGGGTTACAATCCATTGTAAAGAAAACAAAATTTAAAAAAATTCCCAATTGAGCCAAATGGTAACATCATGATAAAAGGAGGAAAGATTAAAGTTTTCCAGGATTTCATCATGTCTGGATCCATTATTATTACTAATGGAGACAGTAGTCAAAAAAGTCAAATGAAAATTTTAGGGGGCAAATCCACTACACAAGAATTCTTTACTATGTTGAAGAACAAGGATATCATTTTAAGAACTAAGGTGCATCTGACTCAAGTCATAGCTGCAACAATGGGCTCAAGCATAAGAGCAATTGTGAGGATGGTGCAGGACGGAGTCATGTTTAATCTGTCACATGTAGGGTGACACCTGGAAACAGCTACCAGCCTCTTGCCTAATGCTTGTATGGTGCAGCTGATGACTCTGGGTACTGTGGTGGCTTCTGGGTGAGAGAATGCAGAGATCAATAGAGATAAGGAGAAAATTATGTCTTAATACCTGTCACCTTATATTCCGTTTTTTAAACATTTTATTAGGGGCTCATACAACTCTTATCACAATCCATATATATACATACATTAATTGTATAAAGCACATCCGTACATTCTTTGCCCTAATCATTTTCAAAGCATTTGCTCTCCACTTAAGCCCTTTGCATCAGGTCCTCTTTTTTCCCCCTCCCTCCCCGCTCCCCCCTCCCTCATGAACCCTTGATAATTTATAGATTGTTATTTTGTCATATCTTGCCCTATCCGGAGTCTCCCTTCACCCCCTTCTCTGCTGCCCATCTCCCAGGGAGGAGGTCACATGTGGATCCTTGTAATCAGTTCCCCCTTTCCAACCCACTCACCCTCCACTCTCCCAGCATCGCCCCTCACACCCTTGGTCCTGAAGGTATCGTCCACCCTGGATTCCCTGTGCCTCCAGCTCCCATATGCACCAGTGTACAACCTCTGCCCTATCCAGTCCTACAAGGTAGAATTCGGATCATGGTAGTTGTGGGGAGGAAGCATCCAGGATCTGGGGGAAAGCTGTGCTCTTCATGGGTACTACATCACACCCTGACTGACCCATCTCCTCTCCTAAAGCCCACTATGAGGAGATCTCCAGTGGCCAACAAATGGGCCTTGGGTCTCCACTCTGCACTTCCCCCTTCATTCACTATCATATATATATATATATATATATATATATTCTTTTTTTTTTTTGCATGATGCCTTATACCTGGTTCCTTGGGCACCTCGTGATCACACAGGCTGGTGTGCTTCTTCCATGTGGGCTTTATTGCTTCTGAGCTAGATGACCGCTTGTTCAACTTCAAGCCTTTAAGACCCCAGACACTGTCTCTTTCAATAGCCGGGTACCATCAGCTTTCTTTGCCACATTTGCTTATGCACCCGTTTGTCTTCGGCGATCCTATCATGGAGGTGTGCAGTCAATGATATGATTTTTTGTTCTTTGATGCCTGATAACTGATCCCTTCGGGACCACGCGATCACACAGGCTGGTGTGTTCTTCCATGTGGGCTTTGTTGCTTCTGAGCTACATGGCCGCTTGTTTATCTTCAAGCCTTTAAGACCCCAGACACTATCTCTTTTGGTTGCCGGGCACCATCAGCTTTCTTCACCACATTTACTTGTTCACCCGCTTTGGCTTCAGCAGTTGTGTCGGGAGGGTGAACATCATAGAGTGCCAATTTAATAAAAGAAAGTATTCATGCATTGAGGGAGTGCTTGAGTAGAGGCCCAAGGTCCTTCCGCCACCTTAATACTAAACCTATAAATATAGACACATTGATCTATTTCCCTTATATTCCATTTTTATACCCTTAATACATGAACCTGGTTCTCTTAACTGACCATTTGGCATCTAGTGCAACATGAATCATCCATGATATCTTTTTCCATAGACTTTTCTGAGAGTCTTGTATGTAGATACACTCAAAGTTTTCAAATCGTGCCACAAGCGATAGCAGCCAGCTTCTCAAGAAAGGCAACATAAGTTGCTTAGTGGGTTATTCCCAAGGCAATAGCATTATATTGAAAACCTTAATATAAAAGATACTTTTTTGTGTCTGTGTGATTCTTTATTAATACCCCAAATCCAGGGAGTTTTGTCTCAGTTAGTTCTCTTCTCAGGGAAATAAATGGTTCTTCAATCACCGAATTCTATAAATTCGAATTCTTAACTGCCTTCTAATTATTTTTTTTCTTTTCTCCATAATACTAGACTAACTTTTTAAATAAAAATCTCTTGCCTAGGCTATAACAACATCCACACAACTATTTCACTTAAACCCTTCTTCCAAATATATTCCAGGTGGTCTCTTACGATTCAAGTTTAATAAGATCTCTACTGATGGAAAACACTCAAAAGACACTCCTGAAACTAAGGACAAGGCAAGCATCTTAGAACACACATAAAGCCCAATTGGCCTACTTGCTCACTGATAATATCTTTAATATCTCTTGCTATTCTCCGCTTCACTCAACACCTAAACGGAACCAAAACCTAGCAGTTCTCCCAAATCACCCAACATCATATTTCAGTGACACACTTACATTTGCCTAGAATATATCCCTTGTGTCATCTGGGATGACAATTTTCGACTGTTATCTTCTCTTTATGTACTTCTGAGGGCAGAAGTCACTATTCCCTCTTTGTTCCATGATTGTACTTTTTTTACAATGCTGTCTACTAATCAAATGTTGAACTTATTGGAAGCATGGATAAATGTCTCTTTTTATACACCCGCCACCCACTTCCACTGAGTTGATTCCAACTTACAGTGACTCTATGAGACAGACTAGAACAGATTCATAGGGTTTCTGGGGTTGGAAATCTTCATGGGTGCAGGCTGCCACATCTTGCCCCTGAGTAGTGGATGATGGATTTGAACTGCTGACCTTGTAATTAGCAGTCTACCCTGTAGCCTACTACACCACAGGGCTCCCTCTTTTTACGGAGTGCATAGAAATGTGCTGAGCTGTGGTAGAAAAAATTTTAAATGGTCAGATGACAGAGTTCCCAGTACAGTTGCGCTAAAGGCATTAGGGGGGAAAACAGAACTCCAAGAATTGATGGAATTCCAATTGAAATGTTTCAATAAGCTGAAGAAGCACCGAAAGTACTCACTAATCTATGCCATGAAATTTGGAAGACAGCTACCTTGCCAACAGCCTGGACAAGATCCATGTCGGTATGCGTTCCAACGAAAGATGGCCGATAGAATGCAAAAATTATGAAACAATGATTATTATCACATGTAAATTATGGTTTCCTGACAATAATGAAAAGAGAAGGCAGCAGTACATAAATAAGGAATTGCCAGAAGTTTAGGATAGATTCTGAAGAGGACGTGGAATGAAGTTTATCATAGCCAATGTCAGATGGATCTTGGCTGAAAGCAGAGACTAATAGAAAAAGATGTCCTTCCTATTTTATTTACTATGCAAAGGAAACTGTTAGTTTGGATAGACTAGAGAAACAAATCCACAGAAACTCATATGTGTATAAGAGAGAGCTTTATCTAAAGGGTAAGTGTATATTAGGAAAGCATCCCAACCCAGTCCACTCCAAACTCTGACATTGATCTACAAAGTCCACTTCAAACTTGTAAAACACATACAATGCAGGAGGATGCAGGAGGAAAGCCTAATCAGTGAGTGTGTAAGCATCTCAGTGCTGGCAGAGTTTCCATGCGGCTGCTCCAGCACCCAGGGCTGCATCAGGATAGGTTCATGTGGCTTCTCCTCAGGGATGTCTTGCAGGAATTGAGCTTTGCCAGCTAAGGTGGAGAATTAGCTAAGGCAGCCGCACTCTGGACTGATCATTAGAGAGCAAGAGAAAAAAATGGTGATGCTCACGCAGCTATTTATCTCTCTGCCCTTCAATTAAACTGCCCTTGAATTAAACCCAAATGTGTTCATCAGCCAGGTTGGTACAATAAACTTAACTATCACAGAAACCAACTGTATGTATTATAACAAACTATGGATGACATTGAGAAGAACGGGAATTCCAGAACACTTCATTAAGCTAACGTGAAAATCGTACATGGACCAAGAGGCAGTGTTTCAAACAGAACCAAAAAATACTGCAGGAATGAAAGTAAGTAACAGTGTAGACCGGACTTGTATCCTTTATTCTTGGTTATTCAGTTTGCATGCTGTGCATGTAATCAGAGAAGTGGGATTATATAAAGAAGAATGCGAAATCAGGATTGGGGAAACCTTATTAACAATATTCAATATGTGGATGACACATCTTACTTGGTGAGAATGAGGACTTGGAGGGCTTGATAATGAAGATCTAGGACTGAAGTTTCTGATATGGATGGCAACTGAATGTAAAGACACCACAATCTTCACGAATGGACCAATGGACATCATGATGAATTAAGAGACGATTGAAGCTGTAAAGGCTTTAATTTTGCTTGGATCCACTATCAATGCTCATGGAAGCAGCAGCCAAATAAAACACAGCAAACAAATAAAAGACCCGATGGTTTAATCTTCTGAACAAGAACTCTTTAAAGTATTGAAAAGCCAAGATGTCACTTTGAGCACTAAGGTGCATCTGACATAAGCCATTGTATTTTACATCACTTCATATACATCTGAATGTTGGACATTGAACATGGAAGACCACAGAAGCATTGATGTCCTTGAATTACAGTTGTCAAAGAATATAAAAATATCTGTGGACTTCCAAAAGAACAAAACACATCTGTCTTGAAGGATGGACAATTATAGTGCTCCTTGTCAAGATTTTGTCTCAAGGACTTTCCAGTCTCTGGGAAAAGACATCAGTCTTAGTAAAGTGGAGGGTAAAAAGATGAAGATCCTTAAGTAGATGTGTGACACAGTAGCTACAACTATAAGCCCAAGCATAACCACCATTGTGACACTGGTGGGAGACCGTGCATTGTTTTGGAACAGACTCAACAGCACCCAACAATGATAAACATGATCGTCAGGGAAGCAGGTTGTTACATCCTTCTCCTTTGAAGAGACTAGTGGGTTCGAACTTCCAACAGTTAGGTTAGCACCTAAGTGTGACTTCAGATCTATGCAATTTTAGTATGGAGGAAAGCTGTTCAAAGGAAATGGTCCTTATTGGCATTGTGCCTAGTGGTCTTTGTACAACTCCTCAAATGGAATGACTAGAGTAGGAACAGATTTGTAAGGTTTTTATTTCCTTGATAAATAAATTAATCACAGATGGGCTCTAAGAATTGTTCTTTCATATATATATATATATATATATATATATATATCCGGAGAAGGCGAGTTTTCCATTCAACAATTTATACACATTTTGTTTCATGTCATTGGTTATAATCACCACAAGGCGGCATAACTTATTTCACTTCTTTCCTGTGTTTTTTGTTTCTATTCGTTTTACTTTCCTAACTATTCTGTACTTTCCCTTGACCTTAAATAGTTCATCAACCTTAAGTCATGAGTACTGCCCTAGTGCTAAATTTCCCTTTACAGAGCCCTTGGTTGTTTGGCTGGAAATGACGCCGTACAGGGAAGGTCACTTCCAGATATGAATGGTGACTAAGGGCCAGACTTCTCTATCTGACTAATGAGCCTGTTATTTTTTATGATTTTGAGTTTTGTTCTCCCATTTTCTCCTACTATATATAGACACTTCTGATGTGACCCCTTTAAGAGCAGCTGGTCATGGTTCCCAGGCATCCTCTAGTTCTTCTGGGCTCAGGTTCATAGGGACTGGTGTTCATCTGGTCCATTAGTCCATTGCATCAATTGTTTCCTTGTGTGAGAAGGCACATTTTCATAGACATCTGGCCCAAACCAGATAAGGTACCAAGGAATCAATAATAAAAATTAGTAGTGTGGCCCAGTATAACGGCAGTGATCAGATGATAAAGAAAGGTCACAAGAAGAATCAGAACTACAGAAAAGCACACGTGCAGAAGGATGATGAGGGAATTATTAGCAATGGCCAAAAAAATTGGAATGAATAACTTGGGGCGCAGTGGCAAAAAGCTGCAGCAAATAGAAGAGAGGAAAGGGGGCCAAAAATAAAGATGGAAGGACTGAGCATCCCTGGTTGGAGGTAATTTAATAACTTCTTAATTGAGGAAGGATCAGGAGTAAATAATGCACGCCTAGCTGTCAAGGTATCTACTACATTCTAATTGTGTGATATAACCAAGTTTTCAAAGAAATGGATTTTGACTTTTAACATAATGAAGTTCCAATCCCAGCTTCTCCAACAATCAACTGTATCATCTGAGCTTCAATGTCCTTATCGACAAAATAACAATAAAATATAACCATAACAATGTATTTATTTTAATGAATAAATGATAAAATGATAAGACATTAAAGTATTTTATGTTCTAGTAGATACATCAAAACAAATCAAACTCACCACCATGGAGTCAATTCCAACTTATAGCCACCATATAAGACAGCAAAAAATTGCTCACTAGCGTTTCCAAGGCTATCACTCTTTTTTTAATCATTTTATTTACTTTTTAAACTTGTTAAAATCATTTTATTGAGGGATCTTATAGCTCTTATCACAATTCAAACATACATCTATTGCATCAAGCACATTTGTACATATGTTGCTATCATAATTTTCAAAACATTTTCTTTCTATTTTGAGCCCTTGGTATCAACCCCTCTTATTTTTTGGGGGGGATGGGTTTGAAATATGTTGTTGTTGTTTTTTAAATCATTTTATTGGGGGCTCGTACAACTCTTATCATATGCCATCCATCCACCCATTGTGTCAAGCACATTTGTACATTTGTTGCCCTCATCATTCTCAAAACATTTGCTTTCTACTTGAGCCCTTGCTATCAGCTCCTCATTTTCTCCCTCCCTCCCCGCTCCCCCTCCCCCATGAACCCTTGATAATTTATAAATTATTATTATTTTGTCATATCTTACACCATCTAATGTCTCTCTTCCCCTACTTATCTACTGCCTGTCCCCCAGGAAAGAAGTTATATGTTGATCCTTGTAATCCCTTCCCCCATTCTCCCTCATCTTCCCTTGACCCTCCACGTATCCCCACTCTCACCACTGGTCCTGAGGGGTTCATCTGTCCTGTATTCCCTGTGTTTCCAGTTCCTACCTATACCAGTGTATATCCTCTCATCCAGTTGGATTTGTAAGGTAGAATTGGGATCAAAGTTGACTCCCTCATCTCTATTTCTCAGAGCAAGGAGCTGGTGGATTTGAACCACTGGAACTTTTGGTTAACCCATTGTACCACAACACTGCTCAGTTGACACACGTAAACATGGTAGTGATGATTATGTTTAGTTGAATAATGTATTCACCACTTATGGATATAATGCCTATAATATCTGCATAAAAGACATCTAAAGTATGATAGATTGATTTTCATATAACTTCCTTTTTGCCGTGCCAATCGAAAACTCTAGTGTAGTGGTATGTTAAAGCGTGTGTAGGCAAACTCCTCAATCCCTTGGTGTCCCTGCAGTTCTTGACTACTTATTGTGATGTCTATATTATCTTTAGCATATAAAAGAAGAGATTATTTGATTGCTCAGTGAAATAATTGATTACATACCATCAAAGCAAAATAAATTCTGTGGGATGATACTAGTAGATGGGCCCAAATATCTTTCATATATCATATTGTGGTCTATGAAAAAATAAAGCATACTTTTACTAACACAAGTTGGGATGAAGGGCCTCACAATGCTTCTTCCATATTTTATTAAGAGGCTTCAAGGAATAAAGTAGAAATGGATTTCCTTTATTCACCATGTGCTCACATTGATTTCATTAAGCTTAGGGAGACTCTAGCAAAGATCAAATTTGTAGACTTTAATAATGGTGTCGTTCAGAGAGCATTAGGCAGGACTTGAGGATCAGTTGCCAGTCTATTAGCTGTGAGATCTGGGGTAAGTAATTTCATTTCTTTGAAAGTCAATCTATCTCACCTGTACAATGTAAATAACATGATGTATCCATTTTCCACCACTGGCTTAGTTTGTGAACACACTTTTTAAAGTGCACAAGTATTACCAACTATCTATTCTCAGATGCTCTATTAGGAGTAATTTCTGTATATCTCACCAAAGGGTTCATCTAACCCTGCCTGGGTTTTGTCCATTTTAACTTACTTGTAGATGCATCCCAGTTTTGACCTGTAATTGATGTGTGCACAGAGTAAACACCATAACCATCACTTTGGTGTGCTATAAAACCAGACATTTTTGTTCTGCCCTGTTAGAGAAATAAAAAAAATATTCTCTATGCTCTCGAATTATCTCTTGATCAGTGAACTGCATTATGGCCCCCCTCTGCAATTTTTATAGTCTTCACGTAAAGGAGACACCAGGTATACTGTTTATTATAAGAGGTGTTAATAACAGCCTGCAAAATAAAAGCTGCCTGTCACATGTCAAGTGGTTGTTGAACACTGTGCCTTACAGTTCAGTAAATAGTGTTAACCTAAAAAGTAGGTGATGAATCCCAATTTGAAGCAAGATGTGTGTTAAAACAGTCGTCTTTGAAGCTAAAGAAAGTCTATCAGCTCTCTGAGCCGTGGATGTTCTGGTATTTAGGGAATTGGCAGATAGTTATTATGTACATTGTGAAGAGTCCCTGGGAAGTGCAAATGGTTAAAGCTCTTGACTACTAGCAAAACATTCACTGTTTTGACTTACCAAGAGACAGCTGGGAGAATGGGCTTGATGAACTACTCTTTAAGGTTACAGCCTTAAAACCCCCCTGGAGCAATTCTACTCTGTGCACACGGGACCTCTATGAGTCTGAATAGACTTGATGGCCACTAACAATAACCACAGCAATACCATGAATGTTGTAGATGGATCTTGATTTCAAATATATAATAATAGCACATATATCAACATTAAATTTTAGGAAGGCAGTGTTGGTTAGAAGATTGATTTGGAAGCTGATATCCCAAACGAAATGTCCACTGCCTTTGAGTTCATTCGACTCACAAGGACCCTATGGGACAGTAGAACTTTAGGATTTCAAAGTCTGTGATATTTACAGCACATTGCTACAACTTTCTCCCATGGAATGGCGGGTGAGTTGTAACTGCTGGAATTTCAGTTAGCAGCAGAGTGCTTTAAGCATTGTGTCATCAGGGCTCCCTCAGCATTTGACAGAAATAGATTTAAACTTTAGTTATTTTACTTACTGAGTAGAGAGAGTCACTAAAATTCTTGGACCTCTCCTACCTATTATGTGAGCTACTGGATCATTTCTCTACCCCCAGAAATTGTTGAAGGATCTCATGAGAGGGTGGGAATGGATTTATTCTTCTCCTGCCACTGAGATCATACTTTCCTATGCTTGGTTCAATCCTCTGCGCCTTCCCATTTTGCCTCATATCCTTTCATTCTCTTCCTTTTCATCAGTTCTCCTTCCCTAGGAGCCAAGTCAGAGAAAGACAAGGCTGTGTCTCCCCACAAAGACTCACAGTCTCCGGAACCCACCAAGGCAGTACCTTCTGGATCATTATGAGTCAGAATCAACTTGACAGCAGGGAGTTCTCTTTTTGGTTTGAGGACCCAAACCATGCTTTAGCCAGCCTTTTAGGAATAGGTACCATTGACCCAACGTTAGCTTACTGAGTTTTTATTATTTTTGTATTTGTGAAAAGGCCTGTGTCACTCACCTTTATACACACATACAATAAGTAGGCATGGGTGCCCAGAAAGGGAAGCAGTTAAGAACAAGGGAAAATCTTGGGGAATGGTTGATTCTAGGGCTGGGTCAGAGAAACTACAAGGTGGACCTGAGATAACTATGGTGCCCCCAAAATAAATCTGTCTCAAGAGAAATACAGCCACAATATCCCTTAAAAGCGAGGTTGCTGAGATTTCATCTTGCACACTTTGGGCATGTTAAAAGAGAGACCAGTCCCTGCAAAAAGACAACGAGCTTGGTAAAGAATAGGGTCATTGAAAAAGAGGAAGATCCTCGACAAGATGGATTGACGCCATGACTACAACAACGGGCTCCAACATAACAACAACCGCGAGGCTGTGGCAGGACCAGGCAATGTTTCCTTCTGTTGTCCACAGGGTCCCTTTGAGTGAGAACCCACTGGATGGCCCTGAACAATGGAAAGAAAGCAAGACTTCAAGAAAACTGACACGTGTTGGAAGAACATAATGACGTTTCACGGAGATATTTTTGGCCAAATCTGGGACCAAGGGGGAGCAAAATAATGATAGCAACAATTTACTGCTCCCTGAATATATAAAATCATAAGTCCATAAGCATATGACTAATAAATAAATACACATAAATAAATAGGGGGAGAGGAAAGTTTGTTCTTACAGGACAATGCTAAATGTAGATGAAATGATGAAATGAGAAAATTACTATTTGGCAACCACCACCGTCATAATTAACTCAAGCAAGAATTATACGCTGAAACGAATGGGTGGATTACTCTGGAGGACTGAGATATTTATATGTCCCTACAAAATGCTTTTTAAAGGCAAAGGGTAAATAGTAACATTACAGTGGAGAAATCCAATAGACACTACCCTAACCAATACCAATACCCTAATCAATAAAAATTGATCATTGTTAGTCGTTGTCAAACTGATTCTAATTCATATGTGTTGAGTAAAACAGCTCTAGAGTTTTCTTGACTAATCTTAATGGAAGTAGACCCCCAGACTTTGGGCCTTACTTATTAGGATTGAACTGCCAACCTTTAGTTTAGCAGCACTGACACATGATTGGGTTGCTAACCCCAGGTCCAGTAGTTCAGATCTGCCAGATACTCTCAGGGAGACAGAGGAAGCTTTTTGCTGTTCGAAAGATGTACATGTTCAGAAAACCAGAGGGAAATTCTAGTTTCCCTTAACAGGCTTTTATGAGTCAGTCAACTCGATGACAGCGAGTCTTTCTGAGAGATTGTAAATACTCTCATACAGTGCTGAAACAAACTGACATCATGGACTTATAAGGCACTTGATAAGGATACAACATCTCTTCTTTGAGATTACTGTCCAAAAGACAAAACTGAAGCTAATTGTGAAGAAACATCAGCCCAATTCAAATTGAAAGATAGTTGTCAAAATAATTGGCCTGCACACCTCAGAAATGTCACTTCAAGAAATAGGGATTCAGCAAGGGCAATGTAACTGAGAGAAATTATTAAAATCCAAATGAAGGCTAAGCATGATAGTGGGACAAGAGGAAAGTAAAAGTAAATAGAGGAAAGAACTAGGAGGCAAAGGGCATTTATAGAGTTCCAAATATAGGCATGTACATATGTAAATATATTTATATATGATGATGAGGAAATAGATCTAGGTGAATATACTTATAGGTTTAATATTAAAGCCGCAGATGGACATTGGACCTCCACTCAAGTACTTACTCAATGCAAGAACATTTTGTTCTATTCAATTGGCATTCCATGATGCACACCTTCCCAACACAATCACTGAAGACAAATGTGTGCATAAGCCTATGTGATGAAGAAAGCTGATGGTGCCCGGCTATCAAAATATATAGCCTCTGGGGTTTTAAAGGCTTGAAGGTAAACAAGCGGTCATCTAGCTCAGAAGCAACAAAACCTACATGGAAGAAACACATCAGCCTGTGTGACCACGGGGTTTTGAAGGGATAAGGTATCGGGCATCAAAGAACAAAAAATCATATCATTGTAAATGAGGGTGGGTGCAGAGTGGAGATCCAAAGCCCATTTGTAGGCACCTGGACACCCCCTTACAGAAGTGTCACGGGGAGGAGACCAGCCAGTCAGGGTGCAGGGTAGCAATGATAAAATATTCAACTTTCCTGTAGTTTCTAAATGCTTCCTTCCCCTACTATCATGATCCAAATTCTACCTTACAAATCTGGCTAGACCATAGTATGTACATTGGTACAGATAAGAATTGGAAACACAGGGAATCCAGGACAGATGATCCCTTTAGGACCAGTGGTGAGAGTGGCAATACTGGGAGCATGGAGGCAAGGTAGGGTAGAAAAGGGGAACTGATTACAAGGATGTACATATAACCTCCTCCCTGGGGGATAAACAACAGAAAAGTAGGTGAAAGGAGATGTTTCACAGTGTAAGAAATGACAAAGTAATAATAATGTATAAATTATCAAGGGTTCATGAAGGAGGGGGGAGGGGTAAGGGAGGGGCAAAAATTAGGAGCTGAAACCAAGGGCTCAAGTAGAAAGCAAATGTTTGACAATGAAGATGGCAAGAAATGTACAAATGTGCTTGACACAATGGATTTATGTATGGATTGTGATAAGAGTTTTATAAGCCCCCAATAAAATTTTTTTTATAACAAGAGAAAGAAAAATGGAAGGCTGAGGAACTGTTCCTGATTAAAGGAAATCAAAACATGATTCTGAGTTAACTGTCTTATTGAACAAATTAAATACGTATATATTTCATTATAAAGCATTTTATTGGAAAAGTTGGCATCACCTTAATAAGATTTGTTGATTTGATGGCTGTCATATGTAAATGTTAATTTCCCAATTTTGGTGGTTGAAACATGATGTTATATATTAGAGTCTTCTTTGTTTTTGAAATAAGCACAGTTTTTGGAGATAATGTGGCAATACTCTAGAAACTCACTCTCAATTATTTGAGAAGAAATATTATCTTTATAGCTATCTGTTTTGGTAGCAGATGAGCAAGAATCAATGGTACTGAAGGAAGAAGGTCAAGTGGCATTGAAAGCAGTAGCAAAAAAGAAGGTTCCAGGAACATATGGAATGCCAATTGAAATATTTCAACAATTTCTGATGATTTCCTGGATGTACCTACTCATCTATATCAGGAAATTTGGAAGACTTGGGCAACTAACTGGAAGAGATCCATATGTATACTCATTCCAAAGAAAGATGCTCCAACAGAATGCTCAAATTATAGAACACTATCATTGATATCACCCACAAGGTAAGTTTTGCTGAAGATCATCCAGCAATGAATGGTACTACATTCATTGCCATGGAGGTTCCAGAGGTTTGTGCCTGATTCAGAACAGGACTTTTGACATGGAATACATTGCTGACGTCAGAAGGACCTTGGCTGAAAGCAGGGGATATCAGAAAGATGTTTACTTGTGTTTTATTGACTACCCCAAGACACTTGGCTGTGTTAGTCATAACAAGCTACTATGGATAATCTTGGGAAGAATGGGGATTTCATAACATTTTATTGTGCTCATGCAGACCTTAGACTTGGATCAAGAGGCAGTTGTACAAATAGAACAAGGGGTCACCGCATGGTTTAAAATCAGGAAAAGTGTCCATCAGGGCAGCATCAGGTAACCATATTAATTCAATCTGTATGGTGAGCAATAATCAGAGAAGCTGGATTATAAGAAGAAGAGAGTTACATCAGCAGTGGAGGAGGGCTTATTGCCATCCTTTGATATGCTGATGACACAACCTTGTTGCTGAAAGTAAGGAGGACTTGAAGCACTTGCCGATGAAGTTCAAGGAGTGCAGGCTTCAGTATGGTATACAGCACAATGGAAAGAATACCCAGATCCTCACAAGTGGTTCAATACTTAACAGGATAAATGGAGAAAAGATTGAAGTTATCAAGGATTTAGTTTTGCTTGGTCCACAATCAATGCTCTGTTGTACTTAGAAACACGATGAGTCGGAACTGACCAGAGTGCATCTAACAAGCACATCTACCTCTTTTTCCATTCAAATGGGATAAAAATGATAAAAATATTAAAATATTAACATTGAGAAACCTAGATAAACGATGTAGGGAAGTTCTTTTGCTATTTGTACTTTTCTTTAGCAGTGAAATTCTTTTATTTTTTCCAAAGCCATTTTATTGGGAGCCAATATAGATATCATATCATTCCATAGTTCAATTCTATCAAGCACTTTGTGCAACTCCTATGCCCAATCTGTTTTGAGACATCCTCATCTTTCTTGAATCCTTGACATCAGCTCCCCTTTACCCCCTTTCCTCCACTGCACCCCACAGGAACACTTATGCGACTTGCCATCTCTATAGGTTCACCAATCCCAAGTGAAACTTAAGAAAATAAAGAGAAGAGGAATTTTGTTATTGATAAATGTTGACCCAAGTCTTGGCTTCACTACTAGATTAGTTGCATGGTAGTGGGAACAGTAGCTAAATTCTCTATGCTTTATACTTGAGCTTTAACACATGGAACTGGAGAGAATAATGATATCAATCTCCTGGTATCATGAAAATGATTAAATTTGATGAATCACATTAGGTGCTTAGTATTATATCTGAAACATATTAAGCATTCAATATATTGTAGCTATGATTATTACCAGTATTATTTTACAGACAAAACAATTTTAACACACCTATTCTCTTTCAGGTTTTTTGTTTGTTTGTTTAAACTCCTCTTTTTCTATAGGACCTTATATCTACATTTATTTTACTTCCTGCTTAATATTATACTTTAACTATGTGTGTGTGTGTCTATATTTCACACTATATTGTCAGCCCCTTGGGAGTGGAGAACCTATTTGGTTTTCACCTTTGTGGCTCTAGTGTTTTGCATGGGGGTGCGTCTACTATCTTTCTACCAAGGTGATTGACTACATGATGGTAGAGGAGAAGCACCGGTAAAGTACAGACAGAAGTTCTACAAACCTGAAACATAAGGAGATTATTGTTTGTTTTCTACCAGGTAGATGTTTCTTATGTTCTGTAAGGCTAAATACATTACCTGAACTTTTGATTGAACTTGATATTGAAGCTGACTCACTAGGATAACCAACAACAGGTAGTGGTCAGGTATGGAAGAAAGGAGCAAGCATTGTCCTTTGTGATATAGCAGCCTGGATTTGGAAAGTTACTCACAAAATTACTTAACCTATCTTGATAGGTTACAAGCCAAATGAGGACACCGAGTTTAGCTACTGCTCATGAGATATTCCAATTCCTTAGCTTCCTCTCAGCCCTGTACACAAAAACGGTGTCAGGTTACAGGGTAGTTTCACAAAGCAGACAGATGGGCTCATTACAAAATCATTTATTTAGAATCCTGCCTTGCTTCTGCCAGGGTACCCATTTTCACACTAATATTATTGGCATTCCTTAATTTGCCTTTCTTCTTATCTTTAATTATGGTGTTTTGCTTCCCTCTCAGATCCATTAAAGTATCATCCAGTGAGGGAATTGAAAAGGATTTTTTTCTCCCAATAGATTTATGTTTAGGGAATGATTTTTCACCTTCTTAGAAGACTGGAAAGATTCTCAATATGTCCTCAGTAGTTAACTGTCCTACAAATACCCTTGTGCATTTTGAGACGTATGCATCGAAAACATTCCCCACAATAATTATTCTTTGGCCCTTGGAAGAAAATTGTCATTTACTTTGAAGGGAAACTAAAATTGGTCACTTGTCTGTCTGTCCGAATACAATAAATTGTCCTACAAATATATATTAGCTTTATTTTTACTTGACATCTTCCACGTGTTTGAAATTGTTTGCTTCCCTTTTCAAAACTTACCAGGAGTCGTTCAAGAAGATATTTGAAAAGATAATATTTAATGCTAAATACTCAAAGTGAAACATGTGTTTGTGTCGATGTAAGTTGCTTCTGACACATGCAAAACATATTATGCTTTCAAAACCCAAACTCAACCTAGAATGGAAATAGCTACCCAGTCATAGCGACACGAGAGGACAAAGGGGAACTTCTTGATAGGATTGCGGAGGCTGTCAATCTGTACGGAGGCAGACTGCCTCATCTTTCTCCCAGAGAACAATTGGTGTGTTTGGCCTGCTGACTTTTCAATTAGCAGCTCAGTGCCCAATCCACTGCTCCACGACTACTATTCATATATGTTGCTGTGGTCAGGCACCGTCAAGCTGGTTCTGCCACACAGAGACCCTATGTACAACTGAATGAGTGATCTTGTGAATTCCTTATAATTGTTACATGTAAGCCCATTGTTGCAGCGACTGTGGCAATCCGTCTCTTTGACAGTTTTGAGGGACTCTCTAATTTACCAAAAAGAATGTCCTTTTGTAGAGACTGGTCTCTCCTGATATTATGTCCAAAGCATGTGAGATAAAGTCTTATCATCTTTTATAAGGAGCTTTCTAGTTGTAGGTCTTCCGACACAGCGTTGTTGGTTCTTCTGGCAGGCTATAGTTCTCTCTGTTTTCTTCACAGGCACCGCCATGCAAATGCATCAATTCTTCTGTGGTTCTCTTCAGTCACTGTTCACCTTTCACATGCACATGAGGGGACTGTAAATACCCTGGCTTATGGATTATATATCTCACGCAAGCTCCATGCCACTGAGTAGATTCTCTCAAGCTTGGTGACACTGAATCAATTCTGATTTCTGAGGCTACCACACAGCATCTGGTGGATTCCATTTGTTGACTCTGTGGTCAGTGGCCCACTGTGTAACCCACTAAGCCACCAGGAAGAGTGCCTTGTATACATACATGGATACAAATAGAGATAAAGAGGAAGGTATGATCACACATTTCAATAAAGAGGGAAATCAGAAGACTTCAATTTTATTGATAAATATTAAAGGAAAAGTTAAGACTTAAATGAACAGAAAGTTATGAAAATTAATGATAGTAATGATGTACAAATCATTGATGCATAAGAAACCTGGAAGTACTGGTTTGGTTGAATAGTAGAAACACATGGAAAGAGCCTATAGTAACTTTCGACTCCTCAAGCCACTGGAGTAATTAGCGCTTCCTGTCTAAGGCTTACAATTATCACAACCTTGCCTATTTGCTTGTAGGGAGTCTGGAAATTGCTCCGAGGAATCTTAAAGAACACAAGCAATACATTTCCTGCACAAGTTTGTCTTACTCACGGCATGCTTTAGCCCTAGAAGAGGCATCTGCTATCTTTTAGATAAGAATATTGAATCAAAGGAGAGAATAAATAAGTTCCCTGTTGAGTGTGAGTAACCACCCAAAAAACTTCTGAGAAAATTCAGTAACCGTAAGTGACCACTAAGAAATCCGGCACTGGGGAAGACAGTGTCTGAACAGCAGGGCTTCATTCACAATACAGTTGTTTCTGAGATCACAGAGTGAACTCCAAAGTCATCGCAATCTCTGACATGCTCCCAGATGAGTTCTGGTAGCACCCCAGTCATCTCTGTCCCTGGAGTATTTTACCACCAGGCAGTTAGTTGACATCTGGCAAGAGAATCAAAACAATGTTCTTCTGCCAAGAGATTCATATACCTCCCTCCCCTCACCCACACTAACGCACTCTCACACACCTACACACAGAGGCTTCAGAAAGATCATGGAATGTTGGAATTAAAAGATAATGTACCTATTCTATGATCTTTACACAGCTCCCACGTGTTAGGTTAGAAATTAGTCAAGATTTCTTTCTAGTTCAAAGCAGGTATTTATACACTTGAAAGTTGACCTGGGAGTTGTCATGACTAATTACACAAAGAACAACCTGTGAGCCATAAAAGACGAAGGCAGTTTTAGAAATGTGTTTAAACAAGAGCAGGATCTACATAAATGGAAAACACACACACACAGAAACCCAGAGAGTTTTTGAGAAGTATGACAATATTCTTAATCAAATGGTCTTTCCTTTATTTTACATGATAGACAATTTTCTGTTATAATGCTTTCCATATTGTTCATTCAATTTTTCTCTCAAATACGAATTTGTTAGCTGCGAGTTCAGCTTAAAACATCACACACACGCATACGGACACACACTGTAGTTCAGAAAACTGTTTAATGTGGAGCTTCTAGCCAGAGTCTCTGTAACTCCCACCAAATGGCCCTTTAATAATGGGTATGGGTAAGAGCAGGTGGAGGAAGATACTGATAGGATTCACTTATGAATGATTATTAACAGGGTTAACCATGATTGCCATCCTGCTAGCCATAAAATGAGTCATCTCAGAAGCAGAAGGGAGACTGCAGTACCAGCAAAGAAGAGCCAGACGTGGACTATGGCTCTTGGGCCTTGAGGTCTCTGTGCATTGAAATTTTTTTGATTCCGGAAACAGCTGTGACACCTAAGGAGGAGGAGCAACCATAGAAAAGCCAGAAGCCAAAGTAGTGATCTTGGCAGCTCAGAGAGCAAGAAAAGCTGAGTGCTTTGGGATATGAGGCTAGCTTGTGGAATGGGATGCTCCAGGACACTTAGCAGGGGAGTTAAGTTTGTTAACCCACAGAAATGGAGATGAGTTCCTCCAGGCTTAGGATTATAGTGGAGTGGAATGCCCTTTGGGCATTTATTGGCAAACGTGATACAAGAACTTTGTAATATTACCTGAGCCTGAGGTGGGCAGAGATCAGGCCCAGATGCAGAGGGTCAGGGACAGAGAATAAACTGTCCTGACTAAACAATTGTATCCTAAACATTTATAATATGGATTATAACTTGTTAACTTGCCCAATAAAGCCCATCATTGTGAGCATTTCCTGTGAGATTTGTATGGCTATGTCACAAAGAATTATCCAACCCAACTGAAAATTAAAGCGTACTGTGGGAGATAGGAAACACGCACACACAATTGGAATAGTTATGCAAATTCACTTTAAAGCACAAAATAGTTTCCTGATAAGAACTAAGTGGTTTCACAATAAGGAATAAATACTTCTTAGACTGTCACTCATTAATTGATTAATTCTTTAATCACACATTGAGACTGTCTTTGAACCTCATGATAAGCCAGTTGAGCACTGAGAATACAAAAAGAAAGGTGGTTTGAGAAGAAAGTATGAAGATTTCCCAAACTGTGAAAAACAGAGAGGTTGTCTTGGGCAAGCAGATGCTGTGCTCTTGCCCACCTGGAAGGTATATTCCTATTATGGACAATCTGAGACTAATACAGGGAATCTTTGCATTTTTCATTTTTATGCATAAAGCCACATGGTTATAATAACTTATCTCCCAAAGAAATATGACATGTTGGTATAATGCAATGGGGAAACATGGCTTCCTATGATCTTTTTTTCTGCCTTGTATTCTAATTCATCAAGTTTATTTTTTACCTTAAAGTGTTAGCATTTATTATTTTTCTGTAATTTTTTCACCTCTGATTATCACACACTTGGTGCCTTATTCAAGTCATAGCCCAAGTGCTACCTTCTGAGACAAACTCCCCAGACCATCCTGTTTAACATCATATACCTTTGTCATCACTATTGACAAATATTACACACACCATCTCAGTCAAAACTTCCTGTAAAGGGCTGCTATCATCCTCATGCCATAGAAAAAGGAATTACTTCCTCGGGTAACTTTTGTTAAGCTGTCCCATTACAATGCCAAGCTAAATCATTGCAGTGTTCATTTACCCACGAATTGATAACAACAAATGTGGGTTCAGTTCTTTGGGGAACAGTACTCAAATCAAAAAAGGGTCCTTGCTCCAAGAGAGCTTATATTTTAATAAGAAACAAAAGAAAATACACTCATAAACATAAATATTTTCTTATTCCCTTTACATATTTTTAGTGCAAAGTGCTTTTAAAAATTTATGTAATTTGTAACTTACAAAAACATTTCATATGTTTATCCTGAACACTTTTTATGTCTGGACTCTAGCCTCAATCAAATTGCTTATTCATTTATTTATTTCAAATTGCTTTGTATCAGTGGTTCTCAACCTGTGGGTCGCTACTGTTTGGGGGTTGAACGAACCATTCACAGGGGTTGCCTAAGACTATCAGAAAACATCGTTCCTCTATCAGTCTCAAGGCAGGTCTGCCCACATGCAGATACACCCACAGATGAGTTACCTGGCGTGATGACATCATCGTGCCAAACCCATCACACACACCCCCGTACAACTACAGGTGTAAGTGATAGGGTTGGTGCCATAATGTACTTATATGGATCAGTCACACATGTGTAGAGAGCAGCTACTGTGTAAAAAGCAGATGCTGTGTTGAAAGCAGCAGTATTGGAGGTAAAACAAAACTTCATGAATTATAATTACTGGGTAAATGTAAAATCATGTACTATAAAATCATCAAATACTGAAATATGTATGTATTAATATATATATATCCAGTGTCCCCGAAAATAAGACAGTGTCTTATATTAATTTTTGCTCCCAAAGTTGCACTAGGTCTTGTTTTCAGGGGATGTCTTATTTTTCCATGAAGAAGAATATGGTACATATTTATTGTTTATTATTTTATTAAAAGAGACCTCACACTTCCTGTCTGCTCCGGCTGCACTGCAGCCAACAGTGAGCTGTGTGGTGGCGCCCGCTGCTACGGTCCAGAGTTCCAGTAGCTTCGGGAAGCCTTATTTTCATGGAGGTCTTATTTTTGAGCGGTGTCTTATATTTCAGTGAGAAGCAAAACTGTAAGTAAGTCTTATTTTCAGGGGATGTCTCACTTTCGGAGAAACAGGGTATATAGACCACAAGAATTTAATCTGGATGCTGATCACTCTTTTTATATTTAGCTATGGTTGATGTGAACACTGCCCCCTTGTGATAGTAACAGGTATGTAAAAAACAACACAGAGAATGGTAAATCATAGGAAACTTTAATAATTGGCAAACCATCCCATGACAATGAATCATGTAGAGAAGAACGTTAAGAAAAGAAAATATAGTGAGGATTTTTTACAGTATGGTTTTACCTCAATCATTACAGCAGGAATTGAGAAACCGCAATTTGTTGTGAAGTTCTATCAGCTGAATCTATGAAGTCAAACAAACTAAAACATCATTTTGATAGCAAGCATCTGAGCTTTGCTGGCAAGGATACCAACAATTTTAGAAGCAAAGTTGATGGACTCAAGAAAGCCAGACTTGACACTGGTGGCAAGTACCACAAACAAAACATAGCAGCCATTGAAGCTTCATATTTGGTAGCACTCAGAATCACCAGAACTATGAAACCTCACACCATTGCTGAGGATTTACTGTTGCCAGCAGCCAAAGACATTATTTCAGTTATGATTGGAGACGGATTTGTTATCAAATTGCAAGCAATATCTTTATCTAAAGCACTGTCCACAGAAGAATAGATGACATGTCTGCTGATATTATTGATCAGGTAATCCAGGAAATTAAATCTGCTCCACTTCCAATATTTAGCATCCAGCTTGATGAATCTATAGACGTTGAAACTGTTCAGTTACTGGTTTACATGAGATATGTTCATGATGGCGACTTTAAAGATGAGTTCCTTTTGGGAAAACTTCTTGAAATGACAATGGCTGCATGTTCTATATTTGACACAGTTGGCTCATTTCTGAAGGAGCATAAGATCTCTTGGGAAAAGATTTGTGGTGTGTGCACAGATGGTGCTCCAGCTATGCTAGGATGTCGATCTGGATTTCAATGTTTGGTACTAAATAAGTCACCAAAAGTCATTGGAACTTACTTTATGATTCATCAGCAAATATTAGCAACAAGAGTTACAAGAAGTAATGAAAAGCATCATAAGTTATGTCAATTTTGTAAGGTGAGCACTTTAATCAGTCAATTGTTTTTGTAACTGTGCAATGAGTTGGCTGCACCAAATAATGCTCTGCTATTTCACACTGAAGTGAGATGGTTGTTGAGAGGAAACGTTTTATAGCACAGTTTTGAGCTCCATGATGAATTCAAAGCATTTTTTAATCAGAAAGCAAGACCACAGTTCGAAGTACTTTTCAGTGTTAAAAGCGAACTGCAGAAAATAGCTTACTTGGTTGATATCATTGCCATCTTGAATGAGTTAACTTTCTCACTGCAAGGAGCAAATGCAGCATGCCTCCATTTGTCTGAAAATATCTGAACATTCCAAATGAAACGTCTGTTTTGGCAAAAAGGAAAAATAGATGAAAACAAAATGTACATGTTGCTCACCTTATCTGTTTTCTTTGAGAAACATGACATTGAACCAGACTAAAGGATTACGATGTTAATTTCTGTGAAAGAACATGCTTGCAGATGAAATTTCATCATTCTTTCCAAATGTACCTGACACCCCATTTTTACTTGCCAGACGCCCATTCACAGTCAAAGTTGAAGATGTTCCTGAGACAGCACAAGGGGAGTTCATTGAACTTATTAACAACGAGGCAGCGAGAACTGATTTCTCCACAATGCCAGTTACAAAATTCTGGATCAAGTGTTTGCAGTCATATCCTGTTCTGTCTGAGACTGTATTTCACTTTCTTCTTCCATTTTCAACAACATATCTTTGTGAAATAGGGTTTTCCAGCTTGTTGGTTATCAAGTCTTAATAGAGAAGTAGACTTATTCTGGAAGATGATCTTCATTGTGCTCTTGCAAAGACTGCCCTGAGGATTTCTGATCTGGTGAGAAAGAAGCTATCTCAACCTTTGCACTGACATTGCCTTTTTATACATACTGTCCCAAAAAGTAGCAATGCAGTTGACTGTTGTTATATTAAGACTGCTAACCATGCTACACCATGCTTCAAGGCAAATTTTCATTTATTTATAATTAGAAATAAATATTTCACCATATATAATTATATATGGTTTTGTAATGGATACTTATGCTTTAATTAGGTACAATTTGTATCAATGAATATATATCCTGCATATCAGATGTTTATATTATGTAGCAAAATTACAGTTATGAAGGGTATACAACAGTAGCTAAATTACAGTTATGAAGTATATACAAAAATAATTTTATGGTTAGGGGGGTCACCACAACATGAGCAACTGTATTAATGGGTCTAAGCAATAGCAAGGTTGAGAACCACTGCTGTACATGCTTTTGTTAACTCAAATCCAACATTTTTCCTCTACTAGACTATCATTGAACCAACTCAGAAAATTAATTTTCTTTTAATTAGCAGGTGTTTTCCCTAACTCTTCATTCCAAGGAAGGTATGAGCGCACACCTTTATTTCCTTCCTCAAATATTTAGTGTCAGTAATAAAAATAACTATTTTTTTTACTTAGTAAACAATGTGCTTGGCAATATGCTCCACACTTTACAGATTGTGTTTTCCCAAATATCTTGTAAATATTATGATAGCCAAATTATTTATGTGACTATTCTAATAATCATTACAAGGGATAAAACTGAAATTTAATGGGACCCACCAAAGTTCATACAATTAGTAAGTAGAACAGGAGTCATTGGAACCTAGCTCTCTCATTCCAGGGTCCTTGGTTTCAGTTGCTTTACTATAATGCCCTTCAGATGCCTACTGAGCCCTTGACATCCACAGATGAAAAACATAGTCTCTTTGTCCTTGAGGAGCAAGAAGGCCAGTGTGGGATGCAGAAGAGGACATAAATAATTAATGCTTATGTGCTGAGTACTGTAATGGAGTCTATACAACTGCTCTCACAGGGAATGACTAAATTTGCATATGAAAATCTTGGCAAAGCTTGCAAGAGTAGTAGTACTTTTTCATATAGAAAATGGGTGGGCAGATCCAGCATCTGGGAGCGGGTAGAGATCCTGTGAGTATTAGAGCAACACCAAGCTAGTGGAAAGGAAACACTAAGAGGTGGAAGAAGGGGGATAGTGATGGCGGGGCAGGAGGAGGCGAAAGGTAACAGAGGGACGCTCTAGCAAGCAGAGGCATAGATAGGGAGATTAACAGAGGTGTGCACTTATGTAAATACATTAATCCATAACAATAGTGGTATTGGCCTACGTACATATATTTATAAGGCAATAAACTGAAGCTGCAGAAGGGCCTTGGACCTCAGCTCATACATTCCCTCAATACAAGAACACTGTGTTCTAACAAATTGGCATTCTATGATGCTCTCACCCCTCCCCACGTTACACGATTGGTGAAGACAAAATGGGAGTATAAGCAGATGTGAAGACAGAGGATGGTGCCCAGCTATTAAAAGATAAAGTATGTGGGGTTTTACAGGCTTGAACCTAAACAGGCGGCCATCTAAGAGTGAAACAACAAGTCCACAGGGAAGAGGCACACCAGCTGGTGTGATCATGAGGTGACATGGAGACTGGGCAATGGGCATTAGAAGATTCACAACAAACAGTAAACAAGCAAACAAATGGATTGGTGAGAATGGAGGGGAATTGGAGTGGAGACACAAAGCCCATCTGTGGACAATGGAACATTCCCCCACAGAGGAACCACAGGGAGGGGGTGCAGTAGAGCACTAATGGATCATGCAATATACCTCTGATCCCTTGAGGCCTCCTCACCCTCCTCCCACCCCACTATCATGACCACCGTGGCGCTTCCCAATTTAGACTAGATGGGAACATGTACATAGGTATAGGCAAGAGATAAAACTCACAACACATGGAACACAGGAACAGGAATGGGACTAGTGATACCAAAAGGGTAGGGATAAAATGGGGAGAGATGGGGAGGGAGGGGGCACAGATCACAAAGAACGCACATAACCACACACCCCCATCCAGAGGGAGAAGAACAGAAACCAGAAGGGAAGGGAGAGAGCGGTTGTTGTGAGAATTGAAAATAATTAACAATCTACAATCTATCAGGGGCCCATGAGCATTGGGTGGGGGTAGGGAGGGAAAAAAAGAAGAGCTGATCCCAAGGGCTCAATGGGAAGGAAATGTCTAGAAAAGAACAACGGAATGTATGTACGAATATGTCAGATAAAATTGACGTATGGATTATAACAAGGGTTCTGAGAGCCCCCAATAAAATGATTTTTTTAAAAGAAACTGGGTGGGGAAGGGGATTTCCAAATCACTGAAAATAGTGTCCCCACAGCTGAGAGGCACTCAGAAGAGAGCGAGTTTTTGTCAGGCTAGACTTTAGGTGGAATTTGTGTACACCAGAGGAGGAGAATGTGGCAAAGAGAAGAGAGAGGTGGGACTGAGAATGAAGTTTTGGGTTGCATTGCTAAGGAGTTTGGAGATTTGCACATTTTAATTAGAAGAGGAAGATAGTCCTGTCTGCATTTTAAAAGAGACCATTCTAATTCTGAGCCCTCTCATGTTTAATTGAATGGTAAGAGAATACTTTTATTTTTAATATCATCACTACTCAGAATGCACCCCAAGCCCCTTTCGAAAAAGCATGTGTTATCATTGATTTCAAATTCCACTCATCTCAGACCTACCCATTTTCTTCTCTTTTTTCCTCCCCATCAACAATAGGTGACTATTCACTGGGAACAAGAGAAGACACGTCTCTGACATTTGAAAACTGGAGCATTGCTTTGGATAATTGTTCCATTTAAATCTGTAATTATTCTTATATATTTGGCATTTTCCCTGCTTGGTCCCTATGCTCTCTTACCACAGCCTCATGTAGATCCATGGTGAACTTTAGGGTATCTTTTATTTGTTTTTGCACGTAACAACGTTATATGGAGAGAGATATAAACAACGGACATATACAGAAATATCAATATGCAAAGAGTAAGCTCAGAGTTAGTCTCCACACACCACCACCAGAACTCCTTAAGGAATAGGACATTTCAATTGTATACTCTGGGAGAACCACTCCATCTCCCCAGACTATTAAGGCTGGAGAGAAGCAACGATTGAACGGAGAGTCAGACCAGAACCACTTGCAGTCACAACTGGGCTTCACAGGACTTTCTTTTCTTTTTCATTACTTTTAAGATAGTTATTGATTTATTCACTGGAATATTTTATATGTGTTTTTAAATCATTTTATTGAGGCTCATACAACTCTTATCATAATCCATCCATACATCAATTGTATAAAGCACCCTTATACATTCGTTGCCCTCATCATTCTCAAAATTCGCCTTCTTCTTGGGTTCTTGGAATCAGCCCATTTTCCTTTTTTCCCTCCCCTTCCCTCCCCGCTCTCTCCTCCCTCACAAACCCTTAATAATTTATAAATTAGTGTTTTATCTTATCTCACACTGCCCGGCATCTCCCTTCACCCACTTTCCTGTTGCCCATCCCCCAGAGAGGAGGTTATATGTAGATCCCCGAGATCGGTTCCCCCTTTCTACGCCCCCTTCCCTCCCGGTATTGCCTCTCTCACCATTGGTCCTGAGGGGTTCACCTGTCTTAGGGGTATCTTAAACAGAAACCTTAAGAAGGAGCTAACCGTTTTCCTCCCTGCCCCTCCCAATCTATCCCCAAGAATCACTTTTAACATTGATCTTAACCTGGTGTAGACAGAAAGTTGAAAACACCACAGTCCAAACCCTTCGGTTTGTTGGCATGGCATGTATATATACCTGGCAGGGGCTCAGTGTCCTTGATTAGATGGATGCTAATCAGGAAAAGAGGACACTCCGACTGTGCTCTCTGGTGACACTGAGATTTGTGGTCAGGAAGAAGCTGATTTTTTTTTGTCTCCCTCTGTCCCTTGCAGTGATCACATCCAAGTTATTTTCCTATTCTTGTTGCTGTCTGCCACCTATACTAAATGAATACTAATGGTGTTTATAAAAACGTTGGTATCCATCAAGGCTGTTAGTCCATTAAGGTCATTTTCTTTGGAAACACTTTCTACTTTCAGGCTTATGTCTTCCCTTCATCATTCGGCCTTGGCTCTATTGAAAAGATGCCATCATTCTTTCTTTTTGTTCTTCTTTTTTTTTTAGCATGTTCAAAGGCAATGAAGCCCTGTTTGGTTAGATATGGTCGTTATTGGTTTGAATGGATCCCTTAGCATCAAGGTCATCACTAAGGATCCCAAGAAACATCTTTAAATTAAATGGCTTCTTCGCTTGAGAACTAAAGCAAAACAAAATAAAACCCACGAGTTTGAATGCCCGGAAAGAAGTCTAAATGTGTTTTCCCTTGAGAGAACTTTGGATCAATGAAAATAGACAATTTTACTCAAGATGGCCAAGATGCGTAACATAAATAATTATCTAGGAGAGCATTTTTATTACAAGTCATTGCATGACCTGCAATCCACCACTCAGTATACTTTACACACTTGAACTAAGAATATGTTTTAGGGCCCAGTCTCCCCTTAGTGAAGGCTGCGTCCTGGAGGATTACTGCCCCTGATGTAGCAGGAGCTCCCATTGCTATGCACCTTGTCATCATTGGGGCTCAAGCCAAGTACATGCTAGAAAGCCTCAATTGTTGATCGATAGCAAGTACTTGAGCTTGTTTAAAATACCACGGGGTTCTCCAGGCATTTCATTTCCTAATTGTGCACAATTATTTGCATTTAATTTAGATCTCATCTTGCTGCCTGGAAGTCAGATGGCAACACCACCAGAGCCAAAGGAAGTAATTACATAATCTCCAATATCTTTCCATCAATTAACTTATTTGGATGAGTTTAAATGGTAACATAAGGAAGTGCTTGATAGTGTTAGTTCCAGGCAGGCAAAGGCAGGTTATTAAAAAGTGAGTTATCCACATTCCAGCTCATCCATACTACGGTTAATTCATATTAAAGTAACCGATATGCTCTTGAACTTGCTTTTCAGTAAAGATTCACAGAAGTACTAGTGTTCTTTGGAAATGTATTTAACATTTTTTATTGATAATTTACCATGGATCATGGTCAGTTAACTTAATAATATGCTGAAAGTTATAAATTATACGAGGGAGCTCCAAAAGGTTTGTGGGAAAATTCCATTATCTTTTCCTTCCTTTTTCCATGACTTCCTGAAGCCCACAGGGAGCTACTATCAAGGATAAAACGAAAGAATATATGTGATTTAGGTAGTTCTGTTACTGGCCAATGATTTATTTTTAATTACACAAGTCATTGTTTTTGCTACTATTAATACAGGTGTATTTCTGAAAGATACCAAGGCAATAAGTTGAGGAGATAAAATAGCACAGTAGCATAATCTTTTTAGTAGGAATGAGTCAGGAGAGGGGTCATTCCTTCTTAATCTTTCAAATGTTAGGAGGTAAACCACGTCCGCATGACTAATTTTGGTATTGAGTGTTATGGTTTTCAGTCGACGAAGCAAACATACAAAGACAGCAAGTAGAAGGCTTCCCAAGGGGTACAGTGTGGATGGGGGTTGCGTGTAAAAGGGGTGGTGTGTAAAAGGGAGTTTTGTCAAGGAGTTCAAGAAGGAAGAGAATGTTTTGAAATGGATTGTGGCAGCCATTGTACACTACTGCTTGATGCGATTGAACTATGGAATGATATGTTCTCTGTATTTGCTCCCTTAAAATGGTTTTAAAAAAAACAAGAAGAAAATGAAAATTTTCCTGTATGCCTACTGTGTGTTTGCTGTTGTGCTGGACTTTGATATAAATTCTGTGAGTCAGCCAACTTTGGACTTCCAATCAACTCCTGCTTTTAGTACGTGGTCCCTATATCCCCTAGTTAGCTAGCGTACTAACTCTTGTCCGTATTCACGAAGAGGAGTGGAGTGAGGAGGTAAGGGGGTGATGTTGGGAAGAAGCACATAGCTAAGAAGAGTGGTAAAAGGTAAACTACCAAATGAGATCTTCTCTGCCCCGCCCCCCTTCCTTTCTCTTTCAACCCACATCTGTGTAGGGGACTCCCTACAACTTTCGGGAGATGATGGAAATCAACCGCAGTGCCTGCCGGCACGCTCTGAGTACCAGTGCAGTAGCTGTCCAGGCCTTCCAGACTGCACTTGTGAATTTCCAGTCACAATGTAATTCAGATTCAAGGGGCTTCCTTGTTATCTCTTTTCTCCCGCTGCTGACAAGGAACATCATCCTGATACCATAGGCATATTATCTCATCTACTTTTCAAAAAGAGAACATTTCTAGCTTTGGAGGATTATGAAGCCACCACATTAATTCCATCCTTCGTAAGTGGGTTGTCTGTGTTGATATGGGGATGCGAGTGTGGGTGGGCTTCTCCATGCACACCCACTTGCTTTCAGTGAGCAAGAACCGGAAGGCTGCACAAATTGCATTTCATTCTTGTTGTGTGCATGTGTAATCAGCTGTGACCTCTAACTGCATCCCAAGGATAAGTATAACATGAAAGATTTAGGATTATCTATTGTTTTGAATTATTCATCTTTATCCTGTCCTCTAGGAAGAAAAACATGCACTGATTGACTGTTTTTCTTTAAGCCCTTTTTAATAAAATGTTCTTAAGCTCATCATCCATGATATTGCTTCATGGAAATTAAAATGGAGAAGGGAAAAAGCACTTTTAATATATATATGTATATATATATTTTCTTCTGTATGTCTTCCTCCTATTCCCTGTAGGCTTCTCCTTCTGGCTCAAGGGCTCTATTCCTGATTGCACCTCACCTCTCCTCTCTTCTGTTCCTGATTTTCCACATATACTATATGACACTGTATTCCTCTAAAACCTGAAAGATATTGGTCTTAAACAACAATTGCCACACTTGCAATTCATCATGAAAGTAGCCTGCATCTAAACTGAAAAAGAGAAACTTAATCCTGTTTGGAAGTGTAACTGATGAGTTTCAGAATCCTGGGATACTTCTATGAAACCTCTCCACATTTTGAGTTTCATCAATGTCTAATAAATATGTCATTTTAAAATCATAATAAGTAGAAATCACACATCAAGCCCCGGGAGTAATTTGGAATCAGAAGAGACTAGTCTCTGAAGGACCCCATGATTGAAACAGTAGTATCAGTGATAAAGAGGAAGACCTTTAGTGGCATGCATTGACACATGTCAGCAATTGTAAGGATGGTGCAGAATGGGCAGCATTTCATTCTGTTGTACAGAAGGTTGATATGAGCTGGCGCCAACTCAATGGCACCTAACAACAATAAGCAGCAACGATGCCTCAATGTCCATTTCTAGGCATGTAAACTCCTTGTCTGTAAAATGGTAATGGACTTTCAAACAGAGACATAAGCAATCAAGGTGGGGTTGCCAGCAGCTCTGAATAGATTCCAAGGGCTATTTGGTATCCATTTGAGAACTTGCTCCCAGACTTCTGTGCGTCTTCTCTAAAGATGGCTTTCATGGCCAGGACAGTAACGGAGCATGTGTAGGCAAGTAGCTACAGTGAGGGCAAGTCCCTCTCACATGGAGTCAGTAGCCCACAACGCGACCATGGAAGAGTGTTGAGAATCTGGGGGATAGGGCTGGAAGTTACTGGAATCTTTCCAAACACTGCCTTTAGCTAGTTTAAAATCAAGGCTCTGGAATGCATGTACTATAGAATCACAATGAAGTTTCTTTTTATTTTTCCCCTTAAGTCTCTACTTCAGGTTCATCCAAAATGGAAGAGTTAATGATTATCATAGTATCTCTTTCATAAGTTATGATCAGCAGACCAGTAAATAGGGCTTATGAATTATGGGAAACATTGCCAGGTAAACACTAAGAACTCAATCAATGGTATTTGCTTTCTTACTACAGTGTTTTATCTCATATTCCTTTCCACCCTCATAAAAACAACTGGTTCTCTGAAGAAATAGGATTTTCTTTAAAAAGATGAGGATAGTAAAAAGGAAACTATACCTCGTACCTTTCAAATAAATCCCTCAAGTTCCTGGCCTTGTGTCCTATAACATTTATTGATTATGTTCATGATCATGGTGGGCAATATTATACCACTGTGACACCCAATTCTAAAATTCAAATAGCTTGTTATGACAGAGGTCTGTTTTCCCTGGTGTGACTCAGGGATCCAGATGCCTTTAATGATGTAACATGTGCACTTCTGAGTCATGAGAAAAGGGGGCAAAGAGCACAGGTTTTCATGGTAAGACCCTGGGGAGGGATAAGTAATTTTGGCCCCTTCCTACTTGCCAGGATTCCATCCCACAGCACCGACATAAACCCAACAGAAAGAACTAGAATACGTGAGGATCTATACCACAATGATGATCATCGTGATAAGAGAATTATGGGATGCTAGGTTTTTTTTAATTGCTGAGTTTTGTTGTTATTATGTACTCTAAGGTTAATATCAACTCATAAGGGCCTTATGTGCAACAGAATCACTGCCTAGTCCTGTGACATCCTATGCTTGAATCTGTATCATTGAGAGTCTTCCTTTTTTTCACTAGCCCTGTACTTTACCAAGCAACATGTCCTCTCCCAGAGACTGTTTCCTCCTGATGACATCTCCAAACTATGTACTGGGTTAAGATGATGCAACTATTGGTCTGTATTTTGCTCTAGAAATGATGTAAACGTGCACCGCAGACCTAAGTGAGACCTTCAGCTGTGAGAAGTAAATAACTTTACTTTTGCTCTTTTTAAAAAAAAATAAGGATTGTAAATGGTTTCAGATTTTTTTTCCCTTTGGGTCCTTCATGATTCATTTTACTGTGTGGCAACTGAGTGTGCAACGTTTGTTGCCCATTGTCTGAACTCCTTGGAACAGCAGCTATGTAGAAGGGGGCGGGGATCACTATCGCCATCTTCATTGGTATGGGTACAGCCAAACAATAGTTAAGCAATGGAAGCAAGGGGCACCAGATGCTTCCTGTAGGCTTCCATGTTTAAAATCTGGAAAAATAAATAATATGCAATTTTTCATGAAAAGTATGTGGATTGTGACAGTCTACAGAAAAGAAAGGGAATTAATAATCCCCATTTTGCATCATGATTATCTCTGGGAAAGAGGTTGTTATGTGTTGCTATTTCCAATTCATAGTGACCCTATGCACAAGAGAACAAACACACTGGCCAGTCGTACGTCATCCTCCTAACTGCGGTCATGTATGAGTGCATTGGTGCTGCCACTCTGTCAATCCACCTCATTGAGAGTCTACCACTTTCCCCCTGACCTTCTACTTTATCAAGCATAGCATCCCTCCCCAGGGTTTGTTGTCTCTGGACAGACCTAAAGTAAAGAGATGAAATGTGAACATTCACACCACCAAGGAATATTCTGGTTGCCCTTTTCCCCCAAACAGATTTGTTTGCTTGTCTGCACGTCCACAAGGTGGTGGAATGAGAGTTCTTAAAATGGCTCTTTTAGCCTAGTCTTTGTAACTCCCACCAAGTTATTGGATGGGACGAGGCAAAGAAATAAGGTGTGACGCTAATAGAGGGGATTGGTCAGTGTCTATTACCAGGTCCTTGGCTGGAAAGATGAGCCATATTTGAAGCAGTACAGCAGCAGCAGCGGAGAGAGAAAGTCAGGCCCTTTGGAATAGTCAATTCAAGATCTCGGTTTGAAAGGATGAAGGTCAAGACCAGAGGCACCAGAGTGCGGCAAGAAGACTGTGGGATAGAGCAAGAGGAGCAGCACTAAGATTACTGAACTGAGTGGCAGGCCAGCTTCCTAGTTGTGGAAAGCAGAGACCATGGAGATGTATGGTTGAAAGATTTAAGAGAGATTTGGCTGCTGGTTGAGGAGAGGTGTTGTGGCCCAATGGCTTTATTCTTACTGTTTACTGATGCTGACATGTAACCTATTAACTTTCCTAATAACCCCCCATATTGTGAGTTTTATCTGTGAGTTCTGTGTGGCCATTGCAATGAATTATCGAACGCATCAAAGAAGTAGAGTGCCTTGGGAGGAATGGTTGATGTCAGAACAGGTAAAGAAGGATGGAGCAGAGGCATGTCCAACCCCTGCCCTGTGGCAATAGCTCAGAATGCCCCACCATGACATTTATCGTGCGCAGTATTTTCTAATCTCTGCCCCTAAACCATAACAAAAGTGAAACAGGTTTCCTTTGGTCATCTATGTTCACTGCTGAACTTTCATATCCATATGAGGTCATTACAAAGGTAATGGATTGTGTCAAGCAACACCCTCGTCCTCTAAGTGACATCCTTACTCTTCAACGCTATGAAGAGGTCTTATGCAGTGCATTTGCCTAATGCAACACAATGTTGGATTTCTGGACTGCTGCTTCGAAGACCATTGATTGTGAATCTAAGCACAATTAAAATCTTGACAATCTCAATGTTCCCCCTACATTTATCACGATGTTGTCTAGTTAGGAAGGTTTTCATTTTCTTTATGTTCAGTTTCAATCCACACGGAAGGTCTTTGATTTTCCATCAGCAAGCGCTTCAAGTCCTTGATTTCAGCAAACAAGGCTGTGTCATATGCCAATCAAAGGCCGTTAATAGGCCTCCCTCCAATTTTGAGGCCATGTTCGTCATTTAGCAGAGTATCTTGGGTAATTTACTCAGCATACATATTGAACAAGTAAGGTGAAGGGATAAAACCCTTTCCAGATTTCTTTTAAAAAATAATTGTATTGGATTTGTGTCAAGCACATTGGTATATAGTATGCCATCATCATTTTCAAAACATTTTTTTCTATTTGAACACTTGGTATCAGCTCCTCATTTTTTCCTTCCCTCCCTCTCTTCCTCCTTCATGACCTCTTCATAATTTATAAATAATTATTATGTTTTCATGTTGTACACTGACTGATGTCTCCCTTCACCCATTTTCTGTTGTCTGTCCCCTGGGAGGGGTTATATGCAGATTATTGTGATTGGTTCCCCCTTTCTCCCTCCACCTACCCCTTCCCCTCCAGGTCTCACTACTCTCATTACTGGTTCTGAGGGGTTTATCTGTCTGGATTCCCTATGTTTCCAGCTCGTATCTGTACCTCTGTACATGCTTTCATCTAGCCAGATTTGTAAGGTAGAATTGGGGTCAGGATGGTAGGGGGGAGGGGCAAGCATTAAAGAACTAGAGGAAAGTTGTATGTTTCATGAATATGATACCAAACCCTGACAGGCTCATCTCTTTCTTGTGACCCTTCTGAAAGGGGATGTCCAATTGTCTACAGATGGGCTTTGGGTCTGCCCTCTGCACTCCCCCTCATTCACACTGATATGATTTTTGTTCTGGGTCCTTTTCAGATTTCAAATCCTTGTTTTGTTAAAACAACCATCTCTTGGTACATGTACTTGTTCCACATGAGCACAATGAGGTGTTCTACATTTCCCATTCTTCTCAATGGTTTTCGTAGTTTGATATGATTGCCAGCATAAATTGCCTTTGCATAGTCAATAAAACACAAGTAAATAACATCCAGGTATCTTTGCTTACTTAAGCCAAGATCACTCTGAAGTCAGAGGTGATATCCCTGCTCCATGTCCTTTTCTGAATTTGGTTCAACTTTCTGGCAGTTCCCTGCCATTGCACTGCTACAACAGTTTTTGCATCATCAACAATAATTTACTTGCTTGTAATATCAATGACGGGGGCCAATGATTTCCTCATTCTGTTGAGTCACCTCTTTGGAGAATAAGCAAAGATTTGGATTTCTTCCAATTTTCTTGGCACAGACTCATGAGTGCGCCCAGTGCTTCCTCAGCTTGTTAAAACATTTCCATGGGGATTCTATCCATTACTGGAACCTTGTATATCTCAAATCCTTTCCGTCCAGCTTGGACATCTTCTTTCCATAACATTGGCTCTTGATTACATGTTACTTCTTGAAATGGTTTACTGGCAACCAATTCTTTTTGGTACCATGGATCTGTGTTGCTATCCTTTTCTTTAGATGTTTCCTACATCATACAATATTTTGCTCATGAAATCCTTCAATATTTCAACTTGGCGCTTTAATTTTTTCTTCAGTTCTGTCAGCTGGTGATATACTGAACATATTCTTCCAGTTTTGGCTTTCTACCTCTATGTGTTTGTACATTTCACTATTATACTCTACTGACTCTTCTTAAGCTCTCCTTTGGAATTTTATCTTGAGCTCTTTTATGTCATCACTTCTTCTCTTTACTTTAACGACATTCAAGAGCAAATTTTAGAGTCTCTTCTGACATCCACTGTGGTCTTTGCTTTCTTGTTTTCCAAATGACTTATTTCTATCTACATGTATGATGTGATTGATTGGATGTCACCCCACAACTTGTCATGTCTAGGGGGTCATTAGTGTTAGATGTGTCAAATCTGTCGGGAAAAAATGGAGTTGCAATGAAAAATTTGCTGGTTTTGTAAAATTCTACCATGTCACCTCAAGCTTTGTTTCCATCACTAAGGCCATATTTTTTCAATATTCACCTCTCCTTTTCATTTCCCACTGTTGTATTTAATCTCTAGTAATTATTACTGCATCTTCATTGCATGTTTGCTCAATTTCAGACTGAAAAAATAAGTGTAATTCTTCAAATTCTTCATCACTAGATTTAAAGGTTCATGCACAAATTTGAAAAATATCTATCTTAACTGGGTTTCCCATTATCCAGTTATAAACATCATTGCAATTTAAGACAGATACTGAAAGGTGCTTTTTTACTATGAATGTGACACTATTTCTCTTGGATTTGTCATTCCTTGGCATAATAAGCCACATGATTGTTTGATTATACATGGCCAACAGCAGTCCATTTTGACTTACTAATACCTAGGAAATGTATATTTATGAGCTCTATTTCATTTTTGATTTATAGTTTCCCTAGGTTGATATTTCATACTTTGTATATTCCAGTGATTAATGTATGTTTGCCATTTTTCCTTCTCAGTTTTTGGCTTACTTCATCAGTAAAGAAAGGTCCCGAAGCTTAGTTCATCCACGGCATTAAAGTTGACTCTATTTTGAGAAAGCAGCTCTTCCTTAGTTGTATTTTGTGTACCTTCCAACTTTAGGGGTTCATCTTTTGGCACTGTATCTGACAATGTACTGCTAGTATATAAAAAGTTTTCAGAAGTGGATATCTGATTCTTTCTCCATAGTTTATTGGTAGTCTGGAAGTTTCCTTGAAGCCTGTTCCCCATGCATGACACTGGTGGCAGAGTTTACAGCATTACTGTAACAGGAAAGGCACCACAGTATGACAAACTGATGATGTGTGTTGGCTGGGAAAGAGGTGAATAAAGGTAATTCGGAGAGAGGTTCTATCACATTACATTTTAGTACTTTGGGCAATGACTTTGGTTTTGGGTGGGTGGTGAGTGCAGATATTCATTTTGTTATCAAACTTTAAACTAAATGTACGTCTTATACATTCTTACATATATTCACAAAAATTAAGAGGTAAAATTAGAATTGTAAGAAAGGCAATTTATTTGTCTCAGTATATTTTGGAGGGGGGAAATTATGCTGTTGAAAAATGTCTAGGTCGGAGCTACTTGGAGCTACTTGGCACATTTGTACATAGAGCCATGGTTTGACCTGGGTTTTAGATAGCTCATTCAAATAGCTGCTGAGAAATTTCAACTTAAAAACAAGGATTTTAGGTTTGCACCTTTATTATGCAGATCTAAGTTCTACAGTGCTGTTTTTATTCTTTCTGGTATATCACATCACCTGAAAATCTAATGGCTTAAAATGATAATTTCTGTGGATGAGGACTCCAGGCCACTTCTGGCTTGGGATGTCTCATGTGACTGTAGGCAGATGGTTCTCTAGAGCTGGAGCATCTGGGACCTAGCAGGACACCTCTCTCTTTCTCTTCATGTAATCTCAGGACTGCTTTATGTGGCCTTTCCACGTGAATTAGCTTGGGTTTCCTCAGGGCATGGCAAGCTAAAGGGGCAGTCAGGCTAATTACAAGGTGACTGAGAGTTCCGATGTAGATTTTACCCTGAATGAGACTGAAGTGGAATCACAGTTTATGACTTAGGCTGGGAAGTCTGTTCTGTATTGACTACAATGTGGCACAACCTCTCCCAGTTTCTGGGGGCAGGGAATTAGACTCCATCTTTGGTGAAAGGGAGTAGAATGGCATGTAGACCGCAGATACTACTGTAATGCATATAAAACCAGGGAAGGTGTGCATCTGGGTTGTATCCTCTCACTGTACATGCTAAAAAAAATCTGCATGCTAAAAAAAATCATCAGAGAAAATGGATCATAGGCAGAGGAATGTGGTATCAGGATTGGAGGAAGGCTTATGATCAATCTGTGATATGCTGATGATGCAAACTTGCTTGCTGAAAGTGAGGAGGATTTGAAGTACTTGATGATGATCCAGGATCACACCCTTCAGCATGGATTACAACTCAACGCAAAGGAAACAAAACATTTCACAACTGGATCAACAGGTGACACCACAAAAAATGGAGAAAAGAAAATTTTAAGTTTTCAGGGATTTAATCTTTCTTGGATCCATAATCAGGTTTCACAGAGGCAGTATTCAAGAAATCAAATGATGCGTTGCATTGGGCAAGTCTGATGCACAAGATCATCGTAAAGTATTGAAGAACAATGATGCCGCTTTGAGAAGTAAGGTATGTTTGACTCAAGACATGATCTTTTCAATTGCCTCCTATCAGTGGTGGGGTTCAAGTAATTGAACAACCATTAACCACCCTAATGATTTTTTAAGTATGTATATAAAAATAAACAACATACCGAAAAGTAGTTAATTATTTCATACAGTTAATATTTATATAAGTATAATAAAAGGCGCACACAAAAATAGATTATAAGAGTTTTAAAATATTAATGAAAAATTCAATAGTGCTTGAAAAAAACAATAAAATTGTTATTCAAAATATTTTCATCTTGCTTCTTGGTTGGCATTTTCATTTGCAATATTCTTCTCTTTTATCCAAGCATCATCAACTGTGTGATTTATCCTTCACCATATTCTCACTGTAGGGAGTAGAATTTCATCCCTGTAGAGGTGGCCCACATAGACAGTAGTCTTTGTGTTTGATAAATCAGAAGCAGTCATGCAACTACTCTTTTCTGAACACATTTTGTTCATCTTGGAAGAATTGCTTTCCGCTCCTACTGAACTCAGAATAACTGTTCTGACAATATCTTTAGCTCTTTGAACACTTTCAGGAATTGCACGATTCACTCAATATATTGGGGTGAAACACAAATCAGAAACGAAAGACTGCGAGTCACTCTCTGGTTGTTTGGCACCTCTTCTCTTTACTTTATATGTGTGTTTATTGAAGTAACAAAGCCAAGGGAATAAAAATGTAGTTTTTTTATCAAAAGCATAATTAGTTTTATGAAAGAAATAAATGTTAAAAGCATAGTTTTGTCTAATTTTTTATACCTATGGACAGAATGAACATTATTACAGACACTTAAAATACACTGTTGCACAGACAAACGTTAAACAAGAGAAAGCCCTGATTAAAAGTGCTGTCTTAACAACTGGTTTGCTGAACTCCACAAAAATTTAGGTAACAGTTCTGCTGAACCTGTATAAACTGCCTGAATCCCACCACTACTTCATATATATATGAAAGTTGGACACTGAATACGAAGAAATCAATGTTTTTGAATTAGGGTGCTGACCAAGAATGTCAAAAGTGTCATGGACTACTCAAAGGAGAACAAATCTTTCTTGAACAAAGTACAAGCAGAATGGTCTTTAGAAGAAAGGATGGTGAGACTTCATTTCACATACTTTGGACATGTTGTTACCAGAAGAGACCATTCCCTGGAAAGGACATGATGCTTGGTAAAGTGGTAGGGCACAGAGAAAGAGGAAGATCCACAAAGAGATGGATTGACACCATAACTACAGTGATGGGCTCCAACATAACAACAATTGTGAGGATGGCGCAGGGCTTTCGTTCCCTTGTACATAGGGTTGCTATAAATTGGAACTGATTCAAAGGCAACCACGATGAAAATTTATAAAATATAATCTGCCACACCCAAGTAGCTGGGATGGTGACCATATCATTTCTAATATAAATTGCTATTTTTAATTAAAGAAGGTGTTATCAATAATTACACAGAGATAACAGTACAAACCTGGACTGCACTAGATACACCAAGAGGTATGGTCATCCTGGTAAGAGGGCAATGAAGCTTAAGGATTGAAACTGGACATTATCTACCTACAGATACTATGCAAAATACATCACATGTGTGATAGGTCTCGTCAGAATACAGAACCTTTGTTTCACAGAAATAAAATGCATAGACATCAGAAGTTTTAATTTTTTTTAAAAAAAGGTCATCAGTATTGGTAAGAAAAAGGCTTTGTAATTGGTCTGTGTCCGTTCTCTCATTTTATCATGGCTGGGTCACCCTTGAAAGTTGAGAAAATTGTCAGAAAATAAACACAAAAATTTCTGTCTGTGAACAACAGGAAGGAATTTTCTGGTTCTTCATAGGCTTACTCTTGCTGGGACTTTACCCCAGTCCTTCCCATCCTGTGCTCCAGCGGTAACTATGGTAGTTCAGAGAACACTATGGTTTCTTCACTGTAAAATAGGTTTGAAAGTCCTGTAAATTACTCGTATTGGCCTCCTCTTTCAATTCCCAATTCATAGTATTAAAGGCCCTAAGATGTTCCTCAATATTAACCAGTTATACTTTGTTCTTACTCTAATCAAGCATGTTCAAAATTTATTTAACCATGGAACCAGTTCCTCTTCCCTGGAATGTCATGAATCCACACTTGGAGGATTAGTATTCTGTGTTATGCACTTTGGGGAACACTGCTTTAACTGAAGCCAGAATATGAGTCTTTTCAACATTTATCAGGAAAATTGGAATTATCAAATAAAATTAAATCAACCATTTTAAATATAGAAGAGCCAAGAAGGAGTCATTTGAACTGTTATGCTGACAGATTGCTTAAATGTTTCAAAAAGTTTGTTGCTTCCGAGTATAATGGCTTAGATTAATACATTTGCCCTGGGCTAATTTTTAATGAACACATTAAATGAAATAAAATGCATCATTCTTTAAAAAAAAGCTTATTGGCATCAAGTACTAGTGCGAAGATAGATTAATCTCATTCACACTATAGGTTTCTTTATGGAAAAGGAACACAGGCTTGAGGACAACTCTACACTCGATATTTTTCTGCACATTTTAATATGTACTAAACACAGACAGTCTTAGGCTGAGATTTCTGAATGGAACAGATCCCTGGAAGGTTGAAAGAAACCTTACAATATGGAAAACTAGCACGGGTATATAGTCTAAAACACATATTGAAGCCTTCCAGAAAATTTAATATGATGAAGTGTTTTAAAATGTTTGGAGTGTAAGGCACAGATCATTTAAAAGAACTGAATTGATCAAACTATTCTTATACATCTCCATGTTCACTCACACCAATCCAAATTCATTAGTATTGAATAGACTCCAATGCATAGTAGTCTTGTATAGGGTCTCTGAGACTGTACATCTTTATCGGAATAAACAGCCTCATCTTTCTCCCACGGAGCAGTTGGTGGGATTGAACTGTCAACCTTGCAGTTAGCAGCCTGATACTTATCTCGCAGAACCATACGGGAAGATCTAAATGAGCTTCCACTGTCTGTTTCTTTAAATTCAACAGAATGCAAACAAGAAATTAATTACATCAGACCAGATGATGGTACATTTATTATCAACTCCATATGGGGAATTATATTACCAAATCAAAACGAAAGTCACTGACATGGAATAAATGCTGACTCATAGTTAGCCCCAGTGGATTTCGGAGACTGTAACTGTTTACAGGAGTGGAAAGCCCAGTCTTTCTCCCTAGAAGCTGCTGGTAGTTTTGAATGGCCAATCATGCGAATTGCACAACCACTATACCACCAGGGCTCCTAAATAAAAAAATATGTCGTATTTTACATGATGACATTTTTTATGCACAGAATATTTAAACTAGTTACTTATTTAGGAACAGCTAAAGCCTAGTTAGACTTGACAACGTATAAGCTCACAAATATTCTTCAACTTCTGAGAAGCAGCTCTGTGTAGTGGTTCAGCATGTTGTCCTGGAATAACACCGCCTAGGTGCTATCAGCTCGAGGAACAAATACTTGTTGTGGGCCTATGAGATGGTGGGTATTCTTCTAGGTACTGTGCATGTGGTAGCGAACAATAGAAGGCCCAAATCCCTACTCTTCCTGCATCATACGTTACAGTAATGGTGACAGGCAATGTTATTCATTGCTTTCTATCATCACACAGTACAACGCCTTTGCATAGTCGATGAAACAGTGGTCAATGTCTTTCCAGTGTTTCCTTCACTCAGAAGCAGATCTACCTGACATCAGAAATGATAGCCTTCATTTCATATCTTCTTCTCAATCTGGCTTGAATTTCTGGCAGTTTCCCGCTGTGTTTTTAAATTGTCTTCAGATATTTTTACTTGGATATGATATTAATGATAGCACTGGATGATTTCAACATTTTAGTGGCTCACTCTCCTTTGGAATGGCCACAGGAAATGATGTAGGGGCCTGGTCAGGTTTTAAATACCCCCCCCCCCATGGAAGTCTATTGGGTTAGATAATCCATTGCCATGGCCACGCAGAACTCACAGATAATATTCATGATTATAGGAGTTTATAAGGGAAACTAGCAGGTAACAGGTCAGTGTCAGAAACATTAAAGACACAATTCTTTTGTCTGCAGCCAAATATCTCTTCTAGGCCTTATTGCAGGCACATCTCTCTCTGGTCCTCGCCTTGGCGGAATCTTCCCTAGGATTGTCCCTGACCAGACAAGTTTGACAAAGCTCCTTTAGCATTGCTCAATGCCCAAAGGCACCTCACACTGTTCTGCCCAAAGTCACTCAACCTTACTTGTTCGGTGTATCCACTACTTTCATGGTCCACAACGGTTCTTTCCCTCTGTCTAATAGTTCCCTCTGTCTAATAGTGCCTGCCCTCTTAGGACTCTCCAGGCACAGATTTTGATGCACTTCCCTCCAGGCTTTCTTTCTTGGTGCTTTTGGGATCCTTTGTGCCCACTTCAAAGATAGCTCACTTTATATCCAACAGAGTGGCAAAGGTGACCAATCCTCAAGTTAGAGTCCTCTACACCATATTTGCATGCACCCACTTTTTATTTCCACCACCTGTCTGTCAGTTGGTCATACTGTGGTGGCATGTGTGTTATTGTAATTCTGGAAGCAAAGTCACTGGTGTTTCAAATGACAGCAGAGTCAACCAGAGTGGGCAGGATTCAGCAGAGGTTCCAGAACATAAAGAAGGGATCAGCTGCCTAGTTTAGAAGAAGTAGCCACTGAAAAATGTATGCTTAGTTTCAAAGCATTGTCAAATACTGAAGTCTTAATGAATGGAAGCAGAACTCTGTAAATGAGAGTGGCTCCCTGGGGTTGGAGGGCACTCAGAATGTGACTGTGAATGAGCTGCTTTCTCAGAGTGGAGTCGACCACTGTGATGCGAACAGAGGAAAGCCTGTGGGAGTGGAGCCTTTTCGAACTTCATTTGCTGATGGGGAACAACTCAAGGTGAGGAGAAACAGTTGCAAAAATCTACTACTAGTAGGTACTTGGAATGTGAGAATTATGGATCTAGGAAAATTTCAACCAATTAAACATACAGCAGATGGCAGAAGATATGAAAATAATCATAATTTATAATTAATCAGGGGTTCCAGAAGGTGGGAGTGGGGGAGGGAAGAAAAATAAGGAGCTGATATCCAGGGCTCAAATAGAAAGAAAATGTTTTGAAAATGATGAGGGAAAGATGTACAAATATGCTTGACACCATGGTTATGTGGATTGTTATACAAACTGTTAGAAAGGGAGAACCGATCTCGGAGATGTATGTGTAACCTCCTCTCTGGGAGATGGGCAAGGGGAAGGCGGGTGAGGGGAGATGCCGCGGAGTGTAAGATAAGATATAATAATTATTTATAAACTATCAAGGGACCAGGGGTGGGATCGGGGAGGGAGGGGGATGGGGGAAAAAAAGGGAAACCGAGCTGATTCCAGGAACCCAAGTGGAAGGTGAATTATGAGAGTGATGAGTGCAATGAATGTATAAGGGTGCTTTGCTCAATTGATGTATGTATGGATTGTGATAAGAGCTTTATGAGCCCAATAAAAAGATTTATTATTTAAAAAAAAGAACTCTCAATGAAATTATTTATTAAGATTTAAAAAAAAGAAATGGAATATATAAAGATAAATATCCCAGTTGTAAGTGGGCTGAAATGGACTGGTATTGGCCATTTTCAAGCAGAAAATCACATGGTTTACTATACCTGGAATTTCACAATCAAGAGGAATGAAATTGCATTCATTGTCAAAAAGGACACTGTACTTCCATCTTGACGTACAATACTGTCTGTGGTAAGATTTTATCTATCTATCTTCAAGGAAGTTCAATCAATACAATTCAAATTCAGTTTTATTCACAAACCACAAATGTTCGTGATAAGGAAATTGAAGAATTCTACCAATGACTTCAGTCTAAAATTGAGCAAATCTGCAAATGAGATACATTGATAATTGTTGGCAATTATAATGTGGAGGCTGGGAACAAGGAGGAATGAACAGTAGTTGAAAAATATGGTCTTGGTGATATAAACAAAGCTGGAGACCATATGATCGAGTTTTACAAGCCCAATGATTTGCGCATAGCAAATACCTTTGCCAACACCAATGGCAACTATACGCATGCACGTCTCCTGACTTAAAATTGACTGCATCTGTGAGAAGAGATGACGGAGAAGAACAATATCAGCAGCTTAAAGCAGACTAAGGGCTCATTGTGGAACAGACCATCAATTGCTCATATGTAAGCTCAGGTTGAAGCTGAAGAAAATGAAAATAAGTGTTCAAAAGAACCAAAATATAACTTCGAGTCTATCCTGCCTGCATTTTGAGAACATCCGAGGAACACATTTTCTTCACTAAATACTAATGACAAATGCACTATGGGAGGAAATCCAGAACATCTTTGAAGAAGAAAGCAAAATGTCATTAAAAAGACAGGAAGAAAGGAAAAGATGAAGTGAAGGTCAGAAAAGACTCTGAAATTCGCTCTTAATTGTAGATTAGCTAAGGTAAATGGGGGGAAATGCAGTCAAAGAGCTGAATAGAAAATTTCAAAGGTCAGCTCAAGAAAACAAAGTCAAATATTATAATGAAATATGGGCTACAGTTAGGAAAAAAAAAAGGAAGAGCAGTCCTTAAGAACATATCTTAAGCTGGAAGAACTAAAAAAAAAAAATCAAAGCTTTGATTTGCGGTATTATAAAAATTCTATGGGCAAAATGCTGCAGGAAGCATCAAAAGACTAATAAAAAGGTTCCCTGGGGCACAGATTGGGGGAAGCAGGGGAGAAAGGGAGCTGATATCAAAGAGTTGCAGAAGAAAGAAAATTATTTTAAATTGATGGTGGCAGCAATTAGACAATTATGTTTGATCTAATTGAATTATGGATTGTTATAATATCTGTAAGTGCTCCGAATAAAGTGATCAATAGAAAAAAGAAAATGATGAGTTCTTTGTAATAGTTAAAAGACCCAAATTAAATGTCATTTAAAAACAACTGATTAAATAGGCTATGACAAAAGAAGAAGGAGGAGGAGGAGAGAAGACAAGGAGTCATTGTAACAAAAAATCTCGTTGGCATTCCACCACGCAGGAGGTAGAATATGAGCAAAATCCAGTGGTGCTGAAGGAAGAAATTCAAGGTGCCCTGAAAGCATTAGCCAAAAGCAAGTCCCTAAGAACTGATGGAATTATTACCTGAAATGTTTCAACAAGCCGATGAAACCCTGGAAGCAATTACTAGTTTATGCCAGCAAATTTGGAAGACAGCTACTTAGTCAACTGACAGCAAGAGAATCGTATTTGTACACATTCCAAAGAAAGATGATCCCAAATAATTTTCAAATTATAAAACAATGACATCATTGATGTCACACGCAAGTAAAATTTTCCTGAATATAATCCACTAATAGTTGAAGCAGTAAATTGACAGGCTTGAAACATGGTATATTATTGCTGATGTCAGATAGATCTTGACTGAAAGCAGAGAATAGCAGAGAAATATTTTTTCTTCTGCTTTATTAAATATGTTAAAGTGTTTTACTGTGTGGATCATAACAAGCTACAGGTAACCTTGAGTCGAATGGGCATTCCAGAACACTTCCCTGTCCTCGTGTGGAACTTGCACATGGATGTACAAGGATCAGTTGTACAAACAAAACAAGGGAATATCACATGGTTTAAAATCAGGAAAGGTGTGCCTGAGGGTTGCATATTTATTCTATCTGTTTGCTAAGCAAATAATCAGAGAAGAAGATTATAGGAAGAAGAGTTTGGTATCAAGATTGGAGGAAGGCTAATTAACCACTTGTGATGAGCAGGAAGCAGGGACATACTTGCTGTGAGGAGGAACTAAAGCACTTGCTGATGAAGATCAAGGACTGCAGCCCTCAGTATGCATTATAACTCAATGTCCATAAGAGCAAAATCCTCACAAGTGGACCAATAGGTAACATCATAATCAATGCAGAAAATAGAAATCGTAAAGAGTTTTGTCTTCTTTGCACCTACAATCAATGGTCATGGAAGCAGTAGTCAAGAGATAAAAAGGCACACTGCATTGGGTAAGGCTGCACAAGATGTCTTTAGAGTATTGAAAAGCAAGGACATTGAGGACTAAACCATGTTAATTTCAATGGCCTCATGTACATGTGAAAGTTGAACAATGAATAAAGAAGACTGAGGTAGAAATGATGTGTTTGAATGGTGGTGTTGGCAATGAATATTAAAAGTACCATGGACTGCCACAAGGACCAAAACATCAGTCTTGGGAGAAGTACAGCCAGAATGCCCCTTAGAGGCAAGAATGGTGAACCTTTGTCTTATATATTTTGGACGTGTTGTCAAGAGAGCCCAGTCCCTGGAAAATGACATCATTCTTTGTAAAGCAGAACGGCAGGGATAAAGGAGGAAGACCTTCAATTACATGAATTTATACAGTGACTGCAACAAGGGACTGAGGCATTGGCACATTTGTGAAGATGGCACGGGACCAGTGCTTTGTCTGCTGTGCATAAGGTCACTATTGGTCGGAACCTACTTCAAGCACCTATCAACAACCACAACATAACTGAGATACTTCTCGTGTGATAATACCCTCGCAATGTGAGATGCAATCTGATATTATTACTTTTTTATTAAAACTCCAGTGACTAACCAGATAAGTGAGGTTATGGCCCACTAACGTGTTTGAGAATTAAAAACAAATAAACAGAAAAAGCACATAGTAGGGACTACTGATTTCTTGTTGGAGTGCTTGGGACACTGTCTTTCCCAATCTGAAAACTGCACTGTCGAGCATGGAGAAGAATAATACAATGTGGATTTCTCACGGGGTGGCTTGGGTTCTGGGTCATCCTGCATTGGGTATGGATCCTTATCCTATCCTATGAACTACACAGCAGGAACCTGATGTAGACTATGACATGCCACTTCCAATTTCAGCAGGGACCATTACATATGGAGCTCTTCCTGGGTCTGTGCAGCCAGTTCCAAATCCCATTTCTGGGGCTGTGCCTGTGGTGGGGAATTCCCCACCCCCTCCCTCACAGGCCATCACTGATCATGCCGCTGCTTCCCAACTGGTTTGAAGAGCAGGTTCTGCCGAGCGTGGACTAAACTTAGATTTTCCTTTTGAATCCCAATTCACATTGAGCATCTCTATTCTTTCAAAGAAAGAGGAAGTGTTAGAGAAAAGTGTCTCCATGCAAGGCTTCTGTCAAAGCATTATCTTGGGCATTGAGATACCCATCCAAATTTCAAAGACTGAACTCCAAGGAAACTCTGAATTTTCTCTCTAAAGTTCTTGCAAAATCTTTCAATGACTACTCCAAATGAAACCACCGCCTCAACCTTCTGCCTGAGCCTTTGCTCAGTACAAAGTGAGAAAGAAAGTATTTCAGGCACGCCCACTAATCACTCCTACACACTTTCAAGAGTTCTACTCGTATAAAATGATAGCCCCTGGCAGGGAGGACCCTGGCACTGTACTGAGAAATGATTGGAGTGACTGAAATTAAAGCAATATGTGCCTGGAAATGAACTGCTTCTTGCTGTGCAGGGAGAGCTATAGAAAATGACTGGCCACCTGGCCTGTGCCTGACAAGGTATTATCAGCAGCTGAAAGAAGCCTGGGCCTCAAGCTGTAAATAAGATTTGGGTGTGTGTTTGAAATAAGCCCATATAAACATCAGAAATAAATAGTGCCACAAAATGTAGTTTTAGAATGGTGCATTCATACACAGCCCTGACTTGTATAAAACAAATTATACAGATTTCATCATCCACATGCTTTTTGATGTTTATCACACATGAGCAAAATGAGATTAAAAGAGAGACTGCTTTTTCTACACATGCATAAGATTTACCCCCCCCCCCCAAATTAAACCTTCGTTGACAGATTAGAAATATGTGGAAAGGAGATAAAGCAAGCCTTACACATACAACTGTGCCTTTGAGCTTCATGTATTTTCCTTCTTTCATTTCTGTATCTCTTCCTTGCTTAGTGCATGGTAGGAAGTCTATCAATACTGCTTACCTGGATCAGTATGGTGCAATCAAGTTGAGCCTCAACCTAAAACCCTGGCATTGGGCATTTTACTAGCATGAACTGAAAATCTGCTAGGTGTCAATTCTTTGCTAACAAAGGACCACACAGCTGAAGAAAACACTGCTTCTACTGCCCAAGCAACTCATGTTCAATAAGAAGGGTGACTGTGCCCAGTGAATGATAGCAAGATGGAACAGCAGGGATAGAGGGCAAACATCAGGTCGAGAGAAACTCAGAGAAAGAGTGATGGCAGAATTAGGGAATCAGAAGCATTAAAGCAAAGACCTTGGGCAGAATTTGTCACACATGGTACATCTCTCTCCAGTTTGCACCATGCAAAATTAACAGCATGTTGCTGGTTTTTTTTTTTTTTTTTGGTTTGTTTGTTTTTTGTCACAGAGACCTATGTTCCAGTGTCACCTCTGCCCATGGCAAAGCATATCGACCTCTGAAACTTGGTTGTTCTCATTTGGATGATAAGGATAATCACAGCACTAACCTGATGTCATCATTGTCCTACCCACATCTTTCCATCTTTACCTTTTCAGTGAGTATTGGCCCAAATTTGAACCAACTAAGTCAGTCAGTCTCTCTCTCTCTCTCTCTCTCTCTCTCTTTCTATATATATAATCTAACACACATCTGCTTGAAGGCACTGCATTTCTTTATAAGGGTGTATTTTCTTGCCACCCCCACCACCCCGTTGTAGCCCAAAGTGCTAGAGGAATGAGCATACCATAGGGGTAGCTCAGCAGCACTTAGAATAACAGCAATCCATGAATATCCTACAGTCAAAGACTAACGGGACACCAAACAGCAACCTACTGTTGTTGAGCTGATTCAGACTCATATTGACCAGAAGTACAGAGCAGAATTGCTCCTTCAGGCTTCCCAGGCTGGAACTACTTACAATAGCAGCCTTGCACATCTTTCCCTTACAGAGCGGCTCTTGGGCTTCCAACCACTGATCATTGAGTTAGCAGTCAGTCTCTGGAAGGCCTGCGTGATCAGGGAGTCGAATGATCCAGGAGTCGAGGTATAACTATCCAGTCAATATTCTCTGCACCCTCTGAAGAAATGACTACCATGTGAATCTTTGACTGATCGTAGTCCTTGGGACAATGAAAAGCAGAAAGCAGATATCCAGACCTGAAGGCTGAATGCTAGTTCAGCATCTCATACCATCTCTCGGCTACCTCTAAACTAGTGAGATGAGGAATTTGGCATAGCACATGGAGAAAGCCTTTCATTTTGTGTACCTCCCCAAACTGGTAAGCAACCATTACATGTATGTACACAGAGATTACTAGTGAATAATGCAAATGACTAGCTCTCTAATTTGCCATTTATCATTTTGAAGACTCTTTCATGGATTACATATTCAAACAGAAAATCCCATTAACATTTTCTTCCAGTTTCCTAGCTAATCTTCAGGAAAACATAGAACCTACTGAATCAACTTCTGTTCCCATGTACAAGAAGCCCTAATAATGTAGTTCTTCATGGCTTGCCTGCTACCCACAAGGTTGGTAGTTTGGCCTTTCCAGGCATTCTGTTGGAGAAAGATGCGACAGTCTGCTTTTATTAAGATAATAGCCTTGAAGAATTCATGAGGGCAGTTCTAATCAATCCTAATCTGTCTAATAGGGTGGCTATGCGTTGGAGTTCAATGAGAAAGCAATGGGGTTGGTTCTGGTTTGACCATCTTCTTGGGAGTATCTTCTAAATGAAATAAAGAATACTAGGATTCTGTGTCTAAATATAGCGCAGATGGTTAAGCACTTGGCTGCTACCTAAGACACTGGCAGTTCAAACCCACCCAGAGATGCCACAGAAGAAAGGCCTGGCTATCACCTAACAAAAGATCACAATCATTGAAAGCACAGTGGAGCACAGCTCTCCCTTAAAACACATGGTGTTGGCATGAGTTGGAATTGACTCAATGGCAAATGGTTTCAGATACTACAAATGAAATGAGCCTGGCGTTTATGTCGTCCTAATTCCTCATTTATGAATAAAATGCTTAGAGCCAGAAGGAGTAAATGGCTTTCCCATGACAGTAGGGACTGTACATTTATCCCATGAGTCTTTCTGCAGGACACAGGCAGATAGTGAAGTCAGATTTGGCACGCTCCTTTTCCATGTTCCTTCTGTCTCCGTCAGTGTCCCATTATCCCAATTGATCAACTACTGGATGCTTTCTGTTCCTCTATCAGATCTGTTTTCAGAAAAGGACCTGAACGTTTTCACAGTGAAAATGACTGGAAACAATTTCATATTTGACATACATCGAGGATATTTTTGTGTTTGCAGGGCTCAAGCTGTTAAGCTAAAGGAATGGTACATTTGAGAAATCCACTAGTAAGGAGTAAAGGTCCAGGAAGTCAATAGAATTCTTCATTGCAGAGTTGAAATTTCCCCATTTGTGACACTAGTCTCTAAGTATGTAATCCAATTAGGACACTGGTGGCTGTGGTTAAACTAGGAAGCTAATCAAAAGACCAGTGCTCCAAACCAACCAGCTATGCTTAAGGATAAAGCTGTGGCTGCTAATCTAAAGATTTACAGTTTAGAAACCCTAGGTAGCAGTTTTACTCTGTATTATTGAGTATTATGAGTTGGAATTGACTCAACAGCCATGGTTTTTGGTTTTGGTTGTAGTCCAACATTCGGTATAGCATCTTTTAAAAGTAATGCTATGAGATACTGTGGATAAGGAGACGCTTACATAATTCCACTGAACGTGTCAAAGGGTTCTACAATGGAGTATCCATTTCCAGGTCACCTTCCATGTGAAGTGACCTGTACCACACAATGGGTTGTAAAGGTTCTTCCCGCTACCACAGTCCAGAGAACAGGAAGGCTGAGGAGACAGTCCACTACAGAAAATAGAGTGATGCTATTATATAACAGAAATGTTGGGTAATAGATAGAAGTGGAGTGGCAGAGAATATAGTTCACAGACATAAAGGGCAGGAGTTCATGGTTGCTAACGTTGTTAGTCTGGCTTGACTAGAGAAACAAATTCATAGACACATATATGTGTATAAGAAAGAACTTTATATACAAGAGCAATTGTACCTTGAGAAAATTTTCCAGCCCGGTTCAGATCAAGTTCATAAGTATGATATTAGCCCATATGTCTGATATCAATCAATAAATTCCTTTTCAGACTCGTACAACATATTCAATGATGCCTAATGCAAGATCACAGGTCAGTGAGTGGAAAGTCTTTTGGATCCAGTGGTATTGGAAGCATCTCAGCGCTGGCAGCACACTCCATGTGACTACTCCAGCTACAGGGTGTTAGTGTAGCTCCACATGTCTTGTCATCAGGTATACGAAGCAGAGAGTGCAGTGTATCTGGCCTCCAGTGAGGTATTTATCTTCGTGGCGCCTCCAAATATGGTCATCATGCTGCGACCTGATTGACAGATGAGACACCGCTCCTTCACTCTTAATAGTCTCCAGTTGGCACCAGATGATGTAACTACCACACTCACTAAAATTTTTATACTTCAGCTTTCTCACCTGGAAATTGGCACTGCTCGGTTTCATCCTCCCCATCTCCCAGGTATATTACAAGAAAACCAAAGCCAAACTCACCTGCTATCAAGTCATAGCGACACCCTATAGGTTTCTGATACTGTAACTGTTTACAGAAGTAGACAGCCCTGTCTTTCTCCCATGGAACTGCTTCTGGTTTTGAACTGCTGATCATGCATATCAAAGCCCAACTTGGAACTGCTATACCATCAGGGAAAGGATGAGGCTAATTAAAATATGAGACTATAAAATCTGTACCTTGTCTAAGCATGAGTAGTCCTATAAACCAAAAAGCAAACAAACAAAAACCCCTCACTGCTACTGAGTGGATTCTGACTCATAGGACAAGAGTATAAGTACCCCATGGGTTTCCTAGACTGTAAAGCTTTATGGGAGCAGAACGCCTCTTCTTTCTCCCATGGAGTAACTGATGGTGTTAAGCTGACCTAGCAGTTAGCAGCCCAATGGTAACCCACTACACCACCGGGGCTCCTGAGTTATCTTGTAGGATATACAAATATATGTATATATGGTTGTCCTGTTTGCTGGGATATCACCTTTTGAGAGCTTATCACCTGGAGTGATGAAGTGATTCTGTTCATTTAACTCCACACTGGGTCTATATGCTGGAAAATAGTACTCTATAACTCCCAATACTATCATTTTTGTATATCTGCATTGTCATGTTCTTTGGACACGTTATCTAGGAGAGACCACTCCCTGGAAAAAGGACATCAGTTGGGTAGAGAGAGCCCCAAAGAGGAAGACCCTGAGCTGGACGGATTGACACAGTGGATACAAGAATGAGATCTAGCACAATTGTGAGGATGGCACAGGACCAGGCAATGCTTTATTCTGCTGTTATGAGTTGGAAAGGACTTGCCACCTATATTAGTCTGGGTACTTTAGAGAAACAAATCCACAGAAACTCAAGTATAAGAGAGAGTTTTATATAAAGGCTTATAAGAGAAGAGAGATTTTTATATAAAGAGCAAGCGCACATCAAGAAAACATTCCAACCCAGTGCTGCCCAAGCCCACAAGTCCAACATTAACCCATATGTCCGACACCAATCCACAAAGTCCTCCTCCACTTCACAAAACAGAAGCAATGATGCTGACTGCAGGAGGAAAGCTAAGTCAGTGAATGTGTAAGCATCTCAGTGCTGGCAGGGGTCTTCACACGGGTGCTCCAGCACCCAGGGCTGCATCAGAGTAGGTCTATGTGGCTTCTCCTCAGGGATGTCTTGCAGGAAGTGAACCTTTCCAGAAAAATCAGGGAACTGGCTAAGGCAGCTGCACCCTGGTCCGACCATCAGAAAGCAAGAGACCCAAGAACTCGAAAGGTGAGGCTCACCGAGCCATTTATTCCTCTGCCCTTCAATTAATCCCACATGTATTTATCAGCCACGTTGGCACAATAAACTAACTACCTCAATAGACTAATACATTATGGTACCATGGGGGTGGGGCACTGGAGTAACAAATCATCAGATGGAGAGTAGATGTTTGTTTGACCTCTCCCTCATGGTAGTTTTTCTTCTTTGTCTAGCCAGAGGTCAGATAAAGCCACAATACTTAATTGTTATTTCCTGGGGAAAACATGGGAAGTAGGAAAATAGAAAGTTTGTTAGCCCACTTGCTTTGAGCCATTAAAGTTTGATCTTTAGATGGGTTTAGGCCATGCCTGCAAAGAAAACTTTGAAAAGATATGCCACACCCAGTGCTGTGGAGTACTCAGGAACCAGTAGTCTTTTTCAGAAGCTGGAAAAAATCTGGAACCATGAAGAAACAGTGTCTAAGTGCAGAATCTTCTATTTGCTATAGTTTGTAAAGATGTTCATAAAACCACAAATTGATTATCCTTGCAAATAAGGACTCTTTCATTTCAAATCTCTCTCTCTCAAAGCCCAGATTAAAAAAAATGGCAGGGAAAAAATAAAACAAACACATGCAGAGTTATATAATGAGAAGGTCATTTTGTTAAAAGCTGTCATTTATGACATAATCATACTGAGTGGTTCAGTGATCTTCCTAAGGCCAATGACTATCCCCCCATCTTGGGTTTACCTGGAAGGAACCAGAGTCAAGGAAGAAGTGGGGGGAGTGAGACCAGGAAGCGTGGAAAGCCAATCCAAGCCAAACCACCTCACAGCGGTCCAACGCTTAACCCACTCAAAAGTCTATAGAGGGGCATGATTGAAAAGCAGCTGTCACTACGTGAGGTTATAGCTTTCTTCTGTTGGGGAATCGCGGAAAGTCAGGGGTTGAATATGTATTTCAGGGTTATACCACTCAGAGTGAGGCATCGGAGGTTTTGATGTTCTCTCTGGCACAGCCATTGCAGAAGGATTGCTCCTGGGAGGCAGGGCGGGCTCCAGCAGTAAGAGCAGGGCCATTACAGGTGCGGGTTGTGCAGGTACAATCAAGGCTCAGCGCAGGGAATGTGGAAAATGAGGAGGTACAGGCAGCCTCTGCTACACACTGTAAAGTGGCTGAGTCATAACTTGAATCCAGGTGTTTAGCCATTCAGCCCAGGGTATGACCCACTCTAGCATTTCTCATTCCTGCTGCTTACTACCCACACGAAGAGAACAAGAAATACATACACAATTTCACATTAGAATGTATACTGAGAATGCGGCGTGATGGTTATGCATCGGTAAAGCCTGGCATATCAAAGTATTTCTTTTCAGATGTGACAAAGGTTAGCCATGCTGTTTAAGGGCTTACAATTGAATTGCAACAAACAAGTCTGAGGTTTCCTTGTTTACTAAAGAGAGTATATTTTAGGGTTTAATTTGTTTTGTTTCTTAAAGAATGCTATGTTTATTTAAGAATAAGATTCTAAAAATTGAATATAGTCTCATCTATACTTCTGGGTGATTCACAAAACTTAAAAAAATGCCATCAGTGTCAACGTGTTCAATGATAAGATTGGCAAGCCCCCAGGCTGCCTTGCCAGTGCTGGCTTCACTGTTGTCTAAAAGGCAAATCTCTCATCTTTATTCTGTAAAGAAGTAGTATAAACCTCTGGATTTATATAGCTTCACTTATCACAGAAGTCTAAGTCCTACGTTACTTAGTTTTCGATACGGCATGCAGATGACATGGTAACCCAAAGCTCAGTAGAGGTTAAAACACAGGCAAATCAATCATAGAGTAACTCAACAGTAGAACTGCAGTAATAGCAACAATAATAAAATAAGGGACTGCCATTTCAACTACCATATATAATTATATCACTTCTTTCCTAATGAGCAACCTAAGAGTTTTTTACAGTTTCAATCATTCATGGCCTTACTGTCTATGAATCCACCCCACCCGCATGCCCTACATCGGCCCAAGTTATAGCAGACATCTAACTGGAACTAAGGTATAACCACTCTCTTATAAGGGCATCTCCTCCCAAACCATATAGGGAGAGAGCAGACTGCTCCATGGATTAGAGATACTCTGGTCACCAGTCACTGGTGATCCAAAGTGTATCCTGTCTTCTTCTTCATTGGATGAGTCAAGGAAACCGAAGTGAAACTATTTGTGACTGGGGACTGATTACTTTCCCCTCACTCTTTCTCTGACTCCCCCTGGAAGCTCAGGCAGATTTGCTCTCTGAGGAGAACAGGTATACTTCCTATACTCATGTAGTTTCGGACATAGCAACACTTCTTGGTTTCTGGTTTTGTTTTGGTCAAGACAATGATACCTATTCCTTTTAGGTGTCAAATGAGAATTATGAAAAAATCTAGAAGTAGAACATGCAAAGGAAGGGTCCATTATTTTAAAAAATCTAAAGTGAACCCAGGCTTATAAACTTGTATGATGAAATAAACTATTTTACCTCTTCTGAATTTTGTCAGAATCTTACCAAAAAAACCCTTTTATTGGGGGCTCTTACATCTCTTATCACAATCCATACATTCCTCCAAAGCTCAAGCACATTTGCACATATACCATCATCATCATTTTCAAAGCATTCCCTTCCCACTTGAGCCCCTGATATCAGCTCCCCATTTCTCCCCCTTCCTTCCCCGCCTACCCACACTCAGGAATGCTTGATAAGTTATAGATTATTATTTCCATATCTTACATTCTCCTCTATCACCCCTCACCCACTTTTCCATTATTTGTCCCCCTGGGAGGGGGCTCTAGGTTAATCCTTGTGATTGATTACTCCTTTTTCCCTCCACCCTTCCCTAATCCTCCTGGTATCTCTACTCTCCTTATTGGCCCTGAGGGGTTTATCTTTCCTGGATTCCCTGTGTTGTGGGCTCTTATCTGTAGCAGTGTGAATGTTCTGGTCTAATCTGATTTGTAAGGTTGAATTGAGGTCATGATAGTGGGGTGAAGGAAGCACCAAACACATAACTTTCTTCTAGCTCTTTGGTGCTTCCTTCACCCCACTATCATGACCTCAATTCTACCTTACAAATCAGATTAGACCAGAACCTTCTTAATGTTGCTATAAATTTAGCAAGAAAAAATAAATCGCTTCTCTGTCAATTAGGAATTCCATTTTCCTGAACCTGCCCCTTTTATTTGAACTGCTGGTTCTAGTCAACTGATACTGAAGGGTTTCTTTGAACGATGGAAAAGAGAATTCAAAACTGGAAGTCCTGTCACAGAAATCCAGGTGACGTTCTTTTTAGTGATTGACTGTCGAGAGTGCACAGTCCATTCAAAAAAGAGAACATTGAACTTAAATTCTACTGCACTTGGACATGTTTTCTGCTTAACAGGATGCTTTGTAATTGGTCTAGAGTAAAATATATCATTTTCACTTCTGAGTTCTAAGCACTTTCAGTTCTGTTGTCAAAGTGTGGTGGTGAAATGGTGCAATGATATGGATAATTTTAGTATAATTAGCTTCTAGAATTTGGGCATTACTTAACTGAACAACTGGATCGTTTCCAGTATCCCCTAACATCCAATGCTAACATCATTGTTCTTTCTCAAATCAAACTTACCCAAATTAGTCAAATTAACTTTCTTGCACATCAAAAACCTGTCTACAGCCTTTGCTCCATATGGTAATTGTCAATTCCCACAATAATTTATGAGATTTATGAAGAGATTTACCATTGACTCCCTGTGTTTTTGACTGCCACCCTTGCCTGGTCCTCATTTTAGTTGTTATCAATATTATTGTATTGAAGTCCTAGTTCCATATCTCTTTCAAAAGCCATCCATTAACATCCAACCTATTTCCTTTGAAATCAAGTCCATATTTATCTGTTTAGTCTTTTCCTCCCCCTTTTTGTTCTAAAGATATAGATAACACATTGGCCATTTTGACATTTCCTCACAGGTTCAATTCAGTGAGATCAATTATATCAACCATGTTCAACCATCACCAGTAGCCATGGTCAACTTTTCCATCCCCACAAACAAAAACTCATGGTTACCTAAACAATGATTCCTTCTTTCTTCCCGACCCTCCTGTGCCTGATAACTACTATTAAACACTCCATCTCCATACACTTGCCTATGCTAAGTAACTGCACCAATATAACAGGTCAAAGATATTATTTTACTTTGATGCACAATTAGTGTTCATGGGGAAAATAATCAGTGAGAAAATCAAACAACATATTGCATTAGCAAATCTGCATAAGGGCTCTTTAAACTGTGGCAGAACAAGGATGTCACTTTGAGGATTAAGGTGCACTTAATCCAAACATAGCATTTTCAATCACCTCACATGCATGCGAATGTTGGATTGAAGAGTAATTGATACAATGTGAATTTTGGTGTTGGTGCAGAATATTGAAAGTACCATGGATTTCCCGAAAGTCAATCAAACACATCTGTCTTGGAGGAAGTTCAGCCAGAATACTCTCTAGAAGTGAGGATAGTAGTCTTTTGCAATACCAGCCCCTTACAGAAGAACATCATGTTTGGGGAAACAGAGGGTCAATAGAAAAGATGAAGACCCTCAACAAGATGAATTGACACAGGAGCTGCAATAATGAGCACAAACATTAACAATGATTGTGAAGATGGCACAGGACAGATATTGTTTCCTTTTGTTGTGCAGAGGGACATTATGAGTTGAAACAGACTCTATGGCACCAAACAGCACTGCACCAACAAGCATTTCAAACTGGTGAAATAATAGGATATTTGCCCATTTTTGTTGACTTTGTCCATTCAGTAGAATGTTTTCAAGACTAATGTTCAATGTTAATTAATTAAAACTTTGTCTCTTTGGGGCTGCAATAGATTGAATGGTGTCCACTCAAAAGTTAAGCTGGAATTTGAACCACTCTACCTATAAATGTAGCCCTATTTAAAAATACTGGTTTTATTATACTCACGAGGTTATACTAAAGTAGAGTGGGTCCTAATCCTAATCACTTCTGAATGGCATCTTAGAGAGAGAGTAGAGAAGACAGCGACACGCACAGAGGAAGACATAAGTCACATGATAAATGTCTATAAGAAAAGGCAAGCAAGTTTGTGGCCATCATCAGCAGAAAGTGTGAAATCCCCAAAGGAAGAATGATGTGGCCACCACCCTGATTTGGGCGTTTAGCTTGCAGAGCTGTGGGGAAATATATGTCTCTTTCGAGAACCCCCAGCTGGATGAATTTTCGTTAGGGCAGCTCTAGCATACTTTAACATTGACCAAACCTGATCCCCTTTCCACAGTAATGTCAGGACTTTTTAAGCTCAGATTTCTTGATTCTAATAGTCATTCAAAACTGGGCGATAACACTTTCTAGGGCTTCAAAATGAGAAGCACACATGAGCTAAAGCAAGACGCAGTCTAAAATCACATAAGGGATCTTATGAGCAATATTAAAGTATTTATTTTTATCGTAAAGGGAATGAGGACCTATTGAAGAGTATTCTAAGCAAGAGAGTGAATTGATCATATATTTTTTTGCCCCGCACCACCGTGATCATATATCTTTAATCGAAAGATCGGACCACATTTTAGAAAAGAGAACTGCAGACAGTGACAAGGCACGAGGGGTAGCCAGTTGCAGCCCAGTGCATTCAGACTCATGGTGACCTCATGTGTATCAGAGTACAACTGGGCTCCGTAGGGTTTCAGTGACCAACTTCTCAGAAATGGATAACCGAGCATTACTTCCGTGGTGCTTCTGGGGAACTCAAACCTTTCACCATTTGGTTAGCAGTCAAGTGTATTAACCACCTATAATACCAAGCTAAAAATCCAAACCTATTGCCAGCAAGTTGATTCCAACTCATAGCAGCCTCATGTGTTAAAGTAGAACTGCTTCATGACTTTTGGCGCTATACTTCTTATTCCAGGGGCTCTCGGACTTTCCTTCTATGTGGGTGGGTTCCGACTGGCAATCTTTAGTGACTCTATGATCGCTAAAATCCCTTCACAATTACCTTCTCCTACATAGAAAAGAAGGCTGGACTACAGTTCTCAGAATCTCCTTCTACGTATTGTTTTATATTACATTCGATTTTGCTAATGAGAGGCAGTCCTTTAACTTTTTGAAGGCAGAAAAGAAGACAGAGGCATTATTCAGCTGAAGTAGTTGAAGTAAGATCCAAGGAAAAATATGACATTCACAGCAGCTTCCTGGTGAGCTACCGAGAACCACGCAGTGAAGTGCTTCAGGCTCAGCCTCCAGGTGTCAGTTGCCCTGACCTTCAAAGTCATCTTCCTTAACTTCAACTCTCTGAGTTTTCCAATAGCTGTGAAAGTCCTGCTTCCTACATAAAACCCTCATACGTAGTACACATTGTATGGCTTCTGTCGTATAATCTTGCCCTAACTGAAAGAAGACACCAAAAACAAGGCTCAGAAGACACCAAAAACAAGACACCAAAAACAGAAAGAAGACACCAAAAACAAGGAGTTTGCAGCAGTCATGCTTATGAGATGAGATGGGGTGGTCTGGATTACTTGAACAATAGTGGGAAAGTGACAATGAGATGCTTGGCAAGTGGAATGAACTGGCCTTGCTGGTTGAATGATGGAAGAGAGAGAGAGATTCAAAAGGATTTCCTAGATTCTGACTTATACTATTAGATAGATAGCAATGCCATTCCCTGTAATCCAGAATAAAGGAGAAGAAACTGGTTTGGAAGAGAGATGACAATAATTTCAGTAAACCCATTTGAAGTCCTTGTGGGATATTCAAGTTCAGGCATCCGATGAAAATAGGGCACAGGGGTCTGAAGGTTAAGTACAAAGATCTGAATCTAGGGACCTGGGAGTTTGGAGCATGAAGATGAACAAGGGGTGTCTGGAGAAACTGGTCGGTTCAGAATCGGAACACAAAGAAGAGGTCCCGAGCCCACCTCTGAGAAGCGTCAATGATTGGAAATAGAAATATGCTATCAAAGAGTAAACGATAAAGGAAACGGAGATGCAATTTTAGGAAGAGAAGGAAAGTTCAAAGAGAAGACAAAGAAATAAGCAATCTGACATACTGTTTGTTTATATGTCATGTTATATGAAGACTCAAAGATGTCCTTGCGATCTTCCCCCAAGATAGTAGTCCTTTTCCTGCAACCGTAGCAGGGCTGATTCTAGTGGAGATAACTGTCAGTGAGAGTGAGTTGGGATGAGTGGGGTGAGGTGGTGAAAGCAAATGGCAGAAATACCTCACTTTCAACTTCCAGAACTCAAAAAACCAAACTCACTGCTATCAAGTCAATTCTGATTCATAGCGAACCTATAGGCAGGGTCGAACTTCCTTGTGGGTTTCTGAGACCCTAACTCGTTATGTGAGAAGAAACTCTCATCTTTCTTTCACGAAATGACTGGTGGTTTCGTACTGCTGGACGGTGCTATCAGCAACCCAAATGAGTACCTACTGAGCCACCAGGGCTTTCCAATTAGTTTACATATTTTATCAACATCCCAGATATTGACACATATGAGTATGCTAAAAATCTGATAGAACAGAGTATATTTAGAAGGAAAGGTGAAAGATTCAAGATAGAAAAGAGTCTCTCCGTATGGTGAAGCCACAGGAAAAGGTAGCATCAAAGCCCTTAGCCAGACAGATACAACTACTCTTGAAACAGGAAAGGGAAGTTGGGGTGGGCAGGGGGCGGGTTCGAGAGGATCTAGATTTGATGACCAGAAGATGGAATCTTTTCTAGTTGATGTTTACTTTTTTCTATAAAGGAAAGAGCTGTGTCAGCTGAAGAGGGTAAGGTGAGCTCAAAGGTTTGAAGAGAGTGGAGAGGATTTGAAAAAGTCATTGCGAAGAATGTGGTCGAGAACGGATTTGGAATGCAGGGAGGACAGAGATAGCTGACCTTGCACATTGTTTTAGGATAGAGATAGCTGACCTTGCACATTGTTTTAGTTCCTCCTATAGCTGAAGCTCATTGTCATTGTACATGAAGGGCAGGACCTACCTGATCCTCAGTCTTTTCCAGGCCTATGGCAAAATTCTGAATTTCTTTCCTACTTTCCCACATGATAGACACCCTTCAAGGACCAGTTCAAGTTCTAGATGTGCTGAGAAGAGTTCTCACCGAGCCTCAACTAATAGATGTCATTTTCAGCTTCAACTGATGACAAGGATCTACATATAACCTCCTCCCTGGGGGACGGACAATAGAAAAGTGGGTGAAGGGAGGCGTAGGACAGGGAATGATATGACAAAATAATAATAACTTATAAATTATCCATGGTTCATGGGGGAGGGGGTACGGAGAGGGGGAAGAATGAGGAACTGATGTCAGGGACTTACGGGGAGAGCAAATGTTTTGAGAATGATGAGGGTAACAAATGTACAAATGCGCTTGACACAATGGATGTATATATGGATTGTGATAAGTGCTGTAGGAACCCTCAATAAAATGATTTTTAAAATTCTAAAAAAAATTCCTATGGCACATTTTCTGCTACAATGCTGCAAGAAGGCAATGTGTCTGCATTAGTAAGATAAGTGGTACTATTGATCAGAGACAATTAGACATACACTTTTAGGGTGGGACAGATGTGTCAGAAAAATGTAGCTGCCCCCTCCCCTCTTAACTGTTCTCTTCCCCTTATGCAACCATCTTCCATTTTTAGCTGTGACCTTTGGTGCTGACCTTAACGCCTGTAAGTCACACAAGGCTCCTCGGTCTCTGATCTCATTCCTTTCCTCTTTGCACGCATTCGCCTACGGTACCACAGAGGCTCCCTGGCTGTGCCTCACACAGAAGGGCCTCTGCGTTCATCAAACCGACCAGGAAGTGGTCCAGAACACACCAGAATGCTTCCTCCTCAGAACGTTTGCCCTGACAATTCCTGGCGCACGTAGGCTTGTCCCAGAGAAATATGCGAATTGCACTTTTTTCCCTCCTTGAGGTCTTTACAAAAAGTCACCATCTCAACGAAGACTTTCTCCTCTAGCTACAGTGGCCATCAGTACTCACTGTGGCAAATGTATAATACTCGCCCCTCCCCCCTTGCACTTATCATTACCTAGCACATGTGATGTTTTATGTCTCTTGATGAACATCGTTCCCTTTTTAAAATTTATTTTTGATCATTTTATTAGGGGCTCATACAACTCTTATCATAATCCAAACATACATCAATTGTGAAGAGCACAATTGTACATTCAATGCCCTCATCATTCTCAAAACATTTGCTCTCCACTTAAGCCCCTGGCTTCAGCCCCTCACTTTATCCCTTCCCTTCCCACTCCCCCCTCCTCCATGAACCCTTGATAATTTATGAATTATTGTTTTGTCATATCTTGCCCAGTCTGACATCTCCCTTGACCCACTTTTCTGTTGTCCATACCCCAGGGAGGAGGTCACATGTAGATCCATGTAATCAATTCCCCCTTTCCAACCTACCCGCCCTCTACCCTCCCAGTAACGCCACTCACACAACTGGTCCTGAAGGGATCATCTGCCCTGGATTCCCTGTGTTTCCAGTTCCTATCTGCACCAGTGTATTTCCTCTGGTCCAGTCTGGGTGGGTTACATGTGGAGGAGCCAGGGCTTTACCTGTACACTGACTTGACCAGTTCAATAATAGTGCACGCCTTAAAAAAAAGGAACATCTTTCCCTGTATCCACTGTATTGTGTAGTTTTCTATTCACCACAGGAATGTTTACTGTTTCCATTCCTTTGTTTGCCCCAGTGCCTGGAAGAATGCCAAGTTTGGTAAATAGACCCAAAGAACCAAATTCACTGCCATTGAACAGAGTAGAACTTCCCCCTGCAGTTTCTGAGACTGTCCCTCTTTCCGGGAATAGAAAGCCCCATCTTTCTCCCAAGGAGCTGCTGGTGTTTTCCAATTAGCCACTACTAAGCACGATGATTCAGCCTTTGCGATAAAAGGTTGAACTAATGGGCAAAGAGACTTAGGATAGTTATATAGTTTTCTGGAAAGTTCACCTTCAAAAATATGTCCTCCCACTCACCTGTGTCTGATGCATTGGCTAATTGCTTTTTAGGTCACAAATTGCCTTTTCTTTTGCCTTTCTTTGGAAAAATAAATCTAAGTGGAAAAGGTGACTCATTTGTCTCACAGTAGCTCTGTGCATCTCCTACGAGATGTAGAGCAGGGATGCTAGAGTTGGATTGTAGCTACTAAAATGGAAGCAACGGGGTCAGAACTGAAAAGAGGAAAAATGAAAAGAAAAATGAACATTTCCATGTTGTCCCGGTAGCAACACAAGGGCATCGGTCACGAAACAGGATTCCTATAAAACTATGAGCAAATGACCATCAGTTCTTAGAGGTATGAGGTTGCTATAAAGAGCATAGAGACTGAGCACCTCCTACTTATGAGGAAGCCAAGGTCCGAGGGGGCCAAGACCACCTAGGTGGTTAATGGTAGGCTTGGCTTTGGAAGCTTATTTCCAGCCCACTTCTAACTATTCCTTGCTAGCTCATGTGCCTTGTCTTTAATCAATGTTCTGATAGGTCACTGGGGGCAAATCCATATCTCCTTGCTCACTCTAGTAAGCATACCCATGCTTCCTTTTGGTTTACATTCTAAAGAGATTAACCAGGATGCCTTGTTAATGTGGCAGATGTCCCTATAACCAAATTCTAGGCATACGCCACTCTCTTCCCCTTCCCACTGGCAGATCTTTAGCTACTTAGTAAAACACTCTGTTATTATCTAGCCAATAGATGCAGCGTTGCCAAAAATTTGTGTCTTTGTAGCATCAACTTCTCTAGCTTCCAACATCTGACTTTGATTTCTGTCCATCATTCTTAGTTTCAACACTGCAATTGCTCTCAAGCCATTTATTTAATGCCATGTAAATGTGTACATGATTGTCATCACTTATTAATCTTTTGGGTAGAATGGCAGTAAGCTTTTAGGGGAAATGAATGAGGTCCCTTAATTTGCTTTTATCTTGCTTCTCACTTTGTACTTATTAAAATAACACATCCTTCTCAGCTTGGGACTTCTTTTTATACATTGGTAATAATTTGTTAACCATTACGCATTCCTGAGGCTGTGTAATCATTTATCCTGAACACCCATAGTTTAATAGGCACCTTCTGATCCCTAAATTTTCTCATCTTGCTTTTGACTTTTCTTCAGTGTGGTAGATTCGAGCTCCCCCCCCCCCCCAATAATGTATTGCTACGCTACACTTGGTTTAGATTGAACATACTGTGATCCCAATTTAACAGCCCAGAGACCACATCTGACCTTCTATGGAGCAGAACTAGGGATCAGACTGTATAGGGAGGAGCTATACTTTTTTTTTTTTAATGACCAAGACCCAGGTGTGAAATAATCAGACCAAAACCAAGAGCAGTGAAACGTGACGTTAGAGGAGCCTGAGTTCAAAATCAGGAATCAGGAAGAAGTTCATTTTGGAAGTCTGGCATCTTCAGTTGAACTTCAGTTGCATGGGCCCCTCATGCAGACTCTAATCTCAGGCAGAAAAGGAGGAATCAAAAAAGGATTCTAGAATCCTGCCAGGATAGCCAGAGGGAACCAAGTCAGAGACCTCACTTTAAGCCACAAAAGCAGCCATTTTTAATTAAGGAACCAGTACCAAGTCAATATTCTGGAACTTTGATCCAAGGTCAGTGTGGGACACAAGGTTGAAAACCATGGTGCTTCCAAACTCATGACTGGAATCTTTAGCTTGTCTCCTGCTTGAGAACAGTTGCCTTGCAGCCTTCAAAGGCCCAAGGCTGGGTCAGGGTTAGGATGTCCCAGCTGTAAGACCTGGAAGACTGGCCCAAAAGTGAATCCGACTGACTAGGATTAAGAGTTCTAAAATGATTTTCAGCCAGAAGCTCTTTAACCTCCCTTGGTACATTCTTTAATGTTCACAGAGATACTTCATGTGGACTCAATGGCTTGTTAGTCCTTAATGATCTCATAGGGTTAGTCATCTTCTCCAAAGTAAATAATAATAAAAGGAACCCCTTAATATCTTTTTCAGGAAAAAAAAAGAGAGATTCTGAAGTTTCAAATGTGACCTTCAGCTGTTTGGGCAATTCTACAGCAAAACTTCTCCATAGCAGTCTCTCTTTATGAGAAACTCTTTGAATTTTATGATCTCTCAGTAGCCAGGAGATCTCCTTTGATTCAAAAGCTTATGAAAGGGCACCTAGATCTTAAAAATTGTTGCTTCCACTATGCACCACTTTCATACAGTTTTTTCCTCTAGAAAGAGTCATCAATATTTTATTATGTCATTTCTACTTCTCTTGGCTTGATACTTAGTGAAATTTCTAGATTGTCAGGGACAGACGTACCCTAAAGAGACTAAAAGTGTCCTTGACATTGATTTATGTTTTCTGTGCGTCAGGGAACATTTTCAGAATCTGCTCCTTTCCTCATTTAAAAATGCACACACAGAAAAAAAATGTAGAGATAATATGAGGAGCTTAAAAGCAACCTTCATACATGTCCCTGGGTTCCATATTAAACAGCTTTGTCTGAACCCAATAGGCCCATGAAGGGAGGGGGGCGGGGTGGAGGGGAGACCTGGGAAGCACAAAGCTCAAGTGGTTTTCATATCCTGACTTCCAGTCCAGGAGCTCTTCTACTTCGGTGTCCTGGACATGGCCTTGTTTTGCCCTAAGGTATGCTACTGGACCTGTAGGATGCTGCATTTATTTTGTACTCTAGATGGTGAGCTCCTTGAGGCAAAATGCAGATCGAAATTCTTTTTATAGCCCAAACCCACACAAGGCCTGGCACACAGAAGGCTGATTTTGCAAACAAGTTCATGGTCAAGGATTCCTAAAGGAGAACTCTGAGGGCTAGTCTATCTGATCAGTAGAGGCTATGGCTTCCTTGTGTTGCCACTATCCTAAGCAGGTACTGGGGTCTCGGCTGGTTTTCTCACTTTCCCAAGAACTTCATGCAAGTTATTTAATTATTCTGAGTTTTGGTCTCCTCATCTTATAAACAGGGGTAATAATAGTTTTGGTTTGCAGTGCTGCCATGAATACAAGATGGATATTGCTTGTGAAGCTTTATACTCAAGCTAATGACCTCTCCTAGGATCTGGCTACCAAACATCTAGGGCAGACTGTAGGTATGAGAGTCTCTACTGTGTGGTCTGAGAGCTCAACCCCAAAGCCCTGTGGGAATTCACAGCACCGAGACTGGCGAGAAAGAGAGGGAGACTATATCTTGTAGATGGCGTTTGCAGGTTTCTGAGACAAGCATTGAAACAAGGCTAAGATTAGAATTGCTTCTCAGAGGCTCTATCTCGCACTCCCCAGCCTTTCTGTTGGCCAGAGTCCTCCTTGAGCTTTTTGTCACGACTCTCTCTGAATTTGTCCTCCTGCTTATAACCCACACCTCACTGATCTCAGGAGAAGAAGGAAGGGAGGGGGGGACGCAATTGACATTTAGCTAGCATTCAAAAGTTTCCTATTGACTGCACTACATTTTCCACTGCGGCAGTGGGGAAACACAATAAGAGGACTAGCTATAAAGTTAGGTATTTGGGATCACACAAGACCCCCTCCCCTTGTCATCAGACTAATCAAGCCAAATGTTTGTTTTTGCTCCCTCTGTACCATTCATCTCCCAGTGGCTGGGAATGCTTAGGCAGAGTGACAGCCAATCAGGCGCCTTTGCCTGTAGACTTCAGCATCAGTGACTCATCAGCAACCAATTGGATGCCTTCAGTCAGGGAGAACTCGCCTCACCAGGATAGAAACAAGCCCTGCACGCTGCTGACCTTTACAGCAGCAACTCATGTTTCTGAGCATGATGGTGAAAGGCCAAAGCTGGCCTGGAAGCCCCACCCCACCACATGAAAAGCGTGGCTTGGCTTTGCTTCTGCAAGGAGGGTGTGCGATCTCCTCTCTGCCTCACAGGCAGCTCCAAGCTCTGTCTCAGAAATCCGAATTGTTCTGTGCAGGGCAGACTTGTTGGCTGCCTTTTTCTCTGGGGAGGTTCAGAGCCATGCCATGGTGTGAGCTGGGGCTCCCTGGGACTTTCAAGAGAGGTTTTTCAGCTCACCCAATTAGAAATTTACAGTCCCCCATCTACTCTGTGGTCTGGGTTGGAAGAGGTATCTGAGACTTTTATATAAAGCACAGATATCTTAGCCACTATCCTGGCATCTGTGGGTCTAAGCTGAACTCCAGTAAAATGATCAACTTCTCTCTCTCTCTCTCTCTCTCTCTCTCTCTCTCTCTCTCTCTCTCTATCTCTCTCCCTCCCTCCCTCCTTCCATCCCTCCCTGCCTCACTTTCTGCCTCCACCCTTCACATTTTTGAGTGTGCAAAAGGGGGCAGGGAGGACCACAGACTGCCCCCAAGTGATTTGCATTTCTACTGGTCAGAGAATAAAACCCTCTTTTTGTGGACGTCCAGTACTTCCAGAATTTTCCATTTGCCTAGTTCTTGACCTACACACCTATTGTAGCAGTCCTTCAATCTGTGTTCCTAGGGGAAGGTAAAGAATTCAAAGACAAGTCCTGGCACCAGAATCCTAGAAAGTGTTACCTGCGTCATGTGACCCAACTTGTCCTGAACTTGCCTGATTCAAAGGGATCCAGTTCCAGACTAAACTTATATAACACTCAGGAAAACGCCTTCTGTTGCAGTGTTTCAGAGTGTCTCCCAATTTAGCCCCCACCCATCACCATAATAGCCAGGCCTATCACAGCAGGAGAAAGCAGCCTGCTCCTCCCAATGTAAGACTCCTAATTTGGAGATGCTTAACTGTGCAGGGCCCTCCTGTCGTCTCTGAGAGAACTCCTGGCATTATGTGATTTTGAGCAACTGCTATCCAGAAACCAAGGAAGTTCCCTACAACTTACCTTTCCTCTTAATTCCAAGAAGACCTTTGTGCCACGCCCCATCACCAGCATCAGCGGATCGGGTAAATTCTAAAATCACATAGATCTTGTGATAGCTAGGGATGAAGGTAGCAAACTTTTTTCTGTAAAGGGTCAGAGAGTAATTATCTTATCATACGGTTTGTGCTCAACTCTGCTGTTGGAATGTGAAGGCAGCCACGGATAATGGAATGACATCACTGTCTTCCAAAAAAACTTTATTTGTGAACACTAGAATTTGAATATCATGCACCTTTCATGTCACAACATAGTCTTTAATTTTTTTCACCTCTTCAAAATCGTAAAAAAAAAAACATTCTTAGCTTACAGGATATACAAAAACAGAGGGAAGGTAATTGTTGGGGGACTTGTTGGGCAACACTCAACTGAAACCTAAGTACTACCTGGAGCACTTTTTAATATGATGGAGTTTCCATTTCCCTCTCTCAGATAAACTGATTAGGAAGAGGTAAGGTGGGGTGATGTAACTGGCTTCTTTAACCAGCACTCCAAGGGATTACAAAGCTCAAAATTACTAGACAGTACTTTGAGAAACACAACACTAGGGATATGTTGAAAGTAAAATATCTAAGGAGATAGCATACAGCTTGCATATATTCTTTGAATTCAAGTCTGCACCAAGTCCAGAATCACTCCTTCAATTCGGTATGGAGCAGTCCTTAACCAAGCTCTATTCATTATACCCTCTTTTCTACACCATTTCACCCATGCTAGTCAGTGTCCTGTTACGTGTTGGGCTGCTAACCTCAAGGTCAGCAGCTTGAACTACGGTCACTCTGAAAGGAAAAAGATGAAGCTGTCTGCTCCTGTAAAAAATTAGTCTTCAAAAGCCACAACTTGCCTCTAGCTCTTTGGTGCTTCCTTCACCCCACTATCATGACCTCAATTCTACCTTACAAATTGGATGAGACCAGAACATGCACACTGCTACAGAAAAGAGACTGCGACAAAGGGAATCCAGGATCGACAAACCCCTCAGGGCCAACAAGAAGAGTAGAGATACCAGGAGCATTAGGGGAGGGTCGGGGGAGAAAGGGGGAATTGATCATAAGGATCAACTAGAATCCCCTCCTAGGAGGACGAATAATGGAAAAGTGGGTGAGGGGCGATGGAGGATGATGTAAGATATGAAAAAATAATCTATAACTTATCAATGGTTTATGAGGGAGGGTGGGCAGGGAAGGGAGGAGAAGAAATGGGGAGTTGATATCAGGGGCTCAAGTGGGAAGAAAATGCTTTGAAAATGATGATGGCGGTATATGTGCAAATGTGCTTGACACACTGGATGAATGTATGGATTGTGATAAGAGATGTAAGAGCCCCCAATAAAAGTATTTAAGAAAAGCCTAGGGAACACTTCTACCCTGTCCTATAGGGTTTAGTCAGTGTACTAACTGTCTCTTGACCATATTTATACACTTTTCTCTTACCAACATGTCTCTTTTCAGATCATTATCCAACCTAGATTTTTTTTTTGCCTCATCCCTGGTTATTTCTCATCTTTGACATCTCAGTTTGAAGTGCTACAGTCATCCTGAAACTTTTTCTACTTCAAAGGTCCAAATCAAACCCATCATCATTAAATACCATATATACTCGAGTATAAGCTAACCCAAATATTTGCTGAAGCACCTAATTTAATCTCCAAAACTGCATTAAAAATGTGCTGGGAAAATTGGCTTATACACGAGTATATATGGTGAATGCTGACTCATGGTTATTCTAGAAAAGGGTCCAATTACCCCATATGTTCTACAAAGCTGTGAATCTACCTCCGCCCTTCACCCTTTGGTAACCATTTTTTGGGATCTGGGTGAAAGATCAAAGGACAACCTAGTTTTCCATTCAACAAGTCATACACATTATATTCCACGACACCGACTGTAATCGCCTAATGTACACCATTCATACCCCTTTCTCCCCGTGTTTCTGGATTCAACCTTCTGGTCTGCCGAACTCTGTCTCTGTGAAAGTGGTTTCCTTTGGATTCCATGTGGTTGACTGTTATGCAGAGCCCATACCTCCTTTAGAAGAGTCACTCAAATGAAATCAAAGGGGTGGTGGTGGGGGTCTTCACTTCCAGTGACTAAATGGTTCCACCAGTCTCTACTAACCAGCAAGCCTGGTCAGTTTTATGAGTTCGAGCTTTGTTCCATGTTGGGCTCCCACTCAGTCCAGAACATCCTATCATGTTTTGTGTTTTTCAGAGCAGTTTGGTAGTGGTAGCCAGTCATGGTCTAGCTCTTCTGGCCTCAGAGCTGTGAACCCTGAAGTCCCAGTGGTCCAGACGTCTTTTGTACTGTGTTTCCTTGCAGCATTCATGTTCTACACTAAGCTCTGCTTCAGCCAGGGGAAGACCAATAGATGCCCCTTAGCTGATCACTCACAAGCTATCAAAAAACTCCAGTGTTTACATACCAAGGTCCAATGTTGACTATTCTCTTTGTGGACAATGTTGTGATGATGTAAATCTTTCCAGAAGGAGTTGGCATGTATTTCTCCTTCAGAGAGGTTTGTGAGTTCAAACCACCAAGTTAAGCGCTGAGCACTTTAACCCCTGTGTCACCAGGGCGCCTCTGACAAAGCTTCAACCCAAACCGACAATGCTCTACTTGATTCCGGTTCAGAGAGACCCAAAAGATGGCGTAGAGCAGCCCCAGAGGGTTGCAAGTCTACTACTTTTTACCGTAGCAGGTGATCACTCTTTCTACCACAGACAGGCTGAGACCAAACCAGACGGACTGCCATCAAGCAGATTAAGTCAAGACTGCCAACCAAAGGATGGTAGTAGCTCAACATTTAGCCACGGGGACACCAGGATTCCTTTCTTTAACCTCCAAACTCACTGCCAACTCTCATACCCAAACCCAGAGCCATGCTGTCGATTCAGACTCATGTTGATTGTATGGAACAGAGCAGAATGATCTCTTTTGGACTCGGAGACTATTCAAATTGTTACAGAATTCGATAACCTTCTCTTTCTTCTGTGGAATGACTGATGTGTTCAAACTACCGACCTAGCAGTTAGCAGCTCACTATGCCTCCACAGCTCCTTTTCACTGACTCCAGGAGTCCCAAATGTTAGCGGGCACATTATCTCCTGGAGTGCTTGGTGAACTGCAGTATGCTAGTCCCACGCTGAAGTTTCTAAATCAGTATATCTAAGGTGGAGCCTGAGAATTTACCTTTCTAACAAGGTCCTCGTTGATCCCAACGGTTCTAGTCTGAGAGCCATCCTTTGAGAACCCAACCCAATTCCCATTGTGTCCAGGGTTATTCTCCTTTCGAATTGACTGTAGCTTTTGTTTCCCATGTTACCCATCGCTACTTTGGTTCTGTTGTTTGGGACTGGTGATTAACTCCTGGTCTATACACTGCCCCTTCAAAGAGATTTCAGCCACATGAAGACGGGCTGTGGAAAGTTTTGTGTATGTTTTGGTATCATCCAGAGCAGTGGTTCTCAACCTTCCTAATGCCGTAACCCTTTCATATAGTTCCTCATATGGTGGTGACCCTCCAACCACAAAATTATTTTCGTTGCCACTTCATCACTGTCATGTTGCTACTGTTAGGAATCGGGCGACCCCTGTGAAAGGGTTGTTCGACCCCCAAAGGGGTCAGGACCCACAGGTTGAGGACAGTTGATCCAGAGCACAAGGCATGGGGACTTGTACAAAGCAAGTCCTCAAATCATATTTGCTCATGTCCTGATTACTGCGATGAAACCGCTAGAGTACCCTTCTACTCTGCAACCCTTACTGGGGATCTACTTGATGACGATTGGTTTGCCCTTCATTTTACAATGTTAAATTAATCACCTTCTTCATAAGTCAATGATTTGAAAATCTTTATAAATTCATGTATAGCTGGGCACAATACATCTAAAGAGTCTATAGCACTTTTCTCTACAAGGTTTACATCCTTTTGCGTCGGACAAGAGGAAAGGTCGAGGCGGTCGGGAAGAGAGAGAGGCATCTCTACCTCATGACACCCTGAACTACAACATGTGCCATAGTCCCTAAAGGGTGAGGATTTCAGGTGGCAGTTTTAAAACATCGTAATTGCTGGGCACTTATTTTTAGGGATGTGAGAAACATAAAACCAGCTTTTCACAACTCGGTGTTAATAGATAATTCTTAGTATAGAAGTGTTTATTCCAAAAAGTGCCAAATACAAATATATTATGTAGATAATAGTACCAAGGTGACAAAAATCATTTTCCACAAAAAATAAAGACAATGGGCCCAAACAGTGATCCCTGAGCAAAAGTTTCCCTGACTAGAAGGGTACCTGACCCATCACAGAAGCATTTTTCTGGCCATATTAGGGAAGGATCATTTGGGTAGTTTGAGTGGAAAACTGCTGTCTCTGTGACCTGTACTGTTGTTGTTAGGTGCCATTCGATCCGTTCTTCTGCACGGCAGAAGGAAGCACTACCGGACCTTGGACCATCCTCACAGGCATTGCGATGCTTCAGTCCATTGTTGCCGTCACTGTGTCAACCCATCTTGTTGTGGGTCTTCCTGTTTCACATGATGTCCTTTTCCATGGTCGGGTCTCTCCTGATACCAAGTCCAAAACACATGAGGCGAAGCTTCTCTAGCCTCCCTTCTTCGAAGGAGCATCCTGGCTAAGCTTTTTGTAAGACAGATGTGTTTCTTTTTTCTGGCAGTCCATGACACATTTGATATTCTTCCCAGCACCACCATTCAAATGCACTGCCACTTCTTGAGTCTTCTTCCTTATCCACTGTCCCACTTTTACTTAGGCCGGGCCCATCTGAGTCATCAAAGTGACGTCCTCACTCTTCAGTATTCTAAAGAGTCTTTGTCCAGCAAATATGCCCAATGAAATATGTTGCTTTGATCGACTGCTTGGCTTCCATAAACATTGATTGTGGATCCAAGCAAGACAAAATCCTTGACACCTTCAATCTTTTCTCTGTTTATCATGATGTTATCTATATTGGTCCAGTTGTGAGGACTTTATTACGTTGAGTTTCAATCCATACTGAAGACTGCAGTCATTTATCTTCATCAATAAATATTTCAAGGCCTTCTTGCTTTCAGCGAGCAAGGACGTGCCATCTGCAGAGCAAAGGTTGTTAATAAGACTTCCGCCAATGTCAATGCTCAATTATTCTTTATATGGTCCAAAATCTCATAATATTTGCTCAGCATACAGATTGAATAGGTATAGTGAAAGGATACAACCCTGACACACAGCGTTTCTGATTTTTAACCACTCAATATTGCATTGCTATGTCCATATGACTGTGTGTTGCTCCACAGATTTCACATGAGCAAATTGCTTCTCATCCTTTTGGCTAAGATCGAGTGTAGATTTCACACGAGTGAATCAAATGTCCTGGAATTCCTATTCTTCCCAATTATATCCATAATTTGTTTATGATACACATAGTTGAAGGCCTTTGAAAGATAATAAAATACCTTTATGATATTCTCTGCTTCCAGCTAAGATCCATCTGATTTCAGCAGCCATATCCCTCATTATTTGTCTTCTTCTGACTCTGGCTTGATGCATCCATTGCTGGATGCTCTTCAGCAAGATGTTACTTGCATGGGATACCGATGGCATTGTTCTATAAGTTACACGTTCTGGTGGGTTGCTGTCTTTGGAATGGGTACAAATATAAATCTCTTCCAATCATTTAAAGTAGTAGCTCTCTTGCAAATTTCTTGTCCTAGATGAGTAAGTGCTTCTAGTGCTTCATTTCCATTGGTATTCTGTCAATTCCCAGAGCCTTTTTTTCCCGCTAATATTTTCAGTGCAGCTTGAATGCTTTCTAAATTGTTCAGTATTTTGCCCATAGAGTCATTCAATATTGCTACTCAAGGCTTGGATTTTTTTCTTTAGTAATTTCAGCTTAATGTAGGCTGAGTATGCCTACTTTCTTCTCTTTTGGTTTTCTATCTCCTTGTCTTTGCACATATTATTGTAATACTTCATTTTGTCTTGCATAGACTTTTGAGGAATGTTTTAGTAGAAGCCAGATCTGCAGCAATCTCAGCAGGCTAAAGTCTCACCAAGAGTTGTCATGGCAAGAAGCATGTTCCTTTCGGAGATATTTCATTGCAGCTATGTGGATGCAGGCAGGCCTCTTTTTGTTGGGCGATGAAAGCTGTATCAAAGCCTTCGTCACTACAGAAGATATAACAAGAATGAAGAATGCACAGGAGTAGAACATGGTTGTGTTATAGGCCAGGGCCACTATGCCAGGTTCATTCATTTCCTAGGGCTAATAAATCACCCTTTACAACATCAGAAATGTATTCCCTCACAGTTCTGGAGGCTAGAAACCAAAGATCAAAGTGTCATCAGGGGTATGAATTGTACCCTAAAAGACCCATAATCAGGAGTATTGTCTGGACTTTCTGTGTGGCCGCTGCAACCAGCTCTTAAACCCAACTGAGAAGTCGAGTGTGAAGGGAGGAAAGGTGTGTGTGAGAATTTATGCAGAAAGTTGGAGGATGGAGGGGTGCCTGACCTTCGCCATAGAGGGATCACCCCAGGGACTGCTGCTGAGGTTGATTCTTCTTCTCCCCTCTTTCAAAGTTGGAGGAGTCAGACTCTGAACTCACCCATGACAAATCCCTATGACAACTCATGATAGAAAATTAATATTGGGCAAATCTGAGCAACGGGGACATTTCTATTGATTTTCAGTCAATTTAGAGTTTTGCCCCTTCTCTTTCTCTCCCAAAAATGGCACTTGAGTTCTGAAAATGGAGTGGGAAAATGTTTACAAGACTCTCAGACCTTGAGAGGAGCGGATATTTTGTCTGTAGTGATCTTCTGTTGTCCATCGGATCCGCTGATGTATGATTCATTTAATTCACCTTCTCTGAATCTGACCTGTAGCTTTTAACCCTGCTGCATGTACAGAGATGTGTCTGCTGTTCTCATGGGCTCTTAATTTCAAACTGGCTTTTCTACTTCCTGATTATGAAGTCCAATGGCTCGCTCTCTATTGCTTGTTATCTCTTCCTCCCTCCCCCAACCAGACCTTTTGGACAGAAGGGTTTTGAGAAACATCCTGTTCTTTTGTGCCTGATGCCCCAAGAGCCCATGGCAGGACACAGTCCAGCGTCCAACTAAAGCTGCCCTTCCATCATTTGTACTTTCTGGCTGCTATTTGGACACAGTTTCTTTCCCAGAGACCTTCCCAAGAGAATGTCCATGGTCTCCTCTACTCACAGAATTAAACCCAGATAGCATATACATTGTTAGGGTTTCTCATAAAACACAGAGTCTGTTCCGGATTTCTGCAATTCACCTTCCTGGAATGATGGTGCTGAGGGCACTGGCCCTCTACTCAAGTGGATTATAAAGTTAGGTTCCAAAAAACATTGGTGAGCAAATGGGTCGTGGGATTTTTATGCCAACTCGTGGTTCCGCACTGCAATTTTCTTTCTTTCTTAATGATTTTGCCATAGGGCAGGACAAATGAATGGCAATCAAGAAGGTACTCCAAAAACTACAGGGAGTTATAAGAAATATAAAATCTTCTCTGTGATAACTGGAAGCAGTTAGTTAGAAACAGAAAAATAGAAGAAAGTAAAGGCCATGGCTTCAACCGTCTAAAAATATAAGAACTGAAGACTATAGCTGCCTGTATCTATATAGCAAATGGGCTTTTAGCTTTTCAAATGTTTTAGCCTAATTGAAAAAAGTTGATTTCTACTTCAGTCAGGAAAGAGAATGGGCCTAAATTAAGCAGTGATTAAATCGGATAAAGGTTAATGAGAAAAGTTGCTCTTAGAGTTTTATATTTCCTTAGTGCAGCTCTATATTGCATTGTGATATTTAAGCCCCATATTTCACATTTTGCTAAAGCTACATGTTTGATAGGAAAAATGATAAAAGTTTAAATTTAGCACACCAGCAAAAATCAAACCCCTAAGCATACTCACTGCCTTCAAGCCCATTTGAACTTATCATACCTCTGTAGGGCAGAGTGGAACTGCTCCTCTGGGTTTCTGGGACTTGATATTTTTCTGGAAGTCTTTCATGGAACAAGTGGTGGGCTCGAGACACTGATGTGGCTCACAGCTCAATGCGCAGGTTACTAGTCCACCAAAGCTCCTGCAGTGATGAAGAATTTAGCTATTTATACTAGCAATTGGTAAACTACAGCCTGAGAGGCCGATCCCACTTCTCTCATGGTCTTGTAACTGTTATTGGAAGAGTCACATCCATTTATTTACTAGCTATCATCTATCACTGTTTGGGCTATAGAACATCAAGGTAAGTAATTCTGACAAATAACTTATGGCCTGCAAAGCATCAATTTTTGCTTGTCGGCTTATTTCTTTAGCCCTTCTCAGCTCCTGAGATGGTCTTTGGTGGTGCAATGGCTAAACTAATGGAAAGATTCAAACCCACCAGCCCCTCAGTGGGAGAAATGGCAGTACACGTTCATAAAAATTGGTGCTTTTTCGCCAAAACTGTAAAAGGAGAACCTGCAGATCAGAAAAAAATATTTACAATGATATATTAGAGAAAAGATTAATCTCTTGTAGTTGAGATTTCACTAAAAAAGATTCAAGTCACCAAGAGACATGAAGAAATGCTCATGATCATTAGTGTGGTGAATGGACACTTATTAGTATATCCTTTTATCCAGGTCCCTGTAAGTCCCACCAATTGGTGGGTCTATGCAAGTAAGGTGTGGAAACACGAATAGAGAAGCTTGGCCAATTATGATCGCAATTCTTCCATGTCTCAGAGAGGCAGCTCAGAAGCAGAGAGATCATTCCCAGCAGCATTGTGGAAGAGGAGTCACTAGTGGAGCATGTCCAAGATCCCACCCTGCCCGAGGTGACAGTGGAAGTGGAGGCCACACCACACTGAAACCAGAGGCTAAAGTAAGGAGCTCATGAGACAGAGCAAAGAGGTAGCAACAAAAATATGAGACTGTGAGGCAGAGTAGCAGGTGGTCTCCCCAGTGTATGGAGACCAGAGGCCAAGGTTAGGAAAGAAGGAAGAATGGGCAAAGCACAATGCACAGAAGGGTTAGAAAAAAAGGAAAACAAAAACTGGAAGCACAAGAAGAAAGTGGGATCACTAATAGTACATTGTGTGTCATACAATTCATGACACGAAACAAAATGTGTATAAATTAATTTATGGAAAAATATATATGGTGAAGGTTTGCAGAACAAATCATTTATATATATTTTCTTTCTCACAGGTTTTTAAAAATTGGAATCGACCAAGTAGCAATGAATTTGGTTTGCTCTCCCTTCCTGTCTATCCAGATGTACCAAAGTTTGTTGTCCCTTGAACGGAATGATAAGGTCAAAATCCAGGCATCACCATTCACCTGGTGACAAAGGACTTCAAAAGCAGAGTGCTTTTGAGAATTGAGGAAGTTCAACAGGACCAGCCTAATAAAACCACAATCCAGAATGATAAAAAAAATAATGTAATAAACAAGAAATATCATGCCTCTTTATCTCCTTCTAACAACACAGGCATACTAATTAAGAAGAGAATATCAGAATTTCCTTCCCCCCCCACTAGCAGATCAAATTTAAAAGGGAAATCTTTATAATTAATCCTAAAGTGAGACCCTTTTGAAACAGTGAAATATTTGATTGTATAAATAAGTGTTCTCACTGAGAATGGGTACTGCTTGTGGTTATTATTATATATTTCAGAATTTCCCAATTTCTGTCAGTAGTCCAGATGTAATATGAACAGTTCATATCTACAATATCGATTTTTCTCTTCTTCACAAGTAATCTCTATGTGATCTCATGGCTACCCATGGATTTTAACCCTGTGTGTACATGTGAAGAATTTGCAGAGGTTTTTAAAATTCCCAAAGTTCTGGTACCACCTCAGAGTGTTAAAATCAAATTGCCTCAGAGATGAGACCAAGGCATCAGGCAAAAGTATCCCAGGTGATTCAACAGTGTAGCCTGGGTTGAAAACCACAGATCTAAATGTAACTAAGGAATCTATGCATATATGGCGCTATTTCGTGAGTTACAGTAGAAACTTAGCCATTTTTTTCATGTTTAAGCATTTTTTTAGAACATTTGGTATTTTCCAGAAACAGGAAAACATCAACAAGTCTGACAACTGGCCAAAATCATTATCATATTAAAACCCTAATGAAAGAGTCCAAAATATTTTAAGTTAGAATTGAAAATGAGAAAAGCATTTCTATGGATAAATAACATTTCTGGAAACTGGAGGCAGACATGTGATTACAGCCAATCTTTTTGAACATAAAAAAAATAAGAAAAAAAATCCTTCAGGGAATATTTTTTTTTCTTTTTTGAGTGGTGGTGGTGGTGGTGTTTGTTTTATATCTGAGACTCTACTTGGACCGGGCTTAGTTGTAGGACTTCCGTCTGGAGTGCTCCTCTCAGTTTGCTGGGGCCACTTCAGGCCATTGTCAGATAGGCGACTGCAGCTTTAATGTCAGCAGCGGTTGTCGCAACAGGGATTTACTGCCCTGATTCAAGAGTTCTTGAAATCACTCATGTCATGGGTAACTGAAGCTTTCCTTGACACGTTTCCCTTTCCTAGCTTTGCACTTCAAGGGTTCTGTTGCACTGCTTTCTAAATGTCTCTCTTTCCTCAGGCTTCATTCAAATGCACCCACAGGTGCAGTCCTCATCCCCTCTCTTGCCTGCCTGGTCCTAGCTCTCCCCCCTCCCAGTCAGTTATGACATTCTTTACCTTATCTCAGTGGGAAGTAGTTTGTTGTCAGACCTTTCTGACAGATCAGAGTTTAGGATTTTTCTTCTTTTTTTTTTCATTCCAAATGTTCTATCCTATGTACACTTGATTATCATTCATTTCTCTACCTCCCTCTAAATTAGTCCCACGCTCATCTTCAATCTATAGAAATCTGTCTCGTAATTGATAGTGACATCTGGGCAAGAAACATCTTAATTGCTTTCTATTATTTGCATAAATCTTCCATAAAATACATAATGGGTTTTTAACCTTACTAATGAATAAACATGTTAGCCTGTACAGGTGAAGTGTTAATTGCTTTTCTCAGTTAACATTTTGAATGACAGCCTGATACAGGTGAGCTGTCAAATTTAGGTGTGTCTCTGAAATTTGGCTGCTTCACCCATTCAATCCCTCATTTTCCAAATGATCTAACTTGTCACAACACGAGGTTTCAGAATTTTCATTCTTCAGGATATAATATTTTTTCCTGTGGATTTGAGTTAAATTTATTCAAGAATTTTGAAAATTCGAACATATATTTCTGCTCATTCAATCCGTCATTGACAGAACTTAAGGCCTCAGCTGCTGGTTCAGCAATTGTTATAGGACATAGTCAATCATGCACTTGAAGCCATTTCTAACAAAGAAAAGAATGCACATATGAAGGGGCTTCACCATGTGTGGGGTAAAATTCCATCATTTTTAAATTCCAGTTTTCCACGAATGTTTTGAAGACCCCCCCCCCATGTATTCTTGTGTGCGTATACTTTACGGATTTGCTTCTGATTATGTTAAAAGTAATTCTTGAGCTCAGTCAACACACAACCTGATGATGGGGGACAGTACTGTGTGTACTCCAGTATAAGCTGACCCAAATATCAGCCTTGGCACCTAATTAGTTTTTAAATTATTTTGTTGGGGGCTCATACAATTCATCACCATCCATCCATCCATCCCTCGTGTCAAGCACATTTGTATATTTGTTGCAATCATCATTCTCATAATGTTTTCTTTCTACTTGAGCCCTTGGTATCAGCTCCTCATTTTCCCCATCCCTCCCTGCCCTCCCTTCCACGCGAATCTTTGATAATTTATACATTATTATTAATATTTTTTCATGTCTTATACTGTCCAATGTCTCCCTTCCCCCACTTTTCTGTTGTCCATCCCCCAGGGAGGGGGTAATATGTAGATCCTTGTGATTGGTTCCCCCTTCCTACCCCACCTGTCCTCCCTCCACCTGGTATCGCCATTCTTACCTATGGTCCTAAGGGAATCATCTGAACTGAATTCCCTATGTTTTCAGTTCCTGTCTGTACCAGTGTACATCCTCTGATCTAGTCAGACTTGCAAGGTAGAATTGGGATCATGATAGTTGGGGGGAGGAAGCATTTAAGAACTAGAGGAAAGTTGTATGTTTCATCGTTGCTACAATGCACGCTAACTGGCTCCTGTCTTCCCTGAGACCCTTCTGTAAGGGGTTGTCTAGTTGCCTACTGATGGACTTTGGGTCCCCACTCCCCCTCATTCACAATGATATGATTTTTTGTTCTTTGATACCTGATACCTGATCCCTTTGACACTTTATGATCACACAGGATGGTGTGCTTCTTCCATATGGGCTTTGTCACTTCTCAGTTAGATGGTCCCCTCCCCTCCATGTCACATTTGGCAAAGCCACAAGAAAACAGTTACTGCACTAAACACTTAAATCCATGCAACTGTACAGTATTTAGCTTTTCTTAAGTTTCCAATTATTTCTAGCACAATATGTCTTTGGTGACATAGTCAGCTCCAACCATCGAGTAGCATAACCCACAGGTATCCAGACTGCTCGAGTTCTCCAAGGAGGTTAATTTGACGTGCTTAGCTAACTCATACTGAGCTGAGTGTAGGCCCAACATCCTTAGTTATCTATTTCTTGTTCAATTTACTTCTCCAGTTAATGATGTCATTTATTCATTATAATACATCAAAGATTCTTCAAACACTTTGTTTAAATAGAAACTCAACAGAATTGTAATTGAGGCTACCCAACAGCCGTCAGTAATGACAGAAGGCAGTCTTCCTTGTCTAGCTCCTTCAGAATTGCTTCCGCTTCAGGGATGAGGACTCGCTTTTTGTAATAGCAGTAGTGTTCTGGTGTTAACTGGTTCTCAGAAGCATACAGACACACAATAAAAGCCTGCCCTGATTTTTAACTTTGGCTGATTGATCACCTATTTGGAGGCGGGGGGGTGTAGCAAGGGCTGGCTATCTCTGGACAACTCGGAAAGGACAATCATAGAGTCGGTTGAGGCTGTGTCAGACCAGCGGCACAGCTCAACCTTTCCTTCTGCTGCTTTCCCCTCCCATCATGGAGGGAAGTTCCAAGAACACTCCTTAAGAAGCATTCTGTAGGGTAAGTGCCATCGGCTTCATGGGGAACCCAACCCACCCGATGAGGTTGCGTTTTAAGTCTCCGTGAGTGCTGCCAACGATACTTTTTTGGTAAAACAGAGTAACCAAGCGAAGCATTAATGCCAGGGTAACTGAGTTTTAAAGAAGACAATGGGACTTTACCGTGAGAAATTTAAAAACAAACAAACAGAAAATCTAACAGAACCCTTCAGATAGGACACCCCAGCACTCTTCACATTCTTGAGTGTCTTCTGAGTCAGTGGGATCACTTTTTAGAAGCTTCTGTAATGAAAACTCCTGTGTGCCTTTCTGGCAAAGTCAACGCAAAAAGGGACGTTTGCTTCAGAAGCAGTTACAAGGTCCTGCGCATTAAGAGTGGCCGCTAAAATGTCATGAACTAATGTGCGGCGGGGGTGGGGCTTGGGGAGGGCTGGGGAGTAGCCTAAAGCTTAAAATTTGAAAAAGGACACAAAAATGAAGGCGTTTGATTTTTTCACACCTGGTGCCAATTCCTGATGTGTCCATATCATCCCAGAAGATAGGGATCACTCTTGCTCCCAGGAGACTCCTTGCGCTTGTCTAAGGTGCTATCTGTGTAGGCATTCTCTATAGGCATTTGTACTTTCATACCACCTGAGCTCCCAGGTATCACTGGAAACACACCTCATTACACATTCCACCAGCACTTTTCTGGTGGCGCCCTGCCTCACTGGGACCCACTGAAGCACAGGCACTCCAAGATTCAGGGATTCCACCACCAGGCTTCTTCACTGCCCCATGCATCCACCACTCTAAGCAATCACAGTGTTGTAAACAGAGCTACCTGCTAAACATGGAGGTGGCCAATGGCCTAAGAGAAAAAAAAAATTGGAAGCCTGGACGGGCTGGATGAGATTCATAAAGTAAGACAAAAATGAATTGCCCCTCGCTACCCTTTACATAATGGTTGTTGCTATGTGCAGAGATCCCCAACGGGGATATGTTATGTTATTCTTATGATCTGTCACCATGAACAAAAGTCCTTAAGGGGCATGCCAGATGTGTGGGGATACTCAGGTATACATATTGGTTTTGTCTTTGTTATTTCTTGTATCAATGTGTGTGTGTGTATTAAGAAATGACGAAACTGATTTTTTTAAAATGGGAAGCTGGGGGACAGCAAAGATTTGGTATGATAACAATGCAGATTGTTGGGCCAACTACAGCGCCCTTCTCCATAGTCCACGCTTTCCCTTCAACTACAGAGCATTTCTCGTCAGCTCCAGCTTACCCACGACTCCCCATTTAGAAGTTATCCCTTTCCTCTGTGAAGGTGAAGGCCATTGTATCTATATTTCTCTTAAGACACCTAAATTCTTATCACATTTGACAACTATGTGCTTACATGCTTTCCCCCCTACTCCATGATAAGATCCACAGGTTCATATCAAATTCATATCTGATGATCTCATCGAATGTCTTGTAACTTTTAGGATGCCAGAAAAAAAAGCTCTGGCAATAATGGTTAAACACCATAAGTACACAGTGGTTGATGGAAAGATTGGTCATACAAACGTGCCCAAGGGCCGGGCAATCTGCTTCAGTATAGCTGACAACCCTAGAAAATGCAATGGGGCAGTTCTTCTTTGCCATATGGGCTCAAAACAAGCCAGCATAGAGTCATGCACTTAACAGCAACAGGGAACCAATATATATTTTTGAAGAAATTACACAGTGATGGTGATAATTTGGGTGTAATTACCCTGCAGTTTTCATCAGTAATAAGCAGAGGGACTCTCTTAGCTATGGGTGAAGCATTTTTCTGCTGTAAGATTTACCTCCTGAAATAGTGTCTCATCACTGTATTCAAGTAGAATTTTCTATTAGAAATGAAATATGGAAATGCTGAAGTATTTTTGTCTGTTTGAATTCTAGATTTTTAAAGGAATTCCTTTATTGGAATAGCTAATGATGATTAAAAAGTAAAAGCAGGGTTTGCACACTACTTAAATGGATTAAAAATGCATTTATATAATGATGTCTCTAAAGTGAATGAGGGGCATATATAAGCCATAAACATATAAATGAAATTTGAGCTTGCACTTACTCGTAGCCTTAATCTAAGATGAACAATCAGTTCTTATGGTGTGACTCTATGCGGTATTTGCCCCCATGAAGAGATCACTGACAATCTGGGTGCTATAGCAAGATGTGGTGAAGCAATCAGATGGTGCCTGGGTATTAGAAAGAATAGTGTCTGAGGTCTTAAAGGCTTGTCTTCAAACAAGCAGCCATTTAATTGAGGTGTTAGTTAAGCCCACATGGAAAAAGTACATTTACTTGTGTTAAAAAAGATTGTAAATAATAACATCCATGACTGGAAGAAGGAACAGTGTTAAACCTTAAATTCGGATCACCCAGTATGCACAAGGCTATCAATGACCATGAAAGCCCCCAAAGCATTTGCAGGATCTCCACATCCATTAACTTCTGATGAATCCCCACTGACCTTTGACCCTGGCATGAAGAGCCTTGCCCTCAGACAGGCTACAAAGGAAAGTGGATTAGTGCAGATGCCATTAGGTTAAAATTCAACATTTTATCATTGTTCTCCCTTTTGACCCATTTACATCTGTTTTCATTTTTAAGATTTTATGTTTTTTTATTAAGGGTTTCCTCTGTTTTTTTTTGTTTCTGATTACTGCTGTTGAATATTTTTGATTTTGTTCTGCATTTTGTTTCTATGAAATCCAGGAGCGGTCACTGTATAGAGAAAGTAAATGGATGCTTCTTTTCTTGGGGTAATGACACAGAAGGCTTTGAGGAAGTAATGAGTAAAAGCAAGAAGAACTGTTCTAAAATTGTTTGTGGCAATTATTGTGCAATTCTTTGACATGATTAAAGCATTGACTTGCATGATGCATGAATTATGTCAATAGAACTTTGTTTTTTAAAAGAACACATTAAAATTTTGATTATATGTTATCCAAAATGAGACAGGAACACTCTTACTCAAAATAATGGCTGTAACAAGTATGTGATCATCTGGTCTGAGCACTTACAACACACTAGACAAGTTCCATAGTTGTTCAGTTAGTAGAAATAAAAAATATGGTACACTTTCTATTAATATAGACAGGCAAGATGGCTTTGGTTTGTAAAGAGTTTTTGAAGAGAAAGTAAATCAGGGTAATTAATGAAAACTTTAACTTTTGATTGTGAATTAGGTGGGAGTTTCCATTTTAGATTATAATTTTTATATTCAACAACTTAAACAACTTATCAAACTGCTCAAGAAAATCCCCAGAACAAGAAAAAAATAACACAGGAGACAGTTTTCTTCCCTCCACTTTTTTTTCTCTTCTTCCTCGTGTAGCTATTCCCTTCCCCTTCCCCCAAGTGAATTATTTATCTGTTGGTCTCGGACACATGGGCTTAAATCGGACTTATGGACTTGATCTGGACTGAGCTGAGATTTTTATTCAATATTCAATTGCTCTTGTATATAATGTTCTTTCCCATACACATATGAGTGTCTATGAATTTGTCTCTCTGGTCTAACTGGACTAACACAATTTCTTTTGGTTTCTTGTAATGGCTTTTTGTTTCTATGATTAAGTTTATTGCTAAGTATTTCATCTTTTGAATGGCTATTGTAAATTATACTGTTTTATTTATTTCCTTTTCAGAGCTCACTTTGTTAGTATACAGGAATGCCATTGATTTTTGTACGTTGATCTTGTACATATCACCAAATCTTTAACTAATTTCCACCAAATTTCTTATTGAGTCTTTGGTATTTTCTATATACCAAATGAACTAGTTCTCATTGACTCTCCTCTAGACCGGTGTTTGCTTACAATATGCCTTATACGTGAGGGAGCTACATTGTACTTGGTGACTGAATGTAATTCCTATATTTCCTCCAAGAATTACAATTTCATGTAATATTACTGGCATGTATTTTTTGGGAAAAAATCAAACAGCAGAACTGTGTGGATAATGAAGAGATATGAGGATATGACACTTAATGTGTATGTTTATATTTACTTAGATAAAACTGATAAATTAGTTTACTTTTAGCTTCAGACCAGAGTATAATAGGTATAACTAGCTAATAGAAAAGTTGACAGAATTCTAAGTACAATTAACGTACCGTGTTAGCAACTGTTTTAGTACAACTTTTTTTAGTTATTTTTTTCTTTGTCTCTATTCTGTTCATGGTTTACCTAAAGTTTGTTTTTGTTCAGCTTTGTTCTTAGTTCTCCTGTTTACCTTGTGAAGGCTTTTGAACTTTTAGCTACTGTCACCAATTTAACATACTTCTATTATTTATGTTCATGATGCTACAGTGGTGCCTCACTTCCTACCCCAGCCAATTCTGCCTCTTATTATCAAACTTACTTTGTGGTGTCTCTTGCTACAATCATGAAAAGAAAGGTGATCGCTACAGAAATAGTATGTTGAGAACAAGAAAATATATATGACTGAAATATATATATATATATATTTAACAAATGGTAGTCTCCCCTCCCCAAACTCATTTTCCTGTTATATGTTATAGTTATCATTACAATATCTCATCCTGGAATAAACTTAACTCACTCCACAGTAAAATTTTCCATCAGTACTGCTGAACTGGTTGCCCAAGCAAACAGAGCAAAACCTGAAACCAGAAAATTTGCATTCATTTGCATCATTTCCACAGTGTCCAAGAGTCCATAAATGCATGGATTCATTTTCATCTCAAAATACCCTAAGACATCAGTAGTAATGGGAAAGAAAATGGAAGTGCAGATATGGAAGTGCCCTCCTTGAGTTCATCACCCAATTAGTGGACGACCCGGAATGCTATTTTCCTGCTTCTATAGTTTCTGTCACAAGAGTGCTTTCAAACAATCCTTGGAAAATCACAATGCCCATAATAGATACAAAATCATCTCATTTACAAAGTCTATATTGGACAGGGGGATTCCTATCGTCCACTAGACAGGGTCTATAGTGCAAAACACTCAGATAGTATTTAGGGTGAACTGAATTTAAAAACAACAACAAATAAACATTCCAGCTCAATAGTTCTCAATCACAGACAACCAGGCAACAGTCCGCTTGACCCAAAGCCAATGTTAAGAGCCAATATTCCCCCAGACCACAGACATGCAGGATAGAGCAGGCAGAATTGTTGCCATGAGATAATCCTATCACCTCAGGTTCGACTAAGGTGCAAGTAATGCACTTACTTGCTCAGCTGTGTATTTGCTTCAATGTAATCAACCACTCACTGGGAGTTGCTGTCAGACTATTAGGATATTGGCACAAGAAAAGTCAAATACATTAGAGAGAGTTCACTTTTTATAAAGCTGCCTTTGGAAGGAAAGTGTCTTACATGCTCCGAGCCAGGGGGAGTTGGAAAGGAACAGGTTTGGAAGTTAGGTTAGAGTCATAACAAAATTCTTCCTCCCCTTCTCTGTTAACACAGGGCCTGGCCCCTGAGGACTGTTCTTCTGTCACTCTGGAGCCATGGCCATTTATTAAACTTACTTCTTACCCGTGGAACAAGCACCGGCGTGAAATGAGCTGTGCTTGATGAGCAAGGAGGACAAGTGAATTGCTTTTATAGCATGAATAACATCTGTTCCTTCAACCATGAATATGAAAACGAGGGGCTGAGATTAACAGACAAGGCAGAAAAACAAACCTCCCAGTGTTTGTTCTCCGGGGTAATTATGTTGATATCTAGGTGTGTATCTTTGGTCCACAGGGCCTTGGTGCTGCTTGACAGCACTCTGGCCAAGGGCTGGAGTTATGAAAAAAGTGGAAAATCTTTGGATCATGGCCTTGAAGGGCCTCTGTGCCCATTTGAAATATAATAAAAGGATAACTATGCATCCTTTCCAAAGGCAGGACCTTTCTGAGATAAAAGATGGGAAGAAGAGGTCACCTCAGGTAATATGCACATATAAAGGGAAGGCACTAAATGTGAAATGATGGATCTTCGAAGATGAAAGGACCCAAGATTTGGTTTGATTCGAAAATCTTGAGGGACTCTTTAGTATTTGGAAGAATCTATCAAATGAAACAGTCTTGTCCCCGTGTCCAGGTCATGCTATTGTACCTAACCCCCCGTTTTCCAGAATTCAGGGTGTGATTTTGTTGGCTATTTGCTGGTTTGTTTGCTCAACTGTTTCTTTACCTGCCCCCTTGCTTCCTGGTTTGCTTGCTTATGTGTTGGCACTTAAAATTATATCAGCCTTAAAATGACATCATTTAAAATGACATCAGTCTTTTGTTCAGCAATTCCCAAGACCTCTTTGCTTTTCTAATATTTCATCTTGCTTGTCAAAGTCCTCCATCCTCTGCCCTCACTCCTCTCCCCTCCAATTGACTCACTTGATTCCTGATCCCTTGTAGCCAACAACCTCACCGGGATGATTGTTCCTCACTGTGTTCCACCTTCAGGCAGGGCCACCCACAAAAAGTGGGGTTGGGAGCAACACAAAAGTGTAGGGGTCTTGGTATAGAACGTTGATAGAGAGTGCCATGGGAAGGACTATATGTGAAAGGGGTTCCTTTCTTCTGCCCTCTCTCAACTTCTCTCGATGTTTTCTTTATTTGCTATTTAATATCAATCTTAGTAAAGCAAAAGTGAACAATTTAATCATTGGCGTGCATTTGACTGTTTTTAGAGTGTGCAGTGCCAGTTTTACAAGCAAATATAAGAGCACAAAACGTGTAGGGCGAACGATCAAAATTGCACAATTTGTACCTCCTAGCTTGGTTATACATATGTATTTTGTTCCTGCCAGACCAGGGGAAATGATATACAAAGTAAACTCAGCAGTTTCAGTTTCACTTCCTGATCTGGGCACTTTCTGCCAACATTCTACATTACTCTCCCCGAGAGAGAAAGGAAAAGGATCTATGGGCTGCCTTGTCTCTTTGTTTCTCTCGTTCCTTCTCCGTCATCGTTTTCAGTGTAAATGAGTGACTAATAGAAGGAAGTAAATGAGTAAGAAAGATAGGCTGCCTTTTTGATTTGTTTGTTTTTTTTCAAACACCCTTGCCTTATTCTTGTTTTTTTCTAAGCAAGTTATGATTGCAAATGGACCACAGCAGAACTACTTCTTGGGGCTGTCAGTACCCCTCCCATCCCTGCTTGCTTACTCATAGATGTAACACACAAATCTTAAACTTACGTTGAGGCTCACTGAACTATGAGATGTGGGGACACTGGAATTCTGTGATTATGGAGCCATCGTGATCACTATATGTAAATGAGGTGGCAACGTACGGTGGACACACATATGAAGGCGCTGTCCAAATTTTATGGACAATGGAAATTTTCCTCAAACTTTTTTCTAAGGCCCCTTAGCGCACATAGACTTTACTTACAAAATGCAAGTTCAAGGAAAAAATTACTGAGGATTTCATGATGGTGACGGCGAATGCATTGAATGGAGTATGGGACTCTTGTGAGAGTGGGGGCCTGTGTGACTGCATGGCTTGTCTGCCCATGAAAGCCACTCTGCCCTCCGGCCATGTAGATCTTGTCACGCCAATCTACCCACTGCAGGTCATCAAAGCAAACCAATTGCCGCTTAGAGAATGAAAGGCACTTGAGATCAGTAAGAGGCCACGTTTCAGGGGGCCAGAAACCTTACATCATGGACCACTGTCCACATTCCATACATAATTCTGGCATAGGTAAAGAAGTGACGACAGGTTTGCATGCAAAAATGGCGGTGGAAAGGAAAGAGAAAGAGGAAGGTTGAGAGGAAGATGGGGGGAACGCTGGTCACAGGAGCTCAGTGAGGAAGAGGACTGACTCTGATGCCAGGTTTCCTGGACTCCAATCTTGATTCGATCACCTATCGGCTGTGTCACCATGGGTAAATTAGTAAACATCCCTTGGTCTTGGTGTACGTAACTATATATAATGGTGATAACAATTCCTTTGTTGTAGGGCTGCTGTGAGGATGAAATGAGTCTGCAGTGGCCAGGTATTCAGGAGAGTTCCTGGAACTGAAGCATGGAGGTGTTCTCACTGCCACTGAGTTACTGCTGACTCATAATGACCCCATAGGACAGAGCAGAACTGCCCCGTGTGGGTTTCTGAGACTGTAAATCTTCACAGGAATAGAAAGCCTCATCCTTCTCATGAGAAGTGGCTGGTGGTTTTGAACGTGTAACCTTGCCATTAGGAGCCCAACTCATTACTCATTACTAGGGATCTTCTGGGGGTGTTAAGTTCTATTATTATTTATTGAGGATGAGTCACCAAGTCACACACGCTCTAGGCATTTCTTCTTTACTCTTCACAACGATGCTGGAAGATATTGCGTATCCATTTGACAGATTTAGAAGATGAGACTCGGGCAAATTATATAACTGATTAAGTTGACACAGCTAGTAAAAGGTGTTGGAGGTAAAAAGAAAACCCAATCTCAAATACATCCTATAGAGACCCCTTTATTAAGTCTTCAAATAGAAACAAGACAGGACACAGACAAATCACTGCCCAAAGGGAGACAATCAACATGAGGCCATAATGATGGCCCAAGGCATTGCAGCCACTCTGCTAAGTGACAGCGCACGGAAAGCGAAGGGCACGTGTCCCCAAATCCTGATTGGTGGCAGATCCATTCATCACAGTGGCAGGCAGAACTACGGAAGTGGGAAAGGGACCCTACCTGGGATAGGTACATTGTTGCAGATTAGAAAAGCTTACAGAATTGGCTTTAAGGCCTCACAACCACTACAGTGGGGGTGGGGTGGGGTGGGGACGGACTATGACTTGTGACCATGCCACCCCAGTACCCCAATTTCCACCACAGGCACACCCAGACCCATATGTTAGGGTAAGGCTTCCCTAGGCAGGTCGACCATGTCACTGCGGTCTACACCCAAGCACACTCTGCTGGGGGGCAAAGCTTTTCACCTTGCTGGCCACTGATCAGGATGAACTCCATGGAGGCTAACTCTCTGTGGAAACTCAAACAGGATTTTGGAGTGCCTACTATCAACAGTAGCCTTCTGGAAACCTAGTGCTCACAATTGAAGCTGTAACACAGAAGGGGTGCAATGGTTTGAACTTGGCCTGTCTTCTAAACTAAAAGTTAATACTACCTTCAATAAGGGGTTGTTTTGTCTCTAAACAAAATAACTCCAGCCTAATTCTAATGTGAGTTTTTGTTGTCTTATTTCTCAAAATGACCTCCCTGTTCCCCACTGAAAGTCCACATCTTCCATTCTTACTCACTGCCTTCCCATCGATGCTGACTCAGCCACCCACAGGACAAGGTAGAAGAGCCCCCAAGGGTCCCATTTTTTATGGGAGTAAAAAGCCTCATCTTTCTTGCATAGCATGCTTCAATATGTGCCACTGGTGTGTTACTGAAAAGGGGCGAGTCAAATTTGGCTGCTTTCACCATTTAGGATGGTGAAGAATGCAAGTGATGAGGCAGTGTTTTCTTATCTGAACGGCACATATCATTCAAAGTCATCATTCAATCATATGAATAAGAGTTGTGAGACCATCACAATCAATATTAGGACATCTTATCATATTCATTGCTAGCTCCCCACTTCCCTCCAACCTCCTCTGCTATGCCCCCAAGTAATTATTACTCCAATTAATGTCTCCATAGATGTTCCTACCATGGATTTCATATACAGGAAATAATACAACATACAAACAGGAAGCAAGCAAGCAAGCAAACAAAAATACCCAAAAGAAAACCGAGGAAAATCTCAATGGAAAAGAAAGTATAAATAATTAAAAATTGAAACAATTTAAAAATGAGTCAAAGGGGAGATCAAATGATAAGCCGTTGAATTTTAAACCATTTCTGCCATAATTGACTTTAGAATGCTCTCTGAAGAGACCTCTGGGTGCTACAGCCAAATGGGGTGATGAAACCAGATGGAGCCCAGTTATCAACAGGGATATAGTCTGGGGTGTTAAAGGCTTTTCTGAAAACAAGCAGCCATGTAAGTAAGGCATCAGCGAATTTCACATGGAAAAAGTAAATCAGCCTCTGTGATCCAAGGACTGTAAATTATAAAATCAAAATCTGAAAAAAGGGAATGGTATCACATCTTTCATTCTGAACACTCAGTTTTACAGAAGGCTATGTTTAAGAGTGGAAGCCCAAAATCCATTTGCAGGTTCCACACATGGGGAGAAATTACTTCTATCCGTATATGGTTTTGAGAATAAGAGGTTTTCTGTTAATGGTCATCTGTGATTTTTCCAAGAAACATGCTGAGGGAAACCAAGGACCTTCATTTCACCAAAAACAAGCGGCCATCTAGCTCAGAAGCAACAAAGCCCACATGGAAGAAGCACACAAGCCTGGGTGACCACAAGCTGTCAAAGGAATCAGGTATCAAGGATCAAAGAATAAAAAATCATATCATTATAAATAAGGGTGAGTGCAGAATGGAGACTCAAAACCCATTGTTAGGAAACTGGACACCCCTTTCTGAAGGGTTGTGGGGAGGAGATGAGCAAGTCATGGTGCAATGTAGCAACGATGAAACATTTAACCTTCCTGTAGTTCTTAAATGCTTCCTTGGCCCCACTATCATAATCCCAATTCTACCTTACAAAGCTGGCTAGACCAGAGGATGTACATTGGTACAGATAAGACCTGGAAACACAGGGAATCCAGGACGGATGATCCCTTCAGGACCAGTGTGAGAGTGGCGATTCCTCCAGGGTGGAGGGAATGTTGGGTGGAAAGGGGGGACCTATTACAAGAATCTACGTATAACCTCCTTCCTGGGGAATGGACAGCAGAGAAGTGGGCGGGGGAGACGTCAGACAGTGTAACATATGAAAATAATAATTTATGAATTATGAAGGGTTCATGAGTGAGTGGGAGGGTGGGTGGGGTGAGGAGCTGATATTAAGGTCTCAAGTAGAAGGCAAATATTTTGAGCAGGATGATGGCAACAAAAGTACAAATTGCTTGACACAATGGATGCATGTGTCGATTGTTATAAGAATTGTATGAGCCCCCAATAAAATGATTAAAAAATTCAACCGGCTGTAAAAAAAAGAAATCCAGAAGAATTTAGCTTTTCTTTCTTCTCTTCTTTCCTTCCTTCATTTTCACTCATCAACATTAATTTTGCTCTTGAGAATACACATAGCAAAACATACTTTAATTCAACCATTTCTATGTGTAGCACACAATTCAGTACCATTAATTCCACTCCAGGCATTGAGCAAGTGTTCTCACCCGACTTTTCTGAGTTGTTTCTCCCTCATTAAAATAAACCCAAAGCCTCCTAAATTCTTACACACACACACACATTTTTTTTGCCAAGGACATCTGTTTAAGGATGACAGGACATAGTATTTACCAGTAGGACTGTCTTAGTCATCTGGACACTGAACCTGACATGCTCAACCAGATGCAAATAAGAGATGCAGCCAGAATCATATCTCCCAATGACAGATAAAATGTATATTCTTTAATATGCTACTTGTTTTAGATCAGGAAACATGAAAACATTTTTTAAGTGTTGCAAAAATTCACTCCCAATATCCAGTCCTAATCCTATTTTTTTCAACAATGCTTATTTTCTGGGCCCTTTCCTTCCATGGGGGCATGAGGGTTCAAAGTCTAATCTGATCAGTGGAAAGTAATTTTTTGATATGGTAAGGTGATGATTGTTAAGAGAAAAAAAGCAGGATACTAAAGATGTCCTGTGTGATCTAATTAGGTTACAAAAAGTAGCTAATAGAGTTCTGGAAGATGCCAATCTAGGTTTTATACATAGAATTTCTTTGTTTTTGTGTTTGTGCTTGCCAGTATTTTTTGAATTTCTTACAGTGCCTAGATACCACTTTTGTAGTGATCATCTACAAGTCTCTTTAAAAAATCTATTTCCAAGCAGGACAGGCAGAGAGTAAAAGCAAAACCAAACAAAATAAAAAAACATTTTTTCATAGTTTGTCATTTGATGGCATTTGTCTAAGCCCTAGTGCAGACATCCTTCATCTCTTTCACTTATTTGATATTCTTGCAGGCTCCCTGCCCCTGTTGGTGGCCCAGTCGATACCAGGATCCGCTTCTGTTTCTACATAAATCTCTCTGTTTTCCAGCCAGCTCTCATGAATCCTATTTTGGTTCTGTCTGCACTGAGCCTCTTAGCTAATCGTGTTTAAGGCTTCAGCCTTCCTCGCTGTCTAGCACTGGGGCTGCCTGTTTCAAGCACAAGTACAGGAGACATACAACGATCTGTGGAGATCGTGGAGATAGAAAGTCAATTTGTGGTTGCTAGGAGTTGAAGGGGAGTCTAAAGGGTTGGGTTGCTCACCACAAAGTCAATGGTTCAAACCCATAACCTCTCCTCAAGTGTAATATGAGGGTTTCTGCCCCTGTGAAGATCTACAATCACAGGAACCCACAGGGGTAGGTCTACTCTGTCTTATAGGGCTGCTGTCATTAGGAATTGGCCTGATGGCAGTGAGTTAAGAGCTAGATATATAGGGATTGGGGGGGCAACTGGTGATGAGCATGAAATTTCTTTCTTGAATTATGCAAGTGTTATAAAATTAGATTGTGATGATGATGGGGACAATGCTATGAATAGACTATAATACACTGGACAGAATGGTTTCAGTGGGTGGATTTTATGAGACAAAGTTTGGGATATAAGCCAATAAAGCTGAAAAATGCATCTGTACTATTGTATTTTAATGATAGATCAATTTTTGCACGTCAACATGCTTCTTGCCCACCTCTTGATCCTGCTGGGAAACTCGAAGAATGCACACTGCCATTAGCCTGGTGGTCATTGAAATCTCTTCTATTTCTAAAATCCTTGATGTTAGCCTAGAATAAGATTCAGACTTGCTTCTCAGAGACTCCCAGGATATTTTCCCAAGCACAAAGGGATGTGTAGACTATCTAGAGGCACCCTGAGCAAGGGCAGAGAGTCCGGTGTGAGTTCCTTTACCAACTCTGGCCCAAACCAAAAACCAAATGCTCTGCCATCAAGTCAATTCTGAACCACAGCTACCTTATCCAGCAGACTCGAACTGTTATTGGGTTTCTGAGACTGTAGCTCTTTAAAGGAGTAGAAAGCATCATCTTTCTCTTACATAACAGGTGATGGTTTCAAACTGCTGACCTTACAGTTAGCAGCCCACTGCATATCTCCACCAGGGTTCCTCCAATTCTAACCAGTTCCTGCCAATTTGATCCCTTGTGTGTCGCAGTTGAATTGTGCTCCATAGGGTTTTATAATGGTTGATTTGGGAGAATTACATTCCCAAACCTTTCATCTCAGGCACCTCTGGATATACCTCATCCTCCAATCTTTTGTTTAGCAACTAAATATGCTAACCACCCAGGAAATCTAACTGACCCGACTACTCTATATTTGTGTGATCGTTGGCAAGTCATGTAACCTCTTGGGATTTAGTATTTTATCTCCCACACGGGTGAGTTGGACCATATGCCTTCCAAGGTTTCTTTCAAGTTCAAGATGCTATACGTGGTTAAGCATTTGACCACTCTGGAAATTGGTTTAATCTTATAAAATAACACTACTAAAGTATTTCTAAAGAAAGGACGAGTTTAAGTTCAATCCTTTGTTTCCAGTATTAAACTACCTCATATGCACTCCAGTAAGTCAGCAAAATAGACAGCTATGTGATTCGCTGCAAATATAGGTATAACCCAAAGCCAAACTCATTGCCATTGGGTCCATGCTGAGTTATAGTGACCCAACAGGCCTGGGTAGAACTGCCCCGTGAGTTTCAGAGACTGTTACTTTTTAAGGAAGTGGAAAACCCTGTATTTCTCCTGTGGGGCAGCTGGTGGTTTCGAACTGCAGACCTTGCAGATCTCATTGCAACACATAACCACTACTCCACCAGGAAACTTATCTATTTTGCATAGGGCCACTATATGTTGGAGCCCACTTGATGCCACCTAACAACAAAGACAACATCTCTATCTATCTATCTATCTATCTATCTATCTATCTATCTATCTATCTATCTATCTATCTATCTAATTATCTTAGCTTCACGCATGAAAGCCCCGGCACCGCTCCAGAAAGCGTCCATCTCCCTTTTACCTAACAACGAGGACTTCTTTAATCAAGCTGCATTTTCCATGCCTTCCCTCTAAAGGACAGGAGACAGCAACCAGCTCAGCAGTGTGAACCTCTGATGGCCAGCAGCTTTGCTTGTGATCACAGGCAGCCACGACTGCAGGAGCCAGGGGAGATATCTGTTCGGACACAGGGGCCCCTGTTGTCCCAGAGCCGGCACTGGCTGAAGCAAGCGTTGCAGGTGCACTTGCGTATGAAGGCAGAAGCTGGCCTCTCAAAAGCACTCCATGTTTTCGAGTCCCCTCAGGGACCCCGGGGAAGTGGGGCTTGGCCCAACTGGAAATGGGAACGCTCTTGGAAGCAAGGTGCAAACAAGAGGCCCCCTCTGACATCTCTGCTTGAGGGCTCACTATTTTAATGATTTGAATGCTTCCATCATAAAATCCCCATGTTTCCCATGCTTCAAATTTGTTTTTCGTAAAAGCACGTGCTTATGAGATTGAACTGAGCACATTCAAAGGGTTAAATGATGCAGCACGGTTAAAGAATCGAAAGCTAATCCTAAAAAAAAAATACATCCTTAAAGTGAAGAATGTTTTCTTTTGTTTGTGTATGAGCTCCCCAGTCTCCTCATTCTTTCCACTTTGCATTAAAGCCATTTCTGATTAAAATGAAATGAAGCAGGTCTTGCCTGATCATACTACTCCCTCAAATGACCTATAATACCCTGCCCAGTCTGTGACTTTCTAATGTATTCTAGTACATTCTTAGAACTATCCCTTTCCCCTCCTTTAACAAGCGCTCCCTTCGTGAAAAGAATTTCTGATGACAGCAGCTCTGGTAAGATGTTGGCCAGACACAGGTTGACAGCTGAATTCAATGTCTTGGCCTGCTAGAGGCAATCTCAAAACATTCTGGGGTGAAGCGTGACAGAGACAAGGAAATTTAAGCATGGTGGAGTGCAAACAAACAAACACAAAACCAGTAGTCACTCTGTTAAGGTCCCCAGAACAACCTCAACAATAGCCCACATTTAAAATCATTTTGCTGAATGCTTGAGAAGAGAGAACGAATGAGTGTAAAGCATGAGCAGGCTTTACCAGAGAAAGGATTTGAATTACCGTATATACTCGAGTATACGCTGACCCAAATATCAACCAAGCCTCCCAATTTTACCACAAGAACTGTATGAAAAATGTGCTGAAAAAGTAGGCTTATACACGAGTATATATGATAGTTGTTTGGCTGAGCATCACTTTGGGTCTACTTGTACACCGCGGGCTTTCCCTTTGCTTATGTGATTCTGTGACGCAGTTCAGGGCAATGAAACGCAGTGGACACAAAGAATTGTCAGGACAACTTCAGAGTTAAGCAAGTAGTAATATCTTAATTTTTTTTCAAATTTTCCATTTGGGTAAATTGTGTTATATATTTTTAAGCACCCAACTGGTCATTGAAGGAGCTTTGGTGGTGCTGCAGGCTAGGCACTGGGCCGGAAAGCTGGTAGTTCAAATCAGAAAAAGATAAGACTGTCTATTCCTGATAAGATGTATAGTCTTATAAATCCTACATAAGGTCACTATGAGTTGAATGGACGCCAATGGATTCTGGTTTGGTTTGGTGATCACAGTGCACAAAAACCACACTTCGTAGGTCTATTTAAAAAAGATGGAAAATACCATCTGGAATAGACTGTATTCTTATTAAAAACATTCAGAGTGCTTTGTCTGAGCCATGTAAATAACCCAGCCCTGCTAAACTTGTGCACACCTGTGTGGATTTCTTTGGACAGTAAAATATGAGCCATTGGCATATGTTAGTATGGACAAAGACCTTAAGAGCCAGAGCATGGTTCTCTAGGATCTTATTTTCACTATCCCCTGTTCCTCATGTGGTGGTGACTCTCCAACCATAAAATTATTTTTGTTGCTACTTCAAAACTGTCATTGCTACTGGTATGAATTGGACGACCCCTGTGGAAAAGGTCATTTAAGTGACTCCTAAAGGTGTCGGGACCCCCAGGTTGAGAACCGTTGGTCTAGAAGCTTCCAGTAGCTTGAGTCAGTGAAAAAATAAAAAGAGCTGAGTCCTCCCAGCTGACCTGTGAAGTGTATAAACACTGTTCTTTAAACAGCTGTTGTTTGGGGTATTGTTTGTTATTATACCTTAACCTAGTTTATTGTGACAGACCCATAATTACTGTGGCTGGGATTTTAAATTAATATATACCAACTCTCTGTCATTGAGTTAATTGTGACTCCCATAGGGTTTCTGAGACTGCAAATCCTTTCAGGAGCAGATAGCCTCGCCTTTCTCCCATGAAGTACATGGTGGATTTGAACAGCCAACCTGGAGGTTAGCATGTCAGTACTTATCCAACAGCACTACCAGGGTTCCTGATACACATACACATATTTGCATACTTAATACATACAATAATACTAAAAGATAAAAAAATCAAATCTTATAGGAAGTGATAAAAAAATTCACTTGCTATGGGGAATGGAGCTTCCTTGGTATTTCTTTCTGTCTACCATTTTTGTAACTCATCAAATGACTGTGTAGGAGCATGGAAATGAGGTCTAGAAGACCTTTTACTTGCAACTTAGCCAAAGCTGCCCTTCAACTGGATAGAAAAGCGCCCTTTCCCAGAAGCAGGAACAGGAAACCCCGTAATCATTCAGAGAGAAGAGCCACCAGCAGAGGCAACAGAGGCTGCAGCACCAAGATCTTGAGAAAAGGTGGTGGGCTTCTTAGAGACTACGGGGTCAAATGACTGAGAGACTGATGACCAGCGAAAGATGTGACTACTAGAATTGCTGAGAAAATGTGCTGCTGAGGACCAAGGACTGCATCCTTGATGTTTACTGATCCTGACTTGTGGTAGCCTGTCAGCTTCCTGCATAAACTCCCATAATCGTGAGAATTATCTGTGGGTTGTGTGTGGCCATTGCAACAGATGATAAGGGCGCCCAGCATAGATGTAGAGTGCTGGGGAAGAGATTGGTGTCCCACAGAAGGATGGAGGGTGGTGGCATATCTGACCTCTGTCTGTCTCATAGGAATCATCCTTGGACAGATGTGAAGGAGGAGCCTCCTTCTCACTACTGACGCGGGAGGAAGTCTGGCAGGCCATGTCCTCAGGTCTGCAGATGAAACTATTGAAAGAGGGAGGGTAAAGAAGGGGGCATGTGTACAGGAAGTGCTTCTAGATGAAGCCGAGTCAGGTGTCGCTACCTCGGACCATCCTGCACATAAATCTTGAAGGAACTTCTGAAGAAGAGTTATGTGATTCATGGGAGAGAGGGACAAGACTAAATAGAATGTCAAGATCTTCCTCAGCAGGTTGCCGTGTCCCTGTGTCCCTTGAGGCTTCTTAGACCTGAGCCTCTTCTCTCCGAGTAGTTGGCAAGCTCTCCAATGTCTCCCATCATTACCGTCCGTCGGGCTGCTGACCTCTCACAAGGTGAATCCGGTGGAGGCTTCAGAAAAGGTGATCATTCAATTAGCAAAACTGTGCATCCCTCGGCATCCCCAAAGGACAGCATAGGGCATTTAAAAGGGATTCTCATCAGTCAAGAAAAGAAGCAGCAAAATCAATCTACTTCAAGATTTCATCACGGTGGGAGGGGGCGGGGTGGGATGGGTCAGGGCAGAGCGGTGTTTACTTCCGTGGTAGCACAGGGTGGCTGAGAGTCAGAGTGTACTTTACTACAACCACAGCCACACAGAGGCTTCATTTAGGAAGCTGGGTGCTTCTTTCCCCAAGTTTCTCCAGTTCCCTCATCTGTAGCCCAGAAACTTCCATTGCAGTCCATGATTTCCTGAAGCCCTAATTTATTTTCTCACTTTTAAATTCGCCATTAAAATGAAAGTGCAGGCACGTGTCTTCACCAGGCAGTCTCTCAGAGGTTCTTAGAGCCCTAATTATGATATGAAAACATGATTTCCAACTTTGCAGATGATGCTAAATTGAGAGAGAATAAAAACAAATGAGGAATAATTAGGTGGTGCAGCCAGATATAAAAGGATTCACATCCTTTATGTTTCTGGACTAATAGATGGCAAGTGCAGGGCCGCACAGAGAAATGGAAGATCATTAGCCCCCGCAAATGATCAGAAATGGGAATCTCTGCTAAATAGGAAGGGCTGACGAAATTGGCGTGACCTAGGAGGGACACGGGGGTGTGGGGCTCAAGGAGAGTGACTGCATCATGGAAAATCTCCACAGGGCTGCCACTTCCTCTAGCTCCCTTTGTCCTCCCCATCCTTCCCCCACTCAGCTACACACAAGCCTTCTGTTGCTAGTCACGTGTTTCCTTAGATGTTGGGGTAGGACCTGGCTCCGGGGGGCCATCATGGCCTCACAGGACAACTCTGCAAGCAGGCTACGTTCTTGGGGGGACATTTTTTTTCCATCGGGGCAGTTCTCCCAGCTGTGCATTATGGGGCCGGCGGCATGATAGAGTCCGTTTTAAATTGATTTCCGTGGCTTAAGAACAAAGTGCCCTGCTGACCATTTATGGAGCTGCAGAAGAACACACGTTTGAGGTTGCTTCCATGGGTATTCCAGGAGATCTCTACTGCTCTTGAAGGCTGCCTCGCCTTTCTTTGGGTTCAGCATCCCTTCCCAGACTTGAGAAGGAAACCCAGCTCATCATCAGATCTCATTCCCCTTGCCAATGCTCCAACTTTGGTACCACAATGCATCCAGTGACAGTTACACAACCCTGCCTGAGACTGCATGCATCCCTGGTGGTGCTATCGCAAAGTGTTGGACTGCTAACAAGGTCAGTGGTTCGAACCCAAGATACCAGTCAGCAGGAGAAAAGATGAGGTTGTCTGCTGCCATAAAGGTAGACAAACCCTTGAAACCCTATACAAGGTCACTATGCATCAGCATTGACTCGAGGGCAGTGGGTTTCCCTGAGACTGCAAATACTAGAACATGAAAGACCAATTAATAAAACCACATCTATAATTCTCTAAGAGCAAGGACAGGACAGGCATTAAACAATCCTCTCTGCTTTTGCCTTGCCCATGGCTTTAGTGAGGGAGCTCTCGTGGCGTAGTGGGTTACATATTGAGTTGCTAACCCCAAAGTCAGTGGCTCAAGCTTGCCATTTGCTCTGAGAATGAAAGGGGCAGTTCTGTTCTGTCCTATGTCCAATGAATCAACACTGACTTGATGGCAGTGGATAAGATGGGCAAACTATTGAATGATGCAGGAAGCACAAAAGGGAGATAGGAAGCACACACTATGCCACTGTACCAAAAAATCTTCAACATTCAACCATTTCAGGAGGTCGTATATGATTATGAACCAATAGCATTGAAGGAAGATGTCCAAGCGGCACTGAAAACCTTAGCCAAAAACAAACCCCAGGAATAGATGCAATACCAGTTAGAATGTTTCACCAAGTGGATGGAGTGCTGGAAGCACTCACTAGTCTATCCCAAGATATCTGGAAGGGCACTCCCTGCCTGGCCAGCTGAGTGGGACCAGAAATCTAGATGAGTACCCATTCTGGAGACAGATGACTCAAAGCAAAGATCGAGCCATATCATTAATATCATATGCAAGTAAAATTTTGCTGAATGTAATGGAACAGTGTGTGAACAGGGAGCTGACAGTTACTCAAGTCAGATTCAGAAGAGCAATTGGAAGAAAGGATATCATTGCTGACTTCAGATGAGTCTTGGCTGAAAGCAAAAACCATCAGAACGATGTTTCCTTGTGTTTCATTGACTATGCAAAGGCATTGGGCTGGGTGAATGAAAGCAGGTCACAGATAATATTGTGGAGAATGGTAGCCCAGAACACTTAACTGTGCCATATACAATCTTTTCAGGGACCAAGGGGCATTCATGTGGACAGAACAAAAGGATAGTGCTTGGTGAAAACAGAAAAGGCACGTGTGTCTATTGTATCCTTTCTCCACACGTACTCAATTTGTATATTGAGCAAATGACCCGAGAAGCTGGAGACTAGGAAGAAGCATGTGGCATCGGGAATGGAAGAGGGGTTATTAAGTGTTTGGGAGATGACACAGCCTTGCTTGCTGAAAGCGAAGGGAACTTGAAGCACTTGCTGATGAAAGTTAGACACTCCAGACTCCAGCACAATGAAAGCCTTAACTTTAAAGGAAGCAAAAAGCATCAAAACTGGACTCTTCAATAACAATATCATCAAAGGTGGGGAAAATACTGAATTTTTCACAATTTAATTTGACTTGGATCCAAAATCAATGCTCATGGAAGTAGTAGTTAAGAAATCACAAACATATTGCATAGGGCAAATCCGTTGCACAAGACCTGTTTAACATATTGCAAAGCAGGCATGTCACTCTGAGAACCAAGGTGATCCTGATCCAAATCATGGACTTTTCAGTAGCCTCACATACATGTGAAAGCTAATAAAAAATTAAAAGAAAGATGATGGCAAAAGACATTATGCACTTGAATTATAGTTTGGGCACAGATTACTGAGAGAACAATGAGCTGCCAAAAGAACAAACAAATGTGTCCTGGGGGAAGTACAGCCAGACTACTCCTTAGAAAGGAAGATGGTGAGATTTTGTCATATGTACTGTAGACATGTCATCAAGAGGAATCAGCCCCTTGAAAAGCATACGGTGCTTGGTAATGGAGAGGGCTGGCAAACAAACAAAGGAAGATGTTTACCGAGATGGATTGACAAAAGTGAGGCAATGATGGGTTTCAATGTATAACAATTGTGAGGATGGTGTAGGACTGGAAAATATTTCATTTTCTTGTACATAGGGTTGTTATGAGTCAGAATTTACTCGACAGCACCTACAACAATAAAAGTAACAACATAGTTCTGTATGAATTTATTAGTTGAAGTCCTTCTAAAAAAATGTGTCCCCACAAGCTATTCAGTTCTCACACACATGGCAGGATAAATGTCTCACTCTTCCATGTTCTTTGCCAATTTTCAGAATAATAATTTGCCAATTTTCAGAATAATAATTTGATTCCCTAGCAAATTCCAGAAGAGGCAGATTATTTTTTAAATTATTTTTGCTTTGTAATTGCTATTGAGAATATGCACAGAAATTCAACAATTTTAACATGTGTAATCCAGGGATATGGAATATGACCTAGCAATTCCACGGTTAGGAATATGACCAAAGGGCTTGAAAGCAGTGACATGAACAGACACGTGTACACTAATGATTAATGCAGCACTATCCACAATAGCCAAAAGGTAGAAACAACTGAAATTCACTTCAACTGGTGAACAGATAGGCAAACATAGTCTATACATACATAGAGTGGAATAGTGCTCAGTCACGAAGAGAAATGAAGTCCTGATGCATACCACAACATAGATGAACCTCGAGAACATTATGCTGAATGAAATGAGTCAGACACCAAAGAACACATATCATATGTCCTCACTTACATAAAAGCTTATTAATAGTCATTAGAAGCAGGAGGGACGTTACTGCTTAAGGAGCACTAATATTTGGTTTATGGTAATGGAAAAATCATATTGATTAAAGTAAGGGTAACACAGTCAATTTTTGTAATGGCTGTGAGTGAGTAATACCAGGTAATAGTCTAATCATGCATTTGATGGTACTGTTCTGTGTCCTAGGAAGATTGATTTTTATTGTCATGAATTGCCTTATTTTTCTATAATTCACATGTCCTTTGTTCTCATCTATCCCATCATGCTCAAATCGTTCCAACTGGAGAGCACGAATTCCCTAAATTGGCTCCTGTTTGTTCTATTACCAAGCTCCAGTAGGCATTGATCAACTCTTGGATTTGGGGCACTAGGTACTCCGAGCTCATTGTGTTTATTTCCTACTATATATCTGTAATCATCTATTTCCCCGAAGAACTCTGGTTCACGTAATGGGATGTGGCATTTAAAGATGACAACTTAGCTGCTGGAGGTAATCATTGCTTTTATGCTTCCATTCAGAGAATAGAGGTAGGACAGTTATAATTTTCTGAATAAGGAAAAGAGCAGAAGTTCAAACCCACCAGCTGCTCCATAGGAGAAAGACGATACAGGCAGCTTCCATAAAGATTTACAGCCTCAGAAACGCTATGGGAGTTCTAAGTCTGACCTTTAGGAATAGGATGAGTCACAATCAGCTCAATGGCTCTAAGTGTGGAGGTTTTGTTGTTGTTCTTTTAATGAGAGAGGAAGGAGGGTACAGATGGAAGAATGAAGGCAATATTTCTCTGTAACTGTTCTTTTTCCTATGGGGTTTAATTTATAAATAAATCATTGAAAGAATTGTAAAATGCAATGAAACCAAAAAGCTATTTTCTTAACCTTCGTAAAATATTTTGAAAAAATGTTTACTTATCAAATCGGCAGCACAAACAATTAAGGATTATTTGACATGACTTCAAATGCAGTATTCTGACACTATATGAGATGAAAAGGTCTGATAAAGACATTTTCTCAAATCTCATGCTTTTTACATATTCCTCACAAAAGTAAAGGCCAGCAACAAATGCTGAAATATTGGTATTACACATACACAGGTGTGTATGTACACATATCTACCATATATGATACAATTTTCAAACTCCATAAAGAGTTCCCTTTGAGACAACTGTTGCAATGTTTAACAGCATGCAAAGAAACAATCCTTAGTACTATATCAAGTCACATTTGTCTTTCATGACACTTTCTAAACAGAGGGATAAAACAAAACCAATCACACATCTCCTTGCCATCCTCCTGCTCTCTGGGATAGTCAACAAATCCAAAGTGGTTGCCTTGCCTACCACTTTTATTAGCATGTCCTAACCAAGCCATCTTACAAAGGGGCTTGAACTCTGGCCCGTTAACTGGGAGGAGTGGAGAGAACTGAGAGGGCATACATGAGAGGCAGGATCAGGTTTCCTAAAAGCCCAGCTAAATTCCTCCACCCGAGGAGCTGCAGCTTTCTGCTGCCTCAAGACTGACTACGTAACTATGCAGAGAAATTAGGGACATATTTGCTTTATAATTTCTATAGTGCAGTAACCTTTCATTCCCAATGCCCCAAATAGTAATATACCAGAAGGGTGATTGAACCATATTGGTACTCGGGTTCTAGTTCATATGTGCACAGGTTTATTCCAAACAAAATGTATTTAAACATGTGGCTTTGATCAATGGATGGCTGAAATCAAGTTATCTCAGTTATATTCTTGTCTTAGTCTTGCTAGGGTGCTTTCCCCAAAAAAGGTCTAATCAAAATAGAGGCGTCTGAGGGGATCTGCTGTGTCTGTTACATCCAAGGCAGAGAAGAGTAGTCTTGGTAGAGTGTCTTGAAGGAAAAGGAGAACTCTGGAAGCTTATTATGTAGAAATTTTAAGAGAACAAAAACTTGCTTTGGCACGATAAAACCCAGGAAAAATGAACTGAGGATTTTTCCCCATCGTTATAAAGTACCCGCTCTGTTTTCAAGGTACAAAGAGCTGCCCACCCATAATTTCATTGGGACACTTTACCATATCCACCATACCATCATGATCTCGCTTCCTTAAACTTCTTTTTATTCCTCTAATTTAAAGAAAATGGAAAAGAAACATGATTTGAGTCCCTTGAAGATGCTGAAACTGCCGTTTAGATGTGGCATAAATTGAAAAGCTGAAAATTATTTGGGGGAATATTTAGATATGGAAACAATACTTTCTATGGTGTATAGGCATAGACATAGGATACCCAAATATTATCATTTTTAAATAAAGCTGTCAACGGGTTTTGTAGCAATACATTTTGACTTAGCTTCTAACCAGGATTGGTTGTTTCTCTTTAGGATTCATTCTTGGCTTCAGGTGCTAAGAAGCTTAGATCAAAATGTTCTTTTTTTTTTTCTCCCTAGCAGCTGAATGGGACTTTCTATATATTTCAACTCAATTGCTCAATTTCATTTACTTCTGTCCATTGTTTCCTAAAATTCTATTTCCCATTTTCTCTTTTAATGTGCAAACAGATGTCATAAGTAGCACCCCCACACATCTGCCAGCGTGTAGCACTATGGTGGCTTGTTTGCTGCTGTAGCTTTGTGCTCAGTACCAATAGGGTCACCGTGGTGGAGAGGTCTCAGAGAAGCTTTGAGACTAAGACATACTAGCAAGAAGGAAGCAGTGGTCTACTTTTGAGGGATTCTTCACAGAAAATTTTATTCCTAAAGTGGAAATTTTTTCGGATATATTTCCAGAAAGTGAAACCCACAGGTTAAAAGGCATTTAAACCACAACTGAGGAAGAACTGAATTCTCAAAGTAGAGTCACCATTCATGATGGATAGAACAAACCTGTCAGGATTTTCATTTGCTGATGTGGCATGGCTCACAATATGAAGCAATAGCGAAAAGCATCTATTAATAATTGGAACATGGAATGCACCAAGTATGAATCTAAGGAAATGGAGAGTCTCACAAAGGAAACAAAATGTATTCGACTCAGTATCATAGACATTAGTGAGTTCAAATTGATTAGTACTGATCATTTTGCGTGTCTTCTATGCTAGGACTGACAAATTGAAGTGGAGTGCTATCACATTCCTCGTAGAAAAGAATATCTCAAGATCTACCTTGAAGTTCATTGCTGTCAGTTAGAATATCCATACACTTACAATGAAGACCAGTTAATGACTAATATTCAAATGTACTCACCGATCACTAAAGCTAGTGATGAGAAAAAAACTGAAGAAACCTACCAACTGCTTCAGGCTAAAATTGATCAAATATATAATCAAGATACATGAACAATTGTTGGCGATTGGAATAGGAAATTTTGATGTGAAGAAGAAGGATTATTAGTTGCAACATATGGTGTTGGTGATAGAAATTGACCTGGATGGATAGATATAGTATGATAGTGTTTTTCACGATCAATGATTTATTCATTGCAACTATCTTTCTTCAACAACATAACCAGTGACAAAACACATGTACCTTGCCAGACAGAATACACAGGAATCAAATTGATTATAGCCATGGAAAGAGATTATAGAAACGTTCAATGTCATTGTTCCAAACAAAGTCAGAGGCTGACTGTGGAACAGGCCATCAACTGTTCATAGGCAAGTTCAGGTTGAACCTGAAGAAAATTAAAACAATCCAGAAAGAGCAAAAGTACACCCTTCAGGCCATCCCCTGAAAGGTCAGCAGGTGAAGAGTCGGTGACAACCAGGTCTTCAAGTGGTTAATTAGGAATAGCGGCTGCACACAAGACCTTGTCTTGAATGGGCAGGAAGCAGACAGGCCAGGAGTTTTGACATCATGGAAGAACTGATGAAGAAACAGATGAACAGAAGGTTCCAAAGTGTGGCTAGAGAAGGCAGCGCACAATATAAAATATGCAACGACGTAGAGTTTGACAACCAACAGGGGAAATCGTGCTCAGCATTTCTTAAGCTGAAAGAATTGAATAAGATAGCCACCCCCTAAATTGCAATACAGAATGATATTAAATAAGGAACCCTGGAGGCACTGGCATTAAATATGTGTTGGTCATTAAAGAGCAAGGTCACTAATTCACACTCTCCAGCCATTCCAGGGGGAAAGGCTAAGGCTATTTACTCCCATAAAGAATAAGAAAGCCCAGGAAGACCTATATAGGGTTGCCATAAGTCAGAATCAACTTGGTGGCGGTGAGTATGGATAAAAGGTTGAATGATACAGGAAACATCCAAAGAAGGAATACACAGAGTCACTGTAGCAGAAAGAACTGATCAACCTTCAGCTATGTCAAGAGGTAGCACATTATCAAGCACCTGTGGAATTGAAACATGAAGTCCATGCTGCAGTAAAGGTATCAGCGAAAAAACAAGGCCTCAGTCATTGAACAAAAAATACCAATTGGAATATTTCAACAACCGATGTAGCTACTGAAAGCATTCAATCAACTGTACCAAGAAATTTGGAACACAGCTACCTGGCCAATCAACTGGAAGAGATCCTTATTTGTGTCCATTCAAAGAAAACTGACCCCCAAATGTGTAAATTATTTAACAGCATCATGAAAATTACAGGCATGTAAAATAGTGCTGAATGTCTTTCAAAAAGAGTTGCAGCAGTGCATATGCAAGGAGCTGCTGGACATTTGAGCCAGATTCAGAATGAGGGACAACACTGCTGACTTCAGTTGGATCTTGGCTGAAAGTAGAGAATATCTGACAGGTGTTCTCTGGGGCTTTATAGCCAATGCACAGGCATTCGACTGTGGATCATAACAAATGTTGGATAGTGTTAGGAAGAATGGGAATCCCAAAACACTTAATTGTGCTCATGTGTAACCAAGAAGCACAACAAGGTGAAACTTTCCTGGTTTAAAATCAGGAAAATTGTGTTCTTTGACCATTCTTATTCAATTAGTATGTTGAGAAAATAATCTTACCAGTTGCACTATCTGAAGAAGAACACTGTATCAGGATGGTAGGAAGGCTTATGAACAACCTTCAATATCTAGAGGACATACTCTTGCTAACTGAAAGCAAGGAGGACTTCAGGCATTTACTATAGAAGATTAAAGGCTGTGGCTCAATGGAAAAGAAACCAAAATCCTCATAACGGGACCATAAACAATATCATGATAAACGTGATAAAGAAAAAACTGAAGTTGACCAGGATTTCATTTTATTAGGATTCACAATTAACGTGCCTGGATGCAGCCATTAAGAAACGAACTGACATACTGCATTTGGCAAATTTGCCACAAAAGTCTTCTTTATAGTTTTAAAGAGCAAAGATGTCACTTTGCGGACATCTCTTTCAAGCCATTTGAGCTATTTTTCAAGTTTGATTCAAGCCATTGTATTTTCAATGGTCTCACATGCATGTAAAATCTGGATAATGATATAAAGAAGGAACTCTGAAGAGGAGTTGATGCATCTGAATTATAGTTAAGCCCCAAATTACCGAAATTGCCTTAGACTGCCACAAACACCCACACAAATTTGTCTGGGAAGAAGTGCAGTGCGATGGATCCTGAGAAGTGGGGGTGAAAGACTTTTTCTCATTTTTGACATGTTATCAGGAGGGAACAGCCCCTGGAAAAGTCATCAAGCATTGTCGAGTGGAGAGTAAGTACCAGATAATAAGGCAAGCACTGATATGGATTAACAACAGACCTGCAACAAGACACTGAACCACGGCGGCGACAAGGGGAGATGGCACAGCACCAGGTAGTGTTAGGTTTGGTTGTGAATGGGGTCACAATAAGTCAGAACCGACTGGACGGCAGCTAACAACAACAAATGTAACGTATTTGAAAATCTTAAGATACAAAAATAGATCTAGCAAGGAAGGAATAGAGCATTACAATCCTTATCCCCTAAACGTGCTGTGTCGAATCCTACCTCCCTATAATCTTGCTGTTTTATATATAAATCATTTTATTGGGTGCTCTTACAGTGATTTTTAAAATCATTTTATTGGGGACTCATATAACTCTTATCACAATCCATACCAACATCAATTGTGTAAAAGCACATTTGTACATTTGTTGCCCTCATCATTCTCAAAACATTTGCTTTTCACTTAAGCCCCTGGTATCAGCTCCTCATTTTTATCCCCTCCCTCCCCACTCACCCCTCCCTCGTGAACCCTTGATAATTTATAAATTATTATTATTTTGTCATACCTTACACTGTCCGACGTCTCCCTTCACCCACTCTTCTGTTGTTTATCCCCCAAGGAGGAGGTTATATGTAGATCCTTGTAATTGGTTCCCCCTTTTCACCCCAACCTCCCTCCACTCTCCCGGTATCGCCATTCTCAGCACTGGTCCTGAGGGGGAACATCTGTCCTAGATTCCCTGTGTTTCCAGTTCCTATCTGTACCAGTGAACATCCTCTAGTCTAGCCAGATTTGTAAGGTAGAATTGGGATCATGATAGTGGGGGGAAGGAAACATTTAAGAATTAAAGGAAAGTTATATGTTTCATCCTTGCTACCCAGCACCCTGACTGGCTCACCTCCTCTCTGTAACACTTCTGTAAGGGGGTGTCTCCATCTGATCACACCACACTGAGGCAAAACACTAAGGGCGCGCAAAAGAACAGCAAGGGGAACAGAGCAACGAAGTCCCCAGGGAATATAAAAAATAAACTTTGGGGCCAGGGCTTGGAACCCCATCAGACTCAACTGGAAAACACTCCTAAAGGCCAACAAACAGTCCTTGAACTTACTATAGGCTTTTCTTTGTGGTTGCTGTTGTTTTTGTGTGTCATTGGATTTTGGTTGCTGTTGTTGATGATGTTTTGTTTTCTTTTGTTGCTTGGTTTTGCTCTGTCTGGTTTTTGTGCATGTTATTATCTCCGTAGATCTGTCTAAATAAATAGGCTTGATGAACAATCTGGAGGATAAAACAAAGGGAGCTAAGGTTCTGGGGGGACATGGAAGAAAGGAAGGGGGGTTGATGGAAAGGAAGTGTTGTTAACAAACCCTTATTCTACTTACTGCCCCTATAGGTTCATCAATTCTTGTTTTCACGTACTGAAAAATAGGAAAACATATAACATAAATTCAAGAGTGTGGTTGCCTCCCCCAAAGACATAATACCTCTGAGATAAACTGTAATATGAACAAACAAAAAAATAGAAACAAAATAAAAAGTAAAGAAAATATTCAAAACCAGATCAGGTCTAGCATGCATCAGAGTGGAGAATCAGTGGACAAAGTTTTAACCATTCAAATCAAGTTTATGCCTTTGATCTTCTATAATCATCTCACCAATGGACTCTATTTAGTAAAATCCCTTTCTTCCCACCATAAATTATGGATAGAGGGAGATCAAAAACTAATTTCCTATGTAGCTCCCATAAATAAATCTTGGGTACCCACTCTCATCCATGGCCTTCTGCAAATCAGATACTCACAATTTAGGCTCTGATACTAATCCCTCCTTCGATTTTGGACTATAAGATTTACAATCCTTCAGTGAATAGAGGTGGTGAACTTACTTCATGTGGACTTAGTTGACATCTCACTTAGATAGCTGATTGTTTGGAGACAAGCTTTTAAGGCCCCAGACACTATTTTATCTGACAACTGGGGAGCATCTAATTTCTTCACCACACTTTGCTACAGCACCCATATCTTCTGTGCTCCCTTCCTAAGGGTGAGTATCGAGCAAGGCCATGATATAAGAATGAGTTGTTCTTAAATTGGAGCTAGGATTTAGAGCGAGCCCCAAACTGATTCCCGGATCTGTGTTTGTATTTGTTTGTTTTTATCTACCTTTGGCATCCTTTCAAAACCTCCTAGTTAACTTATGGTTGAGGGTCTTATTGACTATCCCCATGGAGCATGATGACCTTCTGTTAATATTGCCTTGGATTAGCCCATGGTATTAATTTTTTAAATGCCCTGTTGAGAGGGGGATATTGGGCCAATGTAGGCTAGCTCTACATTACAGTACCTGAGTTATTCATTTGTACAGCCTCAGTCCTTTCTTGGTGGAGCTGTTTACACAAACATTGAGGATTAATTGTCAGGGAAAATTTACAATAATAATCACAAAGAATGACAGTCACAAGTGTACTGGAATAATACACATCTTAATACGGCCTATAGCACATCGATGTAGCAAGACCATGTTTGTCTGCCTATTAGCACCAGGGTTCTTTTTAATTACCCATCGATATTTTATCGCTTGTTTAATATAATTATAAATATTTTTATATGGGGTGGTTTATCTGTTTGTTTATCATGCATATTTCTTACCTAGTCTTGATCCTAACCCTTTGTCAGCTATATGCTTAACAAACAGCTCCTCAAAGCTACTGCAGAAACCCAGGGTGCTTTGATGAATAGAGGTTCTTAACTATAAAGCAGTCAAATTTATAAATATTTTATTTTATGCTCAGCTCCCTTTGTATCTTAAAAAAAATCTTTTTCGGAGGTCAAAAAGATATTCTCCTATATCTTCTTCTGAGCGTTTTGAAAGTTTGCCTTGCACATTTGAGTGTCTGATGATTCTGGAAGGGCTTTTTATTAGGGTGAAGGATCCATGCAATAGGTTTAGATTTTGCTCATGGATAACCAGTTGTTCCCAGTATTATTCTCTGGAGACCTTTTATTTCTCTATTATCAGTAAGAACAATTCTTTCAGGTAGTAAAGTTTCATACACAAAATCACTTTTCCTTGTATTATCGTCTAATTCAGTGGTCAACTTGCTTTACCTCATTATTTTCTCATATCACGTTAATAACAAAAGCTTTATAGTAAGATCTCATTCCCTGGCTCCCAGCCCAGATGAAAAAAATTCTGTTTTCAATATTTTAAAATGTGCTTAAAAAAACAACGATTGTCTTTGTGCATTATATAAATGGAATCTTACAGTATGTTATTTTGGTTTATTTCTCTTGCTTAATAGTATGTTTGTAAGATTTATACCTACTAGTGATGCACGCCTTGGGCTGCTAACTACAAGGTCACTGATTCATTCATTACCACCAGCCACCAGGCAAGTCTACCCTTGTAGTGGCTGGTGGTAATGAACGAATCAGTGACCTTGTAGTTAGCCCTTGAATGATACAAATCACTAAGTGCTTGGCAATTAGCTGAAGGTTGGTGGTTCAAACCTACCCACTGGTTCCTTGGAAGAGAGATCTAGCAGTCTGCTCCAAAAAGGTCACAAACTCCTAAGGAGTAGCTCTACTCTGTAATACACAGAACTAACAAGATTAACTAAGTATATAAGTAATGGGATTTTGTCATTTCTTCAGTCTTCACGTGTACACCTCAATAGAATTAATTATGTCCATTGTTTCTGATATATATATAACTTAAAGTCTATTGGGTCAAATAACACTTTAACTGGCCCTGCATTGAATTTCTTTTAGTTATTATTTAGCTAGTATATGGTTTTCTCATATTTTAGTTTTCTGTCTTCTGTACCTTTATGTGTTACATTTGTCTTTCAAATTCTTGGTTTTAAGCTGGCAAATTTAGTCGACATATACACACACACACACAGACACACACACATATATTAGGATTTGCTTCCCTGATCTTTTAAAATTTATAGCCATTCTGCTTTTAAGATTTTTCCCTTTTCAATTTTGACTTGAATACTTTTTATTCCATTCTCTCTCTTTTTAGCTTTGGTTTTCTCGAGTCATATTTATATTCTTTAATGTTCAATTTTGATAGTTATTTTCATGTACATTTAACTAAACTAAGACTAACCTTGAACAAGCCAAAAAAAATCCTTGGAATATGGTAATTCTATGTACATCCCTCCAAAGTTAAATGCTAGTATTTTCCAGTACTGTAATTCTATCCTTCATTATTAATATAATTTTGTATAAATCTTGGGTTTGCATTTATTTTTACTATTTACGTGCTCAAATTTTCCTTCCATGAAAATTCTACCTCTCTCTGAAAAAAATAAATCTTTGGAAGTGTTTTAGTGTAAGCCATTGTTGGTGAAAGTTTCAGAATCTAACTTGTTTTCTCTTTTTTTGTTCTAAATTGGTTTTCTACTAGCTTTATCTTACCTATATTTATATACATAGCTGTCTGAGTGCACAATTTCAGCTTGTTTTTATCTCATTTAAATACTCTTTTCTGGCTTTCATTTTAGCATCAGTTTTTGCTATGAATCAAATTGTCTTTGCTGTATAGTCAATCTTTCCTATTTTTGAGGACGCTTTTGATACCTTAGCACAGTCTTGCACATTTTCCATGTTTTCTATAATATGCCTAACTATGAGTGTGCCTTACTTATTTTACTTGAAATTACTTTTATTTCCTGTATCTATGAATTCATGCTTCCCACACCTCCTGAAAAATCCACTGCCTGGTTCAAATGCCATAAAGAATTAAAGAAAGAAATGCCAGAAAGGGACAGGAAGGTTACAGGTGGACTTCATTAATTTTTATAGTTGAGTAGCATTCTGTTTTTATAAGTATATAGTCTTAACATTTTACTATACTAAGTTATAGCTTCTATTGATTTAACTTTCAGTTTAACTGACATATTTTTCCAGTTCAATCCTAATGGTCTCTGGTTGTTATGATAACATTTATTTTTATTTTAAAATATTTTTGTTTGGTTTCATGCATATTAGCCACTATGACAACACAAGTAAATTCATGAAGATACTCCCATTTCTAAGCACAGATATTCAGCTATTATGCCACTTACAAAGTACTAAGGACAAGATAATCTTAACAATAATTTATATACATTTGGACAGCAACAATTAAATGATAATAGATCAAGCAAAACATACTTATATTTACTATGCTCCAGATGCCAAATGGGTGGTAATGTGTAATTTTAAATTTCATTTTCTTATTTTTAGTACAGGTTTCTTTTGCACATTTGGGTGCACATTCGGAAGTTGAGGAACCCGGAAGTTGAGGAATAAACCCTTTGCTGATGACAAACTAAATTCACACACACGAGGGTTCTTGTCTCCCCTTTAGGTGTGGCCATACTTTGCAGGCATCATTTGATAATCATTTTTAAACTATTAATTTCAAATACTGTTTCATACTCCTTGGGAGTGTTAGCCATCCCTGACAATCTTCTATCAAGACATTTGATTGTGGGCCCATTGGCCTGATAGTAATGTCCAAGATTGGCAATTGTAATGTAAAGGTCAGACACAAAGAGGAAGGAATCATAGTTGGGAGATATGGTCTTAGTGATAGAATGAACCTGGAAATCACATGATAGAATTTTGCAAGACCAATGACTCATTCAGAACAAATACCTTTTTTTCCTACAACATAAATGGCAACTACACACATGGCTTTCTTCAGATGGAATACACAGAAATCAAATTGATTTCATCTGTGGGAAGAGATGACGGAGATGCTCAATATAACCAGTCCAGGGTTGCCTGTGGAAAGACTATCAATTGCTCATATTAAGTTCTGGTTGAAGCAGAAGAAAATTAAAACAAGCACATGACAGCCAAAATATGACCCTGAGTATTTCCCCCTTTAATTTTGACAACATATTAAGAACAGATTTGCTATCTAGAACACTAATGGCAGAAGAGCTGATGAGCTGTGGGATGATATCAATAATGCCATTCATGAAGAAAGCAAAAGGTCATTGAAAAGATAAGAAAGAAGGAAAAGATCAAAGAGGATGGCATAGGAGACTCTGAACCTTGCTTTGAAGTGTAGAGTAGCTAAGGCAAAAGGAAGAAAAGATGAAGTAAAATATCTGAATAGAAAATTTTACAGGGAAGCTTGAGAAGTCAAAGTAGAATGTTATAACGAACTGTACGAAGACCTAGAATTAAAAAACTAAAAAGGAATAACATGATCAACATACCTTCAACTGAAAGAACCAAAGAAAACTTCCAGGCCTTGAGTTTCAGTAGTTAAAGATTCTATCGGCAAAATATTGATGATGCAGGAAACATGTGAAGAAGATGGAGAAAATAAACAGTCACTGTGCAAAAAGTACTAGTCAACATTCAGTCATTTCAGGAGGTAGCATAAGAGCAAGAACCAATAGTGCTGAAGGAAGAGACTCAAACTGTACTAAAAGAATCAACCCAAAACAAGGCTCCAGGAACTGATAGAAGATCAACTGAAATGTTTCCACAAGCTGATGGAGTACTGGACGCACGTACTTGTCCATGCCAGGACATTTGGAAGAGAGCTATTTGGCCAACTGATTAGAAGTGATCATTTGTGACCATTCCAAAGAAAGGTGACCCCATAGAAGGCTCTAAATATAGATCAGTAGCATTAATATGACATGCAAGCAAAATTTTGCTAACGAACATCCAACAACAGTTGAAGCATTGCATTGACAGGGAACTGTCAGGGGTCCAGATTGGACTGAGAAGAGAATGTGGTACAAGGGATGTCATTGGTGATGTCAGATGGATCTTGACTGAAATCAGAGAACACTAGAGGGATGTCTACTTGTGTTTTCTTGATAATGCCAAGGCATTCAGGTATGTGAATCATAACGAACCATGGAGGCATTACTCTATTGTAGTCTGCATTAGGTTTGTTTAAGAATCTTAATGGTTTTCTGATTATTGCTTATTCCCTTTAAGGTAGCCTTTATAAATGCCTTTTTAACACAATCCCATTGGGTTATTCTTGCAGTTTTAATGTTTGAAAACGAGGATGGCAACATATGTACAAAAGGTGTTTGAGACAATGGATATATGTATTGATTATGATATGAGTTGTATGAGCCCCCAATAAAATGATTTTTAAAAACATTTCATTTCCTATTGACTTCCCGTCCCACTTTCTTAACTCTATAGGTTTATTTCATTTTTGATATCTTTCTTCTTATTTTAGAAAGACAAACTGAGTAATATGAGACAGGTATACATTCCCTAATCTACTATCTCAACCGCCATCTCTTCTTTAATATATTATATTATTACCATATATACTCATGTATAAGCTGATTTTAGCACATTTTAATGTAGGTTTTGTGGCAAAATTAGGTGCCTCGGTTGATATTTGGGTCAGCTTATACTCGAGTATGTATGGTATATTCATTTTGTCAGATGGCCAATTCTATTTAGGGAACAAAGCAAGATAAAATATTGCTTCAGTCTCACAATAATTTTCTGAAAATTCAAGGGTAGATGAAGTGCTTTCCTGATTCACTTCAGGAATATTTCAAAATTTAAACTAAATTTTACAATTCTACATTCTAGGGAAATACTGGAGGATTAGTCATCTACCCTATCTGTGGAATGAGAGGTAGACCCATGGGCCCCAGCGAGTCCAACAAGTCAAAGGTTGAAAACCCCAAAGCCTGGATGACATAAAAAATAAGGCAATCAAAAAAATCTTAAAAGAACCAACACAACTGCAATGGTGGGAAGGATTGTTTCAGAGCTGTACTGATGGAAGAATTTTGAGTAAATATCGTTATGAATTATTTTGCCCAAGGCTGTCTTAGACTGACAGTCAGAAACTTTCTTGCCAGAAGGAAACAGGTAATTAGCAGTGACCAGAGATAGCTGGGCACCACCTGTAGTGGAAGTGAAAGGGCACATCCAGGGAAAGCAAAGAGGCCCAATAAGAGGTCCTGGTGAATGCAGTACAGGTTACATGAACTGGTACACCTAATTAACTGCCACAGTTATAGATATACATCCTGTCTACTCTGTATTGAAATGACTGCTGAAATGTAAAGATGGCTTTTTTAAGCCCTTACCTTTGGCACCGTGGTATTTCTCTACCATCTGACAGCTCTGCAGGGATTCCAATACGGCCACTAAATACTCCCGTAATCCTTCCTTTAGATGAGGAAGATTGATTTGTTTGGAGATGGATAGGATGTCTGTGGAAATAGAAAAACAATGATATTGCTTATTTTGCCTGTAAATGTATTTTGAGAACCTACTATGTTTCAGGCTTTGTACCAGGCACCGAGGGGACAATGGTGAAGGCATGGATAGGTCATAAGGCCTTTGTACAAAGGAGTGTTTGGCCTATTTTACACTCTCATGGCACGATGCCATCGTTAACTTAAGAAAAAATATGGCATCCATAGTTCTAAATAGACACCTACAGGGTCAGGATAGGCATTCCATCACAAACAAGCAACACAAAGGATTTGAGTTATCTCTGAAAGTCTTTGGGAAACTGATCACCTTGGCGAAAGACAGAAGGATGAAAAAAACAAAAATGAAAAACCTATTCTGTAGAGCCTTACCGAGGCAGGGGAGGAAAAGGTAAAAGGAAGGGATATTAAGGGAGTCAAGAAAATTCATGTGTTACTAAAACACAGACAAGTATATTTGATTCACAGCCATTCACCCAACAGGTATTTATTGAGCTCACACATGACTCTAGAACAGCAGTTCTCAAGCTGTGGGTCGCGAGCCCTTTGGGGGTCAAACAACCATTTCACAGGGGGCACCTGATCCATTACAGCAGCAACACAACAGTGATGAAGAAGCAACAAAAAAACATTGTAGGGTTGGGGGTCATCCACACAACAGGAACTGTATGAAAGGGTTGTGGCATTAGGAAGGCTGAGAACCACTGCTCTAGATGCTGTTCTAAGCTAGGGAAGGGGTCTGAGGGCCCAGCTCCAATTCCAGCTACCTGGGCAACCACCCCTCCACCTGGAAGAATTTACTCTAGAGGACAGCACTGAAGCTGCAGCTCAGGGCAGGGACCTATCTGATCAGAGCACACGGGAGCAAATGAATGCGCAGGATAGGAGGGGAGCACATATTGGCCAACCAAGCCTGAAGGATGATATCCCTGCTCAGAACAGCCAATGCACAGTAGACCATATGATTGATCCCACTATGAGACATGACGTGCCTCGCTGACCCATGGTCCTACAAGGTACAACACTGGAGACGGAGTGTCGGCATTGGCCAGGTCTGACCCCACCACACCAATGCAAAACCCTAAAAGCATGTGACAGACCAGCGGGGAGAGCAGAAGAGGGAGGTCCTGAGTGGGTGCAAAAGATAGACTTTGGGGCCAGAGCTTGGCACCCTATCAGACTCAAATGTAGGACAATCCTAGACATCTACAAACAGACCTTGAACTATTTACAGGTTTTTCTTTTGTTTCATTTGTTATTTATTTGGGGGGGGGGTTCATTGGTTTTCTTTGTTGTTGTTGTTGTTGTGTTCTCTTTCGTTACTTTCTCTTACTATGCCTTGTTTTTTTGTGTGCATATTATTATCTCTGCAGGTCTATCAAGATAGCATGGGCTGGATGAACAGTCTGGAGTAGAAAACAATAGGACTGATGGTTCCAGGGGAACATGGGAGAAGGGGAGGTGGGGGAAAGGAGGTAGTGTTGACCAACCCAGGGACAAGGGAATAAAAAGTGATCCAATATCAGTGGCAAGGTGGGTGTAAGAGGTCGGGTAGGGATTGACCAAGGGCAATGTAACTGAGAGAAATTACTGAAATCCAAACGAAGGCTGAACATAATAGTGGGACAAGGGGAAAGTAAAAGGAAATAGAGGAAAGAACTATGAGGCAAAGGGCATTTATAGAGGTCTAAATATAGACATGTACATATGTAAATATATTTATATAGGATGATGGGGAAACAGAGATACATGCATATATTTATAGGTTTAGCATTAAGGCAGCAGATGGACATTGGACCGCCACTCAAATACTTCCTCAATGCAAGAACACTTTGTTCTATTAAACTGGCTTTCCATGATGCACACCTTCCCCACACAATTGCTGAAGACAAAGTAGGTGTATAAGCAAATGTAGTGAAGAAAGCTGATGGTGCCCAGCTACCAAAATATATAGCATCTGGGGTTTTAAAGGCTTGAAGGTAAACAAGTGGCCATCTAGCTCAGAAGCAACAAAGCCCACATGGTAGAAGCACACCAGCTTGTGTGACCATGAGGTGTCAAAGGGAACAGGTATCAGGCATCAAACAACAAAAAAGTCTTATCATTGTAAATAAAGAGGAGTTCAGAGTGGAGACACAACACCCATATGTAGGTAACGGGACACAGCCTTACAGAAGGGTCATGGGGAGGAGATGAGCCAGTCAGCATGCAGTGTAGCAACACTGAAACATACAACTTTCCTCTAATTCTTAAATGCTTCCTTCCCCCATTATCATAATCCCAATTCTACTTTACAAATCTGGCTAGACCAAAGGATGTGCACTGGTACAGATAGGACCTGGGAAGACAGGTTTCCAGGACAGATGAACCCCTCAGGACCAGTGGTGAGAGTGGAGATACTGGAGAATGGAGGCAAGATGAAGCAGAAAGGGGAAAACGATGACAAGGATCTACATATAACCTCTTCCCTAGGGGATGTACAACAGAAAAGTGGGTGAAGGGAGACGTGTAAACATGACAAAATAATAATAATTTATAAATTATCAAGGGATCATGAGGGAGGTGTGAGTGGGGAGAGAGGGCAGAAAATGAGGAGCTGATACCAGGGGTTTAAGTGGAAAGCAAATGTTTTGAGAATGATGAGGGCAACAAATGTACGAGTGTTCTTGACACAATTGATGTATGTATGGATTGTGATAAGAGTTGTATGAGCCCCCATAAAATGAGTTTTAAAAATTAGAGTGACCAAAACAGACAGAAATTTCTTCCCTTAAAGTGTTTTCATTCTAGTTGGAGAGGGGTAGATAATACTGAAGGAAACTACATAGCCAGTGAGAAGAGTGTTAAGGGTTTAGAAAGAAAATAAATCAGGTGAGAGAGATGATGAAGTGTTAAGGAGAAGGAGTTGCCACTTCAGGCTTGAGAAGGGAGCGATTTCGTCGGTGTGTGAGTGACTCACGTGACTATTGGGGGGCTAAAACTTCCCCCAAACCCTGATGGAATGACACTCTGCAAACACTGAGGCAAGAACATTCCTTTTGCTGTCCAAAACTAGGGAGCCATAGGGACTTTGGAGTGAAAGGTGAAAGAATTAGATGGGGGAGTCAGAGAGGAAATGGGAAACTCCCTCATGCATGGTCTCAGGTTATTTCGAATACTTTGAATGAAGTGGCAAAGTTTGGGATGGAAGGGCACATTACAATCTAAGGCATACTACGGTCTGACTTGGGTTTCAAAGTTGAAAATCTGTGAGGTGGAAAAGCTAATGCAAATGTGTCTTCTACAAATTCTCACAAGATTAAGAACAACAAGAAAAAAAAAGGGGGGGAAGAGGAAAAGATCCTTCATCATTAAAAATAGCATCTTTTATGCTGTCTCAAGAGAACTGTAAAGTGCTGACACCATTAAAAAAGTCTTTCCTCTCCAGAGAATGCTATTCTGTATTCCTAAGAGAAATAAAAATTAATGATCAAGGAGCTCAAAATGGCTGCAATTTGAACCCAAGGATAGCCTTTCTCAAGAAGCTACAGCATCTTACACCTCAGACTTCATTTGTTCCTTCAGCATGTGATGAGGCACAACTTTAATAGGGTGTGACAACTGACAAGAGAATTCAATTGATGCAAATTCAAACTTTAACAATAACATTATATGGAGCTTAAAATCCTTTGCACTTTTGACACTGAATTTATACCAGTTGCTCAAAATCATGAAAGTAAAGGGCCTTTACAGAACTACCGACCAAGGACCGGTAGTTCTTGTCTTGGTTAAGAAAAACAAGACCGAATTTCGTTTTACAACCAATGTTCTATAAAGTTGTTGATGAACTGAGGATAGAAGCTTTATAGCACTTTAATCAAACTGCTGGATACATTTAAAATTTTTAATAATTTCTGAGGAAGAGAACAATTCTGAGTGGATCAGAAATAGAATGCAATGGTAGAGGGGGTAGAGAGCAGATTCTAGCAATTTCTGTCTCCAGGCACTTTCCCTGGTTTACCACTGAAGCATTCCATTATGCATATGTATCCATGTAAATCTACATCCATGTGGATAGGATTTTGTGTGTGTCCACTTGTAGCTATAACTCATTTTCCTTTGATCATATGTGTGCCATTTTCTTCTCTATAAAAGATAGTGTTACTGGTTCTATTTGAAAGCTGATATTTGATTTAATATACTGATCAGTATAAGGTACCCCAAAGCCAAGAGCATTCCTTGAAACTGTCCTCAAACACTGTTTTCATTGCATCTTCAAGGAATACAGATTCATGGGTCTCTGAGCCTGGGGGCACAGGACCATGGTCTCAGGGGACGCCAAAGTCAATTAACTAAACACAGTCAGCAGTGACAATGTTCTACATCCTCTTCTGGTGAGTGAGTGGTGACTGGAGTCTTTAAAAATGTCGAGTGGCCATCCAATATACAATTATTAGTTTCTTCCTGTCTGTCAGAAAGAAGAGTGAAGAAAATTAAAGACACACGAAAACAATTCCCCAGGAACATCAGCTGACCACCCTCTAGTTCTTCTAGCCTCAAGCCTGCGGAGAGGTGTTAACTTGGTTCAAGAGGCTAAGGCTTGCTGTATCCATGTGTCCTTTCATTTTTATCACTCTTCTTTCCTCTGAGTGAGGAGAGACCAATGATTGCACCGTAGATGGCGGCTCATGATCATCTACATTTTTGAGACTTCGTAAACTATTTTCTATGTGCAACTTCGAACATAGATTATCTTGTATAATAAAACTGCAAATCTGTAGTCTTCCTCACACTTTCCTTGATGCACATGACCTTTTACTTTACAATGCACAGTTTGTGGGGTCCTTTCTTTATCTTTATCTCCACGGTCTTAAAATTGACATCCTATCTCCATAAACATTTCCCAGCTCTGTCTCTTCTCTAAAATCCTATAGCATGTAGGATTTTGATTGTATTTACCTTGATGGATTTTAGGTTGTAATTATAGTAATCTAAATATCACATATGTGTATGATTTACCTATTCAAGGTCTGTACAATCTTTACGTTCATGGATCATTTAGCTGGTATATATTTTAAAGTATCTAGCATGATGCTTGCCACATAGCATATTTGTTGGATATGGAATTACTCAAATATCTCTCATTCATTTGATAAGTATTTTTGTAAAACTCACTTCTTGAACAAGTAATGGACAGGATAAACTTGCTCCTTTTTGGTATACTGGGAGATAAAGAATAAATTTTCATCTTAGAAGAAATAGGATGTATATTCATAGTCTAAAGTGCTTTTGAAACTGTAGGTGATTTCCCCCGAATATTTCCTATCCTCTATATAATTAGGATAATATTGTTATTCACGAAAGATTTAGACTTCATTTACTTCAAAATTGAATAATATAAAAGTAATAATTAATATGAGAAGCTAAAGTATTACTTGTAAGGCAATATGTCCTTTGACTTTTCCTTTCATCCAGTCGTAGTGTCCCTCGAGGTGATCGCCTTACTGTGTATTTTGAGTCAGAGCCCTGGGGACTTAGTGGGTCACTTGCTGGGCTGCTCCCCAAAAGGTCAGCTGTCAAACCCACCAGCTGCTCCGTGGAAGAAAAATGAGACTGTCCGCTTCCATCAAGTTTTATAACATCTGACACCCACAGGACAGTTCTACTTTGTTCTACAGTCACTATGAATCAAGATCAACCCGATAGTAGTGAGTTTGATTTTGGTTTTATTATCCTATTATGTTTCGCATTTTATTATGAACACTAAGCTTATCATGATTCAGAAATGTGTATGATGAAATGCATGCCTACGTGGGTGCTAATAGTAAACCATCAACCGTTTTAGCTGTGCTCACACCTCCATTTTCAGCTATGTAATGGGCACTCCCACGTAGAAGCTCCACAAGTCCCGCCTACTCAACATAAAGTCCCATAGTCCCGTTGAAGTGCTTTGCTAGCCCAGATATCAAAAGCAGCATCACTTTTTTTTCACCCCACATTTAATCCATCATTATTCTCACTGCTGACTCATAACGATTCTATAGTCATTAAATTCTGCCAATCCCACCTCAACCATATATTAAAATCTTTGTGGCCTCCCTATCTTGCCCAAATGGAGATAATAGCACACTCTCTGCAGATTTCTAAAGCTCTCTTTTTCATAATCACATACTAGGTTATGTCACTTGGGCACTCAGCAACTTTTAGTGTGTTTGTAATAAATCTATAATAAAATATGTGTTGCTTAATCTTGGGTTCGAAGCTCCCTACAGATTAATACCCCTCAGACTTTTCCAGCCGCATGGCCATCTTTGGTAACAATACCAAGACATTGTCATTTACATCCAATTTCTGTTTCAACTGTTCAACTCTGCCATTGTGGCATGAAAGCAGCCAAAGACAAGTAGAAACCAATGGCAGTCACTGACAGTTTGTTGTATCCTAGTGGCTTGCATGTTGTTAGGATGCCGAGAGCTACATCATTAGCATTTCAAATATCAGCAGGGTCATTCATGTTGGACGGGATTTAGCAGAGCTTCCAGACTAAGATGGACTAGAAACAAAGACCTGACAATCATTTCCACAGCTATGTATAATGTACAAGGAACCATCATGGTGAAATAGTTAAATGTTTGACTGGTCACCAAAAAGTTGGTGATTCCAAGTCACTAGTGACGGTGTGGGAGAGAAAAGACCTGACAATCTGCTTCCTTACAGATGACAGCCTCAGAGACCTGGGAATTGCTCTAATTCATCAGATAAAATGGAAATGGAGATCCAATGGCCCTGGAAGAGGCGAACCATCTTTTTAAAGAGGAACTATGGTAGAGTACTCAGACTACTGATTTCAATATTTACTATTAAGTGATAATAATCGAGACATGTGGTATTTGCGTGTGACTTAGCATATATAGATCGATGGAGAATTCAGAAATCATTTATATGGTGATTTGACTTCTGTCAAAAGTTCACTGGAGAAATGGTAATATTTTCAAAAATTGGCAAAGAGTGTTGGAACAATTGCACTCATCTATGGAAAAAAGAAAAAGAAACACAGGGAGTGATTGAGAGAAGAAGGCAAAAATGCACCTTGGCCCTCTCATCATAAAATAAATAAGTGTTATGTAAGCACAAGCATCCCGAATGAAACAGAAGTAGATTGGATTTCATGCAAATTAAAAAATGCTGTGGGAAAGAAAATGAACAGCCAAGTCAGACAGCAGGACAAAATATTTACAAACAAATATTCAGGAAAGGACATATCCAGAATCTACAAAGAATTCATAATTCAAGAAGAAAAATTCACACCTTGATTTTAAAATGGCCAAAAAAATTTTGGACATCTTCTCAAAGAAACTGTACAACTGACCGATAAACCCAAGAATAGAGAGATGAAACATGTTAACACAGTGGGATGCCATGACAGCTTCTTTAGAAAGACTACAATGACAATGAAACCAAACCACAAAACTGATGGGGCCAAAAGGTAAGGAGGGTGTGGGGCAGCACCTGCATTGGCTTGAAGTTGAGGGACTAGGATGTTCATGCTTTGCTGGCAGAAGTGTGATACGGCAAACCACTCCGGAGAACCGTTCGGATGTTTCTGGGTAAAGTTCAGCATACATTCACCATACAACCCAACAAAGACTCTCCGTGGTACATACCCAGGACCATGGAGCACATTTGTCCACCCGAAGACTTGCTTGTGAATGTTTATAGCAGCTTTATTCACAGTTGTTAGAAAAACTGCAAGCAACGCACATGACCATCAATTGCTGAATTTACCCATTCAATGGAGTACTCCTCGGCCATAAAAGGCAACAAATGACTGATAATGAATTTCAAAAATATTGTCAGGGAAAACACAAAAGGCCGTGGAGCTGTGTGTTGCAGATTTTAACTGTGTCCCCCAAAGTGATATGTCGATGTTGCAACACTTGTACATATGAATATGACCTTATGTGGAAAGGGTCTTTCTTTTTTATTTTGATGAGGTCACACCAGAATAGGCTGGGTCCTCAGTGCAAGCCCTTCTGGATGAAGTCTTATAAGAAATGTGGAATAGACACATACACATAGCAAACACGCAGACACTGTGAGCTCATTATATTGCAGGACCTGATTTCTGGTGCATCCACTTGCCTGTACTAACATGCTATAGAAATGAACCCAGGGTGTCTTAGTTGGTGAGTGGTCCCATAATGAGAGAGGATGGTGACTTTGGAAAATGTAAACTCATTTTCTCCCACTAGAGGTGAGAAATCGTGAATATGGTGGTGGTTACAAAATTGAATGATTGTCAAAACTCATCACATTGTATACCTCTAAAAGATGAATGATACTGTATGAAAAGTAACATTCAGTAAGCCTAACTTTAAAAAGACAATTTTGGACTCTCACTCTCTCACTCACTCTCTCACTCACTCTCTCACTCACTAACTAGCTCACTCTCTCACTCACTGATTCACTCACTCTCTCTCACTCTCACTTACTCACTCTCTCACTCACTAATTCTCCCACTCTCTCTCTCTCACTCTCTAAATCACTCACTCACTCTCTCACCCACTCACTCTCTCACTAAAAAACAAAGAAAAATAGGGGGGAAAAAAAGACAATTTTGTCCTGAGGACAACTCTATCACTAAGCCTCCAGGAATTTCCTTCATGTTTTTCTACATTCATGACTCTCTTTCTTTGGGACCTAATCTATGCATGGCTTCATACTATGTCCATGCTTCAGTGAATAGAAATCATTTTCTTCCATTAATTTTTCTTCCATGGTAGTATTCTGGATCAGTTTTTGAAATTTCTTCCCATGAGTGAACTTGGGAATTTCCATGTTTACTTGGTGGGTACATTCTAAACTCAGAGTTTGTTTAGAGTCTGCTTTCTCAGTCTGTACCTGAGCATTAAATTAAATGGCTCATATCGTCAAACTCCTTACCTCTCATACACCGTGAACCCTTACTGCAGAGCTACATTCCTTAACCATGCCTCACATAATGAAGTTCTTTTGATTCTTCAGTTATTAAAATACATAGTTCTGGGGGAGGATTTAGTATAGCTCTTTCTGTCCTTTAAAATTAAATTTTATATTTAGTAATCCAAGCTCAATTATGTTATTGACTACTGGAAAATTACAAGCAAACCTCGGCACCCACAATCTGGCATCTCGTCCTTCTCTGAGGAAGTTTCACTGGCATTTATAGGCAGAAGGGTTTACAAAGTGTCACATGTACTTTAGAAGAGAGCATTGTTAACAAGAACATTACTTTAGAAGCAAACAAGACAAACCTCGTTATTGTTCACTGAAAACTTTGGATTCCACTCCTGTTACAGTTCAAGAGTAGAGAACGTGGGCCCCGTTGCAATCCTGAACCTCATTCCTAATTCACCAAGCAACACCAGTGACAGAGTCGAATGGACAGGATGTGCAGTTTGCACTGTCAACAGATCTGGGCCTCTAAGTAAAGTCTGTAAAATTAAAAGCACAATTAAAGTAGCTGTTTAAAGAGCAATGATGCATGCCATTTCTCTGAGATGCCACATAAAATCAAGGCCCTCAGGAAAGTTGAGTTGTTAAACAAGAAGTATTGATCTTGTCTCATAAGAGTAATAGCCCATACACTTTTTCCTCAGACTTTTTCCTTTTGAAAATAAAAAGAAGAGCGATTTGCCAAAAGATACATCTATTCCACAGATTTAAATATCACCTGGACCAAAGAAAATGATATGCCATGAAATTATGGAAAACAAATATATAGGTATATGAGGGGCTTTAAAAATGTAGTGGATAAATGGAATTTAAAGATCACTGAATCTTCCTGAAATTTTTTGTGACCCATTTTCCAGTGGCAAGAAAATAAATTCACAATGTAATTTTTAAAAGATGATTACAAATAATCCCCAGAGACTAACATATTTTGTTGGTGTTTTGTATCTTTTTAAAAGATATATATGTATACGTAGATATATATAAACGTAACCCAAATTCTCAAAGGTTGTACAGTCAAATGTGAAGCACTGTAAATTTTGTGAGGATAAGGCATTTTGTATGCTTTGTTTACTACCAAATCTCTGGTTGTTAGGGTATTGACTGACACATACAATACTTTCAATAGATATTTGTAGAATGAATGAATGGATGAGTAAATATCTATGCCCTTTGTGGTGCAATCAGTTAAGCATTATGCTACTAACTGAAAGTTCACTGGTTCAAACCCACCAGCTTCCTCACAGGAGAAAGATAGCACAGTCTACTTCAGTAAAGATCAACTGGCTTAGAAAGCCTATGGAGCAGCTGTACTATGCACTAAAGGGCCATTGTGAGAATGAAGGCTTTGTGTTAATTTGGCTGAACCAGGATTCTCAGTGGCTTCGCAGTTAAGACCTATTAACCCCCCCCCCCCCCAATGAGAGTTCCTCCAGGGTATGACCGGTTTCCAATAGAGGTAAATACTGCAGCATAACTTGTTTTTGACTGGAATTATATCCCGCATCTGGCTCAACATCAATTGAGCTAGAATCAACTAACATGGTCCTTCTCATTATAATTCTTTGTGTTGTGTATTATAATTTTGGACTCTATGTCTGTGGCTATGACCCCATTTTGAAGAGCAGTCTCTGTTACAAGACTAAAGTAGGGTTTCTTTCTGACCTTAGCAGAGGGTGTGAAACAAGCCACACCCTTTGTTTCCTCGGAGGCATCTTTAAGACCTCTGTGTTAGAGGATGTGTCCTAAGAAATCATCCAGAAGGACCGTGGGCCTCCACTCAAGTACTCCCTCAACGCAAGAATACTTTCTTCTAATAAATTGGCATTCTATGATGCTCACCTTCTGACGAAATCGCTGAAGACAAATGGGTGTATAAGCAAAGGTGGTGTACATAAGAAAGCTGATGGTGCCTGGCTATCAAAAGTTATAGTGTCTGAGGTCTTAAAGGCTTGAAGGTAAAGAAGCAGCCATTTAGCTCAGAAGCAACAAAGCCCAAATGGAAGAAGCACACCAGCCTGTGAGATCACGAGGTGTCAAAGGGATCAGGTATCAGGCATCATCAGGACAAAAAATCATATCATAGTGAATGAGGGGGAAGTGTGGAGTGGAGACACAAATCACATTTTTAGGCTACTGGATGTCCCCTTACAACAAGGTCTCTGGGAGGAGACGAGCCAGTCAGGGTCCGATGTAGTAACAATGAAACATAAACATAAAATTTTCCTCTTATTCCTCACCCGTACCCACCCCTGCCCCACTATCATGATCCTAATTCTACCTCACAAATCTGGCTAGACCAGAGGATGTACACCGGTACATATAGGAACTGGAAACACAGGGATTCCAGGGCAGATGATCCCTTCTGGACCAATGGTGTGAGTAAAGTGGAAGGGCAGCCAAAAAGAGGAAGGCCCTTGATGAGATGGATGGACACACTGGCTGCATCCATGGGCTCAGGCAGAGGAACAGTTGTGAGGAGGGCCGGGGCTGTGTTTCCTTCTGTGGTGCACTGGGTCGCTATGGCTCAGAGCACCTGACAACCACACCACCAACAACTCAACCCTCATGTCACTGCTGCTTCTGTTTCACCTTCTCTCTTCTTCTTCTTGTATATTTTAAAGCCAACATTTGAAACTATTTCTTCTGCAAAACTTCTCTACGGATAGCATTACCACAGCTAATAAAATTACCACTAGTCCCATGATATTATCTGAGTCTGGTCTATGTGAAAATTTCAACAGTTCTCTCAACAATACTTTCAGGATACTGTTCAAATCAGAATTCAAGTGAAATCCACTCATTACATGGTTAGTAGTTTTGTACGTTTTTTTTTCAGCTGTAAGAGGTCTCTCACAGCTCCATGTGAATTTCTTTGTTAAGAAAATGGAGCTATATCATTGGTCCTATGTACGTTGTTAGCTGTTTCATTTTGTTCTTAAAGCTATCGTCTTGTTTCCTGCTAAACTCTAGTTGCTTCTAAAGGCTAATTAGTTTCGGGCTTTGTTTCTTTGTAAAATATTCATAGATGATGCTGTGTCCTTATTGGACCTACTGGGAGGTGCTTTCATGGTTCTAATATCAAGTGGGTTGCAGTGTTGCAAAGCTGTCTGGAACCATAATACAGCTTCTCATCCTTTACCTACTAGCATCCACTTGTGATTGTTACCTGGCTCCATTATTCCCATAGGGTTGGAAAGCAGTAATGGTCATTTAAAAATACTTATTAGGTGGACATATTCAATAAAGAACTCTCATCAGTCATCTTATCTTGAACACATTTTTACGTAAAAAGTAGGAAAAATGATGGATTTTTTTTTGCTCATGACGCTTTTTCAGAAACTTTAATTGTTGTACCCACCTCCAGAAGTGACCAGGGAAGTTTATGTACTTTTCACATTATCATACCCTCCTGGAATTTTGTATTTGAAATGTTTGAAACCCTTGCATTGATGATTCATTTTTGATACTAAAATGTTCCTATCTTGGGGTGAATTCTTCGGGCACATGACCCCTAGTATTTTTGTGGCCTCTGACAAAAGGAATAGGCTTAATGCTTTGTCATCATGCTCTTCTCCAGAAAGATCTGGAAAATGGAACTTGGCAACAAAAGTCTAGGAGCACTCCTTGCTATTAGCATAATTTCTAGGTTTGTTCTGTACAAGGCCAGGGAATCCCTTATTTTGCAGGTATAAAACTAAACCTCACTCTCAAACTAGTATTTTCAATTCAAAATGATGGTTCAGGATATTTATTTTAACTTCTTTGATGATTTTGAATCTTTTCTGTCATGTTGAAAAGTTTATTTTCTAAATCATGTTAGTTTGATCGTATGTTTACTTTCTCGCCAAATTATTTTGATATCTGAACATCATACAGTAAAAGTAAAAATTCAAAAATTTAAACAATAATAACCCTGAATGGTGTTTATATTTATAGTTATTTTTTTCTTAAGATCTACTCACCTCGGAATGCAGAAATATTGTTGCAATGCCACTTGAAATGATAGTAAATACACTGAAGTTATGCCAACAACTAGATGCATCATCTTGTTTCTATTAGTTTTGTTTGCTTTCTTTATTTTTAAGAGACTGATTGCTTTTCTGGCTAACTTAACTATTTTGTTAGTATGAAAACCCTTTTCCATTTTGAGACCACTAAGACAGAATAAGACAGCTACAGTTTCAAATTCCGTCCCTGTTGCCATGATCCTTCGATCTCCACACTGAGCAAGTTTTACTAGTGTTTGCTTGTTCTTTTTTAGAAACCATTTTATTCGGCCCGAATCCAAGCACCACGCCATTCCAAAGTGCAAACATGTCCAGCAGTGCTGTTTCATCACTAACACATTTCTTTCAAGACATTTTCTTTCTTCTTGTCCTTCTTGATATCAGCTCACCATTTCCCTCCCCCCTCTCTTGCTGTACTCCTTATTCTATTCATGGTCCCTATAAATTCATCCATCCTGGCTTTCATAAATTGAAAAGCATAGAAAAATACAAAGCAGAGATTCAAGAAAACTACCGAGAATGATAAGATACAAGAGATAAACCCCACTATGAAAAAACCCACACCAGGAAATATTACAAACCAGATCAAGCATAAATTGTATCCAAAGGGAGATCAGATGATAAATTTTAAACTTTAAAGTCAGATTTATCATTTTAATCCATTACAGTCATGTCTACAATAAGCTCTCTCTGATCACCAGGATATTCCCATTCCTCAGTTATGGTTGGAGGGAACTTACAGGAGGCTTATTCCGTGTATAGATACTGCAAATGCATTTTGGGCTTCCACTGTTATCCATAGCCTTCTGCTCACCAGGACTTCACATTTTAAGCTCTGATACTATTCCCTCCATTGGATTTGGATTTAGATTATACAATTTTCAATCCTTGGATGGTGGGTGTTGGTGTGCTTCTTCTATGTGGGCTTAAGTGACATCTTACTTAGGTGACTGCTTGCTTGAAAATAAGACTTTAAGACCCCAGATGCTATTCGTTCTGATAGATGTGCAACATCTAATTTCCTTACTACACGTTGCTATAGCACCCTTATCTTCTGTGTGTTTCCTTCCTGGGGGCGAGTGTTGAGAAGGGTGAAGTCATAAGAGCTACTTGTTTTTAAATTGGAGCTAGGATGAAATGTGAGCTCAAAATCCGTTCTTGAATCTATGATTTCTATCTGCCTCTGGTTCACCTTAGATACCTCTTTGTAATTTGATGGTGGAGAATCTTATCACTCATCTCCCTGGAACATAAGAACTTTCTGTTTATAATTGGATTGATTTAGCTCATGGTAATAATTGTAAAATACTATTGAGAAAGAGGCCAGGAGGCTTGGTGGTGTAGTGGTTATGCGTGGGGTTCTGATCTGCATGATGGGCAGTTTGAAACCACCAGCAGTTCCACAGGAGAAAGACTGCTCTCTCCTCCCATAAACAGGTGCAGGCTCAGAAACTCAAAGGGAGTAGCTATGAGTCAGCATTGACTTGATGGGAGCGAGTTTAGCTTTCTGATATGGAGAAAGGGAAATTACATCAACACTGACTTGTATAGAATACGTCCTTCCGTGACTGGACACTTATTAGACAAACATTGGGAGTTAGTGGTCAGGCAAAACTATAATGTTCCCTAACAATGTCAGACACAGGTCTGCCAGAACAATGCATATCTTAAGAAAGCAAAAAGGGCATTGAGGTAGCAAGTCAATGTTAATCCTCCTATTGGTAGCTCCATATTCTTGGTATAGCTGCCTTCTGCTTCTTCACACACCATATCATTTCAGTCTTAAGTCCTTGGGTGTGTTTGAGTTAGAGCCTCATACATCTACTGGTGTTTACACATCACAATCCTCTGGCATGACCTTTGTAGCGTGTTGTATGCCCTGAAGATCCTGGGTTCAATGTGCCAGTATGCTCTGGTACATGCCTAGGGTTCCTATTCCGACCAATGCGGGCTATTAGGAGCCATAGTACCAGGCATACTCACCACTTGGGATCCTTAAAAGTATTGTTAATCAGCCCCTGGCCCCGGCCCCTGCTTGGAAGTTGGTCCTTCCTCTTTTTCCACCTAGAGGCATCAACTTCTCTTCTCTAACACATGAATGCTCCTTTTTGCCCCTCCCAACTTGATTTTCCCATCAGTCTCCCTCCTCAATCTGGTAGGAGTGTCTGCTGGTCCAGAGGGATCTTGCCATACCTTTGTCTGGCAGTCATTAAGCATTCATTCATCCTCTCTCAGAAATCTGATTCCATCTGAAGTGAGGACCCTTCTGTCAAAGTAGCTTTCGAGACACACACAGAGGATGATGCACGGCTCATGGGCACCAGTCAGGCTGTCTATCACCCTGGCCAGCGGACTAGATGGCCTGAAAGCCTGAGCCCGATCCTATTCTGGTATTCTTACAGAAGTGGACTATGAGATTTTCCTTTTGTGAATGACTAACCTCACTCAGCATGGTTTCCAGATCTCTCCATGTCATGAGGTGTTTCATCACAGTTTTTTATTTTTTTTTTGGTAGGGCTGCAGATTATCCCAGTGTGTGTATATACCAAAGGTTTGTTTTGTTTTAATCCATTCTACTGATGGCAATTTGGTCTGTTTCCAACCTCTTGCTATTGCCAACTCTGCTGCAATGAGCATGGGAGAGCATATGTTGGTGTGTGATCTGTCTCTTATTTCAATGGGGTAAATGCCCAGCAATAGGAATTGCTGGCTTGTATGTTGTTTCTATATAGGAATTGCTGGCCTGTATGGTGGTTCCATTGCCAGGAGTTTTAGGAATCACTATATCACTTTCCATAGCGATTGTATTTACAAGCCCACCAGCAGTGTATAAGAGTTCCAATCTCTCCACACCTTCTTTAGAATTTGCTGTTTTCTTTTAAAATTGAACTATGGACATATGTGTGTGTATATAGACATATATTATAATAATATACATAATCATATATTACATATTGAAAGTACCCTAGACTGCCAAGGGGGGAGAGTAATGAAAGTGTCACGGACTGCCAAAAGAACAAACACATTTGTCTTGGAAAAAATTATAGCCAGAATGCTCCTTGGAAGCAAGGATGGCGAGATTTCATTTCAGGTCATTTGGACCTGTTGTCAGGAAAGGCAAGTAAAGGAGAGGGCCAGCAAACAAGAGGTAGGCCTTCAATAATCAGGAATGACACCGTGACAGTAATGAAGGGTTCAAGCATAGCAACAATTGTGAGGATGGAACAGCACCAGGCATTGGTTCGCTCTGTTGTGCATAGGGTCGCCAAAGGCTGGAACTGACTTAATGGCACCTAATAACAACATCTGTAATGAGGGGACTTCCCAAAGTTCATAGAAAAATTGAATGAATGGATAATGGAATTTTCCATGAAGAATTTGAGCCTCCTCATATGTCATTTATATGATAAATATATACAGATACATGTATTTCCTTATATATTTATATACATATGTGAGTACATATATATGCTATAATAAACTTTGGTCATACATTAGGCCGTACATTTGCCAGCCTATAATTAGGATAGATTCTGATCTAGGTGGAAATGCTAGGTCAAGCGCTAAAAGAAAAAATAATGTCATTTGAGAGTGTTACTTCTTTTCCATGGGGACTCTACCATTATTATTGGCGATGTTTAAGAGTCCCTGTTCCCACATAAGCTGACAGGGGATGTGGGTTTTGCCAAGCAGGAACATGAAAAACAGTATTTCAGTGAAGTTTTAACGACATCGCTGCTATTTTGATTGAAGTTGAGAATTTTTCATGAGTTATTTTTCCCCTTGTGAACTCTTCTTTATATCTTTTGTCCCCTTTTATTTTTAAATAGACTTGGTATCTTTCCACTGAATTTTTTTGAAGCTTTAACTGATGGAGATAACCTCTTTGGTGATGTTATTTGCAAAAAAAAAATAGTCTTCCCGGTATGTACTTTGCCTGTGGCATTTTTGGGCATGCAAAAGTCTTTTAAATATATGACCCCATTATCAACTTCATTTGGGGTTTTATGGTATTTTCAATTATTGGAATTGCCATATGTTCCTCAAGAACCAGATTCTGAGATGGAAACAATGGTGCCGGACTTCCTGAAGGAGGCCCTGGGACTAGCACTGTGGATCAGATGACTGCCAACAGGTGGGACACTGAGCTCTTAATTCCTGTAACACAGCACACAGCTTTGACCAGGAGACTGGCTCCTGCACCAAGAAACTGAACACTGGGATAAAACAATGTATTTAGGAAGATTCATTTTGTCTTCTACAACTTCCATTGCGGTGTTTAGTGCATTTAGATCGATGATCCTGATTGCATGGTATGAGATATTGAACCAATGCTATATTTTTATATTTTTACAGTTGCCCTCATCACAATCAAAAAGACAATTTTCCCACTGATGGGAAATGGAATTATCCAAAGAGTCAAGATTTTCATATGCAGTTAGGTCTGTTTCTAGATTATTTTTCCCCTATTGATCTGCCTATACATGTGCTAAAAATATGTTTTAATCTATGTATGGTCAACCGGCCATTATCCTTCTCTCTTGCTTATTTTTAGGACGGTCCCCAGATATTCTTACATGCTTATTCATATAAATAAATTTAGTAACTAACTTATTTATTTCTGGAAAAGAAATAGTACTTTTCTTTGGATTATAATCACACCATAGATCAATTTAAGAAAATCTAACATTAATCAACTTAGGAAAATGTAACACCTTTACTAGATTGCATTTTCTCTTATATCTGTGTTGGTCTATTATATATTTTCAGGGGTATTTCATAGTTAATTTTAATACATATTTTTGTGCCTTTTCTCTTAGTTTTATCCTTAGGATCCCCTCCCCCCTTATGCAAATGGGATCTACATTTCCTTTATTTTCTTAGCTGATTATTGTTTGGCTACCTTACTTTACTAATTAAAACATTTATAGCCTCCTTTAAATTTTTTCTAGTACAAAAACTATTGAAAATGTACCAACTGGAAGCAATAAGCACATCCCGGCTCCACAAGTGCCCATTACCCAGATGCAAAAATGATTACTTCAGTGTTAATTCTATTTCATCCAAAATTCAGCTTACTTTATCGCTCTTAAAATATACTGAATTCCAAAACACTATCATTTCATCCATGCCTACTCTTCAGTACAAAATCCTGAGATAAATTCTCATTAAAAACATAGCTTTGAAACAACGATTCCATATAACATAATGATTCCTTGTTATTATCATATATGCTATCTGTGATCAAATCCCAAAGTGTCTCGTTGACTTTTTATTTGTTCATTTCTATCAGTGTACAAATAGCATACATACTTTACAATTGATTAAGGTCTGTTAAAATCGATAGATTCCCTCTTCATTCCTTCGTTTTCCTTTGTGGTTTGTTTCTTGAAGAAGTGGGATGATTTCTCATCAATTTGGTTTTGGTTTGTTTCGAGGGGGGAGAGGAGGGTGGCAAGAATACTTCTAAGTGCCATAGTAAATTTCCAAGAGGAAACACAGTATGTATAATTTTGTCTGCTTTTAATCCAACAATTGGTTTGGTTGTGTAAAATTTTGATGTTCTTGTTTCAGCACTCTCTCATTCATTAGATACAATTATTTTATAAAGAAAACTTTCTCATTTTGTTATATTTCCAAGTTGTCTCTTTCGGATATGATCCTGACAGTGTTGATAGGTTCCTTAAGTTCTGCCATGAAAAGATAATTCCTTGCTTGATTTTCAAATTCCAGTTGCTTTCATGGGAAATGGTTTTTTGAGGTCCTAATATGGCTAACTTTAGTGCTGTTGGTTACTTTTTGTTCATCGTGTCTGAACCTTTTCTTATCGAGGTTATGAAATATTTCCTGTTGATATAAAATATATCATAAAATCAGACTGATGTTTCTAATCCAAATTATTTAATATCCTCAATCATAGATGGGCATCTCCTTTCTCTCTGCCTGCCAGAAATCTAGGTTCACAATGATATCAATGTAAGTATTCATTTGTCTTCATAATACATACATGATAGTTTTAAAATAACGGTAAAAAGCATCATCTCCCAACACAGTTGCATTCACTTCTTTCTTTTTGTTTTGAAGTTTATGTTTATGGGTCACCTTTTAAAGCTAATTTCTATAATCATGCAAAAGATTTACATTGTTCATATCTACAAAGTAAAAATAAATAAATAAAAAAAGCTAGCTCCTACCAGGGCTGTTTCCTCCCATTTCCTTCTCTTAGTCATTAGATACATAAATTGAGAGGCACCACAAAATCAAGAGGTAAGAACAAACAAAAACAAGATTAAACTCTCACTCAAATGTTAATCCTCAATCTTTGCAGAGAAGTAAGGACTGAAGAACGGGAACTAAAAAAAAAAAGGGGAAACTACTCCGATCAAAAGTTGAAGGAGAACATGGTGTTGTTTTCAATCCTCCACTGGCTCGGGTGAAATAGAAGAATAATTCATTTTGGTTTCGTTGTGGTGCATTTCGCTTGCTTTGGAAAGCACACGAGAAGGACGTGTATGTGCAATCAGGAGTGGTCATCAAGGCAAAATCAGTAGGTAATCTTGGCAAATATTTGGCAGAGGAAATACTACAAAATAGCTGGATAATGGGGCTTTTACTATTTTTGCCTGATACATTTCTGGAAAGGGGAAAAGCAAAGTTCCAAATAGTACCAAGGTTTGAGTGTAAAGGAACGATAGAACATAAACACTAAATTCCTCCTGTAATGCTGCATGTTGGAAAGGTAGGGACAGGCACCAAAGAGCGCACTGGGCTGCTGCTCAGCTGAGCAAGACAATCCATTGGAAAGGCTGCATGTCCTCATTAGGGGAAAACCTGAAAGTCCAGGAGGACGTTATCAGAAGCAGCGAGAAACTGAGAAGACAAATACGAGGGAAAATATCTCAAAAGTAAGAAAGAGATGAAATCAAGGACGAAGGAAAACAATTCCGCCTACAGGTACAGAGACCAGACCTCTAAGTGAGACTAATGGGGTGCTTAGTCTTTTTCCCCAGGAAGTACATAACAGCGCAGACTACGGGCTGTTTCCATACCAAAACAGATTTTTTTCCGCCACAGCAATTGATTTGTTTTTCACTCACTGATATCCCTGGAAACAAGGAAATAAAATTTTGTGTTTGCTTCCCTGCCTTAGGATGCCTTTAAAAGAAAAATAAATTTCAGGCCACTTCTAATTTCTTCTGTGTAGACTGGTGGGCAATGTTCACCCTCTCTACTCCACCATTCATCCACTGGAGAAAAGACTGTGTCCAATTCGAGTGGAAGCTGTTAGGTCAGCTCAATGTGCCAGGCTCTCTTCTTTGTTAACCTTGGCCGCTTCCCAAGTTACAGACTCCTTGGGTCACCCAAACTCTTATTTCCATATTGTTCTACATGGGCCTTCCTTAAATCTAGGCCCACTTTTTTCCCCTTACTCTCAAACATTTTCCCCATGTCCCTGGAAACTCCTATCTCATGGTCATAAATTACCCTCTGCCCTTACCTTCAGCAAGTGCTTTCCCATCTCGAAGCCATAACTGGGATTCACTATTTCTAAACCATGGCTCCTCTTTTCATTTTCTGGTAACTGGCCTCTTGAAACATATGCTGTCTTCAGAATAATCTGTCATTCATTAGCATGTCACTTCATGTCAGTTTCTCAACTTGGTCTGTCAACCACTTGACAGGGTCAGGAAGAGAAAAATAGAAACAGGGCAGGTCCGTTGCTGGAAAAGGCTTTGCAGTGCTATACGGAGAGAAGCATTAGATCCAACTAACGGGAGAGGGTCTGAGTGGTAGGTGGAGTATGTGAACAATATAAAATCCTTACATGATAAATACTGTCCATGGTGAACTAGGGCTGTTCATACCAGTACATGAGCCCAATATTATATTTTCAGAAATGATGTAGGTCAGTTGTTAGATCTTTCCTAGGCATTATTGGATGATAGGATCATAGAGATTTACAGTTCTACTCTCTCCTAGAATAGAGCGTCAGAATCAACTCAGTGGGGTTTTTGATTGGGCAATAGAGAAGAAATAAAACCCTATTTTTACTCTTCGTGTTGTGCCACAAATACTTGCAGCCTTTTCCAAATTATTGTGCCATTAACATGAACTCAATGCCTTCCTAATAAAAAAATTCTTCCTCCTTCACCCATGGTAATTATTCGTCAAGTTTGGTGTATTTTATTTTTTTTAGTAGTTTTCTCGATGTAATATCCACATATCATATACTTCCGTATCCAATAGTTAAAATGCTTTTTAAAAGAGTTGTATATGCATAGTCACAGTCAGTTATGGTGCTCCCTCCCCACTCCTACATTCAATGTTTGCTCTTCAATTCCTATCACCCTCCCCTCCTAACCCCCCACATCCCCAATAACGATCGCAACAAATATTGACTGTATGCATCCACTCCTTCTGTGCTCCACAAACCGGGAAACCTACCACAAACTATAAACAACAAAAATAAAATGAAACAGAAAGAAGAAAATAATAATTTAACAAAATATTTTAAAAGTAAGCAAAGAAATTTCGTTTGTGGAACAAGCGAGAACTATTTGAGCCTAGAGCAAATTCAGTCAATTGGGCGGTCAACTTACCCAGTATCATATTTATAACATGGTTCCATTCATAATCATCATGTTTACAATAATCTCTGTCTGAGAGCAAACCTGTTTCAACTCCTATCTGCGGTTAGAGGGGATCTTCCAGAGGCTTAATTTGACTAGATAGTCTGCAGATGGATTTTGGGCTCCTACTGTCCTCCACAACCTTCTACAAATTGAGTGTTGATAATTTCACAATTTAAACTCTGATACATTGTATTTCAAAAAAAACATTGGTCTCCTTTGGATTTTTCCCCAACTAATTGACAAAAAACAACTAGTTTAAATGAAGACCTATAAGCTCAAATTTCAACCAAATGATAGACAGATCTATAAGGGTAATGATGACACTCTGCAGGTGCATAAACCTTAGAATAATCAATCAATTGAGATCCAAGTGCATTCTACTTCCTGAGAGATTTTATAACAGATTTTTTTAAGCCAGGCAATGAAACACCAACTAATAATAATGACAAGCTTATACTGTTTGTGAAAATGAAGTGTTTGCAGCTACTAACTGCAAAGTGGGTGATTCAAACCTACACAGAGGCATCATGGGGAAAAGGCCAGGTTATCTACTTCGGCAATGATCACTGTCTAGAAGACCCTACGGGGCCCAGTTCTATTTTGCCACTGTGAGCTCACCATGAGTTCGAATTGACTTGACGGGGACTAGTACTACTAGTAAGGTAAAGGTGACCCAACTGTTTAGGGGCAATCATTGAAAGAACCTTCCAAAGGCTACACCTTTTTCAAGGTCATGTTTGCCCAAATTAGACTTCCTATTTATTATTCCACACATTGGTTTCTCAAGTCAACATCTCTCTTATGTGGGATAAGTATCACCTAACCACTAGAGAATGTCTCTCTTGGCTCTTTAAACTTCTTACCATTCTTTCTCAGCTGGATTGGTTCCTGTCATGGGGATTTGGCTTCTGCTTTGGTCCTGGACCATCACCCTGTGTCCCAGATCCCAGAGTGCCACAGATAAATCTGAGAGATGACAAACGTTCCTGAGAAGCTCATCAATGCAGTGGGAAGAAATGCCATGAAAAAGTACTGTACAGAGATCCATGGAGACCTATCACATGTAAGATTAAAGAAATAAAGGAGGTAAAGAAGGAAATAAACACTGAGTTAGGCCAACTATATGCCCAGTGCTGTGCTGACCATTCATCACTAGAAGAAAAAATACCATTTTTTATAAATGGTGAAAAGTGCAATCCAATCTAGAGAAAGAAGTTAAAATGAGCCATTTGTTATTAATTTTTTGCTCCCCCATCCACCACAAACCTCACGGCATTCTATAGCTCAATTTTCCAGGAATGAAGTTTGCTGAGAGAAGAATCAGACCCATGGCGAACTATTTTGAAAATATACCAAAGGTTTCCACTGATATTTGGGGAAATAAGGCTACCTTAGCTGCAGACCCTCAAAAGCAAAAAGTAAAATACGTCACAAAACTCGTTTCCTATCAACAAGCTAGCTAATCTATGAAAAGACCATCCTATTTATAGAATTCAAATTTCATGATTCTAAGTGTGTTACAAAGGGACAATGTGAAGTTGCTGTCTTTTGATTAAATAAATAAACAAAAAGCTTTTGCGTAGATTCTGAGTCTAAAGTGGTTATAGGCATAATCTCAGAGATGTGTTAAGTGACACAAAATTACTGAGCAATTATATTTAGAGCAGCTTTCAGTTCCTGTGCAAAACCAAAGAAAAATCCCAAGGCAATATTTTAAAGTCAGTGCTTCTAATAGCTTTCACTGCTATCTACCTATTAATATTGAAAAGAATAACATACAAAATAGGACCTGAGACAAGTCAAATGATGTGCATTTTTAATGAACCACCAAACCCCATACCAAACTCACTGCCACCAAATTGATTCAAACTCATAGCCATCCTATAGGACAGGGCAGGACTGCCCCATAGCTTTGCCACATCTTTCTGCTGTCAGAAAGAATCACCAACCTTGCAGTTGGCAGCTAAGCATTTCACCATTAAGTTACCAGGCCTGGTGGGGAGAGCTCTAAGGACTGCATCAACCAAGCTTCCATGACCTCTGACTTTTAGTTGAGTACAGCCATTGACACGAGTGATAGGAGTTGTATGAGCCCCTAATAAAGTGATTTTTTTAAAAAAGTTGATGATCGGTAAGGTGAAGCCCCACCTAATTTACAGTAAAAAAATATTTTTTTAACAAGAGTTTACTGAAGATCCACAAGGCAAAGCAAGGGGGGGGGCGCAAGGAGCATGCCTTTCCATGGCTTATTCCTCATTTATAAAAGGTTAACAAGGTTTCCTTTTCCCTCTTAAAGGCAACCATACCATCATTCCAGTAACCAATCCCTGCCCCCAAATCTTCAGAGCCAGTAGTGGTAATGGATTCTCCAGGATTGCTAGTCTTAGGGTGCTTGACTGTCCCTTGCTAATTTCCCCTAGTCCTCTTCATACCTCTGCAAGTAAGCTCACCACAGCTCTCCCATTCCAATATGCCATGTATTTCCTGTGCTCGCCAAGAGTGGTGATGACCCCATTGTGCCTTTATTTTTCATGGTGCATGCATTACTTTACAAGGAATCCTGTATGCTGGTGTCTTTTATTGTCCATCTGTTAGTGCCAATGCTAGGAATGGCCAGAGAAAGGGGAGGTAGGACACAGATAGTAAGGAGAAAATTTGGCACTGTTGTGTTATTCAAGCTGTGTTGGAAGGCTATATCCATGGAGGATGCGTACACGGGTGTCATCCTGCATGGTGTACTAAGAATTAAGGGGCTACACTAGATGGACATAACATCTAGGCCTGCACCCTTGCACTGAGGACTGGGTTACTCAGCTGGGAGTAGAAGCAGAGAGTGCATGCCCTGGATCTGTGGAAGTGGTGGTCAATGGACCTTAGGGGAATGTCCAGCTTGGTAGGTGTCCAATGGAAAGGGACCCAGAGTCACCCTATATTTAGCTCCTCGATACCCACTCACAGTGACATGACAGGTTGTAATCTGGTGGGCATGGATCTGCACGTGGAAAACTTGAACCAGGAAGTTTCCCCCTGGCACCAACCCCCAAGCTTAGGGAAAACAGAACTCAATCGAACGGGAGCTCGAAATGTGTGGAGCAACATCTACGGTTGTGGCTCACAGGGTCACTGTACTTACATGGACTCCTCATACCCACAGGGTCCGGAGTGTACTGTGTCAATGGTGGGGGATTGAAGTTGCTAATAATTTTTTTTTAATTGTAGTTGTTGCCAATACAACCGCCATATATCCCAGGGAGATGATGAACAATGTTTTATGTCCCTGTTTCCATGGATTTCTGTTTTCCTGCCTTTAGTTAGTTTGTTTTTATTTGTTTGTTTGTTTTCTACTAATTGATGTGTTGCTGTTGTTGGGGTAGTTGGTCTTAAGGGGTATTGATTTTGTCAAAATATGACCGCCAAAGTAAACCTGAGTCATGCATATCCCAGGGATCAGCAACTGGGTTCTGGGTCCCCACTTAACTCTAACCCCAATCCAAGAAGAGTTGGTTCTGATAACAAGGCCCTGCTCGATACTCACCTTCATGAAATGATCAGTGTTAAATAACCAGTGTTAAAGCAAGCAGATGATGCCCGGCTATCCATTGAAACAGTGCCTGGGGTCTTAAAGGCTTGTATTCAAACCATCTAAGTGAGGAGTCACCTAAGTCCACATGGAAGAAGCATACCAGTTTGTGTGATCCAAAAGATGGCAATAAAAGAACTCAAATATGACAAAGGGAAAAGTATCAGAGCCTAAATTGCGAACAGTCACTTTGTAGAAGTCGATGGAAGACAGTGGGAGACCAAAATCTATCTGCAGAATATCTAGTCAGATTAAGCCTCTGTAAGATATGCTCTAGCCACAGGCAAGGATCTAAAACAGCTTTTACTATTAGATATAGATCATTGTAACTGACAGTTTACTGGATCAAACTTGGTACTTGGTCAGTTGACCTCCCTCTTGACCCAACCTAAAATTCTTCGAGGTGCCAGTATTTCTTGCTTGTTCTATTAACAACGATGCCTTCCCTGGCCCTTTAAATAGTGATGGTGGTTCTTAAGTTTTTACTAATTATTTGTATTTTTATCTATTCATTATTAGTTTATTGTGACTATTTTTTCCTGGTTTTTATTGTTTCTGTAGAATTTCCCAGCTTGTGAAGCATGCATGGAGATAATAATTGAGGCAAGGGTTTGTAGAGGAAGAAGGGATAGGAGGTGGGAGATAGGGAGTTTGGGGGAGCCATCAACGTGTGCAGGAAGGTGGAGGGAGCACTAGATCTGATTGTGATTACATAACTTATTTTAAAAGTGATTTAACCATCAACAATGTTCTAGAATTGATTGGGTAATTATTATACAATCATTCTGGATATGATTAACTATTGAATTGTATGATATGTGGATTATGTGCCAACAAAACTGCAAAAACTAAAAAGAATTAAATGACACACTGTGAGATTATAGAACAGAGATGAATGCAACACATATTTCAGGAATTTGGCTATAAATACTATTTTCAATTACCTCTCAAGTAGCTCCAGGTTGATTAGCTGCTCAGTTGTTGATTACCTATCTGCCCATGATCTTCGGGGGTGGGGAAGGGCACATGCATGATTGTGCAAGCAGACCACCTGAATCTTGAGAAAAACCTGATCATATTAAGTGATCTATGCAAGACCTAGCAGGCCTTATTCTATATTTCTAGGAAAGTGTAATATTGGTAGAACTACTTTGGGAACCAACTTCTAATAAAGTTGAAGTCTGAGTATGCCTTGAAACGCAGTCATTGCACTTTGGGGTTATACCATAGGTTGCGGCCCCTTTGGGGATCGAATGGCCCTTTCACAGGGGTTGCCTGATTCATCACAGTAGCAAAATGACAGTGAGAATGTAGCAACGGAAATAATTTTATGGTTCCGGGGGCACCACAATATGAGGAGCTTTATTAAAGGGTCGCAGCATTAGGAAGGTTGAGAACCACTGCTCTAGAGAAATTCCTGTATATTTCCCTCGAGAGACATGGGTAATAGTGTGATATTAATTTTGCTTATAACAGTTACCACAGGAAAATTGACAAATACATACCAGAGGTTTCTAAAATGGAATACTACATACCAGTGACAAAGAGTGGAATACATATATTTCAACATGAATGGTTCTCACAAACAAAATTCTGGGGTGAACTAGAAAACTTCAGAAAACTGATAAGTATAATTATTTTACTTAAGAATAACCATACACATGTGGTAAAGATATAGTACTATTTAGGAAATGACTACCACAAAGACACAGAATAACCTTGAGAGACAGGATATGGAGCCTGACAATGTTTGGTGAGGGGCCACACAGAAGGCCCATGGTTAGCTTCAAATGTTGCATTTCTCAAATATTATAATGAGATCAGTGGTATTTATCTTATTATCATTATCCATGTACCTTAATATCCAACTCATTGCTGTCAAGTTATATCCAACTCATAGTGTATTACATTCCTGGTATATAACTCAGATCATTGTCATTAAGTCGATTCAGACTCAGAGTGAGTGAACCCATGAGACAGAGTAGAACTGGCCCTGTGGATTTCAGAGACTGTAATTATTTATGGGAATGGAAAACCTCCTCTTTTATCCCGTGGATGGGTGGTTGGCTTCAAACTACTGACCTTCCGGTTAGCAGTGCAATGCATAACCCATCAGGGCTCCTATTATTTGTATATATAAACATGTAAAGAATTCATAACAAAATGCAAAATAAGGATACAATTATTTTAGTGAGTTATGCTTTATTTTTATTTAACTTTATGTACTGAGAAAGTTCTGAAAGGGATTAGAAGCAAAATATTAGGGTTTTTTTGGTTTAGATTGTGAGATTATGGGTGGTTTAGATTTTCTCACATTTTTCAGATTTTCTATAATACAGAAAGATATATTTTTGGTTGGGAAAATATATAGTGAATAATAAGTAGTAAGTGGTCAGAAAAATAGCAATAGCTTGCAACAAGCTGTTTTGCGGGAACAATTATTGTGTTGAATCATCTCTTTTTTTCCAAAGAGGAAACCATAAACAAAAGTTCTAACATAAGGCAAACCCAAACCAAACTCATTGCTATCGGGTCAATTCTGGCTCATGGCGACCTTTTAGGGCTGGGGAGAACTGCTCCTGTGGGTGTCTGAGACTGACAATTTTGGGGAGTAGAAAGGCCCCTCTTTCTCCACTGGGGGAAGCAGTGATTTCAGACTGCTGATCTTGTGTTAGTGGCACAAAACATCACCACTATGCCACAAGGGCTTCTAAACAAACAAACAAACAAACAAACAAACAAAAAAGGCTAACGGAGGATAACAGTACCCACGAGTCTAGAGTGTCCCCCTCCAGCAACAATTATGTCATAGGAGAAAAAGTGTAAGAGAACCTTAGAATATTAACCTGTTTCCAAGACTTCCAAAGGTGACCTTCATTGTCCAGCCATGTTCTCTTCAGAACAATTCAGTGTTCAGGTGCTGTGTGATACAGTCACGTTTACAGCGATAGAGGCTGTTCACTTTCAGCTGTAGTTTCTCCTCTAGGCTGTTATTAAGACTTCATAGCGTTTGTAAAAATGCCTGTCCCTTGAGACCATGCAAAATGAGCGGCAAGTACAGAGACTTTGGGATGCTTAATGTCAAGGAAGATGATTCACCTGGCTGTGCTGCAGCCCAGCAACATTAAGACCTGTTAGAAAGAGGATGCTTAACAGAAAATGCCTCACATTTTCCACTTGTATTAACTGTCCCTGTACATGAAGTATATACCGTTATATTTGTAGATATATTGAGACCAGGGTTGATAAGCATCATGCTGATTAAACTAAACAAGGCATAGGCAGAATTATTTCTTTTAGTGCAATATACATTCTTAAAATTTGAATCAGGGTGCATAGTTTTCTGACCTACGCTCTTCACGTCGCACTTGTATTTATAAAAGTATCTCAAACAATAAGGCTGGGAAAAGGCCTTGGGTTAGTTTTGCCCCTTTCCCATGTGAGCACACATATCTTATCCTGCCCTCTAACCCTTTTTATATCATTTATTGTTTGCACCACACATATTCATAAGTGAGAATTCCAGTGGTTTGTGTTTCCTAAAAATAATTTAGGTTCTTTAAAATCTAGCTCCTAATCAAAATTCAGCCTAACATTTGTGAACTTATTGCAGTTAATTTTTAACAGCTTTTATAATTGGCTATAGATACAGTTTTACAAATTTATAGAATTTATGGTTTGGAAGTAGTATTAAAGATCAGCTCCTTCAACCATTCATCTAGTGCTTGAATCCTTTCTCACATCCCCACCCACTCGTCTCTATCCTTTCCTTGAACTGCGCTGGAAAGAGAAAATGTAATTAACATGAACAAACATATTTCAGATTGCTGCTGCTGTGGCTGTTGGATGGCATTGAGTCGCTGCCAGCTCATAGCGACCTTATATGTACAACATAATAAAACATCCCCAAGTCCTGTGCCATCCTCACAATTGTTACGTTGGAGCCCATTGGTGCAGCCGCTGTGTTAATTTGTCTTGTGGACGATCTTCCTCTTTTCACTGCCCCTCACTTTTCCAAGCAGGATGTCCTTCTCCTGACATGTCCATATTATGTGAGATGAAGTGTTAGCATCCTTGCCTCTAAAGAATATGTGTGTATATTACATATGCATATGTATACATATGTATACTATACATGTGTGTGTGAAATACTGTTCCAAATATATATGTTCCTTGCTTTATATGATTGGGCAAATATATATGCTTTATATGACTCATATGTGCTTTATTTGATTGGGGAAATATATATGCTTCTTGACATATAGGATTGGGCAAGAAAAGGAAAAACAATCCTTCCATTGTATCTTTACATAAATTCCCTTTTAACATAAATTTAGCAGATCCTGAAGGATTCAGAATTTGCCTCTGTTTTGACATCTGAAATGAAATATTCAAATAGCGCAGACTCTAGCTTCTAGGACACATTCAAAAATCCAAAATATACTCTAAATGAATTATTATTTTCATCTTTTACATTTATTTTGACCATTTGTGTATGGTCTAAGCAAGTCAAGTCCAATAGCATAGAGCTTCTTGCCAGGATTATGTTCTAAACAAGAGGATTACTGTTTCAGAAATACACTGGAAAATACCTTCCCAAAGCTATATAATATGGAAAACTCAGTAAGCATCTGAGAATCACTGTCACCTGTTAAGCGTTTACCAAGAAATTTTAAGTTTCTGGGGCCAAAGAAAGTTTCATTGAGAAGTTAGCTGAGGAATGTTTTGACTCCACCAATGCAAAGTACAATGAGGCCTGCCAGTTCAGCGGGCTAATGTGAGACTACTACCAGGAAAGGGCGGTATTTCCAAGCCACCAGCTGCTCTGTGGGAGAAAGATGAAGCAACCTGTTTCCAGCCAGATTTAGAGCCTCAGAAACCTTTTGGAGAAGATGTCTTCGGCCCTGTAGGGCGGGTTTCTAGGAATTTGAATGGACTCAATGGCAAATGATTTCATTGTATACAGTGGTTGCCTAATAGAAGGGAGTAAATGCCTTCCGAACCTAGAAAAAAATAGATTTGCTGACATGTTTGCAATCTATTACAAAGGCATGCTTAGTGCAATCAGTCAATAGTAAATGGAAGGTTCTAATAGGAATGAAGCACTTGGAATGGGTGGAAATCAGAATCTGATAGAGTTTACCAGGGATGCGGGGGACAGCGGTAGGAGTAATAGAGAAGGTTATTACTTAGAAATCATTGAGTTTTGGTCATGATGATGAAACATATGGCAAAGGATATTGAGGAAAGTTGCCCAGTATGGTTGTTGGTATAATCTCACGGAACTGTGAAAGTAAAAAATATTCAATCAGAAAATGTGTTGTTTACCCAAAATGGGGGGTGGGGTGGTTTTTTTAGTTTAAAGGTCTCTGTTTTGAATATCCCATGGTTCCAAGCCCCACCATTGACCCATTAAGTATAATACTGAATGGTGACTAGTCTGGAATGGGATGCCTGACAGGATCTTGACAGATGGTAGAGCTTCCTGATGCTTAAAGAATATGCAGAAAGGGGAAAAGGGAATAAAACTATTCTTCAATCTGTATAGGTTTTGTAACACTGACCCTTCAATGAACATTACTTGGATGATTGTTAACACTTGTTTGTTTGTTTGTTTTTACTCTCCTTACAAGGCCAAGTTTGTTCAGCCAGATGTATGGAACTCATTAAATTGTGAAAAGAACCAAATTTTAGTACTTATATTTTGGCAGATATTTATGTAAACTCTATAGCCCTTCATAAATGGTCTGAAGAATAAGAGATCTTTCATGTTTATCATGTTGATAGGAACACATTACGCGGTTTATAAAAATATTTTGATGAATAGCTTAAGAGCATATCTAATGACATAAACAGTTACATAGTGAGTGATTTATCCAGCTACTTCCCTGTTTGAGGAAAGGAGGGTCATTAAGAGTGAATCCATTCCATTTTATATTTTCACTTTCTCAACTGGCAAAAAGAATCAGATGAACAGCCTTCTGAATGATTATGTCAAAAGAAACCAAAAAAGCTGTTTATTCTACACCCAGTTATGAATATTATGAATAAATTATTCATCCGGAAACTGAAAAACGTATGTCACTTAAGTGCTTGGGATAATCCAAAGTAAAGTGGGTTCAATTACTGAGAATGGATTTGCAGGGAAGAAACCAGAAAAAAAGACTTAATGATAAAGTGCTGCAATATTAAAATGTGAGCTTTTCAAGGCTATAAAAGCTTAATTGAATTGAAACTTGCAAGCAAGAAGAAATAAGTAAAGTAAGGATCAAGTAAACTTATACTGACTAGGAAAATAAAGCAGCTGCTTTTATTTTTGCCTTAATTATGATCTTATCCTGAGGTTCTCAAAAAGCTGAGTGTGAGCTAAAGACCACATGGCTTCTGAAAGCTAAGTGCTGCCATTGACCTTGGCTATTCCAAAATCCCCTTATTTCTCCATCGATATTAGGGAGCCAGTTCTATAGTCATCTCCTCTGTCATTCCTGGCCTGCAGGGGGCAGCCACAACCAACTCTCTCTGAAACATCACTGCTCTTTTTACCAGGACATTTCTTAGTGCCTTAATGAAGCAACTGACCTATGCTTCTTCTGGGGAACATGGTTAAGTGGGATTCCCCGGTCTCACAAAAGAAATCCATTCTAACATTACACTTTCTAAGCCTTCTGATGCCCAGGTGTTCCTGTCAGTCACTGTTATGAAAGCTCCAAAGAGATATCCTAGCATATTAGAGCAAAACCCAGTGTTCTTTTGAATCCCAAATCACAGATGAGTGTTCATAGGTCAATAGTTCCCTTGTCCAACAGCCTTATGATTCATCCACACATGTCTTCTTTGGTTCCTTCCGATGATACCAGTTCCCTAGTTCTGTAAACATGCCCTGCAATATGCTCACAAAAGAGGCACTGTTTAACACTCTGCTTCAACTGTGTTAACACCTGGCCCTGATTCCCAGCCTTGAAGCCACGAGGATCAGCAGGAGCAGTCGTTGAGAAAGACATCATATTTAAGTTACCTGCCTCAGATGACATCTTTCCAGTGGATCTATGGAAGCAGGGTTTCTCTTTTCCAGTAAAGAGGAAAAAGTTAATTCTGTCAATTAGAAGGGTTAGTGGAATCTGGGGTTGAAGATTCCTTGGGCTTCTAATCTGAGGTTAATTAGTTCTTATGACAAGGCCCTACTTGACACTTGGCCTCATAAAGAAATATCGGAAGATATAGGTGCTACAGCAAAGTGTGGTGGAAAAGTCACAAGGTACCTGGCTATTAGAAAGAATAGCCTTGGGGGTCATGAAGGCATGTCTTAAAACAAGCAGTCATCTAAGTGACGTGCATCAGCCAAGTCCACATGGAAGAAATACATTAACCTGGGTGAACAAAGGATTATAAATGATAAAACCCAAGATTGAAAGAGGGAACAGTATTAGAACTTAAATTCTGAGCAGAATGCTATGGATGACAGTGAAAACTGAAAATCCATTTGCAGGATTGCCATGTGGATTAAGTCTCCGGTGAATTCCCTTTGACCATTAACCAGGGATTTGAATAGACTGTTATCAGACAGAGTGCATTGTAAAGTAGATTAATGAAGATGTAATTAGGTTAAAATGTCATACCTTATCATTTGTTCTCCCTTTTAACCCTGTTAAAATTCATTCTGGTTTTTAATACTTTCTGCTTTCTTTTCGATTGAGATGCTTCTCTGCCTTATCTTGTTCTTGATGGGTTTGTTATTGTTTTGTTTTGTATGTTTACCTGTATATGAAATCCATTATAGGTAAATCTAAAGAGACAGTAACTGGATTAATAGTTTCTCAGGGAGATGAGGCTTTCTACTCCTGTAAAGAATTGTGGTCTCAACACCTCACAAGGGAAGTTACACCCCATCCCATAGGACCACTTTGATTCAAAGATGACTCAATGGCAGTGAGTTTGGTTTTGGTTTGGAGGGTTATGGACGGGGAGGTTGGGGGTAAAAAGAAGCTAATGATTACAAGAAAGAAGTCAATGTTCTCAAATTGATTGCAGTGAAGCTGGCACCATTCTTTTTAATAGGATCAAACCATCGAATTGTATAATGTATGAATTATAAGTCAATCAACCTTTTTATGAAAAGCATATCTCAAACTCATCCACCCATCTGTCCCCATCCAAGCCAGCATCCTACGCATTTCCTTTCGCTGCACTCACTTTGATACAGGATCCCTGTCAAGTCCTGTTCCTTTCAAAGTCTTTGCATCTGGGTTAGGCTCACCATGAGACTATGGGTCTGGTTTCCAGCACAGTCTTCCCCAAAGCTGGAGAGGGAACAACCAGCACAAAGGAGCTCAATTACCATGGAGTCGATTCTGACTCGCAATGACCCGCTAGGCCAGGGGCCAACTGCTTCCGTGGGTTGCCACGAGTAGGAAGCCGCATCTTTCTGCCTTGGAGTGGCTGGTGGTTTTGTGTAGGCCACCAGGGCTCCTTCCTTATCTGCAATCACAGTGTTCCTGGAATTGATCATTGGCAGACTTGAGCATTTCATGAAAAAAAAAAAAAGCATTTCTAACGTAGTTACAAAACCATTGACTTTCATCATAACATTATAATTATTGTTTTCCCCAGGCATTTCTGCTCACCTTTGCGATCACATATAGTGGATGTTTGAATAACACAACACTAGGTTGCTTGACCTTTCTCACTGTCAAGGCCTGCTGGGTGGCACATTTCTGAGAGCTAAGCACTTTTCTGTGGTGGAATGCCTCCTGCTCTGGTGCCAGGAAGCAAGCCTGAGGTGAGGTAGTTGGGTTGTACCTATTCGAAACCTCTGAAACCTTTGCTGAACTAGTCACTATAATGGTGATTGGAAGGTGTAGTAGGCTAAGAGCATTTGAAGCAGACTCAAACATTGTCTGATACAATTACCAACTGTGTTTGCCTTTTACTGTGAATTCTTCATTAACAAGCACTCTGGTAAACATTGGGGTCATGATGTACTCAACCAGCTCTTATTAGATTTATAGTCAAGTTAGTCTGATTAGACTTACGATCAAACCCTGGGGAGAATAAACTATATAGAAATGTATAATATCAATATATTGTGTGCCTTATCATATAGATATTCATAAACATATACTTATATGAATCAAGATTATAAAGTCTATTCATTATTTCTCAGTGGCCAAATATTATTCTTGGAGGAAAAAATTGATTATTGGATAGGTCATGAAATTGGGTTGCATTGTTTTAGTTACATGCAAAATTGGTTTTACTGAGTATTTTTGGAAAAGCAACTGTATGTCCATGATATAATTGTCAGGATGATCCTGAAGAGAATATATTTCATATTCTACAACTAAATCCCTTCATTAAAGCAGTATGAAATATTTTGCATAGTTTATGCCAGGAAAAGTTGGGCTTTCCTTGGATCTCTGAAATACAAACATATCAAACTGCAAATCTTTCAAAGACTGTTCTTTGGGTTTTCCCACCAGGAAGCTGAATGTGAAATATGAATTCTACTTCTAGTGATTTCACAGGACCTTTCCATAGGCATCACTGTAAACTACATGTACTTCCTGGTTTCATTCCCCAACTCCACTCCTCTCTCCTTTTATATTGCCAGACTTATAAATTTATGCTTTATTTTCTTCTTTATTAGACCCACTCATATTCACTACACCAATAGGTGGCATCACGAGAAATAGAGAAGAGACTGAAGCCGTCAATGACATAATCCTGTTGGCTCCACAATCAATGCTCGTGGAAGCAGCAGTCAAGAGATGGAAAGAGGAGCTGCACTGGGTAAATTGGATGCACAAGACCTCTGTAACATTTTGAAAAGCAAAGATGTTTCTTTGAGGACTGAGGGTTGCCTGTTGCAAACTATGGTATTTTCAATTGCTTAATATGCATGTGAAAATTTTCAATTAAATAAGAATGACTGAAGAAGAAACACTGCCTTTGAAGAGTATTGGAAGTACCATGAGCTGCCTACGGAATAAACAAATCTGTATTGGAAGTTTCTTCCCACCTACTTTGGAAATGTTGTCAAGCAAGACCAATCTCTGGAGAAGGACATCATACGTTATAAAGGGCAGGGACAGCAAACAAGAGGAAAGCCCTCAACAAGATGGATTGTTGCTGTGGGTGCCATGACAGGCACACGGATATGAACAATTTTGGTGTAGGCAAACCCTAAAAGTCGCTATGAGCCAGAACCTACAATGTAACCTAACAACAGATTCATGTACCTATTTTTGCTGAGATGAGACATATATTCAACCAATTCAACCAATTTCCACATAGAGTGTAAAAACATTATATTGTATTTGAAGGGAAATGGCAAGTGATCACATGGAAAATGAGTGATTCAGAAGAGGTGTTACAAGCAGAAACATGTACAGGTAAAGGTCTCTTGAGCTGCAGTTTCACACTGATGAAGAGAACGTGCAGGTGGCTCTGTAAACACAGCAATGGCACTCTTGAGGAATGTGCTCCTTCGAACAATCGACTACAGGAGAGTGTGCAGGCAACAGGTGCCCAGCGATAAACAGCAGAAAGCAGGGAGGGGCTGGAGTGAGGAAGGAGGCCTGGGAATGAGGAAAAGTGGATTGGGGAGGGAAATGGCCACATTCCTGGATAACATTCATTGACATGGAACAATTTGTGTATGGAATGTGAATGCAATTTGCTGTGTGAAATTGCACCTAAAACACAAAACAGAGTTCAACAAAAGTAATTTGCCAACTGTTATCCAGCGAAAATGTATACTTATTATTAAAAATGCACAATATGGCATAAGTCTTATAATTTCTTGCATTGCTTTAAGCCACATTAAAGTATCAAAGTGAACTAGAAACACACATTATACGCTGCATGTCTCATCTACTGCCTGATCACTTAGTTCAGGTCATTTACTATATACACTCATGGATAAGCTGAGTTTTTTCAGCACATTTTAATGTAGTTTTTGTGGTAAAATTAGGTGCCTCAGTTGATATTTGGGTCAGCTTATACTCGAGTATATACAGTATCTTTCCTTAAAATAAGTCTATCTGATACTCAGGCTAGGTTATGGGTTAATTTTACTCACCTACTTGAAATAATTCCATCTAACATTTCTAAAATACACAGTCCTGGCACATAATAGAATTAACCCTGTATCAAAAGAAAACTAAACTTATTAAAAATAACCAAACACATTTGGAATCAATGTTATAAAATAATGGACTAATATACACATGCAAAATATTATTAGAAAAGTTTGCCTAGAAAAGGCATTCTCCATTTTAACATGACTTGGAAGCCAACTATAATAGTCTAATATTTAGGGAACTATGGAGATAAGAAATGCTAAGACGAATAAGTCAACAAAACATATATAAGAATCAAGAAATAAAATCAGAAGCAGATAAAAATATATCTATAATTACCCCAATAGTACAACACCAGAATGTTGAAAATCCTGAATCATCTTCCAAAATGATGCGAGAATATTTCAATCCTAAAATGGTAATATTTGACAGAATCTCATGGTGTTTATGGCAAGCTCAGGGTCAACTCCCAGGAGAACTGATGTAGCCAGTGTAGCAATTAATCTGAGTGATGAGGATCAAATTACAGCAGCAACTCTGTGACCAACCCAGGGGAGGGGAAAGAAAGGCCCTTTGGCAGCTGCCTGCCCAGCTAAAGGTATTAACTAATAGAGATGCCAAATACAAACGGACTCTATTGCCTTGAGGTGAAATTGCTTCCCAGCTAGTCACATAAATGTAGACTTGACCAGGCCAAAATACAGTCCAAGTGAGGGCATTAATATCTCTCTGTCTCCAGAATGAATATGAAAAGATAATTATCAGTGAGTCAGGTACTGGGATTTATCACGCACAACATACTAAACAGTCAATTGAGTCCTTCTCTCACTAACTGTGATTCATTTCTAAATCATAACCATCTGTAGACATTTTAAGGGAAAAATAAATTTATAAAATGTAATAAATAACACCTTTTGAAATGCACCTCTTATCAGCATTTTACTGGTAACAGCCACACGAGCAGTTTGTTCATGCAAAGATAACATATTCATCAGCCACTCTGGAAGCGGTGAGTTGGAAGCAGAGAGAACTCTGGCAACCACAGGCTCATTTATTACATTACTCCCTTCTTGATAGGTTTCGTTTTCTTCTAGCAATCACATCAAGTATTGATGGAGTACTTACCATGTGCTAAGAGATGCTTGCACACGCCACTGGTTCATTTAATTATCCCGACAACCCTGTGATCTCGTTTTAGTCTCATTTCACAGATGAAGAAACAGTGGCTAAAACTGGTTAAGTAGCATGCCCAAGGTATAGGCCAAAAGTGGTGGCGTAGAGATTGCAGCACGGATTCATCTTCAGAGTTGAAAGCCTTGTGCACTTCCGTAGAGCCGTGGACATCCGGTTTTTCCATCAATTGCTCATGGGGTGCCATGCCCTTCGCTTTAAAATTTCTAGAACTCTCCTAGGGGTTCTAGGTCAGGGTCGAGGTGTCTGTCCATTTCCAAAGGTGCCACTCAGGAAAATAAAATAGGGCTTCGAATTCTCTACATGAAGAAGGATCTGCTTGCCTAGTTTCTAAAGGACTGTCTCCCACTCCTCTTATTTTCCTCCTCACCCTTTCTTCCTTGGAAACCCAATTTCAGATCAAGGATGAACCACGGAGGTTGTCATGTCTTGTATCGTTATTTTCAAATGATAAAGTGAGATGCAGTCAACAAATAGGGCACTTCTGACAAGAACTCATAATGTGATGACATTATGTACAGACTCTATGCCTGTAGTTGTACTCCCATGTTGGAAGGTGTTCCCTGGTACACTAATGAACTGAATTAAGGGGGGATTGGAACCCTGGTGGCGGAATGGTTGCTTGTCAGGCTGCTAAACTGTAAGAGTAGCAGTCTGAAACGACCTGCTTCTCTGCAAGAAAAGATGAGACTTTACACTCAATGAGAGTTAGTGTCTAGGAGACTCATGGGGGTCGTTCTATCCTGTCCTACAGAGTTGGCATCAACTCAGTGGCACTTTTAATGGCAGGTGTGAACCAAGTCGCACACTTTGTCTCCTTGTGGATACGGCCTGCTAAACAACAGAACTCACACCTACATCAAATCCATCCCTCTGTGTGTAACAGCCATCTCAGGCACAGAGAGAAATCCCAGGCCCATCAGGAGAGTATGTTCAAGATCCCTGTCTGAAGTGGTGGAAGCTGAGATCAGAGGTGCCAGGGGCTGTGCGGCACAGATACTGTGGGGGCAGAGTAAATGAGCTAGCCCTAGACCAGAGGCTAAGGCAAGGAAATTATGACAGGGGATAGAAGACCAGATTCCAGATTATGCGACACTGAGGCATAAACATCAGAGTCAGGCTTCCTTATCCACAGAAGTAGAGGTCAAACTACTACATGGCTGAACGACTGAGGACCAATGGCTGCTGGCAGAGGTGAGGTGCTCCTGGGGACCAATCACGATACCCTTATTATTTACCTGAACATGACCTTTGGTAGCCTGTCAAGCCCCTGAATAAACTTCTTTATCATGAGTATTTTCTGTGAGTTTTTGGTGGCCAGTGCAAGAAATGATGGAATCCAGGATAGAAGTGTCACAGGGAAAATAGTTGGTGTCAGAGAAGGGGAAAGAAAGGTTGGATGATGAAGATATGTCTTGGCAACAGAGAAGTCAGAGGAGGTCAGATATGGCCACTCTCCATGCTATTTATGCACAAACCAGGGCTTAAAGAAGTTAAGATTATTTACTATTGGTCCGTAGAGCTATACAATATCTGGACCCCCTATCTAGGGCATTCCCCCTTTACGTTATGGTACTTCTCATCAATCCATTATGCTTCATCAGCTACCTGACTAGGGAGATGCATTGTGAGAATAATTTGTTCAGTCTCGGTAAAGGGTGCTTTACCATTGATATTTGGCCTGTGTTGCAATAAGAAAACTGAAAGAGGTTTCACTGAACTTTTCTATTGCCACCACAGCCTGTGACACCGCACGCACAGCATTCTGAAAACTAATCCAGATTCTCTATTTGAACTAAAAGGAAGAATGCAAACACATGAACGTGTCAGATGGGATTTACCCTAGAGAAGCATAAGCAGCAAAAGGTGGACAGAATTAGAAAAATGAGAAGGAACCTGAGAAATAGGAAAATATCAGCTGTATATATTACCTTAGCATTGGGCCTCCTGGACATTTTGAAGATTCAAATTGCAGATATTCCAGATAGTTTTCCCATTGCCACTACATTTCATTGTGCTTCCCCACAGTGTTTTTTTTTTTTCTGGGACCACTTAGGAAAAAATTTGTTGCCAATTGCTAATTTGACATGAGATGAACAAAAAGGACAGTTTTACACACACACACACACACACACGCGCGCGCACGCACAAATACATACATATACAGTCTTGCCTATGCAATATAAGAATCCCTGACAGCTATTTAAAGACACTAGAGGCCTTTCATTAAAATACATACCTTTTCCTGTTTCCCAGGGAGCTGGTACTACTCTAGGCTATTTCACACCTTGCACGATTTTTATCACGCTTCTCTTACCAAACTCCAGTAATTTCCCTTAATCACCGTGACTATCAACATATACCCTTCAGCATTTTTAAGCCCATTTTGGGGTAGGCAGGGGACTATTTCTTCCCATGGAGGACTACTATGACTTAGAACAACACTATAGGTCCAACACAAAGTATTAACAATTTATTCAAACCCCACTTATTGAGTATCTTCCATGAACAAACTCCAGTACTAGTTGCTGGGGGTATTTCATTGTAATGGAACAGGCAGGATTATTTGATAGATGGATAGAAATGAAATATTAACACAGAGATAGATCTTTATGTCTCTGGCAAAAGCAACAAAAAGGAGACTCATAATGCTAGTACAACCTCTAGCAGGAGGATTTGCCTAATATGATGGACTATGGAAGGCTAGTGATGTTTGACCTGAGATCTCAGGCACAAGCATGATTAACTGTTAAGGATAAGGGTCAAGAACTTTCTTAGAGGAGGGGACACTCTGCACAATTACACTGAAGGATAAAGCAGCATGTGTATATAACAACAAAGGTGGGGTGGTGGTGAGAATCACATCACCGTGAAAGAGGGGGAGTACATGATGGGGACCCAATGACCATCTGTAAACAGCTGGACATCCCTTGCAGAGGGGTAGTGGGGAGGAGATGAGTCACTCAGGGTTCAATGTAGCAACAATGAAACTCAAAACCTTCCTCTAATTCCTGAACGCTTCCTCCCCTCCCAATTATCATGACCCCAATTCTACCTTGCGGACCAGGTTATACCAGAGGGTGTACAGTGGTGCAGTAGGGCTCTGGAAACGCAGGGAATCTAGGACAGACAAACCCCTCAACACCAGCGGTGGGAGTGGCGACACCAGGAGGGAAGGGGGTGTAGAAGGGAGAACCGATCTCGGAGATCTATGTGTAACCTCCTCTCTGGGAGATGGGCAATGGGGAGGCAGGTGAGGGGAGATGCCGGGGAGTGTAAGATAAGATATAATAATTATTTATAAACTATCAAGGGACCAGGGGGTGGGATCGGGGAGGGAGGGGGAGGGGGGGGAAAAAAGGGAAACCGAGCTGATTCCAGGAACCCAAGTGGAAGGTGAATTATGAGAGTGACGAGTGCAACAAATGTATAAGGGTGCTTTGCTCAATTGATGTATGTACAGACTGTGATAAGAGCCTTATGAGCCCCAATAAAAAGATTTTAAAAAATAACTTATAGAGCAGCGGTTCTCAAATTGTGGATCGTGACCCCTTTGGGGATTGAAAGACCCTTTTACAGGTGTCTCCCCATTCATCATAGTAGCAAAATTACAGTTATGAAGTAGCACTGAAAATAATGTTATGGTTGTGTGTATGTGTTTGGGGGGGGGGTCACCACAACATGAAGAACTGTATTCAAGGGTTGCGCCATTAGGCAGGTTGAGAACCAGTGTACTAGAGGGAGCATGGTGTGAGATGAGGCTATAGACATAAGTAAAGGTTAATCTTGTACTCTCTGTTAATAAGATTATTAGAATAGTCTACTTTTATGGAATTTCTAATTGAGTGGTGTTTCCTAGAAGACCTATGAAGGAGGCAGATCACTTGAAACATAAATCCATCATTATGTGTTGCCTTAAAATGTTTATAATCAAACAAACTTTCATCTGGATGGAGGTAAAATTGTACAGAACTGTCTTCACAGTGTTTCCAGTACAGACTTTACTCCCTCAACACATTTGTTTCTATGCAAGGTTCTGTGGAGGTCGTGACCATAAAAACAAGGAGCTAGGGACAAGTTCAGGAAGGCAGGCATTACAGGGTAGTGAATACTGATGTTGGAACTTCACCAGATCTTGATTAGGAGTTTTACCAGTAGAACAAATACAATTACAAACCAGGATGTTGAGGAAAATGAACTGAAATATCCTGAGTGTAGGTGTCAAACCCAGGATTCGTCAAATTCTAGGTCTCCAATCCACACACCTAACGTAACTAAGTTTCTTATGTTGTAAAACAAAGCTAATAATAACTGCCCTGAAAATCCCAGGTGGTGCAGTGAGTCTGCATTAGACTGTCATCCGCAAGGCCAACAGTTCAAGCACCATAGCTGCTCCATGAGAGAAGGGGGCTTTCTACAATCTCAGAAACTCACAGGGGCATTCAGCCCTGTCCAACAAGGTGGCTATGAGTGGGCATTGACTCAATGGTAGTGCATTGGAATTCTTTTTTTTTTTAATTTTACACTCTTTGATGTCATGGGTGAGAAAAAAAACCACACACATAATGTTATTATCATCAATAAATGACTAGGAGGTGGCACTCTGAAGTTTTAGTCTCTTCACTGCTTTTGACAGAACACAGTTGGCTCAAAGGGCTAAGCATTGGTAAAGATTTACAGTCTTGTAAGCCCTATAGAGTAGTTCTACTTGGTTCTCTAGAGTGGCTATAGGTCAGAATTGGCTTGATAGCAGTTGGCTTAACGCTTCTCCCAGGGCACTGCTTCCACAGGGGCAAATGTACCACAGAATCTCTCTCTCCCCTCTTAATCCAGAGAAATGTTTTACGTTGATGGAAGAAGAGTAGGTAACATGCTTTGGGGGGTTTGAGTAAGTATGATTACCATAAAACAGATTACAAGCTGTACATTGCATGGGCACACAAATGTGTGTTAGATGGGCTACAGAAAATAAAATTATATTTATGGTGAATTTTGGACCAGCCTGTGGACCAATGTTTTATGAAACACTGACTGACCATGGTTCTTTTTCAACTAAATACATGTGCACAGTGCTTTGATTCTAGAATGTATCAGTGCTGGTGACTGGTCTAAAAAGAAGTGTGATAGTATGTAGAAGAAAGAAATGCCTATTTCTAATGACTCTTAAAAGAAAAAGTCCAAAATGAAGGATATGTTCTCTGGGAAGGAATGTATGATCTAATTAGGATAGAGAGATTTAGATTTTAAACTGCCTCCCACAGTAGGCTGGTGAGGTAATTAGGCCCAGTAACTCTGGAGGGTCGTTTACTTTTAAAACAATAAATTGAAAAGATTAAGTAATTTAATTTGATAAATGACTCTGTGCCTGGATGTCCTCTAAGATATTTTGACTCTTAATTGCCTACAATGACAGTGTTACGTTTGACTTGATAAATGTAGACCAGAAGGACTTAACATTTCATTTGAGTGACCTACAAATGCCCCTCAGCCAAGCCTCTTGGGATGCTTCTAATAGATGATAAGCTATGAAACACAACTAATTAGTTATTTTAAATACTGAACCAGCAAGGCTGCTGGTGAGGAAAAAACTATGCTTCTCTCATTCAACTCTACATCTTTGATTCATCAAACAGTGATGAGTAAAATGTTACTGAATGGATGGATGAACACACAAACAGCCTCCAGTTGGCTTTTAGTGTGTTTATATGGATTAACATTGGAGAATATTTAGAATCTATATTACTATTGCAGATACTGCAATGGGAAAATATTAGCCTAGCTCTATCCTTTATCTTAAGTTTGACATTATAGAGCTCAGAACCTTACCTCAACTCTCTTCCACTCCACTTAAATATTCATGTATGAGGTCACAAGTGGGAGGAAATTGAAAGATTTTAAGATAAAAAAGTGACCCTTAAAAAAATTCTTTCATGGTCCCTGGCCATCAAGAGGAATAGCTTCTGGGGGCTGAAACCCTTGTCTAAAAACAAGCATTCATCTAGATCAGGTGATAGCTAAATCCACATGGAAGTACCACAACAGCCTGTGTGATCGAAGGACTGTTAAGAAAGAAATTCCCCTCAAGACCAGTGGTGAGAGTAGCGACACCAGGAGCGTGGAAGGAAGGTGGAGTAGAAAGGGGGAACCGATTACAAGGATCTACACGAGACCTCCTCCCTGGGGGATGGACAACAGAAAAGTGGATGAATGGAGATATAGGGCAGTGTAAGATATGACAAAATAATAATAATTTATGAATTATCAAGGGTTCATGTGGAAGGGGGGAGTGGGGAGGGAGGGGGGAATGAGAAGCTGATACCAAGGACTCAAGTAGAAAGCAAATGTTTTGAGAATGATGAGGGCAACAAATGTACAAATTTGCTTGAAAAAATGGATGAATGCATGGATTGTGATAAGAATTGTATGAGCCCCCAATAAAATGATCTAAAAAAAGAAAGAAATCAATGTGTAACCCATCATGCCACCAGAGCTCCTAGAATTATTTTGTAAGCTCCAATAAAAACTGGCAATTTTCATATAAAAAATTCAAGACCAGAGAATGGAACACTATTAGTGTTAAATTCTGAGCACCCAGTTGGATTACAGCGAATACAGAAAATCAATTTGCAGGCTGCCCACATGCCTCCTGGGAATCCCCTCCGCCCATTGACCAGGTAAGTGGAGAAACTTGCTATTAGATAGGAAAGCAGACTAACGCTGATGTAGTTGGATTAAAATTTTCACACTTTGTTCTTTGTTCTCCCTTTTGACCTATGTTAATTTTGTTGTAGATTTATTGGGGAATGGTTTTATTGTAAATCATTTTATTGGGGGCTAATACAATTCTAATCACAATCCACACATCCATCCACTGTCAAGCATATTTGTACACTTGTTGCCCCATAATCATTCTCAAAACATTTGCTTTCTACTTGAGCCCTTGATATCAGCTCCTCATTTTCCCCACCCTCCCCACTCCCTCATGAACCCTTGATAATTTAGAAATTATTGTTATTTTGTCATATCTTACACTGTCTGACATTTCCTTTCACCCACTTTCCTGTTGTCCATCCTCCAGGGAGGGGGTTATATGTAGATCCTTGTAATCAGTTCCCCCTTTCTACCCCACCTTCCCTCTACCCCTCCAGGTATTGCCACTCTCACCACTTGTCCTGAAGGGATCGTCTGTCTTGGATCCCCTGTGCTTCCAGTTCCTTTTTTGTACTAGTGTGCATCCTCTGGTCTAGCCAGATTTGTAAGGTAGAATTGGGATCATGATAGTGGGGGGAGGAAGCATTGAGGAACTAGAGGAAAGTTGTGTGTTTCATCATTGCTACCCTGCACCCTGACTGGCTCGTCTCCTCCCCACGACCCTTCAGTAAGGGGGTGTCCAGATGCCTACAGATGGGCTTTGGTTCTCTATTCTGCACTCACCCTCATTTACAATGATATGATTTTTTTGCTCTTTGATGCCTGATACCTGATCCCTTCGACATTTATGTTTTTTTTATCATTTTAACTGAAGTTTTCTATTTTGTGCCATTTTGTTTGTTTTTGTCTTTTTTATTTGAAAATAAAATCCAGGACAATCAAATCTAAAGGGATAGTGACTGGACTCATAGTTTCTTAGAAAGATGAGGCTGTCTAGTTCAGCAAAGAGTTACAGTCTCTAAAACTCACAGGGAGCAGTTCTTCCCTATCGTATTGGGCCCACCATCAGTGAGAAATGACTCAATGGCAGTGAGTTAGGTTTTGGTTTGAAGGGTTACAGAGCAGGATGTTGGGGAAATGGGAAGCAAATAATAAGGAGTATAGGAAAGAAGAAAATGAGTACTTTGAAGAAAAGCCTGGAAGGGTGGGGTAAATCACAAATCCAAAGCTGCTGTCATTGGGCCAGTTCTGAAGACTCATAGTGACCTTACAGGACAGGGAAGAAACGGCCCTGTGTGTTTGAGTTGCCAAGAGTATAACTCTTACATAGGAGTAGAAATCCTCATCTTCCTCCGACCAAACAGCTGTTGCTTTTGAGCTGCTAACCTGTTAACAGTGTTATGGGCCTGATGCCACCAGTCGCCGTGGAGTGCACATTGTACTAGAGCACGTTTTCCAACCCCAAACCAAGGAAGGTGGGCTTTCAGACTTTCCTATCAGCATGGTCCAAAGCCCCTTTGGGAGATGGAGGCTTGGTCTAGTTTTTTCTGTTTGTTTTCTGGATGGGAAATTATTCTGGAGAGAGAATAGGGACTATTAGCAGTCAACAGCTCAGTAGCTTAGGGATCAGCTGGACTGGCCTGGAAAGGTTCTGAAAGAACTGTTAAATACTAGTTCTTTTCTACTTTTAATTTTTCTATTTCATGGCTTTACCAGGTTATAAAATATTCAGATCAATCAGCTCATTTGAGCTTAATCATTTTGTACATAGTAAGCATTTGACAAAAAGACATGGAGAGACCTGGTGATTATATTTTCAAAAAGGCATAGGCTTGTCTGTAGCTGTGACTTTCTTTTTTTATTTGTACTTCATTTAGAGGCTATATTAAATGAAATGGCTATTTAATAGTAAGTAGAAAATGGAACACAACAATTAAGGATTCTAAGAAAAATATCTACAAGTTATTTATTTTTTACTGGAAATTGAATACTTGACATTGAAAATGGCTTGTACACATGAGTTAAGTGGAATTTAAAGTGCTTTCAAGCTGTTTGCTTACATATGTCATGTGATCTTATTCTAGGAATTCATAGTACATTAAGACTTAACTGAACATTAGATAAGTAGAACTTATTAGAACTCTATGATAAAGCAGAACAAAAAAAGGCTGATCATCTTTATTTTTGCTTAAAAGTGGACAGTCTCTTCTCAAGAGCAGAGATAGTGGATATCTCCCAATCAAATGGTTCCCTAAAACAGATTGCTACTTAAAATTTGACTTAGTGTTTTAACGTCTTAATTCTTTGATAACCTGTCAAAAATAGTACAAATAACAGCCCATGTCATTACTAAACTAATAAACCTTAGAAACCCCCAAGACTAAGGAACTAGCTGTTTTGCTTCATTTGAAGGAAACTGAGCATAGATCAGGAAGTCTCAAGGAAAGGCAAGAACCAGGGCAATAGATGTACTGAAAATGCCCAGGGTGAACCTCACCATGAGAACTTTATAAAGTTACAGATTTTCTCCCCAGAGTGGAAAAGTCACATACACACAATTTGACTATAACTAAGGGCAATTCTAAAAAAAAAAAAAAGAGTTGTATGAGCCCCAAATAAACTGACTTAAATTTTAATAAAGTAAATGTTTACAAAAGAATGATGCCAATATATGTACAAGTATGCTTGATCCAATCGATGTACCAATTGTTATAAAGAGTTGTAAGAGTCCACAATAAAATGATCTTTGAATAATAAAAAAAGAAGAAGAAAACATTAGGGTAATTCTAGAACATGGAAACTCCTTCTCAAACCACTACTATAAAGAGAAATGGCAGACTATAAAGAAATGACAGTAGCAGGCAAGAGATAATTTCTATTCTGAATAGGTATTTCTTTCACTTAGAATACATTTCTAGCTTAATTATATTAATTAAGCTTAGTTGAATTACAAATACAGTTAAACATATATAACACAATATTCACAAAGATTTTTTGTGAGAAAAATGTAATTACAGCTAGGATTATATTAGCAGGGCCAAGAAAATAGTATTTCGTGACTGACTAGGAGGAGATTAGATTTGTGAACCAAGATGAAGTACTCATTATAATTTTTTCATAGTAAAATTAGCTATTTAAAAAAAATCAAATCATGCTATTTAATTCCTTCTCTTCTGAAAATCATTCCTGCCTCTCTGTAAACGAAATATGCAGTCTCACAGGAAGCCCTTTGCTAATCAAACCCTTCTTTGCATCTCCCAATTTGAAGAAACAGAAGAGATGCCTTTGTGATTTAAATTGACACTGTCCTTTATATATTTTACCTCCGATCTTAACCACTGACTTGGGGATGATCAAGGTCTATCTCTTGCCTCTTTTTAAACCTGCTTATTCCTTTGGCTTTACAGAACCCAGCTTTGGGCTATGATTTTGTTTTGTTTTTTAATAACCCACCATCATCTATTTGGCTTTTGGTTATTTTATTTTATTTTAGTTTTTCTGACCTCGGCTCTTCAGCAAGGTCTTTAAATGGATTTCCGGAAACAAAATGGGTCACCTAAACTCCTCACATTCAAGCTTTTAAAAACTCATAAGGTGATCTCAAAGCACACAGTTCATATTTAAAGAAAATCTACTCGCCCCTGATTTTCATTTCTGTTTGAATTGCATGTAAGAGGAACACTTAGTCATTGTGAGATTCCCTTATATGCTCAGCAGTGCTCATGTACTCCATGCCCAGATTAGGAGTCAGAATAATTCTTTTTCCTCCCAAATTATTAAAACAGGTAATGCACTTTTATTAATGTTAGAACTAACGGAAATATATTTGGAAAATTAATGCTCCAAATGAATGCAATTTCAGAGCTCAGTGAGTATATTATAGGCTCATTCTTCTCACTTGGTCTGGGGTGTTATCTTCAGCAGTTTTGATTTCTACAGAGGCCGAGGAATAATGTGTGCGTCTTCTCTGCATGATAACCTGATTAGCTGGAACTTTTTCTGAAATGAAAGGGTATCACTGTAGCTCGGGATGCCATCACATTGGAAAAGTCATTCAGTGAAATTATTAGAAGGCGCTGGAAAGCGTTCTGGGTTGTTACATTTTCTGATAGAAGGCATGAGATCGAGCATAAATGTACTCCACTGACAGTCTTTCAACACAGGAACCAATATAATATGCTTAAATGTATACAAGGGTCAGTCCAAAAGTATGGCTACTGAGTCATTAAAAACCTCTCCTTGAATAAGTATGCTAACATTGGAAGCTATTATTTTTCAACATAGTCTCCATTGGGCCATGGACGAACAGGTCTACACACTTTTGAACATCATGAACCCGTCTCTAAGCCTCCCCTAAAGAGCTCTGGGCTCATCAAGCAGCAGTCGGGCATCCACGCAGGACACAAATGATGTTTCTTTGAAATGTTCTTTGAGTTTGGGGAAGGAAATTCCACCTGAAGGGGCAAGCTCACGACAGTCTGGTAGAGAAGACAGGGTCTGCTAATGCAATTGTACCAGTACAGCCTTTGCTACCCTCCAACGAATAAGCAGGTACATTATCATGATGGGGGATCTACTCCACGGTACAAATTTCTGGGTCTTTTTCTCACCACTGCAGTTTTCTATTTTCCAAATCTTCCTTCTAATACGCCTTTGGGGTCATCCTGTACCTTCAGAGAAAATCTATTGAGATGAGCCCTTCAGAATGTCGAACAAACAGTTGCCATACCCTTCTGAGCTGACGTCTCTGCCTTGAATAGATTCCATTGTTTTGAAAGGATCATTTTCTGAAGGCACCCTAAGACAAAGGCAAGTAGACAATCTTCCCGAGCAAAATTGTCTGCGGCTATCATGAGTCACAGAGGTGTGTTTCCACATGTACTGTTTAGAAGAAGCCTGTGTCAACTGGAACCCTAGTAGGAATATATATTTATAACCTACCCTCACATATATGTGTGTCTCTCTCTCTGTGTGTGTGTATATATATATATATATGTACACACAAGACGTTTTCTAAAAGTTTGAGGGGAAATGCCATTATATTTTCATTTGATGCATTTATTTTTGTAAAGTAGCAATTTTAGCCTGTACTTATGGCTCTCAGCAGATGCTACTAATGTGTCTCACACTTGATCGTTGAAAAATGAAAATATAACACCCTGAGCTTAGAGTAAATGGACCTAAGCTCTAGCCCTTGTTCTCTTTTTTATGGGTCAGTCTCACTCTCCCAGGGATGTCTTCTTTTAGAACATGGTGATAAAAATGCTTGCCTAAAGTTGTTAACAGGAGCCTTGGGCGTTCAGTGGTTACGTGCTCAGTTGCTAACTGAAAAGATGACAGTTCTAACATACCGGTTGCTCCACAGGTGATAGACGTGATAGTCGATTTCAACAAAGAACCCCATTGGTTTGTGCAATCTCAAACCAAACTCACTGTCAGGGAGCCAATTCCGACGCAGAGTGACCTTATAAGAGAGGGTACAGCATGCCCCTGTGGGCTTCTGAGACTCTACCGTGGTTTTTTTTTTCCTTTTTAGCACAAACATATTCATGTATTCCTGAAAGGGATGATCCTAATCAAATCAACACTTTGAAATAGTTGTTTTAATGTGTGTGAGAGAAGTAAATGAATACAGTAAGTTTCTCCAAACTTTGCTCCCGAGTTACAAGAAAAGTGTTATTTTGAAAGTGCTCTCAATGTTCACCGTGAGAGTTTCGCCATGAGGAGAGATGACACATTCATGCTTGGCCTTTGTACCCACCTTTTGCAGGGCCATTCACACTCATAGTTACTTTATGTGCTCATCAACGCCTTTGATATCTTCCAGGTGCCATTTTCCTGTGAGCGGCTGAACGGTGGCCCTGGTGGGCGAGGCAGAGTGGGCGTGCAGGGAAGGCGTACAGGGAGTACAAAGTTTGGCAGGAGAGCGTGGTGTGCTGAGACAAGAAATCTTTTTTTTAATAGTTTGAGACTAGAAATCTTTATAGACGTAGACAGCCTCATCTTTCTCCCTCAGAGTGGCTGGATGATTTGAACTGCCAACTTGTCAGTGAGCAGCCGAATACGTGACCCACGATGCCATCAGAGCTCTAGACTCTGTCCTATGGAGTTGACAAGATGAATCAGAATCAATTTGGCAACCATAGGCTTGATTGTGTATTTCTGGATTGTTGTGATGTCTGCTGAGATAGTGTATACAAAGGAATTTTGTTTCCAAATATATGTAAACATTTTATCATAATTTTGGTCCAAATGAGAGACTCTTAATCACTGGACAGTACCTTGGCTTCCTTAAGGACTTGTATACATTAAAGAGCATTGGCAACCTGCATCACTGGGTCTGTCATTTGAAACTGAGCATATATTTAGGCTATGGGATGGAAATAATGGGAAAATATATGAATGTCATCTTTTTCATAAAGTGGTCTTTAATGTAGTGTCTTTGGATTTTGTCAAATGTCCACATCTGAAGCAGTAAAATGAATAACATGGTTCACTTCTCACAGACCCATAACAGAGGACATGATGCTTGTCAGGATGCCTTGTATCAAAACTCAGAGTTCTTTCAGTACCAGAGAAAATGTTGTCCCCTTGTGAAGAAAAGGCATGCCTATTTGGATCAAATTCTATTTCTACCATGGTTTACTTTTTACTCTTCTGGAAATTCAGATCGGATTTCATTCTCCAGAGTATAAAAAGGGTTTAATACTATAATTCAATCTCTCTCTTCCTCTCTTGTTTCTTTTCTGACACTCAACAAATAATTGCCATTTTTAGTTTTAGAAGTCTTAAAAAAATAGAACACTTATGTCAAACATATATCATTTAAAAATAATTCATAATAGTAAATTAATGTAACCAATTACATGTTAGATATTGGTGAGTTGGTTCAGATCCACAGTGAGTCTACGTTCAGGAGGACAGAGCCATACCTAGTCCTGTATACTTTTCTCAATCATGATGCTTGAGTTCATTGTGTGAGCTATTGGGTCAATCCATCTCATTACAGTCATCTTTTTTTATGATCTTCTACCAAGTATGATGTCCTTTCCAAGGAACTGGCCTCTCCTGAGAACATGTCCAAAGATGATGCCTGGCCATCGTCCCTTCCATGAACATTCTGGCTGAACATTTTCAAAGATATTTTTTTTCTTCTCTGGCAGTCTGTGGTGCTTACAATATTCTTCATCAACGCTACAATGCAAATACATAAAGTCTTCTGTGATCTTGCCTATTCATGATCCAGCTTTCCCATGCATCTGAGGTGCATAAAAGTACCATAGCTTTAGTCAGATCCAGTATAGTCCTCAGATTGATATCTTTGTTCTTAAAAGATTTGTCCAATGCAAGACGACATTTGATTTATTGACGGATGTTTCTATGAATGTTGATAGTGGACCCAAGTAAAATTAGACCACTGACAACTTCAATATTTTCTCCCTTGATTGTAATAATTGTCTTTTGGTTCAGTTATAAGGATGGTGTTTTGTTTTTTCAACCTGGAGTTAAAATCTATCCAGAGGGCTACAGTCTTTGATTTCACCAGCAAGTCCTCTTTGCCTTTGAGCAGGCACAGTTTTGTTATTAAGCCATCCTCAAATTTTGACGCCACAGTCTTCTTCATTATGTTCATCTTCCCTGATGCTTTGCTCAGCATACAGAAGGCATAAGTATAGGGAGAGGATACAACCCTGCCAAACAAATATTTCCTAATTTTAAATCATGCACTAAGCGCCAGTTTTGTTTACACCACGGCCTCTTGGTTTGTGTACAGGTTCTGAATGGTTAAATTGAAATGTTTTGGAATTCTAGTTCTTATGAATATTATCTGTGGTTTGTTATAATTCACCAAGTCGAATGTCTTTGAACAGTCAATAAAGCACAAGTAAACATCCTTCTTGATTTTCTCTACCTCCAGTCAAGATCCATCTGAAGTCACCAGTGATATCCTTTGTTTCTTGTCCTCGTCTGAATTTCTAACACCTTCCTGACAATGTTCTGTTGCAAACAGTTGGGTGATATCCTTCAAAATTTAACTTCCATGTGATATTAATCAGATTGTTCCACGCTTTCCACATACCGTTGGGTTGCCTTGCTTTGTAATGGGTACAAATACATATCTCTTCCCATTGGCTGGCCAAGTAGCCGTCTTCCCAATTTTTACCCTTTGACTAGTGAGTGCTGCCAATGCTTTCTCAGTTTGATGAAACCTTTCTAATTGAGTCCTGTCAATTCCTGGAACCTTGTTTTCCAAAAATGCCTTCGGTGTAGTTGTGCTTCGTTCTCCAACAGCACTGGTTCTTGCACACGTTCTACCTCTTGAGATGATGGAAAGTCATCCAATTCTTTTTGGTATGGTGACTGCATTCCTTTCGTCTGCTCTTGATCCTCCCGCATTGTTTAATGTTTTGCCCTTAGAATCTTTCAATATGATACTTGAGGTTTGAATTTTTCTTCAATTCCTTCAGCTTGAGATGTGCTGAGCATGGTGTCACTTATAGACTTTCTATCTCCACATCTTTATATATTTCACTATCATATTTGATTTCACCTTCTAAGCATCCCTTGGATATTCTCTGCTCAGCTCCTCACCTTCTTCATTTCTTCTACTTTAGCCACCCTACAGTGTAGAACAAAGTCTCTTCAGAAATCCACCATCATCCTACTTCTTTTCTCTCTTGTTAATGACCTCTTGTTTTCTTCATGTGTAATGTTCTTGAAGTCATTGCACAGCTCCTCAAGGTTTCTATCACCAGAGTTCAAAGCTTCACTTTTCTTGATATGTTCTCTAAATTCAGGTGCAATATACTTAAGGTCATATTTTGGCTCTTGCAAACTTATTTTAATTTTCTTCAGCTACAACCTGCACTTGAATGTGGGCATTTCAGCTCATATTGGCTCCACAGTTAGTACATAGCTTTATTTTCATCAAGATTGAACTTCTCAATAGTTTCTTCCCACAGATGCAGTTAATTTGATTCCTGTGACTTCCACCTGGAAAAACTAATATGTACATTTTCTGTTTATCATGTTCTAAGAAGGTACTTGCAATGAAAAACTCATTGGCCTTGCAGAATCTGAATTCTATCCTGTTTTTATAACAAAGACCATATTTGGTATTTATTAATGCATCTTGAATGCATGGATGATCAATTTCAGACTGAAGAAGTGGTAGAGTTCTTTAATTTCTCCATCACTAGTTTTGCTGGTTACCGTATACATTTTAATAATATTTGTATTGAATGACATCCTACAGATGTTTGTTGTCATTGTTGTTTGGTGTCATCAAGTCACCTCCTACCCACAGTGACCCGACGCACAACAAAACGAACACTGCATGGTCCTGCGCCATCCTTACAATTGTTCTTACGCCTGAGCCCAATAGAGTAGCTTCGGTGGCAATGCATCTCATCGAGGGCCTTCCTCTTGACCAAACAGGATGACCTTTTCCAGGGACTAGTCTGACAATTTGTTCAAAGTATGCAAGACAAAGTCTTGCCATCCTTGCCTCTAAGGACGACTCTGGTATTACTGTGTGTTCATTTTGCAGTCCATGGTGCTTTAAATATTATTTTCCAATGCTACAATCCAAATGCATTTACTATTCTACAGTCTATCCTTATTCAATGTCCAACTTTCATATGTACATGATGCAATGGAGACTACCATGGCTTCCGTCAGGTGCACTTTAGTCCCAAAGTAAGATCCTTGTTCTTCAATACTCTAAGGAGGTCTTGGGGAGCAGATTTACCTAAAGCAATACGTCTTTCGATCTCTGGACTGCTACTTAATGAGCATTGACTGTGAATGTAATCAAAGCAAAATCCTTGACAACTTCAACCTTTTCTCCATTTATCATTATGTTAACCTATTGGTCCAGTTGCATGGACTTTGGTCTTCCTTACATTGAATTGTACTCCAAACTGAAGGCTATAATCCCTGATCCGCATCATCAAGTGCTTCTATTCCTCCTCACTTTCAGCAAGCAAGGTTGTGTCCTCTGCCTACTGCAGGTTGCTAATAAGTCTCTCTCCCATCCAGATTCCACACTATTCTTCATATAATCCAGTTTCTCTGTTGAATTGCTCAATGTATAGATTCAGCAAGTACGGTGAGAGGATAGAACCTTGATGCATGCCTTTCCTGATTTAAAACCGGGTTGTATTCCTTTGCGCTGCTTACTCGACTACCTCTTGGTCCATGCACAGGTTCCAAATAAGCATAAGGAAGTGTTCCAGAATTCTGTCTTCCCAAGGTGATCCATAGTTTATTATGATCTACACAATTGGATGTCTTTACTTCATCAAGGAAACACAAGTAACCATTTTTCTCTGCTTTCAGCCAAGATCCATCTGACATCAGCAATGATTTCCCTTGTTCCACGTCCTCTTCTGAATCTGGTCTATACTTCTGGCAGTTCATGTGTACAGATATTATCTATTCTATCAGCAACAGAAGTCTACCTCGAAACAGATCTTGAAATATTCTTTTTGACAATGTATGCATATCATTCCTCTTCTACGTATTATTCCTGGCATAGTCAACCAAATGATTCTCTGAGACAAAATGGCCAACACCATTCCATTTCAGCTGACTAATCCAGGGGATATTGATCTTTCTGTATCCATTTTATTTTTAAATTTTTCCAATTTTCTGATATTTATACTTTGTACACTCCATAATTTTATCATTCACGGATATTTTCAGATGTTTCTTCTGATGTCATTAAAGATGACTCCAAATTGAAAATTTTTCAAAGCCATGTATTTAAATAAAAAAAACCAACCTTATTATTTTCAAAGTTACATTACACTTAATATATATGTGAAATCTGCAACCCCATTCTTGGAGACATTTTTCAAACTCCTCTCTTTGGATGGCTGATAGCACTTCCCTCATTTTTTTTTCTTTGCATCTTCTACTTCATCAAATCGCCATCCTTTCATGTCCCTCTTCACTCATGGAAACAAAGAGAAGTCACATGGAGTGAGCCCAGGTGAGGAAGGTGCAAGGCTCAGTGACTAAGGTGCTGCTTTATGCCTAAAACTGGCACAATGAGATGGCTGCATGAGCAAGTGCATTATTGTGGTGACAAAACCAGTCCCCGCCTCTGCCACAGCCAGGCTTGTCACACAATCTATTCAGAAACCTTTAAATAAAAAGCTTGATTCACAGTCTGACCTGGTGGAATGAACTCCAAATGCACTACAAGTTGACATTTTCGTCCATTTGGGAAGTTGAGAGGCACCCAGAACTAGGTTTGTCATCAATTGGTATTTAACCTTCTTTGAAAGGAAAAAAAAAACACTCACTCGCACACTTCTGTTTTTCCCGATAGCGCTGTTTTTGTAAGCTGTGTTCAACATCACAACTCTTTCTGTGTCATTTTTCCTGAGCAGGAAAACAAAAATGCACAGCGCACATTAAATCCCTCCAATTGGCCATCACAAAAAAATGAGGTTCAAGTGAAACTGCTTTTATGAAAAATTAACTGTGGCCAGAGAGAACCTTCCTAGGTGACACCACTAACTCAGAGTAAGCTGCTTGCTGCTTACTTGGCAGGGAAAATGCCTATTGTGAAAACTTCAACCAGCATATCTTTTTTTCCTGTTTTGTGGGGCATAACCCTTTGCAGTTTGAGGAGGAAGCTCTTTCCGGGTTATATTTTGAGTGCCTATTTATCCATCTTCTGGCACTCTCTCTGAAAATGGTCCTGTGCAATTTATAGGGTTTTCCAAAATTGGACAGCTAATTCCTTTTTCATAATCTGGAAGTTCAGCTGAAACCGGTTTCCCATAGGTCAACCTACTGTTATTCAAAACATCGGTGGTATAGCTTCCAGCATCAGAGTAACAGGGAAGCTGACATAGAACAGCCCACTGGCAGAGGATTGGTGGGTCTTTTACATAGTTTTATTTTTAGATGAACTATGGAAACCAGGCAATATATGCCATTTATCAGTATATAATATGTTGATATATTTAATATATTTTGCTTCATTGATTTATTTGTTTAGAATAGTTATTGAGTCCAAACTCTTACATTTATATATGAATCTGTATCATCTATAAATGAATTGAAAATAAGTAATACCAGGTGATAGGAACTATTGTTCAAGGGGTTTTCTGTTTGTTTTGTTAATAAAGTTTTATTAGGACACAACCACACACATTCTCATATGGCCTATGACTACTTTTTGCACTACGATAACAGAATTGAAAAGTTACAACAGGTACCTTTCTGCCTCCAAAGCCTAATTTATTTGTGATCCGGACTTTTAACAGAAAATTTTACTAAGCGTGATCTACAGGGATCTGTGCTTTCTTTTATTCCTGGGAGGAGTTCTGATAAACCTTTTTCTGTAAAAGTCAAGACAATGAATTATTGGGCTTCTTACCACAAAGTCAATGCTTCTACCTCACCAACTACTCTATAAAAGGCAGTGTGCTCCTGTAAAAATTGACAGCCTATGAGATACGATGGAACCGTTCTATTTTTTCATATAACGTCAGAATCAACTTTAAGATAGTGGGTTTGGTTTTTATCTCTAGGAATAGGGAAAACAATAACACAATTAGTCAATAACTACAGGCTTTTAGTGTCCATCTCACAGGTGCAGGATAAAGTCAGTGTCGGTTTTGCTTGTTGGTTTATTGAATAGTACAGTGGTGGGCTGTGCTTGGTTTTCCCAGGATTGGCTTAGAAAGGGCAATGACGGTAAATGTAATGTGGCGGCCCTCTCAAAAATACAAAATAGTTCAGTGAACAAGCTGGTAAAGACAATAGCAATAGAAGTGGCTACTATTTTAGAGTTCTTAGCAATATTCATATGCCAGGTGCTGTCCTGAGTACTGTGGCAACATGGGTTTATTAAACTTCCGGGATAATGGAATAATGAGGGTGCTTCAAAAAATTCGTAGAAATGGAATGAAAAGATAATGGATTTTTGTAGATGAGGAAATAAATAGAAGCTTAAAGAGATTCTGTAGCTTGGCCAGGGTGACTCAAATAGTAAGAGTTGGAATTGAGGTTCAGGCCAGAATGTCTCTAACATGAAAACTCTCACCTACTGAGTTATATACTGTGTCTCTGCTGAGAGAATGTAACACTCATTTGTACATATATTGGGACCTTGCTCAGATCCTTTTCAGGGTGCCTAGAGGAGGGTGAGTTAGACTGATAACTACAAAGTCTATGGTTCAAACCCACCAGCCACTTTGAAGAAGAAAGAAGAGATTGTCTGCTCCAGTAAAGATTTCTAGTCTCAGAAACCCTATATGGGTCACTAGAGTCAGAATGAGTGGATGTGGTTCGTTTGGTATCGTACTATCGAAAAAACCCTGGAGGCAGAATGGTTAAGCTGTAGGCTGTTAAGCAAAAGGTAGGAATCTACTAACCACTCATTGTTAAGGGAAAGCATGTGGCAGTCTTCTTGTCCATAAATATTATAGCCTTGGAAATTCAATGGGGAAGTTCTACTTTGTCTTTAGAGTTTCAAAGACTTGGAAACTGACTCAGAAGAAACAGATTTTCAGTTTATCTGTGAGAACCTATAGGTGGAGACTCTATAATATTTGAGTCTTTAACACAATGTGTCTCAATAAGAAAGCTTCTGGGGAACTAAATGAAGATATTTGGAGGGCATATGGGCTGAACCTGGTTAAAGGGACTAAGGCCACCTTAATACCCAAACACCACACAAAGGAAGGATGGGAGTTGCTCAGGGAAGTTCAGAGGAAAAATATTCTATGTCTTATCATATATGTGAGGTCGTCTCCAAAATGTCTAATCATGGTGTAGCAACAGCTTTCCATAAATTGTACGCTTGGAGATGATTCCCTATAGTAATTAGCATAATATTCTTATGTCCACAACACTTCTGCTGATTAAATAGCGGTTTAGAAGATAAAAATCAACTTGTCATAATAAAGAATATTTCAGTCAGCTTTATGTTGGAATTACAAACTATTCCCAACTGTGTTTTCACTCCTATTAATTTGCATGTTTAATGAGAATTCAGTAGACTGATCCATGGTAAGCTTATACACAGAAAATATTCCCTTTAGAAACCTATTTCTAAATGCCACCATTCATAAGATTACATATTCAATATGAATTTCAGCATTTTCTCATGAACTCAAGGGAAATAAAAACATGTGTGTGTGTGTGTGTATATGTTCCTACAACGTGATTAAGAAATATATCTGGTTCAATGGAGCCTTATTCACTATGAAAAGAAATTCAAAGCACATTTGAACCACTCATTTTGGAGACAGCACAGTTATTTGATATGATTCCAGGTACTGCAATGTGCTTCTAATGTCACGGTTGAAAAGCAACTCTCAGCATTTTTTTTCTGCAGAAGCTCATTGAAAAGTAGTAATTAAAAGAAAAAGAGAACAGAAAATATAAAATAAGCAAAAGTTATGGGGAAAATTATAAACCTTGGAGCTATAGGTATGGGAAATCCAACTTTTATTTCCCCAAATTTACCTCTTTAAAAGAACAGGATGTGAACAAATACCCTGTTTTTTCCAAAGCTTATTTATGCCCAAAGCAAATTATTAAAGTGTATATCTAGATTAATTTAATTAAGAATTGGAAATAAAATTATCATTATCTACCTGAAAGCCTATTTTATATAAAAGTGTAACTAGGTTTCCCTTCATTGGTAAGGGCTCTCCATAATAGGATATTCTGAATTGTAATCAATTTTCTATTGTCAAAGACAATTTTCATATGCTTTAATAATAGACATTAAACTTATTTTATATGGTAAACTGTAAGCACCACCAAGATAATTTAAGTATTTTGTGAGCATTAAATAAATCCATTATCTATTATTTTAATACTTTTAAATATTACCTTACAACTTATTTTTGTTTCCGGGAACATGAAAAATGTTGTACATTGATTCAGTTAGATTTTTCTTTGTGGAGTCTCTACATTTAATCGTGAAAATAATTTTTTGATGGGCCAAACCAATCTAGTACTGTCTTTTTGTGGAGATGTTCGCTTTGACTGGTAGCTTCAATAAAAAATGTAACCTAAAGAGTGACTCATCAGCTAAAATACTGCGGAGAACACAGCGCGCAATGACCAAAGCAAAGCTAGACTGAGGACAGTGACTTCTGATTAGACATGAACCAATGGCTGAACTGAGATCTAGGTTCACATATTTTACTCAGAAAGCAAATATGAATACATGAAATGTCTTTTTTAACCTGCTCACAATCAATACAACTTAAATGAATTTGAAGAAAGGGAAGCAAAGACCACTTTATTTGATTAAAAAAGAGATCCCTTCCCCAACCCTAACCCTCACCCCCTAGACCACCAGCCCCTGGCTGGTTGTATTGAACAATCAGGTAGGTGGTTTTATACCAGACTCAGAATCAAATGAAAAGTTCATAATTATCTGGTATTGAAAACTGTTGCTGTCCAGAACTGAGGGAGAATGTAGATCACACATTGACCACCACAAAGACAGTCCTATGGGTCTAAATATCAACCTGTACAATTAAAATTCCACGTTCAACCCTGACTCCCTCAACCAAAGTGGAAGAACAATTCAAATTAGAGTTTCTTGATCTCATTTGAAAACTTACTAATCATACCAACTCTAAACCAACCTCACTGCCGTTGATCAATTCTGACTCATTTTGACCCTACCGGACAAGCTAGAACGCCCCCTGTGGATTTCTGAGAGGAGTTCCCCAAATGACCAATCTTTGACTTGAATCATCCCTCAGAGGTCCCATATTACCTCTGGTGCTTTTGATCACTAAAGCCCATCATTTGTCCTAAAGATCATTAAGACATTTCAGACGTGTTGAACTTTGTAGTCTCATTTGAAACCACATCAAGCCATTCAGTAAGACCCTGGGCAGTTGGCTTAACCCCAACGTGGTTTTTTTTTATTAGTAACACCTATTTCACAGGGTTGTTGCAAAGGGTAAAAGGCTTATTATTTGCCAAATAGTGCAGAGCCCATAGTAAAGAAATCACTCAGAGATATAGATACTAATGATAACTCTATGCTCTCCTTCCCCCCCCCCCACCCATCCTGATCTGCAGCTAGGGTCTACAACACCTGTCCTCCTCCATGCCTTCCTACTTCAGGACAGCCTTCTCCAGTGAGCTCGTGCTGTACTTACAGTGAAGCCATGTAACTGACTCATCTCATCAACTTTCACCATCACTCCTCATGGTCTTTTCTTAGGTGAGGGTTTACATTTGAGATCAACAATGTAAACAACCGATCAACACCCACCCCTTCGCCCCTATCCCTAACGTCCATAAACTGATCAAATAATAACTTTTAAGGGGGAAAAAGAGAGAGATAAATGGAAAAACACCACACTTGCTACCATCGAGTCAATTCTGGCTCATGGAGAGACAGAGAAAGGGTTAGGAAATGGCAGGGATACCAGTAAGGAGACATTTCATTTGGGAAGTATTTGTCATTTTACTTGCAATAAAACAGGAAAGTTCCAGTAGTAGTGCATTCTGGGAGCATAGACTTTCTTTAACATACTCTAAATTTCCCGTGGAGATGACTATGGGGACTTGTGCATACGAAAAGATACCTCATACTATTAAAGTCATCCTAGGCCAATATATTTGAATACACACATTTGGAATTAGATTTGGGGCTGTGATCATCATTCTACTTCCTACTATTTGTCTGAGGAGATTTGATTGAAATGAAATAGTTAATGAGTAGAGGCAAGAAAATGTATTTCTCTCTCTCCGTGCCATCAAGTTAATTTGGACTCAGAAGTACCCTATAGGACAGAGCTCTGGTGGCTATGCAATCCACATGGATGGCAGTAGGCAACCACCAACCTCTCCGGGAGAAAGACTGGGCATTCTACTCACATAAATAGTTACCGCCTGCGGTTGATGGGGGGGTGGTGGTTCACACTGATTTCATGGCAGTGAATTTGGAGTTTGAGAACTGCCTCATTCGGTTGCTGACATTGTAAATCTTTCCAGGAGTAGAGTGGCTGGTAGATTTGAACTGCTGATCTTGTAGTTAGGAGGCCAAGTCATAACCACTACACTACCAGGGCTCCTGTAAATGTATTTACTCATGTCAAAACAAGGGCTTGAAGGGATCAACACTTTTCAAATTTTGTCATGTCTGAGCATATATAGAAAGTGATAATACTGTACCATATTCTGAGATGATCAGATCAGATGAGTCTGCTTGTGAGTAGAGGGGACTGGTTATTTCTTCCCTGTCATATATTGGGCTGAAGCAAGGGATGTCAGCATACCAGTAAATTATTCATAGAATTCTTTCACTGACTATGAAATGATAAGGGGAAAAAATCCTTTCCCTTCAAGCTAATGAGAGAAAGAGTGTGATAGAGACAGAGAGACAGAGACTGAGACACAGAGAAAGAAATCTTATAACAAAACCATAGAAAGGGGAAATGGAAGATCTCTATGTGCATCATATTTGTAAAATACCTTTCTACCGGAACAACAACAAAATTTCTATTTGGCATTCCAAATGAATGTCAGGAGTCACAACATCTGTAAGAGGAGAATTATCACAGTTAAAGATCATATATTAAAATAAAATATCCAAATAAATTCTGGCTTAAGAAATGGAAACCTGCTGAAGATAAATGGGTGTATAAGCAAATGTGGTGAAGAAAGCTGATGGTTCCTGGGTATCAAAAGATATAGTGTCTGGGGTCTTAAAGGCTTGAAGGGAAACAAGTGGACATCTAGCTGGGAAGTGACAAAGCCCACATGCAAGAAGCACACCATCCTATGTGATCGCGAGGTCATGAAGGGATGAGGTATCAGGCATCAAAGGAAAAAAAATCATATTATTGTGAACGAGGGGTAGTGGGGACCCAAAGCCCATCTGTAGGCAACTGTACATCCCCTTACAGAAGGGTCCTGGAGAGGAGACGAGTCAGTCGAGGTACAGTGTAGCAACAATGAAACACACAACTTTCCTCTAGTTCCTAAACGCCTCCTACTCACCCACTATCATGATCCCAATTCTACCTTCCAAATCTGGCTAGACCAGAGGATGAACACTGGTACAGATAGGAACTGGAAACACAGGGAATCCAGGACAGATGATTCCTTCAGGACCAGTGGTGAGAGTGGTGATACTGGGAGGGTGGAGGGAGGGTGGAGTCGAGGAAGAACCAATTATAAGGATCTACATATAACCTCCTCCCTGGGGGAGGGACAACATAAAAGTGGGTGAAGGGAGACGTCAGACAGTGTAAGATGTGACAAAATAATAATTTATAAATTATCAAGGGTTCATGAGGGAGGGGGAGCAGGGAGGGAGAGGAAAAATTAAGACCTGATGCCAGGGGCTTACGTGGAGAACAAATATTTTGGGTATAATGGGGGTAACGAATGTACAGATGTGCTTTATACAATTGATGTATATATGGATTGTGATAAGAGATGCATGAGCCCCGAATAAAATGGTTTTAAAAAAAGAAATGGAAACCAAGTCATCCATATAATTTCTAGCTTATACATACTTCTCTGCCCTGGTAAACACCCAGTTCAAGACACTTGAAAAATGGAGCAATCCACCATTTACTCCTTCTCTTAAGTCTAGCTATATATCATTATGGGAGCAAATAGCATTTTTTTTCTCCCATGAAGCAATTGGTAGGTTTGGACTGCTGACATCGCCCTAGGTTTGCTTCAAATAACAACCATAGTTAAGCCATATTTAATGAACGGGTATGTAATAATCTAATGAAGCTTTATCTACTAAACCAGTCTTCCAGTTTTGATATTTAATGCATTATTTGCCAAGAAAATGTGGGGAAAATGAACGTCATTAATATCACACCCAAATAATTTTTAAAAGAGTATTCAAAATTGGTTGTAGGGAAATATTAGAAATTCAAAGTGAATTCATCTCTCCTTTGAATGTCAAAGTGAGGGATACCATTGTTGAGGCCAAATGTATCTTGTCTGAAAGAAAAGAATACCAGAAACAAGTTTATTCCCCAAATCAACCAAACTCACTGCTATCTGGTTGATTCCAACTCAAAGAGATCCAACAGGAACAAATCCGAGTAGAACTTTCCTTATGAGTTTTCAAGGTTGCAAATCTTTATGGAAGCAGAAAGCCTCATCTTTCTCCTTCAAAGAATCTGGTAGTTTCCAACTACTGATCTGTGACTACTAACCCAACTGGTACCCCACTATACCATCAGGAATCCTTATGTTTACCTGTACTTTATTGAAGGAAACCTGGTGGTAATGTTGGAGTGGGGGCGGAGGAAGAGACTGCTAACTGCAAATTTGGCAATACAAATTCACCAGCCACTCCATGGGAGAACGATGAGGCTATATGCTCCTGTAAAGATTTATAGTCTCCAGGAACAGGAATAGGAATAGTGATACCAGAAGGGGAAGGGGAAGGGAGTGAGAGGAGGGGAGGAAGAAGGAGCCAATTGCAATGATTGACACGTAACCACACACCCCCTCAAGGGGGAAGAACAACACAAACTATTGAGAAAGGGAGACAGTGGTCAGTGTGAGATATGAAAATAATAATAATTTATAATCTATCAAGGGACCATGAGGGTAGAGGCAGAAGGACTAAAAGAGGAGCTGATACCAAAGGCTCAATAGAAAGTAAATGTCTAGAAAAGGGTGATGGCAACACATGTACAAATATTCCTGATACAATTGATATATGGGTTGCAATAAGAGTTGTAAGAGTCCTCAATAAAATGATCTTTTGATAAAAAATGTATAGTCTCAGAAACCTCATAGCTTGTCAATATGAGTTGAAATGACTGATTGTCAGTGGGCTGGGTGGATGTTTCATTGACTGAGGAAAGGAATTTGACTCTGTGGATCATAATTCAGTATGAGTGATATTGAGAAGGATGAGAATTCCAGAGCACTTCCTTGTGCTCATATGGAACCTGTACATAGACCAAGAAGCAGTTATCCAAACAGAATAAGGGAATGCTTCATGGCTTAAAATCAGGGGAAACTGACATAGGGATTGTATCCTTTTACCAAACTTAATAAATCTATATGCTGAGCAAATAATCAGAGATTATGGATTTTATGAAGAATAGGGCATCAGGATAGGATGGAGTCTTATTAGCAACATGTAATACATAGATGACACAAGCTTACTGCAAGTGAACTGGACTCAAAGCACTTACTAATGAAGATCAAAGACTACAGACTTCAGTTTGTTCAAAAAACTATTCCCTTCAAAAAAAATATTCCCTTCAATTTTATTGTCAAAAATAGATAAAAAATGTTATTTTCTGCATTCCTAATTCTGTTCTGCTGCTCTATATATCCAGCCTTATGATTGCACTGTCTTGATTCCTATTGGAAACAAGTAAGTTTGGAAATTAGGAAGAGTTAATCTCAAACTCTGTTTGCCTTTTCAAGGTTGCTTTGGCTGTTCTTGCAATTCTGTATGATCGTTTTAATCAACTTGTACATTTCTGCAGAAACAAAAAGCCCTGACATTTTGTTATGGATTTTATTTTTTTAATTTAATTTTATTTTGGATATCTGGAAAATATGGATTTTATAAATCAATATACTAAGTAGTGCCAGATGAACACTATAAAGGCTTCTGACCCATGAACATAGGGCACTCTTGTAGGTTTCTGTGTACAAGTCTTGCATTTCTTTGTTGGACTTATACTTGGGTATTTTAGTCTTACTGGTATAATTTTTAAAGGAATTGTTATCTTAATTTTATATTCAAATTGTTGCTAGTACATAGTGATAGAATATATTTTAAAATATTGATTGAATAGGCTGAAAAATTGATGATGAACTTATTCGCTGCAGTAACTATTTATAGTAAACTTCTAAGGATTTTCTACATACAAAATCATGTCATCTGAAAATACACATTTATTTTCTTCTGGAGAACAAACTTCAGTTTGCTGAGTCCATGAATTATTGGTCAGGGTTGGTCCCATCTTTTAAATTCAGTAGCAGGATGATGACCAAACATGGGCAACTAGATCATTCAATCACCCTGGCCACTGAGATTATTTTACTCGTTTGAACGTGGCTTGTATCGAATACATCAATGTTATCACTCACTTTGGCCAGGCAAAGACTGATGTAAACTGTGTCTTCTGAAAGTGGTTGTCCTGGTATTAACTCTTCCTGGAAAAAGTATATCTGAGATTGAAGTAAGCATAAAAGAGGAAGTCAGAGATACGGGCTGAAGAAAAGAGTTAGATTTCTGATGACAGTGATCAAACTGTAGATGAAGCCATATCTGCTGTTGTAGTGGTCTTGCCTTGGATTGTGATCTACAAATCTCAGCAGTTCTAAACCTTACCAGCCACTTCGCAGAAGAAGGGTAAGTGTTTCTACTACTCTGTCCTATAGGGGTCGCTATGAGTTAGCATCGACTCAATGGCAGTGAATTTTTAAAAATTATTTCGCAGTTAGTTTTCCTATAATTGCTAGGTAAAAGATTGCCTTTTTGGTATAACATTTTAAAATTGAGTTTCTATCATCTTCAACAAAGAAGTTATGATATATACCTGAACATAGAATATTAAGTTAAACCAATATTTTCTCTGCCTACTTATTTATAATCAGGCATAAATCACCATTAAATTACATATCAGGATCAGATTGTGGTTAACTTATTTCAAAATGTTCTACACAAATTTGAAGATGAAGTTTAAACAACATTGCTATTGGGCATGAAGGTGATCTTAGAAACATATTAGCATATAATACAGTTCTACTGTTTCAATTTTAGCCTGCATTGACAATCAAATTTAACTTTATTCAAATGGAATTCAAAATATTAGAATAGCACTTGGAATGATCTATGAGAATGTAAAATAATCCATTCATTTATTTTACTTTATGTTATAAAAATATGTACTGTTTATAAAAATAATTTAGAAACAAACTCATTTCAATACATAGTTCAGGAAAATACTAGTTATAGAAATGTCTTACATAGAGTCAGAATGAAGAGATTATTTACTATGTTTTAAAATTATATCCCATTAAAATTTTAGACCTGGGTAGTTTCATTAGAAGAAGGGAATGTGACTGAGTTTTCTGGTTTTGTTATGGCTTTGCATCTAAGGACCAACCTGAGGTACACTGCTGAGCACCTCAAAGCACATTAAATGTCACATTGTACCAATTAATAAATCATAGGATAATGATAAGGGCAACCACAATTGCCGGAAAATAAAAGTAGAAAGCTCAGAGAGTAGAGAGCTATGGGGTGGGGGGAGCAAATCCTGTATATAATCTTGGATAAATCTCCAGTCGATCATTGAATTACATATGTACAAGGCATATTACAAACATCTGAGCTAAGGCTATAAACACTAATGGCAACCATGGGGGGACAGAGCGTAGAATGTTAATCTAACCATATTCACCTCCTACCTAAAGAAGAGAGAAAAACAACAACAACAAGACATGTTTAGGGGATGGTGAAAACCTCCAGAATCTATTAAAATTATGAACAAGGTCTGTGATATAATTCAAAATTGCTAGTTATATGAAATAACAGAAAAATTTGACCCACTGTCAAATCTAAAGGCAATCATTAGAAATTTATCAAGATAATAGAATTTAGAGACAAGGATATAAAAGAAGGTCTTATAATTGTAACCGTGTTCAAGGAGGCAAGGAAAGATAAGCTCATAATCATAGAAAAATCCAGACACTTCTCATAAAAAATGAGAGATTATTTAAAGTACAGGAACCATTCAAATGTGGGAAATCACTAGTTTATATAAGTGTAAATTAGTGAGTCCCAGAGGAGGAGTCTTAAAACAAGGATGGATCTAGGGTAAAGGTCAGACATTACAACAAAATTATTGTATAGTCTTCCAGTGGAAGATCCCTTCTGGCTTAGTCGTTATGCTTTTGGGCTACAATCTACAAGGTCCACAGATGAAAACCACAAGCTGCTCTGTGGGAGAAAGCCTGGACTTTAAACTGTGGTCCAGAGTGGCAGTCTCAGAAACTCACAGGGGCAATTCTCCCCTGTGCTATAGGAGAACTGATAACTTCTCTTTGAATTCTGCTGAATACAGCAAAGGCATGGATTTATTTCAGACAATTTATGTTGGTGACAGGTTCAGGAGAATTTTTCTCGTATATAATAAATAGGTTAAAAGGACATCTCTATAGAGAAATTAAAATGATTTAATGAAATAACCAAATGGAAATTCAATAACTGAAAAATACAGCATCTGAACCCCCCAAAGAGTTCATTGCATGACCTTAATAGAAAGTTGAAAACAACAAAAAAGAGAGGAAAACCAAAGATAAAACAATAGAAAAATTCCCAGAACATTAGTTACCTATAAAATAATATAGCAAGTGTAATTTGGAGAGGAAAGATATAAAGATTGATCGAGAAAAAAATATATATCCGAAGGAAGTTGAAGAAATATCTGACACTGTATTCTTTTTCAAAATTGTTGTAGCTTTTCTAATTTTTATATAATACTTACTTTTCCATCTAATGTTTAAACTAGTCTTGTCTCTTATGCATGAATAACATAAAACTTATATATTGATTTGGGGAGAATTGACATCTTTACTGTGTTGATACTTCTAATTAAACCATACCTATCTTCCCATTTATGTAGATATTCTTGATTTTTTTTCACAATACTATTGTGTAGCTCTCCATGTACAAGTTTTGTCTACATCTTGTTCCATCACTTGTCTTTCCTTTTGTCACCTGTGGTGGCTTGCTGTTGCTAGGATGCTTCAACACTATGCCATTGGTATTTAAAATACCAGCAGAGCCAGCCATGGCGAAAAAGAGTCAGTGGAGTTTTCGGACTAAGACAGACTAGGAAGGAAGAACTGGTGACCTACTTCTGAGAGGGAAAGAAGTGTCATTGAAATCTTCAGATATGCTGCTGGAACATGAGCCCCTCTAAGTCAAAGAAGAGGTGCCTCCTCACAGTCAAGTGGACTTTAAGAATGTGGCTGGGGAAAATCGTTGGAGACCTTCTGCTGCTGCTGGGGCGCTACTCAATATGAGAAGAAGCAGCGGCAGCCCTCTAGTAATAATCAGAATACGAGAAACACAAAGTATGAATCTAAGAAAACCGAGAGTTGGCAATATGAGCTGGAGCCTATCAATATCTAAGACATTACTGAATTGAAATAGATTGGCATTTTGAGTCAAACGCTCATATGGGCAACTATGTTTGGAGTGATAAATTGAAGAATGGCATCACATTCTTTATTTAACAAAGAACATTTTAAGATGTACCCTGAAATACATGGCTGTCACTGGTAAGTTAATCTGCATAGGAAAGCTGGCCAATGGTAAGGAAGACCTCAGAAGAACCAATGCATTCGAATTATGGAGTTCGAGAAGAATATTGAAAGTACCATGGTCTGTGAGAGGAACAACCAAACACATCTCGGGGAGAGTATAGTCAGAATGTGTATTAGAAACCAGGATGGGGAGACCTGGTCTCATGTACCTGGGGTCGGTTCTCAGGAGGAGCACGTCACTGGAAAATGAGACCATGGTTGAGAAAGTAGAAGATCAGAAAAATAAAGAAAGAAAATAAGAAGGCCCTCAACAAGATAGATTGACACAGTGGTTACAACAAAAATCTCAAACATAACAATTTTGAGGATGGCAGAGTCGGCCATGTTTCATTCTGTTGTGCATAGGGTCAATATGAATGGCAACTGAGCTACAGTATATAACAACAACAATAAAATCCTAAGATATGAGTCAGAACAGACTCAAAGGTACGTAATAGCAACAGCAACGATGAGTAGGTGATATAACAGTTATTTAAATTTACATCCCAGCCACTATTGCCAAACATGAAAATAAGGCAGTTTGAGACAATCAAACATGCAATCAATATGTGTTCACAATGACTGCTACTTGAAATGCAAAATTTAAAAAAGATGGATCATTAATTGAAAAAAACATGGCCTTTGTGCTAGAAGAGGTGCTCAAAATCTCATGATAGAATTTTTTAGATAACAAAGATTTATTTATTGCAAACACCCTTTTCCAACAATATAAAGGGCAACTATTGAAAGTACCATGGACTTTGAAAAGAACAAATAAGTCTGTCTTGGAAGAACTACAGCCAGTATGTTCCTTAGAGAAAGGGATAGCAAGACTTCCTTCATTTCACAAACTTGGGACATGTTGTTAGGAGAGATCAGTCCCGGGACTGATGAAGGGGCCTGACACAGTAGCTGCAACAATGGGCTCAAATACAATGAGGATTGTGAAGGCGATGCAGCATTGGATGGCATGCTGTCCTGTTGTACACAGTGGCGCTATGAGTCAAAATGATGTAAGAGCACCTATCAACAGCAACAAAGGGTGATTATACATGACAACCTGACCAGGCAGAATACACAGGGATCAAATTGACTACATGCGTGACAAGAGACAAAGCAGAAGCTCAATATCATCAGTCAGAACTAAGTCAAAGACTTGATTGTGAGACAGACCATTAATCATTCAATTTGAAGTTGAAGAACAATTTTCAAAGTCTGCAAGACAAAAATATTCCACCTGAATTTATAAATTTATTTATACACAAATAACTGAAGATCAGATGTGGTGTAGGACATCATATATGAAGAAATCAAAAGGGGATATGTTAGGCAGGGTTCTCTAGAGAAACAAAACCAGGACACTTATGAATATGTATATCTGGTTTGTATGGTGAGAAGGAATATAATGGCTAATTAGCCCACGCAGAAGTACAGAGGGCTTAGTTAAACTCACTTTTGTGCAAGTTAATACACTTAAGTAACTTCAACTCACTCTGGCTGCCGGTGCAAAGTCAAGGAAGCAAACAGCGGAGTATTCCTTCAAGCAGAGTTGGCCTCAGGTAGCAGAAAGCAGAGTAGGGCAGTAATGCTCAGTAGAGGGGCAGCTTAGCAGGCCCCAATGGGATCCCAAATTCAAAAGATGCATGGTAATAAAACTCACCAGCCTTGAGCTTGGTGACATAGGTCTTAAAGGAGCCTTAAGCTCTAAAGCAGTGATTCTCAACCTTCCTAATGCAGTTCTCAACCTTTAATGCAGTTTCACATGCAGTGGTGACCTCACAACCATAAAATTATTTTCATTTCTACTTCATAACTGTAATGTTGCTACTGTGATGAATGGGGCAATCCCTGTGAAAGGTTCATTCTACTCCCAATGGGGTCACAGCCCACAGGTTGAAAACCAATGCTTTAGAGACACATCCAAGGTTGGCTCTATCCACAGATAGTAGCACATGGTTGAGGCAAAGAACAAGCTCAAGCAGCAGCATGCTGGTCCAATAACCAGGGAGGAAGAGAGACCCCTGCAGTGGAACTATTTTTCTAGGTCAACCTCCAATCAAGTTGCAACCTGATTAAACGTAGCCCACATGTTCCTATAGAGACCTAGTTCGCCCGATAACCTAACTATCACAAGGCATTAAAGACATTAAAGAAAGAAAGATAAAATGGATGTAAGGAGAGACTAACACTTGTTCTACAATGTAGAGAAACTAAAGTTAAAGGAAGAAAGAACTGGACAGAATGTTTTAAAGGGCAGCTCAATAAGACAAAGTCTTATCATGGAAAACTGAAGTTAAAAAACAAAAAGAGAACACCCTTAGCATTTTTCAAGCAGAAAGACCTGGGGAAAAACCTCAAGGTTCAAGTTGTCATATTGAAAGATTTGAGGTGCAAAATACTGATAGATGTAGGAAGCAACAATAGAAGCTGGAAAGAATACACAGAATCATTGTACAATTTTTTGAGTTGATGTTCAACTATTTCAAGAGGTAGCATATGAACAAGGACTAAAGAAAATGAAGGAAGAAGTCCAAGATGCACTGAAGTGGTTGGTGAAAAACATGGCCGAAGGAATAAATGGAATGCCAATAGAGATAGTTCATGAAATGGATGTAACTCTGAAGGTGCTCATTCATCTATTATAAGAATTTGGAAAATGGTTATCTGACCATCTGACTGGAAATTCTCAAACAATAGCATTAGTGTCTCCATGCAAGGCAAACTTTTGCCAAAGGTAATCAAAAATGGTTGTAGCAAGATAGTGACAGGGAGCTGCCGGATAGGCAAAGCCAGATCCAAAAGAGGATGTGGTGGAATGAGGGATATCATCACCAGAATTGAATTTTGGCTGAAAGCAGAGAAAACCAGAAGACATGCTTACTTGGATTGTATTGACTATGCAAAGTCATTGGCTGTGTGGCTTATATCAAATCATAGGTAACATTGTGAAGAATGGAGATTCAAGAATATTTAACTTTGCTCGTGCAGGACCTGTACACGGACCAAGAGGTAGTCCTCCAAAAAGAAGAAGGAGTGGTATGTGATTTAAAAGGAGGAAAGGTGTGTGTCTGGGTTTATCCTTTCCCCATACTTGTTTAATTTGTATGCTGAGCAAATAATATGAGAAAATGGACAGTATGGAGAAGAACAGGGTATCATGATTGGCTGAAGGCCCATTAACAATTTGTGACAATATGCAGATGACAAAAACCTTACTTGCCTCAAGTACAAAAATTTCAAAACACTTATCAATGAAGATAAAACTACACCTCAACACAGAAAAACG